>NW_027266341.1:7817500-9090822 GCF_022045235.1 Haliotis cracherodii | reverse complement strand
TATGTTAGCATTGTATACAGGACCATCACATATCAAATATTTACCTGTAGAGTGAGTGAGTATGTTTTATACCCCGCTTTTAGCAATATTCAAGCAATATCACGGCGCGACCAACCTTTATATCATAGAATAATGAACCATGATTCCGTACAAAATATACAACGTGAAGCAACCAGCAGCATTGTAAGTCGTGTTAAGTAAATACACATGTAAATAAATATAACGCTATAAACCGTTACGGTTTTTCGCTTTTGTGGGTATTGTTCAAATTCAAGTATTTACTTGTATGCCCATTCGAAAGTCATAGAGAATTGCCCCATATACTCACCTCCCAAACAGTTCAAAATGCCGTTGAAATGTGTTGCTAGTCAGGCGTACAACAGTCGCAAAACTAAAACACAAGTGCACATTTATCAGAATGAATTTGACATGTACTTTCGTTGTCGCATAAAACCACATTTCTTTGATTTGGAAATAGCCCCTGGAGTGCGCGTTGCGTGTTGCATTAAGTTAAAACAATTACACATTCATGGAAGTAGTAGAATACTTTCAGGATTCGTTCCAACTCATTTCAAATTTTTATTTCTCATTTTACCAACCAAATGTAAGACTATTTAAAAAAATTTGAATGCACAAGAAAAAGCCGAACGCACAGGAAGGTACTAAATCCAGAATCTACGTCTGATGGTCATTACCATAACGTTAAGGAGAACATACGAGTGACTGTCCTGAATATCAATTGACGAGCCCTCTCTCAGTTGTCTGAATTTATATTGCGTGAGTCGTTTTTGCTTGATGTACGAGGAATGGCTCTCTGGAATGGCTCCGTCGCGAGTTGATCTTAACAATGCGTGGTGTAAGACGCTTTACAATTTCGAGGATCGCCTCCATGATCATTTGGTCAGTACGTTTGCCTGGAGAGGGGAACTTATTGTCACCCTGCCTGGCGCTCGGCATTAAAAAGATAAAACAAGGACCAAGTGGACACGAAGTAAGTGTACTGTGTCTGAGAGGGGTATCCATATTAAACATGGTATATCCGTGAGCTAGCACTGTTAAACCAACATTTGTCCGAACTAGAAAAGGCACCCCACCCCCATATATATATATAAATATGTATTTTTATACACAAACTTAATTGTTTTCGTCAGAGCTATATCTACTTACTTTAATCGTATAAACATAAGCTATTAGGCATTATAAAACATTTGATGATGAATTGTTTCAGAATTGTCTATAAGTCCAAAAAAGGATGATTTAAGTTATAACCCTAACACAAATATTTTGGCGAGCACCTATTTCTTGCTGGTCAAATTGTTTAGTAAAACCGGCTACACTAATGCATAGCTCTTCATTCACTGCACCACTACCACCCCGACCCCTCCAGTCCCCACTGTGTTGTAAAGAAAACAACTTTTTAAACGTTTATCTTTACTTACAAGCAGCAAAACCTCTGCACTTATACACAGCAGAAATAATTCAAAAATAGCATAGCGTTTTAATTAGTTTCAACAAATTCAGTAAATGCACCATCGTGTCACTTTATTTTCTCGTCCATCTATCACTTTATTGGTTTGTTTGTATTGCTGGAGTGCTGATGTGCAGAATCAAGCAATCAATACTTACTCTTTGTGTGCAAATTGTGTGAATGGCGGCTGCTACCGGTAGCTTGCCCTTTTAGTGAACACCTGGTGTCAACTGATTTTCAACGGTCAATTCATATTATTTCCACAGTTTCTTTGCCCTTTACGCCAAATTTGAATCTGTTTTGGCGAGTAATCTTATTTTTAAAATTGAATTTTCAATTAACTTTTACTTTTTTCGACTTAGTTATTTTCACAGTTGCCATGCATGATACACAACATCGACTTATTTTTGAATGGTATTTGTAAGGCTATCAGAATACTTATCACCGAATGACTAAATGTTGTGTCCCGTGAAGATCTGGGGTAAAATAGGTCTTCAGCAACCCACGCTTGGTGTAAAAAGCGACTCTGCTTGCCGTAAGAGGCGACTAACGGGGTCGGATGGTCAGGTTCGCTGACTTGGTTGATGCATGTCATTAATCCCAATTGCGTGGATCGATGCTCATGATGTCATTCACTGAATTGTCTGGTCCAGACACGATTATAGCCATATAGCTGGAATTTTGAGTGCGGCGTTAAACAACAAATAAAAAACACCAACTTAATGTTGTACAACGTCGAAGAGACAAATAATTTTGTTTTAATGTCTTCCTTTGAATATTCATGTTCAGAACCAGCCAAATATGTAACCGCCTTCTCTACAACTACATACATCGGTGTGTAATAAGCAAACAGCCAAATTACACTGTCGGACAACCTGATCCACAATTTAGTTGGCTCATACGACAAGCATGAGATCCAGGGCGCCTATTCTGATCCATGAGGGGTATTCATGCCATAATTATAATATAATTGCTTTTGGCCCCTGTTGTCTTGCAAAAACAACATATTATCAAATAGTATCTGAATATTCTACAAAATGCTTGGTACTTGGTATGTTATTCTTCGTTTTTTCAGATCGAGATGATGTCACTACTTCTACGCCATATAACAATGGTGCAGGACAGTTTTCGGACCCAATACATTTATGTTTGCAACATCGATAGAAATAGTGTCACAGTTACTTTGAAGGTTATTTGATTTTTTTGTCCATTGTCGCATGGCGGTTGATAGCAAAGGGTTGCATGAGTCAGAAGCAGAAAAACCAGAGATTGATGTTATGAGCAACACCATACGCTGACGGGCAATCAACTAATTCACCGAGGCTGACCATCCGATCCATGCCTTACGGAGGGCAACGGTTCCTGTGGACAAGATGCGATTACGTGCAGTTACATTCCGACATCATCTGGATGGACTATTGATGTTCAGCTGAAACAACATACTAATATAATAACACTCTGTTAGTAACCCATAACTCCTCACGCACTGTAAGCTCACGCACAGAAATGTTCAGGTCAGTCAATATAGGCTAGCTGAAAGAGACGAGTTGAAGGCCTCAGTCGGGATTTAAAGATCTGGAAAGTGGAGGAAGCTCCGCGTTCAAGTGGGAAACTGTTCTACTCCATGTAAAAGTAGCAGCGGTATAGGGGAATGGAGCCATTGTCATAACTAACAGCCTGTCCTTGCAGTGCACAAAAGAGACGGCGGTATTCAGATCCGAGACGACAAACACCGAGTCTGTGTAGCGGTACAACGTGGGAATGCTTTTCTGAAGACATAAAACTCAGCATAAAGGTTAAAATTAGGACAAAAGTTTTATAGCAAGTATTCAGCCTCAGATCAATTTCTTTGAAGCTGGCAAATCATAAATCAAATATCCTTTCTTTCTCTGTAACGAGATTAACGGAGCACTTATAGGATTAACACTTCATGATTCAATTACAAGTAAAATAGTTGCCTGGAGAAGACGGCGTATCACATTGTAAAACACAATCAAAGATAATCTGCTTTATTTGAACCAATTTCATTTTTTTGTCAATTAAATTATTTACAGTACAAGGGGTGCAGTTGGTAATGAAGAAATTACGTGAATTTGCTGATTCCGGAAGTGGAACCGTAAGTAGAACTTCCGGAATCAACAGATTCATGGATGTCTCCGACTTAAACCACGTTATGGCTGATATATTATTGATTTTTTTGTTTTCCATTACGACCAATAGTTTTTTCAACTTTACTTTTTCAAATGCACAAGCAGAATCATCAATGAATTCCTGGCACAGAATCAGTTGTAAGAACAGTAACGCGAAGTCATCATAATGTTATTTTTATAAACCTATATTTCAGAGTAAATAAAAGTTACAAAACTATTTCCATATTCACAAGATATCATACTGTAGTTGTGCATTGGTTCTTCTGATACCATCGCCTGTATGTCTACAGCTAGTTTGCTGTTTTCGCCAGATGGAATGATCTTTTTCGACAGGTGAAACTGTTGTTTCTCCTTCATTAACTTTCGATATTTCCCTCAGGCGACACGTAAAACAAATCTAATGACTTGAACGTTACTGGCATATGACGGAGGCCCGTAAATAATCAAGTAAGTGCCCGACAATCCAGTGATCGATACTGTGAACATTGATTGGCATACGATGACACGCTATCACACACAACACCGAACGTGGTCGCCTCATCCATTTGGTCGCCTAGGTTTCTGGGGATCTCCTGCTTACCGGGAATTCAGACAGCGCTGTATTCACCAACTGCACACCTCGGTGTTGTTTTCATAGTTTGCCGTATATTTGTCATGTAACATAACTTAATACACACCAGAAAAGACCCAATCAGGTTGTTGCTTAAAATAACCCCTGTGATGATTAATGAGTGATCTCCCCTATTAACTCTCTCCTTTTGAAGTGCGAGTAAATCAGAAATGCATACAGTCTCCGGATAGAAATTGCAAATTGGTTGTTGGCGATGAAGACGCAAAGTCTTGCTTACACAGGGGATAAAGAAGACGAGTAATAACGATTCTATCTAAATTGATACCCTCCGTAGCTATGCCAGGCAAAGAATATTAATAAAGACACAAACGATTTTCTAATAGTGGTGAAATATCTGTTGATTAATTTCGTGATAAATTGGTGAAACTAATCTCATTTTTGGTCAGGCAAATCCGGTTATATTTGTACATGTTATATGTATTTTTAAGCCGTACATTTTAAGGATTAAAACAACAAAATATATTTAATCCAGTTCCCAAACAACTTATGCTGATGTGGGACCTCGATGACTGTGTTAATAGCGTGTCAGTGGACCCAACGACGTGGACGGTTGCTCATAATATCAATCACTGCATTGTCTCTTCCAGACTCAATTATTTGCAGTCCGCAGTCATATGGCTGGAATATTGCTGAGTAAGGCGTTAAACAACAAACAAACAATCTACAAATTAGAATGTTCGTCAAAGGTGACGTGTTCGGACGTGAACGCCTGAAGGGAAGTAACGACAGAACTCAAGGGTCCGTACCCTGACAGTTACAAACAACATAATAGATTATATTGTGTACCACATATAGCTGTGCTTGCTTCGTTCCTGTGCATGTTTACATTCGTTAGTGTCATGTTATTATCCGTATATATAATTAATGTATATATACTTGATGTATATATACTGAACCGCACCCAAAGTAACATTGCATGAAAATTTGTCATTTAAATATCTGGGTACTTTTTGTCAAAGTTTCTAAAATTTAACATTACCTTGTCCGGAAAAATGAAATTTGATGATAAAAAACACCAAAGCGGATGACAATAGAACCGATCGCTAAAACGCATCACGGCAACGGTCATGGTAACCCGATGCACGTGAGTTCCGTGCAATTTCAAATGCTCATGCCATGCCCCATTTCTTGCCCAATTAAAATCCACCCAGATCGGATAACATTCATTCGATATTGAATTACTACCACATGCCAAGATTGACAAGAAATTAGCGACACCAACCCTTGGACGATTGCAAGCTGGACAAACCGCTCGGCAAGTAGCCAATCAAGTCCACGTCAGGACCATATACAGGCTACAGCAACGGTACCAGACCACCGACACTACAGATGACGGACCACGTAGTGGAAGACCGAGGGTCACCACTCGACGTAAGGATCGTCAGATTGTACGACAGCATCTTCAAGATGCTTTGTTACTGCTGAGGAAACTGCTCGACAGACCATGGGGACACCAGCGACACATCAATGCGGACACCGTGAGTGGACGATTGACTAGCAGACACCTTCACTGTCACAGGCCACACCAAGGACCCATTCTGACACCACGTCGTCGCCGAGACCGTCTTCATTGGGCAACACAGTACCAGCATTGGCGCCACCAGCAGTGGGGAAGAAACCTCTTTCAGACGAGAACCGAACTGTATCTCAACAGTAGATGGTAGATGGGGAACGTTATTCGGATGCTTGTGTTGTTGAGAGAGACTCGTGGGTTGGTCCGAGCATCATGGTGTGGGGTGGAATTGGTCTTGCACAGAGGGTCGGCCCTGTGGTCTTCCAGAACATCGGTCCAGGGTGAGGCAATGGTGTCACAGCAGCTCGGTACATTGATCAAGTCTTGAGATCACACGCCGTACCTCATTTGGCACGTCGCCGCAACCACGAGTTTCAGCATGATAACGCCCGTGTCCCCACTGCGAGAGCAACGAGAGACTTCCTTCAGCAGAATACACCTTCCATGCAGTGGCCTACCCTCGGTCCCGATTTAAATCCCATTGAGCAGCTATGGGGCAAGATTCAAATGACGTCCGACCAAGGCCTACAACTGCAGCTGAACTGCGTCAGGAGTTCCTCGGAGTGTGGGCTCAAGTGCCTATATCCTTCATCAACCGCCTCATCCATTTCATGTATCGACGTTGCACGGCAGTCATCAATGCACATGGCGGACACACGAGATACTGACTTGTGATGCCATTTTCTGAGTGTTGTGTTTTACTTTATGAACATTTGACACTTTAATTTCAACCTTGATGATCAGTTTTGCCAAGTTTCTTCTTATTATTATGTCTCAAAGTGATGCCATTTTGTGTTATAGTTTCACATTATGAACATTTGACACTCTCAAAGTATGTTTACAGTGTTTGGACAAATTTGGTTTCTCATATATCTATCCACGGTGACGTTTCTTTTGCGGTTCACTATATACAGCCCTAGCGACCAGCCATTGCCCAAGTTGTAGTCCAAACCCTTACAAAATCCTTGTGTGAACAACTTGTATCCTTTTTGTGTTGAATGCATTTAATATGTCAGTGTGTAAAATTTCCATCTGGGCACCGACGCTCCCGTACAAACTGTTTTCCAGTTGGTTGTTCCAGAAGATATAGAGCATTAAGCTTGTATACGTGAGAAGTGTCAAGGCACGGACGGACGTTGGAGAAGAAAACCTTCGATCGGGTAGCCTTATACCCCAAGCTTTGCTAAGGCTTTTAAGAGCTTTTAAGCTTTAATTCGATACCACGGAAAAGCATTTTATGTAACACAACTATTAATTTGTTTGATAGACATTTCCCAATTTGACGCATAGGTGACAAAAATGATGCCCGATGCAATTCCCTATTTTAATTTGTATCATAGGTTCCGGTGCTTTTTCGAGATGAACAATTGACCTGCCTTTGCATGAGTTTGTGACGGGTGCCACCGGTGGGGCGGGATACGCTCACCTTTCATCACCTGGTACCATAGAGGGATTCATAGACACATGCACATGATATAGTCGGGATCTTACGATCGACTCTTCTTTTGCTTATCGTTTTCTTATGAATATGGAAAGGCGGATCAAGACTTTAGTGTTTGATAGGCATTTCTTTGAAGTTGACGGATGACAAAGAAGACAACTAATTTAGGGAAAACACATTCTATGCTATCACAGTAAGGAAGTTGTTATTCATAAATCTACTTTGTCATCCGTCAACTTCTAAGAAATACGGGAAGTTTATTTTTATTGTACATAAACACGAAATACATATTCGGGCGGTCCCTCAATCTGGAATCTTGTCACATTATGTATTGGACCAATCGTTCCGTTCAATATGAATAGTTATATATAAACAACGCATGTCTATGTTAACGAATGTTATTGCATCCACGCTTACAAGTTATAATATGCCGTTTATGCTGTCGTTGAAAACATTATTGCATTAGGAAGTAAGAGTCGTTCATTTCTGTCGTTAGGCAGTCAAAGTCGTTGACACGAATATTAAATGTCTTCATGTCGATCCACATCTCAGCGTTTCTTGGTATGAAAACACTCATACAGAGTCGTCTATAGTACCATGGATAAGCCAAGCCACACAATCACGCCCCAAGATTCAATATTCGTACATGGTTAAAATCTCTACTGAGTATACTTTCTGTGTTAATAAAACAAATACATCGCGCAACATCTGGGATGTTTGATTCATCAAGTGGCCAGGTTTCATCCCAGACCACAAGGAGAATCACTTGTTCATTGACGGAACGACCTGGAGTCGCCAGCTTGTGATAAGGATTCATTATCACAAAACATCTTTCCATCACACAAAACTTCTCTCAAGACGCTTCTGTGTCTCTCGAATGAAAAAGCTTAACATCGAAATCCAGTTTCATCACTCATGGAGACAGTTCATCCTTAGACTGGCACGTCATTGTATAATTTCATGACACGGTTACCAGTGTTACTATCTCAAAGCACAGCAAACCCACCCCGGGGAGTGACAAAACATGATAAAATGAATGTATATAATGCTTTCAAGTGCAGAATTATTTTAAAAGGCACTAGATTTAATTTGAAATTCAATGCTAGGTGTTTGTTGCCTGTGACTGTGACATCTTCACGTGACATTTATCTCCAGCATCAGATAAACTCGTAGTCTGTCTAGTGAAAGGTGTTAAGACTTTATTATTTATTTACATGTTGTTAAATTCTAGTTTGGCATATACTTGAAAGAAGCTGAGACAATCTTTTGATTTGTAGAAAATTGAAGATATCTGGACTTGTAAATTGTGGTGTAGATTTGTTGTTTCTTTCAGGTTCTGTATGAGCTCCTGCTCACACACTGTCAGTGTTGGTGGGCATGACAACAACACGTTAAACAACAAACAAACAAAATACAAGAAGACGTTCGATGTGATGCATCAACACGGCGGCAACCTCTTAATTTGTTGGTCAAATTATATTTTAAATAAAATGATCTCCCCAAAATATATATTTACAATATTTGTTTTAATTCATTAATTTCCTGTTTTACATCTTAAATAAAAGCGACATCTTAAACCATGTTTTTGACTGCAATGCGATTATCTCCCTTACATACTGAATTTGATAAACCATGTCCTTCCACAGTAGCGCAACTCAGGATGAAACTAGGCCATGAACAGACAGGTTGGCACTGTCTCCTTGTCATTATTGCGGTAAACGTTCAAGCAAACGTCATGTATTTCAGAGTTTAAACAACACTAAAACTGAACAACTAAGAAATTATCGAGAATTTAAACATTACAAGACCATTAGGAAGAGAAATGTATAGATGTCAAATTCTCCATTACGAGGAATGAGTACATAATTACTCTTTCATCAGATGATATCTTCAAGGTGGGCCTCTTGTCTGCGTAGGTGCTGGATCTGATGCATGATTACTCTGCAACTGACATGATGGAGGATGTTTTTTTTATGGCTGGAGAAGGGTAGACGGCGAAGACAGTGGGAAACCTCTAGCATCGTGGATGCTGTCTCGGCAACACAGTAAGATGATCAAGAGGCTGTTGGCCTTAACGCTATTACTGATGGTCGTGTTGTTCTCGTTGATGGATATTACAGCATCATCTCCATGTTGATGTCGTATAAGTCTTTGAAAGGCATTTAGAAGTGATACACTTAAGGAAGAGAAATTTATATATGTCAACCTCTTTATGATGAGGAACCTAGGGTTCAGAGTATATACTAACTCCTACATCAAGTCAGATCTTGCTGTCTCAATCTTAGTGTGGAGGTGGGCCTTTTGTCTGCGTACAAGACCATATGTGACACGTTACCATTGATTTAAAAAAAGAACTGTATGTTCTTTCTATGCATATACCCATAAGGTCATATCTCAATAACAGATGAGTCCCGTTGACATTTCAGAAAAAAACATTCAAAAAGGGCCAATAAGTTATTACGAATGTTATATCAACCCAGACCATTTAGAAGACAAAAGATAATGCTCAGTCGAATGCATTTGTCGTTCAGTACTTCCGGTTGTATATGTTTCACTATTGTGTTGCCTGTTTTGTGTTTTATTGTGTTTCTTCGTATGAATTCCTAATTTGCTACCCCTTTTCTTGTTGATAATAATGTGATTATTTTCATGTGACGAATTCATTGCATTTTATCAAATTATATAGAAAGGTTAGTTTTCCTATTTTCTCAAAAAGTATTATGTTACAAGAATATAGAGACAACCGACATTTGTAAGTATGGAGAACTACATGAAACGTTGACTTCGTTTTCAATCTGAAATATTAAAGAAATCAGGTTTCAAAAGTTGGCACACGATACTCCACCTTGTGCCTGCAATGATTATCTGAACCCTACGTTATCATTAGCTTCATAATGTCCTGAGTTTGAAGAATTGTTACTCATATTTCCTTATATGGCATCTTCGATAACGGTTCAGAAGTCACGTTTATTACTCATCATCTCTTGTAACCACATTCTTGATTATCTGTAACAAAGGTTAGAGACATGAGTAAATCGATAACTCTTCTGAGCTATTAACAGTAACACAAATATATTTAATACATTTTCTATCCAGTCACATGTAGACAGACGTGATATAAACGTCAACTTTAACATCAACCTGTAAAATATTATTTCAGTCATACATGACTTTCCCTTACCGTTTTAAACTCTAAAAAGCATTTGTGACACAAAACGAGATTACTTTTGAAATTGGTGATAATAATTGGTAAATATAACATGTAATCGATCGTCACTAACAAAGTTGTCTTCAATGTCAAAAGCTCTTAGATTAACAAAAAAAAAACTAACTTAAGTTAATGTGATGGGTACTTGGCATTTGGAACGTACTCCATAATACAATCAACTCGTCGTAATGGGAAGAGTTTTAAAACCGATGTGCGACAAATGCTGCGACATTATTTGCGCATTGCGTTCACTGCGGCTATTTCCCGTCACGACTGTCATAAATTGAATACGATGTTGTCACAAAAAAAGCGAAACGATGGCTGCATGATATCCACTACGAACACTATTGCACATTTTGTACTGGGCACAATATAATGGTGTAATACCAGAACCATTTGAATCAACGGTACTGCTGTAAATTGCATTTACTGAGATAGAATGCCATCGTTATTCAATTCCTCCGCAAGATTACTCATTACTTGAAAGCTATCTCCTATCGAAGTGGAGGTGTTCTTTGTCCCTCTGCCCCATGTCGAGTTATGGATGCGGTATGGGTGGCGTTGGATTAATTGTATTCTGGACAGATAGGTCGGTTTGGTGAAATTGATAAAGATTATCCATTTAGGAAAAAAACAAACATTTAACAAATCTCTCATATGTACAGTCAATGCATCGTCATGTTCATGTGTGTAATTTAAATATCAATCTTCAAATGTAATATAAATTGAAAGCGAAACTGTCATGTGCATTCGATTAGTGATCCCATCGCGATCCCAGCGTCCCAAGACACAAGCATGGCGCAACAGACGTAGATGTGTCAGTTACTTGGCCAGATGCGCAGTTATACAGTCCCGAAATGAAAACATGTTAGCTTTTTTCTTACTACCACCTGAAGAGCCTTAACGATAACCACCAAACGGTCCCATTTGGCTTGAGGGAAGACTTTGTGAAACAAATACACAAAGAACTCTGTAATGTTTACTCAGTTAAATTCTCCCCCTGTGTTGCACTGATGACGTGACAGGACAGGGAATTTCCATGTGATGTGTTTAGGCCAGTTGTTATTGTAAGTCTTCATGCGTTCTGTGACGATGACAGTTAAAACCAAATTATATTTGTTTCCTGCAGCCCATGATTGTGCGTATTGTAATCCAGATTAACACAGTTACCGAAATCCGACACTGGGTACTAATTGAGAAGTCATGGTTTTGTGCGTAATTTGTACGTATACGTCTTTAACAGACATCTTGTGTATTTACACTGTAGGGTGTATGATTCTATATAAGTGGAACAGTTTCTTGTAGCCAAAGACCATTTTAGAATTTGCCTTTCTAATCCACGATTTCTTCGATTATAAATCCAGACCTTTGAATATGTCTTCCCGATTCTGAAACTACCGTTCTGCGTGCCGTTACCAAAATGGGTTCCATGACATATTTACTTTATAAAGAAAGTTGTAACTCCTGTGTTCACCCAATGATGTATTGATTCTCTCCACAAAAAAACACTACTGAAGTGAAAACTAAAAAACGCCAATGATGGTTTGACGTTTATATAGTTGATGTTTCAGGTGTTCTTATACGCTTACGTATACATTATATACATATATATTTGAACATGTAATGTTGGAATTAAAAGAGTAAAATACTATATAGCTACTAAAGAAAACACTACGCTTATAATGACAGCATACGGATAAAGAAAATTCACAGTTTAGTTGCAGTGCTTGTATAAAAACCCCGTAAAATGAATGTTTCTTGACTCATGTGTTGCGTTGACGTCATACCACTGTATGACATTTCGATCCATTTTCTCCAAATGTGCAGGCCAACACAACTATCGTTTGTATTATTAAACTGTACAATTACGTAAGGTGAGTGATCTCCCTGTATGACTCGCCGTTGGCGCCGTGGTTAAGAAAAAACCCTTGCTCAATTAAATGCACGCTAAACCATTCTTTCTTTGTTTGGGAAATTTGACTAAATTACAAGATTTTAGATAATAATACATCTTAGAAAAAGGTAAATGCTCCAGAGGACATCTTGAATACGAAATTTGAATTGAATGTTAAAGGTCGAAATATTGGAAAACAGAAACAACTACTGGGAAAGATGTTGCATATTGCTGCATTTGTCTATCGTTGGACTGAAGTGCACACTATTGATTATACCAGACATTTCACGTAGTTATCTCAAAATAACATGTCGTTTGCAATGTACTTTTATTCAAGGCCATGTAATAGGACAAGTTTTCATTATTGTCACATCTTAAGATTGCACAATTGTGTGAAATATATCTATCGCAATTATCATTTAAGTTAATCTAACTATTTTTTCTTACATTGGCCGATTGAAGTGATCAATTAGTATGGATAAAACAAGTGAAAATGGTCGATGTTTCGGACCCTAGGAAAATCAACTGTTGACTGAAGAAGAAATATGACCAAATCACGCATCGGTGCTATTAACTTTTGTCTCGACTCTAAAACCCGAAGACATGTCAGTTCCTCTCTTGTTCTGCTTTCCAAAGTTTCATAAAAATCCGTAAAAAGAGTGATTTATTGATGTATGACCAGTAAATGTACCACCAAATCCTTCTAAAAGATTAGCCATAATCCTTAATATTATCAAGGAAAGCGATTCGAATTCGCATAAGCTCCAAGTATTTGCTTGAACTTTGCAATCTCAGGAAAGATCTGAGTTCAATCATGTTAAAACATTTGATTATTCAACCGTGTACACAACTGTCCCAAACGATAAAATTCATTCTATGATCCATGGGGCATTTGGCAATATACGTGCTGACCATAGATAGTCAACATGGAAAGCAAATGCCCGGAGAGCGGAAGGTACGGGGTTCGATCCACGGCCGTGTCATATAAAAATTCGTTCAAAGATGGTACTTGTTGTGTACCCGGCATTAAGGGGCTAAAACAAGGAATGGTCGGCTCGGAGTAAGTATACTGTGTCTGAGTTGGGTATTCATGTTAAACTACGGCATGGTATCTCAGTGTGCAAGCACTATAAATCGGCATTGGTCCCGACTAGTACAAGCAGCCACACAAACACGTGCATGCACGTCGCTATATAAGTGCAACAATCTTGAACGCGACGTTAATCCTAATTTCACCTCACCCTATTTTGACATGTTTTCTTGTATTTCCAGGTGAACACTTGACTTGCATTTGCATGTGTTTGTGACGTGTCGGGCCGGTGGTATAGCATAAGCCCTCCTTCTCGCGAACACCTGGTATCGTCATTATTCGATAATGATCCATCAACACATGCATATTGTGTTGTCGGAGTTGCACAATGGACTTTGTTGAAAAAGGATATATCGTACGATTATGGAAATGTGTATTGTGGCTTTTAGTTAACACATGTTTATATGTGTTGAGCCACATCTGTTAAATATAAAACGTCAAAGCCTGAGCATTACCAGTCTCGATTATCCGACAAAACAAGATCCAAAACAATCAGCCTATCCGAAAGATAGATCCTCAAACCGCAGGAAAGGAACGACAAATAGAAATTGGTCAATGACGTCAATGAATGCATGGTTGTTATAATTGCAAGATCATGATCCACTCAATCATGTTTAGAAGACTATTTGCGAATGGTAAGGACACACATTTAACGTCGTTTTGCAAGAAGCATTCCGGATCTGTCATTGAAATTAATTATTTGGCGATTTTTTTTCAAGTAACCTTTGTCGCTTTCTTCATCCATTCTCTTGTCTTCACTGTGGGTTTAACAATAATAATGAACATTTGGTTTAAAATAAACGGTTCATTCTCAGGACGACGACCCCCCGTGTCGTATGAAGACAAACTAGCAAAAATTGAGGTCGTCGTCCTGCGAATATTTTAATCCAACAATCTAGTTAAACAATGGGTATCGAGTGTTATTTTAACAACTCGAACAAGTAAAAAAGTGGAAATGGATTTGAAACGGATGAAAGAAAGACAATAATGGTGGAATATTGATTTATTTTCAAGTAATTAGAAAGTATATGTACAAGATGACGTAAAAGTCATGGGCAATTAGGACAGTTTGAGAAGATGAGACACTGAGTCAGCAAAGAAAATTACGCTGACTTCATTCTGGATCAGTCTGGTCTTCAGTTGATCGATTCTGCGTTGTATATCACAGAACTTCTTCTTTTTTGGTAAGAGACGCTGGCCGGCCTGGTACAGTAGCAGATTACACTCTGTCTTCTGCTGTTCAGCTCCTAGAAATCTTATCAGCTCAAAGATGTTGGGATGGGCTTTGCCAATGACTTTCTTTAAGCGCCCATGCCATCCCTCCAGGTGGTTATTGGTGCGAGGGCCGTCGTTGAAATGGTTCCAAGGCTCCTGCTCTGTCTCAACCCAGGTTGTGGTGACGTAGTCGCCGAGCTGGACACAACGTTGGTCGTTCGTCATGTCAGCAATTGTCTGGAGCCATACATAATCAACCTGTAATTACAGAAAGAATATTGTAGGTATATATTATTATCATAATTGGATTATAATAATAATATATATTGCCATAAGAAACATAACTTATTTACTCTCAATGCTACATACGATAGCATTTTGAGGTTAACCATATAGTAATTTACATATAATTATATCTTAAAATGTTTAAACATTTTTCAGTGAGATGTGATGTTATTAACCTCTTCCACTGGAACCATGGGAAGAACAGCGCATCTTTTAACAAAGATTTTGACCAGACTGGAGACCGACCTGTTGAGCCTTTCTCCACACACACTGGGAGTAATGGAAAAAAACAGCCTTTCCAAGTGGCATTGGGGAAGACGTCGAGGGCTGCTATCTTTGCAGCTGCTTCAAAGTCTATCTGAAAATAGAAAAAAAACCAAAAAAAAAACAAAAAAAACTTGGTAAATGCGCTAATATGGACATGTTTCATATATCATATTACACTAAAATATACACAAAATTAAACACTGTTTCGTCATGATGTCATTGACTGTCGATACTCTGGAACGACAGTCTTTGTTGGTGCACTTCCAAGAGATCCAGTCATTCCTCTTCCGTTTTCCAACTCGGTAGGTGTAGCCACCAGTACAAAGGTGTCTACTGCCGCGTGCAGTTGGAAGAAACGTGTACTGTAACTGCGCGTTTGCCATATCGAGAATGATGACAGACTACCATGTTTCGGAGATTCAGTGAACACATTTCAGTTTTTGACACTAACCAAGGAGTTAATTCCCTCCTAAAACAACACCACACATCAAAGCCGTACCGGCGGTCGTCGTCCTGTGAATGGAAAAATTCGAGGGGTCGTCGTCTTGAGAATACCCCAAATAAACCACCCTCCCCCGATCTCTCACAAAGACATGTATGTTGGCATTTAACGAGGTAACAAGCTGATGTACTGACATAAGCCTACCAATCATTTCCTCTTTGTACGCAATTACTTTCATCTTCTTTTGCGGTGCTGAGTGATTGGAACTAAGGTCTATATTCATACAGAATGCATTTGTGCCCTAACGTCCCGACCTTCATTTGCATTCGTTTCTTGAAAGAACATCTCCATTGTGGTCTTGCAGATATTTGGCACTTTATAATTCATGTCTGGGTATATTTAAGAAGGCTTTTTGGTTAGATAGTCTCAGTGTTTGATATCACTTACGGCATGAAAGGATATTTCTTGGGTTGTTACGTTTAAACAAATAAAACTAATTTCACAATTGTCATTCGTAGAGTGTGTTGCAGGCGGAATAATGAACACATGTATGATGAAAAAACCCGTAATGAGTGATGAGGTAATGTGGCTAAATATCACTTTAAAACGTAGTCAATAATTATTCGTACTATCTGTGGGAGGGAAAGTTGCACTGAGCGCATTAACGCTTTTCGAAAAAACAAAACAAGAACAAATAGGTGGGCGAATGTCGAGCTCAAACTCCCGAGGGATCCTGTAAACATGAATGGATACAAATCTCTACTTCAGGTGCTTCAGTGAATTGGACCTTCAGGTCTGACGTTCCCCTTCATTAACATGGACATGGTTCATCCTCAAGAACCGAATATTATACAGATGCACCATGAATCTTCATGTTTAAATGTACATTCTGTTGTACAATAGTGTTGACACTGGCTCGCAAACATACCGATTGACAATTGTACCCAAACTTCATTAAGATGTTAAACCGAACGTTCGACATAGTGATCTGCCCACTATAATTAGAAATATGCATTATTCAACCATTCTGTAGGCAATATACGCTGGTTGTGCCTGATGTACTTATTTACCCCAAACCATGTCTGAACATTAAGCCATGGATATTGGCGTTATGTACAGCAAGATTACAACCCGTTCTTCAGACATGATCAATAGATGTCGGAATGCAATATTCCATTCCGTCGGAGGGATCTAACTGATTTACGCATGAAAAAGACTAATATAAATGTGAAATTCGATTGGTTTGCTTCATTTGAGAACTGACAATCTCGTCAATTATGTATAGAATCTGCCATTCAAAACATGGCGGTTGATATTGGTTCTCATAATACTGAATCCTGGATGCAGCCGTATAAGATACTGAAATCAAGTTTTCATCCTCAGCAAAGATCGGAAAGCTGCGAAGATGCTATGGTTATATTCATTTCATCCGACTTCAGACGTTTTCATTTCTGAATATAGCTGTCCGAGAGGGAGCTGAATAGGACAGGATATATAACATGCAGCTGTGACCTGTATTTGTCTCAGACGATCTTTTATTTAACTTACCGAGGCCATAAACTCCGTTACGTTAGAACCCCGTGGAATAAGCGCGGTAGGCTATTCAGGTCGCGGTCTCCCTTTCATTATTCTGACACATTTTCTAACACATTTTATGAATTTAGGGGTTTCGTTAGAATTAAACTGAACAACTTACAACAAAGCGGACACGTGTATACCATAAATTCAGCCTCGATTATCAGCCGAAAAATCTGTCGACCAACCAATCACACAAATTTCATCAAAGATTTGTTAGTTGCCTGATGCCGCACAGCATATGAACCAAATAAATGTACTTGCGTGTGTTTGCTTTATTTGTGGAACCTTAAATCGTGTTTCTTCGTATGAATTCCTAATTTGCTACCCCTTTCTTGTTGATAATAATGTGATTATTTTCATGTGACGAATTCATTGCATTTTATCAAATTATATAGAAAGGTTAGTTTTCCTATTTTCTCAAAAAGTATTATGTTACAAGAATATAGAGACAACCGACATTTGTAAGTATGGAGAACTACATGAAGCGTTGACTGAAATATTAAAGAAATCAGGTTTCAAAAGTTGGCACACGATACACCACCTTGTGCCTGCAATGATTATATGAACCCTACGTTATCATTAGCTTCAAAATGTCCTGAGTTTGAAGAATTGTTACTCATATTTCCTTATATGGCATCTTCGATAACGGTTCAGAAGTCACGTTTATTACTCATCATCTCTTGTAACCACATTCTTGATTATCTGTAACAAAGGTTAGAGACATGAGTAAATCGATAACTCTTCTGAGCTATTAACAGTAACACAAATATATTTAATACATTTTCTATCCAGTCACATGTAGACAGACGTGATATAAACGTCAACTTTAACATCAACCTGTAAAATATTATTTCAGTCATACATGACTTTCCCTTACCGTTTTAAACTCTAAAAAGCATTTGTGACACAAAACGAGATTACTTTTGAAATTGGTGATAATAATTGGTAAATATAACATGTAATCGATCATCACTAACAAAGTTGTCTTCAATGTCAAAAGCTCTTAAATTAACAAAAAAAACCTAACTTAAGTTAATGTGATGGGTACTTGGCATTTGGAACGTACTCCATAATACAATCAACTCGTCGTAATGGGAAGAGTTTTAAAACCGATGTGCGACAAATGCTGCGACATTATTTGCGCATTGCGTTCACTGCGGCTATTTCCCGTCACGACTGTCATAAATTGAATACGATGTTGTCACAAAAAAAGCGAAACGATGGCTGCATGATATCCACTACGAACACTATTGCACATTTTGTACTGGGCACAATATAATGGTGTAATACCAGAACCATTTGAATCAACGGTACTGCTGTAAATTGCATTTACTGAGATAGAATGCCATCGTTATTCAATTCCTCCGCAAGATTACTCATTACTTGAAAGCTATCTCCTATCGAAGTGGAGGTGTTCTTTGTCCCTCTGCCCGAAGTCGAGTTATGGATGCGGTATGGGTGGCGTTGGATTAATTGTATTCTGGACAGATAGGTCGGTTTGGTGAAATTGATAAAGATTATCCATTTAGGAAAAAAACAAACATTTAACAAATCTCTCATATGTACAGTCAATGCATCGTCATGTTCATGTGTGTAATTTAAATATCAATCTTCAAATGTAATATAAATTGAAAGCGAAACTGTCATGTGCATTCGATTAGTGATCCCATCGCGATCCCAGCGTCCCAAGACACAAGCATGGCGCAACAGACGTAGATGTGCCAGTTACTTGGCCAGATGCGCAGTTATACAGTCCCGAAATGAAAACATGTTAGCTTTTTTCTTACTACCACCTGAAGAGCCTTAACGATAACCACCAAACGGTCCCATTTGGCTTGAGGGAAGACTTTGTGAAACAAATACACAAAGAACTCTATAATAGTTACTCAGTTAAATTCTCCCCCTGTATTGCACTGATGACGTGACAGGACAGGGAATTTCCATGTGATGTGTTTAGGCCAGTTGTTATTGTAAGTCTTCATGCGTTCTGTGACGATGACAGTTAAAACCAAATTATATTTGTTTCCTGCAGCCCATGATTGTGCGTAATGTAATCCAGATTAACACAGTTACCGAAATCCGACACTGGGTACTAATTGAGAAGTCATGGTTTTGTGCGTAATTTGTACGTATACGTCTTTAACAGACATCTTGTGTATTTACACTGTAGGGTGTATGATTCTATATAAGTGGAACAGTTTCTTGTAGCCAAAGACCATTTTAGAATTTGCCTTTCTAATCCACGATTTCTTCGATTATAAATCCAGACCTTTGAATATGTCTTCCCGATTCCGAAACTACCGTTCTGCGTGCCGTTACCAAAATGGGTTCCATGACATATTTACTTTATAAAGAAAGTTGTAACTCCTGTGTTCACCCAATGATGTATTGATTCTCTCCACAAAAAAACACTACTGAAGTGAAAACTAAAAAACGCCAATGATGGTTTGATGCACGTTTATATAGTTGATGTTTCCCGTGTTCTTATACGCTTACGTATACATTATATACATATATATTTGAACATGTAATGTTGGAATTAAAAGAGTTAAATACTATATAGCTACTAAGGAAAACACTACGCTTATAATGACAGCATACGGATAAAGAAAATTCACAGTTTAGTTGCAGTGCTTGTATAAAAACCCCGTTAAATGAATGTTTCTTGACTCATGTGTTGCGTTGACGTCATACCACTGTATGACATTTCTATCCATTTTCTCCAAATGTGCAGGCCAACACAACTATTGTTTGTATTATTAAACTGTACAATTACGTAAGGTGAGTGATCTCCCTGTATGACTCGCCGTTGGCGCCGTGGTTAAGAAAAAACCCTTGCTCAATTAAATGCACGCTAAACCATTCTTTCTTTGTTTGGGAAATTTGACTAAATTACAAGATTTTAGATAATAATACATCTTAGAAAAAGGTAAATGCTCCAGAGGACATCTTGAATACGATATTTGAATTGAATGTTAAAGGTCGAAATATTGGAAAACAGAAACAACTACTGGGAAAGAGGCTGCATATTGCTGCATTTGTCTATCGTTGGACTGAAGTGCACACTATTGATTATACCAGACATTTCACGTAGTTATCTCAAAATAACATGTCGTTTGCAATGTACTTTTATTCAAGGCCATGTAATAGGACAAGTTTTCATTATTGTCACATCTTAAGATTGCACAATTGTGTGAAATATATGTATCGCAATTATCATTTAAGTCAATCTAACTAATTTTTCTTACATTGGCCGATTGAGGTGATCAATCAGTATGGATAAAACAAGTGAAAATGGTCGATGTTTCGGACCCTAGGAAAATCAACTGTTGACTGAAGAAGAAATATGACCAAATCACGCATCGGTGCTATTAACTTTTGTCTCGACTCTAAAACCCGAAGACATGTCAATTCCTCTTTTGTTCTGCTTTCCAAAGTTTCATAAAAATCCGTAAAAAGAGTGATTTATTGATGTATGACCAGTAAATGTACCACCAAATCATTCTAAAAGATTAGCCATAATGTTTAATACTATCAAGGAAAGCGATTCGAATTCGCATAAGCTCCAAGTATTTGCTTGAACTTTGCAATCTCAGGAAAGATCTGAGTTCAATCATGTTAAAACATTTGATTTTTCAACCGTGTACACAACTGTCCCAAACGATAAAATTCATTCTATGATCCATGGGGCATTTGGCAATATACGTGCTGACCATAGATAGTCAACATGGAAAGCAAATGCCATCTGAATTTTACTCAGAAAATAATATGCGAAATGCTAGACTTCCTCATTGACAAGATCTATGTGACATTTTGGGATAAGATACATGTACTTAGGCAAGAAGTAGGCATCCATTTGGGCACCAGTTGTACTCCCTTTTCTTGTTGATCTGTTTCTTTATATTATGCATAAGAATAGGAATTTCTGCTCGGATTCGCAAAATCAAAACAATGAAATATGAAAAAGAAATGTAAATTACCCTACACATATATCGATCATTTAATAGCAATATTCCAGGTCCAACCTTTGGTGTCAACATTTCACAACTTTGCGCATACTCTTTCAACGCAGATTTCAAAGACGGTAAAACGTATATGTATCTGGCAAAGAACTGTTTTATCAGGGTTACAACAATCAAGATTTGTTTGTTTGTTTGATTGTTGTTTAACGCCGCATTCAGCAATATTCCAGCTATACGACAACGGTCTGTTAAAATAATCGATTCTGGACCGGACAATCCAGTGATTGACATGCGTTATGAGCATCGATCCACGCAATTGGGATGGATGACATGTATCAACCAAGTCAGCGAGCCTGACCACCCGATCCCGTTATTCGCCTCTTACGACAAGCGTAGTCGCCTTTTACAGCAAGTATGGGTTGCTGAAGACCTATTCTATCCCGGAATCGCGACCCCAGTGCAGCTGTTAATGGTAAATGTGTGGAGGACATTTCTAAATTTGAAACATCACTGACAAAAATGCTCTCCGATACAATTCCTTATTTTGACGAACGCCTCTGTGGTCTAGTGGTAGAGCGTCCGCCCGGAGAGCGGAAGGTACGGGGTTCGATCCACGGCTGTGTCATATAAAAATTCGTTTAAAGATGGTACTTGTTGTGTACCCGGCATTAAGGGGCTAAAACAAGGAATGGTCGGCTCGGAGTCAGTATACTGTGTCTGAGTTGGGTATTCATGTTAAACTGCGGCATGGTATCTCAGTGTGCAAGCACTATAAATCGGCATTGGTCCCGACTAGTACAAGCAGCCACACAAACACGTGCATGCACGTCGCTATATAAGTGCAACAATCTTGAACGCGACGTTAATCCTAATTTCACCTCACCCTATTTTGACATGTTTTCTTGTATTTCCAGGTGAACACTTGACTTGCATTTGCATGTGTTTGTGACGTGTCGGGCCGGTGGTATAGCATAAGCCCTCCTTCTCGCGAACACCTGGTATCGTCATTATTCGATAATGATCCATCAACACATGCATATTGTATTGTCGGAGTTGCACAATGGACTTTGTTGAAAAAGGATATATCGTACGATTATGGAAATGTGTATTGTGGCTTTTAGTTAACACATGTTTATATGTGTTGAGCCACATCTGTTAAATATAAAACGTCAAAGCCTGAGCATTACCAGTCTCGATTATCCGACAAAACAAGATCCAAAACAATCAGCCTATCCGAAAGATAGATCCTCAAACCGCAGGAAAGGAACGACAAATAGAAATTGGTCAATGACGTCAATGAATGCATGGTTGTTATAATTGCAAGATCATGATCCACTCAATCATGTTTAGAAGACTATTTGCGAATGGTAAGGACACACATTTAACGTCGTTTTGCAAGAAGCATTCCGGATATGACATTGAAATTAATTATTTGGCGATTTTTTTTCAAGTAACCTTTGTCGCTTTCTTCATCCATTCTCTTGTCTTCACTGTGGGTTTAACAATAATAATGAACATTTGGTTTAAAATAAACGGTTCATTCTCAGGACGACGACCCCCCGTGTCGTATGAAGACAAACTAGCAAAAATTGAGGTCGTCGTCCTGCGAATATTTTAATCCTCCAATCTAGTTAAACAATGGGTATCGAGTGTTATTTTAACAACTCGAACAAGTAAAAAAGTGGAAATGGATTTGAAACGGACGAAAGAAAGACAATAATGGTGGAATATTGATTTATTTACAAGTAATTAGAAAGTATATGTACAAGATGACGTAAAAGTCATGGGCAATTAGGACAGTTTGAGAAGATGAGACACTGAGTCAGCAAAGAAAATTACGCTGACTTCATTCTGGATCAGTCTGGTCTTCAGTTGATCGATTCTGCGTTGTATATCACAGAACTTCTTCTTTTTTGGTAGGAGACGCTGGCCGGCCTGGTACAGTAGCAGATTAAACTCTGTCTTCTGCTGTTCAGCTCCTAGAAATCTTATCAGCTCAAAGATGTTGGGATGGGCTTTGCCAATGACTTTCTTTAAGCGCCCATGCCATCCCTCCAGGTGGTTATTGGTGCGAGGGCCGTCGTTGAAATGGTTCCAAGGCTCCTGCTCTGTCTCAACCCAGGTTGTGGTGACGTAGTCGCCGAGCTGGACACAACGTTGGTCGTTCGTCATGTCAGCAATTGTCTGGAGCCATACATAATCAACCTGTAATTACAGAAAGAATATTGTAGGTATATATTATTATCATAATTGGATTGTAATAATAATATATATTGCCATAAGAAACATAACTTATTTACTCTCAATGCTACATACTATAGCATTTTGAGGTTAACCATATAGTAATTTACATATAATTATATCTTAAAATATATCTTTTAAATGTTTAAACATTTTTCAGTGAGATGTGATGTTATTAACCTCTTCCACTGGAACCATGGGAAGAACAGCACATCTTTTAACAAAGATTTTGACCATAGTCTGACTGGAGACCGACCTGTTGAGCCTTTCTCCACACACACTGGGAGTAATGGAAAAAAACAGCCTTTCCAAGTGGCATTGGGGAAGACGTCGAGGGCTGCTATCTTTGCAGCTGCTTCAAAGTCTATCTGAAAATAGAAAAAAAGAAATAAAAACTTGGTATATGCGCTAATATGGACATGTTTCATATATCATATTACACTAAAATATATACAAAATTAAACACATTTTCGTCATGATGTCATTGACTGTCGATATTGTGGAACGACAGTCTTTGTTGGTGCACTTCCAAGAGATCCAGTCATTCCTCTTCCGTTTTCCAACTCGGTAGGTGTAGCCACCAGTACAAAGGTGTCTACTGCCGCGTGCAGTTGGAAGAAACGGAACTGTAACTGCGCGTTTGCCATATCGAGAATGATGACAGACTACTATGTTTCGGAGATTCGGGGAACACATTTCAGTTTTTGACACTAACCAAGGAGTTAATCCCCTCCTAAAACAACACCACACATCAAAGGCGTACCGGCGGGTCGTCGTCCTGCGAATGGAAAAATTCGAGGGGTCGTCGTCTTGAGAATACCCAAATAAACCAGCCTCCCCCGATCTCAACTAAGGTCTATACTCATACAGAATGCATTTGTGCCCTAACGTCCCGACCTTCATTTGCATTCGTTTCTTGAAAAAACATCTCTATTGTGGTCTTGCAGATATTTGGCACTTTATAATTCATGTCTGGGTATATTTAAGAAGGCTTTTTGGTTAGATAGTCTCAGTGTTTGATATCACTTACGGCATGAAAGGATATTTCTTGGGTTGTTACGTTTAAACAAATAAAACTAATTTCACAATTGTCATTCGTAGAGTGTGTTGCAGGCGGAATAATGAACACATGTATGATGAAAAAACCCGTAATGAGTGATGAGGTAATGTGGCTAAATATCACTTTAAAACGTAGTCAATAATTATTCGTACTATCTGTGGGAGGGAAAGTTGCACTGAGCGCATTAACGCTTTTCGAAAAAACAAAACAAGAACAAATAGGTGGGCAAATGTCGAGCTCGAACTCCCGAGGGATCCTGTAAACATGAATGGATACAAATCTCTACTTCAGGTGCTTCAGTGAATTGGACCTTCAGGTCTGACGTTCCCCTTCATTAACATGGACATGGTTCATCCTCAAGAACCGAATATTACACAGATGCACCATGAATCTTCATGTTTAAATGTACATTCTGTTGTACATTAGTGTTGACACTGGCTCGCAAACATACCGATTGACAATTGTACCCAAACTTCATTAAGATGTTTATTAAACCGAACGTTCGACATAGTGATCTGCCTACTATAATTAGAAATATGCATTATTCAACCATTCTGTAGGCAATATGCGCTGGTTGTGCCTGATGTACTTATTTACCCCAAACCATGTCTGAACATTAAGCCATGAATATTGGCGTTATGTACAGCAAGATTACAACCCGTTCTACAGACATGATCAATAGATGTCGGAATGCAATATTCCATTCCGTCGGAGGGATCTAACTGATTTACGCATGAAAAAGACTAATATAAATGTGAAATTCGATTGGTTTGCTTCATTTGAGAACTGACAATCTCGTCAATTATGTATAGAATTTGCCATTCAAAACATGACGGTTGATATTGGTTCTCATAATACTGAATCCTGGATGTAGCCTTATAAGATACTGAAATCAAGTTTTCATCCTCAGCAAAGATCGGGAAGCTGCGAAGATGCTATGGTTATATTCATTTCATCCGACTTCAGACGTTTTCATTTCTGAATATAGCTGTCCGAGAGGGAGCTGAATAGGACAGGATATATAACATGCAGCTGTGACCTGTATTTGTCTCAGACGATCTTCATCATGGCTGTTGAGAACATATATGAAGATACATGGTTGACTTCGGGAATTCATTTCAGAGTATATGGCAAGGAGCGATACTCCCGTTGGTATGTGTTGAAATTTAGGACAGTATTTTTAAACTAGTTAAAATTTATCTCGCATCGGCATTTTTTCAGTTATATAGTGATATTTTCAAAGAGTCAACATTAATGTCCATACAAATAGCTACATTATTGTGGAAACCCGTGGATAGATCTTCAGCAACCCATGATTGCCGTAAAATTCGACAATACTTGTGACTAACGGCATCGGGTGGTCAGGCTCGCTGATGCATGTCATCGTATCTTAATTGCTTGAATCGTCTGGATTGTCTGGTCCAGACACGATTATTTACAGACCGTCGTCACATAGCTGGAATATTGCTGAGTGTGGCGTTAAACAACAAACAATCAAAACGTTTTGGAAATCGTCATTGGGTCAATGATATAACGACTGAACCTTCTGGTATTGAAGTGCCACTACCATTGTTATCACATTTATGAAGAGTTTGCCTTTCGCAAATGTCTTTGTGGGTGTGTCATCGTTATTTAGGTATTTCACTGTACATTGACAATCCACTGAAATTGCACTTCAGTCTATGATTAATTGGTCTACTTGTATGGCGACGATTTTTCCAATGGTGGACGTGACAATATTCCCAAAAGCAGTGTTTTGCGTTTTTCGCTCCCTGTCGTCTAAAATAAATGAGGTTACACGAATCAGTAGATTAAACCTATACATTACGAGTTAGTGAGGTGGGTCAAATATGTACACGTATTTCAGTGCGTGTAAGTTTGATTTTGGAGAAATACAGTGTCTTAAGTGGGTCGAATACGTCTATCACAAAATCGAAACACATGAACAAGGGTTGTCGTGCTGACAGATATATCGATTATAATTTGGGATTCGAACCACGACCAGCGGATTCTTGCAGCTAAATACCACTTTTTCATTTTGTCTTATGGTTATCATTTTCACAATTGAAATCACAGCGACAAAACCGTTTCCATATTTATGATAATTAAAGCGACAAAAACCTTTCCATACTCATACAAAATCTCTGCCCAAAACAGAGCCGGGTGTACTATTCCGACCCCACTATGAGCATATGTTTATAAATCACAATCAAATAGTGATGATGCCAGGTGTTCGCGAAAAGATGAGCGGCACCCGTCACAAACACATGCAGAGGCAAGTGAATTGTCGTTCTGAAAAAATAAGAGGAACATATGGTACCAGTCAAAATAGGAATTGTTCTTTGAAATCTATAATGAAAGAAGAGAAGGTTGTTGTGGTGGGAAGTTCAAGATGGTTGTTCCGTTCATATAAGTCAAAATAGGGAATTGCATCGGACATAATTTTTTTCACTGATGCGTTTACGACACGAGTGTAGAAAATATATTATTTCCATCCCTCTCGATCCGAAGATATTACAATTTATGCACTCATGTAAGTCAATAAACCTAATAACCATTCGTTAATATTGTATGTACGTGCTGGGAATATAGTGCAAAGAATAACAAGGAGTGCTGTTGGTTCGCAGTCCTCCTCAAAACCCTTTCTTAAGCCAATGCAAAACTTTGAGAGAATCATGTTTTGGTCTTTGGGAGATATTCTTTCAAAATTTCTAACTTCTAGGTTTTCAGTTTTCAGTTCTTCTAGCTGATCAGCAACTCAATGTCCTCCCCAACCTCCACAAACCTCGCATCGCAGATACAGCTTTGTTTGACACCAAAAAGTTATCTCCAAAAGTATCATCAATAACTGCTTGTGTAAGATATATATCGTTGTCATGATTCGGGGAGTACTTGCATGGTATTAAGGTTGCGATGGACCTGTTTCACAGCATCACGTGTCTGTTCATTGTATTTATTGAATGTCCCGGGAGGCTGAATGAAACTTGAAGTTTTCTAACTAAGCTCCCATCTATTTTGACAATATCATTCACTCTGTCAGGTATCAGAGAAAGTGATTGAGCAGCCATGTTGTTCGCATTATGTTTTCTGCAATTTGCAACTGAAAGTGGAGTTTCAAAGTTATTTAAGAGTATGCTTTCTGTTGATTATGTAAAAGCTTTTCACAATGGTAAAATAGTGTATTTCTTACCATTTTGTAGTTTTGTTAGTTTTCAGCAAGGACTAAAAGTATGAATTAAAAAATATTTCAATCTGAAATGTAGCCCGGGTCATTATCAGCCAGTCATTGATTTCTCGAGACACAATATCACCCACGGACATATGGTTTTTATTATTAATACATTATTAATATGTCAATTATTAGTATTGGGCTTAATGTTGCTTTTCAATCGCTTGATAAGACATACACATCTGGACATGGACAAATATTGAAAATACTACTTCCAGCAACAAACAAACAACAGTACAAAAGTTTCGCCTTTTTTTGGCAAGCACAAAATACAAAAACAATGGATTCTTTTGTCGTCATTTGCAAATTTGACGCAACAGTGACAAAACTGATGTGCGAATTCGAAGCAATTCCCTATTTTGACTTGTACTATTATATGACTGTGTTTTTTCAAGTGAACAATTGACTTGTCTTTTGTGACAGGTACCTACGGTGGCGCAGGAAACGTTACCCGTTTTTTGTTTATAATAACCATTAAGTCAGTATTTATGTTACAAAAGTCTATACATATTCATTTCTCTCCCAGTAATATTAAATTAACCGTGTATAGGGTTGTCAATAAACCTGATAAGTGTAATAGCCCCTCTCCCCCTCTCTTTCTCTCACTAACCCAAGACCGCCTCAGTGGTCTAGTGGTAGAGCGTCCGCCCGGAGAGCGGAAGGTCCGGGGTTCAATCCCCGACCACGTCATACCAAAATACTTTAAAAGATGGTACTTGTTGTTACCCTGTCTGGCGCTCGGCATTAGCAAGGACTTGTTGGCTCGGTGTATACTGTGTCTGAGTGGGGTATTCATGTTAAACTGCGGCATGGTATCTCAGTGAGCTAGTACTATAAATCGGCATCAGTCCGGTCTAGTATAAGCAGCCACACAAACACACACACGTACATGCACGTCGCTATATAAGTGCAATAATCTTGGAAGCGACGTTAAACCCCATTTCACCTCACACCTCTCTAACCCCCTATAGTATCTTTCTCTTTGAATTTCTCACAGCTTTTCATCCCCGATCGTTCTTACCCCATCTCTCATTCTCACGACACAAACCAAAAGCATTAGAAAATGTCTATCTGAATACAGTATATGCAAGACTTAATATTATCACAAAATGATACTCATGCTTAGTCAACAAACAAATGTTCTCCAAAACAATCATTCACAGTAACATAATTGACAACATCTCCAAGTAAAAAATCTTCAATCACAGGCCCTGTTGACGACGGTGTTCTCAGGAGTATCTCTGTGATTGAAATCTGATGTTTTACTTGACAGGCGTTGACAGTTGATATTGACTGAAGCGGAAAAGAATGTGTCTGTTTTCGACTCAACTGGGTACAAACCAAAAAAAGTGCCGGACTAATTAAACCCTCCAGTCGGTTTTGTTAAAGTAAAGGTATCATCTGCGTTGAAGGATCCTGTAACAATTAAAGTGTTTTTGTTAAAGATTTGAATTTGAAAATTGGGTTATTTCATCCTTGTTCACGTAAATCGTAAACCAATCGACCTCACAAAGCCCTAAAGCGTCCTTCTATTATAACTTTTCAGTTGACTGGTCGCTGTTTGGGTAAAAGAATGTTAGATTTTCGCATAAAGCTGTTTTAGTGGTTTTATTATTATTTTAATTGGCGGAAACACAGAAATGTGAACAATTTACATGTACCTTGGTTGACATTATTCCTGACATCATTGACAGATTGTTCCCGAAGCAGCAGGAAAATACCATGATATCATATCCTGTATGGTGACACTGTCGTCTTTTCATCACTGTTAGGGTCCTAATTATGATTTTAAATCATATTTGTTGATGACGTCATGAAGCTTCCAACGATCTACTTTTGTATTCGGATGTATTATGCCCATGCACTATGTTGCCGGTCGGAATTCGAATTAAAATGGTGAGGTGAGGTGAAATTGGGTTTAACGTCGCGTCCAAGATTATTGCACTTATATAGCGACGTGCATGTACGTTTGTGTGTTTGTACTACTCCGGACTGATGCCGATTTATAGTGCTAGCACACTGAGATACCATGCCGCAGTTTAATATGAATGCCCCACTCAGACACAGTATACTGACTCCAAGCCGACCAGTCCTTGTTTTAGTCCCTTAATGCCGAGCGTCAGACATGGCAACAACAAGTACAATCTTTTAACGTCTTTTGATATGACGCGGCCGGGGATCGAACCCCGTACCTTCCGCTCTCCGGGCGGACACTCTACCACTAGACCACGGAGGCGGTCCAAATTAAAATGATTCGTTCACTAAGGACAATTGACATCAATTATTCCTGGTAATATATGTGTACAACATGTTATATGCATTTACGAGGGGTCTGAGGCGCACATAGAAAGAACTGTGTAATAGTGAGACTATTATGTTTCCTGAACATAACATGATGTCATATATCCATAAAAACTTGAGTGATTTGAGTACATTTCTTCACTGTGACAAGTCAATGCAAACAAGAACGGGCCTGTGACCTGCGGCAACATCCACAAACTTGAGGAATGTGAAAAAAAGGATTGACACGAAAGCTATCAATGAAGATAAAGTTACACCATGTGAGGCTGACCTTTCATATCCGACAGTAAAGTTTGTTTGTTGCACTCAGCAATATTCCACCCGTATGGCGCCGGTCTGTAAATAATTGAGTCTGGACCAGACAATCCAGTGATTGACATCATGAGCACCTATCAACGCAATTGGGATACAGTCCCATGACATCCAAGTCAGCAAGCCTGACTATCCGATCGCATACGCCTCTTACGACAAGCATGGGGTGCTGTAGACCAATTCGAACCCGGAATCTTCACGGGACAGTAAAGAGGTGGGCAGCAGTGTTTAAACGTGGCAGAGAGACCCCTGAAGACTAACCCCGTCCTGGAAGGCCCTTGACGTCAGCAACACAAGACATGATACAGAAAATCCAATATATGATGATGACCGACCGGCGAATTGCCAGTTCTGGAGGAATTTCCCAGGACAGAGCACATTCCATTGACACATACACTTTCAGCGCGTTCAGTTCCAAACTTTCGGACATTTGATAAAAAAGGCATCAGACACAGCATGTCTCGTGATAATCAAACATTGTTTGAAGCTGGTCCAAAAAGGTTCTTGCAACGCTTTGTGACTCACAACAATCAAAACAGTGGAAGAAGGCTAAGATTATCACTGAAGCCGGGAAGGTTATTGCCTCCATCTTCTGGGATGCCGGGTGTGTGTCATCATGGTCGACTCCAAAATCTCCCAATCACTACACACCAGTGCACAAATCAGTCATTACGCATGTGGCTTTGACCTGCTTCAGCACCCACCTCACTCTCCACATCTGGCCCCGTCAAACATGACGAAATTTATAAAGCTCCAGCCAGACGTCTTTCGACACGCAAGATTAAGCCATAGCAGCAGGCGAGAAACTGTTAAACAGCCAAGAGAGGGATTGGGATAAAATCCCTTCAACATCATTGGAAAAGGTGTATCAGTAGGGATAGGGGTTATGTTGAAAACAAATCTAATGTCTTTATGTGAAAGTTCGCTGCATAGTAAAGAAGTCAGCTATATCATTGTTTCCTGTAAAAAAGCATCGTCTGGGTCATAGGTACCACTGGTTGAGAACACGAGCCAGCTACATGTCAAAGACCTGTAAATCACAAAATATGGGCCATCGGTACTAATGGTGGAATAGATTAGCATCTACACAATCATTGAGGCAGGTATACCACTGTGATCTGTAAATACTAATAACAGTCTCGACCATACATGTACACTGACGCGTTTCAACCACCAGATCTTCAGTTTAGGCCCTACACCTAACACGTACTTTGTTACATTCTACTCATCCCCACGAGGATGGACGACAGATGACCCATATTACACCAATCAGCAGCATTATATGTAGAACTGTCCGGTTATAGCTTTCCCCATTTAACCTGATTTACAGACTGACAGACTCACTACATCATCTCACGTATACAGGTTTATGTATCCATTAGCAAGCAAACATCCTATTTCGTGATACATTTCGAAAGTTTTGGAAATTGAGTTGACCTCGCTTGCAACACCACCAGCACGCTTACCGAGACGTTTTGCAGACATGTTTCTAATCAGCTGGTCGAGGCTTCAGCCACATAGACGTCGGTGAGTGACCATGATAATTGAGATATTTGAACCTATATCTGGCAGTAAACTCAAAACTGTGAAATGAAATTGTATCGATCCCCCGACGCAACTGTGGATGGGATGTTAGAGATCCAAAAGAACATGCCATCATCTTCCGCATTTCTGTTTGATGGTTAACGTTGCAAAAAGCGGGCGTTACGTGTGTCATTGGCGAGCGCGTTGACGTGGAAGACGAGTTATCACATACGTGTGTAGCTGAATGTGGCTTTATGTTTTGGACAGGCTACCGACCATCTAATATTCCTGGAGACATCGTGTTTCACTGCGTTAAGACATATCCTAAAGGAGGGATATGAACGAATTCCGTTACGATATACACATGTCCTGATTTACAGCCTATCCGGGGATTCATTTTTGCCCTGTGAAGTATGTAGAAAAGTTTGTCAGTCGATACAACGTCATCTACAACCACCCATGATCACACCAGCTACAACCAGTTACGCGACTACAACTACTAAAAACCACGTCAGTTGCAACTACTCAGAACCACGACAACAACTACTCAGAATCACGTCAACAACTACACAGAACCACGTCAACAACCGCTCAGAACCACGTCAACAACCAATCAGAACCACGTCAACAACTACACAGAACCACGTCAACAACCGCTCAGAACCACGTCAACAACCAATCAGAACCACGTCAACAACTACACAGCACCACGTCAAAAACTGCTCAGCACCTCGTCAACATCTACTCATCTCCACGTCAACAGCTACACAGATCCACGTCAACAACCACTCAGAACCACGTCAACAACTACTCAGCACCACGTCAACAACTACACAGAACCACGTCAACAACTACTCAGCACCACGTCAACAACCACTCAGAACCACGTCAACAACCACTCAGAACCACGTCAACAACCACTCAGCACCACGTCAACAACCACTCAGAACCACGTCAACAACTACTCAGCACCACGTCAACAACCATTCAGAACCACGTCAACAACCACTCAGAACCACGTCAACAACTACTCAGCACCACGTCAACAACTACTCAGCACCACGTCAACAACCACTCAGAACCACGTCAACAACCACTCAGCACCACGACAACAACTACACAGAACCACGTCAACAACTACACAGAACCACGTCAACAACTACTCAGCACCACGTCAACAACTACATAGAACCACGTCAACAACTACTCAGAACCACGTCAACTAAAACTACTCAGCACCACGTCAACAACTACATAGAACCACGTCAACAGCCACTCTGCACTTCGTCAACAACTACTCAGCACCAGGTCAACAACCACTCAGAACCACGTCAACAACCACTCAGAACCACGTCAACAACTACTCAGCACCACGTCAACAACTACTCAGCACCACGTCAACAACCACTCAGCACCACGACAACAACTACACAGAACCACGTCAACAACTACACAGAACCACGTCAACAACTACATAGAACCACGTCAACAACTACTCAGAACCACGTCAACTAAAACTACTCAGCACCACGTCAACAACTACATAGAACCACGTCAACAGCCACTCTGCACTTCGTCAACAACTACTCAGCTCCACGTCAACAACTACACAGAACCACGTCAACAAACACTCAGAACAACGTCAACTAAAACTACTCATCAGCACCACGTCAACATTTACACAGAACCACGTGAACAACCACTCAGCACCACGTCAACAACAACTCAGCACCACGTCAACAACAACACAGAACCACGTCAGCAGCCACTCAGAACCACGTCAACTAAAACTACTCAGCACCACGTCAACAACTACACAGAACCACGTCAACAACTACACAGAACCACGTCAACAACTACTCAGAACCACGTCAACAACTACTCAGCTCCTCGTCAACAACTACACAGAACCACGTCAACAACCACTCAGAACCACGTCAACAACCACTCAGAACCACGTCAACAACCACTCAGAACCACGTCAACAACTACACAGAACCACGTCAACTAAAACAACTCCGACTTCGTCAACTGCAACCACTCAGCATCACTGCAACTACTGAAAATGACGCAAACTTCAACTACTCATAATCTACACCACGAGGACTACAAGTCCTGAACACAGCTTCAACTACAACGAATCAGGACCACAGTAACTACAACCAGTCCGAATAACGCCACCTGCAACGTCTCTGAACAACGTCCACTACAGCTACATCTACTCAAGTCTACGTCCACTACAAAGGCTCAGCAACGTCAACAACACCTACGCAGAATCAAATACCGCGTCAACTGCAACTACTCATCACCTCGTCAACTTCAGTTACTTTGCACCACGTCAACTACAACTACACAGCATCGCAACAACAACTACTCAGCAGTGCGTCAACAACACCTACTCAGCACCGCGTCAACTACAACTACTCAGCACCATGTCAACTACAACTACTCAGAAGCACGTCATCTACAACCACTCAGCACTATTCTGTTTCTTCTTGCGATCGCATTACAATGTTACGTTTGTTTATCATCCCTGTCAAATATACCTTCAGGGATTCTCCAAGTTCTGTTGAACGGTTCCCTTGAAATCTGTTGCTGTCGAGTTCCTATTTGTATTTGTCAAATGGGCTTAGGAACCTTGAGTATTCTAGACAAATGAGGATGAGCACATTATCTCTTGTCATGCCAATTAACCGTCGTCGGGCATGGTAACCTCTGCCTCTGAAAGCACCAACGATTAACATAACGTCATGTTGAATTAATCGCTATGTGGGTACAGTAAATTCGAAATACACTGAAATGCATTTATTTTCAAGTTTAGATATAACCGTTACCACTGGAACAGGTTCAGTAACAGTGACATCCAGTTTACATGCCCTGTCACCAATTTCATCAACTAGCCCAATCAGATAAAATCACTCATAATTAATTCATTTTTTTTCCTCGTTTTGTTTTGTTTGTTGTTTGTTGTTTAACGTCACTCTCAACAGTAATCCAGCAACATGATGGTGGCCAGAAAATCATCGAATTTGGTCCAGACAAATTCGTGATTGATATTGTGAGCAACGATCCATACCGTCGGAGCACGATGCAACGCTATCAACCAAGTCATTCTAATAAGACGTGTGCCAACTGCCAATCCTTAAAACACCCGAATTACACATGTTTGACTGGTGCAGGAGCGCGGTAGCCTTGTGGATTTTTATCAGGCCGAAGATCAGATGATGGTTGTCAACGTTGACACAAGTGTGTAACTCATCTGTGGTGTCCCTGTCGTGATATTTATTAGATATTGTTGAAAGTGGCATACCCATCCATTCTCTGTACCTACTTGTAATGCGTGAACAGTTTGTATGCAAATTAGCCAAGTAAGAAAATATTTGACGCTAAGTTGACAACCCTGGAGTTTTGGCACAGTGCATATGTGAAACTGACCCGCAATAATATCCCGAAAGAAAAGTCCATTAATATTTGCATTCAGTTTTACTCTGTGCGTGACTCTGTACGCAAATGATTGACTGCGGAAATGCGATTTGAGCAAAAAGATATAGTTCATCATGTTCCACAGATTGTATAATTCCCTTCAGCCGACACATGATTCACGTGAACAAACTTCAGTTTTGTTATCACAAAAATTGGATCTTAAACATATCGCCAATACGCTATCACAAACGATGCAGATCATCCTTTGGGGTGTGGAATTGCAGAGAAGCTGTCACAATTATTAAATTTATATGACAATCAAACATTAGCCATGTGTCAAATCTGTCAATCTGTGTCAATCTGTCAAATCATGTATCAGTCTGTCAAACATTCACATACAGTGAATCTCGTAATCCGGGCGGCACCGTTCCGACGAAATCGACCAGAATAACGAATCATGGATTCCTTTGATATGGCATGCTGTTTTTGAACTGTCCGCAGAGAAAAGGGTTCAATAATAAGCCCAGTGGTACTGCACTTTGATAAGTAAGGAAAGAAAAGAAAGTGAATGTTGTTAAATCTGCATTGAGTAATTTGCAACTCTAAGGCAGCGGCTTCTAAATAAGGACAGGAAAACCACAAGCAAAGTATAGGCAACGTTACACGCCACTGGGGCACGATAACACGAAATATAAACAGGTCCTCCATAACGACAGGCATGGGTCCTGTTCCTCCGCACAAGTGCCAACGAGTTGGTCACCGAAAGATGATCATGAGGCCTCTTTTACCTGTTATTGTTTTCACTGTATTCACTGTATGTACTACAGATGCTGATATTAGGCAGTATGTGACGTCTTCGTTGGCCCGTACTCGTACCCCGTGCCTTCGGGGCGATATTGTTGCGGTGTTGTTTTATAATGTATACATCGGGAAAGATACATCCTGCATTGCCACGTAACATTTGAAAACATTTGCCTATGACATTGGTTTCATTTTTGTGGGTACCGCTTCCATGAGAGCGGAAGGTCGGGTGTTCGATCCGCGACCGTTTATTACTAAAAAATGTTAAAATATGGTACTTGTTGTTACACTGTCTGGCGCTCGGCATTAAGGGGCTAAAACAAGGAGTGGTTGTCTCGAAGTCATTTTATTGTTTCTGAGTGAGGTATTCATGTTAGAAGGCGGCATTGTATCTCTGTGGTATCTCAAATTAATCCGGACTAGGACAAGCGAACACATAACACACACACACGTCGCTATATAAGTGCAGTAATCTTGAACGCGACGTTAAACCCTATTTCACCTAACCTCATGCACCACCCTAAACGATAAACAAGCCATAAAAGAACAGTGCATGTTCTTGTAGATAAGGACGACTAGTGTGGTCAGTGAAGGAAGGACGTTGGTCTCTGCGAGTACGAGGAGGGATGACGAAAGGAGGAGAATGGGTGACGAGAGTAGGAGGATGGGTGACGAGAGCAGGAGGATAGGTGACGAGAGTAGAATGAGGGACGAGAATAGGAGGATGGGGGACGAGAGTAGGAGGATGGGTGACAAGAGTAGGAGGATGGGTGACGAGAGTAGGAGGATGGGTGACGAGAGTAGGAGGATGGGTGAGGATAGTAGGCGGATGGATGACGAGAGTAGGAGGATGGTTGACGAGAGCAGGAGGATATATGATGAGAGTAGGAGGGTGGTTGACGAGAGTAGGAGGATGGTTGACGAGAGTAGGATGATGGGTGATGAGAGAAGAAGAATGGGTGACGAGAGTAGGAGGATGGGCGACGAGAGTAGGAGGATGGGTGACGAGAGGATGGGTGACAAGAGTAGGAGGATGGGTGACAAGAGTAGGAGGATGGGTGACGAGAGTAAGAGGATTGCTGACGAGAGTATTAGGATGGGTGACAAGAGTAGGAGGATGGTTGACGAGAGTATTAGGATGGGTGTCAAGAGTAGGAGGATGGTTGACGAGAATAGAAGGATGGTTGACGAGAATAGGAGGATGGTTGACGAGAGTAGGAGGATTGCTGACGAGAGTATTAGGATGGGTGAAAAGAGTAGGAGGATGGTTGACGAGAGTAAGATGATGGGTGACGAGAGTAGGAGGATTGCTGACGAGAGTATTAGGATGGGTGACAAGAGTATTAGGATGGGTGACAAGAGTAGGAGGATGGGTGACGAGAGTAGGAGGATGGGTGACGAGAGTAGGAGGATGGGTGACGAGAATAGAAGGATGGTTGACGAGAATAGGAGGATGGTTGACGAGAGTAGGAGGATTGCTGACGAGAGTATTAGGATGGGTGAAAAGAGTAGGAGGATGGTTGACGAGAGTAGGAGGATGGGTGACGAGAGTAGAATGAGGGACGAGAATAGGAGGATGGTTGACGAGAGTAGGAGGATGGGTGACAAGAGTAGGCGGATGGGTGACAAGAGTAGGAGGATGGGTGACAAGAGTAGGAGGATTGCTGACGAGAGTATTAGGATGGGTGTCAAGAGTAGGAGGATGGTTGACGAGAGTAGGAGGATGGGTGACGAGAGTAGGAGGATGGTTGACGAGAATAGGAGGATGGTTGACGAGAGTAGGAGGATAGTTGACGAGAGTAGGAGGATGGTTGACGAGAATAGGAGGATGGTTGGCGAGAGTAGGAGGATGGTTGACGAGAGTAGAATGAGGGACGAGAATAGGAGGATGGTTGACGAGAGTAGGAGGATGGTTGACGAGAATAGGAGGATGGTTGGCGAGAGTAGGAGGATGGGTGACGAGAGTAGGCGGATGGGTGACAAGAGTAGGAGGATGGGTGACAAGAGTAGGAGGATTGCTGACGAGAGTATTAGGATGGGTGTCAAGAGTAGGAGGATGGTTGACGAGAGTAGGAGGATGGGTGACGAGAGTAGGAGGATGGTTGACGAGAGTAGGCGGATGGGTGAGGATAGTAGGCGGATGGGTGAGGATAGTAGGCGGATGGGTGACGAGAGCAGGAGGATATGTGATGAGAGTAGGAGGATGGTTGACGAGAATAGGAGGATGGTTGACGAGAGTAGGAGGATGGTTGGCGAGAGTAGGAGGATGGTTGACGAGAGTAGAATGAGGGACGAGAATAGGAGGATGGTTGACGAGAATAGGAGGATGGTTGACGAGAATAGGAGGATGGTTGACGAGAGTAGGAGGGTGGTTGGCGAGAATAGGAGGATGGTTGACGAGAGTAGGAGGATGGTTGACGAGAGTAGGAGGATGGTTGACGAGAATATTAGGATGGTTGGCGAGAGTAGGAGGATGGTTGACGAGAGTAGAATGAGGGACGAGAATAGGAGGATGGTTGACGAGAGTAGGAGGATGGTTGACGAGAATAGGAGGATGGTTGGCGAGAGTAGGAGGATGGGTGACGAGAGTAGGAAGATGGTTGACGAGAATAGGAGGATGGTTGACGAGAATAGGAGGATGGTTGGCGAGAGTAGGAGGATTGCTGACGAGAGTATTAGGATGGGTGACAAGAGTAGGAGGATGGTTGACGAGAGTAGGAGGATGGTTGACGAGAGTAGGAGGATGGGTGAGGATAGTAGGCGGATGGGTGACAAGAGCAGGAGGATATGTGATGAGAGTAGGAGGGTGGTTTACGAGAGTAGGAGGATGGTTGACGAGAATAGGAGGATGGTTGACGAGAGTAGGAGGATGGTTGACGAGAGTAGGAGGATGGTTGACGAGAGTAGGAGGATGGGTGTGGGTAGTAGGCGGATGGGTGACGAGAGTAGGGGGATGGTTGACAAGAGTAGGAGGATGGCTGACGAGAGTAGGGGGATGGTTGACGAGAGTAGGAGGATGGGTGACGAGAGTAGGAGGATGGTTGACGAGAGTAGGAGGATGGGTGACGAGAGTTGGAGGATGGGTGACGAAAGTAGGATAGATGACGAGAGTAGGAGAATGGGTGACGAGAGTAGGAGGATGGGTGACGAGAGAAAGAGGATAGGTGACGAGAGTAGGATAGAAAATGACTGTTAGAAACCTACGTCTATCCACTCTGCAGTGAATGGGTACCCGGTAAGATGAGATGGTAATGTGATTGATAACCTTCTATCAGGTTTGCTTGCATACTTCCCAGGGAGGTGACAATGAAAATCCAATACACACTGATCCATACCCAGGGTAAATAATAACGTTTCGTCAGGAACATTTACTTTGTGAGTGGAATCTGGCGCATTATAAATAGATTGTTATTATCATTATTATTGTCATCATTATAAAGAATATGGGATATGATTTGAAAATATGCTATTTCATATGGAAATATATGCTAAGGGCTGTTTGACTCAGAAGATGAACATGCTGTGTTTCCAATTTAGAGCTAGGTTATATTACCTATATATTTAACCGTGCTGAATTGAATTTGGAACGGACCGCTCTAATTGGAAACACAGTATGTTTATCTCCGTTCTACGATGGCAGAGTTGAATGCGAACTCTGTGGTAAATGGAGATATTGAGTTTTGTCCATTGTTTTGGTTGGGTTGTCGATCTCAATGCACGAAACACTAATACTAACCATTACACAAAGATGGCACTTGGTGATCCTTGAACATTATTTTGTTCACAACAATATCATTTATCATCCAAAATTGGCTCCAAGCGAGATATCGCTTGGGTGAGACCAGCGAGATCTATATTGTAGACCATTGTGATGTTATTGGTTACCATGACGTCACAATCAAATGACATCACCAATGACTGAAGCTTTTTGCAGTACTTTTTACACTTCAGACTCTGCTTATTACTGTCTACAAACTGAAAAGCAAAGCTCGAAATTCTAAGCTCTCTGCTGTCTCCAAAACGTAAAATACACTCTCTCATCGATTTTTGTCGTTCAAATCTTCCCAAAATATATTACCAATCATATTTTTGATATTTTATTATATTTTATATATCATATCTGCATTTTGTAGCCTAGACTTTTTTATATAATAATTCAAATATGCCTCCTCAATGATTGATGCACCTCTTCTATTTATATTATAATCGATATTATGATGCGGGAGTCAAATATGATTTGATACTTCTGAATGACCAATCAGAATCGGGTATTTCATTAAAATCATGGTAAATGTTTATCTAAGTTGTTCAATAAACAGACGCAATCTTCCATCGTGTGTGTACCAAGGACGTTAACGTGTGCCTTGCATGTTGGCTAAAGCTTAGGTCTGCGATGGATGCTTACGCTAGACAGTTATTCTTTTTTATGCATGTATGTTAAAGGTCTTTGCTTTTACGGGATACCTGGCACCGACTGTGTCTTAATAGTAATCCTATTAGCTGCAAATTGCTATGCTATCTCGTTATAACAGGCAATTGGCTTCCACATCTAAGCTCTCCACACAACAGTATACACAACACGAACAAATATAGGTATCAAAAGGCAGCCTTGACAGTTTAATAGGAAGCCCAATAACACGGTAGTTCTAGCCTTGCCGTGAACCAGTAGCATAATATTGACCATCAGATACCATCGCGGCCATTGGATCCTCATTTTGATCGCATTTACGTCAACAGTTGTGTAGATGTCCGACTAGGGAGGCTTTATAATGTTGAGGATGGTATCAAATGAGTTGTGATGTATGCGTTGATCTTCTTGCAACTGCTCGCTAGCCGAAGTTCTCCGATGCTATTCCGTGGTCTTCGGGGCTCAATGTCGATCTGTCCCATGGGGATTCTGGGTTAGCATAGGTTTCAAGCTAAATAATGAATCGGGTGTCAGGTTCGATGACTTTGTTGATTGCGTATCGTCGTACCCGGTACATAGATATAGCTGGAATATTGCGCAGTGTGGCGTTAAACAAACAAACAAACAAACAAACAAACAATAGTGTCTCACAGCAAGTCGAGACTGAATCATACGTAGTTGAAACTAAGTCACTAACAGTATAGTAGAAGTATGTGTAGCCATATTATTCATGATCCAACCTTTTCCTAATAAAAGACGTGGAAACAGGGCGTTATTTGTATAGTGAAATAGTATAGTCCCCCAGAAAAGACACACCATTCATGCCAAGGTTTTAATTTTGTTTAATTAAATCAGGCCAGATCAGTGCTACCTGACATTTTGTGTATATAACATGGCTACACACTGACATTACCCTTTGCCATTTTCGTTCCCCGTTATGAATTAACACTAACATCATGGGTTCAATCGTTCCATTTAACATAGTTTTTATCAAGGAATTATATTTTATTGGTTACATGCCAGACTAATCTAGGTACATAATTAAAGCAATTAGAATATACGATTAAGGTTTCGATCGCAAGAATTCAACGAAAACAATGTTACAAACAACTTAACATCATCAATCACTCTGACAAATAATCACACTGGTAGAATCCAATGTGATTTGTTTATCTCATATTTGCTAACAAAAGCAGATTCCGTGCGACTGTGAACCTAAAGTTGAGGCGATGCTTTTCTTGGCAAGTGATAGATATAATGTGTCAAGGATGCAAGCAAATGGATTAAAACGTAAATACCTCAGAAGACAGGCGCAAGTAGAGCGCAAAAAGCAGTAAAATGAAATTAATTTCATGATGTATTGCCCGATTTGGAAAACGCAGGGCGAAAGAGAGAAAGCTACTGAAGTTGTGCTGATTTTTTTTTTACAATCGGCAGAACAATGAGAAAAGGGATCGATTGACGAAGACGGGAAATGCCATTAGGAAAATGGGATTAGACCGAATGGTTAATGTCCTTATTCTTTTAGAGAAAGGCAGAAGTTTATGTTAAACATTTAAAACCAATTTGAAGATGTGTCTGTAAGCCAGTGTGATAAGTAAGGATACTGTATAGACATTGAACTGTCTGAGCATACACAATTACATGGATTTGTTCCTGTTCGTATCTGGAGTTGAATATGGGCTGACACTAAACAGGGCCTGTGTGTTAAGATAAATCGGAGCTCTGCCAGTGAAACGCGTTAGAGAGATTTATTTCTTCTATCTATCAGGCGAGCAAAGTAACAAACTCAAGTTGCTTTTAGAGGTGAGGTGAAATGGGGTTTAAAGATTAGTTCACTTGTACAGCGACGTGCATACACTATCGCATTAGCCACTGTACCACGGAGGCGGATGATTGTTTCAGAGCTTGAGGCTAATAGAACGATAGTCCTTACGATGGTTGCTTGTTGTTGAATGGTCATCATCTCGAGTTAGGAATATGAAGCGAGCAGCAATATCCAGAAAAATGTCGCGATGAACGGTTGTACACTCTGGTTGGATTCATGTGAGTGAGTGAGGTGGGTTGTACGGCACTTTTAGAAATATTCCAGAAATTTCACACCAGAATTGGGCTTCGCAATTCTACCAAGTGGGGACTCGAACTTGGGTCTTCCGATGTAAGGCGCGAACGCTTTAGCCTCTAGGCTTCTCCGTCGACCCGCTTGGATTCCAAAATCAGGTGACAAGTGTCTCAAACATATGAGGTACTTATACTGATTCTTAACAGATACTGATGACGAATGTCTGTACAGTTGAACCTCGCTAGTCCAAGCCACGATAATTAGCAACACAACAATGGATACATTTGTATGGCTGCAATGCTACGAAAGGTTAGATACTCCAGTGTAACAACACTGAGTATATTTCCTAACATTTTGAATCCCTGGGATTCCCAGTTAGATTTGGCCCCCAGCAACGTAGGAACGGGTGGTAAAGTTCGGTGACTTGGTTGATGTGACAACGCACCCCGACGGCGTGGAGTGTTGCTCATAATGTCAATTACTGGATTGTCTGGGTCAGAATCTATTTTTTTACAAGCCGCCGTGTCAAATGTGTAATATTTCTGAAAGAGACGATAAACAACAAAACAACAATGCACACAAACACAACCATGTACACGCTTACTCAAAAGCTAAAGAAACAAATTTTGACTAGATACATTAAAATGTTATAAATAATAATTAAATATTTTTTAAAAGATAATTATGAAATAAACTATGTTGCTTCAGTTCTGTTTCAGTATTCCAACTATAGTCACAGCAAACCACTTGACAAAGGCGGATCAAGGTTGTGTCATGTTCCGTTTGTTTTAAATTAAATGTGAGATGTGATACGTCTGAAAAAAACCTAGACATAACCATAACTCATGTAAAAACACAAAAAAACGATTAACAGAATTTGAGTTGATGTTTTTTTAATATTTTTCTGGGGTTCATCCAGTTAATTGTCAGCGCAATTTATGTCTTTAAAGATGATGCTTGACCGGGTAAAAATCATAACCTGATAACAGAACATCATTTGAGTACATTTCTAAATATTAAAAAAAATGTATAGCAACGGTGACTCATTGCAAGAGGTAGCACATTCAAGGCAGGAATATATATTTCCTCAATGTGGACGATCAGTGTCAGCATCGGCTATTTCAGAGAATAGTGTCATCTAGTGAGAAAGAGAGTGTTTGTCTACGGTAAGTCTGGTGTGATAACACGTGAGCAGTTGCACGTAAATTACAGGTTGAAAGTAATTTTCGTCTGTGTACTGTAGACAGCCAGATTCCCCACGGAGTGCATGGTGCAGCTATCTACCCTCGGTTGTGTCGGGAATGTATTGCTGTCCCCTTGCATGTGTTACTGAACTTATTTGCCAAAGAAATAGAACTTAATAACAATCTCTATGAAAACAAAATATATCCTATTCGTGAATTATGTCCAGATATTACCTTCGTTTGGGAGCCTGATATGCGATGCTTCTACCAAATTGATAGATAAACAGTGGAGATGTCTGCCAAGGATGTCATAATCAATTAATTTCGATTCCCAGACAGTAACCAATCATTCTGAGCAGACAGAACTAAAGCGTGTGTTTAGGAACTGACACTTATAAATGAGAAAGATTTTTTTGAAAATGTTACAGGTTCAGGACAAGAGTATCTTTAAAACGTCTTGTTCCAGGAAACATAACAATATCAAGGCTTGAGCAAGGTGACATGAAAATAACAAGGCTTGTACTGGATGACATTACTATATCAATGCTTGTACTGGATGACATTACTATATCAATACTTGTACTGGATGACATTACTATATCAATACTTGTACTGGATGACATTACTATATCAATACTTGTACTGGATGACATTACTATATCAATACTTGTACTAGTTGACACTACAATATCAAGACTTGTACTATTTGACACTGCAATATCAAGACTTGTACTGGATGACATTACTATATCAATGCTTGTACTGGATGACATTACTGTATCAATACTTGTACTGGATGACATTACTATATCAATACTTGTACTGGATGACATTACTATATCAATACTTGTACTGGATGACATTACTATATCAATACTTGTACTAGTTGACACTACAATATCAAGACTTGTACTATTTGACACTGCAATATCAATGCTTCTACTAGTTGACACTGCAATATCAAGACTTGTACTAGTTTACACTGCAATATCAAGACTTGTACTAGTTGACACTGCAATATCAATGCTTCTACTAGTTGACACTGCAATATCAAGACTTGTACTAGTTGACACTGCAATATCAATGCTTCTACTAGTTGACACTGCAATATCAATGCTTCTACTAGTTGACACTGCAATATCAAGACTTGTACTAGTTTACACTGCAATATCAAGACTTGTACTAGTTGACACTGCAATATCAAGATTTGTACTAGTTGACACTGCAATATATCAAGACGTGTACTAGTTGACACTACACTATCAAGACTTGTACTAGTTGACACTACAATATCAATGCTTGTACTAGTTGACAGTGCAATATCAATGCTTCTACTAGTTGACACTACAATATCAATGTTTGTACTAGTTGACACTAAAATATCAATGCTTGTACTAGTTGACACTACAATATCAATGCTTGTACTAGTTGACACTACAATGTCAAGGCTTATACTAGTTGACACTACAATATCAATGCTTGTACTAGTTGACATTGCAATATCAAGACTTGTGCTTGGATGACACTGCAATATCAAGGCTTATACTACTTGACATTGCAATATCAAGACTTGCACTAGTTGACATTGCAATATCAAGACTTGTACTACTTGACATTGCAATATCAAGGTGTGTACTACTTGACATTGCAATATCAAGGTGTGTACTACTTGACATTGCAATATCAAGAGTTGTACTAGTTGACATTACTATATCAAGACTTGTACTAGTTGACACTACAATATCAAAACTTGTACTAGTTGACACTACAATATCAAAACTTGTACTAGTTGACACTACAATATCAAAACTTGTACTAGTTGACATTGCAATATTAAGACTTGTTCTAGTTGACATTGCAATATCAAGACTTGTACTACTTGACATTGCAATATCAAGGTGTGTACTACTTGACATTGCAATATCAAGACTTGTACTAGTTGACGTTGCAATATCAAGACTTGTACTACTTGACATTGCAATATCAAGGTGTGTACTACTTGACATTGCAATATCAAGGTGTGTACTACTTAACATTGCAATATCAAGAGTTGTACTAGTTGACATTACTATATCAAGACTTGTACTAGTTGACACTACAATATCAAAACTTGTACTAGTTGACACTACAATATCAAAACTTGTACTAGTTGACATTGCAATATTAAGACTTGTTCTAGTTGACATTGCAATATCAAGACTTGTACTACTTGACATTGCAATATCAAGGTGTGTACTACTTGACATTGCAATATCAAGACTTGTACTAGTTGACGTTGCAATATCAAGACTTGTACTACTTGACATTGCAATATCAAGACTTGTATCAGTTAACATTGCAATATCGATATCACGATTGGTACTATCTATACTCACACGAAAAGAAACGCAAGTCGAGTGTGCAGTATACATGTTATTTATTTTTAACAGTATGGACAAGAAATACTAATAGGGCAAGATTGACAAAAAATTGACTGAAGACAGTTAAATGGATGAAAAGGCAGACGAAATAATTGTGTTTTTTTTCATCGGGTCAATACCCAAAATGTCAGTCAATACCTTATGTGACCACCATAAGCATTGATCACTGCCACACATCTCCTGTACATTCAGTGGATCAGACGATTTGTGAAGGCCCTTGGGATCCTCCTGCACACATCCAGAGCAGCTGTGCGTAGTTCATCGGCAGTTGTAGGGACTGGGCGCACATTGTGCAGACGCCTTTGAACCTCACCCTACAAGTGTTCGATGGGGTTCAGATCAGGGCTGAGGACTGGCCACGGTAGAACACGGATGTTGTGTAGTTGCAGAAAGGCCATAGTAGATCTGGCAACATTGGGACGAGCGTTGTCCTGCATGAAAATGTGTTGTTGATGTTGTGTCATGAAGCTAGGTCCACTCCATGGATCCCTTTCCACAACCTTTCTGTCAGCGAAACGATCACCTCGACGCCGCCAAATTCTGACTCTTCCGTCTGCATGGGAGACACAAAAGCGACTTTCATCAGAGAAGATGACACGCCTCCACTCACGATGACGCCAATTGCGATGACCCTGTGCCCACTGAAGTCGTGCTTGTCGAAGCCGTGGTTGGAGAACAAGACGACGTGCTGGTCGGCGACATCTGAGGTTGTTGGAACGGAGACGTCGGATTACAGTGTCCCGGCTAATGTGTCGATTGTGCGTTCCTTTGGTCTGTCGAGCACTTTCACTTGCAGTTAGGAACGGATGTCGCTGGTGTTGACGGGTAATCTGCCGATGTTGTCAAGGTGTGGTAACCCTAGGACGACCGCTCTGAGGAAGGTCATCTGTGGTCTGTGTAGCATTATATCGATGCAGGATATGGTAAATTGTGGTTATGTTAACGTTGAAATGACGGGCAACATCTTTGACAAACACTCCAGCTTCCAAACGTCCGATAGCCTGGTTTCTCTGAATTTGAGTTAGGCGTGACATTGTTGACCAAGGCGTGGTAGGTCCAAGAATCGGCCACAGTTTTATACCCATTACAGTTCGTGACAGTTCGTGCATTCTAGATTTCGCGAGAAATGGGTGCATGATACCCACATATTCATTGAAATGGTGCGTTTTGGCGATTCGTTTTTTTTATGTTGCGTTTTTACTCGGCTTCCAAAATGCATCCACACATTTTGATAACACCATCAGGCTTCACTACATGCTAAAACTCGTATCAATTTATGGTTCAGTGTTTGTTACCTATTTGCTTAAAATCACTTGCGTTTTTTTGGCGTATGAGTATATAAAGATGGCTTTACAATATCAAGACTTGTACTAGTTGACATAACAATATTAAGACTTGTACTTCTTGACATTGCAATATCATGTCTGTTTGCAACTGACATTACAATTTCATGGCTATTACTAGGTGACTTTGCAATTATAAATTCCCATAGAAAAAGTATGCACAATATCAACGGGGAAATTGCTTAATATATGGCTGACCATAGCTTTATGAGTACCGTTATTGTTTTACTGTTCGAGCAAGTCGTTAAGCATAACGATGGAGCACCTAGAAATTACATTTTTAAGTTAATTACTTATTTCTTTTGTAGGCATGGCATTCCTTCTCAACAGACGTTTTCCTTTAGCGAGCGTGATAACACCCGTGCGTCCTAAAGAGTATGTTATTCGGCCTCCTGCACTTACAATGCGTGAGTGAGTGAGTTTTGTTTTATGCCGTTTTAGCAAGGATCGAGCAGCCACATGCCGACTGGAGAGACGAGAAATAGGTATTATACATTACACACATGTGGGACTCTGTATGAACGCTGTATGCACAAGGTAGACTCACCGTCCCAAACCCATACAGGAAATACCCAAACATACATCTACACATCATGGGCACCATGCAGGATGCGGTGAGTGACTTTCGTCTAACATCACTGCGAACAATAGTTCAGTTATGTTCTTACGTGTCGGCGTGATGTGGGAGGAAAGCCTGGAGTGATGGAAGACTCCGACCATTACCGGTATGGTGGTGACACACATTGAACAGTTATCAGATGATCAGATGTACGGGGCCCATAAAAAAGCCAAGTTGTTTGTAGAAAAAAAGGCCATTCTTAAGAGCATTACAGTATATTTAACACCCCCTATATGTCTTGCCTTATGGATAAGAATATACATTACCACACAGCCTCAAAGCTCATCACTCATTTTTTTAATTTTAAGTTTTTACGATATATGGCTTTTCCATTGGACGATGGACCGCGAAATTGACGTTCATATTATTAAGTGCATGAACGACATAGTTTGACGTTCATACGTTTTTCACGAGACCGTGCTCTTGAAATGACGTCAACGCTGACGGACTACTTCCACATTCCTGGGGAAATCCCTGGGAATTCCCTTTCACGATAGATCCTTTAATCTTGAACTCAGCATTTTAGTTTACATTCAGAATCGTCAGAGTTTGACTGCATGGTCGTTCACGAATATCCTCGCTACGACCCATCCAAGTGAATAAAACGAAGAAATGCACATCCAAACTTTAGTAGTATAGACTCGATCCGTGTCTAGGTTGACAGTGACTATCCACAGCAATCTATGACTTTACCTTAGTGTCTATTTGACACATCTTTAATCACCTTTCAATGATAGGCCAATTGATTAATGATGACTAAAAGATGTAACCGCCGAAATCTCTCCCGTCACGTTTATCGTGTCGGCCATTTTGACGTCTTGTACTTATATGTAAATGTATTACGACGCGCTGTCATTGTGACTGACTTACTGAGGTAGTTCTTAAAAGACTTTTCTCATCTAATGGTGATATTGTTTGAATACACGTGGTGCGTGAAATGTTTCTGAAGAGTAAGTTGTGCATCCATACGCTCATGTCACCTCTCTTTTTGAGGAAATATTTTTATTCCGCGATATAGCTGGTTGTTGTATGACTGTCAGTGTAAACATGAAGTCACACGTACTAAATAAAACTACATATATATCTTGGCCTACATCCTTTGAAGTAAGGAATTATGATAAAAAATTATAAGAAATGACATTCACTTTCTGTCAGTTCATTGGAGTATGAACCAGCCAGCTCCGACGTTCACACAGTTTGGCCCATACTCTATGAAGGTTCATACTTCAATGAACACACACAAAATGAAAGTCAATTCTTGATTAATTACTTAAATATCCAAATATGGTATTCCGAGCTACGAGGATAATGTATCCCTACATGCATGTGACGTACAAATGTTGAATCAATGTAACAAGCTCACGATATCCGTACCAGGTTCCAGTTCACTGCGCAGAAGCACATCGAGAGATGTCAAGTGACCGCAGACACCACATGTTTGACAAAGCCTGCAACGTTTGTCTTTATGTTTTAGTAACTGGTTTTCAGATTATTTTCTCAAAAACCTCGGTTGTCGAAACAAACAAGAAAACAATTACGTCAAATACATACTGCGCCAGATTGCGTTCAACCATTATTCTGTCATGAATTTGGAACATTCTCGATTCTGATTGGTCAGTCAGATATATCAAATCACTATAACCTGCTTTCATTGAAACTGCCGATTTGACAGCCTGAGGTCGACAGCCTGGGGTTATTTATTCTGAATGTCATTATGTTTGGAACTATGTGTATATGTGTCTGCTTTTACGATTCCAGATTAATATCGGTTTCATAGTGCCAGATTGTGGAGATACCATGCCGCAGGTTAACATGAATACCACGCTCGGACACAGTATACTGACTCCGAGCAGTCCTTGTATGATCCCCTAAATGTCGAACGCCAGGCAGGGCAGTAACATGTACCATTTTTCAACGTCTTTTGTTATGACGTGGACGGGATTGGAATCGACCTATAGCTAGTCCACGGCGTTATGAATACAAAAAGGCATCACAATTGATTGATTTGTCGTTTTTTGTTTATTTTTATCTTTCTTTCTCAAATTTATGGCTTTACTTTGAAGATATATATGCACATCGATCCAATCACAAGCAACTTTGCCAACTTCTGATTACCCTACACAGAGAATTTAGATTGTCGTAATTACGAACAGTGTTCCGTTGGCACTGTTTGATGGTACCGTAATCTGAAACAAGCTGCCTTTCCATTTCATCCTCTGACCGGTGATCAAAGGGAGACAACTCAATTGAAACCGATTTTCAATCTGGACTTAAATCGAAGCGGATTTGTTGCTTCAGGCTCGAATCGAAACTCTTTGATCCTACTTTTTACACTTTAGTAAATACCGATATTGCCCCAGTGAAAACAATCCGGCGCACCAGTACAATTGTGACTTTGTCCCCACCATCAAAAACATGAAATTGTACTTGAGGTGAAAAACGATATTGGTTACAGACCTTGCCAAAGATGTAAAAATTGTCTGAAAAGAAGTCAAAGAAAGACGCAAATATCAAATTAAGAACATGAACTTTTAATGAAGTTTTATCTGTGTGTGCCTCCGGCTTAAATTTGTTTGTCCACAAAAAGGGAAAGAAAATGGCAACGAACTTCACAAGACGGGTTGTAGTCAAAGAAAACCGGAACTTTTGATATGGCGAAATTAAAGCTTTTGCCCCCTTTGAGGGTCCAGACATGCAACCTTCAACAACCGTTTTGCAGTCAGGACTTCGTTTAAGGAATGTGTAGCTCACCGTCCTCCGTCGGTTAAATGTCATACCGTGAAAAGCAGATTTAACGTTTTGCAGCTGAAATGCGGCCCTCAATTCTGATTACTTGGAGACATTAAAAGATGAAAGATGACAATTATAGAGAATGACTGTTATTGTTCTTACGATTCCTGACGGTTTGCATTAATATTGCAACTTCACTTCTGATCGACTACCATCTGTTATTATACATCAACTTCGAAATATTTATTTTCAGATGCAGTAGACATTGTTTCGCGAAATACGGTATATGCTTTAGTTAATTTATGATAGTAATAACCACCACATTAATTACAGGTTACGACTAAATAAAGGACGAACAGTGCCACGTTTTAAGTAGGAAGATATATTTCAGCTAGCTCACACAAAGATCCACGAAATGTCGTCAGTGACAATGGAAGGCCAACTGTATATTATATTTCGTCACATGGAAATCACCACTCTACAAATACAAGGCAACATCTACTTTCACTTTGACAGGACTTAAAATCGAAGCAGTTCGATGTCGACGTCGGTTTTTAAGTTTTGAAACATACGAAAATAACAACTGAACAACAAACGTAACTGTGTAAATGTTGACATGTACAATGAGATGTTCCGACGGAAAAGAAAAGAAATCATTGTCGTGGAGCAAGGCCAACACACACACATCAGTTTCAGGCCTTTCGCCTGCCACGTACTGTCTTGTTTTTCATCACATCTTAATTTCTATTGTCCGAGTAAACAAATGATTATTAGAGCTGTGGTTTACATGACTTCAAACAGCAAAATGTATTTGTAGGATAGAACATTTGCTGGACTGTTTACAACCCCCAACCTCAAACGTAAGGAATTAAGAGTTAATCATTTTTATTCAAATGCTCTTTTAGCTAGATATTGGTGATCATGACAAAGCACATGCTCATTTATGAAATGCAAGAGGATGTCCAATCTAATTAAAATATGTATTGTATGATAGACCAAAGGCCCAAATACAATACAGTACAGCTGGTCTGTTTTGTTTGTTGTTTTACGCCGCACTCAGCAATATTCCAGTTATATGACGGCGGTTTGTAAATAATCGAGTCTGCAATTCAGTACAGGATAATTTTACAAGCTATTGTAGAAACAATTGTTTCATTTCTGTACATTTCTGATTTTGAAGGCATATTTGAAATTTAACATAACATAATTTTAATCTTGATAATTTGAGGTTGCCAAATGACGAATAAGTTGTTGAATTACATATTTATTTGGTATGTTTTGCTTTCGAATATTTTGTTAAGGATGGACATATAAAGGTGAAATTATACATATCTTCGATATTGTTTAGATTACAGTATGCACATAATCTTTCAGATTTTGGAATTTTATGGTGTCCTTCTGTATCAATATTAAGCCTTGTACATCCACAAGGTCGAATGTATTAAATATTCTCTGCTTCTGGGAAAGTGTATAATATTCATTTCTATTACCAGATGATAATATATTCGTCCATTCTTAACTGGACATATCTTTCAAACGGGTTGAAAACCAGCAAGACTACCGAAGACCTGAACTAAACAGAATAAGCCTAACATTACTTGCCCAGTTCTGTCTGCCTACTAAATCAAGATTCAATAACATTTCATATGCTTACTCGGTGAGGTGAGGTGAAATGGGGTTTAACGTCGCGTCCAAGATTATTGCACTTATATAGCGACGTGCATGCACGTGTGTGTGTGTGTGTGTGTGTGTGTGTGGCTGCTTGTACTAGACCGGACTGATACCGATTTATAGTGCTAACCCACTGAGAAACCATGCCGCAGATTAACATGAATACCCCACTCAGACACAGTATACTGACTCCGAGCCGACCAGTCCTTGCTTTAATCCCTTAATGCCGAGCGCCAGGCAGGGTAACAACAAGTACCATCTTTTAACGTCTTTTGGTATGACGCGGTCAGGGATCGAACCCCGGACCTTCCGCTTTCCGGGCGGACGCTCTACCACTAGACCACGGAGGCGGTTTATGCTTACTCGGACGTCTATTAGATATGAAGTAGTTTCAGTCAGTATCTAATGCATTTCACCGAACTTTTAAAACTATTGGTACCGTCCACATTCCCCGAAAGTCATTACATTGGGAGTGTTAATTCCTGGACCAAGATAGTATTTACATGCTAGATATTGGACCCTTCCTACTACTTCTGAGCTTTGATGTCCCCGTAGTTCGCATCCATAGAAAAGTGAGTTAATTTACTCGAAACGATTCTTGTCTGACTGAAGATATGAGGACATCTCCATAGGATGTCGTGTCATGATCTGGTGAATTTTGTAATCAATAAAAATCGACGTTTCCAAATTCTCGGAAAAGTTGAGCGAAGCATTCAGACAATCATAATGATTTATGTATGTCGATGACGAATGTGATCGGGTCTTACTTGCCAAAAATTATAGCTTCGATGTTATACCAATGCGGATATTGAACACACTCCTTTCTGCGTGCCATAGCGTATACATCCAAAGGGTGTCAAGGGATAACATGCTTCCGAATATATCCGAATATCCGAATTAATAACGAAGCAGTGAACAAAGGTCGAATCGTTTTAGAAAACTGACCTCTGAGTGATTATTCATTTATATTAGGCGGTCAAAGTTCACTTACGGTTCACCTGACGTGACTTTCTATGGGTGTGTCCTCTTCACGCAGAGGTGAAGTGGTGAGCTGAAATGAGGTTTAACGTCGCGTCCAAGATTACAGCACTCATACAGCGCCCTGTATGCACGTGTGAGTGTATGGCTGCTTGTACGCGTCCGGACTGAGTGCTAGCCCACTCAGATACCATGCCGCAGTTTAACATGAATACCAAACACAGACACAGTATACTGACTCCGAGCCTAACCAGTCCTAGTTGTAGCCCCATAAATCCGAGCGCCAGGCAGGGTAACAACAAGTGCCAACTTTTAAGGTTGTTTGGTATGATTCGGCGGGGATTGAACCCGGGACCTTCCGCTCCTCGAGTGGACGCTCTACCGCTAGACCATGGACGGGGGTCTCTTCCTCCAGAGGGGTATTGGAGCAAAGGTTCTGATTGAAAAAGGAGACTGAAAGGATGTCAATCCCTAATCCCCAGGCAGTTTTACCTGGGAAGGACGCTGTCACGAACAGATATTCCGTGTGCACGACTTTAAAATCGAGGAGATACTCTTAATGAATATGCATTGAAAGATACATGACTTAAATTCAGAATAAATTCCCTTCCACTGACTTACCCACCTGAACTAGACATTAAGGAGACCTCCTCGTCTCTCTCATATTCAGATCTATGCATAAAGATTCAGAGTGAGAAACAGCTCTTTATAGCACGAGGGATGACTTTAACTTTCGAATATATAGCAAAATTCCAGCAGCCCCAGTCTTTAACGTCTGCTGTTCACACCTTTGAGGTACAATTTTTTTCTGCGAAAGAACAAGAATTTTGCTCAAAAGCTGTTTAGTCAAGGTTACACCTTAGTAAAGCTTCCCAAGGTTTCATGGTGAACATGTGGATCACATTTTCATCAGTGGCATAAATAAATCTCTTGTTGCCAATTCCTTATTTTGATTTCTACCATGTGTTAAACACGTTGGTGAAACTCGCGAGCATGGGCATGGTACTGCAGGATTAGAGGATCCTGGCTCTCCCAAGGAAGACAACTCAACATCTTACATGTAGACGACGGGGTCCCTTCACACTCCTCTCTTGCTACATGACAAGATAATGGTCTTATATCACAGAAAGTTTCGAATATCATTTAAAACTTAAAGGCAGTTTTACCTCTTGACAAATGTTTTTTGTCATGATATGCACAAAAAGGAAAACGCTCTTTTTTCAAAATGTCAGTAGACTGAACGTCTACAAAATGTCAGTCACGATTGAACCTGTTTAAAGATGAAAAATCTGTAAATAGTGAGGACATGTCTTGTTGTAGACACCAGCGAAACTTGCAGATTTCACTTGTTATCGTCACGATAAGCACAGTGTGCACTTACAATATACCACGTCTTTGATAACTTCCTTGAAGGTTATTATACGAAACATACAGATCAATAATATTGATGGCAGTCTGATACGCATCCCCTAATGTGAAAGTGCTTTTTCATTTAAAGCAGGGAAAACGGCTATTACAAAATTAAACCGGGCGTCTGTACTAAGTGTAAACTCCTCATCAACCCCGTTGCTTTAGTCCAAGTGCAGGAAGTTTATAGCATATCTTCATCCGTCAAAATGTTTCGCGAGTAACGTTCTTGCTTTTAGATTAAAGAATTGCTGTTCGCAAAGCAAGAACTTTGTCTCCCAAAGACGATATTGTACTTTTAGATGGGGCCTGAGCAAGGCTTAGAAACGTCGTCCTGAATGAGATCGATCTACAGTCTGGGACGACATTAAAGTTGGTAGGGACATGCAGCCGTGGTAATCTTGCACCAATGTCATTTTCGATCTCTTATTGTGCAGTAAAGATCGTGCATGACGCCCCGGGTGTCGGCGTGTTGGGGAGATCACTCGATGGTTCACGTACAATCAACGCCGCTGCTTGTATGATGTGACGCCCGATCTGAGATCATGTCATTTCGACGACGCTGGAGATGCGTACGGAGAAAATCAAATCACGATTGAAGATTAGTAAAGACAGATCATGCACCACAGGTTTGTTTTCAAGTATAACGGCGCTGTTGTCAAGGCCTTCCATCGCAAACTGCATGTACTTATTTTTATGTGAAATATCTTCAACGATGGAAATAAAGAGACGTCTTGGTTGTTCTAACTTCGATATTCTTTCTGCCTTTGTACTTGAAGGCGCTGCGAAAGGAGACAGGATAAAACTTTACAGATAGTGCGTGTGTACATTAGGTTTACCTCGTTCTAGAGTTGTTGCATCATATTGGCATATGAAGTATGGCTAACATATATACAGTAAACCGATCTTGATACATTAATATTTCCGGATTAAAGACATACTTTGAGTATGTAGGGATTCGAACCAGCGTCTCTGGCGTGACGAGTGAACGCTTTAACCACTAGAATCCCCCTACTGCCCTCCTCCCCTCAACCTAGTAGTTCATATAGATACTGGATTACGGTCGATCGTCGAATTGCCATGATACATCTATATCGGACCTTGTATAATTATGTCGAATATCGCTTTCCATATATACAAGTTTTAACTGGTAATCGTCAACATGGTCACGTGTCTGTATTAACAAGGTTTCAACTAGCGAGGGTGAACTGTTTTCCCTGCCAACAGTGTCCCGCAAGCATTGGAATCGTCGTTTGAATCTGGATATTGATATAAGTATTCATTTTAGTTGAGACAATTAATTTTATGTGTAAATTCAGTTTTTGTTTCAAACTGTTACGGTAGTTAGCGTTAGAATAGGCTTGAAAAAAAGCTTAATATCTTTTTGCTCGGCTGTACAAGCAGACTGAAACGCGAAACAAAAAGGAAGTAAAGTGGACTTCAGTCTCAACAATGATGTTTTAGACATTGACTCAAATTTAAATGAAGAAAAATCAAGTACGTCTGGTCCTACAACTAACCATGGAAGGAAAATCGCCAGGGTACGATGTTGTACCAGTCAAAGTGTTAAAGAATGAAAGAATGTCTTGTATTTTTACTCATGTTTTTCAGTATGTGTTTTCGGTACGGAACGCCCCTGTTGGGTGGACTGAAGGAATTATCAATCCAATACAAAACTCGGTTGCAGATGATCTTTGCAATTCACACTCGCACAGAGGTTTAACGTGAACAAGCTCTTCTGATAAACTTGTCTGTGGGATCTGTATAACAGACTTACTGAACATGAGGAAAATAATTAGCTATGATATGAGGAAGAGACCAGCTTTCGAAAAAGGAAACGGACCGTTGATCGGATATCGACTGTGACGTCAATAATTCAGGAAGATTATTGGGAGCATACTTTTGTCGCATTCTAAGATTTCAAGAAGGGATATGACTGTATAAACAGAGTTATTTTGTGAGATGTGTTGTGGGATATTTGAGTTGAAGGAAATATGTTTAATGCTATCGTGTCATAATATAGAAGTGATCCGTCCAGTGCCCTGCATACTGGGTTCTGGTTCTGGCTCTATGGTTAAAATTGAGAAGCAGACTACGTCACCATTAACGATTCAGTATCTTCATTGAATGCCCTGGAGATCGGTGTGCCGTTTGATGATAGGTGCGCCAGTGTTCTCACCCATGCCGATGATATCATTCCCCATCTAAAAGTAAACAGGACTCAAATACGTCAAACAAATTGAATTAAAAAAATGTACTTTTCAGAAAATTGTACATTTCAGAAGTCAATAAGTCAAACGAAAATATTCTATATTACAATGTGGAGACATGAATTTTGAAGTGGTGGACAGCTACAACAATCTAGCCTTGCTGTTAACAGAGCACCTTGGCTATAATTGTCTGGGAAAGTCTCCAGCGTGGGTGGGCGTGGGGGTGACGGTGATAAGATCACTCTTCTATTCCACAGTTCAAATATGTATCCTATACAAATAACAGTATGTACATAACAAACTGTGAAAATATGTAGAATATCGAAATGAAAGTAATACTTGTTTGTTTGTCCCATAAATAGAAGTAAAGTCGACCGGCGCTGGCAAATTTCTCACCTACAGAACAGGTTTCTTTTGACTACAACCATCTTGCAGTTACTTCCTGCAACCAAATAGAAGATAACTTGAATCTTGAAAAGTCATATTTTGTGTACATCGTTATTTGACATCACAACAGAACCATTCTTTAATGGTAGCTGAAATGTTATATTCCATCTCATTCCACGTACTTCCCCTCCACCTCCGCTTACCCTGTTCCATAGGATAAATGTCACTACCACATACCGTGACATGCCCACCAAACCCTTTTTAAAAAAATACACTTCTTTAATTCAAAACAAACAGAAGAACAAAAGGAAATTAAAGAAAGAAAAGAAACAAACATACTTATTTGCTATGCTAATTGTCAGTTCATTTTTCACATGTGGGCACTTCTTAGCTGAGGTGTTTGTTAAGTTGTACCTTATGTCTTGACCAAGTTCGCGTTTAAAAAAAATCGAGGTAATCTCATAATGAAATCACTCACTGCCTCAATCATCCCAATCCCATTTCACAATCACTTGTCTTGACAACATGGCCTGAACTTGTGGTCCGCTGGTGCAGCAACTTCATTTTGTTTCGTCGTAGGCTTGGCTTTCGGAGGAAAGACATATGTCTTTGACATCTTCACAGGCAGTGTCAAAGTAACTGGTACCGTTGGCTGCTCACACGATGCCATCTCCACCTGCCATCGTCGTCACTGATGGTCATCGTAGACTAGTGAACCACAGGAAGGTGGGGCTACCATTCTGACGTGTCTTCGATTATATTGTATGTGACTGTCTCCTGAATCCACCACATACAACCTAGGTATACACTTGTTCAACATCTGCCAATAGCTCCATGCGTCACCCCTCTGCATTTAATTCACCTTCGTGTACACGGTGTCCCCTTGCTTCAATGGTGGTTGTTCTGAGCTGTAGTCTGAGCGCTCAGATTCCGTTAGATTTACTCCTTCCTTAATCAGGACTGAGATAGTTCATTAATAGGCCAATAACCATGGGCAAATAATGTTTATGTGATTGATAAAAGTGCTCGAGATTGTTCAATATGAAATGTATAGGGTTATTATCGAAAAACATAAATTGTCCAAGATAATTCAGGAAACTAATAATTGTGCTTCAGATTGCCGAATGAAATATATTGTCTGCCTCACATATACCTAACCTGCCTTGTCTCTGGCGCCATTTGTGAAGACAAGGAGGAGGTCCAACGGTGAGTAAATTCAATCTCCTGTTGTAACACAGCTGAATAACAAATGGAAGGTTTAACAATCAGAAGTTTTTATTCATTGTTCAATCAAACAAGGTTTTCAGGCACACACATTATGTTTGGCAATCATCATTGTCCAAAACAAACAAGCAAGCTGTTTAACCTCTGAGTAGGTTATGTATTACTTGAAAACATATCTGTATTAAACACAAGACACAAAATCCATTGTAATCTTGTTCCGTCAATCTCGATGCTCCTTTAAAACAATGTTTTTTTTCAAAATTGGCAAAACACTGAAGGCAGTAATAACACTGTTTTTCTTTCGTAGTCATAATGGTGAATAAGGCTGTCATTTGTCATCCTGGAAACACATAGCAAACGCTAATGTAGACAGTTATGTTAAAGGCTTGAAGAACAGTGTTTAGGAAACGAGCCACGTTTAGAAAGTGACAAATATTATAACATTATATCTGCATGTATAAATTCATACTGCTTTTTTCAGGAAATGGAGAGTTGACTGTCAATTATTACACTCAACTCACTTACCCATTAATCACAACATAATAAGTATTCTCTATTTGATTTACACCATGTGTGGGCGTTATTGAATGCATCACTCGTAATTCCAGAATATGCGCTACAGCCTGATAACTATCCATACTTCTGGACGTAGTCATTTGCACCTAGTGTGGAATTAAGATAGTGTCTCTGAATAACTAGAATCTTCTTAAGATTTCAACAACGTGTAGGTGGTAAAGAAAGGAAACCAAGTAGTGTTTTAGAAAGCAGGCATCTGACTGTCTCAAGAACACACGCATCCTTCATGTATAACAGGTTGTGGACGGTCGGAGACGTGTTAGGTCGAATGTAAACGCAAATTCATACCATCGTGGGTACACAATTTACCGCTTTTGTTTTACATTACAACGAATGCATCCATGTCAAACTATTGAAATAAACGGTTCATTCGCCGGCTGTGATGAACCTCCATGTTGCCAAGATCAAGACACCCATTGGATGAGTTAAGTAGATCTCAAAATTATAGGACACTAGACAATGTCAGAAGACAGGTTGTTACAACATGAGGTTAAATGTCCTGGAGACACTTGGATTCAACCTAAATATCTTTAGAGATTAGCTCTGCTGATAAGACAGATTTCAAATTAACTTTGAGTGCAGCTGGGAATGGCGAAAATGACCTGACACAAATGATAAGTTTTCTTCTGGACAAATTCAGCGTAAGTAATGCTGATTATCACGAAACAGCGCAAATTGCGAAGGATCCTTACTGAAAATAGACTATTTCTGAATAAAGAAGAAGATTGACGTCAGGGTTTGAAATGCGAGGGACGCCAGGAAATGTGCCATACTCAGAAAATGAAAAACAAAGTTGGGAGCAGATGGCACACGATCTTATTTCAAACTTTGTCGTTATGTCATTTCACATTGTGGACTTATGAAGCTGTCTGTTATCGAACTGTGTGCGTTAGCTATTGTCAGTTGCAAGGAGGATTATTGCAGTCTCAAGAGAAACCTGTTTTCACATTTCAAGGAGATAGAGATAATGAAAGAAAAACATTTGCATATCAATGGACCTAAAATTGAAATTGAATTGTTATTTGACATGGAAATGCTCCAAATTGTGCCGGGTCTGGTTGGTTCAACCATTGACTACGCTTGCCCTCGGTGTTAGAGACACAAGACAGACATATGGCACACTGACCACGACTTGGCGCGTTACCACGACACGTTGGGGTGATGTCAACATGGGCTGGAGTTGCATGCTGATAAACTCGAGTTCGGGGCTCAACATCAACCACTGACTGATCTTGATGTGGATAATTTCGTTCTAGATGAGATAAACCTCCTGCTTAGAATAAAAGACGAACTGGAGAGGAATCTCATCGATGAAGCTAGAGTCAGGGATGCTCGTCGCAAGACAATCAAACAACAGCAACAACGGGTTGCCAAGATTGCTCAGTGCTTCAGAGACTACAGTGTGTCCTTTGCCGTACGGGAAAATAAAGACACCAAGTTAGTGAAATGGAAAGCCTGAGAGGACAAGGTTTTGTCTCGGCTCCCTGCACTTCTGATCGGCAAACTCTTTCCTGACATTAGAGCTACTATAGTGCAGCTATGTACAAGTCCATCTGTCACCCATCTGACAAGACAGGACACAACAGATTGATTTTTTTCCACTATGAAATCAAAGCTCAAAAGCTATCAACCACAGAATGTGACACCATATATGCATTGCTTGGTGTACCGTGCTCCTGTTATGGTCGAACGATATGGTCCGCTGAGTTTATTGAGTGGACAAGCCCAAGAGAATCTCAACGATGACATCAAGGCCATACATCAAAAGAAAACGCAAAAGTGGGACTCGCCAGAGGACAAGGCTAAAAGAAACAACTAGTCCACAACTGATAATCCGAGCACGCATCTTATTGCAGAAGTCGCCTTTACCTGTGATGAAGAGAACAAAGCTCATATCTTAGTGTTTTTTTAATGTTCCTCTCACTCAAATGCTTATTCACACGTCAGTTTAAATTTTCAAATTGTCATACTTTTCTTAAGTATAAAAAACTCCATAGTGGAACTATTAGGAGGATAGGACAAAAGCTAAATTAACGCATTTTGCATACGTTTTGTTCCAACTCAGTCCATTATTGAACCATTTACTGTAAGATCAAGGACCCACTATATGTACAAATCCAGGCTTATAAGAGATGCTACTCTATCTATATTTTCACAGACGATTTTCAAGGCATAGTTTAATCCAGTAATAGGGTAGCAGAAATACCCCGAAGAAATGTGAAAAGCGACATTAAAGCGATATTAAAGCAAAATAAAAGCGATATTAAAGTAGTATTGCTCGAGCCTTCTTCAATCACCAGCCAGGGGCGGCCGGGTAGCCTAGTGGTTAAAGCGTTGGCTCGTCACGCCGAAGACCCGGATTCGATTCCCGACATGGGTACAATGTGTGAAGCCCATTTCTGATGTCCCCCGCCGTGATATTGCTGGAATATTGCTAAAAGCGGCGTAAAACCATACTCACTCACTCAATCAATCACCAGCCTGTCACGGATCAGTGAACAGCTGTTTCTCCCAGTTGGGACCGGAATAATAGTTGGGTTTGATGCGTTCCCCGAGCCTTTCTCTCTTTGTCGACTCAGATTATAAGACGCACATACATGTCCCGGGTAATTAACTCACATAGGACCAGTTCGAGTACATTTATCAATCACTTAAACATTTATTGTAAGTCATAATTTGGCGACAACGTGCTCAGACTCTGAGGTTGGAGGTTTATGAAGCGCACGTAAAATATGTCACTTTAGCCCAAACCTGAACTGAACTGAACATCTATTTACACCCAGTCTGCTACCAGCGGCATCACAGGTACAGCATTATTTCAAGAATTCGAACATAATACATATAGACATAAATACTGAATAGATACAAAACATCTTCTGCCGTGTATGCATCCATATGTAAACAGATTCACTTGGGTAACAATATATCTGCAATTCAATGAGGAGAGAGTAACTTGATAGGTTTTAGCAATGACATGATGATTGTACCAAGAAAAATGGACAATTGTCTCTATGTTCCTGATCGTGGATTGGTTTCATTGTAGGAAATTCTCTGTAAAAACTGTTTTCTTTCGTTTTCTAAAGAGGAACAATTAAACAAATAATGGAATTCATCACCTATGTCAGATAGTTTACGAAGTGGACATTTTCTTTCGGTTAAAGCTATTTTTCTCCATCTTCCAGTTTCAATAGGTTGAATATGGTTGCAGATGTTTTCCTGCAGTACGTTTTGTAATATTCAACATTTAGCCAATTGTCTTTTTATGATACATTGGGCTTTATTTACATGAGTGTCGCTTGTCGAACACTGTAGGTTAATGTCATTTATTGTCATGTCATGGACTGAATGTCTTAGATAAGTAGGGGTCGTCAAGTTCGTCAAAAGTTTGTTTGATATATGAAATCCATTAATGTATATATTTTCCAAATAGCTCGTTATGAAATAATAACTTGCATACAAGAAAGGATAATTTAGCTCATTTCCCGGAGAGTAGTGTTGCCCAAACACATATCATACTCAGTTTAGCTATGTTTTATAGACTACATATTCCACGTTCCCCATGTACCATGAAATTTGGAGTATTCATCTTGATGACTAAAGATGTTTTAGAAAACGTAAATTGACACCTTTTTGGGTTGAGGTGTTTTCAAATCCCCATACTTCGCATCCGTAGAGAAGAACTGGCATAACCATACTGTCAAAAAGCCAATTGACATTAAAGTGACAAATTTATTTCCGTCCTTGGCATAAAACATAGAACATAGCTTTCACTGCTTGTTTTTTTAACTCTTTATTTTGGTATAATGAATTTAATTTTTTAAAGCTAACACCATGATATTTATTGGAATGAACCTTTCCCAAAACATCATGACCAATTTTGAAATGATGTTGATGACCATAACATTGACTATATTCAAGCTACATGACGGAGTTCTTTAAATAATTCTCTGATTGACACCAGGAGCATTGATCTACGCAATTGGGATACGATGACAAGCATCAACCAGGTAAGCGAGCCTGACCACCTGATCCCTTTAGTCGCCTCTCACGATAAGCATGGGTTCTTGAATATCTCACGGGTCCAGTCGTGATACTAATTTCCAGAACACATCTATCCATCACGAGCATGGACATATAATCCAGTTTGACATGTGTAATTTGCTCCCTCGAGAGTAAACTCCAATGCGTCTTGGGAACGTTCAAGTAGTTTGACCGAAACACAATCGGAATAAAATGCTGTATTGTATCCTGTCAAAAACTATGTTGGTATAATAACTCATTTTGGAATAAACAGAATCAAATGGCGTTTGTACGTGGTCCTCTGGGAAACAGTAACACTCGGGGTAAAGTTGAGGGACATCTGCAGCTAAACCGCTTCAATCGAATATCGTTTACTCGATATATGAAATGAGGAGACTGTTTTCTCCCTGAGATGCCTAGTAAACATTCTTTCATTGCCTCAGCAGCACGTTGTGAACACGCGATAACAAAAAAAAAACGCCATAGTGTTGCTCACCCAAGTGTAATTGTTTTGTCTTTTTGTACAATAAAAAAAGAAACATCCAATTACTTTATCTTATGATAGTATTTGATTTTTGGTGAACGTAGGAAATACATCCATTCATGACAGTACTTTGACAATATGGTGATTATGACTAGAATAGAGAGTTCTGCATCTAAAAGTCTAATATGAGACTGACTTACTGTTCGATCAAATGAAAGGTGAAAACACCTCTTATTTACCTGTGGGGAATACACTTCCGCAGCAAGTAAATCACGGTTCTAGGAATGGCATTCTCGTAACTATGGAATCCTACCGGGTACCCGTTTACTGAAGGTAGCAGCTTCGGGGAGGATTCTGTACCCATTATCCCATGCGTGTAGTAAGAGCCGCCTCAGATCCCTTGGGGATTCAGTGTTCCCATAGATGTCCCACAACATATGGGAGTCGAAGGATCATCATCATTCATCATTGGTTGAATGCGTGTCACGGTAACCCGAAGAAGCTCATAAGATCAATCTTTGGTTTGTTTGTTCCACATGCGATTAGTTACAGACCACGGTAATACAGCTGGAATATTGCTTTCTGTGGCGTTAAACAACCAACCAAAAAATCCGTCTAAGAGGCTCAGCATATATATATTCTGGAGTGAAGGGATTTTGTAAGGCAGAAGGTGTCCGGTCACAGCTTCAAGACATTTGTGTCTCGCTCCAATGATGAGCCGGACAGTGAGAAGTCCCTACTGAGGATCGTCTTCAGTGTCTACTTGATACAAAGAAGATTGGTGGTCAGGCTTGGTAGATTATTTGTCACCTTATATCGACGTTCATTTGTTCTGTCAAAGGTCATGATAGAGACAGAATAATGTTACATGTGGCGTCAGACAAGGTTTCCTAACTCTGAAAATGTACTGGAGGTGATGAAATTAGTCGCATTCGACCAGACACTGGCTTACAGTGTCACCACAAGCCATGCGATGGGTATCAGTGTAAGACGGCAGAGAAGCCCTTGAATCTCCAGAAGGAAAAGGTATCTAGCCACAACTTGCAACCAGGCGAGATAAATACCGTCTGAGCCGGATTGTAGTCTGGTGCTGTCTGGTGCCATCCCGATACATCTGAACGTACAGTTACATATGTGCAAACTTTATAAGAGATATCGGCGTGAACACCGCATTTTGAAACGGAAGGCTTTGCGCGTCCAAAGGAAAAATCCAATGAACAGAGAGACGCTCTGTACGAGAACATGCTCGAGATGTTTGTTACTTTGTTTATTTGTTTAACGCCGCGCCCAGCAATATGACGCCGGACTGTACGTAGTCGAGTCTGGACCAGACGACCGAGTGATTGACATCATGACCATCGATCCACGCAATTGGGATACGATGGCATGCATCAACCAAGTCATCGAGCCTGACCAAGCGATCCCGTTAGTCGCCTATTCTAAGAAATGTGTTTTTAAAAATCAATTGCTTTTGATATCTTTGTTAGTTACAAAATAATGCCGAAATCGCACACTGATGAGGAAATGTTGATAATAAAGGTAGACTGCTTCACTACACCGTTAAGATACAGAAATAGCAGCCAATGCTTCGAAGGCTAGTGGTGAGCCATGTGCCCATAGTTATATAATGAACTTGCGGTTCTGTGAATAATCTTGTATAACAACAACAGAAACATAGAAATGCATCATAGAACAATATTGCTATGATTTAAAATAACTCGTTCTGTGTTTATATAACAGAACATTCGCGATCATTTTGTCTGATTGGTTTCTTTACTCATTCAGGAATACTCCGTCTGACATCTGTGTTGTGCCAAGGTACTTCTCCAGTCTGAAAAAGGAAGCATTGGTAGAATGTATCATGTGTCTAAACTGCAGATGCGCTAGCATGTGCACCAATTCCACAAAATATATCAATTAATTTTGTTTACATTCAAATTTCCTTAGCTGTTCTGCTGCACTGCAGGGATGTTTTTATAAACTTAAATGGGGCGGGCTTGACGACTGGGGCACACGTGCCCCCTCCAACCATTGATAATATATCAAGAAACACTTATGTATAATGGTTGCAGTAGAAACAACATGAGCCTTGTTTGATAGACAGAGACAGGTGTTGCATCACTGGAACTATCGTTTTGCTTGTGAAAATACACAGCGCTTTCTGTCAAGCCTGGCAACACTCAAAATCACTTTATCACTTTGAAATTGGAGGAAACAATAGGTTTAGCCACGGGTCGTCTCTGAAAATAGCTTACAATTATCAAAAGAGGTGTTACCCATCTGTGAACGTCTCTTGAAGTCGGCGTTTTAAATAATATACAACGTATACCTGCTGGTTCAAATAACATCGTAATATGTTTACCTAATATTCATTTTCATGGTTTCCTCTTCAATGCTTTCATATACATGTACACACGTTCCACGTTTCAGGATATGTTTGGCAAGATGGATTGATGATTTTATACCAATGGCAATATTACAAATGGTCTCGAAATAACGGAGTCTTGCCCGAGGACTGTGGGTTAATGGTCTGACCACGTGTCAACACCGCCGGGAATGCTACCACATAATCATGGCGTCCTCAAATTGTATGTGTACGATCCCCAATTTTGTACAGTGACAAGACAAGAATCACACATGCCATGTGACCTATTCTGTCCCGATATCCCCATTGAGATGCTTCATTGATTACTTATGTGTATGGTATGGTATGCTATACCATTACAAACATTAACCTTCCACATAGCTACAGCTGCTAACGTGTATTTGTATGAGTGAGGGGCAGTGAGATAGTTATCTGGTTAAAGAGTGAGTGAGTGAGCATGGTTTTACGCCGCTTTTAGCAATATTCCAGCAATATCACGGCGGGGGACAGAAATGGTCTTCACACATTGTACCCATGTCAGGAATCGAACCCGGTTCTTCGGCGTGAGGAGCGAATCTGGTTAAAGAGGAAAGTGAAGAAGGTCTCAGACGTTTACCACGTTTACCGCTGGTGTATGGAACTGACAACCACGATTCTTAGTATTTCACCACCACACCCGTGGAGTCACCAAGGGGTCAACGTGCATGCCGTGTCTCAGTTTGCAGATTCCTCCTATTAAACCGTGATGTAACTGATATAATGTCCACAACAGTGTTGATCCCAGCTCTAGCCACATATTTGCAAGTGTCGGAGTAATCAGACACTGTCATCAACGCAGCATGTAATTATATGAGCGAATAACTGTTTGTTAGTGTCAAACGCCACTGGGATAAGCGATGGGTGTATCATAAGGAATGCGTGAAATATGTGATACAGAGGACTGAATGTGATAACGGTACTTAGTTCGATGTTATCAACTCAATGGCACCACATAATGCCAGTATTAATCATTGTTTGACTATCACTGGTGATTAACAATTGGAGAACATGAGACTATAACAGTTGAAACGCTAGACGTAATTATGTGAAGCGGGGACACAAACATGGTAACTCTATCTCTTGAATACACGATGGAATGTAATACGTGTGATTAAAGTTTCGTGTGTGGTGGGGGTGTGGGATCGGGGTTGGATGTGTGTGTGTAGTGTGTGTGTGTGTGTATGTGTGTGTGTGTGTGTGTGTGTGTGTGTGAGGGGTGGGGTGGGGGTGGTAGTGAATGAGTGAGTATGTTTAACGCTGCTTTAAGCAATATTCCAGCTAATACCACGGCGGGGGACACAAGAAATGGGCTTCACACATTGTAACCATGTCGGGAATCGAACCCGGGTCTTCGGCGCGACGAGCGAATGCTTTGACTACTAGGCTACCGACCGCCCCTGTGTGTGGGTGTACATGTTCTTTGTTTCAAAACAACATTATTCAACATTAAACTGCTCTTTTAAGAATAATCAATATTACCGAATCTTAGGAACGGTGTAATGTCTATTTTATCAATTATTGAGTTTTCCAGTATCTATTGTTAGGGAGTACGTTTTCGGGATGAAATCATTCGTTATACCAGAAGTATACTCTGTATTTTAGTTCTTATCTATCTAACAGAACAACCATAAAGATGTCAGTAGCTTTCGTTTGATTCCAAATCCTGCAATTACTACACGGTCATACAACAACAGCACTGTGTCTGGCAAACAAATGCCAGTTCCAACGAGCGGTCGCTGAAGTACCTTTCACCACCTGTGCACGTGTAAATGGGGATCAGCATACACGTGCGCACCTGCTGTTTCGATAACTAGCCACACAACCTCTCTTTTGTTTTTACTGATATCACTGTAAGTACCTCAGCTATATTCCAACAATCCATGAGCAGGGCATTAACTCAATCTTAATGGTTATTGTTTAAACACTTCGCTTGACGAGCTTACGATAGTGGCCAACAATTTTGAACAACAAAATAATTCAACTTGAGCTGTTTGGCCATGGCCAGAATGCATTGAATGTCAATACATGTTTAGCCATCAGCAGCAAGTTTGTCAATGTAATCTGACAAGGGGAAAGCAAATGGTGAATTGTAATGACAGTGCAATATGAAATCACAATGTGTATGATGCACAATTACGATAAACGTCAAAACCGATACGTAAAAACATTAATATGCTCAGCCATACGATGTATTGTAAAACACGGCATGGCTTCAGAATAGATATTAAATTCGTTTAAGTAAATATGAGACTGTATTTATTCGTACCCAACTTAATCGATAATGCTTGTCGCTGAACACTGATTCTCTTGTGGGGGTGTTGGGATTTGTTTGATCACAACCTTGTCCACTGTACATGTTTAATGTTATGATGTACGTGTGTCCGAAAATAATTACTTGTCCCGGACATAACAATTATGTTTTAAAGGGCTGACTACAAATATATATATTTCTTAAACCTTACCCACCTACTCACCCAAGAATATAAAATCATCGATCTCTAAGAGGCGACTATGCTTGTCGTAAGAGGCAACTAACGGGATCGGATGGTCAGGCTCGCTGACACGGTTGATGCATATCATCGTATCCCAATTGCGTGGATCGATACTCATGATATCAATTACTGGATTGTCTGATCCAGACTTGATTATTTACAGACCGCCGTCATATAGCTGGGACATCGCTGAATGCGGCGTTAAACAACAAACAAACAAACAACAATATTTTAGTTATACCACAGCTTATCAACTGTTTGGGATGTTTACCACCTTGATGAAATCTACGAGGATGGTGGTGCTGAAGAAACCCATTGCTAGTAGTTCGAACACACCATCACAGGATACTGGCACGCCTAAGGGACGCAATTTGGACAATGAGTTGATTTTTACAACTCTTCACTTTTAAGTGACTGTACACTGCCTCGGCGTTTCGGAACCCCTGCATACAAACACTCCTTATGTCAATTATATGTTTTTAGCACTTCTGAACTTTTCTTGCACTGTAGACACCCGGGGGGTTGCCAGAGCGTTGTCATGTTCTTCAACACAACGAGGTTAATTAGTAACTGCTCATATGAGTCTGTATGAAAAAAATGCCATGCTGTTACTGCCTTTGGGAACGAGATTTTGCAACAAGATAACACTTTTAACTGACGCCTGGCGAAACCAGAGAGGCCTTGAATCATCTTGAACCAATTACACGACCAAGGAACGCCAGTAGTAATACACAATAAGGGTGCGTGTGCTGAGCCTGGTTGCCAGGTCAGAATATGACATGTTTAGTTGTGTGGTTTTGTCTGTGTTTTTCGACTATTGCTTTCGCCACTGTCAGAATTATTCAAGTTCTACAAGTGTGTCCTTAATTATTTCTTACTGTACTTTGATAGTGGCATTGTTCAATTGCTATGGAATATGCCTTGATATTATATAACAATTACAGTGCCAACTGCATCGTTTATTACGTGATACTTAATATAATCACAATTGCTGATAGAGTTTGTATTTTCAGAGGTGTCACAACGATCTATAATGAGGATTGGTTTTCATGTCAGATTTGCAGGGGTTACCAGCATACTATTGTTACGTCAAGTATAGTATTTAGCTTACATTTGTAACAATGCAAACTGGGTGCGAAACCAAGGCTATTTCCGCTACATCGAGACAGGAAGTAAGTGAGGACAAGGCGCACGCATGCGCAGCGTGTTGTCTCTCGTCAGCCATGTTTAAACACTTGAATGTAAATTGCTGTGGTCTGGCATCGCATCGCCACGAATCCGGCCATGCGTCGTGACATAGTATTTTCTTTAAATGGCGTCTAACCCTGTAGAGGTAAAGAACGACTGCAATCCTGTCCTCAGGCCGATATAACGGACAGACGCTACCGACAGTTCGCAGGGTCATAACAACTCGTCTCAAACTCAGCCGATGTGAATGCCATTCGGATAAAGATACAAACAAGCTGAAGCCCAATCTGACATCCGACCGTATGCTAGATTCCCAAGTCACTGGTAACAGAATCGTATTTCTCAAAATATCAAAGAGGTAATCGGGGCTGAACCACCACATGGCTTGACGAGGGCAAAATGTCAAGAATGTCTGACAGACAATTTGTCCTTTGGACAGAGGCCACATTGATACCAACAGGACGTCAGATAAAGATTCTCTGCCTTCTGTAAGGGAAGACGACAATACGCAGGCGCATCTCATGGACACTGCGAACAATCTACAACAAACGATGGCTCTACTCGGCGAACATGTTAATGCAAGATCCCAGCCCGTGTCCACCAACTGCCTCCTCCCCCTTGCGAAGGTACCCATCGTGATGGCTGACGCCATTTAAGGCCACCTGTGGGCCAACATAAGCATAAGAAGTTTTTGTGACAAAATAGTATGTGTGCATATGTTATCTTAGTCTCGATCCTGTTTACAATTCATTATGTGCCTATTTAGAAAATTTGTGCAAAACTTTGTATTAAGTGAATGCTTCCCTGGTTGATTAAAGGCTATCGGAGATGCATTATCTCGTTTTCATATAGTCACATTTTACCTACCAGGTCCCAGGGCAGACATTTTCAAAACACCATGCCTCTCAATGAAGCAGCTTACCGTGCCACCACTAAGACTTGGACTGTCTGTGAAGCCACGTATTGTTCAGGCATTCCTATCCTGTGAGGAATGTGAGCTTCTATGTGGTGGCCTGTGGTGTTAACGGATATCAGTGAAGAACATCTCTCAATGTTTGTTACACATTGTCAACAGCATCTGCGCATGAGAAATGCTGCCATAAAATCCTACTTCTGTGCTACTAGATTTACATATCCTAGACATAACGTCTTTAATTCTTGGCTGGTCGGTCTACGCTTCGTCCAGAAACTATCCTGAAAGCAGTTAGGCGGCAACAACGCATGCTACATGTAGGTTGTCCTAATATTATAAGACTCGCAATCACAAGAGACAGGTTGCACCGGACGTGCATCGGATTACACCAAGGATTGTTTTCCCTTACAGAGACTTGTTGCTCAAAACCATGTGTCCGCTTGTTTTTGTTGTTTAACCGGCTCTGAGAATTTACCTGTGACATGTACGATGCCTCCGTCCACCTGTCACATTATCCTTTGAGATTTTCTAGTGACAATACTTTCCTTGAGTTGACCATAGCCAAGGCTGATCCATTCCGTAGAGGTATCTCTCCTCGTGTACTAACTTCATTGTGAAGTATAATGCCTCCAGGATATATTTCTGTCCGTGGAAGCGACCAAAACAGAGGCCTTACTGTGTTACAGAACAGAGAGTGAACATTACTTGTGCTTTCTTCATTGACAAACGTAAACGGTTGTTACCAGCAGCAAGATATGATCAACAATTGCACACTGGTCACACCTTCAGGATCGGAGCAGCCGCGTCTGCTTCCAAAGCTCAGGGGGCACGGGTGGCGCAGTCGACTGAGGCGCCGCGATTCGCTGTGCAGAGTTGCGTCACTTAGGCAGTCCAGAAACCTAGGATTGTGGGTACGAATCCCGGTTCGCCCCTATTTTATGTTTCTAGGTTTGTTAGCACCATATACCCGTACTCGTGGGTTTCACCGAAGTGGTAAACGTCTGAGACCTGCATCACTTAGGGCTTTCCTCTCACATTAAGCTGACACGCCGTGATATAACTGGAATACTGTTAAAAGCGGCGTTAAACTCAACTCACTCACTCCAAAGCTCAAATTGCGGACCACCTTTTTAATACGTTAGGTAGATGGTCCTCTGATTATGAGATACGTACTATACTTACAATCTCTATTGCCAGGACTCTGCCCGTCATAGCTAACTTTAATTTCCCGTTTCTTAGTTACATGAACTTTGTATACCTTTGGGAATTTCTTCGAATTGTGGCGGTACTATGTGCGTACTGATGCTCCGGATGATTTTCCCCTAAGTCATAAGTAGCAGATTGTGTGCATTGGACAAGCAGTAATATGTTTGGGTGGTCCTAAAATACGCTTTTGGCCCGGGCTCGGTTTGTTCAATAGTGAAGTCGGTTGTGCTTACAAAATGATCCGAGGCTAGGCTCCCACGATGCTCAATTGGGTACACAAATCCCTAAATATCTAATGCCCAGTGCATACAATCTTTATGTTAAATGTGTCTACTAGTCAATTGTCGGAACACTATTACCTTTCTTGTCTTAACAATACTTCTACCGACAACGGATCTCACAGCTGGGCCTGATCGATACTCCATATCCTATGTGGACATGTAGCGGATTCTATGGTCTCTTTGTTGAATCAGTTCCCAGCTGGAATTGAATGGTGAGGTGATGTGAGGTGAAATGGGGTTTAACGTCGCGTCCAAGATTATATAGCGACGTGTGTGTTTGTTTGTGTGGCTGCTTGTACTAGTCCGGACTGATGCCGATTTATAGTGCTAGCTCACTGAGATACCATGCCGCAGTTTAACATGAATACCCCACTCAGACACAGTATACTGACTCCGAGTCGACCAGTCCTTGTTTTACCCCCTTAATGCCGAGCGCCAGACAGGGTAACAACAAGTACCATCTTTTAACGTCTTTCGGTATAACGCGGTCGGGGATCGAACCCCGGACCTTCCGCTCTCCGGGCGGACGCTCTACCTCAAGACCACGGAGGCGGTCGGAAGTGAATGTTGCTGAATCTCGCACATATAAGCATAATATGCAGTAAGAATGTCCCCACCCAAAATCTTTTTGTACTATGTACACTACTGCCTAGAAGTCCACTTCCCTTACGCGTTGAAATTGGAAGTAGCGACAAGCAGAGCAATATTTGACATCCTGACGAAAAGCCACAAAACATATATGTACGTGCTGATGTCTCCTATTTATGTGATTTTGTAAGAAAATATGAGTACCATTGTACAATACAGTCAGATCCATCTTTTTTCTACGAAAATTAGCTTCTACATGATCTTTTGCGATGGTGATCCTGGAATATACTATTGTCTCTGTAGAGGTGTGTGGTTTGACATAAACGTCCGGAGTACGACTTTCAGTGATAATCATTGTATTTATTAGGTTTGGTGGAGCATTGTTTTATTGAACCCTAACGTATTTATGATGGTTGGGTCTCTTTGTCTTAGCACGGTAGTCGTGACGCTAAGAAGGAACTCCCTATTGTCTATTGCTAATCATAAATCAACTCTGAATTGCTCATATCATGCCACAAACGCTTGCAGTAGTGAGTGGGTGAACTCAACTTGGTGAGGTTAGGTGAAATGGGGTTTAACGTCGCGGTCAAGATTATTGCATGCACATTTCGAACCCCGGACCTTCCGCTCTCTGGGCGGACGCTCAATCACTAGACCACGGAGGCGGTCGAACTGAACTGGGGAATTTACGATGTTCCCATCGAAACCTATGAAAGCTAACCCAGGTCAATGTTACCAGTTAAAAACTAATCAGGGCGAAAGTATATAAATAATTGGCAAGTTTTCTAAATGTCAAATACACCTGGGACTGTCACGTTCATTCCCAACAAACGCAGTGGCCGTAGTCTTGTACATTGGGGTTTTAAGTACCGAGTGAAGCGAAGGCGAGGTGCCCGCAAACACAGGAAAGGCTGTATGCTGCATGTCCTGCCACTGTCAACACTTCTAATGATCTCATTACGACCAAGAACCTTGCGCATAACCATTGTTATGACATTGTCCTTTACGTATGATAGTTCTGTGGAAAAGTAAATTAATGAGACGATCACTGCTGTCTGCCCCAATTAGCAGGCGAGGAGATCCCGACATTGCATACATGAATTGGCTGAGTGACTTCCTGTCATCAGCATAAAATGATTACCCACAGACAAAGAAAGGATTAAACATCCTAAAGATATCATATCTACATGGTATAGGTACTCACAACCAATTTCCTCTAATAATAAACTGTTACCTTTGGTATCCTCAAGCAGCAATACTCAGTATGCGCAGTGGGCAATTGTAAAAATCACAAACACTGATGAGTTCGGTCTACATGGTCACACTCGGTGATTGTTAAGATCGTAAATTCCTCCTCAGGCAGACAACATGGTAGTTTATATTCATTCCCAGTATTCTCTTATAAGTAATAGTAAATGGTAGAGTCCCCCACAAAAAAAAAAAAAAAGAAAAAAAAAAAGTGGGATGTGGGGAAATAATAGGACATTAGTCGTGGTGACTGATCTATCATAATTGTATCATCCAAAGCATAATGTGCAGTCTCCTGGAATGACTCATATAGGCAAATATTAAAACGAAAATTTCCTCAATCCACAAACACAATCACCTGATTAATTGCAAACATTTACCAACCCGTAACAATCATGTCAACTCGAGGGTTCCTAGCAATGAACGCGTAACTAATTTCACTGCTGTTCTACTATCGGATTGTCACAATGGCTAGACTGGACCCTAGTGGAATGGTCATACACATCAGTCGAGCAGCCGCACACTATTTTCAACGGGCTGAAAATGTGTTTATGGTCCAATGAACACAGGTCAATGACCCCTTATTAGCTCAAGATTCACATCTCATTGTTTTATTTTATCTCACTATTCATTTGATCTACACTCTTCAAAAAGAAAAAGAAACGCAATACGGATATTTTTGGCCATAAAGGCAAAATAAGGGGACCAAGAGGTGCAAAAAGAGGTTTAATGTGTTATAGTGTCAGTAACAAATTTCCCGGATCAAAATGATAACAAGGACATGCAAACCATCAGTCGAGAACCACGTACGATTCGAAAAAAACGCACCCAGTGCATAAACAAAAGGACCATGGAGCTGCACGCACTGCACGCTCAGCAAAACTATGAACGGTAGCAAAATGCAGGGTTTTTGATTGCCTGGCATCTGCGTTAATCGTGACAGTTCAACAACATGCCAAGATTAACAGAAGCGCAAAGAACGTCATAGGCCGCTTGCAGGCAGGGGAATCCCGATCCGCTGTAGCCAGGGTTTTCAATGTAGCGCCCAGCACCATCACAAGGTTATGGGATCGGTTGCAACACGTCGGCACGATCAAGTGTAACCATGCCCGCCCACGATCGCTTCATCCGACTGCGCCAACTCCGCGAAAGGACGGCCTTAGCCACCTCAACCGCATCCCAAATATCCGGACTGCGCAGAATCGCCGACCAGACCGTGCGATACCTTTTATAAGCAAGACGTCATGTTCCACGCGTCATATTGAGTCGACAACATCGTCAACAGTGACTGCATTGGTGTCGTCAACAGAGGGTATGGTCTCAGCTGCGATGGAGAGATGTCTGGTTCAGCGACGAATCAAGATTTCTCCTTCGTCGAGGGGATGGAAGAGCAGGGGGTCTACAGACGTCGGGGAGAACGTTACGCGGGAAACTGCGCACAGGAAGTGGACAGGATTGGTGGGGGTAGCGTTATGATGTTTGCGGCTATCTCTCATCATGGCAGGACAGGTTTTGTCCATATATCCCGGGCAATCTTACGGCTCAACGATACATCAACGAAATTGCCCTGCCACACGTCCTCCCATTTGCAGCCAATGGCAACGGTGTATTCCAGAAGGACAACGCTCGACCGCATACATCACGGATCACAAGAGCCTGTCTACACAACAACGTTGATGTTCTCCCCTGGCCCTCCAGATCCCAGGATTTGAACCCGATAGAGCACCTGTGGGATGAATTGATAGACGGCTACCCCGATATCAACCACACCCCCAGACGTCGCAGCAGTTGGCTTTTGTGTTACAGACCGTAAGGGCTACCATTGCCCAGGATGTGCTGCGCATACACGTCTCTTCCATGGGCAGGATAACTGAGATGACTAAAATCACCAAGTGTTCTCTCCACAACGTTTTGTCGCAATACCTTGTACGCTTCCTCGTACAAATGTATTTTCCAACCTCACACAAATCTGGCTTTGCGTATATTTGTCAAATTCATGATGAACTGAGTCCCGTCCCGTGTCACACGCATGGCACACGCGTGTGCAACGAGTGACCCTAACGTGCTAAACGGTTTGCACACGCGCTGCACACCCATTGCACACGCGTGTTCTACGTGTGCTCAGCCCATGTGCAACACGTTGAGCACACGTATCACCCGTTCTCAACGCGTGTATCTATGTTGTTGTATACACCTATGTTGTTGTATGTACCTATGTTGATGTGTGTACCTATGTTGTTGTATGTACCTATATTGTTGTATGTACCTATGTTGATGTGTGTACCTATGTTGTTGTATGTACCTATGTTGTTGTATGTACCTATGTTGTTGTATGTACCTGTGTTGTTGTATGTACCTATGTTGTTGTATGTACCTATGTTGTTGTATGTACCTATGTTGTTGTATGCGCCTATGTTGTTGTATGTACTTTTGTTGTTGTATGTACCTATGTTGTATGTACCTGTGTTGTTTTACGTACCTTTGTTGTTTTATGTACCTTTGTTGTTTTACGTACCTATGTTGTTGTACGTACCTGTGTTGTTGTATGTACCTTTGTTGTTGTATGTACCTTTGTTGTTGTATGTACTTTTGTTGTTGTATGTACCTATGTTGTTGTATGTACCTATGTTGTTGTATGTACCTATGTTGTTGTATGTACCTGTGTTGTTGTACGTACCTTTGTTGTTGTATGCGCCTATGTTGTTGTATGTACTTTTGTTGTTGTATGTACCTGTGTTGTTGTACGTACCTTTGTTGTTGTATGTACCTTTGTTGTTGTATGTACCTTTGTTGTTGTATGTACCTATATATGTTATTGCTACAAGGAAAGTAGTTGTTTCAGTTGTCATACAATAATCAACGTTGGGTCTGACAAACCAGTGATTGATGAAGAACGTCCTTCACATTCGATGTTGGATGACAAACAATCCAGTCGAACCTGATCACCCGATCCCTTTAAATAATAGGTTACGGGGATGACATCTAACCCGAAATGATGTATCTTCTAAAGGGATTCATTTTGACGTTCAAATATTAATAATATTCACCGGAACAGTGCTTGTCCAGCTTCACATCTTACACAAATATGTACAGTGGGACAATTTGAAAAATGACGTTTTATATGAGATATATTTCATTCGACGTGTAATGTTACTGAGATGAAATGTATATCATATTTACCAAAGTTTTACAGCTCATGTATCATATCAAATGCAGTTGTCTGGATGCGTGTTGTTGTTGTTCCGTTATGTAACGCCGCACTCAGCAATATTCCAGCTATATGACGGCAGTCTGTAAATAATCGAGTCTGGACCAGACAATCCAGTGATAGATATCATGAGCATCGATCCACGCAATTGGGATCGATGGCATGCATCAACCAAGTCAGCGAGCCTGACCACCCGATCCCGTTAGTCGCCTTTTACAACAAGCGTAGTCGCCTTTTACAGCAAGCATGGGTTGCTGAGGACCTATTCTCCCCGGATCTTCACGGGTCTGTCTGGATGCTATTTCATAACTAGGTTAACTGATTGTGAAGCCTATGGGGAATGAATCATATACAGACGACCGATTTAATATTAATTTGGTTTGACTGTTCACATAATAATTCAATAATGATGACAATTTTCAAGCAAACCCCAGAAGTATTAACAAGGTCAATGGCTTAATGTGAATTCATATTTTATTTTTCAGCTCCCTGTGGAGTACCCAACTAAAGCTGCCACTGAGTAAGAAGTAGACGTATGTCAAGAACAACACATGTACCCATTCACACACATAATGAATCTTTAAACTTCTATTCCCAAAACGTATTAATTTTATATCATTCTGTGGAGAGTCCGGGTTAGAATTAGAGTGGGGTTGGAAACTACGCTCGTCTTTAGAAGCGATTTAGTAGATGGGTGATCAGGTTTGGTGACATGGTTCATCGTACCATACTCCTTAGCACTTGTAACTCCTAAGATGTTATATGATGTGAGCGAAACCGTACAATGGGCTCTGATTTGAGGATAAATTTCTTATGATTCTGAAATGGGGTATGTCTCTTTTATTCAAATGATGTATTATCTGCTAGTTCCGACTACAAATGTTATTCATATCCTTTTAATTTTGAAAATGTGCTGCATCTTTCTAGGTTGTTTACTGAATCATAAGAGTTTGAGTTAAAGAAGTTTCCCCGTTTGGAATAAGAACCTATGTTGTAGATAATATACCTTTCAGTGTTCTGTGAAGTTTGTCAGCGGGTGGTAAATGTAAACGGTCTAATGTCCGCACTGCTCTCCCGCTAAATTTCCAACACCATTCGACCAAGTCCGGCGGTCGTCGTTGTACAGTGTCATTACAGTTTGTGTTAGAGAATTACCGACCCTAATATATTGTTCTATTGTGATTTAATTGCATATCCCTACCATGTATTGACTTGTTATGTGTTGTCTCCTATATGTTAGCTACCTAGTTCATGTGTTGAAAATGTTTTTTTATAACTACGATTTTCAAACATTTACTGGGATTATTTGTAAACTCAGATATTTCTCATGTATTTAGGGTCATTTTTGCCTCCTCAATAATTGTACATTGCTTGTAAATATTTATTGATACCGCTGAGCAGCTTATGTCCAGCACTTTAGTTTGATATTTACAAATCCCGTATGGATATAGCAGTTAGTTTGTTATTCGTGTTTGTCCCATGATAAAACACAAGCCTTGGTTAAGCGTATTGTATTTCCCGGCTGTCCAAGAGAGATTGTTCTCTCCGAGGTCCGCGCGCTGTACATATGAGCTGTGTCAGAACCTTGTGTCCAGGGCGAAGCATGTACATATCATAACTTCCTCACCATTGCTTACATTAAATGGTACTACATTCCTGACAACTACACTTTTTCCAAAAACAATTAAAAAAACGTGTACTGCATCTCAATAGAAACGTAAATACAGTTACAATCATTGTTTAACAATAAACTACACTGCCACAAAACAGTTGTTTATAAAGAAAAGAAACGTCAAACCCCAGACTAGAACAACAGTTGATATTATCAGACCACAGACATATGAACATGTACACAAAATTATAGCGAGAAAATGTGATTGTATTGTTTGAATTGTGTGTCAACATCCATTTTCGATGTCATAATGTAAGGGACATGAAACTGTTATGTATATCCATATTATCTGTGTCAAGAACACAAACTAATTGCAACGTCACCCTATTTCATCCAAAACCAAAATTGCCAGTCTCGTTAATATGGATAAGAACTGCCTGTGCTTATCACGGAGGGAGAAAGATCATCTTCTGAAGCGTCGTCTGCCCTATGCGCCATTGATGCCGTGAACATCAATCGATCATCAAGGTTTAGGAGGTAAAAGCTTCGTTAAACGGGCTCCAAACCCTAATTATATATCGGGATGAAAATGCACGTCAACAAAGACGCTGTAATAATGTTGGTACATTATTGCCCGTGTAACTGCTAGAACTATTTGCGCAGCTTGGCAGCTTTTGTCAGTGAATCGGAGAAGCTTCAGAGGTCTCTTAAAGCCGTGAAATGAATATCCTCATTGCAACAATTTTCTCTCATCAAAACGTAATTAAGCAACGCGATCAGTGGAAACCGTTGACAAATGAATCATCTCGACACATAGTGGTAGGAAATATCTCCCCTGTACATGTAGTATCGGACACTCGTTTAAAGTTTCTTCTTTTAATTTATACTTTCATTTAAGGATATTCTAAATTTTACGAAAAATCCACAAATACCGATTTCCATGACAGATTAATATATTCTCAACAACAAAAGTTCCTGTGACACCAATATTTTAGTGTATTTTTCAAACAAGTAAAGTTTGGTTTTCAATATTGTATTATATGTATGGAATCAAGTCACAAAAACGCAACTGCTACAGAAAAGCATGCATTCCATGCAAAAGTTGACTTTTATGCAAGCCCCATGCATTTCACTACCCCAGAAATGGTATAAAAACATGTGCGTTAACGGGATTCCATATGCATTGTTTAGCATCGTGCTGACAACAACCACACAGAAAAACAACAAAATTACGCAGTTATTCAACATTACGAAATGCCACGCCTGTCCACAGAAACACCATTTGGTGTTTATGGCAACGTTGGCAACAGGCGAATGCAGTCAGAGACCATCCTCGGGTAGGCAGGCCACGCGTAACCAATAATCGACAAGACAACTGGATTCGAACAACACACCTACGTAATCGATTCCGGCCAGCAACAGTGACTGCAGGAAGCATCCCTGGCCGTCGGCGAATTTCTTCACAACCCGTACGTCGCCGCCTCAGATGTGCAGGGATTGTCGCAAGAAGACCCGCCTGACGTCCCATTTTGATAGGAAACCACAGTCAAGCACGTCTACAGTGGCACAGACAGCGTCTACGCTGGACGGCCATGCAGTGGGGACACGTTCTATTCACTGACGAGTCTCGTTTTCACCTCAGCCACAACGATGGACGGATTCGAGTGTACCAACGTCGAGGTGAACGTTACGTCAATCATTGTGTCATGGAAGAAGATCGGTTCGGGGGCGGCAGCGATATGGTATGGGGTGGGTTTACAGCAAGACAGAGGACCCATTTGATAATGGTAGAGGGAAATCTCAATGGACAGCGCTAACGCGACGAGATCATCGGCCCTGTTGTTCCACCGTTTTTGCGTTTTTGCCGTTTTTTTCAACATGACAACACCCGGCCTCATATTTCTCGACTTGTTCAGGATTCTCAAAACAACGTGAATGTCATCCCCTGTCCGGCTCGCTCCCCTGATCCCCACCATTCGAGCACATGCGGGATGAGATGGATCGGCGCCTTCGACGTAAACCACGGGTTCCATAGACACTCCAGGAACTTCGAAACATGCTCCAGCAGATATGGACAGATATCCCACAGGACTTTGAGCGACGCCTGGTCCATTCCATGAGACGAAGATGTGTTGCTTGCATCGCAACCAGAGGTGGACACACACGCTATTGATTTGTAAATTACCATTTTGGCATGTTCATGTTTTTATGAAATCACGCATTTTCTGAAGTCAGTATGGCAAATTAAACCATTTGAACACTTACAGGAGTCTCTTATTCTGTTGCAAACCGAAATTGTTCCAGATTTGGTAAAAAAACATAACTTTGCATTTAATTTTATTCAATGTCACAAGAACCTTTGTTGTTCAGTATAGTTATCATATGTGAGGTTGCAGGTTCGATTCACGTCATAGAATTTTAATGAAACAAATCCTGATTTTTAACCAGTCAAAATCAACATCATCATATTAAAAGGATGTTTATATATACGTTGGTGATCACACTCTTCAGTTTAGTTAGAAAGTCAAGATCATTCTCTCGGAATGCCCTGGGCCTGGACATTTTCAGCAGCGTTTGCGGCTTTCCACTACTTAAAGAAACCTGTAGAACAAGACGGAATACGTCACTACAGGTTTATAAGGGAATATAACGTAAAATATCAGGAATTGTATAATGTTTCTGTGCCGTCAAATTAAACCATTTGAACACTTACAAGAGTCTTTTATCCGTTGCGAATCGAAATTGTTTCAGATTTGGTAAAAAACATAACTTTGCATTAAATCTTATTCAATGTCACAGGAACTTACGTCTATATATATCCATGAACAATTTCTGGACTTAGTGATCATGTAGTCCCATCTTTATGCGACTCAATACTGACTGTCATGACTGTTGACTGTTGAGATGGCCTAGCCTAATATCGAAAACCGAATAATCTGGTCTCGTGATGTTGTTTCCACATGTGCAGACTATATGCTACATGCCATGCTGCCCGTTCCCCAATAGTGGATGATACGCATGCTCATGCAAAATGACAATTACTGTTAGATATGATCGTAAAGCTCTAATACACGCATACCTGGCGTGATATTATTTGTTACCTAAATCTGGTCACGAGTGTGATTTATTTTCAGCAGCAGAGGCCAGGCAAATAAACAATACACAATAAGGTCCGTATAAACAAGATTTAGGCTAATTCCCACCGAACAACAGACATGCTGAGAAACGCATCAATCAGCCAAATTACGAGAATGTTAAATAAGGAGCTTATGTCGGTTACATGAAATACCATTTCGGACAAAATCAAAATGAATACACATACGTGTAGCACATGTCCTGTCAACCGTCTCAGTGCCTGTTGAGTGTGTGTGGCTAGCTCCCTCAGACCTGCAAATCACATCAGCATCAGAACCGATGAAAAGGAATTTGATATTGCAACAGACCAATACCTTCCACCGGTTCTTCACATGTAATTGAGGTGCTGGACTATCAATGCGTGAAACAGAAACGATTTGAAACAGATAATTCTGACGATCAGACAAACAATTTCCACACAATTGATGACAACTTGAAACCCTGACTCTTGATGAAGAGCCAGATGGATGCATGTCATTCTCCAACAGGGGAAGCTTAGACATGCATCATAAACCGCTATCGTTACTGTCCTGCTCGTAGTGGTACATGTGTAACGAAACCGATTGTGATTAAATTCATCACTATGTTTGACAGAAAGAGTGCATTGGAAGCCACCTACAGGGAACGGGATTTTTTTCGTGGAAAGAAGGTCTCGATACGTATAGATGTTCCACTAAAATAGAAGAGATTCAGACGGCAGTTGGTCGGATATACAACTTCGAAAGAAATACAGCGTGCGAACGAAAATAGCAGAAAAGAGAATTAACATAAATCTGCAAGTGACGAAAAGTTTAGATGAATTTCCTTGGAACACTGGAACGAAAATTTATTCGATTCCTACATATTGGTTTGTTGCTTGTTTGTTGTTTATCGCCGTACTCAGCAATATTCCAGCTATATGACGGCGGTGTGTAAATAATCGAGTCTCGACCAGACAATCCAGTTATTGACATCATGAGCATCGACCCACGCAATTGGGGTACGATAACATGCATCAACCAAGTCAGCTAGCCTGACCACCCGATCCCGTTAGTCGCCTCCTACGACAAGCATAGTAGCCTTTTGCGGCAAGCATGGGTTGCTGAAGACCTATTCTACCCCGGATCTTCACAGGTCGAGTAGGGTGTGGCTAGCTCTATTAAAGTGGTGTCAGTTTGCATTTCGTTCGTCTCTCACATGAATATGCATGCGCTTAAAGATTAACAGTACGTTCGTCCACACTCATTTCACATTTTTGTAATTGTTGCTCTCATTGCACTGAAGAACACCCGAGTACTGGTCAGAGCGTCGCCATGTACGTGAGAACAACTAATTAGTAGCTTTTTCTGTTACTCTGCACGCAGAATGAACACATTACATGCCATAGCTGTCATTTGGAGACGAGAAAACATATTTGATGGACACGAGACACCGGAGGCGCTAACCCATATCGAACGTAATTACTCAAAACAATATTGCTGTATCAAAGAATCGATTTCAAATCTAGTAATGTGTATCAACATCAATGACGTGCGTTAGGGACGTTGAATCTGGCTACATTGTGAAATGGTGGAAGTAAGTCCTTGTGCACTGAAAACAGTTATGTGTAGGGTTTCCTGCACTTAATCTGTTACATATCGTAACAGCTAATGGACCCGTGAAGATCCGGGGTAGAGTAGGACTTGCCTACTTGTGTGCCGTACTTGGCGTAAGGGCGACTATAGGGATCGGGTGGTCAGGCTCGATGACTTTGTTGATACATGTCATCGTGATATCAATCACTGGATTGTCTGGTCCAGACTCGATTATTTACAGACCGCCGTCATATAACTGGACTACTGCTGTGTGAGGCCTTAAACAACAAACAAACAAACGCGACAGCTAAAGCTGATCCTGTTGATCCATGTGAACCAATGTGTCGAACAGACGGACTGAGTCGTTTTAGGGCCTCCTTTAAACAGTATCAATGCTTCATATTGGAAGTGTGTCATGTACAAATGTGGCATAACTAGTCCAAGTTCTCCTCGGGACACATTAGATTCTTTCGGACAAAACACCACTGGTCAAATAGACATACATGTATCATGTTTCTGTTTTACAAATGTATGGACGTTGGGTTCTCATAAATCTACATCTCGCCTGAAGATAGCAATTTTGCAAAACTGTAACTACAACAAATTGACTCTGAAATAGTGTTTCGGGTTAGTTCTTCTCCTGCCATATTGGTGTCACGTTGACTTTACATTATATCCAATGGATGGTTAGAAAAACGTCTTATCACGCAGCCCATGCTGGCACAGTGATGAATGCCCACTTTATCATGCCATATTAGTATAGTTAGCATGTTATAATGGACATATGGAATGTATTGTAATGTCTGTAAAGTCTGGCCTGCTGATCCTAATGAACATCACATGCAAATAAATATTCACTATTAATATGCATTGTGACACATCAAGGAAGATATCTGCAAATGTAAATGGCGTCAACTGGCAGGCGCTACATATGCCCTAACTCAGACTGTCACTTTAAATGTGCCTTGCAGATAACACTAAGATTTACTTCTTCTCAAATGCATGGTCCAAATCATTGTCTTTTAAAGGTATCACAGTGCCTTCGTGAGACGACATGCTTAGGTCACATAACGAGACTGTTTAAGCCTACCCATTGTTAGATTTCTTGAATTATGTTACAGTTATACTTGATATATTTGGATGTGTTATAGTTATAGTTTATACACTTGCTTGTCTTATGTTACAGTTACAGTGTATATATATTTGCTTATGTTATTGTTTATACACTTGTTTGTCTTATGTTACAGTTACAGTGTATATATATTTGCTTGTGTTATTGTTTATACCCATGTTTGTGTTGTGTTACAGTTATAGTTTATATATTTGCTTGTGTTTTAGTTATAGTTTATACATTTGCTTGTGTTATAATTATGGTTTACATATTTGTGTTATGGTTATAGTTTATACACTCATTTGTGTTATGTTACAGTTATAGTTTATGTAGTTGCTTGTGTTATAGTTATAGTACTTGCTTGTGTCATCTTACAGTATAGTTTATAGATTTGCTTGTGTTATATTTATAGTTTATACACATGCTTGTATTATGTTTCAGTATTAATTTATATATTTGTTTGTGTTATAGTTATAGTACTTGCTAGTGTTATGTTACAGTTATAGTTTATATACTTGCTTGTGTTATAGTTATAGTTTATACACTTGCTTTTGTTATGTTACAATCATTGTCTTTTAAAGGTATCACAATGCCTTCGTGAGACGACAGACCGAAGTGAGAGATGTAATGAAACGATGCATACGTTTTACATGCTTAGGTCACATAACGAGACTGTTTAAGCCTACCCATTGTTAGTTTCTTGAGTTATGTTACAGTTATAATTTATATATTTGGATGTTTTATAGTTATAGTTTATGCACTTGCTTGTCTTATGTTACAGGTATAGTGCATATATACTTGCTTGTGTTATAGTTATAATTTATACACTTGCTTTTGTTATGTTACAGTTATAGTTTATATGTTTGCTTGTGTTATAATTATAGTTTATACACTTGCTTGTATTATGTTACAGTAATAATTTATATATTTGTTTGTGTTATAGTTATAGTACTTGCTTGTGTTATGTGACAGGTATAGTTTATATGCTTGCTTGTGTTATAGTTATAGTGTATACACTTGCTTGTGTTATGTTAAGTTAAAACACAACTCGGTTTTGGTTGCAAATTTAAAACCGCCAGCTGTTTTAACTGGAACATAACACAAGCAAATATATAAACTATAAAGGTAACATGACACAAGCAAGTTCATAAACTATACGTCTAAATGCAATAAATACCTGTCAGAAACGATCGGGATACCTGAAAGTGAAACATGACATGTATGACTCAACCCCCTTTCACCACCTGCTCCAGTGGCTCACTGGGAAAGCAGCGAGTTACAACAGGAAACATGATATATGAGGTTGCAGGTTTGATTCGCGTCATAGAATTTTAATGAAACAAATCCTGATTTTTAACCAGTAAAAAAAATCAACATTAATTGCATATTAAAAAGATGTTTATATATACGTTGGTGATCACACTCTTCAGTTAAGTTAGAAAGTCAAGATCATTCTCTCGGGATGACCTAGGCCTGGACACGTGCAGAAGCCTTTACGGCTTTCCAGTACTTAAAGAAACCCGTAGAACAAGACGGAATACGTCACTACAGGTTTATAAGGGAATATAACTTAAAATATCAGGAATTGATAATGTTTCTGTACCGTCTAGAAAGTTGCATTATAAGCATCCTACAATCCTAAGAATGTTTTCTTTAATGAACAAAGACGAGTTATTTCTGTAAAGCGGAAAAGTGTCTGACTCTTACCCAGATGATAAATATCACTGTATACAGGCAATTGTGGCCGTGATGTTGAATCATTGTAATCGTGGCAGCATGAGTTTCAGTGTCGAGGGACAGACTATTTCATTCTAATTTTTTGGCAACTCCACAAACAGACAGTTCGTTACATCCCCCTTTTGCTGGCATAAAGCAAGGGCTTCGTGACGAGTAGTTGATATCACGGCAGCGCTGCAGGCCTAATAAAGTCCATTATAGTGTACTCTAATGTCCTCTTGATAATTAAAGTCACATATCATGAGAACAGTTTGGACAGATTATAGATTGTATACTTACATTCTTCCTACAAATATTCATCGATAATACGAGTTTAATCTCTTCTTCCTTTTTGGTACCTGCGGGACGATATCCGTGTCATGTAGATAGGAAAGTGTTGGTGCAGATCGAAACTTGAATCACGGTTCTAATGGCAAAAGAGTCAGACCGTGTGCTTTATTGTGTGATTATTGAAACGACCTCGTATTGTTAGATCATGGAAAGGGAAGGACGAGTAAGTTAGTATTATCTTATATATCTGGCTTGTGTAGCTACTTACGTTGAATTGCCTGCACATCCTGAGCCAATTGCACCATTCTTGACATGATTCGATTTCACATTAGATTTAGTATGTGACTTCCGTGTAGCTTGATTGCTGCTTTGAACATTATTTTAAGAATGCAACGTGTCAATTCAAAGTGAAAATAACACCATTTCAAATGGGGGCATGTGGGTCCGCTACACCACATATCACTGAACCACCCATGATGCCTTGTAGTCTTTGATGTACATGTCATTCTAAAAGAACCTTATTATTAGACGACCAACTGAAGGCTTTTTACACAAATATTTGCCCTGTTCCCGAAAATAAAATATTTAATAATAATTATTAATAATCATATCACAGATAGTGAAAAAAGATTGAATATTTTGGAAAAATGTGAACATAAATTGTTTCAGTGTTGTTCGATCATAAAGTTAAATGAGGTATAAGCTTCGTTGCTGGACCCTAAACAGATCATTTTATCAGTCCAAACTAGTTACTAGAATCTCATACGAGCAATACGCGGATTTTTAAACAGTTTTTCGATAGATGGAATTGACATCACTATTCACACAGCTTTGTGGCTTTTTTTAAAGAATAAGTACATTGTACAAATACTGATTTCGAAACATGACAGGTCAAAATATCTCCAGGAACAATTGTAGAACAATTCGACTGATCAGTCCAAAATTACATTTGTGGAAGTGACCATTTCCCAGCCATTTTACAGCTTTCAACTGTAAATCCATCTGATATTCCACCTTCATCAAGATGAACTTTTACAACTGCAAACGAGTCTTTGTTTCTTTGTTTCAAACTTTATGCACATGTCAACTAAAACCCAGGTGTTTTCAGGATCAGTGGTGTTGATGATCCTTTTCATTTTTTTACATTTTAATTGAAATTGCTGATGAATGTATACCAACCTTCCCTTGAAATAAACCGATGGTTAGCAAGCTCAGGAAGCTAGGAGAAGGCCGAAAATATATTTCTGCCACCACCCAACTGTCCACAACTTAAATATTTTGTGATTGCAAATGCAGAAGTTCATCATACGTTTAAATAGAAATGTATATGTCACAAAAGTATGTTCTAATGAGTCCAACCCTGCACAGAGGTGTGTTTAATCCCCTTTATGAGGATCTTTATAAGAAGCCAGCTCTTATTCCACCTTTTGGAATCCGAATAAAACCGTGTATTTCTGCTGCTAATATTGAACCTTATCTTCGTTATTTTCTTGTCCACCAGGGCAACCAATCGAGCCGCAGGTGTTTCTAACATATTCTAAACTAAAGCAATCTGAACAAAATCAACTACAATATCAATTAGAATATAATCAGTTCAGAAAGGTATATGATAATTACAAATCTATATTTACACATGGATCCAAGAATCCTGTAATACTGCTAGGGACACTGTCGCTGGATACAGAACCATATCTTCAAGATAACAGCTCCATTTTCACAGCAGAATCGAATGCCATTTTGCCAGCTCTCAACGTAATGAGCTAAATATAAACAGTTTGTACCTTTTTCTTCTTCTCTCTGGTGTCTTCAGGCAAATTAAATACCTGTTGCTCTCATATAAGTATTTAATGTGATTGCTTCTAACCAAAACGACATCGTATTTTGTTGGTTTCTCAGCCATGGAATCATTGGTACAGTGATATTAAACCTCTTATTAGACATCAAAGATCTAATGCAAAAGAAGTAGAGACCAATGAAGTAAATATTGCAAAGTTTCATCCATACATCTTTTAGAATAAGTTCTCATTTAGTTATTGGTAAAAGAAATGGAATTAATGTATAAACTTGGATACCAAAATTGGTAGTGCCTAATTAGTATCTTAGATTATTAGTGGCTGTACCCTCATATCAAAGGATGTTGAAGAAGTGTAAGAGGATATGTAAGTTCAACCTCATTTAAAGTGTTTTTATGCATGCCATACTTTTACACGCGATATTTGTTGTAGCCAATAACCTAGGAGGAACAAGTTTATTAATTCAACACCCAAATAAAAATATGTTTAAACAATGGGATTGCATATGACCGTGCAACAATAATTTTCGTATTACATGCACTCCGTGAGCTGTGTCAATAACATCGCAGATGTTGAGGAAGACCGTCACTCCGTCGCCGGGGCTTCAGGGGTAATTATACTTAACGTTACAGCAAAGTAAGCCCAACATCACACTAGAGATAGAACAATCATGGCAGAAAACATCTGAATCAGTTTGCATTGCCATTAAAGCCAAATACTTTCAGGCTAGTCTGGATGAACAGAATGAGTGAGTGAGTGAGTTGGGTTTTAACGCCGCTTTTAACATTATTCCAATTATATCGCGACGTGTCAGCTTAATGTTGGAGGAAAGCCTGAAGTGATGCAGATCTCAGACGTTTATCACTTCAAGGGACGCAACTCTGCACAGCGAATCGCGGCGCCTGAAACGACTTGGCCACCCCTGCCCCCTTTTAAGAACAGAACATGACTATCGGTTTTGGATCTCCCATTGGATACCTAACAGCACATGAAACAAATAATAGTGTCGTTTGTTGTTAATGAATATGAGCATAAAACACAGTCAATCATCACTTGGGTTGGAAGTTTTGGGTGTCAATGTAATCTTATTTTCAGTCAGTTGTCAACTGTTGACTAATCTAAATTTCTTAAGAAGAATTATGGTAAGTGTTGTACCTATACCATGTTTTTAATTTGACATGTCAATAGAGAGGGACAGGCATGAATGCGAGGTGTATAGCACCGTATGTGTTAGGCAAAGTTGCAACAAGTAGTGTAAGAGTGAGTGAGTAAGTTGGGTTTAACGCGGCTTTTAACAGTATTCCAGTTATATCGCGGCATGTCAGCTTAATGTGGGAGGAAAGCCCGAAATGATGCAGGTCTCAGACGTTTACCACTTCGGCGAAACCCACGAGCACGGGTATGGTGCTGACAAACCTAGAAACATAATCGGGGCAAACCGGGATTCGTACCCTCAATCATAGGTTTCTGGCATGCCCAAGGGACGCAACTCTGCACAGCGAATCGCGGCGCCTTAGACGACTGGGCCACCCGTGCCCCCAAGTAGTGTTAGATGAGTCCTCTGAATGTTTGTTCGAAACCGAGATTTGCCGTAACCGTGTTCGTCAATGGCATCACACATTAAGTAAGTGCGTAAGCGAGTATGATTTTTACACCGCTTTTAGCACTATTCCAGCAATATCACGGCGCTGTACACCAGAAACGAGCTTTACACAATGTACCCATGATTCGATGCTGAGTCTTCAACGTGACGAGCGACCACATTCATCTAACGCTCCTTTATACATCAGAAATACTGCTCAAAAGCGACGTCTGGTCAGGAAATATACCAACACAGCCCCTTCCACATTCAAAATAGTGTAAGATTCCGACTACATCATGATGGTGTGTGTATGATTCACTACCAAATAGTGATGATACTAGATGTTCACCAAAAGTGAGCGTATTGTGCCCAACCGGTGGCACCCTCCAGAACCACATGCAAAGGCAAGTCAGTCGTACACCTGAAAAAACATACGGTAATATATGGTACAAATCAAAAGACGGAATTGCTTTGGACATCAGTTTTGTCACTGATGCTTCAAATTTGAAAATGACCTCCACATGTCCACCATGTCTACAAAACGGTTTGAAAACTTTACTCAGGCCTTAAATGCTGTAACCTTGATCATACAAGTTTTGAGTCGCATGACACCCTCTGTACTAGCAGTAGAAAGATTGTATCTCAAAAGTTATGAAATATAGACACCAAAGGCTGGTGCTGCAGGAATGTTGGTCGAAATCATATAAAGGGAACGTTGACTTTTGGAAAATTGAAATCTTGTCATCCAGTCTTGGGAGAGCTTATTGCCACTTTGAATCTGATATATCTAAATGTGAAATAGATGAAGCGGTTTCACTGGTCGTTTTTATTTCTAGTTCAGAAACGGGTAAATCAGTGGAAGGGAATTGGCTATTGGACCACTTTTGAACGATATCAAATCATCGATATACCTGACGTTAAACTTCTTGGCAAACCGCCCTTCTTTTGAGCACAACTTCCGGTTAATATGTAAAAAGAAACAGATCAACAAGACGAGTGGCACAGTTGGTACCCAAGGGCATTCCTTCTTCTTGCGAATCTGCCTTGCGCCTAAATGCTACAGAGAAATGTTTTGAAAGCACATCAGTGAGTAAGTGAGTTAGGACTTACGCCGCTTACAGCAATAATCTAGCAATATCACATGGAAGGGACACCAGAAATGGGCTTCACATGTTGTACCCATGTAGGGAACGAACGCTTTTACCACTACGGAATCTAAACGCCCTTATGAAGTACACCATACACATCTGATAGATTGTCCCGAACCTCTGAAGATAGATAGATAGACTTCCATGTGGGTTTGTGGTTTGCTAAGCTGAAAAGTTAAATGTTTTGACAGAACTGAACTGGTTTTTTTCTGAGTTTACAATAGTTCAAGCAAATCCTTTGTGATTTTTAGAATCCAAATGGTACTGATTTTGAGTATCCAAATGGTATTAATTCTACTTGTCAATGCCCTTTATCATGGACATCAGGTACCTGACGGCTGAGATCAAAGGCAAGGTGAAATTGACATCGGCAGTGATAAGCCAAAACAGCTGATATTGCTAATGCCAGTACACAATGTTGTATTACAGGATGTTCCGTTTCTTCTAAGAACATTAAAGAATACACATATTTCCCATTTCCCCGTGTGTTTTTTTCAGCCTGTTTTCCCCAAAACCGCAGCCATGATTGAGTTACATTGCCAAGTTTTATGTGCCTTTGGTGTTTTCTTGTTTATACATTGTCATAAAGGCACCGTTGTTTCTATGTTTGCATAACTAACACTCATTTTTTTAATATTAGTGTTCTCTTTTGTGTTCGCGTCACTCTGTGGTAGATACATTCCATGTCTGAGGAGAGAAAATGTCAGCTTAAGCAATTCACGATGGTTGATAACAAGAAACAAGTGAGTTAGTTTCGGTTCGCCAAATATAACATCTCGTGTTCGGAAAATTGGATTGTTCTGTGAATTGAAATAGACAGTATTCGGCTTACAAGTAGCAGCGAGATCCTCATACTAAAATCTGAACATACTTTATGAACCACCGAACAATTGGAGGTTTGGATGTCTTCTGTCGGTTATAACACCACTAAAAGGGAACAATCACCACATAGAGAATCAGTGTTTGGTACTCTCTCCGACATATTGTTATTTCGAAAATGTAATACCAAATAATCATTTCGCATGCACAAACGTGTATTAGCGACCTCTGGTGTGTGTTGTAATCCTGATAAAACTCCAAGCCCAAGCAACATTTCTCACACCGACATACATGACGGTCATCGTTTCGCTTTTCCTCGTTAGTACTCCATATGTGATGCTATTTAGTTGGTTGGTTGGTTTGTTGTTTGTTGTCAGCGATATTCCAGCTATATGACGGCGGTCTGTACATAATCGAGTCTCGACCAGACAATCCAGTGATTAATATCATGAGCATCGATCCACGCAATTGGGATCGATGACATGCATCAACCAAGTCAGCGAGCCTGACCACCCGATCCCGTTAGACGCCTTTTACGACAAGCATAGTCACCTTTTACGGCAAGCATGGGTTACTGAAGACCAATTCTTCCCCGGAATATTCACGGGTCGATGTTATTTAGATAACGTATATATTTTCAGTAATCAGTTACACTCTACGATGCTTTGGGCGAAGGTTTATGTGGTACGAACCATTCAGTGAATGATTTGGACAATGCTAGTAAGTATAGAGACCCTTGTAAACCAACCATAGAACATCGAGTTGAATCCACAACAGCTGCATTACAGAGAATGTGGCGTGAAGCAATATTAACTTACTTTCTATTCCTGGTTCCCTAATAGCGCGATCTTACTGGACTGAATAATTCCTAATCCATCGAGATATTGATAATTTCATTAATCGTTCGAGAGAAAAAGATTTATTTGACTAAACCTGATCTGTTGTGAAAAAAAGTATGTAATCTCTAATACGGAATAGTGTCAATTATTGGCATGATGAATTTAATTCAGTTACTTGTGTAATTAGGAAGCTTTAACTTTTTGCGGGTGTTATGTTGGCTAATCTTACATGTCGCTGTGTTTTCCCTATTTTTAAATGTACAAAATGAAAGTACTTTGCAAGTTAACTTGTGGCAAGAATGTTGGATACAAACATCCAAATACATTGAAATACGTTCTCAAACTTATATCCCCTATAAATGTATCCCTGAGTTATGGAACCCTGATACCGTCATTCTCGAGGAAAGTGTTTTATGCGTTTAAGGAATATAATCGTCTTTAGTTTTGTTGAGTCGATTAATTTATAATAATTTGTTTTGTAATTCGCGAATTATTTTCAATCTCGCATTTGAACCATGCGCAAATGCTTTTGGGAATGTCAAGTCACAGCCTTTTTGAGGTTCGGCTAAGGAGGAGACCAGTCATCAAAGTCTGTCGTCATGTTTGTTAGTAAATTAATTCACCTGAAGTCGACACTTCCAATGTTTAGCCATTACCGTTTTGTGGGATACTGGTGCTCTGCTTTTTTATGTTAATTTGCCACTTTCTGAGGAGTCGTCAACTTATTCTGAGGTTTTTAGAGGGGTTGTAGATTTCAAAGAGCATCATACAACTCTTGCTTGTTTGATCAAGGTTACAACATTCAAGGCCTTATTAAAGCTTTAAAAATGTTTGTGGTAAACATGTGAACAATTGACTTGCCTTTGCATGTGTTAGGCAGGATACGCTCACACCTGGTATCATCAGTATTTGATAGTGACTCATAAACACGTGCTCATGATATTAAAATATTTTCCCGCTTTATGTTAATTGGCATTGATTTGGGCAGGGTATGGGATATTTGGCTGATTCTGTTGTTTTTCCTGAGACTAGTACTTTATAAAGTACTGAAAATCTTGACAAAGTAATCCCAAGTATATTTCCTTTGAGCGTTGAAACTCGTGCTATGGCTTAACCAATGTCTGCTGAGAATGATTCCAAGTCTGATTTAGTTGGCACTGTTATGGATCATTCTCTTGACCTGTCCAAATTGATAAGGGGGAGTATATTAAAAATTCTAATAATTCACCCCCCAAAATATCACCCTGGGAACAGATGGTATAAGTCAAAATAGGGTACTGCATTCTCCTGTAGATATTGTATCACATTGTGATACTGATGAGAATTGTGAACTTGTAAAGTTTGAAGGCACTGCTGGTTATGCTAGCCTTAAGCTAAAGAATTCTGAAGTTTAATGTAGAAGTTAAGTTTGGTCATTTGTCATCTGAGAAAAAGGCTAAAGTGTCAGTTTCAAATCAAGATTTTGCTCGCTTATTTACATATGTACCTGGTCATACAGAATTAGCGTGTCACGGTGTAGATGTAGGTGACGTCATGCCTGTGAAACAACATCCCTACCGGATGAATCCAATTGAGCTTGAATCCTTGAAGAAGGAAGTTCAATACATGCTGGACAATATATTTACATTACTGAACCAAGTCATAGTGACAGTCCGCCTTGGATCCTTGTGCCTGGGCCTCATCATAGTTACAAATGCTTACCGACATGAAACGGGTGAACGCTGTTTCTTAACTCGACTGTTAAGGGACGCGAGGCAGTCGGGTTAAAGCGTTCTCTCGTCACGCCGAAGACCCGGGTTCGATTAACGACATGGGTACAATGTGTGAAGCCCGTTTCTGGTGTGCCCCGCCGTTATATTGCTGGAATATTGCTAAAACCGACGTAAAACCACACTCACTCACTCTCTTAAGGGACGCAACTGCTTAGCGAATAGCGGCGCCATAGGCGACTGCCCCCATATACCTTATTGAAAGTATGACTAGTCCTAGTGAGACTGCCTGTGCTAGAACAGTGCTGAATTCACAATCTAGCATACCGTGTTGGCGTACTGAACATATTATAATGGACACACGGAGTATATTGTAATTGTCTGTGGGGTTTGGTCCTGTTCATCACATTGATGAGTTCATGTTTGGTCCTGATGCTTAATGGGCGGTCCGGTAGCCTAGTGGTTAAAGAGTTCGCCGGGTTCCATTCCCCACATGGGTACAATGTGTAAAGCCAATTTCTGGTGTCCCCGCCGAGATATTGCTGAAACCGACGTGGAGCCATTCTCACTCACTCTGCTTGCTTAAGCACATGTTCACTATAACATGCATACATGTGCAGGTAACATGTCAAGGATGATATCCTGGTGGATAAGGTTTTAATTGGCATACCTTAGATGTGCACATCATTAGACTGTCCTAATGGGCCTTAGGTATTAATTATCGTCACTGTTTGATGGTGTTTCACAAAAACATGCTTATTATAACGTAAATTTAACTCCTCTTTTAGCAGATATTTCTTAGAAGATTTCTTAGAAGTTATGTTTGTTTTAGAGATAGAGTTGCACCTTCGTAAGTCATATGGCAAATTATTGCACTTCAAATTAACGAAGTTTCATTGCATTCTCCAAGAAGTCCTTTAGTTCGCCTGATGCCTTCGTGACATGTGTCGGTATAACAGAACTATAAAATGATGTCGAACAACAAGAGCTACTAAAGTTGTTTTACGGCAATGTGTGTCTTTGTTCCCGAGTATAAAATAACTAACAGTATCACTTCGCAACTATAAAAAACTATTGTGGGACAATGTGACCAAAATTGTATCGATGAAAGTATGTTATAACGTCCAATTTCAATGTAATAATGCGAAGGACATCAAACCTTTATGTCGTTTTGTATAGACAACACATGCACAGAACAAGATTCTTGAAACTGATTTTGTTATCAGCGTTACTCTCCACGACAATCTTTTTCTTCGTATCCATCCTCGTTAAAACGAAAAAGAACTTCTTCTGATCAACTTTTTGGGAGAATTTTGGGAGCGATTTCTGCCCTATCCGCCATCGGTGCCAATCGATCATCAAGTTTTACGAGGTAAAATCGTCGTTATTGGGCTCGAAGCACTTCATTATACAGAGGGATGGAAATAAACATCAACACAGACGGTAGTGGTAATTTTGTTACGCTCTTGCAGGTGGGACTGATAGCAACATTCGCGCTGCTTGGCGGGTTTGTTCGATAGAATCGCGGAGCTTTCGAGATCTTTCAAATTCGTGAAATGAGTTCCCTAAAAAGGAATTTAGTAACTCGATCATCGTTAACAATTGGCAATACGTCATCTCGACTCACTTGGGTGGCAAACAGCATATGTAAAGCATATAAATGCAGTTTATTTTTTATTATTATATGAACTTTTTTTAAGTGTATTTAAACCTCAGAAAGTTTGGAAGAATAAAGGCTGTATAAACCCTTATTAGTACGTTTGTATCACTTTACTTATCTTGCATTATAACATTGCTTACCGCTGTTAAGGTAAGGACATGTTCCGCCTAATCGGCAATGGCTCAGATATACGCCAGACTGCAAAATACCGTAGCTTTGGGGTTCGGATGTTACTTGGGGGTACATGCCTGACGTCTTTCGTGGTTATGAAAAAAATGTGAGGAGTAGATTTGTTTTGTTTGTTTGCACCGCACTCAGCATTATTCCAACTATATAACGTCGGTTTGTGAATAATCTGTGAATAATCTATAAAGGGCAATCCAGTGATTGACATCATGATCATCGATCTACCCAATAGGATACGATGACATGCATCAACCAAGTCACCTAGCCCGACCACTCAGTCCTGTTAGCCGGCCTCCACGGCATGCTAGGGTTGCTGGGGACCAATTCTAACCCGGATCTTCACGAGTAGTTTGGAATAGAATATTCGGAGCATCACTGAAGGAATACGGAGTTCGTGAAGGGAATAATTAATCAACAGTTACTGCTACATGAATCTCTTATTCACAACATCAATAACTCTTTTCTACTGCTACAGCATAACGATGCGGCAATTATATCTTCCGATAAGCTAGATTAGCTTTACGGTCAAATATATATTGAAAACATTGTTTGCTATGCATTATATAACTAATATATACATAGAAAATGATTGTGATATCACGAGAACTAAAACGGTGTGGGAAGTCAAGGACCAAAGGGATAAATTGCTATGTCACCTGCGACTTTCACCACCTTCTGTCTTGATATTTATATGTAGGATGAGATGGTAATGTGGCTGTCAACCTTCTAACGCCTCACAGGCAGCTTGGGTTGTATACTTCCTAGGGAGCGGAGCATGAAAATCGAGTGCGCACTGAATCATTGACCGGGGTAATTATGTAGCACTCCGTGCATGCTTTAGGGCGTAATAATGATAATTTTTATTTTTATTATTCCTGTAACCTGATCTGCCCTCTGACGTATATAACCTAAAACTATACAGAATATGACATGTTAATTTATCTGAGTGAGTGAGTACGGTTTTACGCCGCTTTTAGCAATATGACACCAGAAATGAGCTTCACACATTGTACCCATGTCGGGAATCGAACCAGGTCTTCGGCGTGAGGAGCGAACGCTTTAACCACTAGGCTACCCGACCGAACCCTAATTTATCTGAACATAAGTAACGTCATATATACTGAATTGAATATTAAACAAACTTTAAAATATTGATTGTCAACAATTCAGATCACGTTTGTACATCATTATTCACCCATTTGAAAAACGGGGGGATAGAACGATCACCATGTCCATCCGTTCGTTCTCCGTTTCCGTTTGACTCCAAAACCGTTAAATATTTCTTGTTCAAACTCTCTATACAGATCAGTCTAGTCCGAACCTGGTGTCTTTTGGTGATTTGGGATTTTTATTCTTTTATTTTGTATTGTTTGGATGAACTTGTATGATAAATACAACTTCTGGAAAAAAAATCCAAAACCGTTAAATATTTATTTTATGAAACTTGTTACATGCATGTTGATGTAGTGGAGTACAGGTGCCCTAAAATGGTTTGGGGTGTTTATTTTATATAAATTTTTTTGTTTCCATGAGAAGTTGGGTCTTTACTGAAAATGTGGAAAGCGCACGTTTCCGGAATAGAAGTCATGAACCGTGTAATATTTCTGGATGAAACTTGTCAGACAGATCAGTCTTGTGGATAATCGGTGCCTTTGGGTGATTTTGGAGTTTGCAAACTGCTGATCAGCATTATGTTCTTCTTCACTGAATTGAAGGTATCCACGGGCAATGAACCAAAAGTGGGGTTTAAGTAGCCAAACTCCATTTCCAAATTACACCAGACAAGGGGATATGTCATCTCTTGGTGACTCGTGTTTATAATTACGTACCTATTTAAATTGACGCGTCATCGTAGAGAAGACCAGAGTTCGTCCAAATAACCGAATTCGCTATGCAGACTTGCAACAGAATATTGTAAATAGGTCAGCCGATTGTTGGTTCGAATCAAAGCATCGTTCTGATTGTGCTTCTTCTTTCTTCATAACCATCTCCGTGCTTGTGATTTTCACCAAATTGATAAGCGGCCATGAGTTGTATTACTTTGGGCGTGCTCAAATCACTCACTCAGTACACTAAGAATGAATAGTTATGACGTGATTACGACATGATCGATGACAAAATGTTTATTTGTCTGTTTATCACAGTAAAACAGTATAACAAGAATTGAATTATATTAAAGAAATAGTAACAGTCGTAAAAGGCGACTAACGGGATCGGGTGGTCAGGCTCGCTGACTTGGTTGATGCATGTCATCGATCCCAATTGCGTGGATCGATGCTCATGACATTGATCACTGGATTGTCTGGTCCAGACTCGATTATTTACACACCGCCGTCATATAGCTGGAATATTGCTGAGTGCGGCGTTAAACAACAAACCAACCAGCCAACCAACCAAGAACAAAAAGGGTTTGTCTACAACTAGCTTTAGGAAATATGGATCAAAGACAAGGGGAAATTAACATCGGCATTGATGAGCTACAACAGTTGACCTGGCTATGGCCAACATCCCATGCATTTTCCGAAACTTTACCCCATTTTACAATTAAAGAGATTACATGCTTCCTATTTTCTGACTGAGTTTTTTTCAGTCAGTCCAACAAAGGTTCTATCCTCGACAGAAGTCCTCATTACAAAAGAGTTAACATTTACAGATGGAAGTTTGTAGTAAGTTTTATGACTCATTTGTGTTTCTTTGCCAGTGGTTTGTCGTAAAAGAGTCATCGTCCCTGTTTTTTATAACTGAATGTAATGGTTTCTAAACATTAGTGTTCTGTAATGTGATACATTAGAATTCTGTGTCCAAAGGGGAAATGTCAGCTAAGGTCATTCGCTATGTTTGATTTGAAGTGGCAGTTTTTTTCTGTGTCGATTAGCTGAATGCAACAGAATCTTAATGTGAGAAAATTAGAATAATCAGAACCTCTGTTACAAGTAGGTATGAGGTCCTCTGACTTGAGACCTTATTTTTTAACTAAGTATACCTTGAACATAGTGAGGCTGTCTTCTGTTGGTACATGGCTATACGTATGGATACACTGTAGATTGTGATAATACAACAAAACAATATTCACAGGAAATACTCACAGGCATTTGAGCACACATTTTCACATTTACATGCACACGATCAAGAATAAATATATATATTTTTTTGTTTGCTTAACGCCGCAGCTATTTGACGGTGGGAATAAATGTAAGACAATTATACACACAAGTGCAGCGTTATGAGTGAACGTGAGTATACTAACACTCACATGGGGCAGCTAAATCATGATTCCAAATACACACACGAAGTTAAAGTGTACTAGAGTCACAAAATTGCAAGTCGTCTACTATAAGTACACATGCACGTATGTACGAACGCCACGCTCGTACATATCACATCACAGCGTTACTGAAACCACTCCTTATAAAAAAAAACTATTGTAAACTGGCCGAACAAATGTTGGGGATCATGCATATTTTTGGGATATCTTTTGTAGTGAAAGCTGAGCACTCAAATTCATAAAGCAATCCCAAAAGTATTCATGATCTTTAACATTTTTCTGTAAAATACATTTGTATACCCACAATCATAAGTTGATAGCTGCCGTCCGCTATCGTCCCCTTGTATCCGGATCTACGATCCCACTGGCGACTGTAATACTTCCCAGTCACCTGATCTGTTGTCGGTTTCATTTTGTTCTCCGGTTACCCAGTGACGCTTTGCCTTGACGTGCCTCTTCCAGAATGTGTGGAGATTTTCCACAGTTGTAATATATGCCACCCGCTCAATCTCTTTTCCTTAAACATTAATTTGAGATGCGATATAACTAAACTAATATGACACGTGCTATGGCGTGTGAATGACTAAGCCATAATTCCTAAATCTGCAACCACGCCCAAAACAGACTCACTCACTGATAGTCATCACAAAAACTCCGTAAAGCTGGAAGGGCATAGACACATTCTACCTGGTGTTTTCGCCAACGCACAATAGGAATAACCCTCTACAAGGTCATTAAGTCATGATGAAATGTTCTTCCGTACAAAATCAAGAGCATCGTCATTTAATCAAAAGTTTAATGGTATTTGATCATGTGCATGGCAAGCACACTAGCAGACACCTGGCGTTCATCTCCAGCATCGCTAGGCAGTATTCACAGTGTTTCTCTTCATTTCAAGAGACATGTATGTCAATTATTAACGATTAAATAATAAATATTTACTTACACTTCGTTTCGATTCAATTTTGTACGTGGTACAGGACTATAGATGAATGGTTCTTGTGTTGGGATCCTCGCAAACTAACCTTAGAAGTGATAAGGCAAAATAGAAGTGATAAGTTTGTTTGTTTGTTTGTTGTTTAACGCCGCACTCAGCAATATTCCAGCTATATGACGGCGGTCTGTAAAACAATCGAGTCTGGACCAGACAATCCAGTGATTGACATCATGAGCATCGATCCACGCAATTGGGATCGATGAAATGCATCAACCGTGTCAGCGAGCCTGACCATCCGATCCAGTTAGTCGCCTTTTACGACAAGCATAGTCACCTTTTACGGCAAGTATGGGTTGCTTAACACCTTTCCTACCCCGGAATTTTCACGGGTCAGAAGTGATAAGTACATCTCACAGACGAAATAGTATCCATTAAGGAACTTTATGTTTGCAGATGACATGTGGACAGCTGCGATTTGTCTATGTTTTCATGTAGGGGGTACATCGTTTATATAATTATACGTTCACATCATGACACTCTTGTCATGGTAAGACATGCACATGTAAGTGCTAACATACAAATACATTGAAACCTCTTGTACTCGAATTTCGATTAACTTATTTATTACACAACTGACAGTGATATAAATGCAGCTAGACAGTTAGATGCAGTCTTCTGTCTGACATCGCCACGCTCGGGGATGGTAATGCCATATTTGCCCGGTTGTCAAAGTTCAAGGCCTCTTTTCACTTCCTGGTGTCAGCGTATCCCAGGGCTTATTGTGAATACGTTGGATTTAACGGCGTTTGAACAGTATATACCAGATATATCACGGCGTGTCAACTTAATGTGAGAGGAAAGCCCGGAGATTTGCATGCCTAAAATGTTTATCACTTTGGTGAAACCTACGAGAACGGGCATGTCCTGACAACTTAGAAACATAACAAGGATAACAGGGATTAAAGCGAGGACTTGTAGAGACCCCACAAACAAAAGCAAACAAACAAACAAACAAACAAACAACCAGTCATATTTTGAGATGTTTGTTTTTGATGAAATATTATCAACTTGTCATGAATATGGTTGTCTTCAGGTACATTGCAAGTTGTATAAAATACTTCACATGATGTAGATTTTCCCATTAATGAACTATTTCCTATCTCGCATTTGAACCGTCAGTACCCTCTGATTACCGCCTCTCTGTTTACACCCAATACCTGTTTCTTCTCTCTCCAGAGTGGTGACCTCGTCATTCAAATGTTATTGTTAACAGATTCACAAAAAAGAATTGTGCTTACAAATTCATAAAAGACATGGTTATCAATTATCTATCTATCTATTTCAGAAACAAACAATAGCTACCAGTCTAACATCAGATTATAGTTTTATTTACACGAGTATAAAGACGCAGGGGGATTCGAATGTGGTAATACGGTTCTAGTTATATTTAAGATATCACACAACAAGAAGGGTCGATTACCGGTTGTATCACCACTTGCTCGATCGCGCTAGAAATGTTTAATGTGACTTGACGGCTACTTTAGCACCGTGCAATTCGAACCAGTATCAAGACGAAGCCAACACTATGGAAGCGAATGTATCGACAATGTACTGGTAAACCATTATAGAATGGAAATATGGAACACTGGATAAACAAAGATGATAGGACAACAAAACCCACAAAAAACGTTTACATAATATGCATAAAATATAAGCGACAAAACCCTTTCCCTGTTCATAAGAAAACTCGACTTCGACATTATCATGAGTATGCGTTTATGAATCAGTATAAAGTCTGGTCAAACTTCTCTCAGAAATTTCTACCATTAGAAAGACTTTCTGCATACTCTCGCTTTACTGGTGCACTGAAACAATATCCCCTGCTGTACAGATACTTCCTACATAATAGCCGTGGTTTAAGGTGTTGGTAGTCATCCAATATTTATATCGTGATTGTGTCAAATCGACTTTACAATATCACCAGTGACAACGCACTACGGTAAGAGTCAGCATAAATTAAGCTTGAAATGCAACACATTGGTTGTAGAAATATTCACTTTGCATATATTCCTGCGTAGTCACATAAGCTGTAACTAATCCAATCTGGACCAGACAATCCAGTGATTGACATCATGAGCATCGGTCTATACAGTTGGGTTACGATGATATGCACTAACCAAGTCTGACCACCCGATCCTATAAGTAGCCTCTTAGGACAAGCGTGAGTTGCTGAAGACCAATTCTAACTCGGAATCTTCACGGGACTGACGCACGAAAAGAATACATGCGCACGCATGCAGGAGTTAGACATGAGCTGCTTTTGATAGGTCATTGCATCCCAGAGATGCACTGTAGAATATAGACGAATATTTTCGGTTTGGGTTTTTTAAACAGACTTGCAGCTGTTATAGTTCTTATCCGGTCCATGGAGTTAACAAAGTTTCATTGACCTCGACTCATGCCTTTCAGTGTTATGTGTGGGTTTACGAGAGCTATATCAAAAAATGTCAAACACAAAGAGATACTATACTAGGGCACTTTACGCCAGTATGTGGCTTTGTTCTCGACCATAAAATAGTTAATAGTGTCACTTCACAGACATTTAGATACATTCGTAAGATTTAAACATCATGTTGTATAATGTCACAGTGTAATTGGATCAACTTAATTGTGCTGCAACGTCCATTTTCAATGTAAAAATGCCATCGAAGTTTTATGTGAGTCTGTATACCAACACAAGATGATTGAAACGCACTTTTTACAACGCCATTCTCCACTATAATATTTTTCTTCTTGACCAAAATGTCCATCCTGTTTCAAACGAATAAGAACTGCTTGAGCTCAACACAGTGAGATAATTTTTGGAGTGATTTCTGACCAATCCGCCATTGGTACCGTGAACTTCAATCGATCATCAAGTTTTGAAGGTAAAATCTTCGTTAATGGGCCACAATCTCTTCATTTTACAGAGGGATGGAAATACACCTCAACAAAGGTGGTGGTGCTAAATCCGGTACGCTATTGCAGGTGGAACTGTTAGCACTATGTGTGCAGCTTCGCTGTTGTATTCAGCAGTACCGCGGAGCTTTCAAGGTCTCTCAAAGTCGTGAAATGAGGACCCTGATAGCGATAAGTATAATCTCATCTCATTAAAAGCTAATTAAGGAACACGATCATCGTCAACCATTGAAAAAAATGTCACCTCGTCTCCCAGGGGTAAGAACTATTTCCACTATGGTAAGGAAGACTCGTTTAAGTTTATGCTTTTAATTTCATATTTTCTTCTAAACCTGAACCTTAACACAAATACTGATCTCGGTGATTCCCTACCTTCCAACGAGTCAATCCTGCGCGTCATTATCATGCTTTTTCGGATGGCATTAAGTCTAATCAACCAGGTCTATTGACCAGGACTCTACACAGACTATATGCTTCATTAGATAACGTTACGTGTAAATTATCACTGTTCACATTTCTTGCGAGATCAACCTTGTCGCTACTGTTGAATTTCAGCAATAGTCCAGATGGTTGTTAGCAAACATCACATTGTTTTGTCCTCGGGGTGGAGATGATACATGAGGTTACATAACTGAGAATTTGTTCATCGTTTGGTTAAGAATAGGAGATGACGAGTACATGTATGCTGATGCACAGAGGTGCTTTGTAATTGTATCGGTAAAATCTCAGGAACATCTCCGACATTGCTTCAGAAAGAATTGTGTCACTCTGGGTGAACGTTCGGATGCAATCGTGTAACCATTACCAGATTGATGCAACGTTTGCAACAGGCAGGACAGACATCAGCGTAGAAGCGGGAGACCACGGGTGACCACGCCCACTAATGACCGCCACATCCGAACCATTCATCTCCGAAACCGCTTCATTACAGCGACGGCAACGACATTACGACACTGGGACACAGGTTTAGTCAACAGTGTATATAGGAGTTTAAGAAAACGTGGTATCAGAGCACGTCGACCCTACCTCGGACTAATGTTAACACGTCCACACCGACGTAACAGGTTGATATGGGCCAGGCAAATACGAGACTGGGAACGCGTCATGTTCTCCGATGAGATTAGACATTGCTTGTACAGAAATAATGGTCAGCAGCGAGTATACAGACAGAGTAGGTGAAGGTTAAAAAAATTGGATTGGGTAGCATCATGGTCTTGGGAGGTATCTGCGGCGATGTCAAAACTAGCAGGGAAACCTGAATGCCCAGAGATTTCGTGGTGTAGTTTTGAGACCAGTTGTGCAACGATGCATTCAGCAACAGCCACCTGACATTGTCTTACAGCAAAACAATGCGAGACCTCATACGGAAAGGCTCGAACATGACTTTCCGCACAACGGGTTTTACCCTGGTCGGCATGTTCTCCTCATACGAACATTTGTGGGATCACCTTGACCGACAGATCAGAATACAACCAGCGGCACCAGTCAGCAAGCAAAAGAGGAACAATGAGGAATGGCAGCGGATTATCCCCAACGTCATCGTATCCTAATTGCGTGCATCGATGCGCTTGATGTCACTCACTGGATAAATCGTGTATCAATATCTAGTAATATTAAACAGATGTCATCACTCGCGAAGACGGAGGTAGCATATTCCAACGGCTATCGACGTTCAGGCTCGCCCAAGTCAGCTGAGGATAGGCATTTAGAAGTTGGAAGAACATGAATATGTGACGCCTTTTATGGATATTAACTTCTTTTATCATTTGTAACGACGTTGCAGAGCTACTTCTTGCCCCTTCATCAGGTGATTACTGTTTGAGAGGTATTATGTATAGACATGATGACATGGTGGATTAATGTATAAAGATAACAATATAATGACGAAGCCAATGAGATTAACAGGGGAGAAATCACTTAAGTGCAATGAAGGCGTAGTACCAAGGAGCTGACGATGGTAACACCAACCTATTAAGGCAATCAAGATGTCCATTTGTGGTTGATGATATGAATAAAGCACAGTGGTAGGAAGATGCCTTCATCTGTGATAATGACTGACTTCTTCCTTGGATTTCGATAGTTTCTTGAACTCTACTTTTTTTTCCAGTGACTGAATATGGAGAATCTTGATTTGTTGCCAGGAAATATAGTGGTGATCATGTGTTCCGAAAGGGCGGGTTTTTCCGCCAGATTTGGCAACAGAGATATTGCGTTCTTTTATTCTGGTGGCTGTACTGCGTCAAGTATCTCCAATATATTTATCTTTAGTTGCTTGAGATCTCATACACACATCACCTAGGGTTTGGGGTGGGCTGAGTGGGCCCTTTACCGGTGGGCTGGGTAGGCCCTTTACCGTTGGTATGTACGATATTTTAAGTTAAAACATAAATGTCACATCCATGTTGGGTAAGCTTTCTGCTGATCTGGTGACTCGTCGGGCCTTGGTATGGGATGTTGACAAGGATGGGTGATGGGACTGGTTTGGACTTGGAAACGGAAACGGGATCTTTTGCTGGGTTTCCTGGGTTTAACGAATGGTTTTCACAACCAGGTGTTGGGATATCCATTGAGGGTGATAACGGTTTGTTTAAGGTGATGAATGTTTTTGCTAAATCTGCAAGGATTGCAGATGACTATGGTTCGTGGTAACATTTATGGGTTGTTTGATCTGTGGATGGTGGTTGGACATGTAGTGAATGAAGTAGTCCCTGTAGGTGGGTTTACGACAGTGCAGATGTCGTCATGGCTTTCTGTCTCCATGGTAATAATAATAATAATAATAATAATAATAATAATAATAGTAGGCTATTTAAATTTCCACACCATATGGTCATGCTCAAAGCGCTCTTATTACCCCGGTGCACTACAGATTCATTCTCAGCTCCTTGGGGAGTATACAGCCCAAGCTGTATGTTAGGCGCTAGAAGGTTAACAACCACATTGCCATCTCATACTACCGGGTACCCATTCACTGCTGCGTTGACATAGGCACATTTAAAACAAAGGCACTTTCCAAAGGAGAAGCCACATGTGTGACATGGGCGTCAGTGTGTGGCAGGACCGAAGCCCAAGAAACTCTCAGATGTCAAGCTGCTGAAACAGGATCACCCATCCAAGGACCGGCGTTGCTTAACTCTACCTGATTGGCTGTGCGCACCGAGAATCTCACCAACTACCGGTCTCAATAATATCCAATAACAGTTATTTATTTGGACAACAAAAAACACATTGATAGAATAACATGTCGAGAAACGTCCCGCAAATCGTTTTGCGATTGAAACACTGAACACAGAACATATGGACTCTTCATATTCATGAAACAGACGAGCCAGAATGTGTCTTTCTGAGCACGTGCTGAGAATATTATAAATGTTTTTAACGTGCAACATGGACTGATAGGTGTTGACACCCGTAAAAGCGAAACGTGGCAACAAACGTGGGACAGTTCTTTGATTGACATGGAATGCACCATGCCTGGATGAGGCATAAACACTCATCATGGAGTATTGGATATAGCTTCACCCCACTTAGATCCATTATTGTCTTATTGACAAACAGTGGGCGAGGTTGCAAAAGGAACGGACGCCCACGTGTAACGTAGTTACGTCAAGAGAGGGTTATCGCCCGTTCTCATTTGCGTCAACCCCACCTACCAGCGTTAACTACTGCCAGACAGACAGTTGAAACCCACAACAGAGCTGTGCCAGCACACACGATGCATTAGCAGCATCCCAGGTGCCGACAACACTTTGGGTTGCGTTTCTTTTGGAAATGAGTATACATATTTTTACATCTAATATGCATATCCCGGCCCATTTTGGATTATGGTGTGAGGAAAGTCATTACACAAGATTACGCAGTTTATGATGATTGAGTGAGTTGGGGTTTAACGCCGCTTTTAACACTATTCCAGTTATATCACGGCGTGTCAACTTACTGTGGGATGAAAGCCCGAAGTGATGCAGGTATCAGACGTTTACCACTTCTGTGAAACCCACGTGTACGGGTATAGTGCTGACAAACCCAGAAACATAATCGGGACGAACCGGGATTCGAACCCACAATCATAGGTTTCTGACGTGCCGAAGGGACGCATCTCTGCACAGCGAATCGTACCCCCACAAGAATAAAGAACCCAGATAATAACTGTAAGAATAACATAAGTATGTGAATTTCCTATTGATAATAACGACATCTCTCGAAATCTGGATACGTTAATATATTTTCGTTGATCTCGCAGATGTCGTGTTAACGAGGTTAACTATTCATCTACACCTGGAAGTGAATATTGGTATGTTCATTTGTCAAGGGTATGGCTATCTACAAGTACACGCTGCATGTACATGTATTAAACCTGTAATAGATTTACGGCGTAACGTGACTGTCAGTTAAGAGTTTAGAACACGAGAGAAGTATCGATCAACAGAATAGTACTAATTTAGCTGATCTTACGTCTCGGTACACTACGATTGCCACATGTCTTCTTAGTGTAGTCCAAGTGAAGCAGACCGCCTCCCTGGTCTAGTGGTAGAGTGTCCGCCCGGCGAGCGGAATGTCCGGGATTCGATCCCCGACTGCCAAAAGATGGTACTTGTTGTTACCCTGTCTGGCGCTCGGCATTAAGGGGTTAAAACAAGGACTGGTCGGCTCGGAGTCAGTATACTGTGTCTGAGTGGGGAATTCATGTTAAACTGCGTCATGGTATCTCAGTGAGCTAGCACTATAAATCGGCATCAGTCCGGACTAGTACAAGCTGCCACACACACGCACACACACACGTGCATGCACGTTGCTATATGAGTGCAGTAATCTTGGACGCGATTCGCTGTGCAGAGTTGCGTCCCTTGGGCACGCCGGAAACCTATGAATGTGAGTTCGTATCTCGGTTATTATGTTTCTAGGTTTGTCAGCACCATACCCGTGCTCGTAGGTTGCACCGAAGTGGTAAACGTCTGAGACCTGCATCGGTCTTTCCTCCCACATTAAGCTGACACGCCGCGATGTAACTGGAATAGTGTTAAAAGCGGCGTTAAACCCAACTCCTTCACTCATCATAAACTGATTTAACAACCTTTGCTTTTTTATTTTTTAGGACACAAATAATCTATACAAGCGACAAATCCCTTTCCTTAGCCACAAGCAGAGTCGACTGTACGATTCCGGCTGTATCAGGAGCATATGTTTCTGAAATAACTATAAAATAGTGATGATACCAGGTGTTCGCGAAATGATGGGCGTATCCTGTCCCAGAGGTGGTTCCAGTCACAAACACATACAAAAGCAAGACGTCAATTGTTTACCTGAATACAAAACAAACACAGGAATATGTGGTACAAGTGAAAACGAAGAATTTCATCGGACACCTTTTTTGTTACTGATGTGACAAATTTGGAAATGTCCTCCACCGAAAAACTTGAAAGCTTGACCGAGGCCTTGGATGTTGCACCGTTGATCACCACTTATCAGCAAGAGTCGTATATAGCTGTTTGAAATATTCGCTTGACGCGCATGCTCAAAGGTTCTGCAATGTAGACACCAAAGGCTGGAGCTGCTGGAATATTGCTCGACATAGGGGGAAAGTTGACTACTGAAGTCTTTCCTCTTGTCATACAGGCCTGTGGAGAGTATTTGGTCACTCTGAATCGTTATGCATAGATGTATTAATGAAATTGATGAGGCGATTTCATCTATATTTCTGGTTCAGGTTGGTAAAAAAGTGATAGTGAATTGGCTATTTGATGGTTATGGCACCATATGAGATCATCGATGTAAAGAACGCTTAAGTTAAACCTCTTGACCAAATTCCAATGTTTTGTTTTGCCAATCCGAGCAGAAATTCCGACTAATGACAACTGCGAGTATAATGATAAATCGAACTCTCCACGAACATATGTCTATCAATATATAATTATACATTGCATTGTAAAAAGTCGTAATGTTTCAAGCATATTTTTCAAACATACATCATAGAAATTAAATGTGCTTCTACCATAAGCTGAGTGAGGTCACAAGAACTCTTTGAATATTCAAAGGGGGTATCCTGTATGTCGATACACTTGTGCACATGCCTTGTCATACTGCTTTTTGAACTGTGTATGGTAGACTTTGCCTCACTGACCGTGCCCTTCCATCGCGCAAGATTTCCAGCCTGTGACGTCTCGACATTGTCTTTCATGAGGTGTCAGACATTTTCTATAAGGTTAAGATCAGGTGAAGCGTCCGGAAAATCCATCACGCCAAAGTTTTTATCTGTAAACTTGTTACCTTGTCCTGGGACAGATTCTAAGAGGCCTCATAAATGATTTAACAAGACTTACACTCCTTACAATGTCCCGAGCAATATTCTGAATACGGGAACCGCCATTGTGGTCTACTAGATAAAGCGGTCTGCCCGGAGAGCGAAAGGACCGTTATTCGATTCTTGGTCGTGTCAATCCAAAATACGTAACAGATGGCACTTGTTGTTACCATGCCTGGCGCTCGGCATTAAGGGGATAAACCAGGGATTGGTCGGCTCAGAGTCAGTATGCTGTGTCTGAGTGGAGTCTCCATGTTAAACTGCGGCATAGTATCTCAGTAGGCGAGCGATATTGGTATGGACGTTAGTACAAACAGACACTCACATACACACTCTCGCTCTCTCTCTCTCACACTCTCTCCCTCACATACACACACACACAAACACACACACATACACTCTGCCCCTCTCACACACACACACACACACACACACACACACACACACACACACACACACACACACACACACACACACACACACACACACACACACACATATACACACACAGACACAAACACATACACACAGTGTGAACGTTCTGGGACCCGTGAAGTTCCGGGGTGAATAGGTCTTCAGCAACCCATGCTTGCTGTAAAAGGCAACAATGCTTGTCGTAAGAGGGTGGTCAGGCTCGCTGACTTGGTTGATGCATGTCACCGTATCCCAGTTGTGTGGATCGATGCTCATGATGTCAATCACTGGATTGTCTGATCCAGACTTGATTATTTCCAGACCGCCGACATATAGCTGGAATATTGCCGAGTGCGGCGTTAAACATAAACAAACAAACACTGAATCGTTGAGAAAAGTTCACCAAGTAAAAAAACAACAACCAGGAAATATACTAAGTATGTGGACCTTGATTGAATGCATACACCAGCCTTAATACTGGAGTGTCGCTCGAGGTGAGCTTAGTATTTATTATATGTAATGGAGTGTCCGACTTATCCTGTGTTACAGCTAAAACATGTAGAACCGACACTTTATCATACCATGGTAGGATGTTGTAATGGACACACGGGGTATGGAGCAATATAGTTGAGTCTTGTTCTGGTGTCCCTGCCCATTCTGAAGCAAATGCTAGCTATAAATATGTATGGAGGAAACATAAATGGACATATCTCCAAACATTAACGGAACAAACTGACAGGCGTTAGGTAAGCACAACTTTAGACTGTCACCCAAAAGGTGCCTTCCAGATTATAATCAGAAGATTTACGTTTTCTCAAAAGCATTGTTTAATGAGACAAACATGCAGGGATTGTTTGCATCCAGCATTTATCATCCCTGGCAATCGTTCTATATAACTAATGTGCTAGGATCACTGATCCAAGGGCATCTCCGTAAGTTATATATCACGTTATTGGAATTTACAAAGTTTCTCTGGACTGGTAAAAGAAATCATTTTGGTCGCCTTATGGCCTTCAGTGTCACGTGTAGGTTAGCAAAAGATCTATTAGATGATGGCGAGAAAGAGCTACTAAAGGTTCTTAATGACAATTTGTGTATGTGTTCCCGAGCTTAAAATGGTTATAGACTTACTTCACAGAACTTTGAACATGTACACAAGACTTCCAAATCTTGTAGGCAAATGTACCAATAAGTGTTTCAATGTAATGGAATTACAAAGTCCTATTTCTATGTAATGATGCCTGGGACATCACTCTTTTATGTGATGCTGTTCAGTACGAGAAAAATGAAACTGACTTCTTATTCACGCCACTCTCCCTTATAATCTATTTCATCTCGACCAATATCACCATCCTCGTTAAAACGGATAAGAACTGATTGAGCTTAACACTGTGGGAGAAGGATCATCTTCGGGAGGGTTCTCTGTCCAATCCGCCATTGGTGCCGTGAAAATCAATCGATCATCAACTTTTAGGAGGTAAAAGCTTCATTAATGGTCCCCAAACTCTTCATTATATAGAGGGATGGAAATACACGTCAACAAAGACGGTGGTGGTAATTTTGGTACGTTATTGCAGGTGGAACTGATAGCACTATTCGCGCAGCTTGGCGGGTTTTTTCAACAATATCGGGGGGCTTTCGAAGTCTCTCAAAGTCGTGATATGAGGGCCCTAATGGCGACAATCTTCTCTCATTAAAAAATAATAAAGGAACGTGATCATCGCCAACCATTGAAAAGACGTCATACCAGTTCCCAGGGTAGGAACTATGTACCCTGTGGTATGACTGACAGGTTAAACTGTCTCCATGAACTAGTGCAGGTCTTTCTGATCAATATAGTCCTGTCTTTATGCTACTGAAACATGCGTGCTGTGATTACGATGGTTGTATGTCAAAATAGATTAAATCCAGTCTGGTGACCACGTTTCTTTACAGACTATGTGCTGTAAGATCAACGGGTTTGTAAATATATCACTTTCCATATCTTGCGTGATCAGACTGATTTCTACTTTTGAGTGAAGGCAATTCCAACTCTTTCATCACTATTTCAGCTGAATATCTGCCAACTGCAAAATGCTGTCTGTGGGATGAGACGGTACGACTGTGAACTTGTTTTACAGCCATTAAAAATGTGTTGCTCATTAAGAAAGAGAATATGATCAATAACTCTCAGGACATGTACACGGACCTGCAACCGTCCATTACAATGAAACAGTGAATCTGTCCTGAACAGAAATTGACGTGCATGCTTAGAAGTTAAACCAACAAGTCGTGACATGACTAAGTGACGCAGCCGTGCACAACGAATTGAATCTCTAAGACACTCTTGTAACGTCTCGATGTGTTTGCGCAGATGTCATACACATTTTTAGCTTTCGACTGTTATCGACGGGTGTATGGTGTGATCACAAATACCACGGAGGATCGGTGGAAATGAAATTTTGGCTTACCGCCAATTTAGTTCACCCGATTATGTAAAATATCCTCATACTATCGTTAACCAATATAATATCAAGTCAGAATGCAAGGTAAGACATCTATTTTTTTCTTTTCTACATTTTTAATTTTTTAAAACAATGACAGATGCTTCATGACTCTTGATACAAGTATAAGCCTGAAATAAGCATAAGCGAGTGAGTGTGGTTTTATGACGCTTTTAGCAATATTCCAGCATGGCACGGCGGGGGGCACCAGAAATGAGCTTCACACATTGTACCCATGTCGGGAATAGAACCCGGGTCTTCAGCGTGACGATCGAACGCTTTAACCACTAGTCTACCCGACCACCTCTGTGTCGAAAGAGGGGACTGAAACCCGCATCGTATGATTTAAGGACGCGTAATATAATATTATGACTTTAAGCTTACGACCTTATACTGTGTGAAATGAATTATTAAATATTGTTAAAAATCAAATTGTCTTTAGGTATGCGCAATGCGTCTGGACTTGAATCTAGACACTTTCAATAACACTCATTTGAGAGTAAACCCGTGAGGATGTCTTCTCGAGTTCGAGTGAGGGATACGTGGCAATGTATTTCATGATGCAGGGTATATTCCAGCACCTTTTGAAGATCCTGGTAAATATAGGCCTTCAGCGACCCACGTTTGCCTTAAGAAGCAACTAACGGGATCGGATGGTCAGGCTCGCTGACTTGGTTGATGCTTGTCATCGTATCCCAATTGCTTGGATCGATACCCATGATGCCAGTTACTAGTTTGTTTGCTTACAGACCGCCGTCATATAGCTGGAAAGTTGCTGAGTGCGGCGTTAAACAACAAACAGACATAAAAACAAAAAGAAAGACAACAAAAAGGGCTTTCCTTTATTCGTTTGCCTTGTTCAGATTGTTGTGAGCCTGTTGTTAAACAGATGGAAATGACTGCAGCGTTATTACACATCACTCACGCGCTATCATATCAAGGTAAAACAAGGTTGTTGTGAGCCTGTTGTTAAACAGATGGAAATGACTGCAGCGTTATTACACATCACTCACGCGCTATCATATCAAGGTAAAACAAGGTTGTTGTGAGCCTGTTGTTAAACAGATGGAAATGACTGCAGCGTTATTACACATCACTCACGCGCTATCATATCAAGGTAAAACAAGGTTGTTGTGAGCCTGTTGTTAAACAGATGGAAATGACTGCAGCGTTATTACACATCACTCACGCGCTATCATATCAAGGTAAAACAAGGTTGTTGTGAGCCTGTTGTTAAACAGATGGAAATGACTGCAGCGTTATTACACATCACTCACGCGCTATCATATCAAGGTAAAGCAAGGTTCATTCACATTGTATATTACTAAATAAAAGCGAATGAAAAATTTCTCTAATCATGAGAAACTATAAGAGTCAATTGTACGATTCCTACCATAACATAAACCTAAATTATACATGGAACATATGGTCAAAATAGAGAACTGCATCGGACATACTTTTGGTCACTGATACATGTACGTCGCATTTGGACATGCCTATCACAAGACATTTTGAGAAGCCTAACTGCGGCCTTAAATGCTGTAATCTTAATCAAACAACATTTGAGCAAGAGTCGCATGACGCTCTTTCAAGTGTCCTTAGAAAGACTATGCTTGATGACCGCCTCCGTGGTCTAGTGGTAGAGCGTCCGCCCGGAGAGCGGAAGGTCCGGGGCTCGGTCCCCGGCCGCGTCATACCAAAAGACGTTAAAAGATGGTACTTGTTGTTATCCTGTCTGGCGCTCGGCATTAAGGGTCTAAAACAAGGACTGGTCGGCTCGGAGTCAGTATACTGTGTCTGAGTGGGGTATTCATGTTAAACTGCGGCATGGTATCTCAGTGAGCAAGCACTATAAATCGGCATCAGTCCGGACTGTTACAAGCAGCGACACAAACACACAAGTACATGCACGTGGCTATATAAGTGCAATAATCTTGGACGCGACGTTAAACCCAATTTCACCTCACCATGCTTGATTGTACCCCACAACTGGTGAAATGTAGACACCCAAGTCTGGAACAGCCGCACTATTGCTCGACATAAGAGGTAGGTGATCATTGGAAGGTTAAGGTCATCCTTCCTTGGAAACACTTTTGTCAACGCCTTGTTACATACGTGCTCGGGAACGTATATAGTCGTGTGCGTGTTGCAAGCACTCTCGGCAGCTGTGATGTTGACAGACTGAAGTCATTCCGTCACCGGGTCTTGAGAACATGATAAGAATAGCAGTTCATCGCCATATGGAAATAACGAAGATGATAAGACACCTCATGAAATCTAAAATAGACTGCCACGAGCGAACAAGTATTCAGGTTCCGACTCAGTCCGTATCTTTTTATATATTGGGTTTTTTTAAGGACAAATCATGTCTGTTGTGTTGTAGCATCGTCTAGTGGTCCTCCGATACAACATTGCACAATTAATATGTTACCTGTGTTTTGCTTACTTCGGAAAACTAAAACTATTTGCTCTTCAGGAAGGGCAGATTTTCTTGTGGTCTAAAGTGCAGCATTACATAATGGAGTGTTGTGTTGGAATCACAGATTCAGGCTGAAATAAAAAGTAGATATTTCTCGGTATAAGTAGACAAAACTTCACACATCTTACAGGCCTTTGTGTCTATTATCTGTTGATGATAACATGTTGCTTATAAAATGTTGATAATTTCTTCAAAGTATGCTCTTCTTAGCTTTTGTGCTGCCTTGTTTACCTTAGAGACAGGATATGGCCTTCATCGTAGACAGGAGGTGATTATCGGCTCTTCAAAGTCTCTTGCGGTAAGATCAAAGACAATGTGAAATTCAGATCGGCAATGATGAGCCATTACAGCTGATCTGTCTGATGTCAATACACCATATTGTATTAAAGTCCGCTTTTAACTTTTTTACACGATCATTTAAATATACACCGACAGGAGATTAGTTTCACACTTTTCTTTTTAATTTGCAAAAAGTACATATCATTCTGGGAGTTTACTTTTGTTAACCCAGAAATCTCTACGTAAACGAACCTTGTGTGAAACCAACAAACAACCAACAAGCGATATACGATTAACAAATGTATTACAAAATTAACAAATCAATACTATTTACGGCACAACAATAACAAAAACAGTACAAAATAGAACTGTAGTACAATATTCAATTGCAATACATAATTCGATGGCAGTGGTCAGTATCAGATACTAAAATACAATCTTAATAGCAAAAGTCAGTCATAATAATATATATTCATCCAGCGGCGACAGTGGTCAGACTTCCAAAATGAGCAAAGCAGGGGTGATTGGTGATCCTCACATGAAAGTTTGTTCCGAAGCGATGAAATGCATGATAGATACAACTAAAGGAAAGTTACTGGAATCTGAACTTTTACAGTCAGTTAACACCCATGGCTCGGGGAGATTGCGATGAAAGTGAAATTTGATACTTTGTGTATAAGACCATGCGGCAGGTATTGTGTAATAAGATCACATACACATCACAATGGAGACCGTAGTAAATAAATTAAGCTCTGTATTTGTAAAAACATAAAATACACCCCAGTTAAGTCCATTTCAGTCATAAAATGTAATACCTATCATCTGCACCGAAAACCAACCCTGTTGAATTGCTTCCAGGAGAGTCTTGAGAAGTCGATCGATGCCAACCATATCGACCATTGGCTTGAAAACCCGATGGGACATTGTGAACTGATTGCAATCTATGGTATGTCAAACATATCCGTATAGGCAGCTTTTTCCGAAATGGTAACGTAAGCGATCCTCATCACTTTCGTGTTCTGTAGTAATTATTTGTGATAAAGGCGTTCGCTCCGTCGACGGCTGCGGATACTGTATTAATACAGCAGACATATTTTAATGTTTCTTCTTTGAAACGACTTTTCACTAAAATTTATAGGCGTAAGTTTCTAGCTGTTTCGAAATAAATACATCTTTATGACACAATATAGACTTTAGGCAAATAGTCATTTTCTACTTTTTCTGTGATATATGACTGATATTTGATATGATCATTGATATCATACTTATATGATTGTTCTTTATATGTATATGCTAGTATTTTTCAAAACTGGTTATCGACGTGAACAGCTGGAACATTACTGATGCGGCGTAAAACAATAATCATTCATTCATTTATTCATTTATTCCACCGAAAGGTCGGGTTCGATTCCTCACATGGTTAAAATACCAGAATCCTATTTAATGTGTCCTTGACGTGATATTGCTTAATGTTTAATAAAATGGCGTACAACCTGTCACTCAACGTCATTGTCTGCCATCAGAGATTCAGTAGACATGCGGATTTATACACACACACTTCCAACCATGAGTGTTTTGGATAATAATCTATTGCATTTAATATCGACAAATGTATGTACCTAATGATAACATTATTAGAACATTGCCATGTACATTATACAACTAATTACATTTGATAATAAACTGGGCGGCAAAAGAAAGTATAGGTCGAGTTCCATGATCGATAAAAAAATAACAAGAAGAAGTTTTGTCGTGAATTATAATATAATCTTGGGAGGGGTAACAAATGATTGATCAACCACAGTTTGAATGAAATTGTGCAATCACAGGTAATGTAGCCTCAAGGTAAACAATGGTGGGGTAAGACATTTCATTTTCAAAAGTTGTCTGAAATATCACCAAAAAATTGTCGACACAGTTGCCTTCAATAGAGTGCATGACGTCCAGCTGCCTCAATGCATGCTGTGATACGCCGCCTCATCGATGACGTCAGTCTTCTGTTGACGTGGACTGGAATCCGTTGCCACTCGTCTTTCTGGGCCTGCTGCAATAATTGTCTGTTGACGGGAGGCTGATGGCGTGCTCTAATCTGTCTGTCAAGATGGTCCCACAGATGCTCAATAGGATTCATATTGGGCGAGTGGGCAGGCCAGGTCAAAACGTCAACGTTCTGCTTGTTGAGAAAGTTCCGAGTCAGTCTTGCAGTATGGGGTCTGGCATTGTCGTGTTGAAACAATGTCCCCTGCTGTTGGTTTTGTAAGAACGGAAGCACAACTAGCTGCAACACTTGGTCTCTGTACTGCACAGCGTTCAGTTTTCCCTGTATAATCACCAAATCAGTCTTCTGATCTCCACAAATACCACCCCTCACCACGACACCTCCCCGCCGAATGGATGGACCTCTCGAATAAACGCCAGAGCCAAACGTTCCCATCTGTGTCGATAAACTCGTTCTCTGACGTCATTTCGAAACAAGTTAAACCGACTTCCATCAGTAAACAACACTCGACGCCAATTTCTCACTTGCCAGCGTCGAACCTGCCTCGCCCATCGCAGTCTCAGGCGTCGTTGAGCAGTTAGTACCATTCCTCGGAAAGGACGATACGTTCGGATTCCAGCAGCACGAAGTCGTCGTTGTACTGTACGTTGGCTAATGGGATGTCCCAACCCTGTTGCTGCCGTCGCCGTCGCCGTCGCCGTCGCCGTCGCCGTTCCGAATCTGTTTCGTAGGTGAATGAGCCGTATCTGACGGTCTTCCAGTGGTGTTGTCGCTCGGGGTCGTCCGGTTCTAGGCCTGTCCTGTGTCCTCCCTGCCTGCCTGTACCGTTGAATCAGTCTGGCTACTGTCAATGGTGTACAACCAAACCTTCTGGCAATTTGGACCTGTGTTGCCCCTATTGTGGCCATACCGATGGCTCTCTCTCTCTCTGCTCCTGTGACAGTCGTGGCATTTCTTTTGTGTGCTTTCATCACGTGTGGTTATACCCTGCAGACGAACGCATTTATACAGCTAACATGCACGTGCAGTTTATGCCATAGGCGGGAAACCTGTTTTCACCATTTTTTGTCACCGCACTAGTGCCATCAAAGGTGGCGCGTTCGGGTAAGGTGTTTTTTGGTACCTGTTCCTTGGCAATCATATTCCCAATACCCACTTTCCACTATCTATCGCTGTTTTTAGGAAAATTTCAAATTGCCAACCTACACTTTCTTATGCCGCTTAATTTAGTTAATTAGATATGATTATGAGGATGTAATTGAATTAACGGCATCCAACTAAGGGTCACATTTCCCATAATCATTAGAACAGGGCCGAAGACGTAGGAGATATGGCCATTAAATGTACTTCCTACGTACCATTAGCGCGTGGCGTGTTCGCCTATAATGTGATGACTGGTGTCTTCACTTACATTTGTTACCTTCAGTGCAGGATACGCTCACCCATGTTGAGACAGTTGGTATCACTGTTTCACTTATTATGTCGCTTCTCCTCTTCAATACTTGGTAAAATTGACACAGACGCTATTTACTCTAAAATCAACAGATCGAATCTCCGATACCTTAATGCGTAAATGCCTCGATACATGGATCTGCAAATGTGGAATCATTATTATATTATAAAAAACTGTCTTCTTAACGTCACGACCACACTGTAACAGTGTAGTTCTGTATTCATCTATGTGTTGAAAATTCAATTAATCGTTTGGGGAAAAGCCATAATTCCACTGAAGCTGACATATATAACAAAATCTCAAATTATAAAAGAAAAAAATATTTTTTATGACCCTCTGGCCGGTGTAGTATCCTTTCATCCATTTAAATTTAAATCAGGAAGGATCTCTTGTTTGTCTGAATGAACCTGTTTCAGAGGTTATGCCGGCAATATTTATAAGTAAGCAGCTATATTTCCTGACTATTTCTTCTGCATCACATGCAGGTCCATTGGGTATATGATCACAAATATACATGGTGGCTCTATTAAGCATGGAGATATCAATATGAAGTGACGCAGTTATACCGTTCAACTACATAAATACCTTGATATGTCAAACTCCAATAACTCGATATATCGATCAACACTATTATACTTCAAGGTCCTGACAGAATCTCACTAACCCCCAATGCACTAGGGTGAAAAACCCATTACAGATAACGGGCATCAAACATGTGTTTGCGATCGAATTCCAGTTCTGCAATTGGCTACAACATGGAGATGGCCTAAGTTCAGAATATGACGACCTACATTCCTCATTGCAATTCATGAATGCATTGCTCGTGCCTTCAGTCGAATTTACCTCCGTCTGTGTCGAAACGCTGATGTTTTAGTGTTTTCATCAGTAAACGTTTTTTGATCGTTTCTAGTTTGCATTATCATCATCACCATGATAATCCTAAAATATGGCTGATACTTTCTTGTGGAAGGTCATACTAGGTATTAGTAGAAAACAGTATCCCAGATGGTGTCACCCATGACCATTGTGCTATGTATAAGTGCGCCACTGCGATCATGAAAATAAAGAAATACCCAACGATTGTTATTTGAGGGCGTGTAAGGACCGGATTACTGCAAGTTTCAAAACGTATTTAATTTCCATTCGCTCTTTAGATACGTTTTAAAACAAATCGTTGTGTATCTGACAGACACTCGTGTAGTAATATCTATATTATGAATACTGCCACAGCGTGTGATATTGTTGTGACCGCCTTGATGATCAAAGCTTTTCTTCATTCAAAGCGAGACACATTATACATAAATACACAAACGATGCCATTAATGAGAAAAGTACTTTCAAAAAGATAGTAACTGTACGAATCCGCCACAACAACAGCTCCAGCGACAATACTACTACTACTAATAATAATGATAATAATTTATAATGATAATAAAACAAAGCGGCAAACCATTACCGTTTTCGTAAGAAATCTCTGCAAAAAGCAGAATCGATTGTACGATTCCGACTATATGATGAGCATGTGGTTATGAATCACTGTTAAACAGACTCAGTAATGATATCAGGTGTTCGCGAAAAGGTGAACGTAACCTGCCCCACCGGCAAGTCAAATGTTCACGTATGGTACAAGTTAAAATAGGGAACAACATCGGACATAATTCACACACAAATGAACATATATTTTATCAGTGAGGAAGTCCAGCATTTCAAATATTGTCTTCCTAATAAACTGCGGATGACATTTGCATTCATTTTTTAACCGATAATGGTTAATCTTTGACACAGGGATTTTGTGGAACATTTGCTTGACACATCAATATATCTATCTAAGGACGGATTTTTATAGAGCTTTGAAATTTACTGTTAAATTGGAATGGACATATCTTCAGGTTTCAGATAAGCCTGTGTCAATGAATAACTATGTACTAGTTATGAATCCAGGTGTTTGGGAAAAGATGAGTGTATGCTGCCCCACTTGTGACACTAGTTACAGAAACATATAAGGGCAAATCAGTCAAATGTGATAATGAAAAACCACACAGGAACATGGCATAGGAAATTAGGGAATTGCATCGTACATAATGTTTGCGACAAAACCCTTTCCATATCCAATAGAAATATCTGCATAAAGCGGAGTTATGTGAACAATTCCGACCATATGATGAGCATGTGTTTATGAATTACTATCAAATAGTAATGATACCATGTGAGCATATCCTGCCCCATCGGTGGCACCCGCCACAAACACTTGCAAAGGCAAGTCAATTGTTCACCTGAAAAAACATGGGAACATGTGGTACATGTCAGAAAAGGGATTTGCATCGGACATTATTTTTATTCACTGGTCCTTCAAATTTGGAAATGTCCTCCACATATCTACCATAAAAGTTTTTGAAAGCTTTACTGAGGCCTTGAATGTTGTAACCTTGATAAAAAAGCTTCCGTGCAAGAGTCGTATATCGCTCTTTGAAGTCTTTGCAGAAAGAGCATGCTCGATTGTATCTCAAAGGTTGCGAAATGTAAACACAAAAGGCTGGACCTGCTGGAATATTGCTCGACATGAAGGGAAAGTTGACTTTGTAAAGTTTAAGTCGTCCCTCTTGTCATACAGTCTTGTGGAGAGTCTTTTGACAGTCTGAATCTTTATGTATAGATCTAAATATGAAACAGATGGTGTCCTTTATTTCTAGTTCAGATGGGTAATCAGAGGAAGGGAATTGGCTACTTGATTGTTATTGAACGATATCAGATATCATCGATATACCTGAAGCGTAAGTTATCATTCCTGGCCAAGTTACCTTGTTTTGACTTTGCCAATCCGATCAGCAATTCCGATTCATATGCATAAATACACAGATCCGCAAGAAGGGAAGCACAATTGGTGCCAATCGGGATGCCTACTTCTTGCCTAACTGTCTTACCCCCAAATTTTACGTAGATTTTATTTATTAGGAAGTCTCAGCATTTTACATATTGTTTTCTCAGTAAACTTCAGATGGCATTTTCTTTCATTTGTCACAAATTGTCCTGAACCTCTGAATATAGATACGTAACTGTATCTGTGTTCACGACGTTTTGTAACAAAACCCCCCGTATGGGATAGTGGTGAAAAATCAACTTGACAGGTTTTGACAGAATGGAACTTGGTTCTTTTCCGAGATTGCGCAAAAGTCAAGCAAACCCTTTGAGTTTTTGAGATTCAAAGGCGGAACTGCTGGAATTTTGCTCGACACGAAAATAAACATGACCGCTGGAATATAATCCCCCCTGTCGTGCAGGTATTCGTGGCTCTAAATCTGTATCCCTAGATGGAGATATAAAACAGATGAGGCAGTTTCACTGGTCCATTCCATTCCTTGTTGAGGTGTTTTAATTGCCAGTCGGACCATTATTGAACGATATTAGATCATCGATATATCTGAAACCTAAGTTAAATGTCTCAGCCAACTGGAACTGGTGTCATTGGAGATGCCTACGTCTTGCCCAGATGGCCTACACCTGAATGTAACATAGATGTCATCTAGGAGAAAGTCCTGCATTTCACAAATTCTATTGTCTGTAAACTTCTGATGACATTTGCTTTCAATCACGACACATTGTCCACAACCTTTGGCGATAAAGGTGCAGCTGGTGTCAAATACCCCATGCATCAAGGAATAAAGGTTTCCTTTAAATTTGTCGCGTGGGATAGCGGTATATTGAAACTCAAATGATTTGACATAATGATTATTCTTTCTTAGATCGCAAATATGCAAGCAATTATTTTGAGAATCCACGTGATATAAAGTCTACTTTTCTAACATACTTTCTGCAAATATAAAGACTGTCCTGTGGATTCCAAGAAAGACATGCAAATGATAAACGGGTGAATTGTGTACTGAGAACTAGCACCTGTCTCTTGATACCACACAACAAAGTTACAGTTGGTCCTACAGCCTTTCACACACCTGTCTGTAACTAAATTAATTATTTAAAAAAATCATTTTGTTTTTCATCAAAATTTAATTTTTACCAATTTAATTCACAAATATATCTTGCAAGCTGATAACTACCCATTCATTAAATCGCTGTTTACAATGAACTTCAACTGATCGGCTATGAAATGTATTTTGTGTTATTCATGTGAAGTAACAACAGTGCTGATCGCGATAACCTCATAACTTAATGGAGCCGTTGGTGGTCGGGTAGCCTTGTGGTTAAAGCCTTCGCTCTTCACGCCGAAGACATGGGTTCGATTCCCGACATGAGTAAAATGTGTGAAGCCCATTTCTGGTGTCCCCCGCCGTGATATTGCTAGAATATTGCTAAAAGCGGCGTAAACCATACTCACTCACTCACTTACTAATGGAGCCGTTGACTAATCGTAGACACGCTGCCTATGCTAGAACAGTGTCGAATGCAAACTTAATCATACAACGTATGCTATCATGGACACACTGAAAGCATTATAGTGGATGTAGAGTTTGGTTCTGCTGATCCTTGTGTTTGTTTGTTGTTTAATGCCGCACTCAGCAATATTCCAGCTATATGGCGGCGTCTGTAAGTAATCGAGTCTGGACCAGACAATCCAGTAATTGACAACATGAACATCGATCCACGCAATTGGGATAGATGACATGCATCAACCAAGTCAGCGAGTCTGACCACCCGTTTCGTTAGTCGCCTTTTACGGCAAGCTTGGGTTGCTGAAGACCTATTCTACCCCGGATCTTCACGGGCCGCTGATTCCACTGACAACCACATGATAATAAATGACCACCATAAATATTCACAGGTGACGCATCAAGGAAGATATCTACAAATGTGCAATATATGTAGTCGGGTGTTATTGCTGCAAGGTGGGAAGAAGGTGCAATTATATACCATGATTACCTTCCTTTTCCGCAGGTTCTGAGTTATACCGACGTAGTAATCGTAGATGATATTGGTTCGTTGTGTCCGTTCACAGCACTTTTACAAATGTCAAACCCGACCTTTTTTCTGATTTATAGTTACATTTATACAGCAGTTCACACTTTCGCAGAGGGATGTTTTATGTTTCGACAGCCTGTCAGAGTATTTGTACATAGAGAAGTAAAAAGGTCATTCAATTTGATGAGATAAAGGAAGAAAGAATTAAACCCTTTGCCAGACTGTTTCCAGTGATGAGCAGGTAACATTATTTTATTATCAATAGATTAAAAGTGTTTCCGCGGCATTGAAATGGCCAACACAAGCAATTGTATTGTTTGCATTAATGTTTTCATAAAACGCTAAAACCTTAAAACCTTTAGACCACTCCAACTTCTTGGTGTCTGATAATGCACGCGGAGACGCGAAGTTAAAGAACCAATTAAGTTCCGACTGGTGACTAAAATCATGCAAATTAGTATCGTGATGACAAACAAACGATGATAATTGTGTAGATTGGCTTAGATTACAATGCTGGCATTTTTTACAGAGGAGTTATTTAACTATAGAGTGGTCTCTCAAATACTTTCTGCAAATATAAAGGCTTTGGCGTTTTGTTTTCGAGAAAAAGTTACATCTTCGTAAGTTATATATTATATTAAAGGAGTTAACGAAGTTTCTTTGTACTGGTGTAAGAAGTCCTTTGGGTCATCCTATAACATCCAGTGTCACGTGTAGGTTAAAAAGAGCTCTATTAGGTGATGGCGAGGAAGGAGAGCTACTAAGGTTCTCTACGCCAATTTGTGGCTCTGTTCCCGAGCGTAAAATAGTTAATAGTATCACTTCATAGACCTTTGAACATGTGCAAACTTAAAACTCTTGTAGGAAAATGTGACAATAATTATATTAAGTTTTTTGTCCAGCAACGTCCAATGTCTATGCCATAATGGTAGTCCTAAGGGCATCAAACTTGCATGTGATTCTGACTTTTTATCGACACCACTCCCCACTATACTCTTTTTCATCTTAAGACAAATTACCATCTTCGTTTTAACGGATTAGAAGTGATTGTGCTTAGCTCGGTGGGAGAAGGATCATCTTCGGGAGCGTTTTCTGCCCAATCCACCATTGAAATATCAATCGATCATCAACTTTTAGAAGTAAAAGCTTCGTTAATGGTCCCCACGCTCTTCACTACATATCGGGATGGCAACACACGCCAACAAGGACGGTGGTGGTAATTTTGGTACGTTATTGCAGGTGCAACTGATAGCGCTAAATATAATTCGCGCAGCTTGGCTGTTTTATTCAGCAATATCGCGGAGCTTTCGAGGTCTCTCGAAGTCCTGAAATGAGGACCATAATTGCGACAATCTCCTCTCATTTAAATGTAATTAAGGAACGGGATCATCGTCAATCATGGAAAAGACATCTCGACACCCACGGGTAGGAACGATATCCCTATGGTTTGGAAAATGTGTTTATGCTTTTAATAATGCAGTTTCTTTTAAGCCCTCTGTGAACCACTAAACCTAAGAAAATTTGAGAGAGTCCAGAAATATCTCCATGACTGACAGGTTAAAATGTTTTAAAGCACAATTGCAGGTCTTTCTGATCAATACAGTCCTGTTTTATACTACTGGATCATGCGTGTAACGATTACGTTATTTGGGATGACATTTTGTCAAGATAGATTAAATCCAGCCTTGTGACCACGCTTCTATATAGACTATGTGCCGAAAGATCAAATTTTACATATATCCTGCGTCATAAGACTGCTAACTCCAGTGCTGTCAAACTCATTCAGCAATATCTCCGCTGAATATTAGCCCACTGCGAAGTATTTTGTCTATAAGATGGAGCACGGGTAGGTATGTGAGGTACACGCTTTGAGTGAACAAAATCTTACGATTTGTCCTGTACAATCATGAAATTCGAATATGCTCATGTTCCAAGATTGAACATCCTAAAAGACTCCCGTTGAGGCCATACATGCTGCGTTTCTCAGCTAGGCTACTGCTAATTAGCTATTTGATGGAGGTCTAGCCGGTGTTGAAGAGAAAAGGTACAGGTAATCGACGTTGTTTATCGAAATAAGACACTGCAGGGAGTATATTGTACGATAAACAACTCCCACACTTTAGCTCTTAAGCAATAATGGTCATGTAGGCAATTCCCTTCCACTGATTTTTCCACCTGAACTAGAAGAGACAAGTGAAACCGCCTCATTTGCTTCATATTTAGATCTCTCTAAATAATCAGTGACAAACACGTTCAATGTGACAAGAGTGATGACTTCAACTTTCCAAACATCAACTTTCCAATCCAGTCGACCAATATTCCAGCAGCTCAAGCCTTTGGTGTCTACATTTCACAACATGAAAAGTACAATCGAGAATGCTCTTTCTACAAACATTGTAAAGCTTGTCCCACGAGGCTTGTTCAAACTTGTTTGATCAGGGTTACAACATCCAAGGCCTCAGCAAAGCTTTCAAAACGTTTGATCGTAGACAACCGTCCCCCTGAGTTTTCAGGTTGTTTTGCCTGTGCATGCGATTGTGATGATGCAGCCTGTGGAGCAGGATCCGCTCAATCTTCCGCGAGACCCGTGAAGATCCGGGGTAGAATAGGTCTTCAGCAACCCATGCTTGATGTAAAAGACAACTATACTTGTCATAAGAGGCGTCCAACGGGATCGGGTGATCAGGCTTTGTTGATGCCTGTCATCGCATCCCAATTGCGTGGGCGATGCTCATGATGTCAATCACTGGATTGTCTGCTCAAGACTCGATTATTTACAGACCGCTGTCATATAGCTGGAATATTGTTGTGTGCGGCGTTAAACAAATAAACAAACAAATAAACAATCAAACAAGGAAGGGATTTTTGTATATTCACAGAAAGTATTTAAGACAAGTGGAATTAATACCGTGTGGATTCTTTAAACCTCAAAGGATTTGCAATGTCAGGGTGGGTGAGTATACTTTTACGCCTCTGTTAGCAATATGTCAGCAATATCACGGTGGGGGACACCCGCTTGAAGTCGACATAAATGAGAAAGGTGAGATCGCTACAGCTGTTTCAGAGTGACAAAACACTCTCTACAAGAGGGAGGACTTCAACTTTCCAATGGTCAACTTTTTCCTTTATGTCGAACAATATACATGCAGCCCTTAGTGTGAACATTTTGAGGTACAATCCAGCGTGTTCTTTGAACCAAGATTTCAAAGAGCGTCATACACCTCTTGCTCAGGAGTTGTTTGATCAAGGTTACAACATTCAAGGCCCCAGTAAGCCTTCAAAAATGTTATAAGGATATTTCAAACTTTGACGCATCGGTGACGAAAGAAGATGTCCGATGCAGTTCCCCGTCCTGACTTGTACCATACCTTCCCGTGTTGTTGTTTTTCTGATGAACAATTGATTTGCCTTTGCATGTGTTTGTGACGGGTGCCCTGGTTGGGAAGGATGCACTTACTTTTTCGCTAACACCTGGTATCATCACTATATGATAGTGATTCATAAATACTTACTCATAGTGTAGTCGGAATCGTACAATCAGAGAATAGGAATCGACTCAGAGATTTCTTATAACTACGAACACGGAAAGGGTTTTGTCGCTTTTCTTTATATGCTGATAAAATGTTGCTAATCAGATGTTGATCATTTCTTCAACATATGCCCTTCGCAGCGTCCGTGCTACTTTGTTTACTTTGGAGATAGGATGTGTCTTTCATCACGGACAATAAGTGATTGTAGAAACATCAAAGGTCCTGACGGTTAGATCAAAGAAAAGGCGAAATTCAAGTCGACAGTGATAAGCCATAACGGCTGACCTTGCTAATGCCAGCACACAATGTTGTATTAAAGTTCGCTTTTGCCTTTTTTATACGAACATTAAAGAATACCCAGGATTCCCATATTCCCACTTTTTTCATCTTGTCCACAAACGTTCTCTCTCCAACAGGAACCATGACTTAATTTACTTTTTCACTTGATCTTTATAAATTGAATTTACCAAAGTGTAATGACTATTTTGTGTCTCTCTATCAGAGGTTTGCCGTAAAAGCCTCATGGTATGTCCAAAAGGCTCTCTCTTCCCGACAAGAGTCACGATTAAAGTTAAGTTTTACTCGACATTTTCGAATTTATGACTACAGTCAAGTCCCGTTAATCCGACATTGTTGGTTGCATATGATTATGTCGGATTAACGAGTATGTCGGATAAACGAAATTAGGTAGTATCAACGTTCGTGATCGAAAATTTGACTACACGACAGATAATGATACGAACACGTAATAAAAAGGGAAAAAAGAAATATTTAAATTGTAGTGTTACATTGTTAGCGGAATATGTTTTCTAATCATGCAACCTCTAAAGTTTAACACAAAACTACTGTTACGGATTGTATTCAAAATACCTTTTTAAAGCATAGTCTGGAACGGAAGTCGCTAATTTGAAACTAGTGCCTCAATGCTTAAGAAAGCTGCATTTTCAGTGGCTAATGTCGACTTCCTGTTAGTAATGTCATTGGTCGGTCAAAGTATTTTGTGTAACTTTTTCAGTGGGATGTCATAAGTACATCATAGTTCATACTTTAGTGCAACTAGATGTTTTTTTCTGAACTAAAGCATTCGGTAATTTGTTTTGGATACTTTAATGTTATTAAGTGTTGATTCCCAAATTGACAGAAAGAATAATCCAGAAATTGGTACGTGCAGAACTAAATTGTAAAATCAGTAAATAAACACACAAGATCTATGAATAATAAAAATATTGACACAGGTATACAAAGAAGATCCGGGGTAGAATAGGTCTTCAGCAACCCATGTTTGCCGTAAAAGGCGACTATGCTTGTTGTAAAAGGCGACTAACGGGATCGGATGGTCAGGCTCGCTGACTTGGTAGATGCATGTCATCGATCCCAATTGCGTGGATCGATGGGCTTGATATTAATTACTGGATTGTCTGGTCAAGACTCGATTATTTACAGACCGCCGTCATATAGCTGGAATGTTAAACAACAAACCAACCAACTACAATTATAAAAGACAATACAATGCCTGAAATATGAGACATCAGCCATTAGCAATAGGCTTTAATACAAAAATAACAGATAAATCGTGATCCCTGTGAGCGTAAAGCAAGACTTCTTTCGCGACATTCAATTTGCTTTTAATGTAAACCTGAATGAAATCATTTTATAATATTTGGACCGATATTATTTCATTCGGTGTCCCCTTCGAAGTGTACTTGTTGCACAGTGTTTGTTTATAATGAATGTACTAAGAATGAGAAAATTCCGTGCACCTGTCTTCTGATTGTGTGGCCAGGAACATCCTAAATGTGAACACATTCCGTATTAATCTCTAGAGTAACACGCTATGTAGGGATCACTGTTGTCTTATTGTGATGGTGACCTTGCCCTTCGTTTGAAACTGCCGCTGACACAAACAGGCTCCAGTACGTTTATTTTCACATCTTAAGGATAAGGTCGAACGTGTTTCGTGAGCAATCTGATTTCACTTTTCCAGAATGTTACGGACAGGATGTAAATTCGGGTGATCGATGAAGCAAAATGAAACATGATCGGCGGTGTGAGTGACTGTAGGTTCGAGATTCAAAAATTGGCGCTGTGACTTTTCGAGGTAGAATAGCTCTTCACCAGTCCATGTTTGCTGTAAAAGACGACTTTAATTGTCGTAAAAGGCGATTCACGGGATCGGGTGGTCAGGCTCGCTGACTTGGTTGATGCATATCATCTCATCCCAAGTGCGTGGATCGATGCTCATTGTGTCAATCACTGGATTGTCTGGTCCAGACGCGACTACTTACAGACCGCCGTCATATAGCTGGAATATTGCTGACTGCGACGGCCTGTAAACAACAAACAAACAACTTTTAAGTTTTCTTTCAGATGTTCTCCGTAATAACAGCTAAGCGCTTGAATAACCATTAGCTTTAAAAGTTCGTAAATACATATTGCTTCTGCCATGTTTGCGCACACATTAGCAGGACCATTTTGTTCATGCATATGCATAGAAATGACAACACTGTTCATGTTTGGGCATATATCAATATTCATGCGCAACCAGATTTGCAACCGGTTTCGGTTGGTCTGTTTAGCGAATAAAAAATTGTTATTAGATTACACTTAAATACATATTTAACGTGGATAATGTATCAATTACCACACTGTTTTCTGGTTAGATACCATTTTTATGATTTCACGACACTGGTGAACTTTCTATAGTATCTAACGTCAATGAGTGTAGTAGTCACTGTGTACGTTTCAGCGTATAAAGAAAGGAAATTCTATTTTCTCACGATTTTCTAGAAAAAAATAACTTTTCATGAAAATAATGAAACCAACTGTCATGCCCCAGAACAGTTAAGAATTGAATTGGCAGATCTGGCCTCAGACGCTGAACTAAACATTTGTCAGAGCTGCTAACAATCTAAATTAATATCGCCCGTTAATGACAACACATCATAATTATACCATGCCCTCGTATACCATTCAGCTTTTTTTTTATTTATGATAACATTTAATAAAAAATTATATACGACTATGAGTTGAATATACTGTATCCAATTAGAGGTCCCATTTCCTGGAACAAATGGAACAGAATCAAAGACAACGCAGAAAGGACAGTGGCCTTTTGTTGTGGTGTAATGTGTGTTCAGCCCAAACAATACGTCCTCATATTATCAGTCTCTTCGCAAAATGTATGGTGGCGAAGAGGAGGACGGACATACGCACATCCCAGTTCATCAGGTGCATTGTACATCATTGTTATCTTCATTATGTCCCGTCTCCTCTTCAAGAGATGTCTCGAATATATTGGTGTTTAAATATTCAGTACTTAATTTACACTGGTGCAGCTCTGGGTGCGAGTTTACGTGGTATGGAAGTAAAGAGATACTGGTGTAAACCAACTATACACAATCGACTTGAATCTCTTACACCTTGATACGACAGTGACAATGTTTCAAATGGAGGCACCACCCCCTTGTATTTTTATTGCTTATTGATATTATTAACTCTCCCTCGGGGTTTTGTAATTAGTCACCTTTTAGGCGGAAACTTCTAAACCCCTTGGGTCTTTACTGTATATGAAACGTCTTTTAAAATGGAAAGGCCGCATCTCATATTGATGGTTTTCTTACTTATGTCAGTTAAGGTGCTAATCTGTGATATCGGATTAATGTTTTGTAACAAGCACAAATGATAGCCTTGGCGTGCTACTTGAGGGGATAGAAGACTTGAACGGATTCCTTCTCCGACCTCATTGCTTTTTAGCCCCGCCTTAATTCAAGGTTGATGCTTAATATACTCTGGGAGAAATCCCGAACTTAAGTTCTTTCTGCAGTGTCGGTGCCCCCGATGGAAGTTCAAACGCCGGGGTCCCTGTGCATCTGTGCATAATGAATTTGGTTACGTAATAGATGGTTTGATCTGACATCTGATAAAATTGATAATCGCTGTGTATTTAAATCATGTCAGCTGTGCATTAAAGCTACATATTTTTTTATCCACTCTTCAAAAAGAAAAGAAAAGCACAGGTAGTATGGAGCTCATTGAACCTGACTAAACAAAACATCCGTATATAAGTTGGATATATGTTATTGGAAAATGTTGGTGGCCTGATATTAGACAAACGGTGCGTCAAAACGCAGCCATTGTCGATTTGCAATGTCTTAAACGGCATTGTTTTCACACTTGTTAAAAAATGTCATGGACGAAAACAGTTAAGCAAAATGCACGTGCAAGTTATGGTATTCGTAATTCGTGGTAGTGGCTATAAAAAAGCAAGCATAAGCCAATAAATTGTCATTCAATTGTCAACATTTTCCAAATTCGAATATGCCGTGACTCAGCGCTGCCGATCGGAACATCGCCATGAGACATGTCCAACACCACGAGATCTGACTTGGTTATGGTTCAGGGAAATAGGGAAATTTGACAGCAAATCGCTTCCTGAATCAAATTCTTCAACCTCACCTTCTTCCAATCATTGACAGCCAGAGAGAGCGATTTCAACAGGACAACGCTCCACCGCACACAGCTCGTGTCACGGTAGACTACCTTCATAATGCCAACATCAACGCCTTGCCCTGTACGTCATCGTCAGAACAAGCCGCAGACACTCCCACAACTGGCCAACGCGTTACAAGCAGAATGGCGCAAAATGGCGCAGAATGGCGCAGAATTCCGCAGGACACAATTCGTACACTTATCCAGTCAGTGCCGAGGAGTTGCAGTGCCGTGATTGCTGCCCTGGGCGGTCACACGAGATACTGAGTTCCGCGCAATCTTGTGGCCTTAAGGTGGCATTTTCAATGCCTTTGTACAACGACGACATGTGACTCTCGAGCTCCAAATATGTGTATCTATGATATTAAATTAAATTTATCGACTTGATTAGGTACAATATATTTACTAAATAATCTACCCGTGCGTTTCTTTTTTTGAAGAGTGTATGTGCTGCTAACGTTTATTCACTCAGTGCCAGTCCAACCTTTATTGCTTACTGAAAGCTTTAATGCTTTAGTTAAGTGGTTATTGCAAAATGTTAATATACTTTGTTACACAGTGGTTTTTGCTTGGTAATAGGGTCTCTGTTATCTGTCTCAAAGATCCACCATCCCAAGGCCCCTCTGCATAACGACCAGCACTGAGTCTGTTAATGGAATGTCATTTTGTAACTTGAAACTCCACAATCCCTGCTCAGATCCGAGCACATTCTGACCACTGGAGGACATAGTAAATTCATCCTTACACTATCCGTTGGTTTATCTTTGTCAGTGCTCCTCAATGCAATCCATCTGTCTATTTATTTATTTTTCAACTTTACGTCAGTGTACTCACTTCCTTTTAAAAACACTTTTGACAATTATGAGTCAGCTCCTCTGTGGGTAAGAAAGACGTAAGTCTTGCTTAGCCGGCGTAATCGTTAGTTGAGCACTCTTAACAGAGGACAGCGCAAGAGCTGCAAACATGCTGATGCGGCGTAAAACAATATCAACTATCTTCATCGAGGCACGAACTTACTGCAACAGAGTAGCTCTGTACCATCTAGAAACTGATTATTCAGTTAATCGATCGGGAGAAAGTCTCCGTTTCAGAGTGGGAATAAAGAAACTGGGATCAGAGAAGTATTTGAACATGACCTGTGGCCAGAGTAGTATCAATCCAGTCATGGGGGTTTTAAATCAGGATCTATCTCTTGTTCGTTTACATGCACGTGTTTCAGGCGCAGGAAATATTTATGGCAATTCCATGATTTTTATTCTGAATGAGATGCAAGTCAAATTGGTCTCATAAGATCACGAATGATGGCTCCATTAAGCTCAGTTATTGCAAATGGGAATGAAATTAGTAATATCGTTCATAAGCAAATACTTGATAATTCGAAGTCCGATACCTGATATATCAATTATGATGATGTAAAGGTAGATGAGTATATGGGATAATACATGGATGTTTATTGTAAGTTTTTACGTCCGGTAGCCCTCAAACTGGAAACACGAAACCTCGTTTTTCCCCGCATATGGTCACATCAGTTCCCCGTGCGATACGGATGCCCTTGCATGTCTCCAGGACCACATAGAATAAATTCAAAAGGAATCCAACTCAAGTCTAGAACGTTTTGGCAAGTCTAATTTGCCTCACTTCTGGACCTGAAAGTAAGCATTGTTCTGGTACATTTTATTTTGTAGATACATATTTAACGAACATTTTATTAATCTACTGACAGCGGTACTGCCCCGGATGAAGCTATTTGTAGCTCGAATAATATAAGAATATCGAATTCATTCATTGTCCGATGTCAATGTATCGAGGATGCATGTGAGGATATCATATAGTTATCATTGCTGCCGCTTCATTGTCATATTAATTATGATGAAGCTGATTGTACAGTACCACAATGAACATGTACATGATCATGCACTTCGTAATGTCAAATACTAATATTTTATTGTATGATGAATTTAACTGGATCAGTGGTAACATGTGATATTAATGTTCCTAACATCTAAAATTAATTATTAATGTTTATCCTAACACGGCGTGAGTGTTGTATTACACGACATGTATCAATATCAAGCTGTCAGCTGGATTATTGCTGCCTCGAAAGTGTCGAGCTTAAAACAAGTGATTAAGATCAGCAGCAATATGCCTGCCTAGTACCATGACAAACAAACAGTGAGGTTATGTATTGCAGCAAGCCGATCACTCGCTGGTCGGGTCGTATTTCAGGGTTATGCCTAGTACTTTGGATCCATTTTGATCATCAATCCCGACAGAATGTCAAATGCCAAAGCTATTCAGGAACTGTTTGCTCACCACTGTCGTATATTTAAGTTCCAATTATATTCATATGATGTTTTAACCTTTCACTGTGTTGCACTAAATTAAAAAAAATGCCAGGTGCTGTAATCTACAGAGCTACTCTCAGCAGAGTAATAACCGTAATTTCTGTGTGGTGTTTTCTTTTTTTTTAACTTGTATTAGCTGGGTGTGTGTGTGTGTGTGTGTGTGGGGGGGGGGGGGGGGGGACTTCTCAGCAGGCACACTTTCATCTGGACGACGTCGGTTATGAATGGAACGCCGTCGGCAATATCAGTATCGGCGAACTGCAGCTGTCCGCTGTCGGACCGATGGTGATAGACAATGTCACTATTGAACCTGATATATGATTTGATTTTGTTATCATATCAGAATTTTGTTGTTGTTGATTACATTGTGATTCAATTACTTACAAATAATACAATAATTCCATTCTAACTCACACTATTAACATATTTATTGTTATTTTATTTTTGTAAATGAAATAACCCTCCATAGAATACATTTTACTCAGTACATATAACTCAATTTACATATTTACACATATTATAAACTTATCAAGACAAATAATATATACACACATATGTGTGAACAGGGTATTAGATATTATTTCATTTCAATATGTTATCAATCAGTTCTTTTGACATTATTGTGAACTTAATTACTTGTAATTGTCAGAGTACATGAAACAGTTTGAAAAAGAGTTTGGCAAACCAATATGACGGATATGTTTAGTACAGACTTCAAAAACTCGTTTTTAGAATGGATATTCCATACCCGTCTTTAGGCAAGTGTTAACAGTTTTCTTGTAAATGATATTAATAATAATAAAGCTTATTATTCCATTCTGCTTTCGTTGTATAATTGTGAGTATTAATTACAAATGTAGTGGGCACACAGAAATAGTGCAGTAAGCATTTCGATTGTTTTGAACAGATAGAAGAACATGTATAAATTCATTTTACTTACCGTTGATTTTCAAGCTCTTGTGTAGTATTAACCATGATCAAAAGTAATTATCGTTTTTAAAAAAATCATTATTATTAATGTTTCTTTTACTCTTCATAACGTTAAAGTCAAAGCCGTAGCTTTGGCAATGTTTTATGTGCCCTAACACTACACTTTGAAAGATTCGTTTGCTTGAAATACAAAGATGAGATGACTACTATATGTAACTAATCTACTAAACATCATCCTGTTAACGGCAATATCAGACGAAGAAACGAACGAAGTGTTTGGAAACAATGATAGTTTAGTTGTTTTGGACTATTTTTTAAGATATTGATCATTCTAAATGATGATTGCAAGTTGTAAGCCTTTTGTTTTTTAATATATGCATTTATTTGGAAGAAAATCAAGACTTGACATCAAATAATGAATTGTATAAATACTGAACATGAGCATAGAATAGAAAAAAGGTGATGAAGTCTGAATGGCCAATGCTTGGGTGGTGATAGGATTGGAGGGGTTGGACAAGGCTGATTCTAAACCTATAAGATCTATAATTACTGTCGGCCCGATGTCAAGCGGATGCTGAGCCGCTAATGATTGCTGCTGCTGGGCCGCTGCTGGGCCGCTGCTGGGCCGATTATTATTTCCGACGTCCGTCAGATGTCGATCCGATGAGCAAAACGTAATCGGCCCGACGATGTTCGCCGACGTTTAGTCAATTGTAGTTTTACAAAGTCTTTATGCTTTCTAAATAAGTCATGACATGTAGTCATATAATTGCGGCCATTTACATGTTTTAGCTAGGTCAGTAAGTTTCTACAGAAATCCAGCACGGCGTATCTTCACCTTTCGTAAATCTTTCATTTGAGAATGAGTGAGCGAGTGCGAAGTAACTTATGTATGTGTTTGTTTATAACTATGTTGTTTATGCATAATGTAAAGCGCGCATACATGTAGGTATGTTATGAATCATACTTAATTCGTGTTTGCTAAGATTATCAGTTTTTCCTAAGTGACAATATTTGGGTTTGGAATTTTGTATTTCGATGAAGACATCATATTAGTCTGGCCAGTTTTATATTTGGTGAACTCAGTTCGCCTCCCATCTTCATCCACAGGGTATGGTTGCGTTTCTTTTTCTAAACATGTAAGTAATAATAACTTATGTCTTATCCTTTTGCATGTTTACGGTTAAAAATGTATGTATAGGTATAGTAACTTTTGACCCATCCTTCAAAGTATTTGTTAATATATGAGTTCAATCTATTTGCATGATATCGTCCGTGTGACGATTTGAATGAATATAAATAACATTGCATGTGAATGTGATGTAACTTTACATATATGAGTACGTGTATATTTATTTTGAAGTATATGTTTCAGGTCATTGTTCTGAGAGTCTACAATAAATCCTCCTTACAAACAAAGAGCCTTGTTATTCATAAACACCCCCGGTTACAATAGGACTCTGCTGGATGTGACGTGATTGAAGCATTGCTGGCGGACAGAAAGTCCTGTCACATTAGATTATTAGTCAGTCGTGACATTTCTGTTGAAAGACACAACCATTGGCGTTGAAAATGATACAGCAACATACTCAGCACAGTGACTATCCGCTTACACGATGTCACACCTTTTACCCAAACAATAAACTTGGACAGGCTGTCAACGGCTTGTTGGACATTCCCACGTGTATACAGTCTTGTCAGTATGTACTTCATCACCACGCCCAAACTTGTTACTACTTCTCCCTCATTCTTCACTTACCCCTGTCAAAGCCACAAGAAGCGTTCCGGTAACACGTTATGAGGTATGGACGTAAGTCCAGCTGCTTTACCATGAATATGGATAGTATCTGTGATCGTATTACTGTAACCTGCAGACAAGTCTCATGAGATTCCATAACCGATCCTTTATATGTCTGATGTCTGATCCTTAAGTCATCCTGGCTCCGACATGTCTTGCTGTCATCTTTAGGACTTGTGTACCCACTACCTACTATCATTTACTTTGGGCACCATGCAATCACTTGACATCTCTCATCTGTGCCTTGACCAACTGAGCCATTGTGTAAGTAGAATGATACTTTCGGTGTTCTCGAGCTACAGTACATGTACTTGTATTTCTACGAACGGAAAACATTAACTTTGCTTCATATGAAGTGGTGTAAATGTTAGGTTACTGAAAATAACACCTTACTAGTTAGTCATTCGTCTGATCAGTGTTTTAACATGAGAAATCCGTGAAGATTCGGGGTAGAATAGATCTTAAGCAATCCATGCTTGCCGTAACAGGCGACTACGCTTATCATCGGAGGCGACTTACGGGATCGCTGACTTGGTTGATGCATGTCATGAATGTGTAGCAGGGCGTGGAGTCATCCCACAGATGACATCCTTACCTTGTCAGCTTGCTGACGGGGTTAACCTCTTTGGTCATGTGGACAAGGCGTCCGACCTCTGATCAGAAGGTCCGTGGTTCGAATCCCTTCACGGGACTCGGAAATTTTATGGCCGCTACATTGGCGCCCAACGTGGGGCTGAGCACGTTCATATCAAATTTGAGCAAAATAAGCCTCAGTACCCTACTATGCGGCCCGGGACGTGCCTTCTGTTGACGGGGGAGTATGTAGCAGGGCGTGGAGTCATCCCACAGATGACATCCTTACCTTGTCAGCTTGCTGACGGGGTTAACCTCTTTGGTCATGTGGACAAGGCGTCCGACCTCTGATCAGAAGGTCCGTGGTTCGAATCCCTTCACGGGACTCGGAAATTTTATGGCCGCTACAAATGCATGTCAATTGCGTGGATCGATGCGCATGATATTAATCACCGGATTGTCTGGTCCAGACTCGATTATGTACAGACCGCCGTCATATAGATGGAATATTGCTGAGTGCGGCGTTAAACACCAAACCAACCAACCAACATGAGAACTAAATTAACAACACCAGTACCCGGTATCAGTGGACAGTGACACGCCCTAAAAATGGGATGGTGTAACAATTCAGTTTGTGTCCAAATCGGGTGAGAACACCATTTGCGTTGATACAGGCGAGGCAAAGGTGGCGCATTGGCGTTATCGGCTGGCACTGGTCCTGTCGTAGGCGTCCACCCATCCCTTCCCTATGACATGACACTTCCACCCACAAACGGACGACGTTGAGTAACGCAGGCGTTGCTAAAACGTTCTCCATGATGCCTGTAGACCTTTGCGCGAAAACCAAAGCTGTCTTGTCTTCTGAACCTCAGATGCTGTCTACACAAAGCTCGGCGTGTTTGACGGTGAAAAGGAAGCAAGACCGGATGTCTTGCAGGACGTTGTGCTCCCTCAGCCGGGTCGAACGTACGGTTCCGCTATCATGAATACATAATTATTGAACATTGAATTATTGAATACATAATTATTGAAGTTTTATTGAAATTTATTTTAAGCATAGTTATTTTTTGCGAATTAAAATTATTCCAACTCAAAGTCGATTCTTTCTACATAACTTAATGTGCATACATGTTTGTTGTAGATGCCCGCCATGTCGTTGAGGACGCGTTAAGTGCATATGACAACCCTCACAAATAAATGGGTGATGAAAGACATGAACACGGGTGTAGTTGTGCGGAACCTAGGATCGGTATCACGTACATGGGAATACGTACAAAGGACATACAAATCTCGCTCGGCTAAATGGGCCACGCCTTTTTGAGAAACTTAAACTCAACCATTTGACAAACCACACTATTATACGATGTGAGATTGGTGCGTTCTAACCTCACATAGATCTAGAAAGACTTGACATGGAAACATTTTTTTTACGTAATCCCCTTCCACATTGATTCACTTTTGCCAACGATCTTCGTAGAAGTCCTATCCTAAAGCTCTCCACAGCTGCTATGACGTCATCCCCCTTGCGGAAATAGTTTCCAGCTACAGTTTTCGTCATTTTGGAAATAGATTGAATTGTGGCGGAGCCAGATCAAGAGAATAGTATGGGAGCTGAAGGAAAGTCACAACCCTGGATTTAAAACATGGCAATGCCTAACTTGTACACTGGGTATTGTCCAGATTGAATAGCACACCTTTCTAACGTCTCATAGTCTTAATAGACATAACAAGTTCGGTTTATGTTCTGGCCTATTGGAAGATTGTCTACTGCGATGACACCCTCGGTATCTCAGAACACGGAGGCCAGTCTCTGCCTTCTTTGGTGGTGATGATGTCAAATGATTCCACTTTTTTTATTGTTGTACTGACTCAAGCTGGAAGTGGTGAACCCAAATCGTTGCAAAAAAACCTTTCTGAACCAGTTTCGAACAGAGTTATGTTATCACGAGACACGTTGTGCCTGGTGAGTTGTTTCATAGAAGACAGAAGCTTTGGACCCCAACGAGCTGATGCTTTGTTCATTGCAAACGTTTCTGTGATAATGAAATGTACACTCTCTTTTGAAATGCATGCTGAACTAGTACTATGACGCTCGGTCCGAAGCTGGTCGCCATCGCCATATTGTGGATTCTCTGGAGCATTGCTGGTTTTGCTGACGTGACAGGCCTTCGATGATGGGGGTCGTCGTCAAGGCTCTCCCTGCCACGCTGATACTCTGCTGCCCACCTACTTATGGTGGCGCAGGAACGATCATCCTTCCTAAGTGTTATCCTCAGGTCTACATGAGTATAAACCTGTTTCATCTTAAAAATATAAGACAAAATTTGACATTCCTATTTCCTCTTTCCTAATGTCATGATAAGACCACATTGTTTATCCGATTAAAATCTTTAAGTATGTATATATAATATATTTATGCAAAATCAATACATGAATATACCAGTCTACACTCATCTGACATTTTCTGTTCCTTCCATATTTACATATTTGCAAATGAATGATCACAACTGCAAAACTGTGTTGACGCTAGTTGTATCCACGGTTGTCTAGTAGAACAGGGACATATTCCTTCTGTGGAAGTGTTTGTTCAGCTCTTCACGACACGCAATATAGCACTAGCTCATGATGTATCGCCAACAACAACTGTGCTCCCTGTCCATGCTTCTTCCCTGACTCAATTGAACTTTACAAACAATGCTAATCCAATACATTATACAATTTATAATAATGAGCATCAAAGTTAAAACCTATCATCTCCGCGCTTTCACACTGGTGTTGATAGTGGGTCATTAAGTTAATGCTCAGTTTTCTTTCAAGTTTCTATGAAGTGTAATTATTGTCCAAACGTGATTTTCCAGAGCAGCCTTTGAAACTGAAAGCTTCGCATATTCAGCGTTTTTTGGCGTGTTTAATTTATAATGTTTCACCAAACCTTTGTAAAGAGAGGATTGGAGGTTTACTGTCTTTGTTGGTTATCTACGGCCCCATTTTACAAGTCTGTTTCTTTTATGTTCTCAATCTATTTTATATTCTCAACCTTGTTTAAATGTGAAATATGTGATGTACTGCCAGTACCTTTATTGTCCTTCACGTACAAGTTGTAATGTATATATATATATACCCGAATTATTACCGACGTGACGTCCAACTCACTCTCTCGCCAATAGTCAATTGTCCTATTATGTGGAACAATTTGCCTGTAGCTCCAGCCTGTGGTGTTCCCATTTCTACTTTTGAGGTAGAATTACGCTCTTCTTTTCGCAAACCCCCTGGTGTCCGATGCACGTCACTGTTTTGAGTTGTACCATATGTTCCTGTGCGTTTTGAATCCTGTTTTTTTTATATCCTTTGTTAATGACCTTGTGCTAGGAATGTTTGCTGCTTGTGATCAAGGTATGTTTGTTACCTAATTTATTTAGGATCGTATTACTCTTATTTGCCGATGACATTGTACTTTTCTCGTATACTGTTCGGGGCTTGCGGGAACAGCGAGATGTTCTAAATACATATTGTTCGAAATGGGGCTTGCGTGGAAATCGTGATAAATCAAATGCTATTATACTTAGAAATGGAGGGATAATATCTTAGTAAGAATACTGGACACTGGATAATGTGAAGATAAAGATGGTAAAGTACTATAAATGTCTTGGAATCGTGTTCTTCTTACGGTTAATATGTCTAAAGCATGTGGAACTCTTGCCACGCAAGCACGCAAGGCAATAGGGCCAGTTTTTCATGTGTTCAGTAGTAACAGATTTATAGATTTCTCGACTGCTTGTAATGTATTTGACAGTATAATCGCCCCAATATTGATAAAATATGGGGTATTAAATATAATGACACAATTGAAAAGATACAAGCATGTTATTTTAAACGTTTTCTTGTTTTGGATATATTTCCAGCAAACAAAGCTGTTCTGGGTGAAACTGGACGTCAGTGTATGATAATAAAATAAAACTGGATTGATCCTTTGAGAATGAAAGCAAACTTATATTATGCTTAACGTATTAGATGAGAATGGTGAAGTCAACTGGGCATTGTATGTGAGACAAATGTTAATTGTTGTTTTGCGTATGTGTGGTTGTTCCAAGATGCTGGCGATGGGAACATGTTTTCGTCTGCATTTAGAAGACGCTTAAGAGATATTTATTTCCAAACATTTTACCTCATTACATAAATATAAATACATAAAAAAGGGTAAAGAGGTGCGGTCAGGTAGCCTAGTGGTTAACGCCCAGGGTTCGATTTCCGACATGGGTACAATGTGTGAAGCCCATTTACGCTGTCCCCCGTCGTTATGTTGCTGGAATATTGTTGAAAGCGGCGTAAAACCATACTCACTCACTTTAAAGGTAGAATTACGTTTGCATAATTATGCATTTAATTCCTAAATTATTAATGTACTATGCTTGACAGCTTTATATTTATGTAAGTCAGTCTCAGCCATCATGTTATCAACTGACAGTGTCATCAACTACATTATTAACATAGCGTGAAAATCCGGGTACGAATTGATTTTCAGCATCCCAAACTTCACTGGTGACATCGGGTTGTCAGGCCCACTGACGTGGTTGATTCATGTCATCGAATCCCAGTTGCGTAGATCGATGCTCATGGTGTCAATCATTGGATTGTCTCGCCCAGACTTGATTATTTACAGATCACCGTCATACAGCTGGGATGTTGCTGAGTGTGACGTAAACAAACGAACAAACAAACGATTTGGAGTTTGAGTTTATACAAGTGTTGACAAATAATAATAGTTTAATACTAATTGCAGGGTGAGTATGATGTAACACTATATGCAGGTAGTCACGATTATTGTTATCGCCAAAGTCAACTAACGTCTGAGACCTGTATCACTAATATATTATTATTATTTATATACCGCAGGTTTCCATGTTCTAGTATCTGCTCATATGCGGTTTTATTTGTTCCTTGGCCAGTGGATCCGTTTGCATTCAACTTTCATCCTTCTCAACGTCCTGGGAAGTATACAACCCAAGCTGCCTTCGGGCGCTAGAGGGTTTTACATCCACCTGTAACCTTGATCAAGCAACAAGAAATTGAACGACTCCAGCAACCTTTGCTGATGGGTGAGTCTACAAACAGAAAGAACTCACAGTACCGACTAGATTGTATAGTTGTTGATGTCGTGGACTTTCTGAATCATTGCTGACGTCAGAGGATTTCTAGGACGTGGGTACTCTTCAAAGCTCTCTCGGCCACGCTTAAACTTTGCCGCCCACCTTTATACTGCCGCACAAGAAAGGCTATCAATACTTAGTGCTGTACTCTTATCTTCATTGACGGCTTGACTATTGTTGATATTACTTTAAAACATTTGGCCAAACCAGAAACAGACTACACTACATCAGGCAAAGACCGCATGTTCTTGAATTTGAAATTTGCAAACAAGACTCTCAAACAAAAATCAGTTTCCCCAAATGCAATACATTGACGTTGGCAGTACATTTGTTAGAAAGACTGCAAACTGCAATCTCCAAAGGGTTCATGCAATGCCATATATGACGTTTTAAGTTTGACATGATAGATCTTCAAAAGAATGTGGGCAGTATGTTTTAGCTGTAAATCCGATTTGAATTCAGGATCGTTATCAGAAATAGGACAGGGTTTGCAATTTTCTGTTGAACATGAGTGATTGAGTGAGTTGGGTTTAACGCCGCTTTTCACAGTATTCCAGTTATATCGCGGCGTGTCCGCTTAATGTGAGAGGAAAGCCAGAAGTGATGCAGGTCGTAGACGTTTTCCACTTCGGTGAAACCCACGAGCACGGGTATGGTGCTGACAAACCTAGAAACATAATCGGGGCGAACCAGGATTCGAACCCACAATCATAGGTTTCTGGCGTGCCCAAGGGACGCAACTCTACACAGCGAATCGCGGCGCATTACACGACTGGGCCACCCGTGCCCCCGCCACATGAAGAAATACTGCATGGATATGGGTTCGAAAGAAAAATGTCCTCCAACTTAATTCCAACGAAAGAAAAACGTCCTCCACTCAACATTTCTAATGGTGTTTGTAAATGAATCTTCGTTTTAAAATATGCAAATAGTTGCGTCAGGTCCGTCTGTATCATAGTTTCTATTTTGTTCGTTTAACGTTTGTTTTATTATTTGTTTGGTTGGTTTGTTGTTTAATGCCGCACTAAGCAATATTCCAGCTATATGACGGCGGTCTGTAAATAATCGAGTCTGAACCAAACAATCCAGTGATTGATATCATGAGCATCGATCCTCGCAATTGGGATCGATGAAATACATCAACCAAGACAGCGAGCCAGACCACACGATCCCGTTAGTCGCCTTTTACGACAAGCACAGTCACCTTTTTACGGCAAGCATGGGTTGTTGAAGACCTATTCTATCCCGGAATCTTCACGGGTCGTTTGTTTTATAAAATGCTGCCAAGATAGTGACATCTCTCGGTGACAAAATGTCCACCAGCAGATAAATCGACTTGGTTCATGCAAAGGACATTGACTGGCAAATTTGGCAGATATTGTATAAACTGACGAACTATTATACTATGAATACGTTCAACATCACTTGTCAAGTAAACAATGTCATTCAAACACTAATTACATCCTGTGAATTGTCACTGCTGGGGTCAAGACAAGCGTTCTACTCACTCATGTCATCACTGATCACACCTGCAAGTCCAGACAGACAAGTACTCTTCACAGCGCTGTGTGATTGGATTAATGTAAGGTTGGATTAAGGTGTGGATTCTCCTGTAAACCTGACAGAGGACATTTTGTTTAGATATAAAATACATGGATGCTTGAGTGGAGAGATCAAAACAGGACAACTCAACAAACAATATACTACAGGCATCTTCAGGACTTCTCAAAAGCATTCGACATGGTTTGGCACAACGGGCTAATTCAAAAACTTAAAAAAATAGGACCAAAAGGACAAATCGTTAACTACATCCAGGACTTCCTAAATAACCGAAAAATCACAGTGTGTATAGACCAGGTTCTATCGGACCAGTGTCCCCTAGGGGCAGCATTCTTAGCCCAACACTCTTTAACATAATGATCAATGACCTCTTCGAGGGCCTATCCCCTAAAATTAAAACATCCAAATTCGCAGATGACGGAGCCCTCTGGATCCGCACAAAAAGTATGTCAACTTCCCAAAATCTACTCCAAAAATCCCTAAATAAAATACAGCAATGGGCAGACAAGTGGGGCTTCTCCCTAAACTCCGAAAAAACTACAGGAATAGTCTTCAAACACCGAAAAATGAAACACACCACCCCAAATCTTAAATTAAACAATAAACCAATTAAGTTCCAAAAACAAACCAAATTCCTAGGGCTAATCTTCGATCAACACCTAACATGGGAGGCCCACGTTAAAAACTTAACAACTAAATGCAGCAAAGATCTAAACGCACTAAGATGCCTCACCGGCTCCAACTGGGGGGCCTCCAAAGATACTCTACTCTCTCTCTACACATCACTAATTAGGTCTAAATTAGATTACGGATGTGCGATCTATGATACGCTTAGCAATAACCTAACCAAAAAACTAGACTCAATCCAATACCAAGCTCTTAAAATAGTCACACGTTCCCAACATGGCACCTCTCTCACTTCACTTCAGGCCTTAACAGGAGAAATGCCACTAAACCTACGTAGGCAACACTTAACCCTTAATTTCTGGGCCTCGTCCCAATCAAACCCTCTCATCCAAAACCTCCTAAACGAAAATATCCGCCCTCGTAACCAGGCTCTAACTAGGAAGCACCCTTTACTTACTCCAATATCTCAACGAATTTTCAACTACCTAAACGAAAACCAAATAGATAACCTCCAACAAAACTGCAAACCATCAAATATATTTACCCCAAAACTAACAATCCCCAAAATAGACACATCTCTGGCAAACTCAATAAACAAACAAACCGATCCAAACATAGCTAAATCCACCACACTAGCTTACATACACGAAAACTGGCCAAATTGGTGCCACATCTACACAGACGGATCTTCCGATCCGATCACAAATCGCACTGGTTTCGGAGTCCACATAGCACAACCAAATAGGAACACTCAATCTTATCGACTCCCAAACAACCAATCCATCTTCACTGCAGAGTTAATGGGCATAGCATCCGCCCTCCATAACCAACATGCTAAAAAACATAAAAAAATCCTAATACTCACAGACTCACTAAGTGGACTACAGGCCCTCCAAAATAAAAACACCAAAAACCGCCCTAAACTCATTAACCAAATACTCAAAAGCGCAAATAACTTAACAGAGGCAGGTAAACAAATAGCATTTATCTGGATCCCAGCCCACGTAGGAATATATGGAAACGAAAACGCCGATCAAGCCGCCAAAAAATCCCTCAAAATTCCTGAAATAAGCCTTAATCTACCAATATCTAAAGCAGAGATCAAAAGCATTAACAAACGTAAAATCACCCAAAAATGGCATAAGACATACCTAAAAACAAACACACAGATAATCAAAATCCTCAAAAAACCTCTAACCAAACCTAAAATTCTCCATCCATCCAAGAAAATTGATAGAATAATCACCAAACTCCAAACAGGTCACACTAAACTAAACAGTCAACTCCTAAAAATAAAAAAACACGCAACCGGAAAATGCCCACACTGCCCACACCTGGAAACAATAGAACATGCACTCTTACACTGCACGCACTACCAAACCCACCGAGCAACACTCCAAACAAATCTAAAACTAGATAAAGCCATAACCCTAGAATCAATCCTAAATCCACATAACAATACAGAAAAATTTAAAGCACTAGGCGTATACTTAACTAAAACCAATCTAATGATCCGCATCTAAAAACACTCAACCACACCACATAAACAAACAAACACACACCAACACACTCCCTTAGTACACTACCACACCCCTAGGCATGCATTCCAAATTTCAAAATCTCCAAAACTTATATAAGCAACCACTAAAACCCCCCTCTGGTTGCAACACCTTTATTTTCCCTTCAAAACCACGCTAAATGGCCCGACCGGGCCCGTGTGCGAAATACGCTCCAGTCGGAAAGCGCACGTTAAATCTCCAAACGTAAGTAAGTAAGTAAGTTGAGTGGAGGGGGTGTCGCATTCATATTGAGTCGCATTTTTGGCTAGGGGCCAGCGGTCGCATTCTTTTGGAGACCCATTACTTTCACGTTTTACAGTATTATGAAAGGGTTTGCTTGTTTAGTGACAGGGAAAGCATATAGTACACATAGTCCGCACTTTCGCAGCAGGAGAAATAAGACAGTGGTTCGTTTAGTGGGTCGAATAAATTGAATCACTTTTTTGAGAGACTGTAGGGAAAGGAACCCCTCTCGGCGTGACCTAATGCATTAGCATTGGAAGATTAGCGAGTTAGAGTTAATTACTTCAATTGACCCACTATTTCGTGATTCGGTTTAGGGCATTCAAAGTATGTCAGGTAAGGGCAAGATGAGACGCTTCGGAGATATTTGATTCTTAATTGTGTTTGAAAAAACTGCTTCGGTTAATGGGTGCAGGAAATAAGACGCGATAGAAACATGATTCACGTGTCATTAAATAATTCCTTTCCAACATTCACATAAAACTACATCTTTTGTTTACTTATTATTTTAGCTCATCTAAAAGGCAATTCAATCTTTTGATGTTACGTTCAAGCCAATATCAAACATATTGTTTTTTCTTATGCCTTGGTAACAACGAAGGTCATATATTTTTTACACGGACCTAATTCTTTTCCAAACTAAGGTGAATTATGGGTTTCAGTAACTGAGTGTATATTTGTGTTCTGGTGCAATTTGGTATGGTAGGTTACCTATACCGTAATGTATGCTGAAATTTGTATATTATTCTGTCTGATTTCGATAAAATGTTATTACTCCTCATCTGTCAGGAATATTTATGGTGAAGTGTTATTAGTTTATTGCTTAATGATCTCATGCAGAAACATAGAGACGTAGATTCACGCAATACGTCGATCTTCTTCAAATACTTCATTTCTGTTGCGAAATTAACCTTTGATCTTATACACTTAAAGTTATAGATGTCTTCGCTTTGTGGTATCTATTACTTGTGGGTAATGCTTAGTTTTAGATTCATGTGGTATCAATGAAACCAATAAAGGCCTAACGTTTTCCCTTAAAACGCAATGTTAAAAGATAAACGTTTGATTGAGTCACTTTTGATGTTTGATGTGTCCTTTGATGTAACTGCGATCCTGTCGGGAATACCCATGTGTGGGTTAAAGACATATCGACAAAGGGACTGTAGTATGGTAGGTAACGAAAATTCACTGATGATATACAACAGAGCGATAGCAAGTTAGTGTTAATATATGTGTATATAAGTGACAAGGGATAAGTTCATGTTTTTCCGTATTACATTCCGTATCTCAAGGGCAAGGGTACAATGTGAACATGTCTATATATGAGTGAGTGAGGTGGGTTTGGTGCTGACAAACCTAGAAACATGATCGGGGCGAACCAGGATTCGAACCCACAGTCATAGGTTTCTGGCGTGCCCAAGGGACGCAACTCTGCACAGCGAATCGCGACGCCTTAGACGACTGGGCCACCCGTGCCCCCTGTCTATATATGAACATGAAAACAACGTAAGAAAATATCTGACAATTAGCATTATGGATGAGGTGAGGTGAGGTGAGATGGGGTTTAGCGTCGCGTCCAAGATTATTGCACTTATATAGCGACGTGCATGCACGTGTATGTGTGTGTGTGAGGCTGCTTGTACTAGTCCGGACTGATGCCAATTTATAGTGCTAGCACACTGCGATACCATGCCGCAGTTTAACATGAATACCCAACTAAGACACAGTATACTGACTCCGAGCCGACCGGTCCTTGTTTTAGCCCCTTAATGCCGAGCGCCAGACAGGGTAACAACAAGTACCATCTTTTAACGTCGTTTGGTATGACGCGCCTGGGGATCGAACCCCGGGCCTTCCCCTCTCCGGGCGGACGCTCTACCATTAGACCACGGAGGCGGTCCGCATTATGGATGATGTTTGTGGAGTACATAAGTTGTTGGAACTTTTCTCTTGCAGGACAAGGATGATACGATGGTATGGAAGTTCTCTACGTAATCTATGACAATGACCTCTGATACAATTCTCATTGCATCATGTTCCAAGAAGCAAGCTTAACTACATATATACTCTGCGAAAAGAGAAACGCAAAAGTTGTTCAATCGTAAATATCTGACTGAGTGTTGTCGACATCTATACCAAAGTATTAAAAAAATCGATAGGACATTTCTGCATCGATAGGAAATGATTTGTGTGGAAAGAATGTGCTACCGCAGAAATTTGGTTAAATGATTGAAAAATCGCAAAAATTGTTTGGGATGTTAAAACTTTGGGCTTCCAGGATTGAGTTGGATATTAGCTCAGGCAATGAGGAACCGTTTACGCGATGAAGGTATTCAGGATTCGGAAACGTCAACAGCAGCCATTGACGAGGGATGCCTTAGCAATTGCCCATGCAGGAAGAAACGTGTCTGATCCCTATTCAGGATCCCTAACCCAGTTCGCCTTCGTGTTAGGGCCTGCATCGTTGCTGGATGGGTTCACATCCGATACTGAGCCATGTGTGTAGCACGGAACTTTAAAAGAAATTGAAGTCGATTCTGCGGGTGTGATCGGATACTGGACAGCGCACCCAGCATGATAAACGTGTCTGCAGAACTTACATCGTACATCGTTTTTTATCTTGTCATTTTCAAATACCGTTTTTAAATAATTGTTTTCTTTCATAATAAAACATCAACTGTTACTAAATTTTGCGTCAGTTTGGTTTTAGACCAGAAAATTGTTTGGTGGCGTTTCTTTTGCCCGTTAGTTTATTATATATTTGAACGTTATGTTTTATTACATACATTTAATATGTCTAAGTTATGTTGTTTTTTGTTTCTTTAGTTTAAATTATTTCATTGTTTTTATTTTATTTTTTCAATGATTTTCTTATTCGCTTTCTGCATCCTGATAGAAGTACTTTTAGTAAACATTCACGAGAGTGACGCTTATGTAGGTGACACATATGTAGGTGAAATACAATGTTTTAAATACTCCCTGAGACAACGATTATGGAAATTGTGAAGGCCTACGTCTAACCAAGCCAGTCATTTCCAAACACGCATATAATTTTATTTCCTACACTTTTATTGAGAATTTATCTTGAAGTCTTCGTCAGAAAATCTATGTAACGGAGGCGTAGTTATGGCGACAATGCGTGTTCAACTACCATAACGCCTATCGTGAAAAGATGAACCAAACCCTTCTTTCAACACCTTAAACTTGCATGGGACCAATACAACTATATCACAGAATTGTTTTTAGACGTTCCCAGTACAATGCCCCTCACATTTTGTGTCAGAGACGTATTACGCAATGAATTCTGAGAAAAGGAGCGGTTAAAACCAAAAACAATCATTATGACAATGTATTGAGCACTTTATTTGTGAATTATGCCCCTCTCTCTATCCATAGTTGTTTTTCTTACAGTGACAGAGTGAGTCAGGCTGAATGTATTCGATGTGATTATAGCACTGACGTACACATACGGAGTACGATACTACGTGAGTGAGTTCGGTTTTACCCAGGTTTGTAAGTACTTCAGTTATAGTGAGTGAGTTTGGTTTTACTCCGCTTTTAGCAATATTCCAGCAACATCACGGCGGGGGACACCAGAAATGGGCTTCACACATTGTACCCATGTCGGGAATCGAACCCGGGTCTTCAGCGTGACGAGCGAACGCTTAACCACTAGGCTACCCGACCGCCCCTCAGTTAAAGTACGTGTCAGCTTGATGTGGTTTAAAAGCTATAAATGGTCCAATTCCCAGACGTTAATCAGTTAAGTGAAACGCTTGCGAAAGCCCGGGGTGCTGACTAACCTTGAACCATGATCAGGGCGAATCTGGATTCGAAAATATCATCACTCGCTTCTGCCACGCATAAGAGACACAGTGCTGTACAGAACATTATGTGGCCTTAGACATGTACACATGTATGATCTAAACACGGTGTTACCATGTATTCGACGTGAAGGGAGTTCTAGATATGGTCCAAAGCAGACGTCCTGGCATGTTTCATTCAAGTAATTGAAACACTACTGTGTTAGCCTGTCAACTCAACAGCTTCCCATTACAACGTCGAATAGGGAAATTATAAAACGTCTAGACCTAACTGGAATGAAAATGAAAATAACACAATAGAGCTCCACTTTTAAAGCATGAAATCGAGTCTACCCAAGTGGTACTACCTTGTTTTGTAAAAACGAGGCATATTTTGTTTGTGACTATACGAGCAGTAGCATCAGACATTCCACTATATATCAGACAATTAGAGGAAACATACCCTCGATAAGAAGAGAAAATACACAATTGGAAACGCCAGTTTGTCATGGGAACGAACGACCACTGTTACTATAATATGAACTGTTGCAATATTCATGAAGTCATTGCTCCCACTGGAACACGAGGGCACTTGTCCATATAACCCTGAGGTTGATCCCACATTTTAGAACTGGTCCCAAGCAACCTACATAATGCATGCTAGTCGTATTTGGCGACTTTATGGAACAGTTGGAAAGACTCAGGAGCCTGGTTAATTGTGTGTCATCGTATCCCGGAGTGGATTCACTGATAATATTACGAGTCGTAATCTGTTTTGTATTGTGCAGAAGGTGCTGCAGTGGACGAGAGAAAGGTTTGGCTGAATGATTTTTGAGTGATTGAGTGAGTGAGTATGGTTTTACGCCGCTTTTAGCAATATTCCAGCTATGTCACGGCGGGGGACAACAGACATGGGCTTGACACATTTTACCCATGTCGGGAATCGAACCCGGGTCTTCGGCGTGACGAGCCAACGCTTTAAAAACAAGGCTACCCGACCGCCCCGAATGACTTTTGAACAATTATAGTTCACTGATACTGCTTGAATGTCGTTGGGAAGCAAAGAGTGACTTAAATCGCAAGCGTCTTGCTCTTTTGTGAAATACATGACGCGGGTTGACAAATCACTGAAGCCTTATGTATGGCTGCATCAGATATGAAGAGAAACAAACTGTCAGTGGAATGATAGTTGCTGTGAGTCATTACAAAAAAGGAAGATCTAGATTTTTTGCAGGATAAAAGATTTGGTTTCATTGGAAAAGTATCACCGCATCCGGAATAAGGATAACGAAAAAGGAAAGCTGAATATTATGAAATGAAACAGGTGAGTGTGAGTGAGTATGGTTTTACGTCGCTTTTAGCAATATTCCAGCAATATCACGGCAGGGGACACCAGAAATGGGCTTCACACATTGTACCCATGTCGGGAATCGAACCCGGGTCTTCGGCGTGACGAGCCAACGCTTTAACCACTAGGCTACCCGACCGCCCCAAATGAAACAGGAATTTCTTGATAAGAACATTAATAATTCAAGCCTTTTTGTCAACTCTTACACAACTAGGGATAATACAACAGGCATAATAATATTAGTATCGAAAACTGGTCTGATCACTTTAAAAGGGTATTTATAGCCCATGATGACAGTGATGATGAGCATCTGTTTCATGACCTTTTCTCTGTATTTGAAGGTGATAATATAACATTTGCTTATATCGATTTATCACGAGACAAACTCGATACTCTGCTTAAGAGTGATGACTTTTGCTCAGAAGCTGTTTGATCAAAGTTAAAACATTAAAGGCCCCACTAAAACATTCAATGTTTTATGATAAACATATGGAGGATATTCCAAATTTTACGCATCAGTGACAAGAATGACGTTCAACACAATTCACTATTTTTTACTTGTACCATATCGTACCGTGGTTTTTTTCAGGTTGACAATTGACTTGCCTGTACATGTGTTCCAATCATGTGTTCCAAAAAGTTCTCCAATATTTCCCATGTTCTTCATGTTCTTCATGGGAAATACCCGAGAACACTTTGGAACACTGGGCAACCCTCAAATGAGGATCGGAGGCAGTAATGTTCCCCAGTGTTTCTTTATCCAGTGATCATGTGCAATATGGGGACAATCCCTTTGTCAAATTCTATCAGGTCAATCATTGAATTTGTTGAATTCTTGACAGCGTTTGAGTTCATGTTCAGAACTCATAATTAACAACAACATTGACATTATGACATTCTAAGTGACAATTAGTTTGTTCAATGTGTTGAATAGTAACATTTTATTCGTCTTTTATGGATAATTTCCTCGTTCCAAAATCACTTAATATATCTGAGTGATCATGTAATATTTATTATGGCAATTATGTCTATATCCATATACGTTGATCAGCGTGAGTTTCATTTATTCAATTGTTTAATCGTAACATTTAACTATGCCTTGATAGTTCCGTCGAGCCAAAATCACCAAAGAACTTGTTTGAGTGTGATAGATAAGATGACAAGATAACATATGTCATGCCAATATAGTTGGTTTGTTGTTTAACGCCGCACTCAGCAATAATCCAACTATATGACGGCGGTCTGGACCAGACAATCCAGTGATAAATATCATGAGCATCAATCCACGCAATTGGGATCGATGACATACATCAAGCAAGTAAGCGAGCCTGACCACCCGATCCCGTTAGTCGCCAAGCATAGTCACCTTTTACGGCAGGCATGGGTTGCTGAAGACCTATTCTATCCCGGAATCTTCACGGGGACAATATATCCGTCAATATAGTACAGGGTACAACATATCCGTCAATATAGTACAAGATATACAGCAGTTTGTAAATTGTCGTCTCTGGACAAGACACGATAATACGAGCAAAAAAGCTACGTCGCCTAGCAACGATGATGACCCAGGTTTAAAACACATTGTTGTCACCACTCTACCCTCATATTGGTGGTTCGTACAAGTATGGAGTGCGAGAAGCATTCACAAGAAAGCAGCACCATATGCTTCTCGGCAGCTTCGTACTCGATAATCATTTATTCCAGGATAGCAGCAACCACAATATCAAGGTGTGTGACTCATTCAACTGGCTAAATCCCGCGTGTCAAGCTCTTTGTGAATCGTCAGTTCCGCCATATTCACTCTATGAAACAGCTTTGAAACATGTATGAACTGAACAGAAAATGAACATTGTTTAAAATATGGCAGAATGACGAGTATTGTTTATAGTTTTGCAGGAGGTACACTGGAGTTTAACATCGTGTCTGACTAAACATTTTCAGATTGACCCTAATAGTTAAAATATATTTAACATTTAACAGAGGGATCTTGTGGGAAAAGCCTTCTCTAAGAGGTTTTCAAGACTTTGAATGGTATCGCTGCTTTGTCAGTGTCACGTGCTCACGTGCTGACTAGACTAATCAACCTGGTTCACTTGATTCTCGAGATCTTAATGGAAGTATCTCGGTTCTCATAGTCTATTCAAGAAGGATGTCGTGTCTGAGCCTTATGTTTCTTCACGTTTATTCGTATATAGAAATAGAAAAAAAAACATTTTATCACTTTTTCAGCTGACAGCCATGTTCTTTAGCATCCCCCAGTACCCAGACATAGAATTTTCCTTTTAATCAGAACTTAGTAGAAGCCGAAGCCGTCTTCTGGAAAGAATGGTCTTTGTGCGGATATGCTTAATTCAAAACGTTACCTTATTTTTCATTACATTATTTATTGTTCAATGTCATTTTCTTTTTTTAAAAAGTTCTCAGCCTGAGTGAAACATCGGAGCAATTGCATCAGCATCAATAAACCTTGTATGTAGATTTTTAGTAAATTTATTGTACGTAATCAAGTCGATATATTTAATTTAATATCATAGATATAAATATGAAATTTAGGAGCTCGATAGTCAAATGTTGTCGTTGTACAATGACATTGAAAACTGTCATGTCACATAAGGCCACAAAGTGGCGCTGAACTCAGTGTCTCGTGTGACCTTCCAGGGCAGCAATCACGGCTCTGCATCTCCTCGGCACTGACTGGATAAGTGTATGAATTCTGTCCTGCGGAATTCTGCGCCATTCTGCTTGTAACGCGTTGGCCAGTTGTGGGAGTGTCTGTGGCGTTTTCTGACGTTGACGTACGTGTACGTCTTCGAGTTCATCCCAGAGGTGTTCGATTGGGTTGAGATCGACGGCCAAGGCAAGTCATTGATGTTGGCATAATGAAGGTAGTCAGTCTTCCGTGACACGAGCTGTCTGTGGTGGAGCGTTGTCCTGTTGAAACAGCTCCCTCTGGCGGTCAATGATTGGAAGAAGGTGAGGTTGAAAAATTTGATTCATGTAGCGATTTGCTGTCAAATTTCCCTGAACCATAACCAAGTGAGATCTCGTGGTGTAGGATATGGCCCCCGCACCATGACACTACCGCCACCGAAATTGTCAAATTCACGTACACAATGTGGGGCAAAACGTTCATTTCGACGACGATAAACACGTTGTCTTTCAATTCGCCAGTGAAGAAGAAATCGTGATTCATCGCTAAACCACACTCATCTCCAGTTTCTCAAATTCCAAGGCTGTAAGGTATGGCACCAACGCAAGCGTTGCTGTCAATGGATATGTTGCAAAACTGGGACGAAAACTGGCAGTCTCCGTAGCTGTGGCATTGCGATGACAAAGATGGAACAGTCGAATGTAGCGATCATGTGCAGTGGTTGTAACTCTTGGTCGGCAGGTTCTCGGACGGTCTGCAGTGGAATTGATCTGTGTGTATTGGTCACAAAGGCAGCAATTGGTGCTGTGGTAGAAGGTGAAGTGGCGTATAGAGACTGCGATTCCCCTCTTTGGATACGTCCTGTGGCGATGTTCCAATCGGCAGCGCTGAGTCTCGGCATTTTTGAACATTAAAAATGTTGACAATTGAATTCCAAATTAATGACTTATGCTTTGCTTTTTATAGCCACTACCTCGAGTTACGAATGCCATAACTTGCACTTGCATTTTGTGAAAACAATGTCGTTTTAAGACATTGCAAATCGACAATGGCTGCTTTTGTCGAATATCAGGCCACCAACATTTTCCAATAACATATATCCAAGTTATATACCGGATTTTTTGTGTAGTCAGGTTCAATTGACTACACACTACCTATGCGTTTCATTTTTTGAAGAGTGTATGTAAGAATATATATTTAAGCGTGTGGATTCCCCGTGTGTTGGTGGTCAAATGGGTTATCTATTTCATGAAATGTATTGAAATGCCAGTGCTTGCACCACATAGCTTCAAGTGAAGACAGGTTTGTGTCTCCCTCGTGGGGATGTCCATGACGTGGTGCGAAAAGCAGTGTAAAACAATACTCATTCCCTTTGAAATTGTATTTCATCTTCAGTGTCTCATAGACCACATGTTGCCGAATGTTACATTCAAGAAGTATTTACCTTTCCATTGATATACATTAACATTTTAATATAATGAAGTGATCTCTCGTAATTTTCGAGATGGCCTCTGAAGACTCTAAACTCACACTCAAGCCAGGAAAGGGGATATAACAATAAATATAGCAGAAATCAGTCACATCTAAGAGCCTTCCACTCTGTCCCACTATACAGGGCGGACAAGGCACATGGGAGTGGACACAGTTCCAGAGCAGGGTTCTGCCATTTCTAATTACTACAATACAACCACTTAAGGCTTTTGTCGCTGACAGTTGACATTGATACTATTTAGAATTTCTTTGTGTCGGTGACGATTACTTATTCAGTATGTAATCCCCTTGTCCTCGGTCAAGGAATGAATGTTGAAGTGGACTCGCACCTTACATGAATGATTAGTCGAGGGGATGTCAAATATCTGAAGGTAACAAATAGAAATGTTTCGTAAACTGTGTCGCCTCTGACCTAAATATATCAAAGTCAGTTTAAATCAAGGATTATTTGCACCGATCAGCAGGAACAAAAACGGTTTTAGCAGTCACTGATACTTACGTACATTAGTTTCTAGGTTTATCCAAACATATTTTGTACATGATCACTAGACAAAAAAACTGATTTAGAAAGTTCAGCTGTCTGAATGTTTGGTTGTAAAATAAGAACACATTCGTGACTTTCATTTCATTTCAGGGTATAGGCGTCACTTCCTGTGATGTCATGGAATGGGTTATTGACGCAGGAATGCCCACAATCCCTTGGTCAAGTCTCTTCGTATTTTCAGAATTCTGGATCCACCTCTGTGTACCAGTGATCATTAAATTATACATAAGCCCGGATGCAATTGTGTCACAAAACACTCAGCCAAGGTCCGAGGTAAGCTGTTTATATCAAACATAAAATTAACATGAAGTCTGTGTCACCGTTTAGATTAGATTTATTTATAATAGCCAACCATTAGTACAATTAGTAGTAATTTAATAAATCTGTGAACCTATAACCACGTTTTCTTATTTTATCACACCCCTGACCATTGGAGCACAGCTCCGTGATAGTCTGACATTCACGTATATCTTCTCAAAAGGACAGAGATGTATCATCATGTATAATCATGGAATTGACAGTTCTAAGTCATCGTGCTTTTGTGCTTGTGCTACTTGATTGATTTAATCTATTCTATTCTATTCTTTTCTAGTCTATTCTATTTGTTTATTTTATTATATTATTATTTTTATTTTTTATTATTTTGTTATTTTTTGGAGGGGGTGGGGGGTGGGGGTGTACGGTGTGGTTTCCGTTTCTGAGGAAATGTGGGATAATTTCCAGACGTGTTTATGTTGTGTGTGTCACTGTAGTTTTTGTTTATGCTAATTGAAGTCACATTTAGTAATGCGCAGAGGCAAAATCAACCAATGCAAGTACAAGTAGGATAGGATAGGATAAGTTTTATTCCATACTGCAAAGCCTCAGGCCCATAGTACAATTCTGTTTTCGGGAGTGGTTACAGATCCGTTTAACAGGTCATATTCTAATTAACATAACATGATAAATGAACATTGATAGATTTTTTAGAGGATCTTTATCAGTTGTTGACATGATCGTTGGAAATCTTTGTAGAGTGGGATGCACATAACCAGGCAGATCAATATATTTTCTTCTAAGGTGGCCGTATTTTGGACAAACTTACAGAAAATGAAACTCATCTTCAATCACATTTAAATCACATTGATCACATATTCTCAATTCTCTGTCTATGTTTCTATGCCTGCCTACTTCGATCCTAAGTCTATGAGAGCTGCAATTTAAATAGTGCTAAACTTATTCTAAACCTTTTAAAGTTAATGTCAAACAAATAGTATTCTGTGGCAATTGTTGTCTTGGAAAGCTTGTAATAATTGCATTTTTCTGAACTTAAAACATGCGATGCCCATTTTTGCAAGTATATATCCTTAAGTCTTTGGCGTAAAGATACTAAAAATGAATCTGGATTTTTTGGTACACATTGATTACGCCAAACATACAAGTACAAGTACATACAAGTACAAGTAAACACGTCAGTAACCGAACCAAGAGCTCGATTAATCACACATCTACACTGGCGGTAACACAACTTATCTAAGACCAGCGCAAATTGACAAGCCGATCAATGTCGTATTGGTGCTTCAGGTGTTCTTATGGCTGAGATCTCCCCAGTTCCCGTCCGTCGTATCTGATTCAGGCAAAGAGAACCAATGGGCCCCAAGTTGTTCATTTGCGTCACATTTGCTTGTCTTAAGACCATCCTCTATAGCTAAAAGTGTTGACCTTTTCGCTGAGATGACGGTGTGTATTTCAAAGGGCCTGTGCGGAAGATAAAGCGTAACATTCAACTGATTGTTGTCTTGATACTTTCTAACAATCTGTTCTGCGACAAATTACGTTTTTTAGCGCAGATAGGAAACGGGTATGATTTGTGAGATTATAAGCCAGTTGAACCTACATAAGCCACCAGAGCATTGCGAGGCGACGACGAACATTTGTTTCGGAGGCAGCACCATAAAGTACACATAACGTAATGTCTTACTCAAAGCACAGCTAAATGAACCACTCAAAAATAGAAATTCATTGCATATAAGATTAAAGGAATTATGACAACATAATAGACTGGTATAAATATTAGTAATATAGTGATAAACAATGGCTTTCATTTGGCTCTCTTGCCAATGTGTATTCATCTACATCCCCCAACAATATCATCTTTTTGCAATAAACATAATTTATTTCAAATAACGCAGGATTTGAATTATCTTCCACCAGGTATAAAATCACCCGAGAGCGTGGAAATGTATACCTCTGCTGTTACAAATGCCCTGTTAGTATCTGCTAAACGTACCTTTCCAGTCTCTGTGTACAATTACCATTTAAAACTTTACTGGAAGGAAAATGACTTACAAAATAATCGCCATGAAATGGGAGCTGCCAAAAGACTTTGGTGTGCTGATAGTAGGCCTAGGTGACGTACTTCTACTTAGTCTACATATGTTGAATATAAAACTGTTAAAAGCGATTTTAGACGTTTACATAGGATCGCCAAATGGTGATATATTTAAGAGGCACGAAATGAGCAATATATCCGGCGTACCACATCACTGAGTACCTAAAAGGGGGTTGGCAGCCTCATTGTTTGGACGATTTTAATAAACGTGACTCTAAGTTGAGAATCGTCTGTATGCACAGTATCTGTAAGACCTAAAAATTAATTGAGTCGAAGCTTAGGATTGAGATTCGATGGTTGTTTCAAAATAGATACGAGGAAAGTTGACCAAAGATAAACCCGATTGTGTAGCCCATGGTTTGTTTAGCAAGGGGCGATAGGATGAAATAAGTGGCGTTCATATTTCATGCGATATCGAGCTGAGATTCGAACCGAGTGCGAAATCTAGAATGATGACCAAGATGGCGGGTGGCACTGTTTGTGTATACGAAGATTTTTTCAGTACGAATATATTTTGCTACTATACATGCTATCATCGAGTTCCTGTACATATAATACACATAAAATATATGATTCATACACTACGTTTCTCCTTAAATAAACCTAATTTACACACTCTATGTCCATTAGGATTAGCTACATCGTTCCATAGATCAGAGAACCAATTACATTACTCTTTCTTGTATATGGTGCACATGTAGCTGACACGTGACACAGACAGATCATCGAAATATTGCGAGACGCCATAGTTTACAATCTTTACCAGAGAGTTCCCTCTTTTATTTTACCGTATATGAGAATTGAGGCAATCCAGTTTTTTCATGCGAGGCAGCAATAGAAATATTTGTAAACATTGTCCAGTAAGACACGATGACCAACCCCTATGACCCTGTCAACTAAACTCGAAGCATTACGTCGTTGTACTAAGATAACATAAATTGTCTTTGTACCATATTTCGATCAATGCTTATTTTCTGTTCTACGCATACATACCTGAGATGGCTTCACTAACAAATATATAAAAGAGTTTGAAATGTGGACTTTCGCCAGTTCGTTAGAGTGAACTGAAGACCCAAATGATTGAGCCCTGCGCCTTCAGTTACTCCTGTCTTGTGGTTTGTGATTACCAAGTACAAAACTGGCTGAGAAGAAATTGGTGTTGTTCGGGTTTTTTATGCATCAGGTACTCTACACATGTCGAGGGTGAGTGAGTTGGGTTTGATGCCGCTTTTAACAGTATTCCAGTTATCACAGCGTGTCAGCTTAATGTGGGAGGAAAGCCCGAAGTGATGCAGGTCTCAGACGTTTACCACTTAGGTGAAACCCACAAGCACGAGTATGGTGCTGACAAACCTAGAAACATAATCGGGCGAACCGGGTGTGGAACACACAATCATAGGTTTCTTGCGCGCCCAAGGGACGCAACTCTGCACAGCGAATCGCGTGGCCTTTGACGACTGGGCCACCCGTGGCCCCTACAGTTTCGCCAAACGTGTGCGTGGGGTAGTAATTACTGCTTGGAACATTGCTCGTCATCGTGGACCGACGCAGGAATCTTTTCTAAAACTGTCAACGAATATATTCAGTCTGTTGTATAGTGTGTTATATCGTATATATTACTGACTTCGGTGGGAGACATACAACGTCTCACCTGCATAAGTTCTTTGGTGATTCGTCTCGAAAGAAATATTAACTAAATATCTACGACGGACGAATTGAACACATTGATAAAAGAAAGCACGGATACAGCATGTTTGGACAAAAGGGTGCACTACTTCTACAACATGTTTGATGGATCCTCGTATTTCCCTAAATAATTGCCTTTATAAATAAGTTGTTATACGTTTCTTATTTTTTTTGTATGGCGCAAGAAGATGTGCATCATTTGCAGCCGACCGTACCAACTCTCACACCTAATAACCAGTAATGTTTGAAGTGTGTTCCTGTTCACTCAAGATACATATTGGGACACTCGGTGATATTGCACCTTGGTAAAGGACTGTCTACGTGGTCTAGTGGTAGAGCGTCAGTTTGAAGGTCCGGGGTTCGATCCCCAGTCGCGTCATTCAAAAGGACGTTAAAAGATGGTATTTATTGTTACCCTATCTGGCGCACGGCATTACGGGTTAAAAACAAGGTCTGTGTATGCATGTCTGACTGGTTTATCAGTGTTAAACTTTGGCTAGCACTGTATACATCGGTATCAGTCCGGACTAGTAGAAGCAGACACACAAACGTGCATGCACGCCGCTATATAATATTCTTGGACGCGACGTTAAACCCCCATGTCCCCTCACCTAATCTTGTAAATAGTGTGGTTTCATATCACGTGGCTGCCTGTTGTTTGTGGTCTATTTCCTGCAACACAGATACAAACATGGATACCCGCAGGCTGTGGCGTTATTCATTTCCTGGCCATCTGTTCATATGCAATTATACTTTGTAACCATGAATAATAAATATCTAGACAGGTATGCTGAGATGACTTTCTATGTGCTCATTGTGCTTACGTATGCACAATTGCATGTTTTGATAATTAAACTAATTTGTTTTAATCAAAACCTATTTTAGTGTTGTCTTTCAACAGCCACGATGTGCATGTGTTGCAGTTTTTATATTCACAGATCTTTTACGTTGATAACGTTCATGGGGGATTTGTCTTTTTTTCATTTGTTATTATAGCTTTGGGTGAAATTGGTAGGGCATTAATAATTTATTCAATTCTAGCTAAACGTCTTAATTCGTTAAACTTAAAGTGTCGCTGACTCAATCCAATAAAGTGTTTGTTTATTGTATTTGAAAGGCCTGTTTACACGTTCTGGCTTAATTTGATAGAATTTCGTGCATGAGCAATCATCAAAAATAAGGATTTTAGAACTGCCATCCGATGTCATTACCATCTCAATGAAGACAGTAGTGACTTGATGTTCTAACGTCCTCGACTAAAACTTCAGTATTGTACAAAATAGCTTTTCATAAATTAAACGACACAATTACAGTGAAAATCTTCAGCTGCTGAAATATTGCTCCACCTGAAGGGTGTGTGTGTGTGTGGGGGGGGGGGGGGGGGGGGGGGGGTATTATTGGAAGGTTGAATACTAATATAAATAGGATGTTTCATGTGTCGAGTGAAATATCATGTTTCTCTTATCGATTGACGGGTTGAAAGGAGATATTTTCCATGTCAGAAACGTAATATTTCACTCGTCACATGGAATATCCTTTCCTTTTTGTGCAGCTGTCTAGTGGACATATTTTTTTTCTTACAAATGTAAAACCTTGAAACGTAAATTTCACTACCTAACACGCAGGGACGTTTCCCCACCCCTTGTAATTGCGGCTTTGAAAAAAAATAATTTTGTAACTCTTGTGTGACAATAGCTCCATCACTGCAGTGAAATATTGTTGTAGCAGAACCACGAGGGGTAAACATACTAACTCACTCCAACACACAAATGTGCCCTCATATTTCATGGACACAGTTTTCTATAACAGTTTTTGTCCTGTCAAAATGATCCCATTTTTTATGCTCTAGACGAGTATTTATAAGTATGTTCCATTGTATGAGTAAATAATATTCACGATGAACCCGCTGCTGTTGCTCAATCACCAGGAATATGCCAAAGAAATGCGAGTAAAGGGTTGGGAGTGGGTTACCATCGACGTTGAAGTGTTTGATATGATCGTTGGGCTCATGATGTCGGGTGTCCACTTTCAGTTTAGGTCTCGACGTTTGACTTATAATGACCATGTGTGCAATTGCCCACGAACTGTTGAGTTGGCAGACAATTAAATGTGGTGCTTGAATGACTTGTTTCAAACTTTCTTGGTACAATTTGTCTAACCCTCCTAACGTCGAAAATATGGCTACAACTTGCCATTTTGAGTTTAGTTCCAGAGTGAGCAGACTAATATAGTGTTTGAATGACCTGAATCAACAATGCTAGGACTTACAATCTGCCTCAGCCAGCGTAAAACACAACTCACTCACTACAAACTGTGACGCTCACCCGTAGATTCTCCCCAGTGTAATGAATGCTTAAAGTGGCGTAAAGCCAAACTCTAATCTGCCCTCAGCCACTCACTCAACCTACCCCCATTCTCCACTCACTCATTCAGAGTACTATTCAACAAGAGTAGGACATATTAACAGTTGCATCCTCAACGTACCATTATACTATTTCTTAGTGCGTTTCCTATATGAACATTTTTATTTAGAACGTATTTCCATCTCCAACAAAAATATAAAATATTGTAATAGGACAAACATCTTACAATGTAACTTGTAATTTCCTGGTAAAAGGACATCTGCGGCATGTGTTTATCAGTCCCTTGACAGTTTAACGTATAGAAAGAAGCGAGGGTTCTCCTTTTTGACAAACGTTATTGCAATGTAACACGCATATCCGCCATAACCACTCCTGTGCTAGATATATTTCCAAAACAAAACTGACAACCAGAGCGAATTTCAGCTATCGTGGAACATTCTGAAAATCACACAGATACATTCTAACAAAACGTGTAGAAATAAAACAACCGTCTGCTTTTGTCCAAGGTAATGCCTATATTACCTAGGTTGGGTTCTCAATATTTTCGTGAAGAAATTTGTCATGGCAACCGATTCAGGACATCCTTTGTCTGAATGAACAAAGCCATTCAATTCGAAAGTCTAATTACCATGTAGCCATGACGTGTGTATGTCTCGCGTAATCATGTGCCAAATCGACACCTATTAAGGATAGACAAGGCACTACATTACATCAAAGGTCAATGGATCAGCATCCACTGTAGATCAGAATGGATGCAGGGTCGGACTGAGTGTTCGATAAGACGGGGACCTGGTCGGGCAAGGTCGTGAGTGGGACTTGGTACTGGGTTTGTTTGTTTGTGTGTTTGTTTGTTTGCTATTTAACGCCGTACTCACCAAAGTTCCAGCCATGTGACGGCGGTCTGGAAATAATCGAGTGTGGACTGGACAATCCAGTGATTGACATCATGAACATCGATCCACGCAATTGGGATACGATGACATGTATCAACCATGTCAACGAGCCTGACCACCCGATCCCGTTAGTAGCCTCTTACGACAAGCATGGTCGCATTTTTACGGCAAGCATGGGTTGCTGAAGACCTTTTCTACCCCGAATCTTCACGGGTCGCTGGGTTGATAGAGGTGCTGGGTCGAAGTACATTAAACTATGGTTATAACGAACACGCTTATAACGAACTGACTGACATAACAAACTTATTTTTTTGTCCCGGCCATTTGTTGTATATATACTGTATATATGCTTATAACGAACTACGGTTATAACGAACTAAAATAAGTGGTCTCTTTGAGTTCGTTATAACCGTAGTTTACTGTAGATGGGCTGCTTGAAAATTGGTCATGTTCAAAGATGCTTCTTGACGCTAAGGCTACAACCCTACTGCATCACATGTACAGTTTCTTCTTGAAATAAAGGGCTACCATTCGATGATCCTAACGAGTATCTAACATTACATATTTATGTTTGCTCGTTATGTTGGAATAAATTGGATTTTCAGAATCTGTTATTGGAAATGAAACCAATATACATTTTGAGGTCCTGTTAGATTACCTGTTGAGGACAACACATCCATAAAACAAGGTTGTGATATGATGACAATAACAGCGAATCGATTTTTTTCTAGTTTGGCCTCACCATTCTTCTTTGATAATCTATCTTTTATACGCTTCGTTCATGTGCATAAAGCAATATTTTAGTTAACTGTATCGTAGTTTGTGGTGGTGGCAATTATGAAAATATTCCACTTGCGTGACTTACAGACATTTCCTTTGAAGTGTGTAAAACATGTGATGGTGTATTCCCGATAGTATAACATTTGTCTGATTTTATTATATCAAAAAGCAAATAACACGAACATGTTGGGGAATTGCTTTTCACTTTTGCTTTAGAAATTAATACGGACAACATCAAATTCACTGTATTGAATGAACATGCCTATAAAACTACCTGCTGGAAGATATAAAGATGTCTAGATGGGGCATCTTTCAATATATATATATATATATATATATATATATATATATAGAGGTTATCACGCGAGTGTGTTTGGGGATGGTAAATATCCTGCATTAGGAATAAACATTGTATTTAGCGAGCCTTGGCGAGCTAAATACATAGTGTTTATTCCTAATACAGGATATTTACCATTCCTAAACACACAAGCGTGATAACCTCTTTATCATATAATGTCATTCTTCAATTCTGTGCTTGAAAATCGCTTCTCCTCACTCACAAACATTACCTAAACATTGCGAGTTTTCCTTGAATGCGCGCATTAATATTTATTACGTCACAGGGTAGGTGATGTGTAAGTCGGACAGTGACAGTAGCCAATATAGTTCAAACTGAAATATGTTTCTTATACAGTGGCGAAGCAACATATACGCAAAACAACAATTGTTTTTAATTGCCTTTCGCGACAATCCATCGGTCTGTCCGCTAGAGTAACTGCCCTTTGTCAAAGGGAAGCTACTCTAACCCTAGTCTATGAGACATCACGGCCAGTGATTGTTCATAGTCGGCCTGTTCTGTCATAACGTTAAGAAGTGTAGTCAGATGTATACACAGCGCCAAAACGAAACAAGGTAACAATTCATACATATTTCGCCTAAACCCAACTATTTTTATTTGTGGAAAAGGTTTCAAGCCGCAGAGGTCTACAAGCACAGATATGGCTTCTGATCCCGCTTGCCTAGGCCTAGTGCCCTCGCAAAATTGTTTCGAAATTTATATCTCCAAAGTTGCCCAAACTTTTAAAATGCTTTAGTTACGTCGCAGTTCGACACTGACTTTCAGTATATATTTGAATAATTGTATCAATTATCCCTGTAGTTTATCCAGATTCACGATGGTTAATTCTGACTCGATCGCCGAATGACAAGTGCGACGCCATGTTTGTTTATAAACACTGAAAGTAGTCCCTACTTGACCTTTGATATTTGCATCTCTATCCGCATATGACCCCAACGGATATCGTTTTTTTATCCGTTGGCTTTATCCTGCCGAGAAACCTACCCATTATATGATAAATATATATATATATATATATATATATATATATATATATATATATTAGCTCAAAACAATTACAGTTATTATTTTCTAATATTCTCGAATTATATCTGTATTCATATTAATCAAAGAAAAATCAAATGTTGCAATCTGATTGCTTAAAATTTGAATGAACCCTGGATATCTTTAGGATTTTTCACTGCGTATGAATGTTTTTTCTAAGTATATTTGTTTTCAATCCCAACTTTACCAGTGCATACTCTGAGGCTTGGCGAAACGCATACCGCAGTGATTAAATAACGCGAACGTGAATTAAATGCTAAAACTAAACATTTATGTCTCCAACTTACAATCAGAAATAAGACGGCCTCACTCCACACTTTGGAATGCTTTAGTTGTTCAAGATCTAGAGGATGCAATTTGTCAAAGCAATCTCGGCGGACCTATCCTGAGCAGTCGTATCAATTTGGAGACGCATTAGGTTTAAAACTTACTTATCAAATTTGCTCAATATCTATTAGAACAATTTCGATTTAATTGTTTTATCCACATACTGCGAACAAGCCAGCTCAATTATCACAGAAGCATATGACGTCATCTACTGCATCATCATGTGTGCGAGTTAGGAAACAAACACACAGTTTTATCAGATTTCAATGCTGGTAAAGATTACATGTGTGTGGTTTCAATATTTGCGGGTCTTATGATAATGCGTATTCGATGTCCGAAATATCCGGGCAACAAATATTCATTTACAACCCTGAAATAAATTAAGGTTTATCTCCCAACTGAAGAAGGTGAGGTGAAATGGGGTTTAAAGTCGCGTCTAAGATTGTTGCACTTAAATAGCGACGTGCATGCACATGTGTGTGCGGCTGCGTTTAATAGTCCGGACAGATGCCGATTAATAGTGCTAGCTCACTGAGATACCATGCCGCAGTTTAACATGAATACCCCACTCAGACACAGTATACTGACTCCGAGCCGACCAGTCCTTGTGTTAGCCCCTTAGTGCCGAGCGCCAGACAAGGTAACAACAAGTACAATTTTTTAACGTCTTTGGTATGATGCGGCCGGGGATCGATCGAACCCCGGACCTCCCCCTATCCGGGCGGACGCTCTACCACTAGACCACGGAGGCGCTTTCCCAACTGCAGAACATAGTATATATTACGAAAATCCAATAAGCCAATGGCATTTACAGTTAAGAATACAAAGGAGGGACGTAAGACATATAAGCATAATTGCAATGTGTTGGGGTAAATACAATGAATGGTCATAATACAATGAATGGTCATAAATACAATGAATGGTCATATAGTTTCAAAGGTGTTTGACAAATGATGTTTATATTCCTGGATTTCATCCACCCTTTAGAAAAGAAATTGTTCTGATAGATATTGAGCAAATTTGGTAGGCAAAGTCGTGGGGATGCATTGCTGTGTATGTTAAGCAATCTATGTGTCAGGTATATGGGTAAATTGAATATTTCCTATGTAGAAGCTTTATAGGTACAGATTAAGTGCAGAAGTCGTAGTTACCTCATTGGTACATTTGCCGGGCAGATAGGATAGCAAAGTTAAAATATATTATCTAAATTCAATGTATGGTTTGACATTATTAACGATCCTACCAGAGTTACACCTACTTTCTGCACTTTGATTAATTATTGTTGACAAATATTGATAGTGTACGGGACTCCGGTGTTTAAGATTCGACTAGTTGTGATCACTGTCCAATATATGTAAGTATTAAGGAACATATGCGAAAAAATCAAACCATATAAAAGGAACATTTACGTGCTGATGTAGATGGCCTTAATAACGCGTTTGATAATATCAAATGGGACTCCTTGTCATCCTCAGAAGACGTGAACGTCAAAGCATAGGCTTTGATCTGTTCAATTATTATGTTCGAAACATATATTAAATACAGAAGAAACAACACCTTGGGATCCGCCTTGGATGACAAACGAGGTACACGGACTGATCAGAAACGTAAACGTCACAACAAAGTGGCTTAAATGCGAAACTTGCCAACCGACTGGGCGAAATTCAGTTCATTAAGAAATAAAGTTACCAGTCCCTGTTGTAAGGAAGAATATATTTAACTATTGACAGAAAAATAAATGCTACACATGGAACAAAAATGTGGTGGCTTCTGGTAAAAAAGTATCTGAAGAGTACTGTCACGGAACGTTGTGCTCCAATGATCAGGGGTGTCATAAAATAAGAATAAAGTGATAAAGAAAACGTGGTAATAGGTTCACAGGTTTATTAAAAAATACTAATTGTACTAATTGTTGACAATTACAAAATAATCCACTGTGCGCTCACACAGATCAGAAATTAATTCTATCAGCGCAAATATACAACCATGTTTTAGCCAAACAACTGTATGACAGCTATAAAAAGGAAGATGGCTACAATAACACTTTGACAAGAAATGTACCCGAAACGTCGACTGCCAATAAAGTCGGCTCCGACCAATTAACACCCGAGTCAATTAACTCCACACTCTAATGAGTAAATTACCTCGGCTCAGTAAACAAAGAGAAAATAGCACTGAGAGCGTGTCACTAAAATGAGTCTTTTTTTTGCCCAGCGGCGTAAAATGTATCTGTGTCTGCAAAACTAATATAATATGTTGTGCACAAAGACATGAAATGGTTTTGAATGACAATTATAAACGAAATGAAGGCAATGGACAATTTTCATTATGTTACGTACGCATCTGAAGAACACGAACATGTCTCATTAAGGTATAAACAATCTAACTTATCAGCTATTAAGATATTGAGGTCGATAATCCTCTACGATCGCGACGGACAAGGTGAAATATCTCGTTTAAAACTTACTAATTGTCGTGGTGCTGTGCTATAACATCTAGAACAAACGTTTCTCTTTTGCTTCAAGGTCATAGCTATTACATATTGAAGGTGCATTGGAGATATTAGGTGTGAAACGAAACATGAGACAGACGTACGTCAGCTGTAAGTTCAACTGCAACGGACACATAAACTTAATTCATGATCTTGAGGATTTATTTTACTGTGCTAGGATTTCTTTTACAAACTATGCTTGGTTTCTTTTTTGTTTCAATAAACTTTCGGTATTTAGTAACATGTCAAGTAATATCGCACAAGGTCTTGTAAAATACTTCTTTTGAATACATAACTTATCTTCTTACAAATTAGTAGATAGTGATATGCGTCAGTAAAGTCATGTATATTTCAAGGACTACAAATTCTGTCTTCCCTTGGTCTATTTTCCGGTCGATCCTTTTCTATCGATAATCAATGATTTGTGGATCTTATTTTAGTAATCGGGATACTGAGTCTTAAGGGTAGCGACAGCAGATAGTTTTCTGACTGGATTTTATGTTTACATTATAGGTAGAATACTGCCTTCTGAGAGTTGTCTATCCAACTTGTCCAAGTCTGGCTGAACTGATCAAAGATACGTTATTTACTAGCACATTTTAATACATTTATTTTTGGCATATGTTGTTGGGTCCAAATAGAACTAAGGTCTAATCCATCGAATAATCTTTAACATGTTCGAGCCAGCTATATTTATGATTACTTATACAGGAGTAGGCAAAAAATAATTATACATAACGGCACCCAATTTCGTTGGTTTATTATAAGTTATACAAGTTATATATATATCTTTGTCCAATATGTCAACATTCTTAGTTTAATTAAGTCAATACAAGTGGTTCTTCCCAGCTCTCCGTATAAAAATAGTTTGGTGTGCTTTTTTCACCCTAAGTATATTTTTTAAAGAAATCTGTGTGAACTTCTTCCATCATATCTACCTAATCCCCAACTTTCGGAACCATACGTTAATATAGGCACCATTGTTTGATCAAAGAGAAATAACCGGCAGTCTGTTGGTAAATCAAGATTACGTATTCTAATATATAATAAATGCGTAGCTTTTCTAACTTGAGCTACCAACGACATCTTGGCTGCTAGAAAATTTTCAGTTTGTCTAAAAACCAGACCCAACACTAATATCCCCTATCCTAAACACATTATTGTTCTTTCTTGATCCAAATACAACCACCTTAGTTTTATCAATATTAATATTCAACTTCCATTGTTTACAATGTTCATAATAAAGACATTCATATAGTATGTTGAAGGTCACAGGCGTTATCTGCTGCAATCAGGGGTGTCATTAAACAAGAATAAAGTCATAATGAAAACGTAGTAGGTTCACAGGTTTATTATTAAAACTAATTGAACCAATGGATGCCAATAGGAGGATCCAATAAGCCCAATCTGCGCTGACAAGGACGACTGATTAAATACACTAGAGCAAATACACAAAGGGCTTAGCTAAGCAACTGTATTACAGCAATACAATGTGAGAAACTGAAACAACACTTTGACAACATACCGACCAGACTTCAATTTAGTCGGCTACGAATTTCGTCACCATTACCGATGCTACCAGCACAGATACCTACATTTCCTTATTATCTCGAAAACTGTATTTCATTTTGTTGATCAATGTGACCACGCCCTTATTACTACCCATAAAAGTGACTAATGCGCTTACGAATGGCGCAGCAGAGGTCGCGAACTAGTCTAGGTTTCTGCTATACATCCGGGTACTCACTAGGAAAAAACAATAACAAAGGCAACAACCAGTCCCGGGGAATTGCGTTAGATCAGTGCCCCTTTAACACGCGAGTTAATTAACTCAAGATTCTAATGAGTGAATAACCTCGGCTTAGGTTCAATAACGGGAAATACACACAGATGGCCCTATCCCTATAAAAGACACTTGGTCAATACAATAGACAAGAACGTCTGAATATCAAACTAGTTTATTAGACTAAAGATACAGCCACTTCGACTGAGCAGGAAATGCTAAAATTCCCCCAAAGCTAGACAATCACACAAAGGTTGGTTATTCCCAGATTACTCGAAAAAAACCCTTGAGGATTGGAAACCCTAGCTAAATGTAGTTACTACATTTAGCTTACTATACAAGCAAGTAAGTCAGTCCAAGGTCAAAAGAGCCGGTTATCACTTACTAATGAAACCTGAGTCTCGCGTGACCACCTGGTAACGAGCCAATAGAAATGATCTGACGAAACTTGGGGGTAAAGGCACAATATCCTGACAGAAGGGTTTTGTATAGTGAGCGCGGACCTCAGTGAGGAAAATCTCTCTGGGACTGCCGGGAAATAATTGAGTGAGTGAGTTTGGTTTTACGCCGCTTTTAGCAATATTCCAGCAATATCACGGCGGGGGACACCAGAAATGGGCTTCACACATTGTACCCATGTCGGGAATCGAACCCGTGCCTTCGGCATAACGAGCGAACGCTTTAACCACTCGGCTACCCGCCTGTCCCTCCCGGGAAATAAGATAGTCTGGGGCGCTTAGCCAACGTGTGTTTCGGAAAACATGGGGAAAACACGAACAGAAAACTAACTGCTTTATCCTTACGGAAGATGGAAGTATCAAAACAAAGCGCTGAACATAAGCTATCCAACGGTATAATTAAATATATACAACAAGCAATGTACAATTATTGAGAAGGCAAATATGACCATAAATACAAGAAACATATCTGAGTGTACATATAAATTCCCCTTATGTTTGAAAATTGTAGTTACAAATATGGCTTCAACACAATAATTGAGTGAGTGAGTTTGGTTTTACCCCGCTTTTAGCAATATTCCAGCAATATCACGGCGGGGGACACCAGAAATGGGCTTCACACATTGTACTCATATCGAGAATCGAACCCGGGTCTTCAGCGTGACGAGCCAACGCTTTAACCACTAGGCTACCCGACCGCCCCCAACACACGAATCAGGTAGCGAACATAAGGGAGATAACAGACATCAAGTCAATACATGGTATGAGTGTTCAGTTAGGTCACAAGAGAATGAAGTAGTCGGATTACTAATTCCCTAACAAAGAATGCCCGTAAAAAGCGACTATGCCTATCGTAAAAGGCGACTAACGGGATCGGGTGGTCAGGCTCGCTGACTTGGTTGATACATGTCATCGATCCCAATTGCGTGGATCGATGCTCATGATGTCAATCACTGGATTGTCTGGTCCAGACTCGATTATTTACAGACCGCCGTCATATAGCCGGAATATTGCCGTGCGGCGTTAAACAAGAAACAAACAAAACAAAGAATGCAATGCTACTGTACAACGACGACCGCCGGACTTTGCCGAGCGGTGTAGGAAATATAGCGAGGGTGCGGTGCGGCCATTAGACCGTGATAAGAGGTTGATGCAGGAAACGGTGACACTAATAAAGGTGAAATCGACACATTCATGGCGACATGTATCACGTATGAATCACTATCAAAATTAATAGAGGTGATACCAGGTGTCAGCAAAAAGGTGATCGTATCGTATCGTCGCACCTGTAACAAACACATGCAAAGGCAAGTTAAAGAACCGACGGATAGCCAATTTCCAAATAATAATGATTGTACGTCATAAACGCTTGGTGGAACCTAGAATATTATAAACAAGTGTGGAATGCAGCTTGAAGAAGGAAAATACACAACACTGGCTGAATTGATGATATAGATGTAACACACATAGGGTGTACGACGTCTTAATAAATAGGGCGGTCGGGTAGCCTAGTTGTTAAAGCGTTCGCACGTCACGCTGAAGACCCAGGTTCGATTCCCGACACGGGTACAATGTGTGGAGCCCATTTCTGGTGTTCCACGCCGTGATATTGCTGGAATATTGCCGAAAGCGGCGTAAAATCATACTCACGCACTCACTCTTAAATATCCCGATCGATAGAGACAGCCGTTGATTCTAAAACGAAAACCAGACAATTTGTTGTTGCTTTCAGACAAACAGATTAATATTGACATACCCTTATGATTGAAGTGTCGATGGCACACGATGTTATATCGGGGATACTAACTGAAAGACGATTACTTAACTAAATGGATAATATGTGAACAAACAGCATTAAATCTAATCTGAATGCTTTGCATAGCAAATTTAGATCTTCCCGAAATAGACATGTTACCAAATAAAAAAAGATTTGAATATAACAACACTGACATATTAATTATCGTATTTTCAAATTACATTTCAAAAACAGTATGACATTCGCGAGACAGTTCGAGAGTATAACGTCAAATACAGACAGGCAGAAACAATACCATGATAAGCCAGTTTGGCCTGTGACAAGGATGTAATAAAAGTACCATACCCCTGTTGCTAACAGCAACCGGTTCTGTGGAATACGATGCCTATCAGGTGGGAGTTAGGGTAGGCGCACAACCGCTAAACATGTTTGCCTTCACAGGCTACTGTTGTGGTAAGGGTGCGTTCTGTGAGCTGCAAAAAGACGCTCCGAGCGAAGCCTCAGAAGTGGATAGTGAGTGAGTTGGGTTTTACGCCGCTGTTAACAGTATTCAAGTTATATCACGGCGTGTCTGTTTAATGTGGAAGAAAAGCTCGAAGTGATGCAGGTCTCAGACGTTTACCACTTCGGTGAAACCCACGGGTATGGTGCTGACAAACCTAGAAACATAATCGGAGCGAACCGAGATTCGATAGGTTTCTGGCCTGCCCAGGGGACGCAACTCTGCATAGCGGATCGCGGCACCTTAGACGACTGGGCCACCCGTGCCCCCCAGAAGCGGATAGACTCTGTAATTAACCAACAGCTGCGCGGAACACTTGCCGTAACCTTCATTATATCTAGATCGCCTGTATTGTTTTTGTCTCATGGCATAGTCTAATACATAATGACAGTCTGCAGATAGATGTTTGTAAATTGTACGATCATCACAGGAATCTGAAAGAAGGTCGAATTTATACTTTTCATCATTACGATAATTTTTCATAAATCCATTTTGTTCTGAATATGTATCCTGATTTAAATACATGTGTGAATACAACGAACTCAGCAATATCTCTGAAGTTATATACTGAACCGCAAAAGGAACGTCACCATGGGTAGATATATGAGAACCCGCATTTGTCCAAACACTGTAAACATACTTTGAGACATATTAAAAAGATGAAACTTGGCAAAACGGATCATCAAGGTTGAAATTAAAGTGTCAAATGTTCTTAAAGCGAAACACAAAACTAGTCTCTGAGAAAATGGAATCACAAGTCAGGATCTCGTGTGTCCGCCATGTGCATTGATGACTGCCGCGCAACGTCGATACATGGAATGAATGAGGCGGTTGATGAAGGCCATAGGCACTTGAGCCCAGACTCCGAGGAACGCCTGACGCAGTTCAGCTGCAGTTGTCGGCCTTGGTCGGACACGGGCGTTATCATGCTGAAACTCGTGGTTGCGGCGGCGTGCCAAATGAGATATAGCTTGTGGTGACAAGACTTGATCAATGTACCGGTCCCTGGACCGATGTTCCGGGACACCATAGGGCCGACCCTCTGTGCAAGACCAGTTTCACCCCACACCATGATGCTCGGACCACCCCACGAGTCTCAACAACACAAGCATCCGAATAACGTTTCCCGCGGCGTCGCAAGACTCTCTCTCTCTCCCTGCCATCTGCTGTTGGGATACAGTAACGGCTCTCTTCTGAGAAGAGGACTCTTCTCCACTGCTGGTGGCGCCACTGTTGGTGCTGTTTTGCCCACCGAAGACGGTCTCGGCTATGACGTGGTGTCAGAATGGGTCCTCGGTGTGGGCTGTGACATCTCAGGCTGTTTCCGCAGCAGTAACAAAGCAATCTTGAAGATGCTGTCGCACAATCTGACGATCCTGACGTCGGGTGGTGACACTTGTCTTCCACTACGTGGTCGGTCACCTGTAGTGTTGGTGGTCTGGTACCGTTGCTGGAGCCTGTAAGTGGTCCTTACGTGGTTTTGGTTCAGTATATTTTCGACGACCTGTAAATACTCGAGTCTGAACCAGACGAACCGGAGGTTAAGATTTAACATAAGCAAAATGTCACACCTTCCATTCACGTAGTATGTGATTGGGGGAATGTTGTGCAATAAATAATTAATTAACAAACAGTCAGTTTTATCACGCCGGTTTGTAAATAATCAAGGCTAGCTCATGGTTAAGTGCATAAATGAGTAAGTATGGGTTTACGCCTTCTTTAGCAATATCCCGTTAATATTAGGGCAGTTGACAGCAGAAATCGGCTTCAAAATTTTTTTTTTGATCGAACCCAAGCCGTAGGCGTGACGAGTGAACGCTTAATTAACCACGCGGCTACCCTATGTGTGAATGCATGTCGTCTACGTCAACGATACAAAGAGAAGTTATACATTGTATAAGTATATCATATTCTTTTTTCTTATCATGAAATCGTCAGGCCCATTGATCTAACAAGAAGCAATTATTTGTGCAGAGATTTAGAATACCAAATAACCCTGATTTTGTAATCGTCAACGCTGTACGTGACGTCGGTCGCTCCTCTCACATGAAGGTGACTGAAAATACTGTGAAAGGCTGCAACAGTTCGAACACTGTTAAACACTAATCACGCACAGGCCTACCTCCCAATTAATACCTGATACATGGTGTCGATAGCCATTATCTGTATGTGGACAACATATAAGGATGGCGTCAATATAACCGTCACCTGTCACACGTTATGTAATCAACATCATGACTTTGGTGACGCCAGTGCCAGAACGCAAACAATCTCATTTCGAGTAATTAGTGACAATATTCAAGTCCTTGTTTTAGCCCCTTAATGCAGAGCGCCAGACAAGGTAACAACAAGTACCATCTTTTAACGTCTTTTGGTATGACGCGGCCGGGGATCGAACCCCGGATATACTAGTATTGTATTATATCACGGAGAGCAAAGCCCAACGTATTATCTGCTTTATCGAACTGGAACATATGAAATATGCATCTGTTATACAATTGCGTGAAGGAACAAATAGCTATCTAGTGTATCAATTGTTATTACAATCTTACTTTCTGCTAGAATGTAAAGCGTTAGTTGTCCCAACAAAGCCAATTCGGGCATGGTGGTAGTAGAAGTCGTAGATGCAGCAGCAGCAGTAATAGTGGTAGAAGGCGTACTAGTAGTAGTAATAGTAGCAGCAGCAGTAACACTAGTATAAGCAGCAGTAGTTGTAGTAGTAGTGGTAGTAGTATCTGTAGCAGCGGTATCAGCAGTATAAACAACAGCAGTTGTAGTAGCAGTAACAGTCGTAGCGGCAGTAGCATTAGCAGTACCTGTAGTAGTAGTAGCGGCAATAGTAGAAGCAGTTATAGTAGTAGCAATTCTACTAGTTCTAGCAGAAGAAGCAGGACTAGCTATATCAGTAATAGAAGAAGTTGTAGCAGCAGAAGTGTCCGCATTAGTAGTAGTAGCAGTAGCAGTAGCAGTAATGTTTGTAGTAGTAGTAGTAGTAGTAGTAGTAACATTAGTAGTGGTAGTATTAGTATTAGTAGGAGTTGTGACAGTATCAGTACCAAAATGTACTAGGAGTAGTGTTAGTAGTAGTAGTAGTAGTAGTAGTAGTAATATTAGTAGTGGTAGTATTTGTATTAGTAGGAGAAGTAACAGTATCAGTACCAAAATGTCGTCGTCGTCGTCTTCGTCGTCGTCGTCGTCGTCGTCGTCGTAGTAGTAGTAGTAGTAGTAGTAGTAACATTAGTAGTGGTAGTGTTAGTATTTGTATTAGTAGGAGAAGTAACAGTATCAGTACCAAAATGTCTAGTAGTAGTAGTAGTAGTAGTAGTAGTAGTAGTAGTAGTAGTAGTAGTAACATTAGTAGTGGTAGTATTAGTGTTAGTAGGAGTAGGAACAATATAAGTTTCTGTAACAATATGTCTAGTAGTAGTAGTAGTAGTAGTAGTAGTAGTAGCCGCAGCAGTAATAGTAGCAGTAAATGTAACATTAGGAGTGTAAGTATCATTATCATAATGTTTTATCGACGAGGTAGATTCTGATACTGTAGAGGTAATCACGCATGTGTTGTATGTACACAGTGACGGTTTCATGGACAGTCTGCAATTCCACATGAACTAGTTACTGTCTGTCCAAACATTAATCTTGTCCTGTACACTGTATCTAACACGAGGCGCCCTGTCCTATTCCTGGAACATTATCTCATGATACGCCCTGTCCCCAATTTATATCCACATTACTTTATGGAAATGTAAGGTTGCAATTAGATAAATGAGTCTATTTGCGATAAAATAGATACGGCTGTGGACAGACATATCAAAGATCACAAGAATTGCAGCGACCCGCATCAGCTAAGCATCCATCAATAACTAAACAACGCATTTATCAACAGGGGTCCGCCCATGGCGGTGCTGTGGTACAGAGAGGTTTATGAACATTTCAGGTGTTGTTGATAACAGATATGAACGTGATACACGTTACAGTCAATGTCATTGTGGGGGCTGTGGGTGGTCGAGAGCTCTTTGCAGAGTTGCAACATTTTCTTTGCAGAGTTGCGTACCTTAGGCGTTCCAGGAACATATGATCGTAGGTTCTTATGCCACATTCACCCTGACTATATTTCTAGGTGTGTCATGACCATTCCCATGCCCATTTTATCAAAGATAGTTTGTCTCTTGTTTAGCGCCACCTTCGGCGATATTCCAGCGAAAAGAATCGAGTATGGATCAGTCAGTCCACCGATTGACATCATGAGCATCGATCTAAGCAATTAGGATATAATGACATCAACCAAGTCAGCGTGTCTGGCACTCTATCTCGTTATAACAACTAGCTTGGCTTGCCAAGACCAATTCTAAGAAAACGGTAAACAACTGAGACCTGCATTAAGTCGTGCTTTTCACCCCCTTAGCTGACGGTCGTGATATTCCTAAACTTACAGTCATTTCACTCCAGTCATGTTGGATCCCATAGTGAAAGAAGTTAGTCTAACTTGTTGTTATCAGTGGTAAAATAATTGATAAAGTTAATTAGGCCTACCTTGAAGCATTTATCTAATTCCACATATGTTTGGATAATGTCTAGTCAGTTTGTGAAATTAAAAACACACTGATTTGGTGTTTCGCGTAAACCGTTAAATGTGGAAAAATACATTCAAGACTCAGGCAAACTTAGGTTCACTTAACTCTTTCCCCCAATAAACTATCATAAGCACAAAACAAGTAAACATTTCAATTGTAAAATGACATCACCATTGCCAGACATACGCGGTCAGATACATTTTGGAGAGGCAGTGTCGGCTTGAGGTTAAAGCTAGCCTTCATGGTTATGCCGCAAACCCTGTCTCGATTCCCTAATAGATATAATGTGTGAAGTGCATTGTTGGTTTCCCCAGCAGTGAAATGCTGCAATATTGCAAAAGGCGACGTAAAACCATATTCCCTCACTCATCCCATATAAATTACAGTTACTGTATATCAGCAGCCACTTACATCAAACCTGTTTACAACTTAAGTCAAGGTGATGTGTTTGTTTTGATCACCACCGCCCAGCCACAGAATTATGTACAGAAAGGAATTCTTTCTTCAAAGATTCAGCAAACAGGAAGCGCATGTGAAATGTTCATATCATCTTAAAAGGCGACTTAGTGGGTGGAAAACATATCGTACACAATCCCAAGGCTCAGATTGCAAGTTTAACGGAAGTTCCAGCTATTCACAGCATTTTAAAATGTCTCGGAAAGCTTTATTACTTTATCGTACTGTATGTGTGTCTATGTTTATACTACAACTGTTCTATTTCCCGCTCCATGCTAATACAGATGCTAAATGACGCATCTATCGAACTGGATATTCGCCCACAGGTGAAAATAACAATTCCTGAACAAAGATGTTTTCTTAACAACTTCTGATTGGAACAATGCCTGTATTGTGTTATAACAGGTGCGCAAAGGCTTGTTTCCTGTCACTAATGAGTACTCATTAACGATTCCGCAAGTATTAATAAGGTTTCCTTCTTTGCCATATATAATTGCTGACGAACGTACATGTAATACGCCGGTTTGACTAGTCACTTCCCAGCTAAGCTCGATGTCAAGCTTTTTATGCGCAATTTGTATTGGTAGCTACCTGACTATTTTACTATATATAAAATCATCTGTCCTACCTAACTAAAATTATCGATACCTTGTCTAATATTTTCGTCAATCTGCATATATATACTCCTCCCTGTTTCATTATGTTCTCCGAGGGGTTATATAACCCCAGAAGTCGTTGGATCGATACCGAGATTTGGGCATATGAGTGGCCCAGTCTTCTACGGTGTACGATATGCTCTGCAAAGCATGACTTTGTCAAAAATCTATGATCGTGGTTTCGAATCCCGGTTCCCCCGATTATGTTTCCAGGCTTGTCAGCACCATTCTCGTGCTCGTGTGTTTCACAAAAGTGGTAAACGTCTGAAACCTAATCCCATTAAGGCTCCCATATCAAGCTGACGAGCTATGATTTAACTGAAATGAAATGTCAAAAGCGTCGTTAAACCAAACTAAGTCACCTTGTCACTGTGAAGAGCATATTGTGTCTGAGTGGGATATCCATTGAACTGCGACATGGTATCTCAGTGGGCTAGCACTCTAACACCGGCATTAGTCCAGGCTAGTACAAGCAGACACACACACACATGATTGTGAGCTATGTTCTGATCGGACTTACTTTAGATGGATTTACATGGTGATGAAAGAAGAATCAGTGATTAGTTTCCTAAAGATGCATCACCAAAAATTGTTTTGTTGGTTTATTTTTGTTTAACGCCGCATTCAGCTATGCGACGGCGGTCTGAAATATAATCTGGACCAAACAATCCAGTGATTGATATCATGAGCATCGATCCGCGCAATTGGGATACGATGACATGCATCAACCAAGTCAGCAAGCCTGACCACCCGATCCCGCTAGTCGTCTCTTATGACAGGCATAGGCGCCTTTTTTTGGCAAACATGGGTTGCTGAAATCGGATCTTCATGGGTCGCATCACCACAGAGAAAATTATCGACAGTTACATGACAATACAATGTACACACAAACACACATACGAGCGTGATCATGAATGTACGTCTGTATATACGAGTACAATAATCTTGAATGTGATATTAAACACCATTTCAGCTCAAATCACACAACACCACACTCATGTTGGTGGGTTTCACCAAGGAGGCAAAAGTCTGCGATCGATGTCCTTTCTGGTGTTGCTCAAACATCAAGCTGACACGCCGTCATATAACTAACATGATCAGAACGGGATTAAACCCAACTCACTCAATGTCCCTCCCACCCAGGCGGAAACTGTCAACAACGATCAGTTAACTGTCGGTTCAATTCAATAAAAGACAATACCATTCGTATTTGTAGTATGGCCAATACGTCTAATCTCTGAGGAAGCGAACGTCCTGACAATATATTGGATTCTGTCTTTATCGATTTGGTAACCATCCTTAAGTTATAACCTTATTTTAGTTTATTATCACATACAAGAAAGGAAGATGTTCATTGTTTATGATATTGAATGTAGTTGATTTACATTGTACCATTGCGCTCCTAAGAATACGCAAAACCTGAATAATGTTTTGTTTTGTACGCAATAGTTTCCTTATTTGGGTAATCGATTTCTACATACCGAATGATTATTGAAGTTACATTTTACACTTTATGAATATTTCGTGCATTTTTCATTGTGACTATCCGCGTGTATGGGACGCCTTCTGTCCCAGTGTCTCATGTTTGTCCCAAACGTCAAAGCTAGAGAGTAATCAGTCTCGATTATCTTCCGAAACAGATTCAACTGTGCGTCAAAGGCAAAATAGCGATTAACATTAAAAATTATTCACTGAAAATCAGTTACGACTCCAGATGTTCGAAAAAGGAATGTTCGAAAAAGAAGACTTGCAGGGAACGTTTGGCCTGGAAAAGAGCATACCCTGTGTCATGGATCGTAACTCCACTCGTTTCAGCGGCCTGGAGACGTACGGGGCATTTCGAAAGCTCGATGGCGGATATAAGGCTGCTCAAGTTAAACTGAATACTTTAAAAACTTGAAAAAGTTTATTTCGTTGAATCGAAAACTTTAATACCAGTTACACCTGTACACCACAAACCGAACCCCACTCCTCCCCAACCCCAGCATATACCTCATCCCCACCCAAACCCCCAAACCCCCTACCCCCTCCTAAAGAATCAAACCTTTACTTTTGAACTGTCAACCTACATGCCGCTGTGGCACACCTGGAATACTTCAAAGACTTCGATAAGTTTCCTGAGCCATTCGAAACAACTATTATTGATGAATTTGCACCCTGACCAGGTAAATCAACTTACATCAATCGCAATCAAGAACGAACAGGTTTTTTTTGCAAGGGCTGTTATATACAAATTGAATCATGAGTTTATTACTGGAAACATGTCTATGAGCGATGCCCAGCGCAAGATGCAGCGTCGACGCTTTGTTGTAATTGATGAGAGAAGTACTGTTATTAATCAACGAGGCATTGTCAAACGGAAACGCAATGCGAAGTATTTACACATACGATCCCGTTATCTAAAACAGGAACACCATACATGCACTGTAAACATAATTCAATGATACCGAAGAGATAGTTTAAGGGTGCGAGCTTAGACATTTGTGATTAAATGAGTGTTTGAGTTAAAATAATCACGTCCCGTGTACACAACCAGCTGCAATGCTATTTCCATCGGACCCAGGGGCACAACAAGGGCCCTGACGTAAGTGAATTTGCAGGACTCCATTCCGAAGTACAAACGATGAATTGTTGGAGCAATACGGCACCTCTGAACCATCGCCAATCCACCTACGAGGCTCTGCAGCATTAACAGAGCCGACATTGTGATAGGCAGGAATATAGCGCTCTAAAGTCTTGGTCGCACATTCAATCTATTGATTTTAAGGCGGGCGAACATGACAAACCCTCCTACTCGATGTCAATCAAAAGTGAAAAACACGTCGCTCTCACGTGTAGTTGAAAATATGTTGCGCTCGCTTTAGTACCTTACCGTTGGACGAGGCTGCTCGCCTAAAGGCGGTGCTTATTGACGGAGGCTCTTACCCTTCGTGATTCTCACTGGTGTGTTTCTGCTACACGTCTGTATCAAATCCACTCGCCGTCCTCAGCGAAACAACTTTCTGTTAATTTGATTCCTTCATTACGGCCACCGTAGGGTTACGCCGGGCGTTTTATGGATGTTTTCCTGAGGTTTTCAAAACATCTTCTCGTTGCAATGGTTTCAAGAGCGGATCTTCAGTTTTAAACCTGACTCGTGAATTGGACAGTGTAGTGCTTGTAGTGTAGTCTTGATGGATCTATATTAAATTTGGGATTTCCTAAACCAAACACTCGCGAATTACAATTGCAAAACATTCAAACCTTCCAGTGAGTTTGGATCTGTTTTAATGAAACTTTCACTGACAGTTTGATACAAAGATGATAGGAGCTTAGTTGCAAATTCCAGTGGAATGTTTGCGTGATCTGTTTCCAACGTTTAAGAGACATTTACGCAAGGACCTTCGACCATGACGGACGTGAATTTAAACTGCACGGACACCACGTCCGAAGCAATCTCCCAAGCCCTGTGTAATGTTTCGGGGACTTTAATTCATACATTGTCCCAGTCGTATGACGATGGTTTTACAACTACTTCACCCGGCAACGACACCAACGGGACACTGTTTCGTCGACGTCCCATGGCCAAGCCACTTGAGATGAACATTCAAATCCCGCTGTATGTGATATTGTTTCTCCTGTCGGTGGTTGGTAATATCCTGGTTATTGTGACGCTCATACAGAATAAGAAAATGAGAACAATCACGAACGTGTACCTATTAAACCTATCTATTAGCGACTTGCTACTAGCTGTGTTCTGCATGCCTTTTACCCTCATCCCCATGGTGCTCAAAAACTTTGTGTTCGGAGAAACAATGTGTATTACCATCCGTTATCTACAAGGTAAGTACCACAATGATTTCAATTTAGAAGATGCTTCCTTTCCCTTTTTTCTTACAAACAGATGTTCGTGGTTTAGTCCTGAAGACAATTAACTAGGGCTTTTAAGGATTGGCTGAACAATAGACGTTAATCTTAATGTTAATCCCGATTGTCTGATTCTTTCAAAGCAAACAGGGTGGGATGATTCAGAAACAATGTACTAATGGTTCCAATCAAATGTTTCAAACATTTTCATACATAATGTTTATTGATTCCCCGAACAAATCCATGTTTAGAGCTGAGTTTTAATCAGCTCAATATTAGAACTTCTTATATATGATTGTTTTGATGATGATGATGATGATGATGACGATGATGGTGGCTTCTATGGTTTTAAACTAGGAATTGTACATGGGCCGTTCCATAATGTGGCCTCAAATTTAAATCAGTCAAAGATACGTACTATACAAGTCATGTATTTCCCCTCTGTGAAATAAGATAGCCCTGAACTTTCAGCTTGAATGGTGAACGTCTAGCGTTTTGTCTGAATGAGTCCGCAGGTGTACCGTATGCTTCAGTCACTCCTGTCCAGGCTCCCGTCTCCCCCCGACCACCCCCCTCCTGCCTCCATCAGTACACACACACGCACCACGCGTATTCCAAGCTTTTGAGATCTGCGTAATATGCCTGTAGAACTAAGAATGGGCTCGAACCCTGTTGTTCGGTGGGACGAACGAACGCTTTAACCATACGACCACCATTCCGCTCCATAAAAAAATAAAACGTGAACGCCAGAGAATAACAGGTCACGATTATCCGACGAAACAGATTCTATTGGGACAAAAAGGAAAAACTAGTTTGAATTATAAGGTAAATCAGTCATGGCAACAGGCTAGGTGTTCGCGAAAATGGTAAGCATGCCTTGTGCTAGGCTGATACAATACACAATGAACTTAATGTGCATGTATTCGATAACAAGCTATCGCACATGTCTCTCGCAAACTCACTGCATTTCCAGACGGGTACGGGCCTACACTGTATGACAGGGTAACCTTCAATGTGATTGGTAGAGTACACTGTGTGAAGGGGTAGAGTACAATGTGAGAAGTGGTAGAGTACACTGTGTAAAGGTGGGGTGAAATGGGGTTTTATAGCGACGAGCATGCACGTGTGTGTGGCTGCTTGTACTTGTCCAGACTGATGCCGATTTACAGTGTTAGTCCACTGAGATACTTTACCGCAGTTTAACATGAATACCCACTCAGATACAGTATACTAACTCCGAGCCTACCATTCCTTAAGTCCCTTAATGCCGAGCGCCAGACAGGGTAACAACAAGCACCATATTTTAACGTCTATTGGTATGACGCGGCCAGGGATTTAACCTCGGACCTTCCGCTCTCCGGGCGGACTCTCTACCACTAGATTACGGAGGTGGTCCGTTGTGTGAAGGGGTAGAGCACACTGTGTGAATGGGTAGAGTACACTGTGTGAAGGGGTAGAGTACACTGTGTGAAGGGGTAAGCACACTGTGTGAATGGGTAGAGTACACTGTGAGAATGGGTAGAGTACACTGTGTGAATGGGTAGATTACACTGTGTGAAGGGGTAGAGTACACTGTGTGAAGGGGTAGAGTACACTGTGTGAAGGGATAGAGTACACTGTGTGAATGGGTAGAGTACACTGTGTGAAGGGGTAGAGTACACTGTGTGAAGGGGTAGAGTACACTGTGTGAAGGGGTAGAGTGAAGGGATAGAGTACACTGTGTGAATGGGTAGAGTACACTGTGTGAAGGGGTAGAGTACACTGTGTGAAGGGGTAGGGTACACTGTGTGAATGGGTAGAGTACACTGTGTGAAGGGGTAGAGTACACTGTGTTAAGTCCTTTTCTGGTGGCCCCCGCAGTGATATTGGTGGAATAATATCATTAGCGGCGTAAAACCATACTCACTCACTAACATTGACTCTGTTAATGGAATCAAAGATTTGCATCCTCTTCTGTGGAATACATCAACTCGTCGTAAAACCAGACCCGCTCATTCGCTCAGTCCGTAATGTAACCGAATCTGTGAATGAGTGTGTGAGCTTGGCCAAACATCTCTTTACAGTATTTCCATCATGTTACAGCATGTGAGCTGTGAATATTAGGTTCGAACTTAGTAGTATCGGATCCTGGTACGGCTAAGGGAGGCACCCATGCACAGTAAATTACAACGCTGTCCACTGGATCCTTAAATAAAGAAGAAAACATCACAAATTAACGAGACTATTTAATCACACAGTAAACCATTATAACATCCCCGTATAACATTCAAATGAAAAATGTCAATAAAATCAAAGCTGGAACCGAGGCAAAGCAGTGTGTGGCACATTGTCATTTCCAGGGACATGGGGTAATTACCGCCATTATTAACGACCATCGACGTATATATGAATAGCGTATAGACAAATGACATCAGACATCAGAGATATAGATTACAATGCGTAGATGAAACCATGCCAAATAGAACGAAGTCATCGATATATCCTATTGTAGGTCCACATCGTCGCTGTAGAGGTCGTAAGCGTAGTTCATGCCTGCTAATATTACTAAACACTACTGTGCTGAAGTTAATTATATTAAATCGATAGCTGACGAATACACAAACGTGTTCGAAAGTTACATTGATTTGGCTCGCGTTATATTATATCTATGATATACATGTTCGAATGGACACATGTTACAGATCGTGCGGGGTTTTTTTATTCTTAATGGAACAAATATTTAACGAAGCAAATGGTTAGGAAATATATTTGTCTTCCAACTCAACTCTAGATATTCTAAGAGCTGTTAGATGATACTGACAGTGCCGATTTCCAATCTAAGTCTAGACATTGTCGTCAATGCGTTGTGTAAATTTTAGACTGTCTATATAACGTGTTGTATAACCAGTTATTGCTTGAATGGTCCAGCTTATATTAATTCAAGCGTTATTTTGAAGGATTTCTTTAAACTTCTATGACTGTAAATCTGACTATGTTATTCATTCTTCGTGTGGTCATCATTCATTTCAAATATTACTTTCCTGAGTATTGCATGATTTCAGGAATGTAAGAAATCCAGCTTCTTGTATGTTCTTGATATTAACTATACCATGGGTTGTCTGCATCGTGCGTCATCCTTCTCCTACATTAATCTGACATTCCCAGATGGAACCGAAATATTAAAGTGGCGTTAAATATAAAACATCAACATCAGAGAATATCCAGTCTGGATCATCCACAGAAACAAATACCATTGGGCACACATTCGACGAGTATCACTGTTGTAATTTCTTTCTTATATAGTCTCATTGACTTTCGTTACACTTAAATTGGATACATAGAGGGTTACACGGAATACTGAAACTATTCATATATAAACAGCATCTCGATATCGAACTTGTTAGCCGCATACGACGGCTAACCAGTCTTCTGACTCTGTGTGTGCGCATTTGCATGTTACAAAACAGTTTCCAGAATTACGAATGTCTAACTTGCTATGGCAATGTATCTTACTTGCTATCTATGGAACCAGACCTATTGACAAAGTTTCTATCAATGCAGGTTGTGAGTCTATTGCATACAACTGTATAAATAAAAGCGACAAAACCCTTTCCATATTCACAAGAAATCTCTGCAGAAAACAGGGTCGATTGTCCGATTCCGACAATATCAGCATGTTTTATGAAGGCAATGAATATAAACGACCTAAATATAAAAAGAAATTAACACATTTGCCAATTACATACAAACACAGTCATGACTCAATATGCTAAAGGCAAGGAATTACACTGAATGTCAAGAAAACAGGCGGGATTTTTTATAATATAATAATCCATGTATTGATGCGTGTTTTGCGACCGCAAATGCGGAGGAAGAAGAAAGATAACTGTCATGTGAGCGTTAAAAGCATCCGTGCGACCGTTATCCGTGTGAAATAGTTAAATGATAGATAGTAAACCATGCAACAAAATATCGCAATGAGTGTAGGAACGTGCACGGTCACCCATTCAGCTTTTTTTCCTACATACTTAGCTGCGTGACCACAGCAGGGCGTAACAGCTCGCCTCAGACAATACTGCTGACTGGCACTGAGAGGCATTGTATCCTTATTTCAAGCTATCTATAGAAGAAGGAGTCGTAATGATGCCGTCTTTATTAGGTAACGCATGAGCATTGCATCAATCAAGTTGCCCATTAGACAACATTGATCTCAACTCACTTTCAAAGCAGCATTGTACGCAAAGCCATAATGTGCTACTGTTATAACTTCATGTATTGTAAGGTTCCCATTGAGAGCATTTTGTTGAGAGTCGTGGCATGCACATACATTTCGTCCATTGATCGACAAGTCTGCATGTTCCGCACACATGCCGCGCGTATTTGAGAACAGGTGAAGTAAATATTTGGCTTTCGAAGTAAGAGGCTTTAACGAAAAACTGGGTTGGTGTTTTTTTATGAAATGGGCGCTAATGTTTCAGTCCATTTAGTGTTTTTTTCTATATTCTTTTATTAATTCAATTTAATTGATATATTCTTATATTCTTATATTATCAGTTACATTATATATAATAGTCTTGAGTGGATGAGTCACCATTACACAATGATGATATTAGATGTGCCCCACAAGTACAACAAGAGGAATGGTATCAGACATAATTTGTTTTTGTTTTTTGATGGGTAAGTACACAAATACAATAAACGTCCATTTATTTAAGTCTTTGAAAGACATTTAGAAGTGAAACACACAAGGAAGAGAATTTATGGATGTCAACTTCTTTATTATGAGGAACACAACGCTTTGGATTGTATGCTTACTCCTTCATCAGGTGAATGATCTCCTGTTCGTTTACCTGATGATGAAGGAGTAAGCATTTTCTCCGAAACGTTGTGTTCCTCATGATAAAGAAGTTGACATCCATACATCTTCTTCCTTATGTTCATTTATTTGTTTATTTTACTTACTAGGATACCAATACAATGTCTTTAATATACATACATGAAACTTATAATCGATACAAATGGGTAACGATTGATCAGTATTCATACAAGTTCGCTTAACTGTATCACCTCAGGATGGTGACCGTTAATACTGAAGTATTGTTATCCATTCTGAGGTAGGCTTAACGAACATAGGTACACGCGAAGGCGTTGTGCTATAGTTCAAGCTGAATAAACATTTTCACATTCTATAGTCAATGTCAAGTAACCTCTAAAAGGATGACCGAAAATGAAATAAACATTTCCAAAAGAATTTTATATATGATGACGTGAAGGTATACGATAAAACCTCGCTAATCCGGACCCCATGGGGACGGAAACCCGCTATTTGAACATTACTGTAATTGGCGTTTATATATCCATTAGCTAAATTATTATCATACTCGTACTCATGGGTTTCACAAAAGTGGTAAACGTCTAAGACCTGCATCACTTCGGGCTTTCCTCCCACGTCAAGGTGGCACGCCGTGATATACATTCAGAAATACTTTTCAAAGCGGCGTTACACACAGCGTACTCACTTATATATCTCAAAGTATCATTTAAACAGGCTTTAATTATGAAATTAAACTTCTTCATTTTTTCAAAGTGTTTCTTAAACGTGTACACACTATCTATAAAGTACATTATCCTGGAACAATGTTAAACTTTCGTTTATCGAGAAATACGTCCGACTCGACTATTTCCCTGTGCAAGCAAGTACTAATCGGATGACCAGGATTTCGCTGTGCTGTGTAATTCTCATCAATCATTCTGCTTGTGGAAACTCTGTATGGATACTAACAGAAAGTAGTGCACTTTATCAAAGGTTGAATCAATGAATGATGCCCTATATATACATAACTGTTCCACGTGGCCCTGCTGGTGTATTGGGTAGCAATGAAAAGCCGTCAGTATAACGGTTTATTCATTATTTATGCGTCTGTAGTGGCCTATTGATGAAAATGGTGCCAATTGCCACCAGCCACGATAAGCCAACTGTATAACATCAACTCTGCATTTGCAATGCATCTTCCTGATGGGTATCGCTTTGACGAAAGTGGTCAGTGTACACGGGTAAGGCTAACGCATTCCATAGCACAAATTTCTTACAAAAATATGTTATTAACCATTCGTCTTCAATTACCATCTCGGTACTTAAGTGAAAAAACATATGAAACTGGCATAATGAAGACGATTATTTTGTGAGCCGTGTGGTTATTTATTATATTTATGACAGGAAATAAATGGACATTGCCATATTGATAAATATCTAATCCATTAAGCTAAAGTGGTAGGGAAAGGGAGTACACATAATTCTGCATACCAATGCTATCATATTTTATCGGGTATATTATAGCGTTGTATTATTGTATCTTCGTGTGATAGACGTTGTGTAGTTATCTTGAGTAATGGTGTCTGCGGACTTTTGTGTGCTCTAGCAACATATTACAAATCAATCGCCGGTTTTAAGTGAAGCGATCACACGCTGACTGTACTATCGGCAATGATAACGTAAATCACAACATTAATGTAAGATGGCTACATGATGGTTACGTGTGACGAAGCTATACTTTATCTTTTGAGGTTATAATACGTCATCAATAGATCACGACCAAATTGACATTTGTTTATATAGCGTAGCGACTATGATTGAACACACATTTGCATTTTGAATATGGATACTTTATTAAAATAAATATTTATATTTCTATGATAAACTGTGCATGTGGCTCTTTGGAGTGAGTGAGTGAGTTGGTATGTACACCCCTTAGCAGTATTCCGACTATATCTCGGTGGAGAACACCAGAAATGGGCTTCAGACATTGTACCCATGTGGGCAATTGAAACCGGGCCTTCGACGTGACGAGCCAACGCTTTAACCACTAGACCACCCCACCGTCCCGGCTCGTTGGAAACAAGGTAGAGATGTTAAAAATATACAAATTACCGGATATTTATTGTGTGGTAACTAGCAAACATGTTTCTACAAACAGGAACAATTCAAGCTGTTGGAACTAAAGCCACCATAATGAAGTATGACTTAATTAAATCTGTGAAAAGATTTATTTGATATTTTTAGCCGAAACGGGTTTCCTATCAATGTTAGTATGATCAGATTAAGTTCATGGCTCAAGATATTTTTCTATTCTTAAAATGAAGACTTTAAGAGAGTGCGAAATTAAAAGTTTCAAACGTGACCATTCTAATCAAACATCGCCTTTATCAAGCCTTGGCCTTTTGGCAACAATGCAAAATCAAATGTCATATATCTTCTACACGAAAATTCCAATAAGTACAAACATAATTATTCTAGCGTCATGAATACCGTTCTGTTATTCTACATTAACGCAGGCGTCGCTATCCCAAACGCCTCTAGCCTCCCAGTCATATCAATATTAATATGCGTAGCAGTGTTCGGCAAGTATTGGTGTTGCTTAGACGTGACAAAACGCTATTATACGGGCAGATTATTAATCCCTAATTGATAGGAATGGTTCTGCAGGAGAACGCTTTCATGTCAAAATTTAATATTATATCCTTATGGTGAGAGTAATTCTATGATTTATTAGATTTATTTCAAGATTACAAAGGTTACGGAAAATTGATACGAAGTTGCGTATGGTTTGTTTTGACATTCGGTTCACGTGAAAACACGTGTAGGGCTTTAGGGAAGCGCAATATGATATAGGGTGACACATACAGCTCTAAAAAGTCGGAATGCAAGAAAAATAAATATCGATTAGTATCAATATGGTCTACGGTTTACTTTAGCTTTCAGGTAACTGTTTTTCCTTTGAGTGAATTCTAATGACATATTATCAGAGTATTTTATCTAAGAAAGTCTTTCATTAGCGATATCTTGGAAACATTACAGAGCTGGTGCATATCGCTGCACTGATGAAGGGTAAACACACATTCCATTAAGTCCATTTCGTTGAAGACGATGTAAGCCTTTGCTCCCGAAAATTTTCAAATACGGATAAGATGATGAATGTTCGTTGCACTGCATATCTTAGGTTACTCAACAGTATTGAATGTATGCATAATTTAAAGATTACGATATATTTATGTGTTCTTAAACATTTATTGATATGTATATATTATATAATACTTGTTTGGGACCTAAAGCGTTGGACATACACATGTAATAACTAACTGTAACGTTGGTTTGCAATCACAATTTGTTCAAATTGCATCTTTGAAAATATTACTTTGTTATTTATAAGTCAGGTCAAATAATACGTTTGGTGGCCTGTTTTGCAATGCATTCAACAGCATATAGATATGTGCAGGTCATGTCGATATATGTTTAAAACAAAACAAAGAAACAATTACATATAACAATAGCATTTAAACTTGGAAACTTCTATTGAATTAAACAACATTTATTCATTCAAAAACATAACCACATAAACTAATGTTTGCAAATGCCACCGAAATTACATGCAGTGACAAAGATTCGAAATATATATTCTCACTGGTGTATGATTTTGATTTTAGTCAGAATCCCCACATGGGATTTACTTAAATACCTAAAAACCCTGTACAACCCACCAAGGTTCGTATACATGAAACGAACGACAGTTAACGAACATATAAACTGATATGTTGAGGTTCTGAATGCATGTTCTACACAGTACACAGAGATACACAGTACATGTGTATTCCCCGTGTACATGTGTATGGATATAAAGCTACAGATATGTGTTAAAAAATCACTGAGTGATACGCTGCAGTTGCAAAATGCAAATGATGTGAGCAGAAATATGCGGCAGAGAGAAAAAAGTAAGTAGTTTCTTGAATGACTATAATGTGCGTCTAAGTGATGCTATCATCTAAATCGACCTCATTGAATTCAAGAGAAGGCATAAACGGACCACCAATTGAGTTAACAGACTTAAATCGAATGAACAGAAGGTGCTCGCCGTTGATAGCCACTTAAGCTGCGTGCTGTAGGTTCGATTCTTTCATACGAAGATGCCCCGTGTTGTCCCTGATTGATCTTCAACATGCATCTTGAACATTACGAGTTCTGCCAAGTATCTTTCGGTCATATCATAATGATCTAACGTTTGGGAATAAGAGTGGATTGAGTATTTACCAGAAAACATTCAAATGTTTACCTGGGCCTGGTTTCATAAAGAGATGTTTGTGTTGCGGCTCCCTTGACCAGCTTCAAATATGATGCTGCGACAGTAAATGGAGCACTCCCATCGGTTTAAACATGTCAGGAAACCGGCCCTTGAATTTAGTCTACAAATATCTTAACTCCAATACTTTAACCTAGATTTAAGATGGTCATAATGCTAAGGTCGTTTTGATGAACATGTCTTGTTTCCCATTCTTTGATCTCAGTGATACCAATCAATGTGTTGTGAAGTTTAGGAGCTACAGTGTACGTTAGTGTAAAATGGGATTTTATAATGGAGGGCAAAACTCGGAATAAAAGGCATATTGCATTCTTATCATGCAATATTCATATTAAGAGGTAATCGTTTTACATCATGCACAACCAGACATTTTACCATATCACATCACATCGCATCACTCGAACAAAGGTAGCATTTGATATCGAAGCTGATGTATAATGTACTAATCTATATTACTCGTGAGGGTAGAAAGTTAACGTGTAATACCTTATTTCCATTTGCACTTGGGGTATTAGCGATGTTTGCCGCAGACGGGTCATATTGTTCCATTGTTTGAAAAAATGCGACATAAGGTCCTCCATGGTTAATGGCATTAATATCGCACGATTTAAGACAATCTCCGAATAGAGGCATACACCCTTGAAACATAGGCTACAGGTCAAGTTGTCAAAGATACGGTGTTATATATCAAACAAACAGTGACATTAATTCCCATTTTACGACTGTCCCTACTCATATGTGTATGACATATTTTTATAGGTTTTATGCTAATAGTATTATAATACCAATTGATGCAAAAATGTAAACACAGTGAGTTATTTCCCTATATGCCTCTGTCGTAAAATGTGAACTTGACGCAGAATATAATAATAATAATCTAGTGCAAAGTAATCCACATTTATCCACTTCTTTTTCAAATGGAAATAATATCTACCTCATGTAAAGTCATTCAACTATTCTCTGTCCTTATATATTCAGTGAGGTTTCTCTGTAGGCGTGACGCGTTCATACATTTTACTTTCTGAAAATTCTTGAAACTGGGAATTAAGTATTAGCCGTCCCCTGTGAATGAATGTTGTAAGTTCCCTCGCCAAAAGTTCAACGCTTATATAATTCATTCACTTGGTACTACAAATCCGTTATTCCTCTAATCTCGTCGGCTAGTCTCTAAGCATATTACCAAACAGGTGAGCCGAAGTCTAGTGTAAATTTTTGTTTACTATGAGTCAATAGACATGTGTTGAATACATATATTCCCTTTTTTAAGATGGCTAGATGTTTTGAGAATACGACTGCATTTGTAGATTCGTTAGCTGAGAGTACCCCGCTACCGTAAATGGTATGGTACCTCAATGGTTACAAGATTCCAAGATTTCAAGTTCCGGGTTAAACATATTCGCGTTACTTATTATGTATCGTTTTGCAACTCGTTGCATTTGTGGTGTCTACAGCTTTTGACATGCTTCAAAATATAGAAGAAGGGTACTCTTGGAAATAAAAGCTACAAAACCCTTTCCATATTCATCAGAATTCTCTAAAGAGTAGATTGCACAGGCCCCAGGGGCATGCTGTTAGATGGCAACTATATGAGGTAATGTGAAGTTACAACCCCAAGACACGAACAATGATCAGGCAGTATTCATGATATATCATGGTAGGAAGGAGGCTTGTTCGCTTTTACAACTCAGTCTATGCCCCAATGTGTTGTCTAGATCTGAATTACACGGCAATGTTTAATTTCAGTCTTTCATATCGAAAGTGATATTGGCATAACATGGCAAATTTGAAGAATAGGAGTTTGGTAGTAATCATTAGGTAACGACTTCCTGAGTTAATATTGTAACCGCTTCGAATAAAATTTCAGTTTGATGGAGAGCAACTCGTTTACCAAGGTGAAACCCTCGAGCACAAGAATGAGAAAAAGAAGGACTTGCACTTGTGTCCAACTATGGGGGTTAATACGGTTTTAAAGACCAACCGATCTGGCATGACCGACAAAATCTTGAAGTCAGATTAGAAACATAACACTTCGATGAGAACACGGGGAATACAGCTACAGATGTCTGCCCAGCATCACAACGACGTCGACACTCACCGATCACCAAATGCATTGCAGGACTGTCTTGGGAAGGTGTGATCAGCATTTGATTAAAAGACCACAACTTTCCGTCTTTCAACTTTTGGCATTATTTAACAAAGCTTTATCGACCAAAGGCATTTCATTATTTAAGAAAGCAGAAATGACATCCCTTGTAGCTATTGTGATGGAAATGTAAGCGTGTATCCGTCAAAATGAAGGATTATTTTGTATAGTACCCGTTGGTGACTGAATAATTATGTTCTGCATTAACATGGACTATGCACATTTCAAATATGAAATTTATAAGTTTATAAGGTCAGGTTTGCAATTATAGCGTCGTAATTCAACATTTTTTTAACACGACGACGTAGAGACCTCAAGAATTGAGTGTGGTTGGGCATGTCTTGTGACAGGGTGATTTGAGTTGAAATATGGTTCGTCGCGTTCAAAAGTATTTCACTTATGTAGCGACGTGTATGTACGTGTGTGTAGCTGCTTGTATTAATCCGGACGTATGCAGGAAGGTTTTATTGTGCAATCCCCCTGAGATACCATGTCTCAACTTAAATGCGAACACCTCATTCAGACACAGCACACTGACTCCGAACCGGCCGGTCCTTGCTTTATGTCCGTAAAGCTGAGCGCCAGACAGGGTATCAACTTCTACTATATTTTAGAACCTCACCGGGGAGCGATTCTCTTGCTTATGTGCCACGATGACACGAGGGCGATGGCTCTTGGGCCACTATACACAAAACATCGCTTGTATTTACATACTAGTATTGTAAATATTTTAACATCGGGACCTAACAATCGCCATCCAATTGCATAAAAGCGATTGTTGGCGAAAATCATTGCCAAGCTGCAAATTGATCCAGACCAGTCTTAAATGATTAGCACTGTAGCCCCTGAATATACGTGACAATATCGTATGCAAGAGGACTGTTTCTAATACATAATCTGCTTTACGTTCAATCGTTGACGTATTATTTTCTTAAAATGAGCGATTCAAATTGAAAATTCGAGTGCATCACAGTTTTAGCTATCGTGAAGGAGTTTGGGTTTACGCCGCTTTTAGGAATATTCCAGCACTATCATGGTGGGGCACAACAGAAATGAGCTTCACACATTGTACCCATGTCGGGAATGGAACCCCGGTCTTCGGCATGACGAGCTAGTGCTTTAGCCACTAGCCTATCCGTCCGCACCTATAGCTACCATGGCGTAACATAACAATTCAATTTAAATCGTTGCTGAAACAAATGAACAACTGTATACCTTTTCGATAATTTGGGAAGGACGGAAGGTGTCTGGAGGCTATGAACTGGACCGTTGATAGGTTATTTCAGGTAAAACCAGCAGTGTAAGATAATGCTGAAGACGTCATGTATTAAATGCTATGCCATTTCGCAAACAGTATGCTTGAATTAATCAATCGACATGATTATTTGTGAGATTTTCCAATTTGCATTCTCACTCGACCAACATGGATGCAGCTTTGAACTGATATTTAAGCATTAATATTCATGCATAACTTGAACTGGATACGTTACTGAACTTGATTGAGGTAGCCGTGCGTTTTCTTCTCATGAATTATGAATTATGAACCAGTCATACTGTTACATTGTTGCGCCTATTCTATTCAGTGCACACATCCATTCCTCTTTGTTAAATTCTGGGTTCTGGAGGACCGCCAGAACCAAGGTTGTTTAAGGAAAGTTATCTGTCATCCGCCAACCCTGTCGGTCTTCCATATCACCGGGACATTTTGCCATCTTGTCTCTCTTTAGTTGAACTAAAATCAATCGTAAGGAGAGTTTTGCCGCCATCGGCATCAGAATATGTCGATGACGATGAGGTAGACGATGTTCTGGCATAGGTCTACGTATGCCTTTAGTCAAACCGGTGTATATTGTCTTCGCATCTGTAAAAATACAGTTAAGTAGAATATCACCGACAACGTCTTTCAGAGGCCTTACAATGAATATCAACAATGACAGTGTAGACGTGTGGCCCAGTGATATAAGGCACTGTATCTCTTTATGTGGAGTGACGTACCTTAACCTTGCTAGACGGATCCGCTGATCGTGAGTTTGAATCCCATATTTTCTCCAAGGATCCCTGTACTGTCAGCACCATACCAGTGCTCGTGTGTTTCCCTACCCTGAGTCATGTTGAGTTTTCAAAGCTGAAGTGTTTCTAACGGCGTACTCTCCACGCGAAACCCACTTTATTCACCCCACAGGAAAGTACAAATATGCGTGACCCAAACTATATGGGCTCCGAAGTTATTAAATAGCATTTCGGGTAGAAACGTAGGAAGAAAGAAAGTACACAGGAAACTGTTAATTCTCCATTTAAAACCTGTTTTATACTTTGAATGTAACGTGATTGGGTGACCACAATATTTACTTTAATACCATGTCACAGTCAACATCAGTTGCACATTCAAGTCGTACTGCTTCGTGACGATAACGTCTGTGGCAGCCTGTGGCAGAGAGTGTCGAGGCGGCATTACAGAAACCATGAACGATATCCAAAGTGAATGATGGACCTACATGGCTCACGATAAAACACTGCTACTGTAGATTTTACTTAAACTGAAGAGAGACAAGATGACAAAATGTCCCGGTGATATGGAAGACCGACATGGTTGACGGATGATCAGTGCACTTGTTCCACGGCAGTCTAAGAGCTAGGTCGATCGTAAGAGCATTGCATGTACGCATATATGCTGTTAAAGGTTTGCCGATAGAAAGAGGGTTGTGTTGTGCAATGTACAACCATTCATACCATGGCCAGTAGACAGCCTTAAATGAAATTGTAGATTCGGTGGGAATTATAAAAGACTGGAATTCATTTAAAAAAAAAATAGATCCCGATTCTTAGTCATGGGTTAAAAGGACAAGTTATAAAATGTAAACATCATTTTACATACTTTAGATTGTTACCTAACCTGTTTATGTCGAGAGTGGATACTTCATCAGTTGGCCCCGTCTGTCTTATATCAGAGAATGTCTATTTTAGTTGCCACTGTAGGTCCGCGTTGTACACTTAACACCCACTACCAGGAACTGTAGCCATAGTTTGTTATTCGATCATTAGATTTACGATATCGGTTAATTCAAATATGAAACTGCTGAAACGCCAACTGGGCGGTGAAGATGTACCACGTGCTCCTTGACAGTTCAGAGAACGGTAGCAAATTGGAAAAGGGTTGTCTCCCACTTGGCTGGATGTAGCCGAACAATTGGTGTTATGTTTCTGACAGTGGGCAAATAAACTTGACCGACTACAAGAGCTAGAATGGACAAGGTCAATAGCGGTCCCGACATGTTTAATTTTAGCTACAACTCAGCCGCTGTATTTACATTGCCATTTACTTTCTCATCACAAAGACACCAATTTAGCAACAAGCTGGGCTCATTGATCGGATGGGATCGCAATTTGTGTCAAAAAGTGCGGCCAGGGCACTAAGATTGTTCTTGTACATTTGCCCTCGGACCTGCTGCGACAGCCCCAGTTCCTGGGAAAAGAAGTTGTGTCAAACGGTTGCTCGACAATCCTTTGTAGTATCATACGGGATTACACATTAACCTAACATTTATTTATGTTAACTATCATATTATGATGTTTGTGTCCTTGTGGTTGTCAATCGATACTTGATATCGAGTCTGTACTCACGTTTACGATATCAGAAAATGTTGTTCCAGTCATTCCTAAAGCGTGCAGAATATCGGTTTATGTGACTACTAAACCCTTACACATATTCATGTGTGCTATTGCTAGAAATAACAGGACATTCCTGGCTTATTATTCTGCGTACATGAATCGTTTGTGTTAGCGACTATACATCTACATTTGTAATGGGGCATTATATGTTGGTTATATATCCAATCGTGACAGTTTAATACTGTATGCAGTATTGTCACAGGAGAGAGTAAGAATTTGTACAGCTAAAAGTGAAATATGTCACCACAGCTACGGGTGTATTGGTATTGCTGACGCCTTGTTACACATGGGATATTGCGGACCCCTGCTAAAGCTCGGATATTGCTGACGCCCTGTTACAGCTGGAATATTTCTGACGCCGTAGTATAGGTGGGATATTGCCGACGCCTTGTTACAGCTGGAATATTTATGACGCCGTAGTATAGGTGGGATATTGCTGACGCCTTGTTACAGCTGGAACATTTATGACGCCGTAGTGTAGGTGGGATATTGCTGACGCCTTGTTACAACTGGAATATTTATGACGCCGTAGTATAGGTGGAATATTGCTGACGCCTTGTTACAGCTGGAATATTTATGACGCCGTAGTATAGGTGAGATATTGCTGACGCCTTGTTACAGCTGAAATATTGCAGACGTCTATATCATAGCTGGGATATTGGTGACACAGTCTTAAAGCTTGGATATGTGTGACACGTTGTATTAGCTGCTTCTTAACCAACTACGGCTTGTTTGGTTTTTATATATCTGGTCTAAGAAAGTTCAGGTACAGGATATTGTGGCTGTAAAGACGAGATTGTTTTTGTGATCCTCTCATATATTGTTGTGTAAAATGATAAAGCGAAATGCACTATAATAGTTCCACGTTAACCCAACTTGATCAGGTTAAACTTGAGATGACCATTCTTAATACATCGCCGTGTCTCGATAGGATCTTTCGAAAGACATAATGATTTAACATTAAATATAGTGATATGTGTCCACATATTAAGCAATAACTGACGCACATATACATTGTAAATTGCCAGTGTGTGGAAGGCTAATCCGATTTTAAGGACAAGTTATCACCTGTGTTAACAGTTATGATATGTTTAGTCTAGTGGATTAAACAACAGTCACAGCTAGATTTGTTTGTGGTTTGTTTGTTGTTTAACGCCGCTATCAGAAATATTCCAGCTATATGGCGGCGGTCTGTAAATAATCGAGTCTGGACCAGCAATACAGTTATTGACATCATGAGCATCGATCCACGGAATTAGGATACGATGATATGCATGAACAAAGCCAGCGAGCCTGACCACCCGATCCCGTTAGTCGCCTCTTACGACAAGCATATTCACCTTTTACGGCAAGCATGGGTTGCTGAAGACCTATCCCCGTCGTAATATTTAAGGACTGTTGTTAAGCCAAACTCGCTGATATTGAACCTGTCGGCAGTCAGTCAATTGATCATGTATTGATTTCGGATATTGTCTTGTTCGAGTAATAACATATGTGTCAACATTTTATTTTTCGTCTCAAAGTATTCAAGAGGTATATGTTATTATTGAACAATTAAGTCTCCCTGTCTTACAGGAGACTGATCGAGTTGAATGATTCTCCTGGAGGAACGGGGCACGAACACCTGACTGAGCTTAGAGTGTGGTCGTGTTTTCTATTATCTGTTATAATGAGCAAATACCATATGATTTTAGAACGCTTCGAGCTATTTCGTGACAAACCCTGAACATGTTCCCGTATGTTGGTTGCAAAGTTGTCATTTTCCGGACACGAAATAGAGAAAAATACCTGGAGAAATAAAAATATTTGATTTTCCTCGAATCTATCAAATCTTGATATTCTGTTCATATCATTTGCACTGCATCCATAATCGGCTGCATTTGAGAAGTTGTCTAAGTAGTCCACTAGGTGGTGGGTTAGTTTGATACAATTGTAGGTTTGATTCCCGACGTTGATAAAATATGTATGTGTTGTATGTCGCTGTACGAACTCTGTATGGTTGTTTTAAAAAAAAGTAGAAATCGCTTCGATTATCCTTCATGATATACTTAGATTGAATTCGATGTATGGCGATAAAGCATATATTTATTGAAAAATATGCACAATTATATTCAACTTGTCTCCCTATGTTATATATCAACATATTGCTGATTATCTTTGCCTTGGCTGGGATATTTCTGAAGGTGTTAATCTCGCTTACTCACAATATTTACAACACTCACTCACTCACTCACTCACACCATTTGAAAAAGGCGTACGTAATAAACGAATGTTATGATGATACACCCTAGTCCTCTACTAGTATATTGTGTACCAAACCTGTCTTCAGTACACACTAAAACTCCTCATCCACATTTTGTTTTTCGTTTGCTCGTCGACGTCGTACCTATTTTATATGAATCTATTTCGTATAAATGTGACTCACTCAAGCACTAACTCCCTAATACGAGGGTCGTGCCAGTTCGGATTATACATATGATATGTTAATGATGAGTGGAGGGAACTTAGAAGATATTCTTAAAACATCTCGCCATTTAGCCGTCTTTATGATCGCAGCGCTAGTGTATCATTGTCACGATCGTGGAGACGACTTCAGCAGCGTTGTTAGGGTGAATGGAAGGATATCGATCCTGTTCAGTTTATACAAAATCTTCACTGCTTTTTGTTAATGGAAGTAGCACTTGGATTGTGTCGTGCATGTCGAACACTTGTGAGTATGTAGTAGACATTTGCGATTCCAGGTAAGGATACCCGTCCCCAGAAACATCTTCATGTCTTCAGAGGACTCGATGGAGAAGTAGGTCAGGCTGGGTGGCTTGGCTAATATCTGTCATCTTATCCCAATTGTGTATAAAGAAGATTATGATGTAAATCACTGTATTGTCTATATGCAGCGTCAACAAATGCTTAAATCATAAGCATGCATGTATTGGCTTTAAGGGAACTTCTTATACCAATGCATGTCTTGGGTTTTACGGAAGCGAAGTTGGGCCAAGGTAATTTTTTTTTGTCTAAGTATCTCCTACGTAGGACTTAGTATCTCCTAAGTAGGACTTAGTAAGTCCTACGTAGGAGATAGTAAGTCCTACGTAGGACGTACTGTCTCCTACGTAAGACTTACTGTCTCCTACGTAGGACTTACTATCTCCTACGTAGGACTTACTGTCTCCTACGTAGGACTTACTGTCTCCTACGTAGGACTTACTATCTCCTACGTAGGACTTACTGTCTCCTACGTAGGACTTACTGTCTCCTACGTAGGACTTTCTGTCTCTTGCATTGGACTTAGTATCTCCTATGTAGGACTTACTGTCTCCTACGTAGGACTTACTGTCTCCTACGTAGGACTTACTATCTCCTATGTAGGACTTACTGTCTCCTAAGTAGGACTTACTGTCTCCTATGTAGGACTTACTATCTCCTACGCAGGACTTACTATCTCCTACGTAGGACTTACTGCCTCCTGCATAGGACTTACTGTCTCCTACGTAGGACTTACTATCTCATATGTAGGACTTACTATCTCCTACGTAGGACTTACTATCTCCTACGTAGGACTTACTGTCTCCTGCGTAGGACTTACTCTCTCCTGCGTAGGACTTACTATCTCCTATGTAGGACTTACTATCTCCTACGTAGGACTTACTGTCTCCTACGTAGAACTTACTGTCTCCTATGTAGGACTTAGTATCTCCTATGTAGGACTTACTGTCTCCTACGTAGGACTTAGTATCTCTGTTGATGATCTGTTGTTTATGGTACATGTTGTACAGTTTTATGGTAGTTGTGGATCGTGTGCCGGAGAGAGCCGATCGACTTCCTTGATGTACAAATCTCGGCTGTGACGGCGGAGTAGTCAAGTTGTTACAGCTTTCTTCATTCCGGGTTCAATATTCAAATGGGTACGGTGTATATAACATTAATTATACAACGTCAACATCAGAAACTAATATGTCTCGATTATCTGCCGAAACAAAATCCATACGGCGAAAAACCCAAAATATTGGTGACAAATATATGAATGGATCACAAAACATGGGTGATGATACTACGTGTTCACGAAACGGGTAAAAATGTCCTGCTCAACCAGTAGCACCCGCCACTCGCACAATTTGCATAAAATATACTGTGATTTGATACCTAACGCCACACAGCAAAACTCCTGCCATGCGGCAGCGGCCTGTTGACGATCAAGCCATTTCTACATTTAGCGTTTCACATGACTTAAGCATGATATCTCGCGATATTTTGACACACCAGTGTTAACATGAGTAAGTAAAGATCAAGTACAGTGGCTGCTGGGAGTTTCTAGGGCTTCGGTCCTGTTCCATACTGAAGCGCATGTAGCACATGTGGTGTCTCCTTGGGCAAGTGACTTCATTCGAATTGTGCCTCTGAACACCCAGCAGTGAATGGGTACCCGGTAGGATAAGATGACAATGTGTCTGTTAACCTTCTAGCGCCTAACAGGCAGCTTCGGTTGTATACTTCCCAGGGTGCTGAGAATGATTGTTGCGTGTACATTATTATTATTATTATTATTATCATCATCATCATCATCATCATCATCATCATTATGATATTATTAAAATTAATAATATTATTTATTGTGCCGATCCCAAGCGAAATGTCGAGATAATGGAGTTCGACTTAAGGAGGTTAAATAATAGCTGATGTAATTCATCGATATTCTTGTGGGAAATCCTGACAACCGCGGGTGTAAAGATGCAATTAAAGAATGAAAGAATTCTTTTGGTTTGAGAAGATCAATATTGGGAGCCGTGAGGGAAGCTATACAGATTAAAACTAGTTACAACACATATCTCCTTTGGTTCCATTTACTTGTTGTTGTCGACTCACGTGAGGGTGATGAATGTTGATTTAACGCACAGTGTAATCTAGTAAGCTGAACTCCATAATAATTTCCCACGATGTAAATGTACGGTCGCGACAGAATCCTTATGGTCTGACTGCGGCAACTTCTAAGTTTAAAAATTAAATTAATGCAAACTCAAGACATCTCTCAGTTTGTTAATGGAACAAAACATGACGGACATTGTCACACCAAATATGGTTGATACTGTCTTTCCAACATCACCCTAAACCCCCCACGCCCAATACCCCCACCCCCAACCCATCCCCTGCTTCTACCGCTACCCCATATGTGTACAATGTGGGAAGCACATTTCTGGAGTTCTCCGCCGTCATAGTCGGAGAATATTGATAAAATCAGCGTAAAACTCACCCATTCACTCATTCTTAGGCCTGTAGTGTAAAATAGCCAAAGGTGCCACAGCGCACTGAGCTTGCTCCCCTCACATTTTTTTTATCCTTGGTCTGCCAGACCCAGCCTTGTGCTCGCGGCGTCAACAATAGTAACCGTCTACCTAATCTGTCATCACAGTACCTGAACCATTTTTTCACTTCCGACTAGCGTTTACTGTAATGTTATAACCATAAATAAAGCAAGTCTAGATTTTCCCCGGGTTCTCTGAATCTCCCATCTCACCGGCGCTCCTTTTAACAGTATTCCAGTTATATCACGGCGTGTCAGCTTAAAAGGGGAGGAAAGCCCAAAATGATGCAGGTCTCATACGTCAACCACTTTAGTGAAACCCACGAGCACGGGTATGGTGCTGACAAACCTAACACATAATCGGGGCGAACCGGGACCCACGATCCTGGCGTGCCCAAGGGACGCAACTGGACCACCCATTTCACCCTCACCCATACCATGATGAGAATATTCTATCCCAATATAAATATACCGTTTCGTAACGGATCTGAAACAACACAGTCATTATCACTGAGCAGGAAAATGGTAAAACATTCTGAATACAAAAGGTCAGGATCAAAGTGTTGTAATTATATATGGAAACAAACATCAAACACAAACGTAAATAGTAACAGTTGGGGTTCATAATTAACTACTTGCTACAAGTATAGGGATGATGATGATGTTTTTGTCCGCAATTGTATACGCTAATTCACATGCATACTAAATTTAAGCCTATGGTATTGTTTGCTTTTACGGTGCGTCTGATTTGATGTAACACACTTGTTAAATAGGCTGTGTAGTCTCAATATTGCGCGGTATTGAATTATTGATGAATGAGTGGGGTTATTGTGAAGCTGCTTTGAACAACGTTTCAGCTATATCACGGATACCCCTGGGATCCTAGATCCCGTGGGATATTGCAGAGTGTGGCATTAAACAACAAACAATCAAAACATTAGAACAAAGATTGCCTTTGCAGTGTCTACATACATACAGGCAATAAGATGGACTGTAGAAATGTCTGGAGCATTGGGGTAACTTGCTGGTTGAACCGCACGCTTGTCACACCTGAGGCCTGGGTTGTATTCTCTCCTTGAGAACACCGTGTGAAGCCCATTTCAGGTGTCCCTCCTGCGTGATGTTGTTGGAATGTTGCTCAAAAGGGGCGTAAAAACCATACTCACAATGGCAGAAAAGTATATATTCGATCCTCTAGAATTACATTTCATAGATTTGTGTTATTTCAAATGATAAATTAATGATTACATTTGGTAATTACCATTGTTATATAACATAAATATATATAAGATTGAAGACATTCGTACCACTCAATCCTACTCCATATACTTATTTTTTACTATATTGTGCCTGAGAGTAAGAACTTTACTGTGCTCTCTCACTCTCTCTCTCTCTCTCTCTCTCTCTCTCTCTCTCTCTCTCTCTCTCTCTCTAATTATAATGGTATATAATGGCTGAGACTTGCACCGTATGAAGTAAGGTGTCAGCTGCTGAGGCTACTAAAGGCCAGCAGTTGTACGTCAATATGTAACTCAATATGGGGTATTATGACATAATGATCAAATCTCCATTTTCATCTTAATAGTCAACAGCTTGTGTTAATATCATTTCCAGCTTGCACTACAGTTTTAAGGGTGATGGAGGTTTATCAAATCGGCATGATCATTTACCAGAAATATTTTCAGATCTATAATTCAATTCCGTATGCACAGCTGCTTCAGTGAAAGTAATGCCATTATGCATCCTATCCAGATATTGTATAAACATACTTTAAACGCACTTAGCACAGATAATGACATTAAGATGATAACCAAATACGTAAACAAGTACCTGTTGAGCTCGAACCGATCCTCTGGAGAACATTAAGACAGGTAAATAAATTAAATGAAATTATTGTAAAAACCGTGTCACTATATTTAATGCTGAGTGCCATTGGTATATTACGATTTCGAGAAATAATAATAGATGGCTAATACGATATTAATTAAAAGATATATGCGCCATATTTTGATATTTTCAAAAATTATTATAATGATAGGGTTATGATGATGATGGTGTTATGATGATGTTATGAAGGAGACCAACTCACCACGTAGTAACACAGACACACACATACACACAGACACACACACACATACACACACACAAAGACACACACACATACACACACAGACACACACATACACAGACACACACAGACACACACATACACAGACACACACAGACATACACACACAGACACACACACAAACACACACAGACACACACATACACACAGATATACATACACACACACACACATACACATACACACAAACACATACACACACACACAGACACACACACACACAAACAAACACACACACACAAACACACACACAAACACACACACACACACACACATGTAATGTTCGGGCATACCATTCAAAAGCACAGTAATAATTATGGTCTTACATTATGCATAATTCCACAAACATGGAAATATCAATCGTTGAAAAGAATAATTTTAACAGTACGTTTGTAGAAACCAGGTAAATTCTCAATAAATGTAAGAACATATGTACTACTTATACAATGTTAGTAAACAAACATCTAAAAGGCAAAATGGTATTTTTTGCTAAATTAGTATGGTTCGATATACATCGCTATTTTTGTTCTTATAATAAAACATAAATCACGTATTTTGCTTCAAGACCTGCATTGACAGACAGGAAAGTTGCAATTACTTCATCATTTAGCCGGAAGACGGATTGAAAACAATCCTAAGCACACTTCAGTGTAAGGTCGATCCGATACTCGCACCGGTACTAGCCGTGGAGCGAGGTTGGTCCCAACGCTAAGAGATGCTGGGAGGGTTCGATTTCACGCTGAATTCAATAAGCATGAAATAAACATGAAGGCAATCGTGGCATATGGGGAAGCCCTTATCGCGTCTGATACTATTGACATACAGACTTGGCAGTTATTTCCATTTCATTATGACAAAGGATATGGAATAAAAACTATTTCGACGAAAGGCCCGTCACCTCAGTAATGCTGTGGTACTATGAATATCAATTTAATCATAGTTTCATTGATATGTATCTTATGCGTGATTGATCACCATTTTGTACACTGTACACAACTGTCACAAGTGGAAATAGCATATTTTAGCATGACATCAAAAACAGAGAGAAAATGGTTTTCCCCCTGCTTCAACGTAAAGGGACAGTTGCACCTGTTTAAAGAATTCCTGTTCTTAGCTTGATATTTAATACATATGAACTGGTCCATATCCTGTATGTGTTGTATAATTCACTTTGCAGAGTTGTGCCTCTTTGGCGTGCCAGGATACTATGATGTTGGGTTCGAATCCTAGTTTCGCCCTGATGATGGTTTGGCAAGCACAAAGTCCCCGAAATCAAGCAGTAATATACATGTTATAATGTATGTTAGAATTAGCGTTATATCGAACCTAATCACTGTAATGACATGGTAGTGTGAGTGAGTGAACTGTGTTTTATTGCCGCTGCAGACAGCTTATCACTTCAAAATTAGTTTTACTTGTTCGTGCACGCTATAACATCTAAACCAATCAAGTGAAATCGTTATTAGACCAAGACACGCAATCAGTTAGCAGCCAATCCTCATTCTAGCTGGTGCTCTGTCAGTGTCTGGATTTGTACATTGTTATGAGGAACTGTACAGTGAACGTCATTTGTCTCCCCAGTCCGAACAATAGTAGATAAAAAGCATTATCCTAAAACTAATGTATTTGTGCTTACTTGGTAATAAGGTAACTATCAAGGTTTAGGGTTATTTTAGCGCCCATACACCTTGCTGACGTGTTGACTGGCAACTTAACAATCGTAGGCATTGTATTGTACAAGTCGAAGTTAAACATGTGCATCAGACTGAAATTACACACAATCTAACACAAATAATACTATAAGGTTGTTCGCGGAAAGGTTGAGCATGTCGTCCTGCACCCCCGGTATCAACCGCCCGCACAATTGTTTGTTTGCTTGTTTGTTTGTTTGTTTGTTTCCGTACGCCACAGTCAGCAATAGTCCTTCTGTAAGACCTGCAACTTTCGAGTCTGGACCGGCAGTTCGGTCCATGTACGCATCACCATTCAATAGTGAAGGCATCATCGAAAACGATAAATAGATCCTGCGTACAATCGGTGGGACCCGTCAAGTGTTCAGATGAGCAAACACCGGAACATCTATAGCACACATCAAAACAGGGAATTGCATCGTACATCATTTTGGTTATCGATGCGTCAAATTTGGAAATATCCTTTCTCATGTGTACTATACGACTTTTGAAAAGCTTTACTGTTGTAACCCTGTTCACAACCTGGACCTACTTGCACAAAGCGGTCTTAGCGTTAAGACTGTCATTGTCCTATGTTAAGGTATGGGAGTTACGATCATCTTAGCGCTAAGATCGCTTTTTGCAAATGGGCCCTGATCAAAAGTTGATCAAGTAACGAGGGAATTTCGGATTACCATTGTACATGGAAGGTCGTACGAGACGTCTTAAAGGAGGATCGGATGGTCACACTGTGGCTGAATGTTTGCTGTCAGGTGTTCATGTCCACCGGTTTGCCTGGCCTAGCATCCTTTATTCAATAATATAGCGACAAAACCCTTTCCATACCCACAAGAAATCTCTGCATACTACAGAGTCGATGGTACAATTCCGACTATATCATGAGAATGTGTTTATGAATCACTATCAAATAGTACTGAGTGAGTGAGTTGGGTTTTACGACGCTTTTAACGGTATTCCAATTATATCACGAAGTCTAATAGTAACTGATACCAGGTGTTCGCGAATGACCGCCGTGATATAGATGGAACGGTAGTGTAGCGTAAACACAACAAACTGAACCCGAAAGATTTTGAATCCATTTGTCAAACATTCAAGGTGAATAATGACACATCGACAGCTTGAAATGAAAGAAAAATATCCCCTTTATCCTGTCAGATATATCGACTAATCCGAATTCGAGTTGTACGGTGTGTGTGTGTTCAAGCTGTGCTAACGGGTATCCGGTGACACATATGATTGGTGTCTATTTCCATCCCACTGACAGAAGCTTATATGTCAAGAACCTCTTTAGCATAGCTACCGTGAGATTGTTAAATGCATCGTGGAATCGTTATGTCATTTTTAGCACAGAGTTGCTGTTCGCCGCCTGATAGTAAGGTCTCGCAATAAATCAAGGTTCCACATGTGAGTGATATGAGCGTCGTTATCGCCCAAGGACTGTCTGTAAAATTCAAAAGCCATTACAAACGATGTACTGTTGGCTTCATCTTATGGTATCTTACGTGACTGCTGAATTTACTCATGCCACATGGTACAAGTGATTAGTCGACGTGATCGATTGTACGTCAGTCAAATGTACATTTCACCCATGTAAAAGCCTTTAGTGGGTGTCTTATTTCTCGAGTGTCAGAACCTAACGTCGTGCACTGCAGTTGCGCTCAATACTCTCCCAACAACTCAAAGTAATGCACTTTCAAAGACGCAAGTTGGCAGAACTAACCACTTGTAATAGATGACTGTAATACGAGTGTCCATGCCAATCTGGGCGTAAATGTCTTCAAATCAAAGTGTATTTGCTTCAAAGGGTTGTTTTCAGCCCTCAGCAAGAAGGCACTTCGTGTTTTTCGTTCACATTAAAACAGGTTTGTTACTTGCAATCTGGAAAAAACGCAGTTTCTTTATTGTTTGTGTAAAGAGCCGTGCCGAATGCAATATGACAGTCAACGTCTTCTTGAAAAGATGGGATACACAGACTTATTGAAAAGGGGGAGCGGAGGTGTACTTAGAATGAAACACTTCATTCTGGGAACAATTTGCCAAAACTTATTCAATTAGTATTTTTTGTTGAAGACATGTCACCAAATGATTCAGTTGTATGTTTTATACGTTAATGTGATTAATGTCCTTCAAAAAAGGTGGGATGTGAATCCTTGCACACCCTCTCTGGATCTGCTTACTACTACGCTGCAGGGGTCATAGAACAGGCATCATAAAATGAACGCAGTTCATGTGAGGCCGTAGTATTTTTGGAATAGGTGTGTTTTGAATCCACTTTTGAAAGATGGAAGGGTGGATAACAGTCTTAGTTCAAGTTGCAGTTGGTTCCATAGTGTAGCGTCCGAGAACTTGTAAGTTCTCTCACAAAATTATTTTAATCTGGTTGCAGGGATTTTGTGCAAAGATGTGATAAGTGTATATTTGTCCAAGAGCTGAGAGCGATATTCAGGTGATGTAGCTGTATAGCACTGGTAAATGAGAGAGATGATTTTGTACTCTATTCTCGCCTGAAGTGGCAGCCAGCGCCGTTGTTTAAAAGTCGGTGTAATATGTGAGTATTTAGCAGTTCGGGTTACAACGCGGGCTGCTGTATTTTGCACAGACTGCAGTTTACTGAGGAGATCTTTAGTGATGATAATAAAAAGGCTATTGCAGTAGTCAAGTCTTGATATCAATAACGATTTCACAAGGAGATGGGTGGCTTCTGTTGTAAGAAGATGTTTGATATTGGCAATGTATCGTCTTGTCGATGGTTCTGCATGCATGTTTTGCAGATTCTGGCGATGTGTGATTCCATAGTTAGTCCCGGATCAAGATAAACACCGAGTGGCTTAACTTGGTTTCCAAGATGGATACAACTCTGTACATCGCCTTGAACAACAGGATATCCATATCCAGTCAACACCATTTACCTGCTCCAAATATAAACTGACGCAGTACTAAACATTTCCACGCCTCCAACACCCTAATTAAAAGTCTTTAATCGTTAGTTGCCTCTTATGACCACCGGATGTTCCTAGGGACCCAGACTCCCCACTGGTGTCAATCAAATTCAATGAATTTGCTAACTATTACTTCTGTGAAGGACCGCCTCGGTGGTCGAGTGAGCGTCCGCGTCCGCCCGGAGAGTGGACGGTCCGGGGTTCGACTGCGTCATACCAAAGGACGTTATAAGACGGTACTTGTTGTTACCTTGTCTGACACTCGGTATTAAGGGGCTAAAACAAAGGACTGGTCGGCTCGGAGTCAGTATACTGTGTTTGAGTGGGGTATTCATGTTGAACTGCGGCATGGTATCTCAGTGGGCTAGCAATATATATCGGCATCAGTCCGGACTAGTACAAGCAGCTACACAAACACATACACGTACATGCACGTCGCTATATAAGTGCAATAATCTTGGATGCGACGTTAAACCTAATTTCACCTCACCTCATCTACTTCTGTGACGCAATAGATGCTATTAATCAAGAACCTGGCTCACGAAAATCTTAACTAGTAAAGTTCTGTTACATGTCCTACCTGCCCACCCATTTCCTTCTGAATCATCAGACGAAGCAGGATGTGTTTGCTACTTGATACTTCTGATGATGTGATGCCAGTTGGAGATCGAGATGCTTTAACAAAGAAACCAACTCTGTGATTGCTTCTGTAATTCATTTACCGCTTCCGATTTCTTTAACTCTTACTTCTAAATTACTTCGAATGCCTGCTGCTTAGGCACTGGTAAGCCCAATTTATCCGGCAAGCGGAATTGGTAACCTAACGCTTTAAGTTTATTGCTAGGCTAATTTACTCAAGAAGCTGATACTCTTACGCTGCGCTCTGTGTGGCGGAGATATCGTCGTCAAGATGGGACGATGTGTTAATGTTAATACATTGGCATTACAATCCATGCGTTGAATTTACAAGCCAATGTTTGCTTGTTTGTTGTTTACCGCCGCACCCACTTAGGGCGTGCTTACAGTTACGGTATGATACTAGCAAACCAAGAATCACTAACAGTGGGAATTTGGTATTTGTAGCCACGAGCATAGGTTCCTGTTTCATCCAAGGGACTCAACCCTGCACCGTGAAAGCGCTTTAGAAGACTTGACCACTCCGATGCACCCTCAAAAGCAAATAGACCGAGATGAAGGGATATGTTTTAAACAGTTTGATCCGAAATTAGTATGCCTGTATGAACCAGGGTTTGATGTAAGTGACAATAAAGTTAATGTATATTAGCAATGAGAACAAATCACTGAGGCCAGTGTTTCTGAATGCGCTTCTCATCTCTGTGTCTTGCATGCGCCTACAACACAAAGTTCTTTCTCGTCAGTGTGTAGATGTATGAATACAAATGGGTTCGAATCCCGGAAAGTACGAGAATCTGTACTTTACTAAGAAAGAGTTATCCCAAATATAACATTTTTAAATTTGACCACTTTCTAAATGGCATTGTATATTCATAGCTTTCGGCCATGGGAGCCGTGCCAATTTACACTTCTCAGAGGGGTACTCAAAGTACGTGATCTAGACTACCAGTTGTCGGACTTTCATTTTTTGTGGAAGCCTCGGTAGCTGAGTGGGTTAGATCGCTGACTTTGTGTTCTGGCGATTAGGTGCCTCACTCTGGCAAGTGTGGGTTCGAATCCCGGGCGGGACTCAACCCAAAAAAGTACGAGAATCTGTACTTTACTAAGTAAGCGTTATCTCAAATAAAACATTTGTTACAGTGTGTAGATGTACCAGGAGACACCGGTGTACAGATGGCGCGTTTGTTTTCATCACGTCCCATATTAACACGCACGCCTACCAGTCCTAAAATAGTTTGTGTTAATATAATCCTCTTTCCTGAACACATATAAAAAGGGATTTGACACACTGACCTACACTGAATGATTCCACAGACGAATCAACACAAAGCGTCGTTCATCAACAATATGTTGATCAAACGTGATTACCCTACGTAATCCATTATCATTAGGTTGTGAATACATTCGTGCGTCGTGTCTACTGTATTCGAATACATCCATTGATTAGGTTCTGTGTCGTTTGCTTATTTGCCACACAAAACCAATGCTTTCTTAACGTTCACCAAATACAGTTAATATGCATCTAAGCAAATTACTGCATAGCTGAGTCTGGTGATGGTGTCCATTAGAGATGAGGTCGTTTCTATTAGTGAATGGGTCTTACATTTACAGAGGCTTATCTTTATTGTTGTCGGGCTTATGAATTCAATTTATCATCAGTTAATCTCATCATGTACTTTCGAGTTTGGTTCGTGTAAAAACGTATGTACATTTCTGTTGTACACTAATGGGCTGTCAACTTCATTCCATATATCTTGTGTGTCGATCTCTCACTTGTTTTTCAATGGACATTAAGGAATAAATCATCGAGCCTGTATCAGAAATTGCAATCAAGAACACACCTTACATTAGTTGCAATATCTCGATGGTCAACACTCACTAAGCTAATGGTCCTGTGGACTCTCCGTCGGTTCTTTTGTCTAATGCTACTGCTCGACTTGTCTCAAAAAACGGAAAATTGGATATATTTTCAAAAGTCCAATTGAAATCGAGTTAAGAAAAAAGTGTCTTATATTTCATGCGTGCGTGCGTTCGTGCGTGCGCGCGTGTTGTGTGTGTTGGGGGGGGGGGGGGGGATGAGTAGTGTTTTAGCTTCATCACAGCATCACAGGATGCTGTAAGAGGAAGGCTCGAGTTACGTAGTCCCTAGACAAATGCAACTTCGGTAAAATTGAGGATTGGGATACACAATCACATGTTTCTAAGGGACTGAACCCTGCACAGGGAAATACAGCTCCTCGAACGACCGAAAACCCTAGGCCCCTCATTAGCAATTATCAGGCAATACCAAGGACGAGGATACAATGAATTCCACAAATATTATCCACATGTGGAATCGAACTCGGGTCTTTGGAAATCGAAGACATGAACCACTAAGCTATACTTGACCAGGATGATGAAATTACCGATCGTCTAAGACACTCGTTAAGAATGAATTGTTTCATTAGAACCAAATTTCAAGCATTACATTACCATATCGTTATGCTCCGTGGTCTAGTGGTGAGCGTTCGATCGCCGGCCGCGTCATACCAAAAGACGTTAAAAGATGGTACTTGTTGTTACCCTGTCTGGCGCTCGGCATTAAGGGGCTAAAACAAGGACTGGTCGGCTCGGAGTCAGTATACTGTGTCTGAGGGGGGTATTCATGTTAAACTGTGGCATGGTATCTCAGTGAGCTAGCACTATAAATCGGTATCAGTCCGGACCGGTACAAACAGCCACACAAACACACACACGTACATGCATGTCGCTATATAATTGCAATAATCTTGGACGCGACGTTAAACCCCTATCACCTCACCTCAACTATGTTCCACAACGATCTATCAGATGTTGTCGTGTTCATACTACCGTGGTGGGATAAGCAACAGCCGACTCCGTTACGTGTATATGTCTACCACATACAGGTGGTGACTATCTTAGGTTATGAATAACTGGGGGCACGGCCACTGAATTATACGGAATGGTGCCTATAACAGAATTAGCTTGCGTGCTTCAACCTGCTGAAGCTATTAAGACATGCAGTTCGGAATAGGAAGTTGAGCACAAAGACGTTATACATATTTCTGACTTTTTACATGGTGTTGATGCTTGTAATAAAGATTAATGCTTTCAAGTGTTGATAGAGTACATGCTTACTAGTACTTAAGCAGCCATATTGCATGGGTTTCGAAATGAAAAATGTCTTTGATTGTAGGTGAGGTGAAATTGGGTTTAACGTCGCATCCAAGATTATTGCACTTATACTCGTATAGCGACGTGCATGTACGTGTATGTGTTTGTGTGGCTGCTTGTACTAGTCCGGACTGATGCCGATTTATAGTGCTAGCCCACTGAGATACCAAGCCGCAGTTTAACATGAATACCCCACTCAAACACAGTATACTGACTCCGAGTCGACCAGTCCTTGTTTTAGCCCCTTAATGCCGAGCGCCAGACAGGGTAACAACAGGTACCATCTTTTAACGTCTTTTGGTATGACGCGGCCGGAAATCGAACCCCGAACCTTCCGTTCTCCGGGCGGACGCTCTACCACTAGACCACGGAGGCGGTCTTGTGGTGTAGTGTACTGACAAATTATAATCGTATCCACGATCAGCTGATAAAAGCATTAGTAAGTGATGCAACTCTGCTTAGCGAACGGCAGTCATCAGTTTTGGATATCTGGACCATCGACCATTTGGGTCTCATGCTGTTTATAACCGAGTCAGTTGTCATTTATGACACAAACAAACATCTCATGGTAATGTGAACAAACGATTAACATTTCAGATATCAATATAGTGCACTCATAAGACATGGCCATCAATAGTGCAATCACCCTTAAAAGAAACTGCACTTTAAAGTTCAAGTGTGACAAGTTACCTTGACAGTGGTACAGTTTATATTTTGATATCGTAGAGATACCACTGATTGGTCTCCCCACACATCGTCGGTATAGAGGGGAGCTGGTGCTTGTCATTACAGAAGGAAATAACACATGGCATCAAACACCAAACACAAGGCCATATATTTACTTTTTCTATGTAAATATTATTTTACGAGGATACTTGGGTATCACTGTACTTTTTAATAAACAGCGCTGACTATACCCAGTGGTGTTAGGTAATTTCTTCCCATGGCATATTTGAGATTCGTGTATATTTCTTTCCACAGAGCATTTACAGTTTTAGGAGATCACCCGGTCTAATCGAATCCGCGTGTGCCCCAGCACACTGAGATGGACAGATATGAGCTGTATGGTATATACAACACGCCTCGTTTACAGAATGACACCATTGGTTTATGTTAGATATTTATGTCTACACAAAACAATACGAAATGATATTTCCTTCGAACCTAAGCAGATCATAGCTCAACTGTGGAATAGGAATAAAATGCTATGTTATATACAGTTTCGTAAATGTCGTTTCTTTCTTTTTAATGTGCGAGACATACGTACTTAAACTAAAATCTAAACAAAATATTTTCTAAACTTCTGCAGATTGACAGTAAAGATTTCCCTCCTACTGAGATGTCATTATGGCTTTTAAGATGAAGCTAAACACCAGTTTTACAATCCTGTTTCAAAAACTAGCTTTATGTATATGCATGCATATTTCGTGCTTTTCTGGATGTCTAGGTCTGCAGGTAACGTCTAGGGCTGTTTAATGCCCCGTATGATTCGAGCTGATGGTAAGCAAAAAATTGTAGCTGTTCAACGACAATCTTAGAAGGATCAAGCTCAGTGAAATCTGTTTTTCAAGTACTTTGACAACTTCCATTAGCTCATGTAACACGATCCACCGATCAACAGGTGATAATGTTAGACTGAACTTTTTAACAGCATCTATAAAGATAAGAAGAACGCAGGGGTTAAATTGTCGGTATTAACTGAGAGTGTGGATTTACCCAATGGGATACTCTTTAAATCCATGGAACTATGAAGTATGTTGTATTCAATCAGATCATGTCGCGACAATAGCACTGTATAAATCACCTTTTTCTTCTGAATTTTATTGATCTTGCTTTAGTCGGATAGCGATGGTTAAATCGCTGGCTCGGGAGACACAGCCCTTGGTTCGATTCTTTTCATCTTCATAACGGATAAAATACCAATGGTGAATTCTTTCTTGGATAAAAACAGAGACATGAGGCTAATGCTAATGATGTGAGGCATCACGTTGCTGTGATAATAATGGAAAGTCTGCACACAGACGATATCTGTGGCAGGGAAGACATGTTCTTTTGTTTTGTTGATGCAGTTTAAATACAATCTTTGTTTACATTGGGCCTTATCAAAAACGATGCAAAGGAACTTAAACCGGTTAGTGTCCATAGAACTGCCTACGTGTGTTACAAGAAGATATGAACACATTTAATGCGTCTGTATCTTGCGGAGGACATTGGGTATTTAACAATTGGGTTCATACTTACTTCAGACAGCAATAACAACACTTCAGAACGCTTTTCCAAGAGTCCGATTATATGAGAAAAACGTTGAAATCGTTGGTAAAGTGAGGTGCAATTGGCCATAACGACACGTTAAAGATGATGTGCTAAAGATTAAACATAGCTTCACTAATTTCTTTGAACTGCAACTTTATCTTTTTCTTTGTAATTTTGAAGCCCAAAGTTCCTTCGATCCCCGAAAGCTTCGATGTCTGAGCCTCTGATCTCGCTAGTTATACAAGACTTGCAACTTAATCTTTTTCAAAATAATTATGAAATTCGATAACTAATTTTCTGTTGCACCTGATTAGCGAGGGATGTATACATATGGTATTGACCTATTTGAATATCTATACCTTCAATTCATAGCCAAGTGATTAATTCTATCATATCGATTTCGTCTTCGTTACACCCAGAGAAGGGTTTTGACTTCAAAATAGTATTAAATAAAAAAATAAATTGCATGTCATATTTCACCCCGGGGATGTGTGAACATTCGTTAATTACATCCCCAACGGCTAAGGGCAGGGTAGTTAAGTTGTTTTGTTGCAAATGTTGATTCAGAGAGCAGATGAATGTGTATGCGTTGATTTGATCGATGGAGTGACGTACACATGTGATCACGAGCTTAAAGTGTTGTTGAGTTCGCGAACGGATGTTTTGATCACGATAGAATTCAAAAAAGTTTAATACACTTCTTGTCCATGGATGAAGCGAACGTAATGTTGTTTTACATCGCAGATACTAACGATGTCATGTGTGATGGTTTCTGGATAAGAAATACCATCGGATGGTGCTCGAGAAAAACGATCGTCGGGGTTCGATGACACCCTCTATGACCGATACCAATGGGACATCGGGTTAGAGAAGTCTCCTGTAATTATATGCTTGGCGTAGGAAACGAATGCACTGTCCATGACACAGTTCCACAAAGCGATCATAGAGCTAAGTTGATCGTACCTTCCACAGTTGAACATACATTTACAACAGTCGTAACGTTACAATCGCTTTGTGGAAGGAGACACTGGCTCTAGCGTCCATTTAGAAGTACATGGCTGGGCCTTCCTTTTGTATGTTTTGTCAAACCGTATTCTATGAACATCTAATCTAATCTACAATATATACGAATTTGCTTACTTCTTTAATCATCTCGAAAGACAAGTACTTATAAGTAGAAAAACCCTTGACTACCATAATATAAGCATCATTTTGGCATTACACAGCCCTTGTGATGAGCTCTCGATGACTGCCTTTAAGAGTATCAAATTAGCTATCTATCTAAATATACAATCTAAGGTCATGCACCGTGTGGTAGATTGTTACTTCTAAAGGGCCAAAGCTGTTGCGGCTGACACCATTGCACAGCAGATCAGCTGAAGCCGCTGTTAATTGAAGGTTGAGCTAACACGTATTAAGATGTAACATACTCCGAATCTCACGGCTTGTGCTTCTAAGACTGCCTGTCCTGCATCATGGGGCTAGATACCATGTCTTCAAAGATAAAAACTCAGACATCATTACCTCTTACTTCTTTATCCCGTCTAATGAGTGCCTGAAGATCGTGGGCTGTGGCGAGGATTCTTCTCTGATGTAGCTGATTATGGAAATAAAATAATTGATTTTGTGGGGTCGACGTAAGACATGTCTGTGTCAATACGGATTCCGTATGAGAGTACATTGTATACCTCTATTATTTCTCGACGTTCGCAATTTAATCTTCGCCTTCAAAACTAGAGGAATCCAGCTGTGAACAAAGGAGTGGTGATCACGTTGTAATTCATCTCCATGAATATCAAGTCTATCTTTATACTACTACCACAACTACTACTGCTGTTGCTGATGCTGCTGCTACTGCCACCACCGCCTCCTCCTCCACCACCACTACTGCTATTACCAAAACTACTACTACTACTACTGCTACTACTACCACTACCAATACTAATACTACTAATAGTACTACTTATACCACCAGCACCATCACTGCTACACAAGCTAAGAACAGTCAAAATTACTGGATTGTTATAAGATGCTCGTCTGAAATAATGTTATAAAATATGACAGTGCAGATCCGAAAAACCGTATTTAGCAATTATATACATTTGGGGATTTGAGGATATGACGTCACAGTTGTATATAGAAATGCGTCAAATTCCAAGCTCTCTGTTTTCTTCACGAAATGTATTGTAACTCATCTTTTGAATACTGTAGTAACCGCAACTATGCATTTTGTAACATATAACTGTAGATATTATTATTTAAATATGCCAACCGACAATGACTGAACAAAATTCTATGAATATTCGCTTCCACGGTGACGCGACCGTCAAACCAGTTGTTTCAATCAGAGGGGTTTATTGATATTTAATAGCGTCTATTTTACCAACTAGAATCGAGTAGTTTCCAAATGCATGAGTGAATGTGCTTTAAAGCAGAGTTCGAGCTTACTTTGCTTATATAGTTGGTTGGTTGGTTGTTGTTTTACGCCGCACTCAGCAATATTCCAGCTATATGACTGCGGTCTGTAAATAATCGAGTCTGGACCAGACAATCCAGTGATTTATATCATGAGCATCGATACCTGTGTGTGACAACTTGTACAAGTCTTGCACTTATGTCGGTTTTATAGTGCTAGCCTGAGAGTCGACCAGTCCTTGTTTTATACCCGAGCGCCAGGCAGGGTAACAGGGTAGCATAATTTAATTAAGTTTGGTTGTTGATTGCACAGCATCATATCCCGGGACAAAATCTAAATGATCGAAAAATCGCTGGATTGTGTTGTCCAGACGTTGCCGCCGTTACATGGCTGGAATCCTCTTGAGTGCGCCGTTACACAACATTATAAAAACAATGAACCACGGCCAGAAAATCGAAAACACAACCCGTATCTATTATATTTACACTAACGTCAAAATCTAGCATATCATTCAACATGACATTACTTGTTTCATTCTTGGCATCCTCATATGTGTCCTTCATCTGAAACTCAGTCTGACAATGACAAAGTCAATTAAGGAATCGTACAACAAGACTATTTATTGAAATACTGCAATAGATTACAGGAAGCTTCCAGGATTGATCCATAGCAGTGTGCACACATGTTTAACAGCTGTGCTTGACATCGACCAACATACGGTATTTTCATACGGAAGCATGTGTATGCTACATAAATCTGACACTTCCCGGGAGCCTCGCTCTGCCTGGTTGGTAGCCGTGTACTAAGGGATAGCATAACGTCCATTTAGGACACAAGTGTAATGTACGTGATATTTATCTACTGGAGAAATTCCATAAATCACCGGCAGTACTCTACCATATGGCACACGCAGCGTGTCTCGACAATATTTGAAAACTCAAGTTTCTTTCAAGCATATATAAATACAGCAGGTACATATTCCTTTATAGACATGTAGTCTATGATATCTTTAATTACACAATACATTTCTCTCAACCATTCTTTTTTACCTGACTAGGCTTGCTTTTTTATAATCTTGATTGTGTTTTGTTTCATATTCCACCTATGGTGCAGGATGTCTCGTGTGGAGAAGCGATATTACCTGCATGTATATGATACGGCTTACATGTACAAAATGTCTCTCTGTTAATCTATAACAAATTCCATTTTGTAAAACAGTAAAACCTTGTCACGACCATTCACTTGGGGAAAAATGGAACTCTTTGGAAGTATCAGTAGTTCGGGGGGCGCGGGTGGCCCAGTGGTCTGAGGCGCCGCGATTCGCTGTGCTGAGTTGCGTCCCATGGACACGCTAGAAGCCTATGATTATGGGTTCGAATCACGGTTCGCCCCGACTATGGTTTTCGGTTTGTCAGCACCATACCCGTGCTCGTGGGTTTCACCGAAGTGGTAAAGGTCTGAGACCTGCATCACTTCGGGCTTTCCTTCCACATTAAGCTGACACGCCGCGATATAACTGGGATACTGTTAAAAGCGGTGTTAACCCCAACTCACTCACTCACTCACTATTTGTAGTTAAAAAAAGGTGTAGTGTCGAAATGACAGCACACAGCTCTGGTCCAATAGATGTTTGCGATTTTGGTCACGTGTGGTATGATAATGTGGACTATTTAGTCCATTCAATATACTTTATCATATAATGGGTAGGTTTCGTTAGATAAAACTAACGGATAAAAACGGCATCCGTTAGAGTCATATGTGGATGAAGGTGCAAATATGAAAGGTCAGGTGGGTTCCACTTTTAGTGTTTTCAAACAAACATGGCGTCGCCCTTGTCAATCGGCGAAAGAATCAGAATTGACCATCGGGAATCTATAGAAACTACCGACGTAAATGTTATCATTATCAAAGAGTGGTCTAAGATACTGTGTCTAACTGGGACGCAGCTGAGGCATTTACAAGTTTTTGCAACTTTGGAGTAACACTTTTGCGAGGACATAAGCCCACCGGGGTCGGTTTTCTTGTCTTGGAGCCTTTCCCCAAAAAGTTGGATTTGGCCGAAATATGTCCGAATTGTTACCTTGTTTCATTTTGTTGCTGGTTGTACATCTGACTGCACTTCCTATGTTATGCGACGATATTGGCTAAATACAATGTTTATTCCTAATACAGGATATTTACCATCCAAAACCACATTCGCGTGATAACCTCTATTAATATAACGGTGTCGATTTGAATACTGTAGATCGATGCTCATGATGTCAATCACTGGATTGTCTGGTCCAGACTCGATTATTTACAGACCGCCGTCATATAGCTGGAATATTGCTAAGCGCGGCATGAAACAACAACAAAACAAACAAACTCAGAGAGGTACTCTACTTCGTCCCCAAACAAACACCCAATTCCCCCGTCTGAACATGACACATTGCAAATAGAGTCTTGTCATATCTGTAATACAGACATGGAATCACTTCCAAGTACAATCAGAGCACTGACTGTTTGCTGCCATAACAGAAGTATAGAAACACTTACATTGACACTAAGTTGCTTCACGCATACCTAACATACGCAAATAATGAATGGAATCTAAACAATATTTTACTTTACCAATACACCGTTTCGTTGGGAATATAAATAGTGCACGCCTTGTCTCACTTAACACCAACAACCTAACAGTAAAGCTAATAAATCGTGTTTCGTTCTGTTAGCCCCGGGCTACTTATCAATTCAGTTAACTTTTTCCAATGGTAAAGAAACTGTTGTAATAATAAATACTTCATCAACTTGCTTTTACCCTTAGGCATCTCCTCTTTAAGTTATTATATATGTATGTTTTGCGCTATGCCCATGTATTGGGGTATTCATTATTCCACACGCTGTCATACCTCGATGGAACTCGTGAATGGATGTGTGATATCGGTGTCATTTGCCTGTCAAGCTGTTTGTTAGCATTAGATAATGGCTAATAGTTGTGCGCTACTTTATCTGAACGTGGTTGAGACTGCGTGAAGAACAGACTGGAGTTATGTTCTTCCAATTCGGCATCCCAGTAACGCGAGGCACTTGTGTTTATGTGGGGACGGTGTCTAAGTATACAATATCAGTAATGAATAATGGTGACGTGAAGAAGGTAAATGGGAAAATATGTTCATTCGGATAATGGATTTACAAAGTAATCCGTCTTGTTTATGTTTGAACAGGCCATGTTTAGTCTCATGTTCCGCTGTGCAGGTTGATAAGGAGTCTGTAAACTGCATGTGTGTGATTTAGCAGGTATAATTGTGTGATTGCAATTGCTGGGTTTTTTTCGTGCCTCTTGGATGTAGTCAGTAGCATATGTATGACTTGAAATCAGTATAGGAAGCAAAGAATATAGGAAGGAAAGCTGTATTTTTAATAAATCATCCAAATTAAAATAAAAGCCACGAAACCTTTTCCATGACAAAAGACATCTCCACTGTGTCGTTTGTACAATATCTTGAGCATGTGTTTATGAATCACTATAAACAAATGATGATACCAGGTGTTCGCAAAAAGGTGAGCGTATGGAACCCCATAAGTGGCACCCGTCACAAACACATGCAAAGGCAAATCAATTGTTCATCTGAAATTACACGGGAAACATATATTCAAAAATAGGGAATTCCATAGGACATATTTTTTGTCACTGATGCGTCAGATTTGGAAATGTCTACATTACGACTTTATAAAAAGATTTCCTAAGGCCTTGTATGTTGTAACCGGATCAAACAACTCTTGGCAGGATTCGTATGACTCTCTTTGAAATCGTAGCAGGAAGCGCGTGCTCAATTATCCATAGAAAGTTGTGAAATGTAGACACCAAAGGCTGAAGGTGCTAAATATTGATCTAAATAAAGGGACTACGGAGAAGTTGATCATGAAGACGTCCCCGTGTCCTACAGCCTTGTGGATAGGTTTTGTCACTCTAAATCTTTAAGCATTTAAATTTCCACTGGTCTTTTTTAGTTTTAAGCTAATGTGGGCAAATAAGTGGAAGCACATTAACGCAACTTTTCAAAATGTGCCTGTATTACAGACACTGTTTGCATAGGCACTTTTGAGAAGATTATCTACCCTGATTTGTACCGAGAAAAACGGGTTTTCCTTTTAGAGTTTTAAAACACCAGCTGCAGAGATAAACATGTTATGGCTTCTACGTTCCCCATTTACTGCTCGAGGGGAATTTTTTAAATAGATTTCTTCCAGACCGACATACGTTGATCACTAGCACCGAAGAAGACAATGATGGATACACAAATCATCCAGAATATTGATGATAGGGAACACGAATACATAACCACTTGGACAGAAAAGAGGAATCAAGGACTAAATATATCAGCATCTACAAAAGCGTACTCCACAACATGTATATGCTTGACAAATGGAATTCTTCTAATACCCTCATTAAAGATTATCGATTTAGAATTCACCAATGCGGTTGTTATGGGAACAAATAACTTGCTAGATTCACATAAAATTGGCATAATTGTGAAATTGTATACATTATAAAGTATATTAGAATTCATTGAATATACCTTGGTACCACAGATTCCTTAAGTAGATATTTTGAATCCATATAGCGAATTTTCGAGAAGTTGTATTTAAGTGTTTTTTGTTTCCATATTGTACCTATCATTTGTTCTATAAATATTCTGAGAAAAATGTATTGGCAAATGTTGCAGACTGAAATTAGGACTGTGAATATGCATGTAAGAGACTTCGCGTATATTGTACAATCTAAGCCGATCATCCATAATCGTCTACAACAGATACATGCCTATTTGCGGAATAGTTATGGGAAAACAGGCAGCAGATGTCATGGTTACAACGTTGGTGATAAGGAAAAAAACTAGTGTATACCAGAGAACATGTATTGTATCTGTAACATTAATACGACTAAATGGAAATTAGATTAACAGAAATCTGTTTCTCAAGCTTGTGACAATACAGAAACAAAGAACATCGGCAGTGCATTCATATGGCATGGCAATTTTTGCTTAGTCCCAAGTCTCTCATGCCACACTGTAGGGTACGGTAATGCTTCCTCAGGACATCTTCAGAGTAGACATATTTGAAACCTACTGATGTAGACTGCTTGAAAAGGGTCGTTAACAGTCTCTGTTACGTTCGCTGCAGCAGCCCTTGATTGGGTTACTGAAATGAGCATCCTCGATGTGGCTACAAATATCGCTCATGGAGACACCGCGTGTACTAGTCCGGCCACCTCAGACGCTAATCCATTTAAAGTAATTGATTTCAATCCCCATTTCCTCACCAAAATGATTTTTTTTCCAATAGATTACTGTCCATGTGCATCAACTTTATTGACATCTATTTTGTAAAATGTATTTTAAAAAATCCAATAAATCAGAGTGTTGCCTTTGAATCAAACGTAAATGTGATATGTTTAGTGGGTAAGTGACGGCTATCCTCAAAGGTACTCTATATTAACTTAGATTAATGCCGTTGATAATTGGAGAAATCCGCAGTAAAGATTTCAGCTGCGTATTAAGCCTGTAAATAGGGTTGTTAGTTTGGTTACGATAATTAGCTAGTCTCTTGTAGTATTGTATGTGAGGTACATTATAGAATAAAAGTAGATTATGTTTAGCCAGTGTGTGTTATTAGTGAGACGCCTTTGGATGAACATTCTCTCGTCGACCAAAAGCCAGTCGACGCCGTTGGTTTTTGTATGGCAGAGGGTTTGTGATTCATTCATACCCGAAGATGGTTCCCTCACCCCATAATACCACCCTACAGTACAATCGACTTTGTTAGGATGTATGTTGGTATGAGTATGTTTTAATCACTGCACACAACCTACTGCGGTGATCATGTGGGTATTCATACGATGAGAATAATAGACATGGAGCGGTGGCGTTGAGTAAGCGCATACGCACGCCTCACATAGTCTCGCTTATTTGCCGAAACATATTTCATAAGACATAAAAGGCAAAACGGTCATGGAAATAATATGAATTGATTACTGAAAATCAATAACACCAAGTGTTAGGCCGCCCGCACCAATCAGTATCATTTCATAAGTTGTAGTGAGTGAGTTTGATTTTACGCCGCTTTTAGCAATATTCGAGCAATTTCATGGCGAGGGACACAAGAAATGTCATACGTTGTATCGGGCAAATTGGACCATATCGTCTCAGGCGCCTAATTCTCTCTGCAGAGTTATATCCCTTAGGTTTGTCAGTAACCTGTGACTGAGAGTTGGAATACCACACTCGTCCTTATTATGTTTCTTGGATTGTCAGTTAATACGCGTGTATTTCAACAAAGTAGTACATATCTAATACCTACATGTGTACAACAGTTCAAAGCGTCTCCGGTGGGCGAAGGACAGACTCACATTTTGCCAACACCTTGTGTCATTGCTTTTTTATAGAGATTCATAAACAGATGCTTATGCGATACATGTAGCCGGAATCATAACATGATGTCTGCCTTCAGAGATTTCTTATGATTATGGAAATGTTTTTTGTCGCTTCTATTTTACCAAATCCACTCACTCATTCTAACCATCCTTAACTCGTTTATCGATTTGACGATGACGTTGTTCGTGTTGGTTTTTTGTGTGTTTTCTTTTTATTAACGCCACACTCAGCAATATTCCAGCTATATGACGGCGGTCTGTAAATAATCGAGTCTGGACCAGGCAATCAAGTGATTGATATCATGAGCATCGATCCACGCAACTGGGATACGATGACATGCATCAACCAAGTCAGCGAGCCTGACCACCCGATCCCGTTAGTAAAAAGGTCCCACAGTATACTATTTAACATGTATTTGTAAAGCGAGGCGCTGACATGGCGCTCAAAGTAACGTTCAACCAAATTCGCTAATTTTAATTTGATCTGAAATTGCATACATAAACTACTGAAAGTGTAGATACTGTACGGAACCTCTTCATAGTCTCCCAACTTAAACAGATGAACAAGCACTCATTCGTGCTCACCCAGTTACATGGGGTTCATACACGAAGCTAGACCAATAAAGCGACTTACGGCTAGTCACGAAATATCCAAATATGGCTGGTATTCCTCACTCTTCATGCATGTATAGATAATGAACAGAATCAGAGTGGCGTCTCTTTTGACAGTGATGTCGACAGATCCATCTTTGTGGACACTGCGATGTCCAGCTGGTCAACCAATCAATCATACGGATAACGACTTACTGTAATTGAGCAGCGTTAGGCGTGAATGTAAATCTAGGGTCGGATAATAGCCACACTTACTGGGGGATGATATTTTGCAACAGACTATGGCTGACGAGATCATCCATCATATTAGAACGTTCCAGTACTATCGGGGGAGCAACAGCTCTTCAGGAAGCACGCTCACAGAATCTCAAGGGTGGTGCATGGTTATGATTGTTTGTCGTTTGTGCCTGCTTGAACTGGAACCGACAGCCCTCATTAACAGCTTGGAAAGACCGCAAAATAATGTTTGAAAATATGGATTGATTGAATATATTTAGGGTTGTTATTTATTGGTTTTGGTTAGGTAGTCCGTATGTCTCCTGTGTTATCCTACAATCGTACAACCGACTCTGTCTTTAGCAGAGATTTCTTATGGCTATCGAAAGGGTTTTGTCACTCTTATTAATGTTGAACTAAAATTCGAAAGGATATTTTTGTTGTGTCTATGTATTGTGTCACTTCGCGTCCATATGATACACTGGGACATGGGTAGCCCAATTGTGCCTGGCGCGGTAACTAGTTATGCAGAGTTACGTACCTTATATCCGCCAGAATAAGATGATCATGTGTTCGAGTCTTAGGTAATGGCCCTTGATTTGTCAGGACAATGTTCCTGCTCTTTCACCAAGGGGGCAACCGTCTGCATCACACGCGAGAGTTCAAATTTTAATTCACTATTGCGCAAGTATACTCAACTCTACATGTAAACAGAGTAATCGTCCTCACCATAAAATGAGAAAAATACATTTGAAACAACTTTAGAAAGGTGTTGTCCATTTAATATCAACACTTCGGCATGGGGTCGTTTTATTTTCAATTATCTTTATTCCTCCTTTCCCTTCGTTACGTATGAGTCTGCCATTCCATTCGAATCGTAATGATGAAGGATCGATGATGTACGTGTAGACGGGCAGGATTATGCCCACTTTGAACTGTACCCAAAGACTCTATTCGATTTAGATGATCACCAGACGCAATTGAAGACTTTGCTGTCGTGTTACAAGCTGCAATCTCTGGCCTTCTGTTCACTCGACTGAACTGTCTCAACTTAGCCTGTAGCTCCTTAATCTGGCTTGGGGTGAACAAGGCAAGGCAGCAGAAATCAGTTCTTCAACGCCATTAAAGGTTACCAGTTTTCCTGAGATGTAAACGATGCTCCCCAATTGCAACCACTACAACATGCATCTGGTCAGAACACGATCATTTACTAGATTATAAACATGACATATGTGGCATGTGTTCTAAAGGGTTATAAATGAATAATTATATGCTTAAAGATTTAGAGTGACAAGATCAATCCAGGAAAAGGGGGATGACTTCCACATTCCGAAAATCAACTTCAACTTTATGTCGAGCAATATTCCAGCAACTCCAGCCTTTGGTGTCTACATTTAACAACTTTTGAGATACAATCGAACATGTTACAAGGGGCGTCAAAGATCGTCATACCACTCTTGCTCAGATGACCTGTGAAGAGTCCGTGGAGGAATAGGTCTTCAGCAACCCATGCTTGGCGTAAAAGGCGACTAACGGGATCGGGTGGTCAGGATCGTTGACTTGGTTGATGCATGTTATCAATCCCAATTGCGTGGATCGAAGCTCATGATATTAATCACTGGACTGTCTGGTCCAGACTCGATTATTTACAGACCGCCGTCACATAGCTGGAATATTGGGCGGCGTTAAACAACAGAAACACCAATCGGATGTTCTTGATTAAGGTTAAAACATCCAAGGTCTCAGAAAAGCTTTCCCACAGTTTTATGGTAGACATTTCGAGGACATTTGCAAATTTGTCTTGTCAGTGAGAAAAGTAATGTCCAATGCAATTCAGTATTTCAACTTTTACCTATTTTCCTTGTTGTTTAGATAAACACTCGACTTTCCTTTGCATGTGCTTGTGACGGGTACACACGAGCACATCACGCTCATGATATAGTCGGAAATGTGCAGATATTTCTATGGAACCGGTTTTGTCATGTTGTTTCATGTACAACAAACATTGTGTCTGATGCGAACAATACTGCTGTCATGTGACATGCCCATGTCCTACAAACAAGTGTCGGATAGGTCGATGTAATTAAGTCAAAGCCGGAACAAGAAATCCATTCCGGAAACTACCAGAAACCAAAGTAATGGGATTTGTTGTGTGTGTGTGCTTTCAGAAGCTTATGGTGACTAGTGTGGGGAGGGAATGAACAGTTAATGAGATTATCCTCTGCACATTTTACTGACGAGATCCACCTGAGGATGTTTCTAGCGATGTCGGCGTCTTGTTTTTGGTTGTAAACACGAAATGCTATTGTAGAAACACCGTCTTCATCGAGTGAGTGAGGGAGGGAGATGAACTCTGTCTTGAACAATTCTGTAGTTTTTAACAGTGGAGGACGTTTTACCACCCATTGTCTCGGTTCAGAAGACAGGCTTAACCACTAATCAAGCACACCGACGTCACATGTGAGGGCGCACGGGTGGCCTACTCGTCTAAGGCACCGCTGTGCAGAGTTGCGCCCCATGGGCACGCCAGAAACCTATGATTGTGGGTTCTAATCGCGGTTCGCCCCAATTATGTTTCCAGGTTTGTCAGCACCATACCCGTGCTCGTGGGTTTCACCGAAGTGGTAAACGTCAGAGACCTGCATCACTTCGGGCTTTCCTCTCACATTAAGCTGACACGCCGTGATATAACTGGAATACTGTTAAAAGCGGCGTTAAACCCATCACACTCATTCATTTCATGTGACCTTTAATCTTTGACCTCATTCATTTTTTATTATCTCCTGTTGTAATCTATTCATAACTCTTTCGAAAATTGAGGTACGTTATATTCATAGAAGGACATTTCGATCGAATTTACTGTTGATCCGATTTGACTTACATTTAGACGTGTCGATGTACCGGAGCAGATTCTGTGTGAAATCCTGTGACCATGCGGAAAGCAGTCGGAAGTCAGTATTTGGCCAAACTCAAGTTTGTATTTGACCTGGTTGATACTGACCGAGCTCACCCCGTGATAAAGTATGCTGTGGTTTAGATACAACACTATTTGTCCACGACCTCATTCGCAATGCAATCTTACACTGACTATGGTCTGATTTTGCCACCTTTGACCTGTTTAATATTGTCCGATGCGTCAAATTATTGAACGTCTGTCATATGGTACATCCATCAATTAATTTTGGTAAAAAGAAATCGATAATTACTCAAGCTATGGTCTATATGAAGAAAGTGTCAACAAATCGGCAGGGGTGATACCAACGAACACCATGGCGTATAACATTTATAGTGGACAACCACGTTTTGAGCTAAATACGTGATACATTCACGAATGATTTCATCGCTCTGCTTTTGATAAATGGGTACTGGCTTATACATCTATGTACACATATGTCCTCAAGTTCGCGGAACTGTCTCCGTGTTCTGTCAGATGGAGCGTCTAACCGGAAATCCCCTCGCCGCATCACAGCGAAAGACGTTCATAATGGTACTAGCTACCTTGCGCGGCAACGGCATTAAGGGCATAAAACAAGTACTATGAGTAAAGAATATCTGGGAGGTGTATTGGTGTTAATCTGCGGCATGACATCTCTGTGTACTAGTACTATAAAACGGGTATAAACCCGAACAAGTACAAACAGCCACACACGCGTGCATGTACGTCACGATATTAGTGAAATTATCTTGAACGCAACCATAAACCACATTCACTTCACATCATGATCAGGTACACGGCAAAATTACTCTTACCTGACTCTAATACAGAGTAAACGCACACCAACATCTGTCTCAGACACTTACAAGTACTGGTTTCAATATGAATGTTCTCATTTTGACGTGTGTCAAAAGATGGAATTTCACCTTGTGGATTACCCTTCTTGCTATCTGACATCAATTACTGCTATAGATAAATATACAGTTATTATCGCTTTTGTTAATAATGTGTTCTTGTTACTGGTTCGTGTTGTGTGTAATTTGAACTGTTCCCCATCCATGTGAATGCAACCATCTCATAATGTCAAACCTACATGTAAAATACTGTGCATGCCATACTCTGAAAAGAGTTCAGATTTTCACATTGTCTTTCATCTTAAATGTTAAAGGTAATGACAGAGATTAATGAACGGAGAAACATATTAATTCTAGTAAAAAGGTAATGCAAAATGAAATCAAAAATCGACTATGACATAGAATACTTAACCTCTTCCTAAAACGATTTCACGTAGAACCAGTCGCGTATATTTGCATATTCATGAGCAAACTGCAGGGGAAAAGGATTGGATTTTCAAAACGTACAATGAAAACGATTACAGAAACACTGTAAATTTAAGGTTTATAACACAACTACGACACACGTATCAAATCATCGAATGGCCATTTCTTGTTTATTTCATTTTTAGCAATCATGAAACATTGCATTCTATTTTTTCATGACTGTTTATATTATTAAACAATCGTATCCAAAACGATTTTGGGTTACACCTGCTGTTGAGGATATATGAAGTTCACATTCTTACTGCAAAGACAATGAGATTGTTGGACCACAGTTGACAAGTGTAGCTATAGTACATATAGGAATAGGAAGAAATCCAGTGCAACATCATCAGGTGTAGCATGATGTATTACAGTTAATGTCAATGAAATCTGGTGTCTAATTATTTAAATTAAATGCATGTGTTGTATAAAATTCGCTGTTTAGTAACATAATGTATTGGACAAAGGTATATAACTACAAAAGCGTGACCAGGTTAGTTGTGTTTGAATAATGTTTGTTATATCACGAGGTGTGATCTCAATGCGGAGCAAGTCCAAAGTGAATCTGGTTGTAGATTTGTACCACAGCGATGAATCTACAATCGTGGCCAAGGTACTGACAACCAAAGATTATACTCAGGGCGAATCGGTTATCGAACCGATTGTCAATGGTTTCTGACTCGTCTAAGGGTCGCATCACTTCACAGTAAACTGTGGCGCCTTAGACGACAGGACCAAACTTGCCCCTGTTGTCCATGGATACGAAAAACCAAGGATCATATCAGAGCGAATCTGAGAATCATTCCTTTGACCAGCGGATCATACCTTAGACCACAGAGCCATTAGAGTGAGTGAGTGAGGGAAGTTTACGCCGCTTTTAGCAATTTTCAAGCAATATCACGACAGGGAATACCGGAAAATGGGCTTTACACATTGTATCCGTGGGAAATCGAACCTGGGCCTTCGACGTGATGAGCATACGCTTTAACCACTTGGCTACCCCTTCGCCCCCAGAACCATTAGAGTGAGTGAGTGAGTATGGTTTTACGCCGCTTTTAGCAATATTCCAGCAATATCACGGCGGGGGACACCAGAAAAAATGGGCTTCACACATTGTACCCATGTCTGGAATCGAACCCGGGTCTTCGGCGTGACGAGCGAACGCTTTAACCACTAGGCTACCCGACCGCCCCCTGAACCATTAGAACCAAACCAATATCATATATCAAAATGTTCACTTATCGTGCAATTTCAAAAAGCAAATGTTATATTATACAACACCAGGTCCTGTATACTGTTGACACTTCTCTCTTTCCATTTCAGGTGTGTCAGTCGGAGTGAGTTGTTTCACCTTGGTGGCTATTTCAATGGAGCGCTATTTCGCCATCTGTAGACCCCTGCACTCGCGGTCCTGGCAAACCCTGTCCCACGCGTATAAAGCACTGGCGGTCTGCTGGCTGCTTTCCTTTGTTATGATGATTCCAATAGCCGTGTTCCAGAAGATCATTCACTATCCCAGAGTCAACGTCAGCATCTGTGACGAGGTATGGGGCGATGTGAACTTGGAAAAAGCGTACACCATCATTCTCAATTTGATACTTCTTATTCTCCCAATTATCATCATGAGTGTTGCTTACGGAATGATCTCCTACACGCTGTGGCTGGGGATTAAGATGGAGGAGCAATCGGATAGAAATAAAAGTAAGTATTAAACATTCATTGCATTTGAGAAAGGTTAAGTGAACTGACTGCTTTGATCAATATTTCGGTCCTACCACAGCGTGAATAAGATGCCGGTGGTCGTTGGTGCTGAAAAACTGGCGATCCAGACGAAAGGTGTGTTTGTACCTGCGACAAGCGATTCCTGGTTTGACTTGGAGGTGAGGGGTGGTTTGGAGCAGGGGTGGGGGGAGGGGGAGGACTGCGATCATGTAACATTTAGTCTACCCGTTTCCTCAAGACCTTAAGTTTTAATGTAACCTGCATGTGCAATCATTTTCTCTTCACTTAAACTGCTAAACAAATTAATTTTAGTGTATAGAGGCACAAGGTTAAAATCAAATTGTAGTTGTATAATGCTCGATCTTAGTCGTAAAAAACACGTTGTCCATATGTATATCACTCCAGCAGTTCACCATTGTAGTGAGTGAGTGAGTATGGTTTTACGCCGCTCTTAGCAATATTCCAGCAATATCACGGCGGGGGACACCAGAAATGGGCTTCACACATTGTACCCATGTCGGGAATCGAACATGGGTCTTCGGCGTGACGAGCGAACGCTTTAACAACTAGGCTACCCGACCGCCCCTCACCATTGTACTATATACAGAGACAATGAATCAGTTGCAAAGAGGGCATGGGTCACAAGGTCTAGACCTGTAGTGGTGGACTGATATGACATGGTACTAACAACCACTTTCACGTGGAAGGTCCCATTCCATAGATATTCTTTGCCGTGATCCTTCTTTCCTGAGCACAGATTTACTTAAAGAACAAAAGACTGGTTCCGATGTGTATATGAAATTCATATTTCACTCACTGGCAGAGGCACCCATGGAAAACAAAATTTGTAGCCTTCACTTGCAGTGAGTGATTGAATGAGTTTGGTTTAACGCCTCTTTGAGCTTTATTTCAGTTTTATCATAGCGTGTCGGCTTAAAGTGGGATTAAAGGCCCGAGGGAGTCTCTTGTGTTGACGTTTTATATTTGCATGAACAGAACGTTTCTGCTGGTGGACTGAAGTTCCCTAGATTCATCATACGCTCCGTAGCATGTATCAATTATGTTGCGTCAGCTACAAAAGAAACGTTCGAGATATTAAAATTGCTCCTCCTCCAACCACCAACTCCCACAAGAACATATTTGTTAAAGGTTTGACTTCACTGATACGCAGCCGAATCTGTGCAATTGTACACAGCAGACGTAATTCAAAATTGACATATCGTTTTTAGTCTAGCAAAATCAGTAAAATTAATGCAATATCTGGTCCATCACTTGATTGTCTGGATTGTTGCCGCATGGCAGGAGTACTGCTGTGCAGTAGTGCTACCGGTAGGGCAGGTTGTCTGTACCCTTATCGCGAACACCTGGTATCATCACTGATTCATAATGATCCACTCATAGGATTTCCACCGCTATTTTGAGTTTATAAACCAATGGAATTGAGTCATATTTTTAAACCTACGAGTACGGATATTGTGTTGACAAGGCAAATATCATAATCGGGCGAAGTGTAAATATGAAACATGATCATCGGATTCTGGTACGACTAAGGTACGCAACTCTGCGATCTTGAGGTTTTTGCCACCCATGTTCCCCTACATAGTAGACACATGGGTAACAGGTGCTCAAAGCAGGTTTGGTTCCATAGAAACTCAGTCTGATGCGAGATAAAAATGTGTCTTACTTCACGAGTGTACATGTGGGGCGTATTGTTTTCTTTCGTAGAATCAGAAAACTATTCTCATAAATGTTATCAACACATCTGGATCAGCTGTTGTAAGGATAGTATGTTTTCCATTAGAAAACCATACCAGGAAACTAACAGCGTCAACATAACAGTAACACAAATAGTATTTTGAACAAACAGGTGCAAATTACTTCGGCGCAAAACGTCACAGATTACCACATCGTTCATCAGAGTTGCGTCCCTTAGTTTCCGGGATCCGCTGACTCTATACCCTGAATTCGAATCTCACAATTGTGACTCGTGGATTGTCAGTATCAGTGCATATGGGTTTGTGATAATTGTCGAAGTTGCTGTTTGACACCTATCCTTTTTAATGATAACGTAAATGTGTGAGTGGCGGTTTCTATCGGTAGAGCAGGACATGCTTACCATTTTCGCAAACAGCTGGTGCCTTCACTGAATTCCAGTGAACAATTCATATCCTTTTCACTATTTTACCTTTTGCGCCCTGTGAATCTGTTGCGGCAGTTATTCGAGACTGAATATCCACTGGAGTTGAATCCGACTCGCTACCTCACTAAAAATCATGATCACAAGCAGCAATATTATATCAGAAATCTGTGACACTGGGGTATGCTTCTAACTTGTTATAAAGGGAACGACGATAACAACGTGTTAAACATAAACACCAACTTCATGTGTTTTTGTTTGTTTACTTTATTACAGATAAGAAGGACAAAAATGGTTGCCTTTCGAACAGCAACCACTCACGGGGAAACGGAGCTGGTTACCTGGATCCTGACTACACAACAGCCACGTCAGCCAGCAACACCAAGAGAACCTTCAGAAAGTTTGAATTCAACCGTGCAATGAGGCAGTCAAATAGTGAGAAAAGTCGCGCCGCCAAGAAAAGAGTTATTAAAATGTTGTTTGCAGTTGTGCTGGAATTCTTCCTGTTTTGGACGCCTACTTATGTCGTGGCAACGTGGATTGTTTTCGATAAAGACAGTGCGCGGGCGCACATCTCCCCCCTGACGAAATCTTTAATTCATTTAGTGTCATATGTGTCGGCGTGTTCAAACCCAATCACATACTGTTTCCTAAACAAGAACTTCCGACAAGGGTTTCTGTCAGCGTTCCGGTGTTTGCGGAGACGTTACGTCTACGCTAGGCAGAATGAGTTGTCCTTCTCCGGAAATACTGCCACCACTAGAACAGGGGCAACGAACATGGGAACGTATGACAAGATACACGACTCGGATGATATATCTGAAAAGAGCTTTTGAAGGATTCAGTAGCAACTGGAAGAACATGCATTCGCTGGTTCATATGTTAGATATATATTGAAGGACATTGGAGACCTTTGACGCTTGATATTTATAATTATGCAGAATTATTCAGGTTGTATACGAAATGTCTCAAAAGGTGTAGTTTTTAATGAAATTATTTTTACCTAACAAGCAACCGGTGACAGAAGATAGAGCATGTCTAAAATGAACCGAATATGCTATGGATTTTGTGTACAAAAATGGAATAATAATGTATGCCTAAGGTAAAAGTAACTTGGGTCATCTGCCTTCGTCCCGTACACACAACAAGCCACTCGTCAGACTAGTCCACAGTAGCTTCATGGAGTTTGGGAGTTATGCAGAACGTCACCCAGTCGAATGTTCAAACTGTTATTATGAAGAAAAACAAATAACCGGATATTTCACTTTCATCTGTCTGAAGACCACAAATACTGTCAGTCAAATGCGACACAATCTATTTGATTAAACCTTTTTAAGGCACCTGGCTTCCAACAAGACAGTTATCCCTTTTTTCTTTAAAAAACGAATTATCAAATAGATCTTATTTCCGCGAGGTACTTTAGCCTTTGATTTGCCCGTTATAGTTACAGGTAACCGGAATAAACAAATTCATGAAAATGAGTTATTCTACTCCGAAACAATGCCTCTCTGAGCGAAAACCTGAGAGCACCTCCATGGAAGTTCGCGTCAGCATTCAGACAAACATATCTCATTCTGTATCTCGAAACCGAATATACTCGGGGAATTCCCAATGCAAAAACATAAATCCGCGTTGTAGTATTGTTGTAGATATGTTAGTCATTTCTGAGCGCCATGTCAGCTACAACCAAAAGTGTGTACTATGAAGGTGTCCTCAGATCTTTAGGTACCATATCGGAGTATGCAGGTATAGATAAACTTTAGGTATCTTTCGTTGCAAGATATGATAGTGACTCTGTGTTTCACTTCAATTCGTTACAGAAGCGAATAATGAATTTGATTATTTAGTGATCATATTTATGTTTTTGAAGTGTTGTGAACGCATGTGTTGTCAAAAAGGTAATTGTAAGGTATTGGAATATATCCTATACATATTATAAAGATAAAGATGAAATATACAGTGACTCTCATTTAGTCCGAAACGTCAATATACATCTACGTATTCAGAGAGACATTGCTTGGTACCCACAAGCCGTTAATCCAGAAAGGAAATCTTATGCCCTTTTGGGACCAAAATATGTACATACTTTGTTTCTAACGAATTCAGAAATCAGAAATGTCTTCATTTGAATGACAATTAGATTTTATTCATTGCAACGTATCTTATGTATAGGTAACACTACAGATCGAGTCAAACGGGCTGAATTAGAGGTTTTCAGAAAGCTATTTTTTACATATTTGAACATGGGCAAGTTTCTTAATTGGCTCATAATTAGGTTTACCGTCGAACATGTAAGCTATTTTTATGCCAGTAATTGTTGGTGGTTGGTCAAAAAGGGTCTTTGTCGTACCTCTGTTTTACGAAGACGGAGTCATCTGGATGAAAGGGGTGTCACTGTAGATACACATGAATAAATGTGAACCCTTACTGGTCTGCAAGTGCTTGTCAATCACGAAAAAGTTTAAACAACATAATATGACATTTACAAACCTAAACATACATTAACTAAAATATATGTCTAAATATACATTAATTTATCCATAGGTCCATATTTACAAACATACACGTAATGTTTATCTCAATTTACAATGCTGTACATTTTGTAAAAATTATATTTTCTTCTGGTAATAATGAGAAAACTTATATCAGAATTGAGTACAAATAAGATTTTCAAGAGAAGTCATATGAACCCGTATGCTGTTGTTCAGGATTGTGTTTATGAGTGTATCACCCGTATTGATATTAATGTTGACAGCACGTGCCTTGAGCCTCATTCCATGTGTTCCTATCATTATTGTAATTTGTTTACATGTTTATTATGATAATGTGCTACAAGTTAAAGGAACCGTGGTTTACATGTTGCTATACAGAAACTAATACAACAAAGTCATTTCTTGCTTGAACATTCATGTACAAAGAAATAAGGTCTAGTTTGGTAAAACTGTAGAGAGACCTTTCAAGGAAACATGCATTATGGAAATACTAGTAGTTACTTGTGGCGATGTCATTATCCGGAAACAAACACCCGAGGATCCGACCTCTGAGGTAGTCTGGCCGGACCGAGGCCGCATTAAGTGTGTTAATACTGATCCTGTCATTAAGCAGTTCGTCTTTAGAAAGACCGGCGGACCGTGTATTGCCAATCGCAGGTTGTCTTCTGGATGATGAAGTCAATATTGATCACGTGACAGGTCAATTGTGCTTATGTGACGAGTCAATATTCAAGGTTTGACCAAACCTTTCCGTTTCAGTTTATATTACCAATTAGGTCAGCAGTGGCATGTGTTGTTTTGTCACGTGAAATTCCAAGATTTTTGTGGAGGTATTTTGTTTACCGCATGAAAATGGCAATGTATATATGTTTCTGCACATAACGAGTCACAAACCTAACGTTGAAACTTCCTCTACAATGTACACAGCGGTGTCTTAGGTGTAAACTGCACTCTTTTTTTAACACAAGCATATGTTCATATACTGTTTAAGAAACTCATTTATCAGTTGGTACTTTAAAATATTCTCTTGGCGCTTTGTAGATATATCATTACAATTATAAATATGATATAGTCGAAACGACCAAACTATACATTTGTGCATACTGCCAACGAAATAATACGCAACTCTATTTTTGGTATATGGGTTTCGTGGTTTAGAGGGTATTTGGGATTCAACAGCGTGGTACCCGAGAGGAAAGTAGAATACCATTTCGTACGCAGATTCAACATTTCATAAAAAGTGGTGTATTATATATTTGTTTTATATTTTATCAGTATTTCAACTGCAAATCGCTCCCTTTTATGACCTACATATGACCTTTGTGATCAAAAGTCTGCCTCTGTAGAGTAAAATTCTGACAAATGCTTTTGAGATTTGAGTTAAGTTGTATTCATGACTCAGGATTGAGCAAATGAGATTCAGAGAGAAAAGAGGATATTCAGGTTTCAGTTGAGGAAGGCGTTGGCACCTCATATGAACTGGCTAGAACAAGCAATTACTTGTAGTTGCATGATCATTTACGTCACCTATGCCATTAGAGCCACGACAAACAATACATCTATTCATAGTTTTCTCTATGATCACACCCCTTGATAATATACAGTGAAACTTTGTTATTACCTTGTTCTGGGGAACATTAATAAATGTCGAATAATCCATAGTTCCAGTTAAGAATACTTCCAGTATAAGACCAAAATGCCGATAATGATTATGCCGGGAACATAAAATGATATCATCTTTAACAATAAATCGTATTTGTGTTCGTTTAACAAGGTTTCACTGTAGACAGGGCTAGTGTAGTATCTCCAAAATGGTTTTGTTGGTATTCACCAATTAGTTGCAATTTTATCTGTTATCATGATCTTTTCAACCTTACTACAGTCGTTACACTCAAACATATCCAGGTTGAACACGCATGTTGTTTCTTCTTGTTATGAAGCATACAATATGCATTTTCCGTTTGACTTGGTCCCTGCAAGAGCAATTGCAGAATTTCAGTTGATACTGGGTCTCAAATATGTGAGATTCAGATCTAGATTCAGAAGAAAAACCTATTTAAAAGTGACATCAATCTTAATCGTGTAAACATGCAGATTTACATGAGGATCATGATATATAAAGGTGAACTACAGTCACCGTCTGGGATAAAAAAAACACCAGAATGCGTTTAACAGTTTACTGAACACGAAAGATGCTTTCTGTTTACAGCCATAATATACCGAGACTCTTTCATCCTGTCACCAACTGCTAAACAGACTTGCGAAAAATCACAGCCCGACAAATAAACCTGCGCTTCTGCATAAAGCGTGCAGGCGAAAACAACAGCAGGGGTGGAGGGTTTGCCCTTGAGCTGCCAGCGCATGTGTCGAGGCGACGTGACAAGTATTCGTGAAGCTCCACACATCGCTTCCGTTGCACGCGGAACGCCATCTGCTCCAAACCGCGGTATTCATGCCGATGTTTCTGACATTAGTTTAGCAGACGAGAAGTAAAATACTATTATTAAACCATCCCGAAGACATGAAATGTTTGGTCCCAAGCTTGAATGTGTCCATCATTACGATAATGTATCAACTGTGACGTCATAGCAATGTGTTCTCAATGAGTTTTGTGATCACCGTGCTTTCCCAGCTGCACACCCCTAACTGTACAAGGCCCCGCTTCACAAAGCAACATCGACTCTACCATCGTCTTACGTCTCTGTTAATGCATAGGAGTTACGAGCGTATGATTGCTTTACGAAACGGGACCATGGACAGTGGTAAATGTAAAGAATAACACAATGTAAAAAAATTGCAGACACTATTTTATGTACATGTTCGTCTGTGTTAGGTAAATAAAACATATGTTTGTTCACATGTTTTGTAAATCATTCATGATAAATTTGTTTCAACGAGGGCCAGCTGTACATGATTTATAATCATATTGAACTAATATCCGGTTATATCCAGCCAGCTACAGCTTAACTTACGCTCGTACAGCGTACATCTATACCTTTTTGTGACGACGCACTCAGCAATATTCCATTTATATTAAGGAGGATACGCCTAGAGATATACATTGTGTGCAACGTTACTGTTCAACCGTCCGGAATGCCAAATGACCTGATTAACGAGTCATGGGTACGTAGTTTTGGTGTTCTTTGTTTAACGCCGCACTCAGCAATATTTCAGCTATATGACGGCGGTCTGTAAAATAAATAAGTCTGGACCAGACAATCCAGTGATTGACATCATGAGCATTGATCTACGCAATTGGGATACAATGGCATGCATCATAAACCAAGTGACCGAGTCTGACCAGCCCACCATATTACGAGGTCCGTTTTAACCCGGATCTTTACAGGTGGGAATGTTTTACGTTCATATAAGTATACACATATAGCATGCCAAACAGTAATCCAGATTGCGGTGTTACCGAACAACGGGGTCCGACCTTACGAGGTTTTAGTTTAGTTGTATCCCCATCCGACCATCCCCTTGGTCTAGTGGACACGACAGTGGTTCGATTGCCGCGTCATCGTGAAATACGTTGCTTCTTGTTACCTGGCTGGCGTTTTGCATTAATAAGGACTGGTCGGCTCCATGTGGGATATCCATTAAAATCTGCGTTATGATATCTCAATGGGAGTGCACATGTAACCGCCATTAGTCCAGACTAGTATTAGCAGACACGCGAACCTCACATTATCTGTTCCTTATAGAAATGAACAAAGACACTGAGTATGGTTCTGTTAAGTTTGTAATAGAGGGATTAACCCCAAAAGCCAGTGTCTCCAGCTTGTTTCAGTCGATCGGCAAGGAATCAACGGTTCATGGTACATACTGTGTTGGTACGTTTCCAGAATATGAAAGATGTCCTGCCAAGTTGTTTCTTGATACGATACATCTGTACAAAAGTACCAGCGTGCAGGATAACGTAACACTTCGAGTTCTTTTTGATACGACAAGAGGCAGTCCTAAACTTACAAGTCCCCTCAAAGTAGAGATCGAAAATGGCGAAATGCCCACTCGATGTCAATACAAACATAGAAAATTTCACCGGTATATGTGGCTTGTGAACATACGTTTGAATAATAGACATCAGAATCGAGCCATTAGGGATGGACACACGTGGATTGATACGATGGCAAGTTAAGAATGATAATCAGGGTGAATCTGGAATTGGAACCCACTCTACTAGAGACACAATTCTGTACAGCAAGTTAGACGACTGGGACGATTGGTCCGCCATGGATAATGAAAATTGTGAGGAAAGAAGATTTCAGCTACATTTGTGTAGGTGCATACGTCTGATAGCAGATTATGGCTTGGGATAGATTCTATGTGGGTGAGTGTTTTTGGTTTAACGCTGTGTTATGGTATATAAGTTATCGTCACGTCAGCTTGGTGTGGGGAGAAAGCCCGAAGTGATGCAGGTCTTCGACGTGTACCGCTTTGGTGAAACCCAAGAGGAGAAGGGTGGTGCTAGAAACCAGGAAACATAATCGGGTCGAACCGGGATTCGAACCTTCAGTCTGGTGTCTGGGATACCTAGTGGACGCAGTTCTGCACAGCGAATTGCGTTGACTTAGATGATTGGACCTCACATGTCAATGTAGGTCCCGATCTCCTATACGTGTGGTAAGCATCCACTAAGGTAGGACCGAGATATTTGCCTGTTTGCGTGTCATCGTGCCCCGCACGTGTTGACAGCTGCCTGGCCCAGACCCGATTTTGTACAGGCTGCCAAATACACTGACTCACTTACATGTTCCTCTTTCCAGATTGGTGATTATTCAGCCCCCATTGACAAAACGAGTAGATGGCTTTTTTATATTCCTATACTCTCAATAACAAAGCTAATGCATTTACACAACTAGGTTAGGGCCAGGCAAACCAATTACTGCCATGACAGTATATAGCCACGCTGTAGCTTCGGGGAACTGACACAATCAGCCAAGTCACACTAGCCAAACCCATTAGGACCTTCACGACAGGCAAAGATGCCGAGGACCTGTTCTGTCCTACGGGGGTCCACTGAAGGACAATGTGTGTCCCAGTGCAATGTTATGTTATTTAGCAGTTGCATAATTATCATCGGAAAGCAAGTCAATATACGTGTGATACTCATAACGTGAATGACGTAATGTAAGTGCGGGATAATCGGTTCCAAGAAGACAATAACTACAGTTTAATGGAATTATGCCTTAAATGATAAAATTATACGTGTTTTTATTGATTTTGGATTAAATTGAATGATATACAAGCATAAAACGAATCAAAATGACAACCTTAACGTCAAATGTATCTACAAATATGTACGCATTAACGACGTGTTCATGTGAGACATATATATCCCCGCCTCTAACCAATAGGTCAGTTTGGTTTCGACATATATTATTTACAACAAGGAATAGAATACAATAGCAGCATTGATATTCCATGCGTCAATACTATTTATTCTACATAGTGAACAGTATATGTCATTTCCCCAAATACTCATCCTTGCATCACTAAGTGTTGTCCTCCCACATTAAGCTGACACACAGTATTAAAACTATGATATTCTAAATAGATGGCGTCAAAGCAAAATCACCAACTCATTCGAGCTCGTCAGTCATCTTCTCTGAGAACAGGCAAACATGCATTCAAACCATACACATATGCGTGGAGGATATCCTTAAACAGCTTGACGATGGAACCTACACTATCCGGATATATCAGATACATATTTGTATTTTCATGTAGATTTACACAGACCTTGACAGCCGAAGACAAAATTACAATGTTTTTCATCCTTCACTTGAGAACGTGTTATTTAGAAAGTACATTATGGTGAATGTCGAAGCAAAGCAAACGACAAAGATACCAATTTTTACCTGTGTGCAATGCATGATGACAATCACAAGGAAACCAGATTGTCAAAACAGAAGGTGAAACACAGAAAGTGTTTCTGTCATTGATCGAACGTTCCAATCGCATATACAACTTACAAGGAGAGGTTGGAAGAAACGAAGAAAAATCTTAAGAAATTCGAAACAAATTGCAATTGCTTACTCCTTGTCTTGCATGTTGAAGAGTAAAACTCAGATGAAGTGAAACGTTGAAACTAATAATTGCAGTGACATCTCTGTTTTACCAAAGATGTACGGTATAATATAATCTCACTGGCATGTAGACCCAGGGGAGAAAGACAGCATAGGGACCATCCATGGCACAAGCCACTGTTCACATACATATCAACATATACTAGTATACCAAGGGTGACAGGAAATGAACCATGTAGTTTACAGCAGCACAAAAAAGCAATTGCTTATACTGACGATTCAGTCTTGTAATATGGCAATATCAATACATATGGGAATTACTGAAAAAGAATATGCTTGTGGGAGAAGAGGCGAAGTGATTTGTATATCGCTGTAAATTAAACTTCATGTGTATCAGCGATCTGACATCGTTCTATAAAGGTCAACCAGACAATACCCTTCCACTGATCCCCCACCTGAGCTAAAAATAAAAGAGACGAATGGAAACGCCTCATGTTCTATATATTCATCTTTGCATAAAGATTCGAATTCAGAGTGAAGTAACCGTTCCACATCTCTGTGGGACAAGGGGGTTTCCAGGAGTACCTCTGTGCGACGTGAAGCACCACACAAACAGTTACTCTTTTGTGCAAATTGTGTGAATGGCAGGAGATACTTAGGGGGCGGGACCATTTTGAGAATCCCTGCATCATCACGGAATTTCAGTGGTCGGTTTCTTGCCACTAGTCTGCCTTTTACGCCCAAAAGAGGTTGTTTCGGCGGGTGGCGAGTATGTTTGTTCTCTGACGTTGAAGTTATTATAAGTATTCAACATTCCAAAGTCAACTTTCCCAATTCCAGCAGCTCCAGCCTTTGGCGTCTGCCTTTGAGGAACATGTTTTTTTCTACGAAGATTTCAAAGGGCGTTGCATTACTGTTGCTCATACGTTGTTTCATCAGGGTGAAAAATACAGAAAATTGCATGGTTGACACGTTGAGACCATTTCCAAATTAGACACACCAGTAACCAACATGATGTCCAATACAATTCCTTATTTTGACTTGTACCATATCTTCCCGTGTTTGTTCAGTGGAACATTTGACTTATCTTGAATGCGTATGTTACCAGTGCAGCTAAATATAAGCTTTTCGCGTTCACCCGTTATCATATCAATAACTGATAGTGTTTTATAAACATATGCTTCCATGTAAGATGTAGTCGGAATCGATCAATGAAATCAGATTTAAGCCGAAATGTCTTATGGTTATGGAATAGTTGTGTCTTTTTCAGTATTATTGATAACAAACTCTGAAAACATATAAAATTCCTGTTTGCCACCTTAATGAATTACCAATGACGTAAATCTATGTGAATACAACACATACGATCTAACTACGAACAGAGGTCAACGGAGTGACATAAACTTAATGTCAAATTGAAGCCAGAGCAATGTTTTATTCATTACCATATATTTAATTTGAAGACGAATCAACAAAAACAGGCCGTTTATAAAGCAATTGAGAGAAAAGTCAAGGCAACAACGTTTGTTGACCAATGTCCTGGCGCTGTAAAAAAAGTTTCGCCTTCATTTTGTCTCCAGTATAGGTAAACAGCAACATGATAGGCTGTTGTCAAGTTGACAGACCGTGTTAGTGTTTTAGCAATCCAGTAACGCCTTATAATAACTGAGAAAATGCTAATTAAACAGATTTAAATTGATCTCAATATCTCGTTCATGTCGCCCTATGAACTCGTACTATGTCTACGTGTTAATAGACTAGACAGCGCTGCACACGCTACAAACAACGATGTCCAGTTTGGCTTCGAACGATCCATTTGAGGTCTCAGAGTGCATAATAGAAAAAGTCAACACGTCAAGTTCGTTGATTTTTACACATCAGTAAAAAACGTAAAGAACATCGCTCTAAACCATTGATATTAGTGAATTTCATTATCCACAGAAGCACTTTTTGCTCTCTACATTTGCTTTAATGCAGTTTCTGTGATCATAATGGGAATGCGTCGTCAACAACGCGATGAACGCTTCAGGGCTAATGGAATGCTTCAAACTGGTTGGCCCAGCGAGAGGCAGCACAGAAATGTATGTTCAAATATACCACAATCTGTGATTTGCAGACTATGGAACAGGTTTCTGCAGACACAAAGTGATCGGTTAATGATCGGTTCCGCACAGCGCGCCCAAGGTCAACAACACAAGTCCAGGATGGATTTGTCAGAAACCAGGATATAAGATATCGAACCCAAACAGGAATCACTTGTTCAATTGCGCCAGGCCAACAAAGCTCAAGTAACATACCGGGCGATTCTAAATTGTCTGCATCGTCACCTTCTACCAAGAAACCAATGATGTGTAGATCGCGGAAAGGTTGGAAAAGTCATTTGTCTCATGTAATGTTTTCATATGAGACAAGATTCACTCTGGAAACGCGTTGGCCGTCCTAACGAACGTCATGCGACGTCATGTGTAAGGAAACAGACGGGGGGGCGGGGGGGGGGGGGGGGGGGGGGGGGTCTGTATTAATATAGGGCGGGATTACTACGACTGCCAGGTCGCCAATGCATGCATGTGCCGTTTGAACGTCATGCTGGTCCACGTTGTGTCATTCAAGACGTTAACGCTCGAACCCACAGTGCACAAATCGTAACTGATTACCTCCAGCAGTAAACATCACTATAATGCAATTGCCAGGAGTCCTGATCGCTACCCCTAGGAGCAAAGAGGACATGTGCTGAAGACGTGTACGCCAATTTCAAAGGCATTCCGCTGCGACAGCCGACCACGCGCTGTAATAGTGGACAAGACCTCCTTAAATTGTCATTTGAAGATTGATTCAAGCCATGCCAGGAAGTATCAACGAATGTTTGTCCAGTCGTGGGGGAAACCCTCGTTTTTGATCAAGTCACCTCAAACGTCCATATTTTTACTACCCACCTCTGTCGTCTTTCTTGGTCGTTCTGTTCTTGGCACGCTTACAGAACATCGTAGTCATGTGATGTTGGTTGTCATCTTACACCTTGTACTTTATTTATATTATCCATCCTTTGCAATCCCTCGATACCTCTTCATAATTTCGTTATCATCTATTATATTCCCTACTTTTGTTGGAGAGTATATCAGCAAAGCAATATAACAAAGATCAAATGTGTTCGCAGAATACAACCAGCTGTTGTGGAGTGGAATCGCCATCAATAAGATCGGAAACCTTTAATGCTCCATACGCAGTGAGTGACAGTGGCCTTGAACAGCACTTCAATTATGTCCTGTTACATCACAGCATGTCGGATTAATGCGGTATGAAAGCCCAAAGGGATGCAGGATGTCGACGGATATCACTTAATGAAAGCCACGAATGTTATGATTGCGACAAAGTATTCAAATCTGTGTATATCTGGGATTCTAACACACGACAAGCAGATGCTGACAATACGTTTGCACTAATATAGTTTGGTCCTGTATTGAGGCTTTTTTTTAAGCTGAATATAATTTTGGTACTTGCATCGCAGCTATTGTTGTCGGTCATAGTGCGAATATTCAATGAGGTAACGTACATCAGAAGAGGGGATCTTGCTTTATATAATTTATCCATATACATACATCGTGGACATACCAATGGAGTTGATGATTATTTAATAACTTATTCAAAAGAAAGGTTTGTAGATTGAACCGTCCTGAATTAAATTTGAAACCGAATACCTAGGTATTCTTCATGGAAGCAGTTCGGGTAATGTCGTATGAAGCTGTGTTGTGTTCCAACCTAGTGGTTTAAGCGTTCGCTCGTCACACCAAAAACCCGGGTTCGATTCCCGACATGGGTACAATGTGTGAAGCCCATTTCTGGTGTCCCCCGTCTGGATATTGATGGAATATTGCTAAAAGCGGCGTAAAACCATACTCACTCATTTCATGTTCAGTGATTGATGCATTGACATGATAAATTTTGTAATGTCTCGCAAAGCACATCTTACAAAGGCAAGGGTGTTAACTAACTATAAAACTCCAATGTTACAGTCAGCAAAATATCTTGCCTCGGGAAGTTGAGAAAAGCATGTGAAGCCAAGCATGCGAATTACAGTCTGTTTGTTTACCATTGCCCTTCGTCGATACCTTCGTATATGATGGCACACGGGTGGCTAACACATAAGTCTAAACATTCCTATACCTTGTAACATACTCACACTATATACCTCAGTAATGATGGAAATAGGACCTTCACTTGATGTCTACATAACTACATCATGAATCTTTACACCAGGGGTAAACCATACATGTTGCTGATATTTGCACAGTGTGAGCATATCACTTTTCAGTTTCTAGACATTATATTGGTTGATTGTGAACCCTGGCTTTTCATTCATTCATATTTCGATCAGAAGAACACTGGTGTTTTTGTTCACCCTGGGAATGCAACCAAACAAAGGATAATAAACACAAGAAATGTAATTATATTTTCAAATGATGAAGCACTTAAGGGGGGAAATGCAAATGTACATCTGGAGCTGATTGTCTGTTGCCGGTTCGCATGGTTCAGGATAAGCGAAGAGTCGACATAGCAGGTCTGTTTCCTCATATATGATACATATTTGAAATCACTTTACTTCAAAGTTAGAAACAGGAATCTTCGCAAAATGATATTGAATGAACATTAAATACAGAATATAAGGCCTCACGTTAAACTATATCCCATAGTCCTTGACACATGGTCGATTCCAGCTGACATCATCGCTGGCATAAGAGAAGGCAAGGTTTGCAGTGTCAGATATTTTGAGCGTGATTTCAAATAAAGACGATTATACGAGTCGTTGGTCTGAACTGAAGTTTATATACTGAAGTTTGATAAAACCAAACGACTAAAATTCCAACTTGCATTTGTGTGATATGCTTGGCGGGACCATAACAGACGAAACTGTCAAAATTCAAAGTGAAATTAAGCAAGTGTATATGTAGTATTACTAAGTACTTCATTCTGTAAACATTGAAAGTGATGTATGGTTCTTTAAGGGTGAAAGGAGATCAAATTTATAACATTCTCTAACCATCTGCCACATTCGTGACCAACTCGTGTTATTCCGGCACAAGCCGAATGGCGACTCGTGCCCCTATCATGGCCATGTTTGCGACCGGGTACCCTCTTAGCGCCATCGGGCATACCTAAAACAATTGTCAACTCGTTGCGTAATGGTTCACATATATCTCCCCATATAGTATATATATTCCAGATGCAATTTAAAGCACATCTGGACAAGCGGAATTATATAGTATGATTGAACACTGTCTAGGGTATATTTTGAAATGCAAGACATGTAAAATCAAAAATTATTTCTGAGGGATTCTTTGAGGAAGAATTTGAAATCATACGCGCATTCTGATTGGTGTGTCGTATTTTCGCACATAACATTCATCGGTAGGGGGACGAGTCTTCTTCTGGTTACGGAAGGGGGCGAGTGGTGGCGAATGCATCTGCCACACATGCATGGAAGACACGCTCCTGATGCAACTGTTACTAACAACCGCATGTTCGTTCTATTTACACCCACATTGAGATCAACTGAGATTGTCATGCATGGACGGATGGCGAGGGAAGGACTTTTCATGTGCTTGGATAATTATGGCTACAGAGGAATCTTTTATTATATCACTGACCTTGACATTGACATAAACAACAAACAAACAAACCATCGACCTGAATTAATACCCATGACACAATGTGTTAATGTGAACTGTTCATTCACAAGAGGCGGATGCTACCGCTGGGGCAGGATATGCTCACCACCTGGTGTCATCACTATCTGATAGTGAGTGAGTGAGTATGGTTTTACGCCGCTTCTAGCAATATTCCAGCAATATCACGGCGGGGGACACCAAAAATGGGCTTCACACATCGTACCCATGTCGGGAATCGAACCCGGGTCTTCGGTGTGACGAGCGAACGCTTAAACCACTAGGCTACCCGACCGCCCCATATCTGATAGTGATTTATACACACATTCTCATGACATTGTTTGGATTGTACAATCGATTTAGTCGGCTTTTGGCATGCTTGTCTTGTGAATATGGAAACTGAAGGGTATTGTCGCTTTGTGTGTTATTATGTAAGGTTAAATGGTAACAGGTTGAATAAGACAGACTTGTTGATTTGAAGTAGTGTCCCAAGATCTCTGACACATAACTGAAAGGAAAGATCCTATCATTCATCGATGAAAAAAACTTGTATCGTCATTATATACGGGATAGTGAAGGTGCATTCCTCTAAAAAAATGCGTACTAGTTTGTGGCGATGCGGAGATTATCTTTCCGCGGAACATTCATGTGGGTCAGAAATTACAGGGGATAATATGAAACAGAAAATTGTTTCTCAAGGAGTTGCTGTCTGTACTAGTGGTTAAATCAATTATCAGTGTCTTCGTTCCATATTTATTATACAACTGAATTGCAATTTACTAAAACGAATGTTGTAGATTTGTGTGTAGCTGTACAAGCCATTGGTCAAATTATAGACTTTCGACAATGAAGTTATGGAAATGAGTGCAGTCTGTAATATGCCATCGGTTTACCATCGAAATATGTCCTGTCCTGCTAAAACCTTTGTCTGAATCTTGAAGGTATATATAATTTCCTGTTTTAAACATCACGACGGGGGACACCAGAAATAGGCTTCACACATTGTACCCATGTCGGGAATCGAACCCGGGTCTCCGGCGTGACGAGCGAACGCTTTAACCACTAGGCTACCCGACCGCCCCTGTGGCAAAGTGAACTGAAATAGGTTAATATGTTATACGGATAATCACTTGTTAGGATTTTTTTAAAGGGAGAAACATCTTGTAAATGTGAAGGTTACTTATCGTAACAATGATTTTAGAGTTTCACGTGTTAGTGCGCCGGTTCAATATATGCTGTTAGGATCACGTATAATATATTCCATTGAAACAAGGACAATGGATAAATATGACGTAAAGGCTATATTACTTTACTATGAAGTTTTATTATGAAGGTTAATGTTTAAGTGCGGAAGTGTTAGAATACAAGACTGCATTATCTTCGTAAGGACTCTTTACTTCATTGTTACATTGATAGGATGGTTGACATGCATGGATTCAAGTACACAATGAAGCATAAGTGGACACACTGTTACGCCGACAGTGGGTTTGAGATTCCAAGATATGTTATGCTGTCCTCAAGAGTACAAATCCCACTTGACAAACAAGACCAGCACAAACAAATCATGAGAAATAGCGATAACGCGGTATATACTGAACCGCAAAAGAAACGTCTCCCCATGTAACATTGCATGAAAAGTTGTCATTTAAATATCTGGGTACATTTGGTCAAAGTTTCGAAAATTAAACATTACTGAATGATAAAAAAACCAATCAAATGACAATAAAACCGATCTCCCAAACGCACCACGGCATCGGCCATGGTAACCCGATGCACGTGAGTTCCGTGCAAATTGAATTGCAAATGCGTTCCCTCATTTCTTGCCCTATAAAAATCCACCAAGTTTCATTGTTTATTGAATTTCTACCACATGCCGAGATTGACAAGAAATCAGCGACACCAAGGACACCTTGGACGATTGCAAGCTGGACACTACCGCCCGGCAAGTAGCCAATGCATTTCAAGTCCACGTAAGGGCTCCAGCAACGGTACCGGACCACCAACACTACAGATGACCGACCACGTAGTGGACGACCCAGGGTCAACATCCAATGTCAGGATTGTCAGATTGTGCGACAGCATCTTCAAGATCGATTTGTTACTGTTGCGGAAACTGTTTGACAGACCATGGGGACACACCAGCGATACATTAGTGCGGACACCGTGCGTCGACGATTGACGAGCAGACACCTCCACTGTCACAAGCCACACCGAGGACCGATTGTGACACGACGTCATCGCCGGGACCATCTTCAGTGGGCAACACAGAACCAGCATTGGCTCCTACAGCAGTGGAGAAGAGTCCTCTTCTCAGATGAGAGCCGTTACTGTATCTCAACAGCAGATGTCAGAGAGAGAGAGAGAGAGAGAGAGAGAGAGAGAGAGAGAGAGAGAGAGAGAGAGAGAGAGAGAGAGAGTCTGGCAACCCCGTGGGGAACTTTTTTTCTATTCGGATGCTTGTGTTGTTGCTTGTGGTGGTCTGAGCATCATGGTGTGGGGATGAATTGGTCTTGCACAGAGGGTCTGCCCTGTGTTCTTCCAGAACATCGGTCCAGAGAGAGGCAATGGTGTCACTGCAGCTCGGTACATTGATCATTTCTTGAGACCACACGCCATACCCCATTTGGTACGTCGCCGCAACCACGAGTTTCAGCATGATAACGCCTGTGCCCACACTGCGAGAGCAACAAGAGACTTCATCCAGCAGAATGGCATCAGAACCATGCAGTGATCTGCCCTCAGTCTTTAAATCCCATTGAACACCTGTAGGACGAGATTCAAAGACGGTTGAATGACCTCCGACCAAGGCCGACACCTGCATCTGAACTGCGTCAGGCGTTCCTCAGAGTGTAGGTTCAAGTGCCTATGGCCTTCATCAACCGCCTCATCCATTCAACGGATCGACGTTGCACGGCAGTCATCAATGCACATGGCGGACACGCGAGATACTGACCTGTGATGCCATGTTCTCAGAGTCTTATGGTGTGTTTCACTTTAAGAACATTTGACACTTTAATTGCAGCCTTGATGATCAGTTTTGCCAAGTTTCATCTTTTTTAATATGTCTCAAAGTATGTTTACAGTGTTTGGACAAATAAGGATTTATTCCAAACAAATAGGCTTTGTATATGAATTTGGAAGAGATGACATGCCGCCTTAAAAGAGGCAGTGATTGGGCTATTCTAGTAATAATAGATTTCTAGACTTTCGGGATTTTCTTCCCAAATGGAAGTGGTCGCCTGTGTGCGTTGTTTCTGTGTTTACACAGCTGCCAGGCCTGCATGCTTGTTTTGCTGTTGTGTGTAAACATGCGTGAAAGCTCTGTACCGGATTTCAAAACCTCTTCTGAAGACATTAATCACCGTTTGTGTTTTTATTTGTCAAGTATGAATGGAGCTGTTTCTGTTGCAGTTTATTTAGCAGGAGAATGCCGTAAAAGCGTTGGTGTATTATATAGTGTGGTGCTTCAGTGTTTTTCGTGTAAGATGATAAATTTCTACCAACGTGCACGGCTTTGTGTCTGGGGTCTCTGTTTGTGTCTAAAGGTTTCTGTTAAGGCAGTCCAAATCGTCGTTATTGGCTCTGCCACGTTTATTCTTACCCATTACAAAATTCGGTGATCGTGGGTTCGAATCCCAGATTCGCCCTGATTATGATACATGCAAGCACCACGCTCGTGAGAATGTCATTGTGTTTCTACGAGTTTGCAAATGTCGCCATGTCGTCAGATGGCACCCTGAGAGAATAGGCTAAGGTCAAATCATAAGCTAGGAATGTTGTGATATAAACACCAGCGACGTTCTGTTTCATCATTGAAATTGCATAATGTGGAGACCCGTGGAGATCCGGGGTAGAATAGGTCTTCAGCAACCCATACTTGCCGTAAAAGGCAACTATAATTGTCGTAAAAAGCGACTAACGGCATCGGGTGGTCAGACGCGCTGACTTGGTTGATGCACGTCATCGATCCCAATTGCGCGGATCGATGCTCATGATATTAAGCACTGATATGTCTGGTCCAGAATCGATTATTTACAGACCGCCGTCATATAGCTGGAATATTGCTGAGTGCGGCGTTAAACAATAAAATAAAAATCATAAGGTGGAAAGATTAGAATCGTGAGTAATATATACATCACTACACTTGCTTTCGCTCGTTAGAAACGTTTTGTAACAGTAGTTCCAATAAAGACGGTTTATCTATATAGAATACTAAACAAGCTCCCGTGTAATACCAAGTCTATGAAACGAGTGAATCGTTCTGGTATCTGACGAGCGAAAACAACGCAGATAATAAACCTATTCGCGAGTTTCATAAAACTGGAGTGTGTGAGTGAGTATAGTTTTACGCCGCTGTTAGCAATAGTCAAGCAATATCAGGGATGGATTTAACACATTGTACCCATGTGGGGCATCGAAACCGGGTCAACCACTAGGCTACATTGTACGTCACTGCCCCTTATGAAACTGGTATAACATCGGAGCGAGTCAAGTATTTTATTTATTACTTGATGTTTATGACTTAAACGAAAAAAAAAAAATTGTCGGCTGAAAAAAGGTTAACATCTCGCGATCCACAATACAATCAAAATGCACTTAATAGTATAATATTTCAAACACATTAAAAGTTGACATTTATTAATGTAATACCACACAACGGCCCACCTTTAGAAAAATGCCCAGGACCCCTCTCAACCAAGCGATCTTAACACTAAGGTAATCCTAAACACTCCCTTACTTCATATAGGCTTACAATCATAGTAGCGCTAAGATCACTTTGTTGAGTGGATCCCTGCACAATAGCGTTTACAAAAACGTCACGATGCCCTGTGACGTAATTTGTAAATTTCTTTTTCAAGATATACAGGCGAATAAATGCCATGTGACGTCAGCCTAGCAACTGGTTACCTGGGGACATCGAGTTTCCATAAGCTCCTCTCAATGATCTATCATCTCTACACGCAATGTCATTGAATCAGCCTAGGGGTGGTGAGCGTTTTAAATATTTGTAAGCGAAACTAGTTTCCGCAGTACATAAGCACGCGCTTTTGTATTAAACGCTGTGAAATACCAGCTTATTATTCTCAAACAGTGGTATCTCCAACGGCCAAGTCATACATTAGTAATCTCACCTATATTCAAGATAAAGACGAGCGTAATAACCACAAAGCCTCTGCACTATGGTGACACCAAGTGATCAATAACAAGGTGAATTGTGCCTCTATCTCTTCAAGAGACGTTTTGGTATAAATAACATAATGTCTAAGGTGAGCTTAGGGATGACCACGAGGTCACCACGTCCTTGACGTATTTCCATAACGTACACAAAGGCAGGGGCCAATGGTGCCCCAGTCTTCTGAACGGCCGCAATTTGCTGTGCCAGAATCTTCGAACTCAAGATTCGCTGTAATAATGACACTCCGTGATCATTGGTTTTATCCAACTTGCAATCTCTACGACCAGCATCATGCGTTTTTTGGGCTAAATCATATTCAGATAACACGTCCTGAGGTGTTAAATCTTAAAAAATCGTTCATCCAGGATGTCAAAAGACAACTTTGACAGCACCTCAGCCGCGCTCATGGGTTTCACCAAACAGATAACCGTCAGATATGTGCACGACTCATGACATGCCTTGATATTCAGGTAACTGAAACGGTGTACAACGCCACGTTTAACCCTTATCAATCATTCAGCCCAGTACAATACAAACTGATACCTCTGTTAACGTCCAGCACAATTTGACTCCTTCGGGTTTATTAGAACACAGCAACTTACATCTGGACCTAAGCAATACAGGCCTCATGATCAATTAGCCCCAGTTGTCTCTCGTCCAATCCTACAAATCTCACAAACCCCTGCGCTAGATCCCGCTTTGAGTGCATTAATGCCTGACCTAGGTAAAGGCTCGCTCTGGATCCGTCTTGATTCTATGATGGTCTGAGTGTGATTGCGTGAAGCCGGCATACTTGCTTCGCCGTATATCAAACTGCAGTCATGTCTGTTGTACAAGATATGAAGAGTCGCTACGGTTGATGCCAAGACAATGATCTAGAGCTTGTTCCCGTACTGTATCAATATTTGTATATATAGTACCTACATTGTACTCAGGACTAAAGGATCAATATTTGATGACACACTTAGCAATGTAAATCACAAACAATCAAAGTACCATTTTTTTCTAATTTCCCACTAAGCAACTGACCGGATGTTTTTGAATTATAGTTGAATTGCAAAAATGGACAATAACATATACAATTTTATATATATATATTCATGAATTGATACTTTAGTCCTGGAGTACAATGTACATGTGGGTACTATAGTTGTAATTTTTATGCTTAATGATTACCTGTTGTTACAGATACATGTACACCGTATGGCTACTTAATGAGTACATACACATGTATATGTATTACATTATGGAGGGTGTGTGTGTAATTGTTCCACTTCTGAGTGAACGACCGTTATTTGGGCGTGGGATTTGTTTAAACGTCTGTCTGACAGTGACTGTCAAGTAAGCCATAGATTAATTATTTGTAAGACCCAAAGGCCCATGGAGACCAACTGGTGTAGCTTCATACTCACATGTACAGAGTTTTATGAATTGAAAATATTTCAAGTTAAGAATATTGTGCAATCACGCATTCGTGATGTTTGTATGTAAAAGATAATCGACGAAGGGAGTTGTTTATCGTACAATAAAACACCGCAGGAGGCTTAACTACGAGGGTATATTCTCCCTGCTGTTGTTTATTGTTCGATAAACAACGACAAACAGTCGTATGTTTCTTATATTTTTAATGAGATACCCTCATTAAGGACGTTAATAAGATTTACAAGCTGTAAACTTTAATTGAGTTATTTACCCGTATTGAGATAAACAGTCCCTGAAAACAAACCGATCTCGACAATGTCAAACAACTTCCTTTCACGAACAGTGGTCTTACTTTGGGCATCTTCCCGAGGCTAAGTGAGTTAACTGACTATAAAAGTCCAGTTCCCACCCTCGCCGAACTGGGCTGCAATTATGTAGTTATATTTTAACTGGACTAACGAGTCTATGCATAGTCCAATCAAAATCGCGTAACGAAATCAACATCCGTTTCGTAAACTGATTTGCAAATTTCGGTCGACTTCGGGTTTCCAAAGCATGTGTACTGTCAACTTATTGTCAACAGACAGTTTCCAAATCTTTTCACGTTCTGAATCAAGGTGCTGCCATTTTGTTTGAAACAAATGCAAGTGATGTCATTGGTGGAATCTGATTGGTCAATAGGAGGGACATGGAAGGGACATAGCTCATAATGGCCACTGGCGGCGCTACGATCGAACCCAGAAATTCCGGCCTAGTTCGGCAAGGGTGGAAACCAGTCTTTTATAGCCAGTTAACCCCCTTGCCTCGGGAAGATGTACTTTTGATATTTCCTGAATATATTCTCTCAAAAGAATGAAAACAAGTATATATTTTTCTTTCTCAAACATATTCATTAGCCTCTCAAATATAGCGTAGTTCAATTTACGACGTCATCAGGTTTCGAGCGTATGTTCGAATCTCCAGAAATGATAAAACGTTGTTTTATCGTGAAATAAACCATACCTCGTTCTTCATTGTTATTTGAGACTTAGAATTATAGTTGAGGGCAATGGCATAGGTACAAGATATAGACGTCTGCATAACAAGACACTAAGATAACAAAACGCTTTGTGTGAATGCCAAGTCTTATTGCTATCTAAGTTTGATGAACAGTTCAAGTGTATCTTATGTTCTTGCTGTGTGGGCCTTCAACTTTTGTTGATCGGTTTACGTACAGTATCGTGGTTTACATTGTCACATCACAGACCCAACTGCTGTGTCTATGTCCTTAAGATACGTGACCTGCATATCTTACATGCAAGAACTGGTGCCAAGAAGGTGACCCACCCTGTCATCTGGACACCAATGGCTGTAAAATATCGGTGGAGCAGCTGGGATTGATCGTGCCACCACACGGGACATTACTGCTTCGTCTGCAAAATTCGAACATTTAAAAATATAGAAACAGTTTCAAAATAATAAATTTGATTTTCATAATTTAATCCATGGCCAGTTAAAGACGAAATAGTAATGTAAGCGGAAAAGGGCGTCATGTAGAAAGTCTCATCAATCAAATGAATTCGAACAATTTATCAAACCCAAGTAATTTTGAAATTAAACTAATGACACCTGAAATTTATTAACATGATATTTGATAACAAATGAACATTTGCTGTTTTATGAAATGCTTGCTTGTGATATTAACTTTATTTCTTCATTCTTTTCAACACTTTACTTTCTCCTTACGACTCATCAATAAAACAGTCTCCTCTAGTCTGCTCTTATTGACAATCGCGCTGTTTGCAGGTCTTTAAAGTATTAGGAAAACATATTTACGGCTCGTGTGACAGAAGAGTAGCTTTTAACATAGCTTCTTTGGTTTGCTCCACTCCCTCATGGAACCACAATATGGTTATTCAATGGCGTGGGAAGAACACTTGGAACATTCCGTCTCTACATGACGTTTTCTCACTATTTATTTTTATGATTTTGCAGTCACTATGCCGATGTGCTGAAAAATGTCTCAGGTTGAAAAGGGTTTGATAAACTACACCTCAGTCTATTAACTGATGCGCACCGATCTTGCTTCAAAATAGTACAACGTTTCAAACACATCGTTCATCGTGGGATGATGATCTATCCCTTGTCTCGTGGCTGAGATGCTTACATCTATTAAAACTCATGTAATTTGGGATTACTTAGCGAGGGAGCTAATGACCATAACATGAGATATTTCCAATTTCCCTTTCTCGTACTTTCAAAGGATTCAGCATCAGTTTCTTTGTATTAAAACTGAAGATAACACAAAAATCATTGTGATACTTATGGTGCAATCCGCTGCCAGACAAATGAAGATAAATGATAAGGCTTAGTGGAATGTCTTGACTGAGCACCAGCATGTGTTCAGGGTCCTTTATTATGTTCCGCACCATTTCGACGAGCAGGATCGGTCGTATTTAATCAGACAGAAATTAAGACTCCATCCGTGACGCATTATAACAGTAGAATCAAAGGAAGAAGTACCGTCTATTTGTTCATTATCTGGCATCAGTTCCGATTATAGCACACCAAGCTCCTTTTGGAGTGTTTTCCTCACACCTATTAACCAGCAGGCATTGGTGCAGGCATATGTCCCGTTGGAGCGGCGCTACACTAACCTTCAGAACGTTTATTATATTGCTCAATCAATTTCTCTGGTTAACCCCCTAGATGCCGAGTTATTTTTCTGATGCACATTTTCACATCAGTGCGAGAATAGCACTCGCGCGGCACTGGATCTACCTCCGACTATAAACTTACGCCGAAACGTCGTATATTAATTAAATATTTCCTCGCTGATTGAGTAAATTTGCGTGCAAGTATTACACCTTTTTTTTACGAAAAAAAACACTGCTAAGTGTTGTCCAATATTTTGTTATACGTTTAAAACAGCAAAATTCGCAACTTCCTATTGTACACATTTTAATGTAGCGTGTGACGATTTGTTTTATTGAAAAAGTTTACGGAAACTGTGCGCGAACACGATCTTGCCTCATAAACATAAACATATAGCAAAGGGATTTGTGTTCATACTTTATACATTCGATAAGAAAGATAGCTTGCTTAAATGAAGAAAACCGCATTCACCTGTTTGTGAAAGTGTAATGTGTCTAAGGTTGCACCTTTATTAATCGAGTACAAACCTTATCATCAAATGTAATGAATTACTGAAACAAAGACATGTTCGTTTAACGTCATGGCTTTTTCTTCTGGATTTGGCGACGTCGGAGGAGGACAACATTCGTATATCTCGTTTCAGAATTGTACAATAAAAGATGCAGAAAAATTCCTTTTGAATGGAAATAAAATGTATCAGGATAATGGTGTAAGGTACTAACAACGAGATACATGGCAAAGTGTTTTAAATATGCAATTGTATTAAACAAAACGAGAGGAGTAATTCGTAAATCGTGTGTGGCTTATGCGCACCTGCTGATCGTGCGACATCAATGTCCTGTCAATCAACGACCTAACAAATATCTAAGACCTAGACAATTCCTTCTACAAATGTGTTTGTTATATTAAATAGAAAAATGATCCATTTCATGATAATGATATTTCAGTTTTAGTTGTATAATAAAATAAAATAGTTATTCATTATATTAAATTACAGTATTAAAGTTTTAGAATACAAAAGAAACACGGTTCATTTTTCAGTTATATTTATATTTAATTTTCAAACATTTGTCTGAAAGGTAGTCAATATGGTATACGACTTTAAACATGTCAAGTTCGATTGTAAAATGTCTGGAAACAAACAACGAAACAGAAAATGATTAATGGTTCATAAATTGTGTAGCCGTGATCCACATGTACGTATGATATTATATTAAACATTATAACGGTAATGAAAATCTGTACCAGCCGGTGATGCTGTAAGAATGACACCCGGTGTCATCAGGTGGCAGCCACAACGTTCTCCACAAACAGATTGGTGTTAGAGGACATTTCAGAAGTCCAGACGGAATAACACTTAATCCTGCATTTCAAAGATTTCCAAATCACGAGTCCTTCAGGGAATAGGACACATAAGTATTTAGGACATTCACCACACCATACTTTCCATCCCAAGCTACACCTCCTTCAAGTATCACATTAACTCATCAAGGCAAATGTTTCCAATGCTGAACAACAAGGAATGATTGATGTAAAGCATCTCCTTTGCGTGACACTAGTGGCAGTAGCATCGGTATTTAAACAAGAGTTAAATAATTATGTCCGTTGTCTAAAAGTATTGACCTAAAGGCCTGTCACCGAAACTCTGTGCGTAAAGTGTGATTACTATCTCTGACCACACGTTTACTGCACACGCTGAAGTGAAGGTGTGTGAGCTCATACTTGCTTGTGTAGTATTAACTGATCAGAGAGTTTGTGTCACTTGTTTGTGAGGCCATATGTCACTATAGATAGCAATATAAGTTGGGTTAAACGTCCTCATCAATAATTCAGTTACATCACTGCATCAATGCCTCATGCGGAAGGACCTGAACTTATCCAGGTCTACGCGTGCTTCACTTTGTCGCAAACTACGAGCATGGGTATCATGCTAACAAACCAAAAATAATAATATACAACCGATCAGGAATTCGAACCAAAGATCGTATTGTACTTGGCCAAGGGACTTAACTGTGCAGCTATGAGTTCCAGGGCGGCACAAAATGAGTGTACACTTGACAGTCCAAATGTGTATATATAGCCCAGATGACAAGATTATTTGTCATCTTGATATTTGTGGCTCGGATATCATGACACAATTTCTAGAATCAGTATTGTGTCACTTCTATTCAAGCTGCGGCGTTTACTGCCAGGCCCTGTCGTCCGAGGTGCCGCAATTCCCTGTCCAGAGTTGTGTCCCTTCGGCGTGCCAGAATCCTATGATTCGAATACCCGATACCTGATTATATTACTTGTCAGGTGTCATACCTGTGCATGTGCTGTAATGTGTAAACGCCTTCGTTAAGTTGGCATGCCTCCCATGTCAATGAAAAACAGTTGAGGTATCATACCAACCTTTAAATCTCATTTATCCACGAGGTAGATTTCAACCAAAAATTCGTCATGATATAACTGAAACGCTGTACAAATCAGCGTTAACCCAAACTCATTTACTCACTCACTCCCACGGGTAGGCTGAATGAACATCGCAATGCCAAACGGCTTACAAAACAAACCGGGAGTATAGGTCAAAATAAAGGACGATTGTTTTCCATCAATTGGAATTTCTAAATGAATTCAATATTTGCCTGTTGTTATTATACTACGTGCAAAAATAACTAGAGATAAACTCACTGTGTTTTCAATCGAATCGAAGGTCGAAACCTCCATGATGAAAACAGTTGGTACATCTCCATTGGACCATACCGCAATGAAAAAAACCCCGCGAATTCTTAAGTTACAGCGGAACTGAGTAGTGATTAAGCATCGGGAGATACCCCAAACGAAAATAAAGCGAAGTATGTAATTTTTCGTTATAAAAAACCACCACTATTATGAAGCCATGATCATGAAGTTCTGCAGATGGGTAGCCTGTCACTGGATGTTACAATACACTCTCTAAGTAACTGATATATATTGTAACAATTGCTGTAAATAACGTATTAACCACAACACGTTGTTCGGCAGCGATCATTAAGTGAGTGAGTGAGTGAATGGGGTGTAACGCCGGTTTGAACACTATTCCAGTTACATCTCGGCGTGTCAGCTTAATGTAGAGGAAAGCCCAAGTGGTGCAGGTCTCAGACGTTTACCACTTTGATGAACCTCACGAACACGGGAATGGTGCTGACAAACCAAGAAACAGAATAGGGACAAAGTGGGATTCGAACAGACGATCTTAGATTTCTGGCGTACCAAAGGGACGCAATTCTGAACAGCGAATTCATTCGCCTTAGACGACTGTGCCGCCGTGTCCCAATAGTTAAGTAAGATCAGAATTCGAAAAGAGCAGGTTTGCGAAGGAACATTAAATAATGTCCCTGATGTAATACGATCATGAACAAAATCATGATCTAACGTAGATTCCATACCGCTGATGGACACATTAAGTACCAAATTTTTAAAGTAATTGTAAGGTATAATTTATTTTCAACATATTCTGAAGCTGTGTTTGGGAAGTATTCAGCCATTTTCAAAGTGTCACATACGTGTGTCGTCTATTGTTGCGCAGCAGGATATGGTTAATTGAAGACATTCTTCTTTCTTAATCCTCGACAATTGGGCAATAATCCAGCTCAATCGTTCTAACCTACACTCCATCTAATGTACAATACAGACTGATGCCTCTCCTTAAGTCCAGTCCAACGTGGCTCCTTCGGGTTTATTAGAACACAGTAAATTACTTCTGGATATTGCCAAAAGTAACACAAAGGCCTCAATTTGTGTCAGTGTTCTCTCTCGTCCGTTCCTGCAAATCTCACTAAATCTAACTCTGAATTCCGCTTCGACTGTATTTCGTCTGTGTGTGCGACGGTGCATATACTATCACACGCATGAACGCTGCAGAGAGCCAGTGATTGTCCAACTCGAGTGACCTAGGTAAAGGCTTCATCTGGATCCGTCTGGATTCTGTGATGGTCTGAGTGTGATTGCTTGAAGCCAGCACAGTTGCTTCATCTTATCTGTCTCCTGTACAAGACATGGTAATCCCTACAGTTGGAAACTTACTTTGGCCAGCACGGATAAAGGGTTTGTTCCCATATTGTATCTGATTCATATTTATGTAACTGGATGAAGACATACCGTAATATAACTTCAATTTTTAATCAATTTCGGCATGAAAACTATTCTTGTGGGTCGACCTCAGAATGGATGAAATCCAGACGGGTACAAGGAACTAAGGAAATAAGATTTCTGAATGATTCGTTTTTCATTAATTTCATAATTGACCCTTTTAGTCCAAGAGTACGAGGCATTACATTTGTTAAGCAAACAGTGGAAAGGCAATTAAGTTTTGCCAATTAAGTGGTCACTAAATGTTCTGCATATATTGAGAACAAATAGCTACTTGAATCAGAGAAACAATAATTGTAATTCTTGACGCAGTGACCGAACATAATCATTAATTATTAGGTGCAGCCAAGGCACACCGGAGACCAACTGGTCTTGGTGCATACATACTGAGATTTTACATACTAGCATTTCGCCAATATTTCACATTAGCAATCATGCACTTCAATATCGTGTTTTATATCATATTGATCGTGTATATACAGTCTGGTATTGATACAGGAGCATTATTACAAACGCGCTTTGTGTTAAGTGAGATGCCAAGATTCGTTGTTAAGTAAGTTGAAGATTGATGAACGGTTTAAAGATTTTTTTCTGCTTGAGCTTTCTCGTTTTCTTGATGTTTTTTTAACAAACCACGTACACTATCGCAGTTTACATTGGCACTTCAGAGGCCCAACTGCTGTGTCTATATCCGTCAGATATGTGACCGGCCTATCTTTCATGCAGGAACTGTTGCCAAGAAGGTGAACTCCCATGTCCTCTGAAAACTAATGACTGTGAAATATCGGTAGAGCAGCTGGGATTGGTACCACCACATGCGCATCATATTTATCTAACTGGCGACAGTGTTGTTGCGTCTGCAAATTTTAAATTTCAAAACATTTAAAGCCTTCATTACATTTTCCTTATTCCTTCCAAAGAAAGACTTACTGTTTAATTAAAGTTTAATACATCAGGGCTTCTTGGTTGTCAAAATCAATAAATTTTAAAATTGATAAAACTCTCGTATTATTTTGAACTTTTAAACATAACACCAAGCGTGCTCGAAACTGATGAACATTACCTATCTGATACGATGGATACAAGATATATAATATGCATGAAATATGATGCTGAAGGGACAGGTGATGCGTCACGCACATTTTAGGCGTCAAATATAACGTGTAAACGTTTCCACCATTACGTCAACATCACGGACAAAAATCTCGTGAAAAAGCATTTAGTTAATTCAAATCGTATTTCAGGGTTATGTATTCTTCAGTCACGTGTTCATGACAACGGAAAACATAGATCATTATTTCGGTTGAGTCAAAAAGCTTCGGTCTTTCCTTGTTTCATCACCTTACATTCTCCTTACTTCTCGTCAATTAAAAAACAGTCTGCTCTTATTGACAAGCGCGCTGTTTGCAGGTCTTTAAAGTATTAGGAAAACATATTTACGGCTCGTGTGGCAGAAGAGTAGCTATTAACATAGCTTCTTTGGTTTGCTCCACTCCCTCATGGAACCACAATATGGTTATTCAATGTCGTGGGAAGAACACTTGGAACATTCTGTCTCTACACAACTTCGATTATTATCACTATACATTTTCATGATTTTACAATCACAGTCGCGACAGGCTCATAAAAATGTCTCAGGTCACACACCTCTGTGCATTAAATGATAAGCAGTGGCATGGCATAATGATAGACTATACGATCCCTCAATCAACGAAAATCCTCCTCTGGAAATCCCGCGTACTGTTGTCAGTAAACACGACATTTTGTAAAAGTCGGTCACCGGTTGTGATGTCAAACGGAAGTAAACATTTTCGTACATATTTGGTAATATCATTGAGGTGTGAATTTTTAACTCGGCATCCAGTGTGTTTTTTGTTTTTGTCTAGTTTGCACAATTATCACCATCGCCTTCATAATCCACAGATATGGCGGAAACCTTTTTGTGTGGGTCACATTATTTGTGAGTAGTAAGCAGTATGTAGTATGACGTCACTTATGACAGTGGTGTTATGTATTAATATGCTACTGCGATCACGAAAATAGACAAAATGCATCGATGCTAAAAAGGTGCGATTTTAGGCCAAATTTAGGGTGTGTAAGAAACAGATTACAGCACTCGTGCCTGTCAGATACCAATGATCTTACAACTCGTTGTTACAGAGCTTTCGCTTGTTGGAATCGTTTTGAAACAGCTCGTTGTAAGATCAATGGTATCTGATAGACACTCGTGTAGTAATCTCTGTATACCTGTATGTACTTCCGTACTAGTGGGTGGTGTTGCTATCACGCTGTTAAAATGACATTCATTATCTTGTTTATTACAAACACGTTGGCGCTGAATACCATTTGAGAAGTCTAGACGAAAGTATACTTAATCATATATTTCAAAATATTGGTCTTAAGAGAATAGGATATATAAGTATTTAACAGCGTACTTTACCACAAATTCCTTTATAGATCCCATCAGAACTCCCTTTCACACGTGAAAGTATTCACGTAGGGTGTGGATGAATATTTCTGTCCTGATAATTACATTAAGCACTGCCACCATCACTCACGCGTTAGACGTATGCTGATATAACCTACATCAACATATTAGCTAAGGTCCCAAGGCACGTGCCAGGCATGAGGAACAACAACCATCCTGCTAGACGTTCATCAATACATCACAGATTTCAACCATCACGTTTGGAATCATCTTCTCCCATAAAGATTAGTAAAATAACTCCACAAGAGAGTACAAAATATTATTATGATTGTTACGTTGGAATGACTCCCTTGTGAACTAGTGAGTACCCATCTCGATACATCAGTGAATATACATATAAAAGTTATGTATTTGCTAATGGGACGTGATAATACTGACCAATATCAACTCCAGTGTTGCATTGCTGTGCAGTGGTTGGTTGTTTTTTTTATGTCGAACAAAATGGAATGGTTGATGTAAAACATCACCCTCGCTTGACACTAGTGTCAATGATATCCTATGTAACAATGATGTTTAAAAACTGGTGTCCGTTGTTTCGAAGAATTGACCCGAAGGTCTGTCACTGTAACGCTGACAGCCCTCACTCATCAGATATTTGCAATGTGTGATTACTATTTCTGACCATAAGACTATCGTGAATTGGTGTAAGCTCATATATTAGCTGTAGGCAATACTTTGAGAATGTCGATGTCATTTGTTTCAGTTGCCATGTGGTGTGGACTAAGTGAAAGCAAATCATATTTCAGTTATGAGTCTGCCTAATGTTAGAGGAAACCCGAAATTGTGCAGGGGTTCCTCGAGCAGCCCGTTTTTAAAACTGGGCACGGGTGGGTGAATAACTGTCAATGTTATACAAATAATTGTGCTTATATTTCCTACCAGGTTATAAACTCGGACAGATATATTATACAACAAGGTGCTGGCCAAAGCCTAATGGTCTCAAGATCCATGATCATGATCTTATTACGGCGTTATAGACAAATAATATGTGTCTTCCTTTCTGACGATACTGTCAGGGCTCGCTTATTGTAATGACTATTGCCATCCCCAAAACTATCGCAGTGATAACCTATGTATGTAACAGTCACAGTGGAAGTTAAAACAGTTAGTATTGATCTATACAGTAGCCCTTACATAACACTTTTGTTGTCATGAAACACATGCCCTGTGTGGACGGGCAAATGTAACTAATTCTAACCGCTTCAGGGTCTAGGCTGGATCGGTCTGGATCGATGTATTTACCGAAGGGGGCGATTATATCGTTCTCTTATTCATTATGTGGACGTGATGAGACTTAGAAATCCCCATTAACCAGCCAACTAGTTCCTGGTGTAGTTAAGCATCTGGAAGAGAAAGTGGATAAACTGACCCAATTGAACATAGAATTGGAATGACTGTGTCACACCAACGGCAAGCACGAGTAAATTGAATGGAGATGTGACACGGATATTGGAATTGTGTCAAAGATAGGATGATAATTGATGTCAGATACTTGCGAGTGTCGAGTTAGAACAGCTTGTTAGCGACCGACTGATATGTTTGTAATGGAATCGGAAGCAGTTTGTATAGACATATATTATAGGAGTTCTTGGTAGGATTAGCCCAAAGTGTATTGTACAGGAAGATTAGATTTGGAATCAGTAGCAATGAATGTGGCATCCTGCGTTTAACCCATCTTCTATCATCCAGTGTATTATATCTCCATTCTATCATGATCATTAGAGTGGACCGATTCACAATCACAGCATCGTGTGGGCAGTGATGCAACCATCTCATTCTCTCGCCGTACCTGGCAAAGATGTTTTCCTGAGGACATTGATGCCACCAGACGTTTCAAGTTGATTTTGAGACGGTAGGTAACAAGGCAAGTCGAGTGATGATGTCGCTGTTGTATCGCAGCTTATTTCAATCATTGGTGAACAGTGTGGTTTAATTTGGTTATTTGGAGAGCCTTGTCCGTTAACCAGGACTCAAAAGGAAGTTATCGTGGCAAATGGTACCCACCATGATATTATGATACATAGGGGTATATTTTTATACACAATTCACCACAATTGAGGATGGGTTTTGCGCTGCCCCGAGCAGTATTTCAGTTGTGTTAAACCGAATGATGTCAACTAAATGATGGGACGCTTGACAGCGTAGTCTCATACTCTGGTCAAACACACAAACAGGTATGGACGAATCCGGGAATCGAAGCCATGATCAGCGTATACTGATCCTTCTATGATACGCAACTCTGGATAAATATGGATTAGGTTTCCTGGTGAGTACACAGAACAGAATTAGATATGATGCCAAGTATGAGTGAGCAGCCACCAACGGCGTCAGGGTACGATCAACGAATCAGCCAGATTAAACTTGTGACCATTCGATCCTCAGGATGAGTGAGTGAGTGAGTGAGTGAGTGAGTGAGTGAGTGAGTGAGTGATGTATCGCACCCTTTAAAAGGCCACAACACTGCCACACATTTTCCCTACCTATTTGAAAACAACAAATCATGATATATGCAGCTGTCACACTGTATACCAGCTTGTGACTTGCCCTCGCGCCATGGAGAGATGTTCATGCTATCACTCACTGATTTGCCTTGTCAAGATTCGATCATTTACATGTCTTCGTAAATTAGTTTGCAAATAACCAACTGCGGCGTTAAATGAAGCGACAAAATCCAAACTCCACTTATTTACTCACACTATCCCTATCAACGAGTTTATGCTGTTCATGATGCGATGTTCATTAACTTTCAGTCCGGTTGGCAACCAATGTTTCGTATTATTGTGTTAACAGTAATTTGTAATGCAGCGCGAACTGATGGCTCCCGGATTTTTCAGTGACGAAAAGACGCACGTATCATACTTTTCATCTGTGAGATGTTATATTAAGAAAGACACTTTGACATGTAACATTCTATTTTTGTTGTTCAGCTATTATTGTGATTACATGGTTTATGGGTTTTCCAAATGTCATAAATAGTAAGCTGCTAGAATGTGGCGATAGGTGGCCTGGAAGAATGGATATTTATACATCTGACTGTGTGGCATAATGTTTCCCAAACAACATGTGGGGAAAATACCGAAATTCTGAGACGAGATTTGAAAACCTAGTTCATAAAAACATATATGTAAATGTTGTTTTTATTGTTTACATATGTATATAATAAGATTGAAGCTGTATTGTAAAACTGCATTGTCAACACAGAATATCGTATCTAATAACTTAATTAACATAAGATAATTCGGCTTTAGACCTACGACTGTCTATGTTCAAATATGGTATTTATCGTTACGAGAGTCGTGGCACTAAGATTGTTTTGTGGAACGGATCGGAGTTAACAGTCTTAAGACAGCGTCAGCAATGATACACTGTGACATGAAAACTATTAAGTCACTAATGGACTTTGCATTACATTGAAAATGCCGTATTATATTTGGTATATATTTCGAATTCGTAACTATTTCTTTCAGGAAATACAGCACCTGAGGATATTTTTTGATAAAACATCCATTAAGGTAAAATAAAGACTTAGTTAATATTTGCCCGACCGCCTCCGTTCCCCAGTTGATGGAGCGTCCGTCCGGAGAGCAGAAGGTCGTTGGGAAGACCGGAAAGCTTTAAGGTCGGTGGTTAGGCTCGCCATTAAACCCCATTTCACCTTAACACCCTAGTAGTATATTAAATAAATAGAAACTGTTTCTCTACTTGACCTTTTATATCTAAATAAGCTTTTACTGTAAGGAAGGGGAAATGACAAGAGTCTTGTAAATAAGTATGAAACTCGTTGTGAATGTGTCTCCGGTATACAATGCTTATTGAAGAGTCGAAATCAGAGAGCTGGGTATTTAGGCTGCATTACTTGGCTGATAATGTGTTGCACCTGTACGTGTGATAGATCCTGGCGTTTACAGACCGACGCATTGTTATCTAATATTGCTGATTGTGGCCTTAACAATCATTCAATCACCCATTTTTAAGGTATAATTATTTTATTGAATTGCCTGCATACAAATGTGTAGAGTGTTGGAATCTTTAAAGAAACATTTCATTAATAAACACGTACATTTACTTATAGTTGTATTTTATATGAGACTGTTCATTCATCAGTTACAATGATAGTTTTACCTTTATGATGATGTTAATGTAATGAGATGTTTATGATGATGTTAATGTAATGGTTTAAAGTGGTAAAACACACAGATGCCATGCCAAAATGTAACATGGATACCTCTGTCAGACAAAGTTTATATACAGACATCGAACCGACCAGTCCTAGTGTTATTCCCTTAATGCCATCACTTGGTACAATTCTACCCGCGATCTAACCCCAGACGTACCGTTCTCCGAGCAGAGGCCATATCCACTTGACCACAGAGGCGGTCTTGCTTTATGAAGTAAGACATGGATTATACCTTATATTTTTTTTCAGTACGACGTTTCGGTACATATGCTAATTTCCCTGAAAGGTTGCATTGTAAGAATAAAGACGTTAAACCAGTGCGTCCTTACTGGAATGTTGGTTTGTGAACTGACTCATGATCAGACTGATAGCTCTATTAGTTATGGCATCTGGAACAAAGCGGAACTACGAGTGTACGAAAGGTCGGAAGCTGTTACTCGAGTATATGATGCTGACACAAAGATAACATTGTCAGTGCAAGGAACTCAATCATTGTCAGAAACATATTGTTTGGGCATAACGTCAATTCACTTGAACAAAGAAGTTGAAAAATGGGTCACCGACAAATATATTACAGTTCGCGACTACTGGGAGGTCCATTCTCTGTAGACTCTACACTAAGCCTCCTCCGTTATCACAACATAGCCCTATCAGGTGTAATGTTGGTATTGGCAGGGACGGGTCTTTACTGGCGTTTGCGTTCTCGTAACCCATCTCAGGCATACTGGTACCTGTTCCTCACAGGCGATACAGTCGGCTCTTGTCTATGTATAATCGGTGCCAAATCGTTGCTTTGGACTGCTCCCCTTTACTATCCTCTGATCGTTTATATATTGCTACGATTCACGCCTTCATAGCGGCGTAAAGTCTTATGCCTATTGTAAACCGACCTTCACATGCTGGTTCAGAGAGATCAACACGGAATATTGCAACAATTTATGTACCAAATTGTTCCCAAACCAATCACAACCAAACAGCCAAACCTCACTTATGGAAATGTTTATAATCTGACAACACAAACAAATCGTGTTCGTTCTTTCTCGGCCGCTGTTACTATTTTAGACACCCATGGCATCTGTGCAAAATCAGCATTAGACTATAAAGCAGAATATTATGAAGGCATGAATCATAGCTTTGTATCAGCGACCAGTGGATGTGGGCTAGTAAAAGCTGAACAATACAAAGCTACGACTTGGCAGCTCAAATGTCTGTTCATGCGCTCGCCTTATGTTAATGCGTATACGAGGGATGACTGTGTTGACAGAGTTGGATGCTAACTGGTTTTCAACATAATTTCCTCCGAGGTTTACTTATGCTGTCAAAGATACTTGGGTGCCTGGTTCCCACAGGAGTGGAAGCCTTCCTCCTGGTGTTGAACAAAGCCACCACGGCAAAAATGACCTTACAATCATTTGCGTTAGGCTTGCCAGACAGTTCGACCTTCAAGAGATGGAACTTTTGCAGGTCCAAATCTTAATATATGTACAGCGAGTCTACTTTACATAATGCATGACGACAGTGGTTAAATTAGACTGTCAACATCAATGAGTTAGCGTTTTACGCCAATGTGTGCACTATTAATGATCAATTCATATAGTTTGCACGTTGCTCCTCGCGAGAACCGAGCCGGGTATTGGACAGAATAAGCCAACGTTTAACAACGAGACTACCTCACATGATTTTCATATTTTATCAGTATGTATCAAGTTGAGAGAGTACTACTAAAAAAAGTTAAAGAATACCCGATCTAGTCATGACATATTAATCATAGTCATATACTTTATAGGGTGTTCTTTGACTTCTTTTGAGTCGTATGTATATATTCTCATATCTGGCTCGCTCCGTAAAAAGCAAAATTTAAGCTACACATAATTTCAGTTGTTGACGTAAGACACTAAATAAGTGATTTCCTCTGTGTTTCTGTCGTCCTTTCTTGTTCAGACCGAGATGACGTTATCTGTAAAACTGAGATATTGTCACTGTGTAATTAGGGCAATAGTTAATTTCCTAATTGATACATCATACATTTTGAGGTAAAGTAATCAGGAATTATCTGTACTGATTAAGTTAATGCATGGTGTTAATCTCCAGTCTTTGGCGGGGGACTTGCAGCATTATTTCACAAGGGACCGATAATTCGTTTTTTCGAGGAGTTTAATATTCTGAAAAAAGCATACATCACGCATTGAAATTTAAAAGACAAAAGAAATACCTACACTGAAGGTACCCGTTCAGAGGACCTAATAAAAAAAGACATATTTATAAGAAATCATCAGTTTGTGACTTCGCGCACAATGGATGAAGCCATATCGTATTTTCTCACTAATAAAGCATTTTACGTCATATGGCTGCATTACTTGAGAAAAGCTATACTGTGCAAATATCAGTCAGTTATTAAACACGATCATGCTACCTTAATGGGTACTATTTGGACTGAAGAGATTTAGAATGGCGTGAAGTGAATAAAACGTGCTGGAACTGGTGCATTCTCCCTCTTCAACTAACAGAATGCAAGACAGACAGAGTGATTAATGTCGTGACGTCTTATTTGATCACATTGCAGTTTTACCTTATTACGTATGGATGTTTGCGATGAAGGACAATATTCAGTCTAGACAGTTTAGGCATAGGATTTCATATTACTGAACGAATATTGCATGTTGTTGATCCTTGTCAAACAGCTCACTCCGACACGAACCTTCACGTTTCGCGTGGAATTTGATTTTTTGTACAATTGTGTGAACAAATCCAAGCAGAAGAAAACCCGTTAAATGCCAAGGGTACTGCGTCGCTTTAAAATGTAGCTTTAATACTCTTCTCTGAGACGTAACAGTTTATCTACAGGTCGCGATCATATGGCAAAACAACTAACGAGTGTGACGTTTGAGCAAGAAACAAAGCAACACAGAGCCTCATTTCCGTTTACTATTGCAGATTCGCAGCCAAAATGGCCTACCTGCATGCGTATCATTCGTCACCACTCGCCCCTTTCCGTAACCTGCAAGAAGACTCGTTCCTTATCGATGAATGTTATGTGCGAAAATACGACAAACCAATCACAATGCGCGTATGATTTCAAGTTTTTCGTCAAAGAATCCCTCAGAAATAAGTTTTGATTTTACATATGTCTTTCATCTAAACATATACCCATGACAAAGTTAAATGTGTTCAATCAGACTGTATAATTTCGCATGTCCAGATGTGCTTTAAAATGCATCCGAAATATATATACTATATGGGGAAATATATGTGAACCATTACGCAACAAGTTGACAATTGTTTTAGGTATGCCTGTTTGCGCTAAGACGGAACCTGGTCGCAAAAATGGCAATGATAGGGGCACGAGTCGCTCTTCGGCTTGTCCCGGAATAACACGAGTTGGTCACGAATGCATGAATATGTGCTCAGCTTATACGGTTTCATGCCGCAGTTAGCAATGTTCAGGCTCTGTCACTGCACTATGTAAATAACCGACTCTGAGCCAGACAGTCAAGTGGTTAACAGCATAAGCAATGATAGAAGCCGTCTGGTTCTGGCGGGCATGAAACTTGGTCACAAAATTTTAGGACCCCTCCCTCGAAGGATCAAGACAAAGATGGGGCGCCCTGAATTCCAAAGGTGGTGTATTGAAATTATTTACGTATGTCGACAATCATCTACTACCTTTTCAGGTAAGAAGATGGTCACATGAACATCTGAAAACTTCAGAGTTGTATGTCAAGAAGTAGAATCTGAGCCTTGAGTGAGAGTTTTGTGCCTGACAGAGGGGAGTCGCAGGAGCTTTGGCTGAATGCACGTTCGGATTAACACATCTTTGCAGAATCACGGGTCTTTCTCGCGAATCACATTAATAATATGTTGACAGTAGTAAGCGCCCTGGTGTCGGTGTATTCGAACAAGCAAATTCAGAATAACAGAGTGTCACTGTTGTTTGTTTGCTTGTTTAACGCCGTACTCAGCAATACTCCAGCTATATGACGGCGGTCTGTAAATAATCGAGTTTAGACCAGACAATCCAGTCACTGTCACAAACACATGCGAACTTCAAGGTAGGTCAATTGTTCACATAAAATATAAAGGGAACATAGGGAATTACATTGGATATCATTATTTACTCTGAATGGTCAAATTTAGAAATGTCCTCCACATGTCTTCCATAAACTGTTTGGAAAGCTAACTGATTCAATGAATGTTGTAACTTCTAAACAGGAAGCGAAAACAACTCTTTGAAATCATCGCATGCTCGATTGTACTTAAAAGTTGTCAAATGTAGACACTAAAGGCTAGAGCTCCTGGAATAATGCTAGACATAAAGGGTAAGTTGACTGTTGGAAAGTTGAAGTCATTCCTCTGGTCACAGTCCTGTGGAGAATTCTTTATACATATACTGAACAACAAAAGTTCCTACGACATTGAATAAGATGTAATGCAAAGTTATGTTTTTTACCAAATCTGAAACAATTTCGGTTTGCAACAGATAAAACACTCCTGTAAGTGTTCAAATGATTTAATTTGCCATACTGACTTCAGAAAATGCGTGATTTCACAGAAGAAAACATGAAAATGTCAAAATGTCAATTTACAAATCAATAGCGTGTGTGTCCACCTCTGGTTGCGATGCAAGCAACACATCTTCGTCACAGGGAATGAACCAGGTGTCGCACAAAGTCCTGTGGGATATCTGTCCATATCTGATGGAGCATGTTTCGAAGTTCCTGGAATGTCTGTGGAACATGTGGTTGACGTCGAAGGCGCCAATCCATCTCATCCCACATGTGCTCGATTGGTGAGAGATCAGGGGAGCGAGTTGGGCCAGGGGATGACATTCACGTTGTTTTGTTGAAGAGAATCCTAAAATCACAGGAAATTTGTTGTTGAGTATAGATCTAAATATGAAACGGATTAGGGGGTCTCCTTAATTCATAGGTCAGGAGTGTATATCAATAACAGTTCACTTTTCCAATCCGATCAGAAATTACAATACATATAAATAAAGAAACAGATGCGAAAGGAGGGGAGCGCAATTGGTGCCCATGGGGATGCCCACTACTTGCCTAAATGTCTTACCCCCCAAATTCTACATTGATGTTATCAAAAGAGGAAGTCCATCATTTTACATAGAGTTTTCTCACTTAACTCCAGATAGCATTTGCTTCAATTTTTGACAATTTGTCATGAAACTGGGAAAACAGATATGTAGCAACATCTATGGTCACCACTTTTGGTAATAAATGTCCATGGACAGAAGTGTTCTTTTGGAATAGTGGTGAACAAAGCTGAAAAATCGAAAGTGTCGACAGAATTGAACTTGGTACATTTCGGAGATAGCACAACTTAAAGCAAGTCCTTTTAGAGTTTTAGGATCCGAAAGGTACGAATTCCATTTATCATACCTCCATGTCAGGATGATGAGATCTGATTGGTCGACATGATCTTGATAAAATTCTGTGTAACCCGCTTTGGATGGGAAAAATTCCTCAGTGGGAAAATAAATCTCTTATACCCCACCACGAGCAAATCTGGCTGTGCGTTGATTATCGAAAGACAGAATAAATCCCTTATACTCCGCTTCAAAGTGAAAAGCCGCACGCTTTTTCCAAGTCAATGGAAGTCACCTTACATAGCCCAAGCTAACCTCAGCTCAATCGAACAGCTGTTTTTCTATCAATCTTGAATTTGTTTGAATTCTTTTACAATGTCATATTAAAACATGTCGGTAAGATAAAATCGTTGTAGCAGGATCACTCTTGATAAATGGGGATTTATGCGGCTCTCGTTAGGTTTTATACAACTCGCCTCTGGTACGTTTATGAAACCTAACGCAGGACGTTTAAAACCCCATGTTCTCCTCATAATCCTGCTACAACTTATGTCGTATCAACTAGTTTCTGTGAATAAAAAGGAAGTCCCCCCTTGACTGAATGAAGGATTATGGTAAAACTTTGAGAAAGGAATTTGATGGTACATTTGCTGGACGCAGCAAAATATCACTCTTTGTACAATTGTTTTTTTTATGGAACTTTGGAATCCAGTATCAAAGAGGAATGGACATGTCTTCAGGTTTAAAAGTCAAGTCAAAAGCTGGGAGTACTGAAGGTTTTCACAGATTTCGTCCTCCGTTAACATACTAGCCTTGTTTGCTAAATTATTTGATATGTCCCTTATGCCAAGTTCTTTTAATGTAGTGACGCTTACATATAATAGTTATGGTTATCTGAGACCTTGTCAGTGGGAACAACTACAAACATTATATTTAGGGCAGCTAGACTATGGATGACAGCAAAATTAATCATACTATTTGCACATCGTCAGCTCTGGGACCTTGTCCGCTTAACACACACCCCATACGGCGAATGCGATTTCTCACAGGAAGCGCTGCCTAGTTGAACGCACAAAGAACGTTGATGCGTCTGAGAATGTATTCGGGCCTGTTCCAAATATTGTTATGCTTACATGTATTCTTTTCCCTGACGATCTATTCATATGCTTGGTCGTTCCACGGAATGACTTCTGAGTCAAAACCACAAGCAAGGCGAAGACGTAAATAAAAGGATCGAGCCATGTCATCATGTCACCTAAGATACTGTGTCTGTGCCAAAGCTGGGCATTCATTGACAATGTGTTAGACAGTCTCATTAAATTCATTGCATAATCTCTATAATTTCATATTTACATTTTGATGCAAAATCACACATTGACGGTTTCGAGTGGAGAGTGACTGGTCCTGAGCAGTAAACAGAGAGCCTTCTGTTTCACTTTTTATTTCAACCGACATCCAAGCGTAGGGCTCTGCATGGTTGCGGATCTTCTCAACACACTGCACATAAAATCGATGCAGCGGTCGTTCAGATAGACTCTCCTTGCAAAATTGTGTCTGGGCTGATTTAATAAGCCACTTCGCTTGGCTAATATTCCATTTTGTACCGTCCAGCAGTACAGAAAGTCAACAAAATCATTGAGACATTGAGATTATGTCCCACATCCTTGGCGATCTTAACGAAACTGTGGAACGACTTGTTTTTTCACCATGAGTCTTCGCAAGGGGATCGTCGGACAAATAAATGTGTGCTTAAGTGCACAATACAATGCTGTCCTGAAGAGCCTCCACGTTAATCAAACCACGCCCTCCCATTATTATTGTTAAATATAAGCGATTGAGGGAAGAGTGAGTGAGTTGGGTTTAACACCGCTTTTAACAGTATTCCAGTTATATCGCGGCGTGTCAGCTTAATGTAGGAGGAAAGCCCGAAGTGAAGCAGGCCTCATACGTTTACCACTTCGGTGAAACCCACGAGCACGGGTATGGTGCTGACAAACCTAGAAACATAATCGGGGCGAACCGGGATTCGAACCCACAATCACCTTAAGTACGTATAGGCCTTACCTTCCACGAAATGATCAATTATAATTAGTATCATTATTATTATTATTATTATTATTATTATTATTATTATTATTATTATTATTATACATTCACTCTGTTCTAACAATACCATTAATGATTTTCATATGTATTTGAATGACACCACAAATTGTATCATCATCATTGTAACTGGTATGTACTTGTTGCAGTTATCTTTCTTCAAAGTCAAGAGAAACAAATACAGAACGAAGGTCGTTAAAACAATATATATATATTTCAAACCAGCTGACGCATATTCCCCTCGAGTTGATTGATCGTCTGTTTGTCCTGTACGTTCACCGCGCCTTCTGAACTCATATTTATAACCGTCCTTATCGGTTGACTTCAAAAGTGGAAATGATGCGAAAACCGGAACTTGCAAGAGGAAACAGCTCGAAACGAAAACAAAGGCTCAGGGCAGTGTTGCATCGCCTCCACTTAGAGCACACACTCATTGCAAAAAAACGTATTAACATCTTCGCAAGGTCCACAGCATAGGAAATGGTGCATTACAGTATCTTTAAAGACGGTTAGGTTGTTAGCATTGATGATTTAGTTGCAGTAGGTAAACATGATTTGTTTTCGTCATGTGTGCTGCTGAAAGAAAGGTGAGAGTCCAGGCGTCAGAATGGTACCGAGTCCCATTATTGGGTTCTGTAGAAAGGGATATTTTCGTTACATGTTCAAGATGTTTACCTTGTTAAACAACGATAATGGCTCAAATTAGAAGCCTAACGAGTTTCACTGATGTTAATGTACTGTTGTGTAAAGAAATACACCACTGGTGAGGCTACTCACGCCCCTCAATAGCAACGTATTAACCTTTAACAAACAATGATCCAGGAACGACACAATATCTACGTTACTTAACGTGTGGACATATCCTCGTTCATAAACTGGGCTACACAAAGTATGTTCAGGTGTAGTTTGTGCAGAGTAATGCGTAGGTCGTTGGAAGCAAGAAAACGTGGAGGATAGCTTGCTTGAGCCCAATAGAAATAAATTACATTCTCCAATCTTACTGGGGGCGGTCAGGTAGTCTAGTGGTTAAAGCGTCCGCTCGTCACGCCGAAGACAAGAGTACAATGTTTGGAGCCCATTTCTGGTTTCCCAGGTCGTGATATTGCTTCAATATTGCAAAACGCGGCGTAAAACCATACTAACTCACTCACTCCAATTTTACTGACATATGTTGTTCAAAACGTTTTAACGTCATTAACGTTCATAAAATGTAAAGGAGGCTATACTGTTCTTCTCAACTTTTCAGATATTGAAATTAAAGATATATCATTATAATATCAAAATAATATAATTGTAAATCCGGTATGATTGGATAAAAAAATAGACTAGGTGCCCAGTAAATTCCAAACGACAGAGAATAGTCAGTGCCAATTATCTGCAGATAGCCAAAATAGTGATGAAACCATAAGTGCTTGTCGGAGGGTGTCATCTGAGGAGAATGGAGTGGTAACAGTGTGTTAACCTGGCTGATAATTCATTTGTTACATCATTTACAGTTATAGATCAATCCTCATACAATAGAACATTGGTTTGTTTGGATCAAACTTGATTATTGCAGACCTCCATGACTGCAGTATTACTCGCTGCAACTTACAACAGTCACTCACTCATTCTCCCATTCTCTTGCTGTTGGATTATGAATACAAATCAATACGTGTTTCCTTGTATGAATTGTTTAGAACTGTTCTTAAAATCGAATATGGTTCATAACCAATATGTGTTTAGAACCAAAACATGTTATCTAGTCCCACAATTCGAACCTTGTCGGATTGGTATTATTGTTTGCAGAAGGTGTAGGGGGCAAATAGCAATATAAATACAATAAAACCAAGTGCTTCGCAACTAAAACATCAACGAAGTACTTCTCCTTAACCATTTTCATAATCATTAGATATAGCTGCTTAGAGCAGTTTGCTGTTTGATTTCGTTTTTTATAATAATGTGTGTTTAATGTGTGGATTGCTTTGAAATAGTGATAAAACCAAATGTTCGCGAAAAGGGAATGTATCCTTCCGAGGGCACCTGCCACAAACACAGGCAAAGTCAAGTCAATTGTTCACTAATGCGGCTAATTTGGAAATGTCCTTCAGGAGCCTTCCATAAAATGTAATTTTAAGCTTTACAATGGCCTTGGCTGTTGCCCATTATCAAACAACTTTTGAGGAAGAGTCGCATGGGGGGTGTTTGAGATCTTCGTAGAAAGCTCAACTGTACTTCAAAAGTTGTTAAAAATAGACTGAGCTACGCGTACGGTTCACAGCTGCGGTAAACGAACTTACTCAAAACCTTGTATCTGAGCACTAACAATATACATATGCTTGACTATTAATGATCCTGTTCAACCCGTTACCATCAACGAGAACTATTTGAATACAATTTGCTCTTTTAGTGAAGTGATTATGCAGTCAACCATCCTTCTAAGCTACCACCCTAAAGCCAAAACACGCATCAAAGTACCAATCAAAATATCAAGTGGCTGGACTGATGGTTATATAAATGACAAATTTCCGTGTATCTTTATTATCAAGAAATACATCCTAAATGCTTCGTAAACTAGAAGCCTTCATGCCAATTTTATGGGGGAATCATACGGTGAAATATAAATAACTTTTCCTATCTTTTGGTTCTCAGGTGTCTTATAATAATATTTCTTTGAAGCTTCATGTTACAAATAGACACAGACGCATTACCTAGAAGGGAAATAAGAGAATAGCGGTTTTTGCCCTTATAATATGCCTGGTTTCTTTAGTTATTTGAGTTGGGGGATCTGTATTTTAGTTCGTGGAACGTAGATGTGTTGGTGGATCATCATTTACTTCACTGCATATTGCTTTTAGAACACAATCCTAATATATGTGATGCAGCGATGTCTCGCAAACCGTTCGAGAAGTAGAATATATTGTCATCGCTCCAATAACTGATCTCACATTCGACATTATGAGAGTGCAAATATTGTGTGTCATAATTAACAGGAAATGTCTGAATTTAAATTGCTGCTGTTCACTCAAATATTAAAGTGAAATAAAATTGTTAAAAGTAGATTATTTAACAATTTTATTTCAATTCAGACATTTTAAAATTATTCATGAAGGTATTTGTTATATTGATTATTCATTGAATGTTAAAATTCTTATCATCATGTCGGAAAATATTTCTTCTCGACTTTTTAATTAGGAGACATAAATAAGTTTATGTTACATAGTGATATTAGCAAGTAACAATGGGGCTGCCTATAGTATTAACGTAGAACACCTGATGCTCATCTCTGATAAAATGTTTTGTTGATGTGCCTGTCAATGTTGATTTGCATGTTGCCAGCGCGGGTAATGATAATAATGAGGAGGAGGAGGAAGAGGAGAAGGAGGGCGAGAAGGGGGAGGGAGGAAGAGGAGGAGGAGGGAGGGAGGAGAAAGAGGAGGAGGAAGAGGAGGAGGAGGGAGGAAGAGGAGGAGGAAGAGGAGGAGGAGGGAGGAAGAGAAGGGGAGGGAGGAGGAGGAAGAGGAGGAGGAGGGAGAGAAGGGGAGGGAGGAAGAGGAGGAGCAGGGGAGGGACGGAGGGAGGAGGGAGGGAGGAGGAGGGAGGAGGAGGAGGAAGAGGAGGAGGAAGAGGAGGAGGGAGGGGGAGGAAGAAGAAGAAGGAGGAGGAGGAGGGAGGAAGAGGAGGAGGAGGAGGGAGGGAGAGGAGGGAGGGAGGAGGGGGAGGAAGAGGAGGAGGAAGAGAAGGGGAGGGAGGAGGAGGAAGAGCAGGAGGAGGAGGAGGAAGAAGAGGAGGAGGAGGAGGAGGAGGGAGGGAGGAGGAGGAGGAGGAAGGAGGGGGAGGAAGAAGAGGAGGAAGTGTAGGGTGAGGGAGGAAGAGGAGGAGGAAGTGTAGGGTGAGGGAGGAGGATTATAGATGTCTGGTTGCAGATGTGACGTTACACTGAGAGTAGTTCAAACCCTGACGCATTCACCAGGGAGTGCATGCATCAGTAGATATGGAAAATACCTCAACAGTATTCATCTCAATTAAATCAATAATAACGCTAGGGTGTTTTTTTCCCTCACATGACATGAGTTACCAGACGTTTTCACATGCCACAAACTGGGAGGATCTGAGAGTCATTTACATGTGGAAAACGCTCACAACGTTGTATCACTGTTTAACGAATAGTATCTGTTTCTCCTACCATCAGTATTTTAGTCTGAGATCGTCATACGTTTGGAATGAATGAAGACCTGTACTTAAACACTGTATGAATGGGCAATTTGGACATTTAAACTTCTTTTACTTCTAAAATTCAAAGAACGAGTGGACGCCATAATAACAATTCACGTTGAAAAAGGACAGTAATGTGTGATTTCTTGGGTACAATCAGGAACACAAGGCATATGTTTTGGAATGAACAATTGACTTGCTTTAAAATGTATTTGTGACGCGTGCCACTGGTTTGGCAGGAAACGCTCACTTTTACCCCTGGTGTCGTCACTATTTGATAGTGATTCATATACACGTTCTCATGATGTAGTCGGAATCTACAGTCGACTCTGTTGCAGTTAATATTTCTAATGATTATATAAAGAGTTTTGTCGCCTTTATTGAACATGTATATGAGTTGTTAGTGTAGAGTTAAAAAGCACACACACACATATTTCACAAATTTGTTAGTCGTTAACGCTCCGGGACAAGTAAAAAAGAAAATGGGAAAATAATCTGGCTTGTGTGTTACTTTGAGCTTAACAGAGGCCAATAAAGACTTAGAACTGTGATTCCAAAGTGATTGAGACGTTGACCTATCCACAATGCAATGTCAGAAGATGGCTTTCTTTTAAGAAAAAACCCTGATTTCTTGTCAAAACTAAATCGAGGGAAATCGCTTCTGCTGCCATGTAGCTACACCAGCTCAAAAACACAGTGTGATAGACGATGTAGTTTCATTATAAAGCTTGAATAAAACTTGAATCACATTTTCCGCTCGGCTACCTTGCCTGTGGACCCTCAGAAAGATCTTGGCAGTTAGAGTTGCAGTGGAGCTGTTGCACAGAGTTCGCGTAAAGGAGATTTATTTGCAGCAATGAGCTATCAGATAGCTTGGAAAACTGACGAACAATTTATGGAGTCACGTCATGGTTAGTTGGGCATTAATTTGGAAATGCGTTTGGTGGGATATAGTAGTGTATTTCTGTCAATTATGGTTACGAGTTGGGCCTTATTTCTACAAAATTACAAACCTTTCTCAACACCAATAACTATTTTTGTTTCCACGATGAGCACAGGGGATGTTTTTATGAGATTGTGATCAAGGGAATCACTTGAATCACTTGAATCACGTGCATGTCACTCAGTTGAGCCTCTGAAACTCTTAAAATTGGCCATGCAGATTCACGGAGACACTAAATTGAGTCTTTTTTAAAGAAAGGGGTAAGGGGCGTTATGCTTTCGTATCTTTGCTAATCTTTGCGGGACTTTGTCATCCACGTTCGATTATTCCTGCATTAGTAAAAAACTTGGAAAAGGCATGAGTAGAATGGCTACAACAGAGTAGAGCTTCTTGATAATTACGCCTACACCTGGTGAATATGACAATAATAAAACATGGTGGCATTTTTATACAAAATATCTGTGGATATGGGCATGGTGGTATATTTGTATATATCATCTGTAGATAGGCATTGTGCCATACTTGTATACAGTATCTGTAGATTTAGCGATGGTGGCATATTTATACATAATATCTGTAGATAGGCATGGTGGTATATTTGTATATATTATCTGTACATCTAGCCATGGTGACATATACATGTATATATATATGGTTTCTGTATATAGAGCCATGGTTGCATATTTATACATATATATAAGCATGGTGGCATGTTTATATAATTTTAGCATTTGTACATAAAGGCATGCTATCATATTTATACATTGTACCTGTAGATATAGCCATGGTGGCATATTTATATAATATTATAGTAACTGGACAATACTGCCTATTTAGACATGGTACCTGGGGGCACGGGTGGCCCAGTCGTCTAAGGCGCCGCGATTCGCTGTGCAGAGTTGCGTCCCTTGGGTGCGCCAGAAACCTCTGATTGTGGGTTCGAATCCCGGTTCGCCCCGATTATGTTTCTAAGTTTGTCAGCGCCAAATCCGTGCTCGTGGGTTTCATCGAAGTGGTAAACGTCTGAGACCTGCATCACTTCGGGTTTTCCTCCCACATTAAGCTGACCCGCCGTGATATGACTGTAATACTGTTAAAAGCGGCGTTAAACCAAACTCACTCACTGTACATGGTACCTGTATATGTTGGTATTGTGGCATATTTCAAAAGTTGCATCTTCATATAGGTATATGGGATATTTGTACAAAACATCACTCAGTGACTCACAGAAGATTATCACAGATAGGGATGTTATTTTAAGTTCCGTCTCCAGGTCGACGGTTTGGCGTTGCCGACCACAAATAGCACTGTTTACCACTGTAGGGAACTGACCCATTAGACAAAGGAAAGGAGCGTAGCTAAAATATGTACGCCCGTTTCACAAATTGCCCCGATCAGTGTGATTGTGATGGTCTTTCGGGCGTAGTGGTGGTCATTTGTCAACTGATTCTATGTTTGTGCTACAGGAGGTTAAATGCAAATTAAAAAGGAAAGCTATCTATTTCATTTTTTGTTCGACTGCACTTAAAACTCATTCGGTACAATTTGTAGACGGGTAAACGAAGATCCGTTGTCCCAAATGGCTTATTACGGGGCTTATTAGGATTGATGATCACAACGGCTTGGCTACGTCGTTCAGTTGACTCGAGTGAGTCAGTTTCACATCACAGTCAGCCATATCAAAGCTATAATCAGGCCAGCCGTTTTTAGAACTTGGTTAACGAATCTGCAAACTCAAAACAAAGATAAACGTGAATAGTTTTTTAGTAAGAGAAAAGCAAACTTTTAAATTTTACTAATTTTACTACAAATTGGTATTCTTTATTGTTATAGTATATTTTCCAACCTACATAAAATATTGAGAAACATAGGTTATCCACCTTTCTTTTAGTCCTACAGATCTTACTACTGAGCCCAAATATTCCTTAAACAAAAAAGAAAAGAGTGGTCTCGCGGCTGTCAAGTCATCAAGTCTGGATTATGCAACAAGAGGTTGACAGCTTGGACAGAGATATACGCCGTAGAGATGCTATGACACTGAATCGTGTAGTGTCCACGTTATTTCCATTTGAATCAGTTTTACGACATGCATAGGGTACTTGGGATCTGTTCTGCCCTTCGGAGTTCAAAGAAAGGCTGCCCTGAACGGCGAACTCTAATACATCATCACCCCTTGAATGAGCAGAGAGAGTGTCGCAGATAGCTTTAAAGTGTGGAGATTCTGAACGAATGCTAACCAGCAGGATTGTCCTCAGATAGTAGACGTCCCTTCAACTATGATAAGGTTGCCCGTGTTCCAAACTTCGCGACGGATCTAAATGCAATTTATCAAACTGTTGGAATTTTTTGTGATTTGCATCTTTTCAAAAATAATACTCAAAATATACAACAAACTTCAACCAGTTTAAACTAGCATAACCTTTTTTATGTATTTTACATCATTTTTATTCTTAAACGACGATATTGTACTTGTTTAGAGAGGAAAAACATAATGTTTTTTTTGTATTTTGAATCCTGTTCAAATACACGTGGTCAAATTAAATTTTACTTGCTTCGATAGAAAAAATAAGAAGAATATAAAAACGTTAATATTCGCTGTTATAGAAGTTTTGACATTTAAAACAAGGGATACGTATTGTTAAGTATTTGGTCGTTATTCCTTACCCCTTCAGTTTCGAATTCTATTTTGGCGTGGGGGTTGAGGAGTTAAGTGCGGGCGGGTTTTCAAACATCACTTTTGGTGGCTCTCCAGGAGCATCATGATGGTACATAATGAATGGACCTCAAATAGTTCAGGTGAGACTTAACCACTGAAGGTGTGGCGACTGACCACATTAACATTGTAGTACCTGTCACCCACTATGCTATGATTACGGTTATATCACGTGATGACAGCTATAGGTGAGTGAGTGAGTGAGTTGGATTTAACGCTGTTTTTAACATTATTCCAGTTATATCGCGGCGTGTCAGTTTAATGTGGGAGGAAATCCCGAAGTGATGCAGGACTTAGACGTTTACTACTTCGGTGAAACCCACGAGCACGGGTATGGTGCTGACAAACCTAGAAACATAATCGGGGAGAACCGGGATTCGAACCCACAATCATAGGTTTCTGGCGTGTCCAGTGGACGCAACTCTGCACATCGAATCGCGGCGCCTTAGACGACTGGGCCAGCCGTGCCCCCCTCAGCTTTAAGTGGATGGAAGCCTGAAGTGATGTAATTGAAACACACAATCACAGGTTGGTGCTGCAAACATAATTAATACGAATCGGGGATTCGACACAGACCATGGTCAGAAACATCCATTAGTGACCTCTATTTTCATACATGACCATAGTGCCGATAGTTGAACAGAACTTTTAATGCCACATGTCATCGGAATCTGCTGCCATGACCAACAGAGAAAATATGACAAGTTTCACTACTTGCAGTAACTCTAATGATTTGGTATTTTTTTATATATTTAATAAAATGTTTATCAAAGTTCAAATCAAAATTAACCCACAGGCACAATATTACTTCAATACTTCAGTAACGAATTCAAAAGAAAGGGAACATTCAAACATGCAAAGTGGAAAATATCGTGTACATGTATCATCATGTCAAGGTTAGGATGAACCAATACTGTTAGTTTACATGACAGGCATCTCAGTTACATTCAAGAGGGGCTTGCTTGATTAATCTCATCACAATGATAATAGGATCGGTGTTCGAGAGCTGCTGCTGTGGGCTGCTTGATGCTCAAAGAGTCAAGGTTATGTATGTCCAGAGCTGCAATAGTTATTGTACAGACAAACCGGACACATATCCGCCCACTGGGCCGACGACGGAACACTTGGTAGCTAGGCTTCCGACATGGGCTCCGGTCATTATGTTAAAGCCACTCTGGAAATCGCAGGTGTCTGTCAACTTACACTAGCCAGTTCCTGTCTTGAATAGAGTGCAGGCGTCGTGATTCGAGGGATATGCTATATTACAGTTGTTATCATTGTTATAAATTCACAGATGAAAGGCAATTCTCGCTGATCGTGTTCCTATACAGCCAACGGATGCAGAAAAAAACCATCATGTATATCATCCGGTCAAATGACATTTATTATAGAAATGAGTTTTTGAAGTATATTTTGAATTGTTTTCTGTTGTAAGTGGACTTTAAACTTAGTAAACACTTATATACACATTTGTATAATTTCCTTTTAGGATCAAATAATATCATCATTAGACGAAAGGGGTCTGCTAAGAACTAAACAGTATGTCAGTCACAATGACAGCGGGTCTTAATACATTTACGTCAAGGACAAGAAGTCAAAATGGCACACACGCTAAAAGTGAGGGCAGGGATTTCCGGAGTTGTTGATGAACCTAGGGCGATTACAAGTGTTAGTCATCATTGATCAATAGGCCGATCATTAAAAAGTGATTGTAATGATTTGTTCATTAGCATTCGTCATAGGGATCACGGAGTCAAACTTTTTTCAATGTATACCAAAGCGCTGATTTCAAGATTAAAGAGTCTAAATAATCATGCACTTATGAACTTCAATTTCTCTGTAATGTGACTCTCTCGCCCAATGGAAAAGCCGTATATCGTTTAAACTTCGCATTCAAATATTATATGTACATACATATTAAGACATACTCACACTGACAGCGAGTCAATGTCTGTATATAGTGGATCTGTTTAATACAGGCATGTTCTCTAGTGGTTCACTCTCTCAACTCGTTAGGTTATTAAAAAGTCTAAAACATGATCCTTAGGGAATTCACATCCTTATAGTTTCACGAAGGGCTCGTACACCGTTGTATCATAATACAGTAACGAATTCAAAAGAAAGGGAATATTCAAACATGCGAAGTGGAAAACATCGTGTCCATGTATCATCATGTCAAGGTTAGGATGAACCAATACTGTTAGTTTACATGACAGGCATCTCAGTTACATTCAAGAGGGGATAAGTAGGCTTGCTTGTGGTTGAAGACTTCGCGTGTCAAGACGAAAGTCATTTTCGCTTTCCGACATGGGAACACTGTATGACCTCTCTCCCTCTTCCTTTACTCATGATACCACTCCAAACAAAGAAGGCAATTCATCGAAACATGTCACAAAGGACATTGTAATGAGCACTTTAACCAAGCATACTCTCATCAGACTGGTAAAAAATCATCCCAGTACTATCTTCCCGAGGCAAGAGAGTAAACAGATTTTAAAAGTGGAAATTCGACTTTTTATAGTCTGTTAACACTTTTGCCTCAGGTAGATGTCCCAGTACACGGTGTTCGTATAAATGTCCCTATATGCTTTGAAGACTTATTTTCGGTCCTTTATTGGTATGTTGATATGTGCTTCCCGTCTGCAATTTTGTCATAAGTTTTATCATAGTTACTTCTTGGAATAATAATAAAAGCGACAATTAGCTTCATCTCGTTACATGAAAGGGAACAGGCTTTCTTTGAGAAGCGGGCACCTTGGAAACATCCCGTATGCTTTTATTACGTCGAATACTTCACAAAAAACAACTGACAAACCTAGGGGAGGTAGCCCCGTTATTATGCTCGGGTTGATATGTTGCATCTGATCACAATGCACATTATAATAATTAAAGCGACAAGAAAACTAAGAATCTCTGGTGGATAATAATGTTCTTGAACGAACTAGCACATTTTAATAGAAGGATGTTGAGCCAGTATTGATATTTTGCACAAAGGAGGTGTGCAACTCTGCATGCAACAGACTAATGACGCGCTTTGGGGATGTCTGCTGGTGTGAGATTGTGTTCAGTGCACCACGCCAACTGTCGTGTATCGCGAGTCCTTTCACATCAATCTATTGCTAAAACTCAAAAGTCAAATCGTGAACAATTGGCGTAATAGTTTTCATTTTACGACATGTCGCGTACTGCTTTCCGCACAAGTGAATAAGACTAGCGCCGAAACGTTCTTTGAAACAATGACATCGCCGTAGTGTAAGGTCGTTTTGTGAGTTCATAACACTATCCTTGATATGTAAAAATGAAAAAAGATTATTATGATTTCACACAGCTGAACGTTCGGTCATTGTTGTGGTTGAAATATTAAGCGCTGAGAAAAATTGAATAATATATATTTTTCTTTTATTAAAATAATGTGAAGACGGCGAATGATTTCCCTGTGGGCCCCTGCACTACAAAGGTGCGCGGTTGTTAATAAATGCACCTTGCTCCATAGAATGCAGACAAACTTCTTTCATTTTTCCATTAAAAAGTTACAAGGTAACGTCATCTGGAGTTTTAAATTTTTCATATCTGTCTTAGGAAAAGATAAAAAATGTCAATACAGATCAGTGGCTATCCTTTAACAGTAAGATATATTTGTAGCTAACCAAAGGTCTTATATTCCAGGGGGCGGTCGGGTAGCCTAGTGGTTAAAGCGTTCGCTCGTCACGCCGACGACCTGGGTTCGATTCCCGACATGGGTACAATGTGTGAAGCCCATTTCTGGTGTCCCCCGTCGTGATATTGCTGGAATATTGCTAAAAGCGGCGTAAAACCATACTCACTCACTCACTCACTCACTCTTACATTCCACATAAACACGTTTTTAATACCTTCAACAGAAATTAAAATTCTCCGGCGCCATGACCGAAGTGAAAACACCGTTAGTGATAAATAGGGATATGGAATAGTGACATATCTAGTTTGTTGTGAAATAAATATATATGAATATAAATTGTATATTAATATTCACAAAGCTGTTTCAACAACAAAAGTCGTATAAATCAAAACTCTTTACATAACAGTTGACAGCATAACAACTGTAAAAGATCATATTGCATGACTGTCCTAATTGATTGAAGAGGAAACTGGTTGTGTTTTATTCAAACAACCTTAAGTCAGGAAACAAAAAAAGGCCAAAGATATTTTCCGGGTTTAACTTTGGTCAGATCGATTCAATGTGGCACAATAATTCCCTGGCGTCCTTCCCCATCGACCCGTTGTCTCCCTCTTCTACTTTAAGATAAAATCGAGATAGGTGAGCCAATGAAATATGCGATAAATTACTGAAAAAATCCCATTAGGGAAGAAATTGCCGCAATCATAAAACGACAATAAAACCACGGACATACTCTGACCATGTGGCCTGTTTCCTGCAGCGCTAAGCCGACAGGACACGTTTTGCTTTTCGGTGCTCATAAGAGAACATTTGCGATATCTAAAATATGTCGTTATGAGGGTTAAGAACTGGGAGAGAGGTATATTATATCACATCCTGGTTTCAGGAAGGACGCGTTCCTTCCTATCGGTATTAGCAACAGAAATGGGTCAGTGGGTCAGGAGCCCGGTCTGCTCATAAAACTGGTTATCAATTTACGATTGTTTATCTTGTAGTTTGTCTTATTACGTTGGCAGGCATCATATATACTGTTTCTCAATCTTATCATGTAAATCATTCTTTTGAAAGAAGATTATAATTTACATGCTGTGTTCGATTTTTTGTCTTTAATCGTGGATTCCAAACTGTTCCTTATTATGCTCCTTGTTCATGGTTTTTAACCAACATGGCACTTTCATGTTTTCTACTCGAGTCATGTTTGGCTTTATTCCAACATAAAGCTGGCACCCTGTGATATAACCGAAATACTGTTCAAAGCGACGTTACACCAACTTTCGCACTGCTCACATGTCCGTTTCTGGATTTGTCTAACAGGTAAAAGTGTATAACATCTTCATCACTTGTCATCAGACAGGCATGTACATGATAGTGACTATAGAAGTACCAGACACATGGATATTCTGACGCTGATATTAACTACCGGGTGATTACCTGTTGGTAGTTACATTCATATGAGGTTAGACAAAACACCATTTGGTACCAAATCAGTTTGCGCTGTATACACGCAGGTATTTTCATGTATTTCAGACCCATGACAGAGAGGGGGAGAGAGACAGAGAGAGACAGGTACATACACAAAGAAAGACTTTATTTATGTGTCACACGCTATATAAGCTGTGTGTATATAATGTATAATAATAATATGGCGACAAAACCCTTTTCCATATCCAATAGAAATATCTGCACAATTCCTACTATAACATGAGCATGTGTTTACTAGCATATAGTGATGATACCAGGTGTTCGCAAAAAGGTGAGCGTATCCTGCCCCACCGGTGGCATTGTCACACACACACATGCAAAGGCAAGTCAATTGTTCACCTGAAGAAAAACAACAACATGGGAACATAAGGTACAAGTCAAAATTAGGAATTGCACTGGACATCATTTTTGCAAGTGATAAGTTAAATTTGGAAATATCCTCCACATGTCTACCATGAAAAGCTTTACAGAGGCCTTGAATGTTGATCAAACAATTTCTGAGCAAGAGTCGTATGACGTTCTTCGAAATCTCGGTAGAAAGAGCATGCCCGGTTGTATCATAAGTAACGCCGTGCCATCAGGTTAATGAGACATAACATAGACATATACGTAAAACTACTGTTAATATCCTGTACAAACCCGTAGTGTAAAACATGTACAGATGATGCGTTAATATATTGTTGATGCATTACATAATTGTTTTCCGATATACGTTTTATAAAGTGTGCTTGCTGATAAGACTACTATTTTCTGACTTGGAAATAAATACATATATTTGTATAAATCCGTCCGATTTGTGAAGGTAATAACATGATAAAAAAAATTAAAAAGTGCATAAAAAATGGATAATAAATCTGTTATTAAACTATTTAAAACATTATGGATAATTCCTATCTAAAAGATAGGTAGATGATTTTGTTAAAAGTCCAGTTCTTTGGCAAGGGCTGAAGCTCTACATCTGGCACTTGGCACTTGGCTAGAACAGGTTACACTTCAATTGGAGGGCGTCAAAATCGAAACAAAATTGATTATATAATTATTTGTAATTTAACATTTACACCTGTCACAAGTTACAGAAACTGTACCGTTCCTTTGTAAAGAAAACATGAAAGAAACAATTTTGTACGTTATTGACACGAACCATTATGTTATTAATGCAATACACTTAAGGTAGGATTTGATAAGATTTCAGATATTTGCCAACATTTTAGCATGGTTGACAACCTAGCCCTTATCGCTAATGCTCGAAGCATGGCCACACTTTCAATTTCCATAAACCCTGATATTACCTGGCAATCGCCAAGATCGAACATTCTCACGTCAACAGCCTCCGCTCGTGCCATCTCTAGGTGCCTCCTTTCTGAAATTGGATTTCGCATGGACCTGTTGTTATCCTTGTTGATATCGTAAAGCTCTCATCATTATTCCAGAGGAGATATATACTGTTTCTGAAATGCATTCCATGTTTCATGAGATTATCTGCGTTACCTGGGATTAAGTTGCCACTACGGAGATGCTGTCTGCAGAATTCATTGTACAGTGCATATTTTCACATCAATTCTCGCAAAGATACCATCTGTGAGTCTCGGTGTTGTTGAAGTCATCTGGAGCGTGCATGTAGCATTTGTTAGGGATAAAGTGCACGTGTAAAATTAATGTTCATATAAAACATTGCAACAGACAAATGGTGATGTATTACATTGCATCCCGTTATGGACATGTTTATAACATGAGGTTGAGCCAAATAGGTTTTACAGGTTATAGCTGTACGGAAAGATCAATTTACATTGAAGATGAAAAGCCTGTTTTTCTGACGGTTTAGGATCAGGGTTGAAGTATGCAATCAATTTTGTGCCAATAGTGATTGTATTAATACTGTCAACTGATTGAGTTAAAGGTTTTAAGGAGTGTGTGGCTACTAAGTGATGTATCCTTTGACATGTGTTCTGGGGGGGGGGGGGGGGGGGGGGTTGTTGTGCTATATACGTTGGGCAGAAAAATGTATACACTTGAAAGCCAGATTTGAACAAAAATGTGAAATGGTATCAGACGGTTACAAGGCGAAAATCAGTCTCTGTAATACTATACACCTAAGGACCGAAACAACCACGATGCCCGTATTACACTGGTCAACGAATAACCATTTCCTTTTCGTTCCATTTTAGCCACCATAAAATATAGGTGTATTCTTTTTTCGTCCGGACGTCTAGGTACTTCAAACGTGTCCATAGGACAGATGACATACTTCCCTGATTATATGAGTACTTACACATTGCGACCGCCTCCGTGGTCTAGTGGTAGAGTGTCCGCGGAAGGTCCGGGGTTCGATCGTCGGCCGCGTCATCCCGAAAGCCGTTAAAAGATGGGACTTGTTGTTACCCTGTTTTGGGCGCTTGGCATGAAGTGGATAAAACAAGGACTAGTCGGCTCTGAGTCAGTATACTGTGCCTGAATGGGGCATTCATGCCATGCGACCTTGTATCTATGTGGGCCAGCACTATAAAATCGTACATGTATAGTACAAACACACGCACGAACGCACGCACGCACGCACGCGCGTCACTATATAAATGCAATAATCTTGGACGCGACGTTAAACCCCATTTGACCTCACCTCACTTCACTTACGTATTTTAAGTGTAAACCGTTGTACAAACCACCGATTGTTTTCTCGGGCTCCCATAGCAAGCTGAAACGTCGTGATACTTCTGACATACTGTTATAAGCGGCGTTAAACCCAACTCACTCACTCACTCAATTATGGCATCGAGGCATTACCAGCTGTTACAAGTGAATAAACTTTGAACGAAAAATAAACACAGCGAATATGCAACAAACGCATGATTACTCTGTGTGTGTTAGTGTATATGTGTGTGTGAGTGTGTGTGTGTGTGTGTGTGTGTGTGTGTGTGTGTGTGTGTATATATATATATATATATATATGTGTGTGTGTGTGTGTGTCTGTACTTTGTTTTAAAGGAAATTTACGATTCGTGTGCATAGTTCACAATAGGGTAATTTAATAATACTATGACTTGTGTGGCCTTTAACGTTCCCTATAAAATCTTCTGGTCACAACCTTACTCAGATAGATGCAAATTTTCTTTGTGGAAATATGGAATATGATACTGACTATCGGAATAATGTCAAGAAAGACACGGTGCTTGGGTACACGGGCGGGGGCTGGGCGGTTCGTGATGGATACAGGACGCCAAGGCTGTTTTAGACACAAAAGACGGTATTTCTGTTGGTCAAGCACATGGTCAACACTCCTGGCTGGAGGCTGCCATTTTGGTACATATGGAAACTGGAAAATGGTAAAGGAAACGAAATCAAATATAACAAAAGTGGAATTGAACAACGAAACGAAATAATAGACATTTGGGCTCAAAATGCTTTCTGACAGTCAGTAATTGAGCCACACAGACAGACAAACAGGTTTATTTGCATTAAAGGCCACGTGACCTAAAGTACAACACTCTCTACATCATAATTTGAGTTACCCCTTGAAGATATACAAACTCAAATTAACAAAATTACTTATTAAGAGGAACCCGTTTTTAAAAGATGTGTTAGGAACTTGGTAAATGGCAATAATATATTAATATCCGACGATGTACATAGGCTTTTAAGTGAATAATACTGCTTTTTTTGACAATTTAGGAAACAACAGTTTACGCTCATCTTCATAATGTTTACAGACATATACAACATGAATTTCATCAACCAATGCATTGCAAAGTTCACAAAGAACATTCCCATCGGTCATTTGGTAGATAGGTTTTCATAATCTGTAGCCGTATAATAATACATGCAAGTCGTATAGTTAACGTTATTTATAACATATTTAAGCGAACATACGTTCATCTTTTCTGATACATAACGTTCACAACCTTACTCAGAAATATGCTGCTTTTTTCAGGAAATATGGAATTTGAACTGACTATCGGAATAATGGCCGAAATTCAGAAGAGGTTTTGATATCCAGTAGTCGTAAAGTACATTATTTATAACTTATTGAAATCAACATACGTTCATTTTTTGAGATACATAACGTTCACAACTGATTATATGAATCAATATCACGGTAAAAGATTGAGATTGGTAATGTGAAAAGTTGCATATGGTTATGAGAGACTTAAATAAGAGACAGCTATGTTCACGACGCAGTCTGGATCCTGATTCATCCTGGAGAACCCCCTTGAACGAAGGAGTGTTTAACTTCAATTTTCAAAGGTAACGTTGTATTTTCGATGTATACTTTGTTTTAGCACTCACTCACACACTCACGCAGCTATTGTCGACTTCGCATCAAAGCTAACTCTAACTGATTCCAATATAACCGAAAACATTATTACATAGAAACCCGATACGAGCTTCAGTTTCGACATTCAATCATTTAATCGAATGAACAATGTATCTAAATGTAGCAGACAGTGAAATGTTATACACTGCCTCATTGCTCTGAGAATGAGTGATGTCTGGCACATAGACACGGTGCCTGACCAGTAAGAAGTGTCCGGAGCTAAGTTGACAGCGAGCGCGTGAAACGTACTGTCTATTAACTGGATGTCTTACAGGACAGAGAGGTGTCCAATGGAGAGTGAGGTGTACTGTAACTGTTTGATGTCACGGGAGAAAAGTGTGGGGAACCACACACCAGGTAGTTTTGTTTCATTTATTTGCAGAGACACTTGAAACTAGTCATTGCTAATGACATCACTGTAATTAATAATAGATGTGATATTTAGAGAGAGTCGTCTGATCTGCATGTACATGGCTAAAAATATACAGCAAAATGCACTCTTCTTAAGAATTCAGAAAGTGTCAGTGTAGTTGTGTATCTCCTATACCTTATGGCACCGCGTAACTTAGAAATCATGCTCGAATTGTATACATACACAGTTTATGTAACGAGTGACACATACATAAACTCTCCCACTGTATCTGCCTCTGTTTGTGTCTCTCTGTGTCTCTCCACAGTTTATGTAACGAGTGACACATAAATAAACTCTCTCACTGACTCTGTCTCTGTATGTGTCTCTCCACAGTTTATGTAACGAGTGACACATAAATAAACTCTCTCACTGTCTCTGTCTCTGTATGTGTCTCTCCACAGTTTATGTAACGAGTGACACATAAATAAACTCTCTCACTGTCTCTGTCTCTGTATGTGTCTCTCCACAGCTTATGTAACGAGTGACACATAAATAAACTCTCTCACTGTCTCTGTCTCTGTATGTGTCTCTCCACAGCTTATGTAACGAGTGACACATAAATAAACTCTCTCACTGTCTCTGTCTCTGTATGTGTCTCTCTGTGTCTCTCCACAGTTTATGTAACGAGTGACACATAAATAAACTCTCTCACTGACTCTGTCTCTGTATGTGTATCTCTGTGTCTCTCCACAGTTTATGTAACGAGTGACACATAAATAAACTCTCTCACTGACTCTGTCTCTGTATGTGTCTCTCTGTGTCTCTCCACAGTTTATGTAACGAGTGACACATAAATAAACTCTCTCACTGACTCTGTCTCTGTATGTGTCTCTCTGTGTCTCTCCACAGTTTATGTAACGAGTGACACATAAATAAACTCTCTCACTGACTCTGTCTCTGTATGTGTCTCTCTGTGTCTCTCCACAGTTTATGTAACGAGTGACACATACATAAACTCTCTCACTGACTCTGTCTCTGTATGTGTCTCTCTGTGTCTCTCCACAGTTTATGTAACGAGTGACACATAAATAAACTCTCTCACTGACTCTGTCTCTGTATGTGTCTCTCTGTGTCTCTCCACAGTTTATGTAACAAGTGACACATAAATAAACTCTCTCACTGACTCTGTCTCTGTATGTGTCTCTCCACAGTTTATGTAACGAGTGACACATAAATAAACTCTCTCACTGACTCTGTCTCTGTATGTGTCTCTCCACAGCTTATGTAACGTGTGACACAAAAATAAACTCTCTGCCTGCCTGTCTTTTCCTCTCCTCTCTCTCTCTCTCTCTCTCTCTCTCTCTCGCTCTCTCTCTATCTATATCTTTCTCTATCTATCTGTCTCTCTCCCTCTCTCTCTCGCGCGCGCAACAACAGTAATACCCTGGTCGGTTGATCACTGTTCAGTCGAATGAGTTTCACAGCTCCCTCGGGAGTATATAAGCCAGGATGAATCTGTTCTGTGATTGCATCAGAGGAGTCAAGGGGAAGTTCAAAACATTTGATAAAATGTATTATGCTTTTCTTTTCGTAGAAAGTTTAAGTACTTGTTTAAGGAAGACACGCAACAGGGGAAATTCCAGGCATTGCTAAATTGTGGTGTGTTTTTTTTCTGTTTTATCCTCGAAGAGGCATACAAATCAACGTTTACACAGACACGTCTGTAGCTAATGGCATCCTTTCTTGACATCAAACATCCCCTTGGCAGTTCCAGGGAGCCCCGGAGAGAGATGCATGCACTAACTGCCATACTTTGGTCATTACCTTGGTAGGGATACGAATGTCTAGTAGTAATAGATTTGACTCATTACCCTAGAAAGTGCCTATACCACATGGAAGTTAGCCTTTTGGCAGATATACGGTACATAGGGGGATTTTGTAGCCTACTTTATCAAGTCAATCAACCCCCGTAGTTCGTAACCCGCTTTGAAGTGAAAGTCGTAAATATTCCAAATAATGTTGATGGACGTATGGCTTTTTTAGACGCGGGGCATTGAGTTGAACTAAGGTCAAGTCCCATAGTTTTGGATATGTGTTGTTTTAAGTGACAACTTTCTAATATCGAGGAATCACAGATTATCGAATATCTTAGACATTCAGTATTAATTCCCAAAATACATATCAGAATGTCACCAGGGTTTATTACTTCAAATGATATACGACCAATGTTTCGAAAGAAGAACATTCACATTTATAGGTAATCTAACTGAAAAAGTCCAAAATCATTAATTTGAATTTCCTGTGCGTGACACCGGAGCATAATACCATATGTCTACTTTGAAAATTGATCCGGAAGTGACTTTGCGACCCCGTAATTTTGGGGTGCCTTTCTGGTAAATGACGTGACAAGACATCGCCGGGATGAGAGCCAGGATCAGGTGATACTCCATGTTATACTTCCTCAAAACATGATCATAAACACCAATCAAATCGTTTTTCATTCGTTTCATAAATGCTAAAGCGGTGAACGGTCCAATATACAAAACCCCATGACTCTTGCTAAAACAGTGACACAATGGTAGTTATGCTATGTTGTTAACTTTCATGTCATTTCCAAAGTCGAAATGTAATTATCCACATTTTTAAATTGTATCTATCACATTGTCAAGACACATGTGATTATGGCTCGATACATGTAACTCTCTGTGGAGACACTGCCTTCGTGGTCTAGGGGATGGGGCGTCTGCCAGGAGAGCGGAAGGTCAGTGGTTCTATTCAAGGTCGTGTCATACCAAAAGGGGGCGGTCGGGTAGCCTAGTGGTTAAAGCGTTCGCTCTTCGCGCCGGAGTCCCGGGTTCGATTCCCGACATGGGTACAATATGTGAAGCCCTTTTCTGGTGTCCCCCGCCGTGATATTGCTGGAATATTGCTAAAAGCGGCGTTAAACCATACACACTCACACCAAAAGAGTTCATATCCAGTTCAGTCACAATGTACTAGTGACGACTGGCTTAATGCGTGCCTCTCGTCCATGGTTATTACCATGGTTGAAATACAACCATCCAACACATTCACTCCTCATATCACTTAATACACTTAATTTCATCAAAGAAATTCCACCCGACTCTTGATCAAACCTTAATCCCTAAAACACATTCAATAAAACGGTAACTTCCCAACTGAACATTTACGAGTATTAAAAACAAGGACTCCTAATCACAAACTGTTATTTTTGAATCGCCTTGCGAAAGTCCAGTAGGGAAGACCCACATTACGGCGACCAACAATACCTCGCGGAGGCTTTGGCACATGCAATTTTGTTTTGAAGTAGACGTCATCATTTCATCGTTGATCATAAACAATATGTGTAATCAGCTGGAAAAATCAATCATGATTTTCTCGAGATGAAAGGAAGAGGCATAATAATTCCTTTCACGATGTTATTTGGCTAATTCTATTTCTGATGGTATTCTGTCTTGAACAGATAACTTGACAGACCACGATTGTGTTAGAAACTTGCAGCTGTGAAATTAAGTGTTTATCAGTCTGCCATGAGTGATATATCCTGCATTTTCACACTGCTGTGTGTATGCTTTTATATCTTACAAAAGCAGATAAATCTGAATCTTTGGATTGAAAACAAAGATTGTGTATATTCTGTGTGATTGATAAGATGCAGGTACATGATATTTTTCCATTTAAACATGTAATGCAAGGTCTACATGCTGTCTAAGGTAACCGGTAAGCGCCACTTGTAAATCCATGTTTCGTCATCACCCTTTAGTGGAGTTGTAATTACATGGACGAGATTTGACTGTAATGTTGCTGTAATGAGATGGCTCAAGAGTACTTATGAGTAAGCTGAGTCGTAATAATGATATGGCTATGTCGTAATTTCGAGATGGTTTAAGTCGAACAATAAGATTGCAAAGTCGTAATTACAAGATGACGTTATCGGAAAATATGGATTTTGTTTCACTAAACACTAATACTTACATATCGACACAAATAGGAGTGAGTGAGTTGGGTTTAACGCCGCTTTTAACATTATTCCAGTTTTATCACGGCGTGTCAGCTTAATGTGGGAGGAAAGCCCGAAGTGATCACAAATAGGAGGAACGATATAAAAGATGATATCTTTAAGGTGAATGACTATGGTTTCAGGCCACATTTAGCAATATTCCAACACTATCACGGCGGGACACAAGAAATGGGCTTCACACATTGTACCCAATGTTCGGGCGTGACGGGCGAACGCTCTAACCACGAGGCTACCCCACAACCCTAATATTATTATGATTTATATTTAAATACTTTCCCGTTTAAATGCTATTTCTTTATGAAACAATTGGTATACAAAGATACAGAAGAGGGCTGCTGACGTTTTCATTCACACGGATGTGGTGCAACTGTTTTGGGAAATCAACATCAACAATTTAGACACAACATAAATGTTAAAATCACCGTACTGAGGGATAAACAAAATAATAGATTTATTACTTATCAATGATCAAAGTGCTGCTGTCTTGACAAGCATATCACAAAGTAGGTGTGTGTGGTGTGTGTGTGTGTGTGTGTGGGGGGGGGGGGGGGGGGGGGGGGTGGCCCAGTCGTTTAGGGCGCCGCGATTCGTCACTTGGGAATGCCAGAAATCATTGATTGTAGGTTCGAGTACCATTCAGCCCCGATTATGTTTCTAGGTTTGTCAGCACCATACCCGTGCTCGTGGGTTTCATCGAAGTGGTAAACGTCTGAGACCTGCATCACTTCGGGCTTTCCTCCCACATTAAACTGACACGCCGTGGTATAACTGGAATACTGTTTAAAACAAGACGAAACTAACGTTTGAATGCTTGTTCGTTCACGAATATCATTCCAGTAAACTAACAAAAAATGCACATCCAAACTATCAAGACTGATAAGTGTAATCTATGACTTTCCTACAGTATCTATTGGGAAATCTTATAAAAATTACAAAGTGTTTGTTTCAACCTGGTTTCCACCTTTCTGACTGGGGAACGTGGATTCAGAATTGAATGGTATTTTTCGATAACTGCAGAAAAGACTTGCGATCCGGTAGTACTTTCTCAAAGGGGATTCCTCGTGACCTCGCACCAGTCCACCACCTTGCAACATTTCAAACAATATCCCAAAATACTACCAGGACAACCAAACGATTTTGTCCGTCAGTTTCGTTTACCTTCGATTCCGTTTTCTTTTGTCACGGACTTACATTACGGTATTATTTATTTCCAAATACATTCGCCTTTGATGTTATAATTAACTACCGTTAAAGAAGGAGCCAAAAATAGTACGAACGTTAAATATCTCTTTACTGTGGAATGCAGACCAACGTTTACTGTGTTTACAAACAAAGTTGAACATTAACGCTCCGGTGATCCCTCGACAGGCTTCGTTACAAGATATCGGATGTTAAGTGGTTGTTATGTGGAACGTCTAGTTGATTTTTGGAAAGTCATGGTTGTTCCAGTCACCATTCCAAAGTTGTTCTTTCTCCTTTGACACGTGAATCGTGAAGGTACAAACCACACGATGAACTGAATGTTGATGGATCATAGCAAGCTCCTCTCAGCGATATATGAACTGATACTATCGTCTAACCAAAGTGATATGCGCTGAAGTGAGCTTAGCAGAGAAATTGACACGGTCAAGACTCTCCAGCTGGGTCAACAGTCCACATTTTAAAATCTTTCTTAATTGTCTAGCTCCTTCTGTATTTGAAGCTAAGTATGTTTTAGTTAAATACGATCAATTGATTATTAATCGAACTTAATGTCATTAATTCCCCTGATATTTCAGTGAAAGGTATATATGTATAAGTGAGTGAGTGAGTATGGTTTTACGCCGCTTTTAGCAATATTCCAGCAATATCACGGCGGGAACACCAGGAATGGGCTTCACAATTTGTACCCATGTCGGGAATCGAACCCGGGTCTTCGGCGCGACGAGCGAACGCTTTAACCACTAGGCTAACCGACCGCCCCTTATATATGTATGAGACGGAGTTAAACATATGTGTGACAGAGCGTAGACTTACAGTGGACAGCATACATTATTGCGCCTCCCATGTCCCTTACCCCAAGGTGGCACGGGTGGCCTAGTCGTCTAAGGCGCCGCAATTCGCTGTGCAGAGTTGCGTCGCTTGGGCACGCCAAAAACCTATGATTGTGGGTTCGAATCCCGGTTCGACCCAATTATGTTTCTAGGTTTGTCAGCACCATACCCGTGCTCGTTGGTTTCACCGAAGTGGTAAACGTCTTAGACCTGCATCACTTCGGGCTTTCCTCCCACATTAAGCTGACACGCCGTGATATAACTGGAATAATGTTAAAAGCGGCGTTAAACCAAACACACTCACTCACTGCCTTACCCCAACAGGACGACTAACATGCAATTATTGGGATTATTTTCCATTTTGTGTGCATTGATCGAAGGCACAGTTTTGAATAAAATCTTTCCGCAACGGTACACCATTTTACACAATTTTTGGTTGTTACCCTTCAATAAAAGCACAAACAAATGAACCATAATCCTTGAATAATCACCTTTCGATTGGTCAATGGTGACTTACAGTCTGTAATCGCCACATGGTCTTAACAACTTCGGAAATCGCGTCCTGTACTTGATGTAAATGTATTCTTATTTGCGGTCACTGGTAGCGACTTACTGAGGTCGTCCATAACAGAACGTCCTCATTTAATGATGATGTAATGTGAATCTATTTGTTCTAAAAAAACAAAAAATATGTTATTGTAGAGCAATTTGAGCCAAGATACGCTCGTCATCAAATTTTATCAGAAACTATTTCGTTCCGCGATGCAATTAGTGTTGTGTGGCTGTCAGAAAGAACGTGAAGTGACAGGTACTATTTGAAATTGTGTATCTACATCCTTCGGGGTATAGAATAGTGATATAAAAAGTGAGAACTTTCATGGAGTAATTAAGGACCAAACATTGCATGCCGCAAAATCCAACGTTGGCACAACATGGAAGTAAATTATTAACTGACTGCACCTTCCTGGCCCTTCCTCTTTCACCAACCTGACATTTCCGGACATAGAAGACAAACAGCGTCAATTCATTCGCAGGACGGTGACCAACTGATTTTTCACTAATCCCGTTCTGGAACGTCGTGCGAAGTTTTCCAAAATCAGTTACGTAGGTGTCTTTCTCATTCCGGATTAAGAGCGGCGTAATTGCGCACAGCAAAGAGTAGATAATTAAGGGTTCACCAAATTAGACGTGTTAGTGCATAGGTGAGGTGAGGTGAGGTGAAACTGGGTTTAACGTCGCGTCCAAGATTATTGCATTTATATAGCGACGTGCATGCACGTGAGTGTGTGTATGTGGCTGCTTGTACTAGTCCGGACTGATGCCGATTTATAATGCTAGCCCACTGAGATACCATGCCGCTGCTTAACATGAATACCCCACTCAGACACAGTATACTAACTCCGAGCCGACCAGTCCTTGTCTTAGCCCCTTAATGCCGAGCGCCAGACAGGGTCACAATAAGTCTTTTAACGTCTTTTCGAACTTTTCGTCTGCTCTATCGCGGCGGTCCTTTAGTGCATAGCCCACATGAGCAATGTACATGACAGTTCATTTTCATTATTGTTTACAACATCCATACACAAATATACACCCAGACTGGCAAGATGTATACATTATGAATGTTGTAACCTTGATAAAACAACTTCTGAGCAAGAATCGTTTGACGCTGTTTGAAATCTTCGTATGAAGCTCATGCTCGATTGAACCTCAAACTGAAATGTGAAATGTTGACACCAAAGGCTGGGGCTACAGTAATATTGCTCCGCATAAAGGGAAGATTGACTACTGGAAAGGTGAAGTCATCCCTCTTGTCACAGTCGTGTGGAGAGATTTTTAGGCATGCAACAAAATTGAGCAGCAGTTCGCATAGGACGAACCTTTTCAAATGTAACCGAGAAGACATCACTATCATATATAAATCGTATTTTAAAATTATGTAACTGCTACCTTATGAAACGGAATGTATTCCGAGCTGATTTGTTTTCCAATCAATTCGTGCCCCACGCCCGGCGATGTCACCAGTATTATTTGTATTGACAAACGAGAGCATATTGAATTTCTTGTGAATTTGCACTCTTTGAAATGTGGCATGTTTACAGCCTTACATATGTTATTACCTTTCAAAAGTGGATAATAGCCGATAAACGCACAACCTTGATTTATTTATTTCACAGGTTTTGTTCCTTTGGGAATATATTTGAATATGACCAGAAGCCTTCTGAATGTCACGAGTACCGACTGCCCTTTATTGTTTTTTCATTGATATTGCGTATAATCAAACAGACGTGACAAGTTTACTCCGTATATTCAGTAGTGGTATTGATAGTTTAAACATAATCTTTGAATAGTCAACTTTCAATAAATGGCCAATTGGTCAATGGGTACATAATGATAATATACCACCGATATAATAGGTGGAATCTGATTGGCCAATAGGAGAGACATAGAAGGGACATAACTCGTAAACACGACAATCAACCATTAATCAACCATCAATCATCCAATAATTAACCAACAATCAACCAACAATTATCCAACAAATCAATCAACCACTGATCAACCAAAAATCTGATAATAATAAAATAAATTATGTCAAATGATAAGACAATGGGTACTGAAATAAATACTTTCAGTTTTGTTATCCCGACTTGTGTTTGTTGAATACTTAGAGGATATATTTTGGGTTGGGTTTGTTCGTATTACTCTATAGGCACAAACATCGTCGCATCACCACAGCGTCCGATAAATAAACGACTCTGCGCCATGTACACCAAAGGTTGATATCATGATAAGCGATACATGCCGTCAGGTGAAGATGACAATACATTAATCAGGTCACAGTGACATTTCACCTTTCAGTTGGCTCTTAGGTGTAGTATAAGCTGCAGGTGAACTATTATGGCCCGGGTTGCCATCAGGGAGACTATTTACAAAGGTGAGGTGAAATTGGGTTTAACGTCTCGTCCAAGATTATTGCACTTATATAGCCACGTGCATGTACGTGTATGTGTTTGTGTGGCTGCTTATACTAGTCCGGACTGATGCCGATTTATAGTGCTAGCTCACTGAGATACCATGCCGCAGTTTAACATGAATACCCCACTCAGACATAGTATACTGACTCCGAGCCGACCAGTCCTTGTTTTAGCCCCTTAATGCCGAGCGCCAGACAGGGTAACAACAAGTCCTATCTTTTAACGTGTTTTAGTATGTCGCGGCCGGGGATCGAACCCCGGACCTTCTTCTCTCCGGGCGGACGCTCTACAACTAGACCACGGAGGCGGTCCTATTTACAAAGAGAGTAATGGGTTTCTATATAACACACGTATGGTCATGATCATGATCATGAAATAAGATTAAAGAAAATATCCTGTGATCAGTAATAGTTCCAGTTTGCAGAGGTAGTGTCCACTGTCCTAAATGTATCGAATATTGCCAAATGAATATATCATTAAAGAAACAATGCAGCAGCACAATGCATCGTCAATCATTTTTATTCAGTCTTGACGATTCAACCTTGTAATGGGTTGGATGGTGATTTGTCGAGGGGAGTAGTCCCGTAGAAGTGCTACTTGTCACGTTTTGGCAATTTGCAGATTCGAATTATTCGTCCATTGGATGAGCGTACGTGTGTTACTTGACACGGTTCTTTCTAAAGCTCAACGTTTTTCCTTTTTCAGTTGTTATTTGCCAGTGAGCTGAATATGTTTACAGATATAAAGAACTCTTCTTGTCAAGTCAAATGTGTGATGTTGATTGCGAGGTTTTCCCTTTTCACCTAATCATGCCCTGGGTCGCATGTGGATTAATTCAAAGAGAACGGGAAGGATGTTATTTACTGCGGCAATGTATCTCTCACGGCGTAGCTACTTCTCCGAACAGACGTAACGTTGTCCCAAGTCAGCAATCATTGAACTGACCATAAATTACTTTCACTGCTGGAGCTGTAAGCGCTAACCCTCTAATTAAGGGTCACCCTACTCGCGTGTTGTGAGAGCAGGGTCCCTGAACAGGGCAATAAGAGCGAGTAAATCATATTTATGTTCGTTTTAGGGGCTTGCGAATATGATTGTGACGCGAATATCTATTTTTTTATGACTTGGAGTCCGAGTATGTGACGATTTATTGTTGAAGTATTGCGTGCATATCTGTCGCTTCTTTGGCGCACCGTTCATACTATTGGTATATATTTCCCTGATTTGATTCATAAATAATGTTTTATTGAATGAAAATCAATATAAATACCAAGTGATATTGAATAAAATGGCGAGAATACTATTTTTTTCTTGCAATGTGGATGTAATTAGATGCGTTTTTTGGGTGTAAACACTGCACAATGTTTAAAGTTTCTTCAGGTTCAATCATTTGATCTATTTCAACTTGATTTACAGATACTGTCGATCATTTCAGTTTATAAGAAACGTAGCAATTGTACAACCTGTATGAAATACTCATAAAGAAACATTTAATCGAAATCGTTTTTCCCTTCTCAAGAATAGCAGATAAGCTCCTGCAGTCCCAAAATATGATTATTAGGTACCTTTTAATATTCCCTCAAAACCGCTGATTTTGTAGCAGTTGCCTTAAAAAGTGACCTATGTGCCTTAAGAACAATCACAATAATCTATATGTCATATTGCAACATGCATGTTATAACAAAATATAGTTATTTAATGTGAAGTTAACAGGATATACAGCTTTTCCGTCGATGACATGACCACGAAACAGACGTTCACAAGTGTATTTTATTACATTCATATGTTTTCCAAGAGATTGTATTCTTGAAATAACGTAAACACAGAAGGACTACTTCCACTTACTATGAAATCCCCTGGAAATTCCTGTCACATTTCAAAAGCAAAACTGAGGATATTCAGAATATCTTATTACAAATGAAAAAGAAAAACCCTTTAGGCTGATTATATTTATTACAGTTTGCAATATTTCGCATAAGGTTAAATGGCATTACAATACAAATACAACAGATCAATTGGTATTGTGAGTACTTCATTGTTTCACTAGGTCAAGCAGTACACTGAGTACAGCCACTTGTCCTACAGGGTCAGATATCAGTGAACATAACATCGTTCCTTCAGAATAGCATGCAGATGTCCTTTTGTATACATATTCCCCATGTTCAGAGAGGTGTCCCACCGAAAGTCTGTGAGTTAGGAATCGCAAATCGCCACACACACCCCTTCCTATCTACATGTAGGTCTAACAACAGTGAAGCTTATTCGTGTCTAAAAACCGTTCTGGTATGGCTTTATATAATAAAGTCAGAGACAAAATGCATGCTTTTCATATGTCAAAATGGCGTTCACGTATTAAGGATGACATCTAGCCCTTACAAAAATACATCCCAAAAGTAAACAATGTCATAATAAAAGAGCACATGATGTGACAATTCCTCAGTATGCGTCGTTTCTAATCATTTAGACGCTTTACGCTTGAACTCAGCGTTTTAATGTCCGTTCAAGAATATCCACGTTACGACCTATCCAAATGAACAAAACGAAGAAACACACATCCAAACCATCTACAGCACACTATAAATTCACCCTAGAATCTATTTGACATATCCTTCTAATCACATTTCAATGATCGGCCATTTGGTTTCCAAAGACTTTATTGATGTTATATCAGTGCACATGCACCGAACCTGTAACCTTTTTAAAAGATGAAAATTTCAATACTCGATTGACGAAAATCAGTCATTGACACTCTGAATAAAACAGTGTACTTGTTACTGGAATAGTAATGTTAATTATGCAAAAGCAATCTTCAATTATGTTTCGTTTTAATGATTCAAGTTTATAATGATGTCAATTTGTTTCTCATTATTCTGCGTCCGTGGATTTGTAAATATTGCGTAATGCGCACTTTACATATTTCAATTTCATCACATGCTTCTCAGCAGAAACCGCTCTGTCCAATTACAATAAATTTTCTTCCATAACGAAGTCGTGTAATTATTTAACTGAAACGAGGTCAGCCTCTTCTCATGAATATCAAATGTCGGATGAAATGAATTCATTTGGTATATCGAGCGTTGACTACTGAAATAGAATAATGAAACCTCACTTCTGCGGACTCTATATAAGTCCGGGAACCTCGCCGCCTGGTCGTCTATGTTGAGAAGGCCACGGAATAGCTAAAAAATATCACTTCATACACACGATTCATTAATCCTGGAATCAGACCGATACCGTCCGGATTAATGAGGTTTCAATGTAGCTATTTCATAATGGCTGACTGGTATGTAGGATCTCAATTCACCAAGAAACGTATGTGTGACAGAGGTTACCAGTGGCCCATATGTTTACGAGCTGATGTAAATGCGTAACTTGGTGGAATATTGCGCGTGTCCATGCATGACATATAACATTTTATAGCTTGATTGTTATTTTAGACTTAAAGGCTATTTGTAATCATTTCCGCTCCCTGGAAGATAGAACTGTTCAGAATATACTGTTCAGAAAACAATTTGGAAAAATTAACAGCTTCTTGTCTTGCCACTCTGTCTTGCAATTCTGCATTAAATTTCAAGATAGATGTGATAGGTGAAATCTTTGAGACTCGCCGATTGAGATAACCTGTGCAGAAAAATTAAAGTATCGAGAATTGTGTTTAATGCATTACTCATTTGGAAAGTAACCGCCTTTTTGTCTTCTTATTAAGCATGGATTAATACAAGATCAATGTTGCTATTGTTATTACGTGACTACTCATGGCCATGTTCCAATATTTACTTTGTACGAAAGGCTACATAGGATGCAGGCAATTGTGTGATCAAACACATGTCCTTGTCATTGATGAAGGACGTCTTGTAACAAACGCATCCAGATGAAATCCATAACCAATAGGTCATTGAAGGAAGCAGAATATGCTCGGTGCGTTTTTATAGATACAAAAAATATAATCAACATAATCAGAAATAATAAAGCTATGAATGATTCAGGCATTGCATCCATGAAGTTGTACGTTTACTTTTATCCCAAATATCTTGTATGTTTAATCGTTGGCAAGAAAGGTTATTTCCAGTATATAGACGTTTCCATTGGTGATTGGTGTCTAATCAATGAGCGCAAGGCTTCCTATATTAACAAGGGTGTGTGTATCCTGACATTGATCAGAGAGGCGTCCGGACATGTCATTTAGAGGGCTGATCTTGGATAGATAATTTATAAGAGTAGTTGCAGATTGACAACGTTCACTCTGACTTCCTTGTAATTGGATACCGTTGAAGCGCCGTGGAGGACATTTTGTTTTACCGTTGCTTTTCAGGGGTATACGTTTCTTCCTTTAATGACACTTAAGCTCTGTCATTTTTGTGCTTATACGCATTAACTGTGAGTTTGTTGGAATAAGTTCACAACCATTTCCATTTGTCATTTTCTTAGAGCTACGCCGCATCGTATTTGTTTTGCATTTTGTACATGTTTACACGTATTAAGTTAAAAAAAGGTGTAGATTTGGAAGTTTATTGGATCTTATGCACCCATTACTGCCATTATAAGTATAAGACGACCCATATAGATATTTGAACCCATATACCCATTGAAACATATATTTACCGATATTTTAAACTTCCAAACAAAATATATTTAGTTTCTAGATCGGTAAACTTGGTCTGTGTGAAAGTATGGATGTTACAAATGTTAGAGTGTTTTGAGATATTCATAATATGGGTTCCGACTGTGGTTTTAACCATAGACCTCAGGTCCTTGTGCATTTTGGAGACAACAAATACGGACCATATGTATCTTCCGATACACCTGTTTGCTGATATTTCGAGGGATGAGCGAATCAAAACTCAAATTCTGCTTGACACCAGTATTTGAAATCTTCCACAGAATTCAGCTCCATTCCGAAAGAAAAACAATCCTCGATAAACGGCGTGACCTCATTGCATAGTCTGTAAATTTCCGCTGCTCTCAACTATTCTCGAAAACCTGATTGTTTTGGTACTTTAGTGGGGTTTCCATGAATGAACAGATGTGTTTTGGCGCAACATGTTTCTTGCAGGTTGGCATTCAAACTCAAACAGTTACTGTAATTGATAGTTTGAAACCTAGTCACAAAATATGAATACTTGTCAAACGATGATGCTCACACTATTCCACTCTTCCTTTTCATCATGGCAAGGACACCAAAAGTCTGAATGACGACGGACTGTTCTGACAGGTGTACACTACTTCACATGAACCCAATGTTGACAGCCCGAACGTGTGCACTCTCAAGGTGACAGCCTTGTTAACCTTCCACATCTTGTTATAACGCCACAAAATCACTCTCTTTTAATATGGCTGTTCGAAAATAGGTGTCGTTCGAAAATAGAGTTCTCGACGATATATATGCATGTGATTGTGGAGGATGCCACCGATTTGGCAGGATATGCTCACCTTTCCGCGAACACCTTCGTATCATCCTTATTTGATGGTGATTCCTAAACACTTGCTGTGAGTACGAGGGCTGGTCAAAACGTTCTAAGCCTAACTTTCAACTATGGACCATAACCAAGTGAACTAGTCAATAAAGTACATTGTTTGAGTTGTTCATTGTAAATGTATTTGGTCTGTTGAGGCCGTGTGTATCTTCCGATACACCTGTATATATGTGCATAAAAAGAATTACCTTATGGGAAACAAATCCATTTAAGTTTTGAAATCTGTGTCGCCTGAGACCGCTAGTGAATAAATGACTTCGAAATTTGGCCATTTTTGCATAATCAACCTCAAGTAAAGTACATGGTCCACTGGGGGAATTTTCTTATGAGAACCTTTCCCGTGCCTCCCTTAAATACAACAGCTTCATAGTGCATTGAAAATTTTGTCTGTCTGGAACACGTACCGTAGCCTGTCAGATACCAAGTTGATGAATGATATGCAAACACTGGACATAGCTTGTCTGGGGAGCTACTTGGAAAATCCCACTCACGGAGAGATTGAATTTGCTATACGACGTCCACGAAGGAATTTGTGTTCTGTTTTGCCCACACGGAGAGCAAACGAACTGCTCAACTGGGGGAGAAGCTAAATAATTTGATTTCGGCTTTTCAGCTTCAGGTATTTGGGTGTCTGATACCTGCGTTAAACCCAACTCGTACACAAACACTGTCTAATGCATAATTGATTATGTTGGTTTATTGTTGATGTTTCCAATTATGGAAGGAAATCAAACAGTGGAAATACCATGCAAACTCACGACAACAGAAGCACTGTCAGCAGAATGTTGTGGCGGAAGTAGCGTTAGAATAGTTTTGTCCAGGTTGAAACAGAAGTACCTGAAGTGGCAGTAGAGGAAGAAGTGGTAAAGGTGCCTCACATCTTCACATGAATTGCAATGCTTGCTGTGTCACAACCCTTTAAAGTAAAAGTGACAAAACGTTTTTTCATGATAATGAGAAAGTCTACTGAGAGCATGATCCATTACACAATTCCAACTATGTCACAAGCATGTGTTTATGAATCACTATCAAATCGTGGTGATGCCAGGTGTTCGCAAAAATACCACACTAGCGTTCAAATAACTGAAATAGTGTTCAAACCGGTGTTACACATGCCTCACTCATTCATTTAACACTGCCTCATTGAATTGCATTTAATAACAATCAGGTGCCATGTCACTTTCGTCCGTTTGAAACCTGTAAATGGAAATTCATCCAGTTAACACTATAACTGAGTAGGATACGCGTCAATTGCAAGATCGCCGTTTTTTGTCACATTGAATTTACAGCATGATGTTATTGATCGTTAATGAACGGCACGTCAGGACACTGTCCCCTCAATAATCATTCTTTAAAGACGTGGTTGAACCGCCATTTATCAACGGAGACACCTTCGAACCATCTTAAATTAAGCCTGTTATATTTTGCTGCAGGCAGACTCATTTTCCCATTAAGAATTATAACATATAAGATGTTTCAGCAGGGATGACACTCGTATAATTGTTTATAATGGCATACCTGATTTTTCAAACATTTTGGGGAGGTCACATTCGAAAATCGCCCACTCATCAGACCGGAGGGAAGGAGAAGGAATAATATGCTTTGGACAAGATACCTGGGCAATTAGGAAAGTGGAATCTGTTAAAGAATGAGCTTAATAGTATGAGATCGAGTTACTGCTGTGTTCCTGCGAACTGTTAAAGTGTGGGTTTTGAACGAGTATACTTTCCTTCAGAAAGAGATAAAAAAAGTTTTGAATTTCATAATGTGAAATAAAATTGGAATTTTATAAATTTAAGTTCTTAAATTAAGAGTTTCTTGCTCCCATGGGTACACAGAGCAAAGAGCATTATTATGTATTATTACAGAGCCTCATATATTAGCTTGGTCTCGTCGCTATATGGCTGAAATAATGCCGATGCGACGTTCAATTTTAACTCACTCACTCACTCACATAAAGCAGCAGAAAGCCATGCTCACTCATTCAAGCAAAACCTTTGTGATGGAATGAAATCATGTTTGTCATTGGTGGACTAAATGTAGCTGTTCACTATTCCTCTAATTCTACAGTGAGTCATACAAGTATGCATGCATATATCTGTTCTGTATGATTATATTGATCCACACTGCAGCACTGAAAAGTTATTACCATCACCTTTTCATCATCAGCTCTCATTATGAACGTTATTTTTTTACAACATTCCAGGAAACCCTATATGATTAAATATATAAGGGATATTTGACATTAAAAAACGCCAACGTCATGCATAAAGTTTCGATTGTCTGCTGAAACAGACTCTATTGGATGTAAAAGCCCCAAATCGAGGTGAAAACTATGTGAACAATCCCTGAATATCTGTGATGACCTCAGTTGTTCCCGAAAAGGTAGGCGGCAGCCGCAACTCATGCATGTTTGCTTAAAAAGTAAGTGTTTGTTACCGGAAGCCACACAGTATTAATTTTGCCATGCGACGGTGTCCTGTAAGACACTTTGATTCATTTATTCAACCTCGCAATCTTACGCTTTCATCAAATAATACTCCTACTAAGTTGCAACACATGACCACTAGATATGAAGTGCACGAGACAAACAAAACACAACTTTAAGAAGCTTAAATACTCATCCTTCCCTACCAAAAGAATTCATCTTACAATTACGTATTTGATAACAAACATGGCCTCATGCAAGTCTCGACAAAATCAAGCCCTCTTCTGAAGTCGTTTGATAAAATATACAGTCCGGTATCCATAGGCTATAGCAAGCTGACGTTGCTCACGAATCTGATAATGTGTCCGATGCATCGTTTGACTTTGTTCTTCCTCTCTATGAAGATTTACTGCAACAGCAATGCGCAGAGTGAACATGACACGAAACAGTCGGCTCCCGGAGAAACCTTTGTTCAGACATACGACTGTACAGAACACTGAGACTCTCACAGTAGAGCATAACGGAGAACTTAAATAGTTTTTACATATCGTTGTCCAAGTTGTGGAATATTTCCCACAGCCTTCTATAACCTATTTATCAATCGGCAAATGAATATTTCCGCACAGTTGGGGTCAGTTTGACCCTCGAATTCAGTCAGTCTGTGTATGTCAACACTGTTTGCATCTAACGTTTTAGACAAGCAATCTGATGCATGTTCATCTTAACAGCATGGTTTCACAAAGTAACTGTTTCTTAACATGTTTTGGAATTACGAAAATGCTCCCTTCCACTGATTTACCAATCTGAACTGGAAATACGAGGCTGCCTCACGTGTTTCATATTTAGATCTTTTGAGGTACAATCAAACACGTTTTTACTGCAAGCATTTCCAAGGGCGTCATGTGACTTTTCTTCAAAAGTTATTTGATCAGGTTGACAACATCCAATGTCTTAGAAAAGCTTTCAAAGGGTTTTACTGTAGACATGTGGAGGATAATTCCAAATGTTACTAATCAGTGATAAACTTATATTAGTATCCGATGCAGTTACTTGTTTTAATATGCCTCATTTTCCCGTGTTCCTTAATCACACAACCGTTGATAACATAAACAGTAATATCAACTCGTTTCATCATTTTTGTCTTACACAATTGTTTTCCAATTTATCCATTTGTGCAAGCTTTACTACTAAGTGCGGAATACTGGTATGTTTTCTGAAATCGGTTCAGCTTTAACTTATATCACTTATTAATTTTTTGTCATATTTTATTGCTCGTAGTGGTTTATTGAATAAAATGTTGTGTTTTGGGGTAGCATTTTGTTTTTGGAGTACCTGGTATCATCCAAATTTATGTGATGTTTTTTCATAAGCACATGCTTATGTCATGGACTTGACTCATGCTTTTGGTGAGACTTTCTGATTGTGGAAAGGGTTTTGTCGCTTTTATTCAAAATTATTTATAGAATTAGAACATTAACTATTTTTGGTTAAATGCTATAGAACCTTAATATCTTAATTTCGTATTAGTGCTTCATTGTTTTAATATAAAAGTTTATGCCTTTTGCAATTTCTGGCTGGAATAACAAAAAGAGTTTAAAATCAGTCACAACTTCAGACCTGCATTACTAATAACTACATTTCTTATCTACTCGTTATCATGTTCATAATAAAAACTCCAGGCAATGTCTTCATTTCTGATAACATTATACATGTTTTATTTATACTCGTCCCTCCGAAATATTCTACTCACAAGAACTTAAGGGCCACACGATTGTTTCATATTACTATAGTTAATCATGCCAGATAAACTATAGTAATATGAAAGAATAGGGTGGTCCTGAACTTCGTTTGTGTAAAATGAACTTGGTATCTTTTCACATAATCACACAATATGTTTCAAATTCTTGCTAATTTTCGTAAAGTGAAAGTTTTGTTTACACACAAACCCCTTTAAGAAGGACTTATTAACAGAGGCCTCAACTATTTCGAAACAACAGACAACTAGGAACGATAGAGTCAGCACTTAGTCATGCACTTATATGAAGGTTACCTCTATAGATGACGACATGATATCACTGTGATATGTTTACGTCATTGTGTTAGTTGTGATCTATATGTACAGATTTAGAAATGTATTAATCAAATAAATGTCACGTAGCACTATACATGGAGTTTATGTAGAACTAGTATTGTGAAACGGCTAAAATATTCGTCCCAATGACAATGCAAACCCTCCCAGACCATATGCCTGTCGACCACTACCCTATGCCTGTCGACACACTCTTATGACAGCATGGATACTAGTTCCGGTACTCAACTATTGGTTTGAGACTTGCCCAGATTAAATTATTAAAGTTCCGGTTTTAGAGATGAGGAGAAAATGGGTTTATCGTCGCGTCCAAGATTATTGCACTTATATGCATGCATATGTGTGTTTGTGTGTGTGGATACTAGACCGGACTGATGCCGATTTATAGTGCTAGATTCAGATAAATGTTAGTGTGTGAGTATGGTTCTACGCCGCTTTTAGCAATATTCCAGCAATATCACGGCGGGGGTCACCAGAAATGGGCTTCACACATTGTACCCATGTCGGGAATCGAACCCTGGTCTTCGGCGTGACGAGCGAACGCTTTAACCACTAGGCTACCCGACCGCCCAGATAAATGTTAAGTTTACTGAAATCGTAGACTGGTCATAATTGAGATAAACTATGCAATGCAATGTAACAAAACAATAAGTTTGTCTTATACATTTGGATAAAGCTATTTGAAACAGAAGCCACATTTGTGTCTTCATATTATGCACGGATTTATACCAGATCAATGTTGTTATTGTTATTACGTGATCACTCATGGCCCTGTTCCAATATTAACGTCGAACGAAAGGCTACATAGGATGCAGTCAATTGTGTGATCAAACATATGTCCTTGTCATTGATGAAGGACGTCTTGTAACAAACGCATTCTTAATGAAACTGATACTACCTGGCCATTGAAAATCAGTTGGTATTCATGGTAATTGGTTTCATTGATACGGAACTTCAAGTCAAACGAAATCAGAAAGCATAATTACCATAAGCGGTTCAGACATTTCAAATATGATGTATTCTTCATTTTTGGCAACTGAAGAAAAGAGATATTTATATTGAGGTATTTTTTATTGGCGATATCACCTTATGCTCCTGTTCCTTCATTACAAGGGTGTGTTTATCTGCATGTTTAAAGGAATTGGTTATGTACCCAGGAACGAGTTGGGATACGCCCGCCCTCGAATAATGACCGACACAGCGTATGACCTCATGAACGCACTCCACTGACATCTATCATTGTGACATTGTTAGAGTTACACATCGTCACATGGGCGTACCGCTGCTTTGAACAATATTCAAGTCATATCACGGTCGAACTGTCAGCTACGTACCTTCAGCAGCAGGATATCGCCACGTTGCCATGGCCTGCACTGGTACCCCATTTTTTCCACGTGTAAGTACGTTTGGGACATTACACACATTGTAGCCACTGGATCCCCAGTAGTAGGGTGTTCCGACACAAGAAGCTTCCGAAGAAACCACACAGGGGACCTGTGTTCGAGACGCAATGGTTCACTGGACAATGATGCTGTTTTTCTTAATGTCTCACAATCAGGCAGGTCACATAAAGATGCTATCTGTCCAACTGGCTATTTTGTGGAATAATATTACTCCTTCACCAAGTGGGGAAAGAGAGTATCGGACAATATTAATGATGCTATTTTTCTTAATGTCACACAATCAGGCAGGTCACACAAAGATGCTTTCAGTTCAACTGGCTATTTTGTGGAATAATCTTACTCCTTCACCAAGTGAGGAAAGAGAGTATTGGACAATGATGCTATTTTTCGTAATTTCACACAATCAGGCAGATCACACAAAGATGCTATCTGTCCAACTGGCTATTTTGTGGAATAATCTTACTCCTTCACCAAGTGAGGAAAGAGAGGATTGGACAATGATGCTATGTTTCGTAATGTCACACAATCAGGCAGATCACACAAAGATGCTATCAGTTCAACTGGCTAAGTGAGGAAAAAGAGTATTATTACTAAGCTTCGAAACATAATGAAAGAGTTTGAAGTCTTAATCTGCTATCAAGTGCAGAGAGTCAGAAACACAGAATGTAAAAGCATCTTCATTTGCAATGTACTGTTAATACTGACCATCAGCGACTTGACAATTACTCATAGATAGTCAGCGCAGCCTCACGATAACAAAAGTTGATCGCCTAAGCACACTGCAACATGGTGTGAGAAACAATACAAACAAGTCTGTATAAACTACGCTATTTCAGTCCTACGTCTCTAAGCGCTGCTCTCTAAACCGATAATGTGTCTGATGCTTAGCTTGACTTTATTCCCCTTTGTGAAGTTTGATTAAAGATTTATTGCGAATCCGAGACCTACACTGTGCAGCGTGAACATATTATGAAGCAGTCGTCCCCCGGAGTGACATTTGTTCAGATATACGGCTGTACAGAACACCGAGGCTCTCATCTAAGAACATAGTTGAGGTAATCGATGGTTTTATAAAACATTGTCAAGTTGTGGGAAATATCCTATAGCCACCTATAGCATGTTTCCATCTATCGTTTGGCAATCTTCTTTATAATGCTAAGATTGGGTCAATTTTGACTCTTCAATTCAATCAGTATGTGTATGTCAACACTGTCTGAATGTCACATTTTAGACAAGTAATGAAAAGTAATTAACAATAAATGATCAAAGACTTCAAACTGTTAAAAGTTCTTAACGAGCAAAACTTGAAACGTCAGTTAATGTTAACAGTAGGGTTCCTCAAAGAAACTAATTTTAGATTTTGGAAGGGGAGCAATAACAAAAAAACATCTTTTCCATTTATATGATATGATTATCTCTTATTATTACTATAGCAAATATTCGTAACTGATATCATAGGGAATATTTGTTAAACCATAGGACACAATGTTGGAAATGAGTACAGTCGTTTTGACGTTCGCCAAATATTGACCATACGATAAATTCTTTTTAGAAATTCCAAAACGATATACTAGCAGTCGAGCCAGTTTCATCGGCCAGATGCTTCAAGCTTTCCCCAATACAAGGTCATCCAAAACACTTGTATCTTTTCGTATTGTGTCCTAATCTGAAGACAAGCAAATCATTGTTTTATTGGCAAATTGATTTATGACAAGGGTAGTTTGATTGGTTACATCCCATTAGTAAGACATCCCATTAGTGAGACACCCATTGTAAGACAGTGGAGTAGGTGGGATTAATTAAACAAACACAGCCAGTCTACCCACTTAACAAGGATCACAACCCATGATTAGCGGATTAATTAATAAGAGTAGGCCAGTAATTCTGATTGAATATTCTCAGGAAATATATCTGTTTGGAGCTAGTAGGAGCTTACTCAAAAAGTTGAGATGCATGTTTTGCTAAAACTTACTTATTACACATATAAATTCCCTCTAGTCTGCGAACATTTCATGCACAATCATGGCAGGTTTGCAGCATATTGAGTTCATTCCCAGTCAAAGAGGTACTCTCCAGGTCCTCTTTCAGGGATATCTCCACTACAAAAACAAAGTAAGACAAACTGGTACACATTGGCGATGTACCGTTAAGACCTGCGTTGGCAAATGTACAACAGTTGGGAATTTTGTTAGAAATTTCACTGTACACAACCACCCACCAGAAGACACCAGCAGAATCCAGTTCCTTGGCAGCTTAAGGAAGAGAGCAAGAGAAGAACCAACCACTCCTATGCCAGCCCTCTACAACGACGAGGTCTTGATCATGAGGCTGCAGCTATATTTCCCTCCTTCAGCTCAATCGGCAGCGCCATGTACAGACACCGCTTTAACTTTAACTGTAACTGAACTCTAAGTGGCGAATGTGTTAAAACAATGGATTTAAGGGATGGATGAATTAAAATGTTGAATGAAATAAAGTAAAAGAGGGTATCAAGCATCTTGAGTCATTTCTTTTGTCTATAATATGACAAGTCCATTTTCATGATAGGGGTTAATTACCTGATTAACATGTGCAACCAGGTATGACATTGTTGTTTTAAGGTGTCTCACAACTGGGCTGTCTTACTAATGGGAGGAGACCGCTCGATTCAGTACGAAACACATGCATGCATAAATCGTCAAAAGATAATGGGCCTTCATATTCGGACATATATCTACATTTCATAACAGGAAAGAATGTAAAGCAAACCAAAACATCAAGTACATAGAAATGTACACACAATTTATTTTTTTTCTAACTTGATGGGCACAGGATCATGCCGGTACATCCATTGTGTGGAAGTTGAATACACCTTTAGAGTCGGGATACCTAGCCTTATATATTGTGCTCGGTTTTAAGGATTGATCGACCTATTTGCCACACTGCGTTGTTTCTGATAAATTTGTCCTTTGTGTAGTATTTCAATTATATTATTATCACAGGGCCCAAGTTACGCTGGTCGCATTGGGTTAGGTCAAACAGAAGATGACGCATAGAAACGTGACTTTTGATCAGAACCGTGATGTGGCTAAAAGTGTATTCTATGCAGTGAATTGTAAGATCTTAGACCTATGGATCACAAATATTGTTAAATATTTTCAAATGAGTGATTTGGAATTTTATTGTAGAGTGTTAATTTGACATTTTGGTTGATTGCAAGTACCATGTTGTTTATTCATTATGTCACAGAGAAAGAAATTAAATGAGAAACAAGAAACTTGACAAGTTGTCTTAACAGCGTTAGAGATTAAACATGTCTGACGCTGAAGTCACGATTACAAAGTGTATCTTCTATACAAATCTATACATTCTCCAGATTCAAAAATCACATTGTGACTTATTCCGTTAGATGTGTGCTTTGTAAATAAACATAGCTTTGATCGTGTCTTCATCAGCTGAACAACAAACATGATAAGAATATTACGCATATATGTATTAAATACGAATCAATGTGTGCTGAAAGGAAATGTATACGCCGGCGTAAATGACAGCATGAAGGCACGTTCCATGATATGTACGTGTGGGACGTCAGAAATAATCACTGTTGAAATATTTGTTCATATCCATAAAGTCACCTAGTCATGGAAAGGAGCTCATATACGTTATGCTGAGACTGATCATGAGTCTCGTACATATAATTTATCCCTGGATTAATCAACAGCCTCGTGGAGGAGGAGTTTGATATCTCATCAAAACCTAAACTTCAGCATCATCCAGGTGATTTGTACTGCTCATCTTCTGTCTGGTTTTCCAGGTTGAATAAAATCAGTATTTTGTTCATGCAATCTTCGTTATTCATTTGCAAACATCCGTACCGAAAACTTGTATCTACAAGATTAATAGCAAGTGTGGTATATTGGAAATATGATAAATGCTTTCTGTTTGAGGTGATAGCGTTAATAGTTTGCTGTTCGTGTCTGAATTCCCATTACTTTATGAAGGTCGACAGGTGCCCCAGTCATTTTTCAAAGAAAACGATAGGCTAGTTCTTCACTGTGGACATTGTAGTGTACTGACCAAACCAGAAAGTGGCAACAATAAAATATGACTACAATATCATGATGTCCCATTTTAAACCAAAATTAGCCAGGCCATTTAAGGGTAGTTATAATGAATGTCATATACAATGGACAAACTTTCATACAATATAACCGTCTGGATTTTGTCAATCAAAATCTAAGAATTCTAGTCTTAAGACTTCTTAGTGGATTGCACTGCATGTACTTAAACTCGAATATAAATGTTCAAAGCACCTTGTCAGCCTCATTATATACATTGTGTATACACGTACCCATTTAGGGATACAGGGGAATAAACATTAAGAAATATTATCGATGATTAGGTATACCAAATCAGTAACAATACCATGACAAACTGATGATGTGAAAAAAAAATGCCAAATCGTAAAATGCATTCCTCCTAAAACCGAGGAAAGATAACTGATCCTGATTTGTCGTGGTCGTGTCCCCTCTTAGTGCCTGGAGGCCGAAGCATATTACACAGTGTGCTATTCGGAGCGGGTCTTTGGGTTTTGTATTATGGTTAAGTGAACAGACTCGGTGGAATGTATTCTTCTGCATGTATAATTATATATCCGTCAGGAACTATCAGACATTGAGGAAGGTCACGTTTTATACTACAGTCTATAGATCAGAACACCATACAGAAATCTTGACCCTCCATGTAATATAAAACACTTACGGTCGATTTATGCATCAGGTTGCTGTCATACATCGATGACAGTACTTTCGAAATAAGTCCCCCATGATCGCAAAGTCAAACATGAAAAAATAGCAATATAAAGATATTTTGAAGCACATGTATGTTATTTCTGTTCAACAGGGTACATTTAATGTGATATCTAAAGATCATTATCTGGAATTGAATATGTAACGTTCAGTTACAACGTGTCAGTCGACAATGTATTATGCTACTCAGGGCCATGGAAATCATTGCGCAAATGAACGCCAACTGGAGGTTATGTAACACGCGGATGTAAATTACAGTTCTAGAGTTGTCACCGCAGCGTATATGCTTGCAAGTGAACATTTGCAGTGACCTAAAAATACCTAACATATGCCTTGGAGGAGAACACATAAGAATCATTGTAATTTAGGAAGGTAGATTGGAAACAGGGATCTCAGTTTGTAGTCGTATTTAGAGAAACAAATGTCGTGGTTACACTGTTAGACAACACAAAAGGTCATCATGTCTCCTAGAAGCGGAGTGTCTTCATCGCCATAGCAGACAAACATGACCTTGAAAAGGGAACACTTATATTCAATGTCCGGGCGTATAATACTAAATAACAACCGCAATCTAAGAAGAATTGTCAAACTTAACAATGTATTACGCATGCTCAAACAGTCTGGAAAACTATAGTGTCAAGACAATGAATGACGTCATATGCTCCCTTGACAACTGAATCTGTCTAAATCTCAAGTAAATGTGTGTTGTTTTTCTGATGAGTATTAATCACAAGCATAAAAAATGGAGGGGTATTCTCATTTGCCACTTTGTCCAAACGATGCATATCAAGAAAGGTGGCCTTGCTCAGTGAACATTCAGGAAGTCTTCATGTTTTAATTTGCATTTAACAAAAACATTTCAGCAATTGGTTAGCAGCTTCCACGATCAATGTGAAGGTACCATGAAAGGTCCCAATATCTATTTTGACAAGACGTCAGAGGTGCAGTGTTTATTACGGGAGATCTTCGGGCTTTTAAAACTTTTAAAGAACGCTTTCCGCTAGTGAGACTTTCAGCACACACTGTCGATTAAATCAGAAAATATAAATAAATAGTTGCATACTTTGCATATTACATTAAAATTTTCTGCAATTAATTTGAAGCAACTTTGGCTTAAATGTTGCAATAATAAAAGCGAGACAACCTTTTCAATAATCAGCATAAATCGCAGTTTATTATTCCGACTATATCATAAGAATATGTTTATCAATCACTATCAAATAGTGATGATAAGACACCGACAAGGTGAGCGTATCCTGTTCAACGAGCAATACCAAGCAACTGTACTTGCACATAACAGCATCCACTCATTTTGTGTACAGTTTGGTTGGTGTTGCAATCAACTCCTACTCAGCCGCCTATTTCCTGCAATTACATTCTTGCTGACATTCGGCCAGTATATTGAGTTTTGAAAGAAATATAAACGTCCATATCCATAGCCCAGGTCTGAGATGAAGTACAGGTGTTGAAGAAGACAAAAATGATTGTCCTTCTGTAATCTTGTATATATACAAAAAAGACAGTTGCTAATGGCGAACAGATCCATTTAAGTTGCTAAATCGGTGAGTCAGAAAAATATTGACTTAATGAATCCAAAATGTTTTCTAAAGTAAACTGTTTAGAACAAACAACTGAAAATAATCAACCACAAGCAAAGTACAGGGTCCGCTGGGATTTTTTTCTTACAGTAAATAAACTAGCCCGTGCCTCCCTTTAATACAACAGCTTTGAAAGTGCATCGGTAATGTCGACAATCTAGAACACGTTGTGTAGGCTGTGAAAAAACGAGTTGATGAACGATATGAATTTACTGGAAATAGCTTCTCTGTTGAGGTACCGGAGAGATCCCCACTCAAGGATTGAGTTAAATTACTATACAACGTTATAGGAGGAATCTGTGTACTGTTCTGCCAGCAAAGAGAGTAAAATACATATTCAGCTTCCCAAAGCTTAATTATGTGGTCTTCAGTAATTTTTATTCAAGAAATATTCGGAAGATCTTACCCGTTTTTTAGCCACTTTGTACACAAACCACGTCTGATGAATAATTGATTTTGTCGGTTTAAATTTAATATTTCTCTGATGCAAGAAAACCTTACCTTTTTATATAGAGCAGTAGCACAACAATAGTAACATATTCTGGAAGCTTAATATGTAGATGTTGGCGTAGCAATATACACACAGCCACGGTCGCTGTACGTTTACTTTGTAACAGTGCCACTAAACACTACACAAATGTTGATTGTGCCCTCATTTATATTTACTAGGATTAGAACGCAGATTGTTGGTTCGATAATAACTTTAAGGACGCAAATAATAATTTCAGTTGAAAGGCCAATTGTTCTCAGTGTCACAACGTCTTACATGTATGACTGTACTTCTGTTCCAACCACATTTTACCGCCTCACTCACTTAATTAACACTGCACCATTAGTTGGCAACTGGAAACCTGTAAATGAAAACTTTCGTTAAACTCTATAACCGAGGGGGATGAATTTCAGTTTCTAGTTCCATGTTGTTTTGTCCAAATGAATTTACAGCGAGAGTCTATTGATCGCTCATGAACAGAACGTCAGGACACTGTCCCTTCAGTAATCATTCTTCAAAGACGTGGATTAACCTCCATTCATCATGGTATCACCTCCAAAATCCTTATATTAAACAGGCTAAAATTGGTTGCTGATGAACTCTTTTTGCCATAACGAATTGCAACATATTAGATCTTTTGGCGGGAATGACACTTGATTATTCTGTTATTTTGTTCTTGCTGTCTCACTCAAATTTCTAATTTTCGAAAAGTTTATTAAACCAGAGAAGAAGAGAAGGATTGATGTGCTACAGACCAGGTGAGCTGGCAATTAGCAAATTTGCATCTGTTCCAAAAATGGATCAACCGAGTTAGATAGAGCTACTCCTGTGTTCGCGTGACCTCTTACAGTGTATCCAAGCACACGTACATTTGTTTCACACTAAGATCAGGTATCAACTCTCGTTTTGCTTTATTGCAAAGTGAATAATTCAGTCATTGTGTTCAATATGACCGAAATAAATAAATGAAACAGCTATCTGACATACAGAAGGGGTCATGATTTGGTGTCCAATTAACAATGCACCGTCATCAACATGTTGCATGGAAAACGCTTTTGTATTGGGGACTTTCCAAATTCAAAAAAGAGTCTTGTGAGTTTTTTAAGAGTTCAATGCACTATGTACAGCATATATAATTGTCACTTTTGTATGTACTGCAACTGGTTCACAATTTCTAGTTTGTTTTCCTGCGTTGTTGGTGTTGCACCACACCCTCTGCTGTACTATGGTATTTACGTAATGACGATGGTTCTATGCATTTTCCTTCTGAAAATCTTGTTAAGCATGTCATCTGTTTCTCACATATCACTTTTGAGAGGTTAAGGGGTGTGTACGATGTACAATGTATGTAAATGGGGAAAGGGGCATTCTAGACTTTAGGAATTATCCAATGCGGTTTGTTTCTTTTACATTAAACTTTTGAACTGAAATAGGCATGCTTTAGATTGGTAGAAATCATGGTATCGTAGCCTACACAGTGTGTCACAGTCTGTATTTTGCAGATCTTTTAAGATATTCCACCCAACACGTTGACTTTCGATGTAACTCAGGTTCTGTGGAATCGAGGACGAACAATCGCTTATAACCACCTACACAGTTTTACTGATGTCAGAGTTTTGTAAAGATAATTCGAAATCAATTTCAAGGAGCTCATATATGTGTTCGATGCCACATTGTGACTTAAATACACCGAAATGATCATTGTTTTTGCTAGTGAAATAGCTACAGTGAATGCAGGAATATTGCTAAAAGCGGCGTAAAACCATACTCACTCTGGTGATTGTAAGTGGCAGCAACTAAAATGAGGCGCTGTTTTCTGTTGGCCTATTGTGATATTTCCAGAGCACCTTGTGGCATAGAGTGACCTCCCTTAGCATTTACAGTCCTAATTATGTATAAAGAATTCCGCTGTGCAGTTGAATTGTTTACAGTTTTCAACGTCCTGTACAAACCACGTTGTTTGAGAGGTTTAAGGCGTCATGTTCTACTAATCTAATCTACTTGCCTTGTTCAGACGTGATACCTTTTGGAAGGCACCTACTTTTACACCTGTTTCAAAGCACGTCCCTCATTCAATCAGATAAAGTCTGGACATCCGTGAGTGCACTGACTTTCGAAATAGGGACTTATTATGCTACCACATATTTTTACCTATTGTATTGCCTATAATGAATGTAAACCTAATCCTATACATTTCAATATAATGTGTTAATTATTCACTGATCCTGTTTGGTTATTTACTGACTTCACAGTATAGTTACGTACGAACCGATGACTGGGTAAACCCCTTGTGTTTTAATTTGGTCATTAACACGTAATAATATTGACCATCAGCGATTTGTCAATTAATAACTCCTAGATGTCTGGCATTGCCTCATGATAACAAAATCATACCGTCCTTCAAACAAGTTTGACGACACAAGGAAGACTTTGTACATTACATTGTTCAATCCGACTTCTCTGATCGTTATCCATAACTCGATAATGTATCTGATGCATCGTTTGTTATTACTTCTGTGATTTTTTATTAAAGATATCAAATTATGTCTAATTCAAAACTTACATTGTGCTACCCGGAGAGACACTTGTTCATACACACGGCTGTAAAGAACGCCTCAGAACATAGTTGACAGGATTGATGGTTTAATGAAACATTATTAGGTTGTGGATCATAGCCTCCTACAGCTTGGTTCCATCTATCGCTTGACAAAGTTCTCTGTATCCGCAGAGGTTGGGTCAGTTTGATAATCAGTATGCCCACATCCAAAAACCGAAAGGAATCCAAACAAATCAAACAACAATACGTATAGCTCTGCAAAGTAATGTCCTACTGGTTGTACTCACCGCTGTAAGAAAAGCATTGAAAAGAACGACTTATATTACGAATATTAAGAATTAAGCAAACATTCTTTATTTAATATCATATCGAAAATCAGTTAATGAGATAGACGCGATATTTTGGACATGAGAAATACTGTTTATTTATTACATATTGTGCACCGTGGCAAGTATCAGAATTTTTTATATTTCTGTTCTCATTTGTCATGTAGTAGTTCATATAATCACAACATGTTTTAACACACTCGGGTTAAAAAAGAGTTTGTTTATACAGGAACCCATTAAGAAGTAGCAACAACTTAACTCCTAAACAAACAGTCGTTCCTTTAAATCTGCTGAGTGAATCTAAATACCTGTCAATGCCTCCCGGGAACACCCTTGACATACCGTTCCTTCTACAATCACTATATCTTGAAGAAATAAACATAATATCCATGGCTTATGTCAGTGTAACAACTGATTTGATCTGCAGAATGACACAATCAGTATGTTCCTGTATTCTGAATGCAGTTTTCCACACAGTGCAATGAGTTTTTCGTAAACCTTTATCTGTCAGCAACATTTGATTTGGCAAAATGTCTGAGTTTCTTGTAACCGCCTCCGTGGTCTAGTGGTAGAGCGTCCGCCCGCAGAGCAGAAGGTCCAGGGTTCGATCACCGGCCGCGTCATGCCAAAAGACGTTAAAAGATGGTATTTGTTGTTACCCTGTCTGACGCTCGGCATTAAGGGGCTAAAACAAGGATTTGTCGGCTCGGAGTCAGTATATTGTGTCTGAGTGGGGTATTCATGTTAAACTGCGGCATGGTTTCTCAGTGAGCTAGCACTATAAATCGGGATCAGTCCGGCCTTATACAAGAAGCCACACACACACACACACGTGCATGCACGTCGCTATACAAGTGCAATAATCTTGGACGTGACGTTAAACCCATCTGAGTTCCTATAAAAAAGATTGTTGCAGTGAACACACTCCTCTTTAGTAACTTATGAAAGTGTCCAGTTGATAGAAATATTAACTTTAGCATTATTCCTATAATTCTCTTTGATATATTAAATCAAATGCAATAATGATTCAAGGATATAGCGCCGAAGTTTCATATAAACACGATCCAGTAAATGACTAACTCGAGATCTGATAACCCGCGGATAACAGAGTAAAAAACATCTCAACCAGTCCACTGCATGTACTGACCACTAATACATTTTGACACGTTATGCATTGACCTGCATCACTTCGGGCTTTCCTCCCACATTAAGCAGACACGCCGCGATATAACTGGAATACTGTTAAAAGCGGCGTTAAACCCAACTCACACACATTATGCATTGAAGAGACATGGCCGCTCTGTCCGACACTAACTTATCCTGAGAACCTGGGAAACAAGACCAGTTGCGTTCGAATAAAGGCGTGGTAATTAGGGTATGTTTTGTATTGAGACTGAATACTGTTTCAGTTGGTAACTGGTTCAGGCCATACACAATATATCTCTCAGAGGAGGAGCCAATAAGGACAACACACTTTTATAGGACCATTCCATCTTATAGGTAGAATCATAGGCTACATTATTTTTTCAAGGAATTTCTGAACAAACTATACTTTATAATCACACTCACCCCAACACACCCTCCTGCACACCCATCCAAAACCCACTTATCTTCACTCCTTTCAAAGATAATGATTTGGTTTTCGAATGTGTGACTAGACACACTCCACAATGGGTTTCTCACAAAGGTTCCTGCAAACCTCTTTCTACAATATGGGTTCTCGTGTCATTAGTTCTATGTAATAGTTCTGATGATTTACACAATCGTCCTGATTGATATTCCCCTCCATGGGATTGTAGAGTACCTGAACACAGAAAAAGTCTTAATCTGGACCGCTCGTACCAATTCAACAACATAGTTTAAAGATATCTACAATCTTTCGCTAACAATCTACGTCACTGACTTAAGTGTAAAGAATCAAATCTGACACTTGCTGGATCGATTGACAGATCATTTAATTTGGTTGATGTACGTAAACACAAAAGTAATTGTAATGTCATCGATTGCCGATAATTCACATTCATGTATCTTCTAATTTAGTACACAAAATGTGTTGTTAAGGCACTCAAGAGTAATCGTTTTAGGGATCAGAATCTCAAATTTCAACCAACTGTAAATATATAATAGGAAACACAAATTTCACAACTTCAGAACATCAAACCTCCTGGGAATTATTCCAAATTCGAAACTGCTTGTGGAAGATGACACGGAAGTATGTTTCAAACTCGAATCTACGTATATACCATTTTGTACATAAGGATCTAGTAGCTGCAAACGTTCATTTTCATATCTTTAATTTGATTTGAAACTGTCTGTTGATGTGTCTGTTGTCATAAATCTTATTTAGTTTTAACTTTATGTTAGTAATTGCTCCATGTAAGAAAAGCTAATCGACGTATTTGTGCCGGCGTTTGAAGTTTAACGTGTTTTCTTTGTTACCTGTTATTATATGTTTGTCAGTTTTGAAACTATGTTACGGTGACAAGGCAAAAATGTGTAGCATTTCTCCGGTGTTCTGTAAGAGAAGTACTTTTGCTCGTTTCTTGTGCTAGAAGACTTGATCTGGTGAAAGTAAAAGATCTAAATTCACTGCAAATCGCAAAACTCTTTCAATAAACTTATAAATTCACAAAAATACATTGTGAAAATGCACTTTGTTGACCTTTTGCGTGCATGTATAATACCATTGTGTTATCACATTTAATGTAGCAAGTGTTCCAGTCGGGCTGGAACACGGCCCCTGAATAGTGGATGAAAAATTCGCTCGTTGCACCGAAGAACTGGGTTTAAAACACAGAGGGATACAATTTGTGAAGCCAAAACCTTGTCTGAAACTTGCTAAAAGCGTCACAAAGCAATATTATGAAGTACCCAAGTGGCTGAAATGTCCGCATGACACGCCAAATACGTTTGATTATACAATGGCTACAGTGTATAAAGTCATGTCTTGGTGTTTCCCCGATGTTTTCGACTGGGATATTTGCCAGTAAAGAGTGGAAACTGCCCCTATACAAGATCCTGGAACACACAAGTCAAACTAACAGTACCACGTGGTGACGCGTGAAGGAGGTTTATAATAGAGCTACAAAACACTGTCTATATTCATAAGAAATATCTGCTAAACGTAATTATAAAGTCGTATATATGATTCCGACTATATCATGAGCATCAGTTTATGAATCACTATAAAATAGTGATGGTACCAGGCATTTGCGATAAGGAGAACGTATCTTGCTCCACCGGTGGCACCCGTCAGATACACAGTAACCCGGTGTTTTTTGCTATGAGGCTTGAATATGCAAGATGGCTGTTGCAATCTCAAGCATTAGTTTTTTTAATGAAACAAAGTATGCGCAGGCTGCTTCAATCGTGCCTTAAAACACATGATTGGCATACACGTTGTCCGTGGCGACAACCAAAAGTATTACTCTAGATGAATAGACCATATGACATAAAATGATCGCTGGAACATGTTCCTCTATTGATTCTGGCAATAAATAAATGCGAGTAAGCAAACTATTGAACCGACCAATTTTCTGATGAATAAACCTTGTGTTTGTCTCTTTGGATTAGTGCATTAAGTAATCACCGCGTTTAAAACAATCATTTATACCAAAGTGAATGAAATAGTAACCTTCTGGGACATTGCAACCTGCTTATCTGGATGAAGCAGCAGGACGCTAATCCTTTGTCGACGTTGAAAGGATTGCTATTGCAGCACGAAACCATTGTTATAACATTTCAAAGCATTTGAACCCTTTGACGCTCATTAAACCTTCACACACAGCTGATTGACATCCTCACTGTATAGCGTTGACCATACGACTTTATGTGTGAACGTATCGCAGCTCAATATTCTCAATCCATATCTTTACAAATACAAGAGAAAAGTCTTTTTTTTAAAGAAGGGTCATTTACTTTAATCAATTAATTTCAAAAGTTTCTGATTTTCCGAATTTTTAACAGGGACACGCTGTTCGGTGGAAATGACAGTTATGAAGACCGTCGTATTATTGAGAGGGAAGGTGGGGTAGCCTAGTTGGTCGTCACTCAAAAGGTACAGGTTCGATTCCCTATATTGGTGCAATGCATGAATCCCATTTCTGATGTCCCCTGCAGTGATATTGCTGGAATATTGCTAAACGTGACATGAATCTAAACTCAATCACCCTGTTAGTCAGAAGATGGTTCCATTATTTTGAATGGAAATGGCTTCCACAGAACCTTAAAACACCTTCACCTGCATTAATTAGTTGTAAGGATATGCACCGTCCTGGATGAGTAGGGCTGAATCGTGAATATCACTATCATTTATTGTTGGCTTTCACTCTTTTCTTTGATCATGGCGCGTTGTGGTAATTTGTTTGTAGTATCAATTTAGTTTTAGGTGAAACTACCCACGCAGTCGCCATCAAAGAGGCATTTGATTCAAGTGAGTGAGTGAGGGAAGTGTTTTAATCGAATGAGTCTCTTCATTTTACGCTTAACCCCTTGCTAAACATCTTAAAACACAAAGTTCTCAACACAGAAAGTTGTGTAGGCGTTGAGGCAACGTGCTAATGCCTCCGCCGCATTGGGACAACACAGGGAGGGGACTCACTGCACATATTACCAGGTTGAGCTCAGATGAGTATGGAAGCGGCATTGGAATGGTTAATCAATAAGTCAGTTGGAAAAATAAGCTTGTATATCACTATATACCGTAACAGTTTTCCTTGATGTGTGAGCGAGTGTCGGTAATAATGAGATATACTGTTTTCACATTTAATTAAGTTAAGCTTTACGGCTGACTTTACTAATGAGTTATTCATAAAGGTGACTAATGGGTTATTGCTGAAATTTAAAATAAAACGCTCTTTTGGAAATTGCATGCAAACATTTTATGTAATTATTTTGTATCTTCATGAATTATATAGATAAGTTAGATTTTTAGAATTAGTTTGGATTTCTCTTAGAATAATTAATTTCACAGTATGTATCAAAGGATAACCCATAAAAAGAGAGAACAATTGCTGGTTCCAGCAAATGTACTACTATTTTCTTGCCTCACAATATAATCCTTGATAGAATCAAGGAAGGAATATCTTTATATTCATACAAAGGATTTGAGATTGGATTGAATCTAAGAAAGGAACCAATTTCAAGCAGGTCAAAACATTCAGATTGTCAATTTACGTCATCATTTTTTTGTCACTTGACATGGTAACCTAAAACATATTTACATTTCTATCTTCAAAGGTTTAGGTAATTTTGTTAAAGATAAAAGCTAACCTGAGGTTTTACTGAGAAAACAAAGAAATGGCAAACTTCTTCACATTTTTTGTCTCTATGCATATGATCAGGATTCAGTGTACTCAAATCACAAATGAGAAAATTGCCTAAGAATTGTAACATAAGCTTCCGACAATGTGTCTTTTACGCTCAATGGAATCTGTTACATCAGAAAATTTAGACTGATTATTCTCTGGCGTTGACGTTTAATATTTATCTGAATGTTTGTTGCGGTGTGTTAATATGTCATTTCTGTTTGATAACAAATACCATGTTGTTTACACATGAAGTCACAGCGATAGAAATTATACATACAACCAGGAACCAGAAACATGAGTAGCTGCAATAACAGCGTTGCAGATTAAACATATTTGACCCTGAAGCCACGATTGGAAAGATCATCTTCCAGACAAATAAATACCTTCTCTAGAATCAATAATCAGATTGGCACATATTCCATTAGATGTGTCTCTTGTAAATAAACATTGCGTTCATCGTGTCTACGTTGGGTGAACAACATGTATGATAACTCATATATATATTATAGTACGATTCCATTTAGTGCAATACATGCTAAAATGCACGGGTCAGTCGAAGGTACAGTTGGAGATTATATTTATGAACCATCAGTGTTGAAATATATCCCGCGATATCACCTACTCAAAAAAAGGCGATAAGATACTTTGTTAGGTCATGCTGTGAATGAATTAAGTGCATATAATTTGTCGCTGGATTGATTTGGAGCCTCGTGTTAAGGGGTTTGAAATATGATCTAAAATCTCGACTTTCAATATCATCGATGATTTGTCTCTCTGCTTGCCTATGTCGTTGAACAAGTGTGTCAGGTTCAATGCAATCAATATGTTGTCTGTGCAATCTTCGGTGTTTATTTGCAAACATTTGTAACGAAAACGTCTATCTACGTGAATTACAAACACAAATGTGTAATGTTTCCTGTTTGAGGCGATAGCGTAAATATTGTGCTGTTTGTGTTTGTATTCTCATTAATTTATGAAGATATGTAGGTGTCCAGGTCATAGGTGCTTGATAAAAAACGTTCTTCGCTGTGTACATTTTAATGTACTGACTAAGCAAAATGGTTTCAATGATAAAATATCAATACAAAGTCATGATCTACCATTTCCAACCAAATTAGCCTGACTAGATAAGGATTGGTACAATGAATGTCGTTTGCAGTGGAAACATGTTCAATCAACTTCTTTGAGTGGCATTTAGAAGTTGGTGTGATGAAGTGAAACGAGTTCTATGGATGAACAAAAACGTCGCACCAATTATAATAAATTAAAGAAGTTGTTCATCCATAGAACTCGTCTTACTTCATGTTCAATCAATACTATCGGGTGGTCTTTATCAATCAAAATGTAAATATCAACCTTTGCTCGTATTCAAATAGTCGAAGTATATCGAAAGTCTTACTATATACACGCTTACCAATTGGGAAATTGTGGATAGTGGACTTCATTTCACCGAATGTGGGCTCGTATATAAATAGTCATAGGGCATCGACTGCCTTAACATATATACACGTACCCACCGGTGGATGCAGGCGTAGAAACATTTCTATGTTCGAAATTATTATCGGGGATACCAAAACTAATTAATGTACAACAACACTTTGACGTTTCTGGTTAAGCATCTTCACAAAACGCACACAATTACTTAACGCAAAATGTCAAATCGCAAAATGCACCCTTCCTTTATCAAAAAGCTGTGTCCGTGCTCTCTATATATACGACTTATTGCTCCGATATACACGAATACATACAATGAACGTACAATTTCAAAACTGAAGAAAGGTACTGAACACTGAGTTTTCGTGGTCATGTGCTATTCGAAGCGGTCTTTGGACTTTGACTCCACATAATGATTAAGTCAACGGAGACGGGACATTTTATTCTTCTGTGTGTATGATTAAAGGTTCGTCGGTACACTCAAAGGAACTATCAGACAGTGAGGAAGGGCAAGTTATACTGCAGACTGACAATATTATGACAACCTATCACAGATATGTATTGCAATAAATATAAAAGGAGCGAGAATCGGAACAAAGTGAAAGTTACAGTCTCTATTTGGCGTAATCCACTGCAACATCTTAGGCAATAAACCACTACAGTCAATTCAAAAACATGACCCAAACATAATAATTAATTGAGGTTAAAACAGAACAGATTTCAGAAACCAATATTGGTATCAATATTCCGCACTATTTTTAAAGCTAGGGGAGGGGGCTGTACTATTGTGATGAAACAAGTTGAGGTCACTGACTATGGTTTATCATTAAACATATGTGGAACATGAACATTAATGGCTTGAACTGTGTTTACCGACACATATTAGGTTGTGATGAAATCGCACATTTAAAATATTTCTCACGAGCACGTTTTACGTGATGTTTGGACAAGACCTGAATTATATTTCAGAGAGATGCGATCATATATAACCCCCTGGTCATTGATGTCTCAATTCAATAATTTGTTTGTTTGCTTGACGCCGCGCTCAGCAATATTCCAGCTATATGTCGGCGGTCTGTAAGTAATCGAATCTGGAACAGACATTCCAGTGATTGACATAATGAGCATCATCGATCCACGCAATTGGGATACGATGACATGCATCAACCAAGTCAGCGAGCCTGACCACCCGAACCCGTTCGTGACTGCTTACGAATAGCATGTGTTGCTTCAACAGTTTTACAAGCGTGGATGTACTATTTTGCATTGGTTTCAGTTTGCATACGGGATAATGGGCCAACAAGACTAACGCACCACAATTCGTTGGTCGTGGATTTAAATACCAGATTTGCCTCGATAAAGTTACCACTTTTTCAGAAATACATGACTTTGGGTGGAATCAGTAGAATTGGAAGAACCGATTTCCACGTCCTACAGCCGGGGCACGATGACAGATGTGCGCTTCAGGGATGACATTTTTTTATGTGTATGTGAGACGGTATGCTCGTGCAGTCGGACCGGACTTCATCCTCATGGAAGATAATACTGATGCCTAGTGTAGTGATGCCATTGTCCGCATGGTGTTGCCAGCCCGGTCGCAAGACCTAAACTCTATCGAACCCCCTCTCACGATGCCCTATCCTTCCGGCAACTCAACATGAACTAGGCAATACTCTTACTGAAGTGTGGGAAGATCTTCCCTTGGCAACCACCCAGACACTTATTGGGAGCATGAGGCGATGGTGCCAGGCTGTGACTTTTGGTCAGATACTCTTATTTTAACGGGTGATCTGACTGATTATTGATCACCTGTTGCTTGTTGGCATTGTGTGCATTGTGCGGCATAAGCATGTCTTTACGCAATATTGTCTTTGGCTATTTCAACAGATGCACACAGTATTACCTTTTAAAGTGGTGATCGTCAGCAAACTTCGAGAAGCAGAATTTAATGTGATAGTAACAAATACTGACTTCTTTAAAAAATCGTTTTTCTGAGGAAATGTGATTCTTTCTTCATAGCCATATACAGTTTTGTAATTCTCCACATGTCTACACAAAATAGCCCTTCTGATAAATAGGAACCCCATAATACTATCTATGTTTTTATCATTACTAGTAAAATTGGATTTTTATACAGGTGGGAATACGACAGATCGTGCTTGACAACATCTTAAATGAACATTATCACATGATTTTTGTGCAATTCTCACCAGAATGTGCGACAGTCAGACGACAGACAATTGATGATAAAACATAATGAGGGGATAACGGCAGATATGATATATTTGAAACGTTGTCGCTGAGTTAGTGACAAGATGCCTGTGAGTGAGAGGTGAAATATCCACATTCCTTCAGCGAAATTAAATGTCACGACACGTCTTCTTATACCTTCGAAAATCTGAACATGTGAAGATTGAATATTCTCCAAGGATCTCCCATTCTTCCTTATTATCATAGCCCATCATGTTCGATTATCCACCTTATTCCATGAATCATATCATCATTTCATGTGATTATTTTAATAGAACTGTCATCCTAACAGATTTGGGGCTGTGTTTAAATATGTATATTTTTATAAGTAATTCGTATGTAGAACTTCTTCGAATCATTTAGTTCCGGGAATGTGTGCAGTTTATCAATTGTCGCTTCACACTAAGATACACATCTTTCACGACTTTTCTCTTCTCTGTTTCAATTCTCCTTGTAACTCCAAGTCTTCAATCATTTGAAGGATAAAACCGAATGAGCCCTATTTCTTATTTCTTTGCACAAACCTCATCCGTTTATCTTGATGACAGTATGTGTTTTTTATCTGAAAACAAAGCAAGGGTCGCCTACATTCATGGTAAAGTGATTTTAGTGTCGGTGGCACCACGAAGCTAAGATGACGTTCTTGGTAGGGTTCCACGAACGTTGGGATCATGGAACTAACTACACCTTACTGGTATATTAACGTGTTTGAGACCATTGCAGAATGGTGGCCTAGGACAGTAGGTGTTTATTATAACCAAAAGTTGTAAATGCGCAATATGTTATTGGCTTGATACAACTTGCCAATTGTGACCTCGTCCATAATAATGTTGTGTGGGTTAGGATAAAGGAATAGAGTATTTAAACAGGACTTACAACATATTGATGTCGCTTTGCCCTTTACAACCTTAACATTTCTCCGTTAGAAAACTGTAAAGAGTCTTCACCGACATCCTGGGAGACGTCATGTGTCAGTCATCACATCACTTTATCAAGCATTCATAACCAATAGCTTGCATTTAATCTGTATTCTGCCATGATTTTAAGGATCCTGCGTTCTGATTTGTACGCCAGCTGGTTCCATGAATTTGCTGATGACAACATATTTTTCAAAAGCACTCCACCCGTTTGGCAATTTCAAGTGATCGAATATCATTAACGTTGTTTAAAGAATATTGTGGTTCGAACATTTGTAACAGCAAGTGTGGCAACATATTTCAGAAAAAATACATGACACACAAATACTTAGTGCATTGTGAAATTGAGTTACATCAACAGAGCATGACTTTTAACGCTACTCTGGCATGTACTGTCACGTCATGTCTACCATGTTACAATGATGCAACTCCATCTATACAACTTATCGCATCATAATATACACATGCACAAAAGTTCAGCGCCACCCACCATATTTGTGAGCTGTTACATTTGGCACTTTAATGATGACTATTATAACGAGATGTACGATTGTTATAAGCCGTATATGTAAACCTCATGTGATGCAAAGGTTGTCCCAAAGCAAGTTTATCTAGATCTTGTGTTCCAAAAGAATATGAGCAGAACGGAATTTTCCCGAAGATCAGACATTGAAGGATTAGAAAACATTGAAAAACTTTTTTTGTCATGTAACTGTCATGATATCAGCAGACCATATCAGGTGTCACATACTCGTAGACACCCTAGGGAGTGCAGAGTCTATTGCAAGAGAGAAACGTCATAAACGTGTGTATGATCCACGGACATTGACCACAGCTTCAACCCTACGCCTCATACTCATTACAAGTCGTTGATTGCTTCTCTGAGGCAAACGGATCCATTCTTCATGAAGTGCGCCTTCAAGTCCAGCAAGATTTTGAACTGGGGGATCTCGATGTCTGATTTTCCGTCCAAGAATGTCCCAGAGATGCTCATTCGGATTAAGATCCGGATTAGAGGTCGACCAAGGAAGAGTGGCAATGGCTTCTTGACGCAAATAAGCCAAAACTGCCCGAGATCTGTGTGGTCTAGCATTGTTGTCCATGTAAACAGGTCTTGTCTGAAGTGGATGGTTGTCAAAATGAGGGACTACCTCTAGACGAAGAACGGCATCTTGGTATTGTTGGCCATTCAGGTTTCCACGAATTGTCACCACCGGAAGTTTGCAGCCGAAGGAAACACAACCCCATATCATGACAGACCCCCCGCCACATGTTAAGGTCTTCTGGATATTCCTGGTGCAAACGAGTGTTACGTTGCCTCCAAACACGTATTCGACCATCAACAGTTCGTAGCAGCATTCGACACTCCTCAGACCAATGGATCCTTCTCCAGTTGGCCAAGTTCCATCGACTACGGGCACGACACCATATCAGACGATTCCGCATGTGCCCCTCAGTCAGTTGAGGACGTTTTACTGGTCTTCTGGCGTTATAACCAGCAGCTCTGAGGCGACGCCTTACGGTCATCGTCGAGAGTCTCTGATGGGTACTCCACTGCAGGCTTAAATCTGTTAAAGTGGCAAATGGATTTCGTCTGACTATCCTGAAAAGACGTCTATCCTCTCTGGTAGAGGTATTTCCAGACCTATGCCTGCCATTGACAATCAAACGAGTGAAAACACTGTGATGACGACCCATTTATCTTGCAATATGGCCCTGCATGACATGCCAGCAAATTTCATGCCTATCACTTGCCATCTTTCAGTGTTCGTTAACTTTCTCCTCATCATGGCTGATTTTCAACCTCTATTGGAAGGGAAATCTCACACAGGAGCAAAATGCAACCACGTGTCTGAAACTTGAATTTCACTATTTATAGGGTAGGGGAACTGCAGCAACACGTAAAGCACGCTTTCCTTGTGGTATCTGGACAAAATTGGGTTCATTAAACTATGGAAGCCTAATTCAGTCATACATATTAATATTTTGTATTTCTGATTCCCACACGTGAAATCAAGAGACTATGAATATGGTGGCGCTTAACTTTTGTGCATGTGTATATTAATGCTTATTTCAGAAACATTACAAAGGTCGCTTTATGGTGTCTAGTTTATATAATGCTTACACAATATTCGCCTACGTGTTTGTATTGTGATTTATTAGTGTGGTACAGAGACAAATATATACGCGCATTTAAACCGAAACTACTGAAACAGCCGATGCCACATCAGTATCTCCAGTGTAAATAAAGTGATCACCTTTGCGTTGTCATTGAGTCATCAGGTATAATGGAATGAAACAAACTGGTTTAAATTTAGAGGTGTCAAACCATAATTCGATACGTGTATGAAATGAAAACACAATATTTATATCCTAATTACAAGTGAAACATTACTATTGCTGCGTGTCGATAGCTAAGATTATAAAACAACTGTATATTTAGGAGTGAGTGAGTTGGGTTTAACGCCGCTTTTAACAGTTATATCACGGCGCGTCAACTTAATGTGGGAGGAAAGCCACTTCGGTGAAACCCACGAACATGGGTAGGGTGCTGACAAACCTAGAAACATAATCGGGACGAACCGGGATTCTAACCCATAATCATAGGTTTCTGGCGTGCCCAAGGGACACAACACTGCCCAGCGAATCGCGGCGCCTTAGACGACGACGACATGGCCACCCGTGCCCCGTATATTCGGGAAGTGTACCCTGACATCATGTCTTCAAAGCATGCTAGAAACGGAAATATGTCATAGATTTCTTTTCCGTTCAGAATTACAAATTCCGGATTTTGGGATTGTCGTTCACTAACATTTACCTAAACTTAAATAGTTTGAGTTTGAAGACATGCATGGATGTGAGCTTTGAACCAAAAAACCAAATGTATTAAATCATGTCTGGGCATCTTATGGCTGTAATAATAGGAGCAGTCTTCTGCATGTCAATTGTCAATAATATATCACTGGTTCAACGTCCCTCCTCTATTAACATTGATCTTATGTTTGAAGTAAACGTTAATGAAATATGTTGACAGTTTAGCTGTAATGAGATCAGAATCTTAACGTAATTGGTCTTAGTACAAACCCTAACTCTAACTACCAATATGCTATTTTATTGCAAAACACAACTGCAGCAATGTACTTTCAGATGATCATGTTTTCAAATTCTGTACTATTGAAGATGATTTGTGATTTGGATAGCCAATAGCTGGTGGATAAGCATTCTCTCTTCAGGATCCATATATACAAGGCATATGACAAACAGACATAACCTCTATTTAGTGTGCATGATTTTGTTTATCGTTTTTGGAGTAGGATATGTTAGCCTCTTCTTCTACATTATTAAAGACCTTATGTATCCGGGTCTTATTCATCATAACCTCTTAGCCAAATAACAGGCCCAGAAATTATGAAACAATGACAACAAAACTCCATGTAGAAAAAGAATAATTTGTCTGACAGACAGAAGCATTTACATGTACGTATAGCTAATTTGATATGAGGACCACTTAAACGAACCAACTGCACTACACAACAGCATTCCGCATTTTTTCAAATACAATTTGGTTGGTATTTTTTGCAATCAACCAGTATTCAGACGCGCAATGCATGCAAAGAAAGCGTGGATGGGACACGACCAGTATTTCGAGTGTCGACAAAGATATCAACGTCCAAATCCTATCTGAGATGAAGTACAGGTGTTGGAGAAGACAAAAACCGAAAAGGATTGTCCTTCTGTAAACTTGTATATATACATAAAAAAGACAGTTCCTAATGCCAAACAGATCCATTTAAGTTGCTAAAGCGGTGAGTCACCCAAGAAACGTATTGAATAAATGAATCCGAAATGTTTTCTTAACTAGGATTTTTTAACAAGCAGCTGAAGATAATCAACCACAAGTAAAATACTGGTACCGCTGGGGACATTGTCTTAACAGAAAATATCCCCAGCCTCACTTTAATACAACATATTTGAAAGTGCATCGGTAATGTCGCCCATCTAGAACACTTAACGTTGGCTGTAAAAAGCACGAGTTGATGAATGACATGAAAACACGGGAAATAGCATGTCTGCTTAGGTACTTGAGACATACCACTCATGGAGAGATTGAATTTACTGTACCACGCTCCGGAAGAATTTGGGTACTGTTCTGTCAGCAAAGAGTGAAAAAACAATGAAACTTTAATTGATTTGGTTTTAGTTATTTTTATCAAGGAGTAGTTCAGTGCCTTACCTGCTTGACCAGTTCGTACACAAACAGTGCTTGCTGCATCATTGATTGTCTGGGTTTATATTTAAGAGCGAGTTTGTGAGATGACAGGGCGGGATGTGCTAAGGCCTGTGTCAGGGATTTCGGCCAAAATTCACATAACGGTAGCTGATGTTGCCATGTGCCCACCTGTGCAATATCTCGAATGTCCTCCCATCCTTGGCGAGGAAAATTGAAAAAGATGATTATTCATGTCAAAATTGCCCGAATTCACTCTTTCGTGAACAAGGATTTTGGTATGGGCTCATTACCTCATTTGAAATAGGATAGCAACCAAACTTCACAGAACAAGTTTCACGCCTATCGAGGTACGTCTACACCGCAAACAGACCTCTCAGATATGAAGCTGCCAAAACTCGCTGTGACGACTACTGATCATGATATTCACGACCTCATACCAAGTTCTTCCTGGGCGCCAGAGAACATGGCGCATATTCATTGAGAAGTACATCCTTCATACTCCAGATAGGAAAAATAAAATAAAATGGAATCAATTCAGAAGGACTTAAAAAAATTCAATGAAAAACGACTTGTGATACAGCAAATACTCTATGTTAAATCATGAATATTGACCTACGAGGCCCATCAGATTCGATATTGTTTTAATCAGTTTCACGCTGCTCAGTGTTTACAATTATCAGGAGTGGTTTCATGCAGAGTTTGAGAAATTGGGTACAAACTTCGGTCCAGTGATTAGGTGAAACACATTCATTGCACTGTGTCGTAATGAGAATCTTGGATTCAGAAGCATCTTGGAGGGAGTCTAAAGCGGCAGGATCTCGAGTTCACAGTTCTTAATGTACGAAGCCAACCGAGAAAGATTATGACGCATCGAATCAAAGATGCAAAAGATCCACCGCAAGCGAGATAAATTGACATCACTTTTGAATATATTCGTGATAAATTCCGTGTTCGCCATCTAGTATATTGTTCATTCATCAAGTGCTGAGATAATTTTTCGTCTGAGATTACGGCGATGAAGTATTTTTGCCACCATTTCACATTGTTCTTCATCGTCCAATTCAGCACTAGGGGCCGTTGTTCCCAGATTCAAACGGCCACATTTCTGCAGTGCATGGGTTCTGTTAATCCAGAATGGGTCCCCACAAACTGGCTTTGCAATAATGGATTGTGTCTTACTTAGGCATTCTCCAACCCATTTCACTCACTACGGTGACGATGATATTTACATATAGTATAATGATCTGGAAAAATCAGACTTAATTCAACTCTCTACTTTTGGGGACATTCTGCCATTTTCCTGTCAAACAATTACGATTGGACCCCCAACTAATGATTCAGGGTTTGTCGATATATTTTCACTCACGTCTGATTTTGCCAGATCATGCATGTATTTGATAATCAAAAGTCATCATTGTACAGTCATGATATACTTGATTTTGAAAAAAAAGAAACTAAGCTAAAAATCCTCAATACTCGAAGCAATCTGCCCAGGCAAATATCATTTTTTCTTTTATGAGCATCAAATTCGCAGACCAATTTCATAAGCGCATCAAACATAAAATAAATACTTCTAAAATAATTACCTGAGCCAACTAGTACCAGCTTATCCAATTCATTCTGAATTTCCTAAGACATAGTCACATTTACCATACGACCTGGTTTCATTGTCCATTTCTGTAGGCGAAGAGGGTGCTGGCAAGATTATAGCCGTTTCCAACACAGTCCTAATTTGTACCTGTGGGCTGGGCAGATGGTCATATTATCCATATGTACTTCGTTCATGTTGAATTTCTCTGCTCTCAAAAGAACCAGCTGATTTTCTTCCAAAATGCTGCATTTTGAGAGATGAACACGCCGTAAATGAGACGAAATGTCCTTCTTACAGGACACAAGCAGAACTGTGGTACATTCCTTCTTATATGCTGGTTCTGTTCCATATCCTATCTTGCTGTGAAACTCAAATGAGCATTTTGCAGACATTATTTTTGTGATCGATTTTATTACGAGAATCTCCCCCATTTCAGGCTGGATACTAGGCAAATTTCTTCGTATGGTGAGTCGTAAAGTACTGATGTCACCAGTCAACACTGAGCCGCTTGACGTAGCTTCGTGAAATGATCACAACTCTCTGATTGAAGAAAAGAAAACAGCGCCATAGAGTGACTATAATACCACGATGTGGAAGAAGAAAATGTAATTGTGGTCGTAGCACTCTGGCTATATACACACCTGCCAGCCACGAGCATGATATTTTACATATGACAATGCCTCTTACCACTGCAAATATTTCGGCCGGGCCACATAATAATATTTAAATGGATCAGAACGAGATCTCAAAATGTGTACCAACGTGTAGGTCACAAAGGAGTTCGATGAACACTTTCAAGATGCAAATGATAATTCGAATTGTAGCGTCTTAGATCGCCGTGTCTGGACGTAACATGAATTAACTTCCGTGAAAAGGAGCATTTAACCGCCTCACTCACTGAATTGTTTTTGTTTGTTTGTTTATTGTTTAACGCCGCACTATTGTTTAACGTCACACTCAGCAATATTCCAGCTTTATTACGGCGGTCTGTAAATAATCTATACGTACAAAAAACTCAGTGTGAAACCCACATATAACAAAGAAATGGTATACACTTAACTATTGTTATTGTATGAATGAACTACGTTTACAAATCAATACAAATTACAGCAAAGCCTGTATAATTGCAGAACACCGGTAATTCAAAATTCAATGACAGTATAAAATATAAATACAGTTGTAAAAGCAAAAAAGACAGGGATAATAATATTCACTTTGTGATAAAGCGTCCACGATGGGCCAAGTCTGGATACTAGTATTCAGGATCTTCACATCAAAGCTGGTCTTAATGTAATAAGAGATGTAATGTGAGATGAGATATGGACGCTTGTCCCACTTTTATTGTCAAAGTATCTTCCAGAAGTTTATACAGTGCTGGAGGAGTCTAGCTGTTTCGGAAGTTTCTGGATCACACTAGCATCAAAAAGCAACTTCCTCACCACTGCTTACATTAGATAGTAATACATCCCTGACAACTAACCATCGTCATAATACAGTGTCATGAAGTTCTGAATTTCAACAGTACCAATGTAATGCACATGAAAAAAGCCCTCATCAGAGACATGATTTTGGTAGATGACTCGGCTCTGGAAACCCACTCAGCAAAGACAAAACGAGACCAGATGGACGAAGGCGTCGAACATCCTACAGTGATCTCCATGGTGAGATCAACAAGTGGATGAGCAGACCGTCCACTATCTTCGACAGACTGACGAAGAGAGATTGGAAAAACAGCAAGCTGTCAACCCACAGCAAGGATGCTGTCTACAGAGCCTTCGTCTCAAGCGCCTTTGCATGGCAGCGGCGGTTCTTGGACCCTCTCCTCTAGACAAGAAAAGACACTCATCGCCTTCAACATGCGCAGGCCTGAGGCACATCCTCGAAATTAGCTGGAGTGACTGAGTCACAGAAACGCTGAAGTTTTTTCCCCACACTAGTTCCCTGCCACTCTTTTCTCCCCGCTCCAAACATCATCGACTTCATTGGCTTGGCAACGTGACTAGCATGGAGGACGAGACACCCCGGAAGTACTTCCTTTGTTGCGAGCTTCCCTCCAGCAAAAGCGTACCTTCAATATGTCGAGGTCACTGGACGTTGAGAGGAGAGATAAGCTGGTCGAAGAAAAGAAAATATGAGTTTCTTAAGGATACATTTTCATTTATTTTTCTTTATGTAAAAAGAAATAGGTGAGCACATGTTTATGTGTAATCGTTTTTGTTGACCTGCCATTAACGTAGCACATGATGTAGCACAATGCCCGTGGTCACACATTGTAGCCACTCGTTTCCAATATTATGTGTCTTCAAAACACAACGCGAGTCCCCATAAATATATGTGCAAAAGAAGCAATGGTTTATTGATACAGTGAACTATTTTTTTAACTTACGGTTTTCAGAAATAATCATGTCATGAAAGAGAATAAGTTATACTTCTGAGCCCCGACATATAGACTTTTAGTTTGGAGTGTTACACGCTATGTTATAAAATGATAAACTCACAACTGCAACAACGGCATGACCTGTGTAATATCTATAAGATACCGATGATGTTGACCATCAGTGACTTTGCAATTACTCTTGTATATCTGGCGTATGCGTCTGATGCATTGTGTGTTCTTCCTCTCTGTGAAGCTTTGATTAAAGATTGATGGCCAATCCAAACTCTAAACTGTACCGCCCAGGGAGACACTTGTTTAGAAAAGTGGCTTTCTGTGGAGGATGATATGGTTTTTTTAGGTGAACTATTGACTTGCCTTTGCATGTGTATATGACGGGTGCTACCGGTGGGGCAGGATACCTGGTATCATGACTATTTGACTGGTGATTCATAAACACTTGCTTATGATATATTTTGAATCGTATAATCGATATATCACTTGGCAATGTTCTCTTTATCCCCAGAGGTTGGATCTATTTCACTCCCAAATACAATCAGTATGGGTAGTTCCAACACTTTAATCTCACATTTTAGAAAGAAAACTAATTACAGAAATTTAATTTACAATGATCAAGACCTCCAACTGCTTACAGTTCTTGACAAACAAAACTTGAAACATCGGTAAATGTTGGGTTCCTCAAAGCAAATAGTTTTAGATTTTGGAAGGGGAACCATTAGAAAAGGCATTGTCCATTTATAAGGGGAACATGAATAATCGCAAAACAACTAAACAAATGTAGATTAATGGTGCTATATAGAGAATGTAAGTTTGGTTAAACATCACTCCACGTTTCAAACGCGTACAATTGTTTAAACTTTTACCATTTTGGATAAATTGGTTTTGGAAATTCCCAAGCGATATCACGGCAACCGAGCCAGGGTCGTCGGCCTGATGCTTCAAAGCTGTCAGCCACCATTTGCAAAAGTCATGCACGTGTCTATTTTGTAGTTTTGTATTGTGTCTAAATCTTAAGACAAGAACACAAGCTCTTTGTTGGCAAATTGCTTTACCGCATGGATTTTTCGATTCAGTGCCAGTGGACATTAAAACCGACAATGTCTTAGTGGCCTCAAAAACATACAAGAATCTCTGTCCGATAACCGAAACGAATCCAAACAAAACAAAACAACACATAAATAGAACTCTGCACCAAGTATGGCACAGGTCCATACTCTATATGTGGCACCCAGCGTTCACGGGCGAGATATTACGCTTCATGCTACAATGGGCATTGTTCAAGGATTTACCTATATTTGATGAAGCGTTGTTTCTGATATACTTGTCTCTTCGACAACTGTTTGTGGATTGAGAAACATACATATTAAAAGAACGAGTTAGGTAGAATTTAGCAATTATTTATTATACATACGTGTGTAGAAATAAAGCCGCGATATTTTCAAAATGGAAAATTTTGTTTGATGATTACATATTCCGTACCATACCATATAGCAGCTTGATGGAGGTTTTTCCTCCATGGAAAAATCGGTATTATGTAATTTCTATTCTTGTTCATGTACCTCTTCATATAATCACAACATGTTTTCACACACTTGTCGACACACGAACCCATTAAAGAAGCAGTAACAGATTGACCCCTAAAACAAACAACCATTCCTTCAAATCTGTTGAGTTAATCTAAATGCCTGTCACTGACTCGTGCGAACAACCGTGACATAACGCTCCAGGTAAAATGATTGCATCTTGAAGAAATAAACATAATATTCATAGCTTAGAGTAACTACTGATTCGTGCTCTAGAATGATGCAATCAGTATGTTCCAGTGTTCAGATTTGCACTTTTTCACATATCGCATGATTTTTGTAAAGTGTTGTCTTGAAAACAACATTTGACTTGGCAAATGTCTGATTTTCTTATAAATACAATGTGCAGGTCGGGAATGTTGAAATGTGCACATTGCGCTTTTGTAAGTTCAGTTGAATGTTTAATTAATAGTAACATTTATCATTATGATCGTGACCTGATAAAACCCGGAAAATATAGACAAGACCACATAAACCAGTTCACTGCATGTGCAGGCGACTGACACGTTTCGACACATTTTGCGGCAACATGGCAACTTAATACCAAAGCGTCCCGCGGAACAAGAACTAAGGCAACGAGACCAGTAGGGCACCTTGCAACTTCATGCTCCCAATGTAGACGTTACATTTGAAACACGTGCCTTTTGTTTAAAGACAGAATACTGTTTCGTTCACAGCTTCGGGACATACACAATATATCTCTGGGTCCCGGGAAAATATATTTTGGGAGACGAAAGGATTTTCTGAATAAACTATTTTTGTAACACTTCCCGCAAGAAGAAAGAACCCTCACCTGAACACAAGATGATTCTGTTTTCGATATACTGTGATTTGGCAAATGACACAATTTTCTCACATAGGTTATTGCAATCCTTTTTATTTCTCCAACATTTGATGTTATCTGAACATTGATGTTAGGAATTTGTACTATTGTCTTATAACTGACAAATTGTCATGGGATTTCAGATTATGGCATGATTTACACTTTGTTTGCGATGAAGTGAGCGTACCATGACCAAACGGTGGCACTCGTCACAAACACATGCAAAGTCAAGTCAACTGTTCACCTGAAAAACATGGAACATATGGCACATATACATTGGAACATATATATAATTAACCGGTGTGTTGCTATGAGTTTGAAATATCAGCACAACAGACGGCACAGCAAAGGCAATGCTTTGTACTTTTTTGAAACATACAATCCTTTTTTTGTATGCCCACACTGAGTCAGTCTTACCCCAATGCATATGCTGGACACACGTTCTAGATATTGACAGACACACGTATGACTGCAAATTGGCAGATCATATGCAAAAAAGGGTTACAGGAAAACGTTTCCATCGTTTCTCTAAACATGAATTTCCCATGTTCTCGCAATATGACAGGAGCTAATGCAATGACGAAGGGATCTGAGGGATGTGCTTTATTGGAAAGTACTTTTGTAACTCTTCATTTTACGCAGATATTCCGTCTGTACACTCGGTGGGCGGTCGGGTAGCCAAGTGGTTAAAGCGTTGGCTCGTCACGCTGAAGACCCGGGTTCGATTCCCGACATGGGTACAATGTGTGAAGCCCATTTCTGGTGTCCCCCGCCGTGATATTGCTGGAATATTGCTAAAAGCGGCGTAAAACCTAACTCACTCACTCACTCACTCACTGTACACTTGGTACACATCGTTGAAGAGGCGTTGGAGCAACGTTTTAACGTTCTTGCCACGTTATAACAAAGCAGGTTTTGGAGTAATAGGATCAGTAATGGAGTGGTAAATCGTTGACCATGGAACCAGTAAGGGCATCAAGAGACCACCAAGAAAGGGTGGAAACATAATTCGTTTATTTAACTTTTACTTGTGACTCTGTCTTCATGTTATTTAAAACATTATCCTTTAAACAGTTTATATAATAATCCACTATATCATTAAGCTCTGAAACATTCTGTAAGCGAATGTCAGTAATAATAAGCTGTGTTTGTTCACTAGTTTGAGGTCAACGGCATCTCTGACTATATTGAAGAGGGATTCACTTAGGCAACTAATGTATTATTCGTGTGAATTAGAATGAAAAGCTCTTTTTTTTATTGTACACTAATATTATAATATAGATGATTATATTCTGTAGTTATTAGTTACAGGTATAATTTACATCAATTGTGGACGAGTGTAAAAATGATAGGAAAAGCTATACATGTACTTTTTGAAAATATATTGGTTACACACTGGTGGAGTGGAATACTGGAAGTGGAAGTTATGGGTTAATAGTGTAAACAGTGTTGTCACACACACACACAAAGTACAGTAGTATAAATTGTTGAACCATTTGTACAATACACAAAGGATCACAAGGTCATACGTCAGATGAACACAAAACGCCAAGGTCAGAGAACAACCATCCTCGATTATAAGCCGAAACACATTCCGTTGGCCGTGAAAGGCAAAACAGCGGTGAAAAACACATTATTGACCACCGAAAACAAAGGGATACCAGGCATGACCCGTCTTACCGGTAGTACCCGCACAACCCGCACTGAAAAGCAAGTGATTGCCGCGGGACGCTGCACAGCAGGACTCAAGCCGGGTACAAAAGTTATGATACAAAACGTATAACAGTATTTGAGCTCATTAAATGTCATAACGGTGAAGTATGGTTAAACGTTCGTTCGTTATCATATCAGTTAATTCAAACGCCTTAAAGAATTTCCTTGAAAATTTAAAGAATAAGGCAGGCATTTTTATATTAATTTATGCCGAAACATATTGTATGGAGACATATCGGGGTTACAAAATATTTCATGAACAGTGCTTCGAAACTAGCCAGATGTGGGAGATTGGGCGAAATTCGTCGCTGGATTTGTTAACGGTTAAGTTTAGAAGGAGTTCAATATTATTATCTAAATTCTCAATTTACAGCATTTCCGGAAGTTCATCTTCCTTCTACTCCGATGGTGGACCATATTTGCAAGGTTCGAAATAATCAATATGTTGTTCGTTCCATTAACTTGACAGTATCCGAAACGACAACTTCATGTCCACGTGAGCAACAAGATCAAAAGAAATGTGTTGTGTTCGAAATATGTCAATTGTTTTCTGCCTTAGGGATAGCTTAAAGAGTATGCAGTTCGTGTTCCTTTTCTCAGTAGTGTATTAAAACGCCAAGTGTCCCTGCCGTGGTTTTTTTATTTACAAAAAGGCGAGTTCCTTACATTGTAGAGTACTGATCCAGTAAGGGAGCACTCCACGATAAAAGAATCATATATATCAAAACATATCTACATGTTTCTACCAAAGTATCCAAGCTGGCTTTGGAGCATTATGAGGGTTTCGTTTGCAATGGAAAAATGCTTTTTCAGTACAGCAGTGTAGACTTTTTCAATAACATTTTAAATCTTTCGAATAGTTGATTGCATTTCACAGTTCGAAACTGTATGTTCATAGTACCTCCACATCGTTACTATGTATATGTGTTGCTAGTTGGGGGAGCATTTATTAAATATCATTCAGACTAAATGAATACTGATCATGCAGTTGTGGTCATGTTCTCCATCATTTTCTGAGGTTCGAGACACATACATTGTTTGCTTTTAGTTAGGGTACATAATGATTTAAGGAACAAAGACAGTGGTCTTTATTCTTCTGCGTGTATGGTTAAAGGTTCGCCAGTGCAGTGAAAGGAAATAGCAGACAGTGAGGAAGTGTAAATAATACCACAGTCTGACAATATTATGACAGCCTATCATAGATAAGGAACAGTACTAAGAGGAACAAGCGTGAGAACAAAGTGAAGTGTTTGAAGGAGCCACTGTCTGTGTTTGGAGAACACAGTTATGGTCTAATATGACGGCTATCGGCAAAACCTACATTTGTTTAGTCAATAAATCACTATGAAAAATTACTTTAATCTCAATATTTATGCGTTGAGGCAGAATTGATTTAAGAATTTACCAGTACTCTGCACTATAAACAGTGCTAACACAAACGGAGAATTTGGAAAAGGTTTTATTCAACACAAATGATTCAGTTTAATAAAGGCGACAAATCCCTGTCCTTATATAATTGTAACCTAGTGTTTATGCATGTCCTTGGCAGCTTATGGTGGAAGCCATTCGGGATAAATGTCTGACCACTTGTACACTTCACCCTGTGAGTATGGAAAGGGATTTGTAGCTTTTATTCAACCTACGAACATGTCTTTTTGTGTCTTTGTAACTGATATCATCACTGGGGAAGGATACGCTCGGGTTTACGCGTTCACCTTGTATTATCCCTGTTCGATAACTATTCATGAAGACAAGATATAGTACACTGAACGTACAACTGGAGAGTTCTTATTACTATGAAAAGTATGAAGTTGCGTTTATTGTCGTGTAAACCGCATTACACATTGTGAGACAATAGGGTTTAAAACCATTACCAAGATCTTGATCACACGATCATTCAAAGGTTGAATACAATACAGGAACACTTTAACATTTCGAAAAGAAAAATACAATACAAAATGAAAAGTATTTAATATTAAATGCTGTAACGAGATTGTGAAGAAACGCATAAATAAAAGTCAACATAAAATAGTTGAACACGTTGAACGTGAAAGAGGCTCACTTATCTAAAGTGCCACATTAGGCTGCTCTCGGGTACAAATATCAGTTTCGCCACAATTATGATCACTAGTTTGTTAGTTCTTTGATTTGGCAGTTTTAATGAAACGTGATGCAATTGAATACATGGTAGCATATTTGACGTATTACTTATTGAATACTGTGAGGGCCATTCTCGCCATCTCGCATTCCCGCGATCTCGACCTTTGGAAACGAGCTAACTATGCCAAAAACACAAGAATGCGAGATTTGGCCAAAATCTCGCCCCCTCGCGATCTCGCATTCTCGTATTTTTGGTACATAGAACGTTTTGTCAAAAGTCGACAACGTGAGAATGTGACATTTGGACATGATGAAAAATCTCGCAGTCTCGCAATCTCGACTTGTAAAATAAGGCCACAAAAACACGAAATCGCTAAAACGCGAGAATGCGACATTTCATTTTCTTGCGATCTCGCCTTCTCGCCTTTTAGATGCTGTCCATGCGTATGAGTAATATTTTAAGGTCAAGGCGCATGCGCACATTCGTAGTCCTTTGGTCATGCTTCTTTCATGCTCTTCATTCTCCAAGTAGCATTTAGCAAAATTATGACTCGAGCTTGAAAACGCTATATAATTTACAAACACAAAGTCCTATGTGGAGTAGAGTAGAGTCCGCTCCCTTTGGTACAGTGTCCTATGTACTTTATATTAAAACCCTCAACATGCTCAATATAATTTAACAAAAGAAATTGTGTAAATGAATGTGAAAACATTATTGTCTTCGAACGATGGATATAAAACTATCGCCGTATCCACCCTAGCCCACATCTCACTGGAACAACGACCGTCCCTGGATACAAAGCAACAAATCTGCGACCTACAGGACACTCACCGCCGATGTAACGTAAACTGCCACGATGGTAACGACAGCTACAACAATGAAAGATAAAAGTGTTCTAAATGCTAAATATGATAGCAGTGAAAATGTGATTAATCTCATCATAAATGTTTGTGGACTACGCAATAATCTCCGATGCACAGAGTTCACAGAACTGATAAACAGTGAGGACATAAAATGTTTCCAAGAAACGAAGACTGATGATTTAGTTGATATTATCAATCGAGAACTATAAGGTTTCTTTCAAAAATAGAAAATGTTCTTGAAAGGTTTCCGGTAGACTCAGTATTACGGTTAAGGAAAAGTATGCTGACTTTGTATCTATTGCCCTCTCTGATAGTGATATCGTTATTTGGGCTAAGCTTGACACGTCTTTATGTCAGGCAGACAAAGACCTCCTCTTTGGATTTGTATGTTTTCCTCCATACCATAAAAAGTATGCCAGTGATGATCACCTTTACCAACTACATAATGACATTATTAAATTTTACTCCCCAACAAACACTGTGATATTGATGGTAGACTGTAAGGCACGTATTGCCACAGCAGACGGAAACTGACCTCGTTACGAGGCCGCCATATTGGTTTACAAGAATCTAACCAGGTATTGACTCCAATATAATATTGCAGAATAGGATGTCTCGCTATAGGTCCTCCATGGACTTAACACGCCCTACTGAATATGGCCACCTTAAGATATGTGTAAGGGTACATCAATGTTCATACTTAACGCATAACAGGTAGTGACAGGGATATTCGAGATGCAAGTGTTGATGACTTTGCGCAGGCAAGTGTTAACGCTGCCTGTATTATATCATAACTTTATAACTTGATATCCATGATTTTAACGTTATGTGTAGTGATATACTACACCTTTAATGCTTCAACTAAACTCACCAGGAACATGTATTCCGTTAGTTAATAATCCCAATATCCCAAACACAATTTGTGAAGAAGCACGTTCTCACGTTCTGACGTGACATGTCAATGGAATCCGTGCAGCTGGTGTAGGTCACAGCGACCCATCAACGACCGTCGATAACGCAGTTTCGGAAATCACTGACTCCTTCCACAACGTCTCCGTGTTGGCGTTTGTGTAAAATCTAGAGCAACAAAAAAGAAACCTTATAGCCAGGCAATTAAGTATAAATATATGTATGTACCCATGCACCACGGCGAGTGATTTCTTAACAATCTTTGATTGATTGACTTTACTAGAAGAAAACTCTCGGAAGCCAAAGAAATCCGCCATCACTAACTTTTGAGTAATGGAGGTCAAAGGTATTATGTCCCGTCCCGGCGGTTTTAAATATAGTTACAATGAAGATGATCAATTGGAAATGATTGTGTAAAATTCAGTTACATCGAATCAGTAGACTTACTTATATATTTGAATGTAGTAAACGTTTTCTTGTGAAAATGTTGCGCCAATCACAGCATCGTCAAATTGTGATTATGCAACACTTGAGATGTGCAGTTAGAGTTGTCGCCAAAGGTATATCCATTCATGTGTACATTTACTCTCACCAGCAAGTAATCAGCAAATGCCTGAAAGGAGAAAACGAGAGAAGGATCGTAATTTAGGACGATAAAGTGGAAATTAAGGTCTCTTTTGAATGGTATCAGGAGTAAATACAAGCGTAAAAAACACTGCATCATGAAACACATGAAATACATGTTGAAATGACATTGCACCAAAATTCAACAAAAAGTATAACAGTCATAAGAAACTTCTGCTGAAACCACACTCCGCTGTACGAATAAAACTTTTACATAAGCACGTGCACGTGTGTTTGGATCAGTATCAAATAGTGATGATATCAAGTGTTCGCGAAAAGGTGAGCGTATCATGCCCCACCGGTGGCACCCGTTACAGACACATGTACAGGCAAGGCAGCTGTTCATGATACAAGGCAGAAAAGGGAATTACATCGGATATCATTGCCGTCACTGATGGAAATTAGGAAATGGTCTCTACATGTCTACCATGTCTCCACATGTTTTCAAAGTTTTAATGAGGACTTAAATGTTGTTATCAACTTTTGAGCAAGAGTTGTTTTGCGTTTTGAAATCTTTGTAAGCAGAGATGGCTTGATTCTACCTCACAAGTTCGGAAATGTAGCTACCAGAGGCTGTTGCTGCTGACATATTACTGACATAAAGAGAGAAGTTGACTTTTGGAAAGTTGAAGTCATTCCACTTGTCATACAGTCTTGTGGATAGTTATTAGTCACTCTGAATCTTTATGCCTAGATCTACATTGTACACATGAGACGGACATGGTGGTTTCACTGGATTCTTTACTTCAAGCTCAGGTTGGCAAATCAGTCGTGGTCAGATATCATTGCTATGATTTTACTGGTCCGAGCAGACATTCTGAGTCGCATACATACGGAAACAGATCAGCAGAAAGAGGAACACAAATCCCCCCCCCCCCCCCCCCCCCCCCCCCGTGATATTGCTAGAATGTTGCTAAAAGTGGCGCAAAACCATACTTACTCACTCACACACTCACTCACTAGCTTACTACCGTGTTTAACATACAATATTTTTTATCGCCGTAATACCAGAACGTCTTTTCAATCGCATTGTCATTCGTTGGATTACTTTTCCAATATCTACATTTAATGTGAAGGGACCATGGCTCACTATTAATTTTGACAAAACAATCCACGCATTCTATTTCATCACATTGTTCGATTCTCATCGTATATTCTAAAATTATGACAATTGCATTCTGGATATATTCATTTGTATTTCAAAAATAACTCATGTTTTACATGAAACATACTTTCATGTACTGTTTGCGATATGATTCCAGGTGAACGATTACATAAGCAATGTGCATGTACCTTCGGTCATAATGCTATGGTGACAAGTTAACTTATCCGTACATGTTCACATGACATGGCGTTTCAAAGAATGAAATACATTCATGTACATAGGAAAAAAATACTGGTCAGTAAACTATAACAAACCCTGGAATACTATACAATAGCAGAAAATGAATCACAAGTGCGGAGAACTGGAAATCTGGATAAACTACTAATACTATATAGGGATGCATATTCAGAGACCTAAGGGAACATACGATGGCTTTCATCTTAGCTTTCAACTTTTCTGCATATTTTCATGTTGGTGTTTTTTTTCTTCAAAGATCGTCATTCTGATAAATTGGAACGCCACTACTGGATATACACAGTATTGACAATCAAATATTTTCTGAAATAAAGACTGTGAGTCAAATATGATTATAAATAATAAGAACGATGCCATATCGCGTCAAAATAAATACACATAATAACTATCAGCAACACGTATCAATGTTACAGTAACTTGATCACATGTATTGTAATTCTCAAAGGAGTATGTACCGGAAAAAAAACAGACAATGATAAAAAAACAATCAGCTTCATCAGAAAAAGTATTACCCTTTCGGGAAGTGTTCAAAGATGAAATGTGATGATAGCTTTCAGTCAAGACTAAATAATATGTTTGTTTTGTGCACTGGGTCCGCGGGGATAACAGCAAATATGATATAATTGTCACATTGTGATTGATGTGTCTGTGAGAGAGAGATGAAATGTGCACATCCACTTTGTTCTATTTTCACGTATATTTTATTCCATTCAAGGCCTTAGTAATATAAGGAGGGGGGGCATTTCCAAATCGTTTTTGAAGAATAGTGGAACGCGCCATTCATTTCATGGAAGACAGAGCATCAAAAGAAAGAAGTTTTCAAATAACCTTCTATTCCTTCAATGAGTTCGAGATTAAATGTCCCTAAACAACATTTTATCGGGTCGACATGAACTTGTAAAGAATTTACTCTCAAAGGAGCTCCCATTCTTCCTTTTTGACATGTAATAGTCCATCATGTTCAATTACCCACCGTATTTCCTGCATCATATAATCATTTAATACAGTTACATCTAACCATTTAAGAGAACAATAGAATAACAATATTCACTCACCCGATAATGTTTAACTGTAATTTCTTCTGTAAATATATTATCCACCAAAACAGATTTTGGGCATAAAAGGCTTAAAAATTACATGAATGGAAGGCTGACTGTCAGTGATAACACCAGGTGTCGGCATGCGTAAGCATGTCCTGCCCTACTTGTAACATCTGCAAAACGTTCTTTGTTGTAATTAAATTTATTGCGTTTCGGGAAATATAATTTATTTCGTTTGAGGGACGAATTAGAACGAAATTATTTTCTCCTAACGTGGGAAAACACAACAAAGGGAGGTAATTTGTTCTTGTAACGGTATATAAGTTAAGGCGCGAAAAACAGCTTCAGGAGTCTTTACTTTTTATGTACTTAGAAGCTGCAGCTATTCGTATGAGTCTCAGGATGGTATGCGTTGTTTGCATGTTGTGCTGTCGAACCATTCATGTAGGTTGTGATATGGATCGGTATCCATAATTAAAATATTGAACACTCCATCTGTGAAAGTATGGTATAGGGATATACTCTGATGAGTATGCGCTGACGAGCCATTAGAATACGTTATCAGGCTCCGATGCCTGTTTATATATACGCTGCAAATGTGAATCAAGTAGTTTATGGTCATTTTAATGACGCTGTGTTGTTGATGGTCATGATGCTGCTGATGTCGGTGATGATGTCGATGATGATGTGGATGCATGTTGATTAATAAACCGAGGTGTGTCAGTACATCGTACAGTGTAACCCGGGTATGGTGTAGCTGTGTATTTGATTGTTTAGGGGAAAGAGGAGAACGTTGATTAAATGTGTACGGTTTATCATGTGTCGCTTCACACTAAGATACACACCCATTATGTCCTCTCTACTTCACTTCACCATGTAACTATAGACTTCGGGGGAATGTTTTCTGTCAATATATCATGTACTTAGTTTTGATTTACTGGTGGTGAGGAGATACGTAGACTGAACCACAGACTGTATCATGACGTGTCTTCAATCATTTGAAAGATAAAACCAAACTAGCCTTGTTTATAATTGCTTTATATAAACCATCATGCGTTTATATTGATAACGTCTTGTGCTTTTGTTCTGAAGACAAAGCAATGTTCGCATGCATGCATAGTAAATAAAATGATTGCAGTGTCGATATGAATATGAAGTTGCGATAAAGATGTGGGCAGTGGTCCACGAACGTTGACATTCTTGGGACTACGTGTACCTTACTGGAATATTAATGTGCATTTGGACCATTCCATGAGGCTGTGTTGGCTCCCTGGCCTTGAGACGATGTGTATTTCACCGTAAGTAATGATAATACATTATATGACTGGATGCATACTGGATGTACTGCTCGCCTAGATATAGGATGCATAGGTCAAATAATTGGGTAAGAGTGTTTTAATATAACAATTACAGGTGTGCACATATTGACGTTGCTCTGCATTCACGAACTCAGCATGTTTCACCGGCATCGAGAGGATCATGTGGCAATCATAGCATTACATTTTAAGATACAGCTTGCATCAATCTATGTTTACAACAAACGTTTTTATTTCAATGTATCGATAGCTATATTATATCTATATTATTATTTAAGTTTTTTATAACATCTTTAAGTTTAGGACATGGCATTGAGAAATCATACAACAAAACAAGAAATGTTTGTTTTTATCCATTCCAATTGCAAGTTCAAGAACACTTAGCAGCTACTTCTTTGAATGATTCCGGATAGCATTCCACAATAATGGTTCCATTTCTTTGGAGATTCACGTTCATGAATACATATAAACAGGCCGCGTATAAAGCTTTGAAAGAAAAAATAAATGGATGAAGCTATTTTTGAAAATATTATCAATGAAGGCCTCAATTAAGGGGTCATCTTTTCAATTTCAAATGTCAAGAATGTCTCTGGTTCAGTTCCCTTTGTCCATTTACGGGGAAGAGGGGAGGTGGGGTTGCATACAATGGTTTGCTTATTAGGCAAGATTAGTACCAAACAATAGTTACTTAAACATCAATTAAGGCATTTGAGATGTTCTATTCATATATCTACCACACGACAAACAAGGAAAAAGGAACAAGGAAACAAAGAATGAAGAACCTATAATTATCAATTACTGTACAAGTTTCAGTGATGACACAAGACAATTTGGTGGCAGTGGTTGCATCTTGTTTACATCCATATGTTTATATCTCACAACTAAACCTTGGTTGAATGAATTGCAGCGTGGGGGGATAGTTCGGATTCCCGCATTGGTCACCAAACTCCATTACCAGTGATGTCGTCCACGACCTGGTACTGTTGTGGACTTGAGTTAGAGGGTGTCACAGGCGTCTTTTGTTGGTCAGTAGAAACAATCCTTCATGAACATCTACATATGTCAAAAATGTGTGCAAGATAGTCTCCTAGAACGTTATAGGATGAAATTAAGGCTATGCGAGTCACCACATCTAATGCCTTTTTCACAAGATATAATCGCAATTAACCCATAATATTTTTATCGTAGTCTTGTGACGGGTGATGAGCCCTTGATACACTGTGCAAATGTTCACGCATTTTTCTGTACCTAAAAACTCTCCGAATGTTTACCATATTCTACTTAAACTAGTTTGAACTTTCTATTTCAAATCGGACCTAGCGGACGGACGTAAAAATACGTTAATTATCCGCCTTGTCATTTCATCTACGGCCATTTTCTCACGTATATCCTTAACTATTCCGATACAACTTATCGCAAGCAATGTAACATGATCCAGGGGTATCTCATGCAGCGATAAGCAATAAGTATTGGGACGCGATTTAAACACCGTCCCTCGTAAATATGCACAGAAATGGCTTCAGTAAAGAGCAAGGGAGATAAGCCACTCTGCTATGTATCGGTTGAACGCTAGTGAGGGATAACAGACCTCATCCATTTAGAATCCGGAGGATCTGGCGTTTGTTACAGCTATCACTGCAAACTCTGTTCAGCATGACAGTGTATATTGAGTGGAGTTAATAGGATTCTAAATATGTTTTCCTTTAAAATTTATTAAAGGATTTATTTCATTTTGAAAGATTAACAGCGTTTTAGCCATCTATTTTGATGACATGTCACCTTTTCGAAAAATTCAATTTTTTTCTAAGAAATGAATAATGGATCGGCATGCACTTGGTTACTTGTGCCATTGTATAACAATTTGCTTTGCTTTATCGAAAGTACATTTACTCACTTTGTAGTTGCCAGTGCTGTCAAAACTCCTTTAGTGGTCAGCCTTATTGTATCTCATTTAGGTATCTCGATCTCATCTCGATAATCGACCGAAACAGATGACACCAGGTTTTCGCGGAAAATGTAAATATGTCCTGACCCACAGGAAGCACTCGCCACTCCTTTTTTATAAATTTAAATTTAAGTGTTTCTTTGTTGCCTGAAGCTACACAGCCAAACTCCTGACAAGCTATGGGGCATGTAAACACACCAGACAATCAAGTTGGTTGGTTTGATGTTTAACGCCGCACTCAGCAATATTCCAACTATATGACGGCGGCCGGTAAATAATCGAGTCTGGACCAGACAATCCAATGATTAATATCATGAGCATAGGGAATCAAGTGAAGGACCTAATCCTGAAGTGATAGTTCATTTACGGATTGTGTTGAAATACGTCCTCTGTGTATAACCTTACTGTGAACCTCACAAATCTGAAAGCATATTCATGCATATAGATGGTAAAATAAAACGACAATGCAAGTCGTTGAGGATAGTCATCCGCCGAAACAGATTCCATTTGGTCTAAAAGGCAGGGAGCTGTGAAACAATATGAATGGACCACTGAAATCAGACACCAGGTGACATCTATTACTTGCAGGAACACAAATCCCTTGGTCCGTAGTAGAATACCATTGCCATCGGTATTCATATCATGCAAATTCTCCCTTCCAATACGTGACGACCATTCCACAATAATAATGCAAGAGAAGAAAGATGCTTCTTTTTCAGAAGACTTTGTTTTTTAAAAGATAAACGCAAGGAAACAATTCACAGTAATGTAACAAAAAAACATTTGTTCTCCGTGGAACGCGTACCGGTAAGACTACAGACAATTATCTGAAATAATCAGTCACAGGAGAACACGTAGGAGGCATGTAGGAAATGGCGAAGATATAATCGGAAAAGAGTTGTCGATAGGAGACAAAAACAACTTTCTTTCTGTTTTGCTTCTGGTCCACTGGGAAACAAGCAAACATTGTTCACATGATTCATTGTCATTTACTGGGCTGGTTAGGAGAGACCCACACTGAATGAATCTAACTGGATTAGGGGCGTTGGGATAGCCCAGCTTAAGCCTTCGATCGTCACGGGTTCGATTCGTACATCTGAAATCTATGCGAAGCCCATTTCTAGATCTGGTATCCCCTTTCGTGATATTGCTTGCATATTGCTGAAAGAGGCGTAAAACCATACTTGCTCACTAACTGGATTATTCTATAGCATAAGCAGTATTGGGACACGAATCTGGAATATTTTAGAACATTAAAGTGCACACAAACTGCTATTTCGTATGGAATACACTCCAGTATAAGAAGAACATTCAGAAGCCATTTTGTTTAGTTTTAAATGTCACTGGCTGTTGACTGGCTTGACGTTCCTAGCTTGAAGGTCACAGTTAATAAGTTACTTATACTGACAGTGTAATAAACGTCAATTCTGTTGTCTAGTAGACTGATCATCTCACAAAGAAAGAATGACTACCCCGGGATTCTTCTAATACGAACAATATGTCAAATATATCACATCGTGTCAACTTCATGTAGGATGAAGGACAAGTTGATGTAGATCTCAGACGTTTACGATTTTGGTGAAACCTATAAGCACATGTATGGTATCAAATCTAGAGGTGTAATCAGGGCAAATATGGGATAGGTTCCTGGTACACCTACCGGAGGAATCTATGTACAGCGCAATATGTTACGGCACAGTTAAGGGATACAAGAAATCAGAAGGTAGTTGGGCCACTCGTTTGGTGGACAAAGGCGTTCTCCGAAATTATACTTTTACATTTCAGACCTTAAACTAGTAACACAGTCTCACAAAACCTTTCTTTTAAAGTTAATCACATATAACCTACTAACATCAGATGATTTTTGAAATAGGTGAGTATATGCAGCTATCTACATTTAAATGTTCATGAGAATGTGTTCCGAACCTGGTTTAATCTCTTCCACACATATATTCAAAGTTTTCTAGACATAGGTGATAACGTCGGTATATAACAATATGTGGGAATGTGTACCGTTTCCGATATATTCACGTAACACCCGAAACCTATTGTTTTAATCAGAAGGATTGGTTCGACCGTAATTGAATCCAACGGCTTGAGTTAAAGATATAATAATGCGGAAATTCACACATGTACCTCAAACATATTGCCTCCTACATAATTAACTATAAGTTTCAAGTGATTCCATGCCACTTAACTAACCAAAACAATTGTTATTGTTTGAGATTCATAAACCGAAAATGCCATGCCATGCCATGCACACCATTAACTACTATATCACTTGGCTTTGCGTGCATATTTGTGGGAAATAACTAGTCGTAATCAAGTGGTTGATATTATGAACGACGGTCAGACATACAGATACATTAAGTCTTACACAGGCATGGTCTTTTACCACGTGTTTATTAATTAGAACTAAACAACGATAACACCACACACGGACAACTCAGGAAGTTATTTTCACATCTCAGCTGTCCTGCAGATGTATAACATTATTGACAACAATACAGATAGAGTTCAACATGTGCCAGGTCGATACACTATTTTACACATGCGGTCTTCTTCATTATGTGTTTCTAGGTAATATATAAAGTCATATAAAGTAGGTCATACTATTTTCTTTGTGATTGACGCGACTGCTGTAATGCTTAAGTGAAATATAAGTATATTCAATTGTTGTTCTCAGAATGTGATCAGGCAAGCAAACTAATTGGCATCCAACTCAAGCGGTTGATGTGTTTAAAGGACATTGGGATCGATATCTTGGTTATTCTTTACAAATGAGTTGTTTTTATTGATGATGTTCTTTTTAATAGGATTTAATCAAGAACGTTAACCCTGAAGATAGGATATTTATTTTACAATTCAATGTGGTCTGGCGTGTAAAGGACAGCAGCTCAGATGATTTACACTTTTTAGGAAACAACCAAAGAAATAGCTATAGCTATAATGATGTAGATAATTTTTGCTAAATATTGTAAAGCCTGCATTGCGTTCTGTCTATAGCTATCTCACACAGGTCACTCAACGATGTTGCCACTACTTCATTCAAGGAAGCGTTAATTATAATGTATTTTATCATATTAGAATTCAGACAATGACAGTTGCAACACTAGTATACGCTTTTAAAACGCCAGGTCGCCAACTTCATACCTCACCCACTGGTTTCGGACTTACATTCTAAACGAGTTCGGACTAGCACAAGCAGCCACGCACGCATGCACGCACACACACAGAGTATTGAACAAACTGGTGCCATCTCGACAATGGGTCTTTTCAACTTGTCGCGTAGAAGAGTAGATTATTAGATGGCCTCATCGAGAGTCAGTGGGCACTTTGTTGCAGACTATGCACCAACCAATGTGTCATCAACATTAGGTAGTTCAACACAGGACACCAAATGTATCTGTACCGTCACACTTATAGGTACTTAACATTCAATAGATGCGTAAGATGGTTTGTAATTTGACAGGTTGACGATGAATAAAGCCTTGTTAAACAACGATTTGGGAAAAGAATCTGGCTTGGTGATACATAAGAATTATAGTCACCTTGTTCGTCACGGTCATTCATGACCTTAAAATGTTGACTGTTTTACTAGAACCATTAGACAATTAGTGTTATATTTGCTCAAGTAAGGAAACACGTTTATCATTACGGGGACATATAGGCTCTAGAAGTATGAACACACGTCATTTCCCTTTATCCCGTGAAATTAATAGGCTGGAAATCTGGACGTCCGATGTGACAATCTGAAACATAATTATTATCTTTTACTTATATATCTACTGCAATTCTGTAGAGGTAATATCGAATGTTCTTTATTCTTTGGTCGATTATGTCAGACATATTCGTTTCAAGTTTTGGTGTATGCATACTAATCACAAAAATGTTCAACTATGTCTTGTAACAAGTCTTTCTATATTAGTATTTACCTATAACCATTATTACATACCAAACAGCTATGTATTTATTGCTTGAACATGCTACAACTTCTACATAACATATTTCATGATGAATACAGTGAATAAATATTACTGTTTTATTGAGCATGTTGTTTTTTAATAATATCAAACTGTGATTGTTATGAGCTATACACTATTTTAGAAAGATTTAGTATTTCACATTTGCACACTCAGCAATATTCCAGCTGTATAAATAATCACATCTGACCCAAACAATCCAGTGATTGACATCATGAGCATCGATCCAGGCAATTGGGATGCGATGGCATGCATCAACCAAGTCAGCGAGCCTGACAACCCGAACTCGTAAGTCGCCTCTTACGACAAGCATACTAGGTTGCTGAAGACCGATTCTAACCCGGAGCACAAATGATTGGACCTGGCAAGAAACAAGTTAATTATTCCTTTTAGACAGATTCCCCTTCAAAGAATGCGAAGAGCATTGTCCATCACCCCTCAATTTTAATGCAAGTGGAAAAAATGTAATGTTCTTTGCAGAAGTCGTTGATTTGACTTTGATCTTTAAGATAAACGCAAGGAAACAATTCATTTTAGCTCAACCAACAAACATTTGTTCTCGATGGGATGCGTGCCGATGAAACTACAGACAAATATCTGAAATAATCAGTCACATGAGAACACAGAGGAGGGATGTAGGAAATTGGCAAAGATAAAATCGGATAAGAGTTGTCAATAGGAAACAAAAATAACTTCTTTCGTGCATTGCATTAGGTCCTGCGGGAAACTAACAAACGCAGTTTAATTGTATCATTGTCATCTATGTGTCTAAAGCGAGAGATGAAAAATGGACATGTTCCATATAAATGGATGTGATTCTGTCATGGATTGACTTTAGGCTGACATTTTTACAAGCGTTTCGTTGATGTCAGGACATTAGAAAGCGTCCATCCTACTGTACTTTGAGACTTTCGGTTAACGATCCCAAAGAACTAAAGTATCAAGAAAAGAATAACAAGTTAGCTTCATATTTTGGCAATTGTGATCATCCTTACTTGCGTTAATAATGTATATGGTTTCATAAACATTTTATTCGTCACTCTTACCCATTTCGGAGAGGGCATCTCAAGGCCAAGTGTCCTGTTTTATTTGATTGTCAGTGATTTTGTACAGTACCTGTACATAACGTAACCTTTGCCGTAAGCTGTCTTCATCCATTTGCGTGGCTGTCAAGATATCTTGAGATCCGGGGCTTTGTCGTGATCATAGTATCTTGTTTTCGTGCATGGAAAATTCTTCACATTTTTTTCAGGACGAGAGACACTGCTTGTATTGCTGGTGGATTTGTTTCACCGAGGAATACATGGACTGAACACCGCTGATACACAGGACGTAGATACGATGAACACACCACAAAACCCATTTTCATAATCATATGAAGTCTCTACTGAAAGAAGAGTCGGTTGTATGATTCCGACTTTTTCATTTGCATGTGTTTGTGAATCAATTGGTGAGGATACCAGGTATTCGCGAAAAGGTGAGAGTATCCCGCCCCGGGGTGGCTCCCGTCACCAACACATGCAAAGGCAAGTCAAGTTGTCACCTGAACCCAACACACCACAACAATCGAATGAATTTTGTTGAACGTCATATCAATTTATCAATTGTTACTCGTCTATCGTGAAGGGCAGCCAGTGGTGATATACAGATGGACAAATAAAATGAAGTCTACCCTACCCTATCAAGACAATGTTCCATGTCCTCTCCATTAATTATTGGTACATAGTATTGCAACCTCTTGATTATCATGCGCGATCACTGTAGATATACTAGTGGTGGCAGAAATGTTCCGAGCCTAACTATGTTGGAAAGTGTTGATGGAGTTGGCTGCTAAATATAAGAGGCCGGTCATGTGATCGCGAAATTAACCTTCCTGAGCACGACACATTCTGACGTTCATACGTTTTTCAACCTTGAAATGACGTAATCACTGACGTAATACATCCATAACTCTGTGGAAGCCCCTGGGAATTTACTCAAAGGTATAAATACAGATGTGTTGTTTCTGATAATGTAGACCCGGTAATCATTAAATCACCATATTAGCTTGCGTTGGGAAAAGTGAGAGGATTTGTGAGTGTGCAAGCATGACTGTGCACGTACATCCTCGCTACGACCCACCCTGGTGAACAAGACGAAGAAATGAGATTGCGTATACATCCTTTGAGGTATAAACTTGTTATATTAAAGTATAAAACTTAACAAGCTCCTATATTATTTTTCACATAAACCCTTTCGAGGTCAACACACTTTTGCCAACGAGACAGGGGTGCCTGGAATCCACTGATGAACAAGGTTTCATCCTTGTGATGTAAAAAGTCATCCACAGCAGAATTGACTTCCTTATCATTTGCATAATGCTGACCAAACTTTAGAAAGATTTAGTATTTCACATTTGCACACTCAGCAATATTCCAGCTGTATAAATAATCACATCTGACCCAAACAATCCAGTGATTGACATCATGAGCATCGATCCAGGCAATTGGGATGCGATGGCATGCATCAACCAAGTCAGCGAGCCAATGCTGTCCACAACAGAATTCCTTTAAATTTGGAAACTCCGACAGCTGAACCTTTCACCTTGCCAGCTGATGGGACAGTGACTTCACTGTCTTTTACTCTTTTGTCTCTAATGGAGAAGCCATTGGTGCCCATCAGTCAACAAAATCAGCTTTATCTGCTTCACAACGACGTACATTATCACAAGAGATGAACCTGAAGCGTTTCCGATCAGGAGTCAGAAGACCTAGAAGCCAGCGTGCTCAACCCTTTGTCATGCCTAGTTCATTCCTCAGAATGTTCTCAAGTGCCGCATGAAATATGCTCACTATTGACTGTGTGGTCTGTAGTGGGCCGCCGATTATCCATAATCATACCATCATTTTATCACCATTTTCGTTAACGGTGGCAGTTGAAGATCTTCCTGACAATGGCAAAAGGAAAAAGCGGCTTCAGATTATGTTGACACCATGTCCGCATGAATGGCTGTTGGAATAGCACAGCAGCCAATTTTGACCAATTTCCTCAACAGAGAATTATGCCTGCAGAAACATGCTACCTGGTTTTGTATTTGGTTTAAATTCAACCTGCTTTAAGGAAAGTACTTCACACAATACATGCAAACTGATAAGCCACCCCTCGACCACATGTTCTCTTAGTCACAATTGAAGATAATTGTTTGCTGGGGCTAATCACGAGCCTTTACTAGGTGAACTAAAAACCTTTAATCAGATTGAATTTCAAAAGAGAATTCGATCTCTTCGAAGCTAGAAATGATATTTGAGGCATCCATATTTGAGCTAACATGGTTATTAAATATAAACTCGACACATTTATGGAAGGGTCGTCCATCCGAAGAGGTGAGATTTTTTTGCAAATTCTAAAGAGATAGGAGATTGCCAGGAATAGTTCACATTAAACAATGTTTTGCAATTGCGTTTGCGTTACCGTCGCTTTGAACAGAATTTCTGTAATGACACAACATGTCAGATTGATATATGAGGAAACTCCGAATTGATGATGGGCTGAGACGTTAACCACATTGATGAAACACATGTATAAAATCTACATTAGTCCGGACTAATAGAGCAGTCACAGACGTTATAGACGTCAAATCCCATTTCACCTGAGCTCGATAGCCAGGATGAGTAAATTTAGCTACTCAGTGTGACACAGGATTAAATAGTTGCGGTGTTTTCATGTTATGTACAAATAAACGTATGGACAATCAGTTTTGCTTTCACACATAATCACGGGTGGGGTTGGGGGTGGGGGGCTGGAGCTGGGGGTTGCCCGGTCGTCTAAGGCGCCGCGATTGGCTGTGCAGAGTTGCGTGCCTTGGGCACGCCAGAAACCTATGATTGTGGTTTCGAATCCCGGTTCGCCCTGATTATGTTTCCAGGTTTGTCAGCACCATACCCGTGCTCGTGGGTTTCACCGATGTGGTAAACGTCTGAGACCTGCATCACTTCGGGTTTTCCTCCCACATTAAACTGACACGCCGCGATATAACTGGAGTATTGTTAAAAGCGGCGTTAATCCCAACTCACTCACTCACTTATAGACAATCACAAAAAACTTTGTACACATGATTTATGATGACATTTTCATCTGTCCATCTTAATATATGATCTATTTCCATTATTACTAACTAAACTGTGGAATCTCGCTCACTCTCACACTATCGCTTTGAGGCCCACACCCAAGGGGAGTTTAGGTAAGAAGGTTCGTCCCAAGCAACCTGTGCTGGATCTGGAGAGCAACTATATGAATCGGGGGTTCGGTTCGGTAACATGGTTAATTACATGTCATCGTTTCCCAGGATTGATGCTCATGATATCAGCCTACATATTGTCTGGTCATTGCTGACATTGCTAGGTCCGTGTACGGCCAAGCAGCTATGTTCTGGTAATCAAAGATGAAATGTAAATCATTCGCCAGTATTCCTTATGAATGCAAGCATGTTGAGATGAGATTATAAGCCGTGTTTGTTCCAGAAAGTACAATCTGATTTTTATCCAGTTAGGCTGACATCACACTTATAATTAGTGACTCAAAGAAAATATTTCTCCAAGGAGTACTTTACTTGTCTTTGATCTCAATCAGAAATGGACCGCCTCCGTGGTCTAGTGGTAGAGCGTCCGCACGGAGAGCGGAAGGTCCGGGGTTCGATCCCCGACCGCGTCATACCAAAAGACGTTAAAAGATGGTACTTGTTGTTACCCTGTCTGGCGCTCGGCATTAAGGGGCTAAAACAAGGACTGGTCGGCTCGGAGTCAGTATACTGTGTCTGAGTGGGGTACTCATGTTAAACTGCGGCATGGTATCTCAGTGTGCTAGCACTATAAATCGGCATCAGTCCGGACTAGTACAAGCAGCCACACAAACACACACACGTACATGCACGTCGCTATATAAGTGCAATAATCTTGGACGCGACGTTAAACACCATTTCACCTCACCTCAATCAGAAATGTGTGGAGACTATTTGCAGTTTCTTGGAAGGACATTATTACATGTATTTAATATTCTCACCTGAATGTGCACCGGTAGGAAGACAGACAATTATCAAAAACAGTCAGCCATACAAAGACAAATAAGAAAATGGAACGAAACGATATGAACATGTCGCTGTTTAATTCACTTTGTAAAAGTGCGCTAGCTAGGATTAACATGTCGGTCTGTTTGGAGTTGATTGTCAGTGGTATTCGTATACTGGTGTTGTAACACGTTATGACACTTAACATAATGGGATGAAATTGATATATTTTTTTTAAATGGTAATCTGTTCACATAGGTCATACATATAGTTCATCGATCATTCATGCCACCAATATATGTACGTGTGATTTAAAGCTCCGCCTCCGTGGTCTAGTGGTAGAGCGTCCGTCCGGAGAGCGGAAGGTCGAGGGCGTCAAACCAAAAGACATCAAAAGACGGTAGTCTTGTTACCCTGCCTGGCGCTCGGCATTAAGGGGCTAAAACAGAAATTTGTCGGCTCCGAGTCTACTAGCATACTGTGTCTGAGCGGGGTATTCATGTTAAACTGCGACAAGGTATCTCAGTGGGCGAGCACTATAAAATCGACATTAGTCCGGTCTAGTACAAGCAACCACACACACACGTGCATGAACGTCGCTATATAAGTGCAATAATCTTGAACGCGACCCATTTCACCACATCTCATTTCACATCTAAATACGCCGCCCACACTAACGGACTACTTTCATCGCTTCTGTTGCATTATAGCGCCGAACGATATCATTGATTTCGAACTGTTGTCTACATTTGTTTGTGTTTTAATGTCCAAATAATCAATCAGTGAAGTTATCTAACAGAACTAGAAGCAGACTGTTAGGGACGCATAAGCCATCAGAGACACTGCTCTGTACTGCCAGATCCGGTTAGGCTTTTCAAACCATTTGCTTTGTAGAGTTGCGTCTTGGTGCGTGGCGGGACCCCCGCAGATGTTGATTCTTGGTTTCGTAGTCCCATAACTTACATGTTTTAAGGTTTAAACAAATCGAACTGCATCCTTCAACATTAAGCTGACACGCCGTAGGATAACTGAAATAAATATTATGTCAAAACAGCGATAGACCCAACACGCTCACTCTAAATCTACCTTTTCCTCTCTGATTCTTCTTTTGCCAACGCTGAATAAGTGTTTCATTTACAAGAAGAAAAAGAAGAAGTATGTGGTCTCAGACATATTTCAAATCTATCCAATACAAGCCATGTTGTCTTGATTGTGATGAAGAGAAACACTCTGGATACCACATTTATTATTTGAAGGAAAACTCTGAGAAATGCAATTTCCTCTGTTAAAAAGGATGAAGTTATAGATTCTTAAGGGATAAAAACGTAATCGACTTTAACAGTCGACAATCGCCAGGAGTACCCTTTCAAAACCGATTTCTCTCTTTGATTTAATACATTTCCAGTAGATGGAATTTGTTTCCGGTTGTCTACAGTAAGCAATCTTCATGGTTATTTACTTCATACATGTATAGAAAGGGTGTTGAACTTTAAACCAATATTTGGACTCTAAAAAGGTATGGAGCTTTTTATCGATAACATACCCAGACATAACATGATCCAGTTGGTGTTTTTCTTTCAAAGTTCACGTACATGCATGTATGTTTTATATTCATCCGTTTAAGTAAGGGCATATGTGAATGTGAATAAGAAAACATAACCATCTTTGCACGAGGCTGTCCGTGCACGTTTGAAGCAAATTAATGCTAGTACTCGTAATTTGAACTTTGATAAAAAACCAAGCAATTTCATTTGAAGAAGTGATGTCAATGTACTTTTCGTAAGCCTCCAGCTCACATTGCATGCATTTCTTTCGCTCGTCCATTTCTAGTTAGGCTACATGTTCGTGAAGGTTAATAACAAGGGATCAAGATGAATGATGATTGTTCGTATTCATCTAGATGAATAGTTACTATTTGTAAACTCGAGAGTGAGTGAGTGAGTATGGTTTTACGCCGCTTTTAGCAATATTCCAGCAATATCACGGCGGGGGACACCCCAAATGGGTCCACACATTGTACCCATGTCGGGAATCGAACCCGGGTCTTCGGCGTGACGAGCGAACGCTTTAACCACTAGGCTACCCGACCGCCCCGTAAACTCGAATTTCTGGTGTCCCCCGCCGTGATATTGCTGGAATATTGCTAAAAGCGGCGTAAAACCATACTCACTCACTCACTCACGTAAACTCGAGAAGGAACGACAAACCACTAATTTTATGTAAGTAAATATCTTAATTAAAGTCCACTGAGCTCTTTAATTTTGAGTTGAGGTGAAGATTATTTCACTTATAATACGACGTGCATATATATGTGTGTCTGTAGCGGCGTGAAGCAGTCTGCTCTTGTACCGGTTTTATAGTGACAGACTACCGAGTTACCATGCAGCGGTTTAACATGAAAACCCACTGTGAAACAATATACTAGCTCCGAGCCGGCCGCTTCCTGTTTTGTCTTGGTATTGCCAAACGCCCGGAAGGGCAGGAATATACAGCTTAATGTACATGTACGGTTATATTTCACGGCCGCTGGATTGAGCCACCGACCTTCCCCTCTACAAGCAGACGAGCTATCCACTGGACCACAGAGGCGGTTCCTATGTCATGGCCTGTTAGTCCGGCGCCCGTCGTTTCGTAAAATTCAGAAGTCACTGGACCAGTGAAGATGAGACAAAGAAAGACACCCCAATTTGTGCAAGAGACCTGAATTCGTTAATCAATATGACACTCATGTGTCACTGCATGAAATGACGGGGCGATTGTACTAACTAACTAACTAACATTTGCATCCCGTAAAGTGAAAAATACGCTTGAAATATTGGTGTTGAATAGAAATATAGACTTAAGTAAATAGAAATGTTGTATAATTTGTTATAATCTGTTAAAATATATCGTATTCTGAGGTTGTGTGAATATGCAGAGGCATGAACAAGATGGACAAATCTGAGATCTAATAATGCTATTGTTTGGTCAAATAAACATCTTTATCAATAAAAGCTTTCAAAAGTATAGGGACAGATGTATTAGTCACTTATCCCAATTATTATACAGTCATTGCGTGAGCGCATTTCTCTACGGCGTTAAAAAATACCTAGTTGTCTGGTAAACTAAATGAACTCCTGACATCAAACGGGCGAACTTAATCTGATCCATGCATAATAACGCCTTTCAATGTTGTCAATCTCGTTTCGACCGCACCAGCAAACCCCAGTTAGAACGCAAGCTCCCCAAATTACGCTCCTTTTAGCGCTTTCTCATTTCAAGTAAACACTACTCATTTTTAAGTGACACGAGTTGACAGATTTGTTTTGAGCTGTAATTTGAATCAGGGTGTTGAAGTACTTAAATTGAGTTCTAAATTAAGTCTTATACTCTAGTCAAGATTATGATCTTTATTACTGCATTTACTATCGCCAGTAAACGAACGTTTTGAAAAGAAATTTATTCCATCAAAAAGGAAATGACATAAATCAAAGAGTGCCAAGTGCCTCTCATGTGAAATGTTTAATGTAGGGTCACTTAATATCATTTTTACAAATGTACCAACATCTCTCTCTAAGAATTGATTTTAATACAACATGGACCACTTCTTGTAGCATCTCTGCCAACCAAGGCTTAGACTCAGATTAGTGTACTTATATATAACTTTGGCGTTATCAATTGGAAAGCTCTTACTTTGTTCAAATGTTTGAAGGTGTAGGATTGTTTACAAATGATTATTCCATTCCTACAAACTGATCAGGTGCCAAATCAATGTTTGTCTGTAAATTGACATAAGAGATTAAATGTAAAGTGAACTAGACACAGACTCTTACGAATGCAGCAGGATTCATCAAGAACTCCTCTCTGTTAAGGAAGCTTTCAGTTCATTTTGTCCGTGTAAAGTCTGCGTCATTCTCTGACCCGTCGGTCGACAATGCTGATAATGTGTATGTTTGATAAGAGCCGACAAATTCCATAGGAAACAGCGTTTTCCGACAATTTCCAAGCGATCGGGTTCGCTTGCTTATTCTTCTAAGAATACCTCCGGCAGAAATGGAGTAGTGATATTGTATGAATTCCAAGTAAACCGAGTGAGGCCAGATCCCGCGGTCTACATCTCGTATAACACCACGTCCGCGTGTGTAGACAGATTATCCTGTGATAAGCAGACAATAGGCACGAACCGAGTGACAGGAGTGAACCGATTGACACGAACCAAGTGAAATTCTAATACCAACATGTACCAATACGAGTCACTATGTCTTTAACATCCGTCATATACCGTGAACACTGCTGAGTGAGGCATTAAACAACACACACACACACACACACACGCACACACACACTCACACACACACGCGCGCGCGCGCGCACGCACACACACACACACACGCACGCACACATACACACACACACACACACACTCATCATTGATTGTCACCCTTGATAAAAAACATATTTTGTTTAAATAAACAATGGTTTAAACTTGCATATGTAAAGATTATTTTCATTTGTGCATAGACTTCAACATTCAACAATTCTATTCATTCTTCTGTCTATAACACCAGAAATTGTTTATGTTCTGCAACAGAACATCGCTTTATATTCCAACTTCACGCACGGCTTTCACTGAAAAATATATTATACAAGGTACAGTGCCGGTGAATATTTATGATTAACATTATTGCAAAAGATCATAGAATTACTGGTATCAACATTGAAAATTTCCTCCGTGAAACAGTACCTCTTTTAACACCATTCACGTTTCCATGATAAGTTAGCAATATACCATCCATTAGGAAGTTTCATATTCGAAGCAAGTGTTGCCATGTTGAATGCGAAATAAATCAATGTATTTCACGGTGTTTTGAAATGATGAATGCATCTGCGATATTGTTTTCACATTTGGACTTGTGTTGTATTGCAAGATGAATATCCGATTATATTTGAGGAAAACCGTGATTATTCCAAGTTTTTTAGGCGAATCTGATACATCCTCAAACAAAAATATGGCTTTTTTAATCGACGTGAAATCAATCAACTCCACAGATTGTTCATCAGACGTAAAATAAAGTATTGCTTTTCCTTTGCTTAAAGTTTGTTTTGAGAGTGGTTCAAAATTTACACCTTCTTACGCTTTGAAGAAGAGAGTTCTATAGCATGAGAACTATTATTAATTATAGAATTTAATTTCTGGTTATGGCCAGGACAATATGATCTTCTATCATGTTACTGTTATTTTCCATTGTTTAAACTAATGTACAGCTGACTGATTTGCATGTAATTCAGATGACTGTATGACCTTTGGGGATGTTAAACGTGCATGCAAGAGTTACAGGTCGGTGACTGATACTGGTGGTCAACTTGAAGTATACTGTAATCACTGTCGTCGTATCCCACGTGTTGTGTGTCCGCGTCCAGGGTGTTCCTTTGCCTAATTATCCGTAGTAAGCTGGCAACACTACCAGTTTCGACGTGATACTTACCGGAGTTGTACATGTATATGGAATTGTAAGGTAAACGTGACGCACAAAGGCTTACCTGGTGTGATTGCAAATGTTGTCGTGTTTCCAGAATCATAAGATACCTTCCGGTGAATCCGACAAAACCCTTTCCATGTTCATAAGACATATCTGCCAAAAACGTCGATTGTACGATTCCGACTACATCATAAGCATGTGTTCAAGAATCACCAACCAATAGTGACGACACCAGGTGTTCGCGTATCCTGCCCCACGAGTTGCTTTCGTCACAAACACATGCAAAGACAAGTCAATTGCTCACCTGAAAAAAACACGGGTACATATGGTACAAGTCAAAATAGGGAATTGCATCGGACATAATTTTTATCACGGACGTGTCAAATTTGGAAATGTCCTCCACGTGTTTACCAAGACTCTTTGAAAGCTTCACTGAGGCCTTGAATGACGTAACCTGGATCAAACAACTTGTGACCAAGAGCTGTATGACGCTCTTTGAAGACAAAAACTATGTGGATTTCTTCTTCTTTATTCTTTCCGTGCGAATATTCGTTACAAGTGCCCTTACCCTGTCTGTTTGATACAGCATCTTCTACACATAAATGCCGCTGAAAAACACTGTTGTTTCCCGCTCACGGCACTGTGTACATTTCTCTCCTGTTATCTAACATGTCTGCCGTGACACTGTCCTCAGTTGCAATAAACACACATCACTCGACACTGTCATCCTGGGTCGGGTGTAGTGTCTGAAACTCAGCAGAGTAGACTGGGAGCCTTAAGGGCCAGTACATTTAAAACACTGTAGGCCCAGCGGGAAACTGAAGGCCCAAACATTTTAGCTGAAGCAGGGAGACATACTCTTGGAAAATATTTTACAAACCAAAACCAGACAGCCAGACGTTTTTAATGCTGTCACATCACCACCAAAAGACTCGGTGGTGGTAAATGAAGCCTACATTTATTAGGAAATTATCAGCTTGTAAAACATCTTTATGACTACATGTTACACACCATTTGAAAGGTCATAAACATAAATTTCTGTTTATCAGATTACTTAAATAATGCTAAATACACAATTACTTAAATAAACTGCAGGCCGTAAAGGCCTACTGAAATTTATAACTACCAGCCCGAGAAGAAATCTGTCGACAGGCAGATGTCTATTTCGAAATAAATAGGTTTATATCTTAATTAATTAAAAGTAAATAAAAGCGCAAGAACCCTAATCATAATCCTTAATTAGAAATCCATTAGAGTCCATTGTACAATTCTGACTAGGTTTATGAATCACTATCAAAAGTGAGTGGGTGAGTGAGTATGGTTTTACGTTGCAATATTTCAGCAATCACGATGGGGGACATCGGAAATGGGCTTCACACATTGTACCCACTAGGCTACCCGACCGCCCCCACCATCAAAAGGTTTCTTGCAAAACCAATATCATTGAATAATTTCAAAAACTTAATTTCATGTTACGTTAAGTAAGTGTTATATCTTAAATGACACTTTCAATGACATGCACAGTCAATACCGATAGATCCTTGCTCGCCGCTGCTGTCAGATAAGGCTGTAACATCAGATGTGACCTGCCAGTTACGGTATCGTGTTGGCGTTCTATACACACTCGGTAATGTACGTTTCAGCATACATGTTGGTAGGTTGGTTGGTTGTTGTTTAACGCCGCACTCAGCAATATTCCAGCTATATGACGGCGGTCTGTAAATAATCGAGTCTGGACCAGACACTCGAGTGATTGACATCATGATCATCGATCCTAGCATTTGGGGTCAATGACATGCATCAACCAAGTCAGCGAGTCTGACAGACCGATCCCGTTAGTCGCCTCATGCCACAAGCATAGTCGCCTTTTACGGCAAGCATGGGTTGCTGAAGACCAATTGTACCCCGGAACTTCACGAGTCTCAGCAGACATGTAGGATACACAACGTTATATGTTTTCACAATAGCTTTCATCGATGTGATTCATATTGATTAAGACATATTTCCATGAAACAAAACAATATTTTTGTTTTATTGCATGAACAGGTGGAGATCGTAAAGTTAGTGACTCCAGTTTAACTCTGCAGCCAGCAGTATCCCCGCCAAAGGCAATTCAGTGACAACCAACCAAGTCACCAAGCCTGATCACCACCCGATTCATCATGGAACAGCCAGAAGCAGAATGTGCACTTCAATTATTTTTGTGCATGTATAGACGCATATTACTGCATAATGTAAATATCAGCTATTAAACAATGTATGAAGCTTCAAGATTGTCTTGTCTGTTTAACCTTCTTTTGGGTCAGTTCATTATTTTAGAGGTAACACAGCACTTGACTTATGTGCAGTCAGCTGTAAATTTGATTTGATAAGGGTGTATGCGAAATGGGTTGTAGGCGAAATGAGGACAGGCCCATATATCATGATCACAGTGAGAATAATAATGACAACAATATGTCCGGTTTCTGTGTCAATAGTCATATATTCTTCGGATAATGATACGAATAAATGAATTAACGATCCGTAACACTGGAATAGCATGTCATTACGTCACAACGTGAGACGGGCCTATACCTCATCTCTCGCTCTCAGACACGTTAGTCACAAAGATGCAATTAAATTGTGTTTGTCTCCAGTGAAAAGCACAAAAGATATTGTTTTCCAGAGATCGTGACTTTTATACCATTCTATCTTTACCAATTTCCTGAAATATTCCTCTGTTCATTTCGTCTGTCTTTATCTTCCGGTATATGACCTGTGTGGCAGAATTCTGGATAATTAATGTTATCGGCGGATCTTTCTGTCATTAACAAAAAGTTTCCTGACGTTTATTCTCAGCATGAAGGAAAATTAACAACTTCTGTAAAATCGAGTGTGGTATTACTTTCTGAGTTATCTACAATGCTCATCACACACTTTGAAGGGAGAATCCTTGAAGGGGAAATCGTGATTTATATTTGTCTTGGATTTGTGTTCCTATGAGTAAGGCATATAATGCTATATCAAGGTTTTTAAATAGTTATTTAATCTGGTCAGTTTCCTGTACGTCTAAAGGTGTAAACCTTAAGGGATTTGAGCTTTAAGGCCTAATAAACTGTGCGCGCTGATTAGACTAAATGGGATGCTCAAACAAAACTGGAAATATATCAACATAAACCACGTTAAAATATACACTGTAAAAATAATGCATTTGTCTACACATAATTCATTTGTTAATTAGAGAATGTTCCACTTTACCGTTTTCACGGAATATTTCATGAGTTCAGTATGACATTGAAGTATGTAACATGGCAGGTGTTCTTTACCACAGCTTAATCAGTTAATTGTAATGGTCTACTTTTAACGAAGGCTCTGAAGCAAGGAAACACCAGATATTGGTAGACGATGTCAAAACGCCAACGCCTGAGAGCACTTATGCTGTTACTTATTGCATACCAGGCTGTGATCTTACCCTTAGAATAGAAGGGAGAAGTCCGTGAGTCAGTGATCAGTCAAAGAGATGTTCCAGTTCCAGCACGGGTGGCTCAGTCGCCGCGATTCGCTGTGCAGACTTGCGTCCCTTGGGCAAACCAATGATTGTGGGTTCGAATCCCGTTTCGCTCCGATTATGTTTCTAGGTTTGTCAGCACCATACCCGTGCTCATGGGTTTCACTGAAGTGGTAATCGTCTGAGACCTGCATCACTTCGGGCTTTCCTCCCATATTAAGCTGACACGCCGTGACTGGAATACTGTTAAAAGCGGCGTTAAACCCAACTCACTCTCACTCATTCCCTAACGCAGTTGTTCCTTCAGGCAAAGGAGGCTACACTCTCTTTCAGTGCCGGTTCTCTAGATTCTAAAAGGTGCTGCACCGAAGTCAATCTGGATAAGCTTGCCTCCATCTGCGTCTTCAATATTCATCATGACTTCAATCAGACGATAGATGTTGGGGTCTCGAGGAGGAAGAGACTTGTTCAGCCGATAGTGGAACTCTTCCAGTTTGTTGTTGGTCCGGGGCCTTGAGTTTCATGAAATGATCGTAATTGCGTTAATAACATAGTTTGGATGTCTAAACAATTGCCATTAAGTACCTTACTTACAGCTTGGCCTTGACATGATAGATAATTAAAGAGACATTTCAATATTGTAAATGTATTTGGTGTCACGTGATCGTAAAACGATGCTTATTGTGTTAATGACACCGTCCGGATGTCTGGAAATGGTCATTAAGTTACTTACAGGTAAGGAAAACAATAGACTGGATTTTAAGTGGACACTTCCAAAACATATGTTTGATGTTAATGCCTTTGCTGGCTGAGCTTCAGCTTGGCCTTGACACCAATGATAATTAAAGAGACATTTCAATATTGTAAATGTATTTGGTGTCACGTGATTGTTAAACGATGCTTATTGTGTTAATGAAACCGTCTGGATGTCTGCAAATGGTCATTAAGTAATTTACAGATAAAGAAAACAATACCGGTAGATTGGATTTAAGTGGACAATTGTGATAGCATATGGCTGATGTTAATTAACTTTGATGAGTGTGCTATATCTGCTGATTTTTCAATTTTGTAAATGTATAGAATGAATTTACACGAAAAATATGGCTAGTGATAATTAGCTTTGCTAAGTGAGCTACGTCTGCTTGGCCTTTTGCATGAAGGATAACTAAAGCGACATGTCAATACTAGTAACTGTTTAAAATGCATTACATGATATATATGGCAAATGTATACACAATATATACATAAAAATTAATATAGGTGTGAATTAATTATAAATTGTGCACTGTCACAGAACAATAATCTGAAATATCTTACAACACAGATTACCTAGATCGTTGACGGCAGATCATTGATGCAAACTATGTGACTAGATCACTGATCATCCATTATGACACCTGCTCTACCGGTAGCATCGCCTCTCAAGGGGCTGTGATAATTCCATGTGAAGGTCGTCCATTATTGATACTTATAATAGTGTTAAATCGAAAGTTTTAATTGTTCCTTAGATCTTGTTTTTTTCAGACAGGTTTTAATTTATTTTTTGTAAGCGGATTGCATGGCTAGACGCGTGAGTTATTGTTCTTATCTCAGGCGATAAGCACCATCATAATAAGTAGGGCAGAATTTTGATTGTCCAAATACATGCATGTCTACATTACGCGGTATACAAGACTGTTATGATCATGAAACAATGCAGTTTTGTTTGTTTGTTGTACCACACATTCATCAAGCGTTTTTCCCGGCTGTCTGTAAATACTTCAGTCTGAAACAAACAAAGTAGTGGTTGATGTGAAGAATGACCCATCCCTTCGTGGTACGTTGACATACTATCAAACAAGTCACCAAACTTGACCACACGATCCATTTGGACGCTCGTTCGCCAAACATGGGTTGCCCATTTTAGCCCGTTATACCCACAAATAACGTGGTTAGTATTTTTCAGCATACCTAACTCACTCTAGTTTCCGCTCAAACTCTTACAAATTATAACTTTCTTACGCTTCTGCTCTCAAGTAAAATTTACGCATTTCTTGTGCAATAGTTACTGTCCCCACGCTGGCAGAATCGCTGTGACGACAACTCTAGAGCTGTTATTTGTTCCTTGGTGTTGAATTACCGACATGTGATGATACACTGATTGGAACCAAGTATCCAGAAGCCCGCTTATAGACTCGAGAAAATGCCCTAATGACTCCCGGTAACTGAATGTCATACATCCAAGTCCATATAATCATCTTCACAACTCCTTGCAATGTCGACTTCACGACACTTTGAGAAGAAGAATAGGCCCACTGAGAAGAAAATTACATCAGTCAGCTCCTTAATATCTTTTTACTGTGAGTAGTTTTGTGTTTGTGTTCACGTGGCCAATTGGACCTCCTTGATTTTCTCTTCCTTAACCGAAGTAGGTTAATGATTGAATGTCACACTGGGTTGGCTTCATGTGCTACGTCCCTGTTTTGTGATAGGTCAAATAATTTATCTTCCATAATATTGTAGGTTTTTAAAGGAAACACGCAATTTATCAAGTAAAAGTAGCTACAAACTGGGTTGTGCATGTACATGTTTTAAATTGTTTGCGTTATTATAGAGTTTTGTCAGAGTGTGCGTGTAATGTCTGAACGATTATTAAATTAACAAAATCGCAACTGACCTGTTTCAAAACATATATCGTCACTAAACACCTTTGCATGTTATATTATGTTACCATAATCTACAATAAAATGACAATTTAAGTCAGTTAGTAAGTGTTCAAAGTCGTTCAGGTGAAATTCTCAGTAATATCATAGCATGTCAGCTTTAAGTTGGATATTAATCAAAAGTGATGCTGGGCTCACACTTTTGCCACTTTTCTGGCACCCAAGAACAAAGGCCAACACAATTGGGATACGATGACATGCATCAACCAAGTCAACGCGCCTGACCACCCGATCCCGTTAGTCGTCTCTAACGACAAGCATGGGTTCCTAAAGCCCTATTCTAACTTTTCACGTGTCTGCAAGTCTAATGGATTTATGTTTCCACGTGATATATCAGTTATTTTATATTTATAAAACAATCAGTTGTTAAGTTCAATGATAGTTATCAAATGTACAGGTACATGTAATTTATAAACGTTTTGCTACCTTCTTCATTTTTTAAGAAGTACAGATAAAATAATACCTGTCCTGCGTAACCATAACACAATGTGAAATCCTAAGTCACGCAGCTCAGGCACATCTGTAAATTTAAGGAGTGGCTAGACTGAGGATACATTTGCAGTGCTTCCAAGTTTCAATAAAGTAATTTAAACAACACTTTGGCCGTCTGTACGCTCTCCCTTCATGATCTGGAGAAGTCTAGCATCGGCTGGTCATCCTAATTACACAGTGTGAATGTCTCAATTTCACACTAAGTACAGTGTCTAGACATAGAACGGAATTTAGCACCAGGCCTCCTTACATCCTTGAATATCTTAATTAAGAAAAGGCATGTCGAAATTGCTGGCCATACAGAAACGCTATTTCCTCAAGAAAATTAAAGTAAAATGCAACGTATTTTCGTACCAGCCATTAATGTTCCAAAAGTCAGTAGCGCAGCATAATGAGAATATATGGCAATTGTTTTGTGATCAGAAAGGATATACTAGTTAGTATCTGAATTTGTACTGGACTTAATAATACACTAGTGCTTACAAATGTTAATGTTAAGAAAAATGAAGGAGTTAAGACCCTACATCACACAGATCATCATTTGTTGTGACACAGGTAAGACAAGTGTATGAATATAAACGTCAGCACTTTGCAAATGCTTCGTTTTGGAAATCGAATTAAAATTTTCATATACACATATGTACAAATAGGAAACATATATGAATGGCATGCCCATGTAAAGGCTCCTATAATCTGCAGTCATGGTTGTGGTCATGGAGTACATGTACACATCGCCACAGAAACATGGTAACATGTAGGGAGTAATCTATTCTATGATATCATGTATACTGAAGAACACAAGTTAAGCAAGTTCATATCTTTTTCAAATCCTCCCAATATTATTCATTTAATGTTAAGGTTAAATAGAATGTCAGTTAGTATGAATGATCAATTGATTACGTTTCAATTTGGCTCTGCCAACTCAAGTCATCGGGTATTTTTCTTTGCTTGGCAGTGTAACAAGCGTAATTGGAGCTGTACAGCAGGGTTCTGTGTAATAAATACTACTGACACCGACAAGTCAGGAGCCATTAGTGATAACGAAGGAAATACATAATCAAGAGTCCGTAAACATGACTAAAGATCTGATGTATACCTGCCACTGGCGCGATATCGTCATCTGATCAACTAAATATGTCCTCCATTATTCTGTGTCTTATAACTTCCTACTGTGATCTATGATACAACCCCTGGATTTCTTCTTTACCTTACCTTCGTCTTTGTCTCGATTAGAAAATAGCGATTAAAATATCGAGATATATCCTCTGTTCAGTTCGTGGACATGGAGATATGGGGTGAGATGGTGGCGTGACTCTCGCGAATACATGGTGCCATCTCTGATTTTCAGTGATCAATTCCTATAGTTTTTCACCGCTATTTTGCCTTTTACGCCGAATGGCATCTGGCATCATTCGGCAGATAATTGAGACTGAATATTCTTTGGCATTGGCGTTATATATTTACATGTTATGCTTGCACATTGCATGTCAACAGATGCATACGTTACATGTAATGTTTCACATAGCACGTCAACAGGATTATACTGATCCTGGGACGTGTGCAATGCGTGTGGAGAGATCGGAGACATCGGAGGCGTCCATTGGATGATTACATTTCCTGTGAGTAATAACCTAATTTGAATCTTCTACCAAACAAATTGTCTGTCTAGAAAACCTTTATTTATAGGATACAATTCTTCTGAGAAAATCTAATTGCATAGGTATAATGAGAAACACAATTTCCTTCCAGCGGCTTTTTCTCCAAATTAATATATTATCCTTTTTAGTGTAATAAGCAGTTACACGTACCTTGAATATAATATCAGTACTAATTTCTTCGTTGACGTATGTCTGCATGTAACAAACGAAACTGAAGATAAAAAATATACCGATAAACGTTGATGTATTCCTTGGTTACGTGGTTTCTCGTCCTCTATCAGATCGTGACTTGAAATATTGTGTTTATAGGTTTCAGCAATTGAAATTGTAGACTTCAACCAAACTTATATCAAACTAAGCACTTTGTATATAGAGCGAGTAAATGCGTGAGTTTGTTGCATTATTGAAGTGGTTTGTTTGTTTGTTGTTTAACGCCGCACTCCGCAATATTCCATCTATATGACGGCGGTCTGTAAAATAAACGCGTCTGGACCAGACAATCCAGTGATTGACATCATGAGCATCGATCCACGCAATTGGGATCGATGACATGTATCAACCAATTCATGGAGCCTGACCACCCGATCCCGTTAGTCGCCTTTTACGACAAGCATAGTCGCCTTTTACGGCAAGTATAGGCTGCTGAAGTTCTATTCTACCTCGGAATCTTCACGGGTCTATTGTAGCTGTATATGAATCCGGTCCTTCGGTGCGACGGGCGAACGCTTTAACCATAGTCTACCTCACTGCTACTTTGTACATAGACAGTGTAACTGTAACAGGCACGGATTAAAAATGAAGAGTAAGAGAATGTTGTTTAACATCACTGTCAGAAGTACAAATACGCTTCATCACTGTGGCTTGTAAATCATCGTGTCCGGGCTAGCCAAACAAGTGATTGACATTATGAATAACGTTTCACGTCTTCGGGACATCGTGACAAACATGAAGAGTGATGTGCTGCAGCAGATTTTTCTATGTTCATTCCTCATATATCTTCATGAAAAACGTACTCCTATTCAACCCATTTGAAGGACAATAGTTCCTAACGTTATGACACGGCTTACCTTAACTATTATACATGACGTTTTAACTGTATTTGAGAAGGCCAATCTAATTATAAACGCAACAGTATCATTTCTATGTTAATTTTGTGCTGAACTTTAAACCTCCACTAATTAATATGAAGGACCAGCTATGTGATTTAGCGTGAGTTAAAATGTGCTTGCTCAAAACATCCAAGAAACAGATGACTTCATTTACAGAATCAATTTAGACTGTGGTATTTATACGATACTTATTACTACCAGTCATGTCATTAGAAAGAATCATATTGCCTGGGAGTCATTCCCGAAATGACACATAGAGATGCAATCCGCTAGATATTAAGAGTATAATTGTTTTACTTCCACCATGGTGTTGATATGTCATTGAATTGATTCATACATATTAGCACTCTGTAAAATGACCTTCAAGACGGCAATACCATTTATGTAAGTGAAACCAAAGTACAAAAATAGTTCATATGGCACAACAGACTCACGTGACTGATCATTATGCCATTATGATGAATGCTAACATACATTGTCACAGAACTATTAAACAATACGTAGAAGAAACAATAATAACAATATCATTTTGCCCTCAAAACAAGCACAGGGTGCACATGAAGTAGAATCACATTTATAAATTGCTGTTCATCCAATGTAGTGATTATGTATAGTTGCTTCAGTATCTTCGTCATGACATTACATTGCATCATTACTGTCTAGATCTTTTCAGAATAATTAATAAAATAAATAATCCTTCACATGATCATAAGAAATATCTCTTCAACGTCTATTGTAAACACGTCCCTTTTTAATTCTGGAAACCGATTTGTCCAGGACCTATCCCATGCTGTGGCCAGTTTCGGTCAAAGGTATTTCCAAAACTCAACATGCTCTTTTTATGGGTACTAAGAAAGAAAGAAATGAAAATAAATGTTCCAAAATCTCAAAACTTAAACTATGTCGCCCATGAACCTGCATGAGCATGGGCAGGCCAATGGGCGAGAATATTTTCTTTTGCTCAAAACTCATGTTTTTTGTTGGGGAAATGTTATAAAGGTGTTCCTGCGAAAAAGTATGGCTCATGGGCGAGTATAATGATACTTGTAGAAACACCATTACATATTTCCAAAACAAAAACATGAGTTTCGAGCAAACGAAAATATTCTCGCTCATGGGCCAAATATTTTAATAAGGCCATAAATTAGTTGAATTAAGTTCAAATAAGTTGAATCATGTGGCATGATACTTGTAGAAACACATTTATATATTTCCAAAACAAAAATATGGGTTTGAGCAAAGGAAAATATTATCGCACGTTGGCAGGTCCGTAGGCGAAATAGTTTAAATTTTGAGATTTCGAAAGTTTTTTTTATATTTTGTCCATAGTATGTACCCATGGAAACAGCATGTTGAATTTTGGAAATACCTTTGACCGAGACTGGCCACAGCATGGAGAGTTTCTTGACAATGGGTTTCGAGAATTGAAACGTGACGTGTTTGTACGATTCCTTCTGAATCAAAGCCATGAAGGAGCTTTAATGTTTTAAACAAATTTCCTCAAATAAACAAATAAATTTGAAACTGTATTGGCAAACAAGCCGTGGCCTTTTTTAATGCCACTCCGGAAAACATAATGAAATGATCAATAACGACATGGTGATTCGTGTGTGTAGAACACAAAATATGGTCTCTTATCAACATTTTCTTCAAAAATCTAACCAATATCATCCATCATTGTGAGTCAAATATTTAAACATTTAAACTAAACAATAGATTCAACAATACAGTTATTCGCAGATTTCCTTTTCCAGACTCTTAGAGTATTTTAAAGTATAAGTTATACCCCTTAACAAAATGCTAATTAGTGTTCTTTACCTAACCATAATTGGGACATATAAGGGCATAGTGTGTTATCCTCATTAGGCATGAACGTAAGGTAGGTCGCTACAGCTTAAACTAAGACGAGAATGCATAATTTGACAAAACCGTCCCCAAAATGTACATCTAATCCTAACCCTATTTCCTAATTTTGGAGAGATGCGTTTTTCAAATTTAACTAAACACGTTCGAAGATAGTCCAATTTCTTCACATAATGCATACCACAAATTAGAGGTATCTAGAAAAAAATGATCTAGGATAAAATTATGTTCTTTATTTTAATCACATTAATTCATTTCAATTTTGTGAATTATAAGATATACCGGAAGAGATATTATCAGGAGAAAGGTTGTATGGATACTCAGGTGTTTTTTCCATGTACCATTTGGAAAAACACTTTTAATTTTTGAAATGACTACTATATTCAAGAGGTATAATATTCGTTTCACTTTATACCTTTCTATGTTTAGTACCTCTTGGTGCACCACATATTGTCCGTAAGGCATCTAGCTGCAAAATTTCAAGTACAGTTTTTCTTCTGATTAGTACAGTTGTCCCACATTTGACTACAATAATCAATAAAGGGTAAAATGAAAGATTTGTACGGGGTAACTTTGTCAGCAATTGTTTCTTTTTCAGGTGTCTAGCCATCATCTTTTTGTAAAGTTAATCCTTAATGTTTATGAGTATCTACTTCCGTAAACAGAGTGCCTTGCATATATAATATAGGTGCCAGAAGGTTTCTTGAGAACTGCATACACATGTTTTTTCGGGATTAAACTTTACTTGCCATTTTCCCGCCATTTTGATATTCTTTCAAGATCTTCATTTACTATAAAGAGATCGTCAATAATAACAAACAAGGGTGTATCGTCTGCAACTAATCTAATATCGCAATCAATATCATTAACTAGATGATTTATATAGACTCAGAAAGTAATGGCCCTAAAATTGATCCGTGTGGAACGCCAGTCCACAGAGATACTAGATCAGACATAGTCTGGTACTTCCGTGTGTTACAAAATGCTACATAGAAAAACATCTGAATATCTATACAACCTTGTTCCTGACGAGATCTCTCCCGGTATATCGTATTGCCTGACGCCGCACATCCGTCACAAACCAGACAATCAATTGATCGACGGACCAGAAAATCAAGTGACACGATAGTGCATTTATTGATTAAAATGATATGTTAAGTTCGAAGTACGTCTGCTATGTAAAAGTGCAGACGTTCTGCTGCTGCTTACAAGTAAAGAAAAACGTTTATAAAATATAATCGTTTTGCAAAACAGTGCAGGTCAGTTATAATGTCCAGGCAAAAACAATTATTTGGTAGATGATTAAGCATAGATAAATGCTACAGAGCTTATGATGAAACTCGAGGACTTCGGAAACACAGTGACTGGTCAAGGTGGCGTTATACCAAACCTTCTCATTTAATCACAAATGCTCTAGTGAAAATAAGATGGCGGTACTGAAACGCAGGAGAGCCCCCATGTTCTGGTAAAGGTAACGGTCTAAAAACAAACTGTGATCCGTAACCTGAATTTAAATGTCTTCATGATATATAGATATCATCTTCATAAAATCTGCTTTTATGACAATGCGAGAGTTGTACATGTAGGCACAGCTGCTCCAGTCGTCAGATAAGTTGCATCTCGAATTGCATTCTGGTTGTGATTCTTTGTTTGTAAGAACAGTCTCTGTGCTGGTGAGTTTAATTAAAGCAACAAACGCCCTGCATGTCGGGTTTCAAACCATGTTGTGATCATCAGTCCCCGTGTTGTGATCATCAGTCCCCGTGTTGTGATCATCAGTCGCCGTGTTGTGACTGACCACTCACTCACTTCAAGTCATTAGTGATTGTTTTACCGTACTGATAATAAACATGTATGTTACCGGGTGAACTGGGCTATGAGACAATGTTCACATGATCGTTGTCTACTGTAACTGTTTTGTGGACATTTGATTTATGTCATGTTAGTTTCCACAGCTGGCTAATAAATACATTTACGTGGATATAACGATTTGTTTGGACAAGCACTTATTTTGTGAAACCCATCATCGTTCATTACCGAAAATGTTCATAGTAAATATGTTAATATTCATGCGTTTACCAAACGAGAAAAAATATAACACCATTTATGAAAGCACAAGTCGTTTCTACCTATGGAAAAAAGATTGGTTATTTCATGACGTCCCGTTGGGATTTTAAGTTAGAATTTGTCCCTAGCAACGTTTGTTGGCCGTTTTGGAAGTAAGACGCACTGAACAGATATGCCTGTTAGACTCGGCGATTGCCCGTATAATCGTACCCCGATATATATTCCTGGAAAGTGCCGCTTTAGTCATCTAACAAACTAATGAAGCCTTTCCATTCTTGTATATACATGTATTCCAATATCATTGAAACAAACTCGGCAATAAAGACTAAATTTTTAATTTGAATTTAAATTGAAGGCACTCATCAATTTGTTTTACACTTACTCAGTATATGTAAAATCATAATTATTATCTTAACCAAGGTCATTTATTGCACCATGCAATTATTGGCATACATTTCCCACAGAGACATCGACGCAGGTGAAACTTTATAACACCTCACTGAGCATTAAAAGTTTGCTTTATGCTGACAGGCTAATTCACGCCAGTGCCTACGTTCTGTTCATTATTTGTGGAGTAAATAGTAACGTGGTGTGACATCATCGCATTGTCGTAAATACTTTAATTAAATAATCAATTTTTCATTGACGTCAAATACGCTTTTAGTGATTTCGTTTCACAAAAGATTGACACAGCTGATGTTCCCACAGTTTTCTGGCCATTATCTGTAGAAGACATTTGATGACTTCGGATTATCTGGCCCTCGTGAAAGTTGACCTTCGTCACGGCTCGGGATTTAAAACGTTTATTCATTGGGACAGATAACGTGTAATTCCTCGTAGCTTGAAGGTTAATCTCCAAGTGACAATTATCAGTCTCGTAATATCAATAATCCTTTTTCAGTACGTTGTTGTTAACTATCCCCAAATGGATACTATGTGTGAAACCCATTTCAGGACAGACCTTCCCCCTATATACAGTTTGTTTGTTTGTTTGTTTGTTTAACGCCGCACTCAGCAATATTCCAGGTATATGACGGCGGTCTGTAAATAATCGAGTCTGGACCAGACAGTCCAGTGATTGACATCATGAGCATTGATCCTCGCAATTGGGATACGATGACATGCATCAACCAAGTCAGCGAGCCCCACCACCGATCCCGTTATATAATTAGTCGCATCTCACGACAATCATAGTCGCCATTTACGGCAAGCTTGGGTTGCTGAAGACATAATCTACCCCGAATCTTCACGGGTCCCCCAAAATACAGACGCACTCACTTCAATATTAAGGTTGTGTGATAATAATCTGCTTGGCAACATCAATATTAAACGGCTACGTTAGAACTGTTTGTTTCTCTGTTGTTTAACGCCACACTCAGCAATATTCTAGGTATATGACGACGGTCTGCACATAATCGAGTCTAGACCAAATAGTCCAGTGATTGACATCATGAGCATCGATCCTCGCAATAGGGATAAACATCAACCAAGTCAGCGAGCCTGACCACCCGATCCCGTTACTCGACCAGCTCAGTCGCCTTGTACAGCGAAATAATTTATTTTTCTTCAGCTGCAATCAAGTCGTGACCATCTGACATTCACGGTTCACAGTGTAATAATGATTATTATAAGGTCTTTATCTTTATAGGCCATTGGATATACTAAACCATTCTACAATGTTCCCTTTGATGTGACGGAGTATTAATCGTATCTCCCATTCGTGTAGCTATCTGTAATCGTGCACGTCACCGTGTTTTTAGTTACGCTGTCACATTTATATTCAGTTCTAATCTTGTTCAATTTCACAGTATTTCTGAAGTATCAAATTCTGTGGACAAAGAGCTGAACGATGTTTCAAGTTACTTTGTGAATAGGCTGGTGAACACCATGCATAATTGCCCTTAAGCATGTACAAAGACGTGTTATTTGACAATAAACCTCGTGTGTTTCTTAAAGGCAAGGATTATCAAATTAGCAGAACAATTTATAAACTAAGGTTCTTGATGTGCGACAGTAGCAACATTAATAAGATAATAACATGGTATGCGTAGTAAGTATTCTCGTCAGCTTTTATATAAATTCTAGACAACAATGATATTCATATTCAACTTCATGGATAAGAAGTGTTGGTTCAAAGTTTAAAGAATTTATTGTCCAGAGCACATGGTAACAGAATGTTATAGAGACTGCCATTTTGTTTCCTACCAAAACTCGAACTTATAAAAATTGGAAATGGTATGCGGAAAGTGAAAAGTAAAAGCGGAACAAAATAATCTGTAGGACTACAGTCTATTATAACAATGGGCATATTATTGTTATAGCAATGAATGCAAGGCGATTGACATTTCTGGCCTGAGCATCGACGCAGTCATAAAGAAAAGTGATGTGTTTTAACATGAACAGAAGCCAAATACCCCTCGAAATAGTTGTTATGTATTTCATATGTGTACAAATTAAACTTTGCTAAGCAAGTCATGTTTGGTTGTTAATGTCAATATAGCTTTGCTGAAATACTTGAGCAACATTCCATTTATCAGTTTTGTCCTGGTTTTTCAATTTCTCCAAAGACATAGAAATATACGAACTGGTTAATACTCAAAACCAGCCAAACATTCTGTTTATGCAAGAATACATATATATGTAATGCGAGATTACAAGTGTAAAATCATGTTAAAATCATTTTTGCTGTTGAGTTAAATCGAACTACACATCGATCAACATTATTAAGATGATACCGAAACTGTCCTACGGCAAGACTGGAACTGTTCTTCTCAACTTAAGATGTATTGTAAATACCATTTCTAGATGGGTTTGATTTTTGGGTTTGAATGCACGTTTCGGCCAGTATATTTTCACAAATTGGCTGCCTGTTATCGTGAATCGTAAAATAATGATAAATGTAATCAAAAGCACAAGAGAAGAGAACTGTTCCATATCAGTAACAACGTTCCCGTGAAGATCTGGATTAGAAGAGGTCTTCAGCAACCAATGCTTACTGTAAAGGGCATCTGAGCTGGTCGTAAGTGGCGACTAACGAGGTCGGGTGGTCAGGCTCGCTGACTTGGTTGATGTATGTCATCGTATCCCAGCTGCGTATGCTGTCAATCACTGGACTGTCTGGTTGATGTATGTCATCGTATCCCAGATGCTCATGTTGTCAATCACTGGACTGTCTGGTCCAGACTTGATTATGTTCAGGCCGTCGTCATATACCTGGAATATTGCTGAGTAGGGCGTTAAACAACAAACAAACAGTACCAACGTGGACATTTAATATTGATGGTGCCAAGCAGATTATTATCAGCAGCCATAATATTGAATTGAGTGCGTCTGTATGTTTGGGGAAGGTCTATCCTGAAATGGGTTTCACACACAGTTTCCATTTGGGAATAGTTAACAATAACGTACTGAAAGTGCATTATTGATATTACGAGACTGATAATTGTCACCTGGAGATTAACCTTTGAGCCACGATGAGTTACACGTTATCTGTCCAAGTGAATTAATGTTTTGAATCCCGAGCCGTGACGAAGGTCAACACTATTTCACGAGGGAGAGATAACCCGAATTAATCAGGTGCATTCTACAGACGATGGCCAGAAAACTGTGGGCTTTCCGTTGACAAGTACAAATATCAGCAGAGACAAACTTTTGTGAAACGAAGTCACTTTAAGCGTATGTGAGGTCATTGAGCAATAGATGATTAAATTAAATTGTTTACGACAATGCGTTGATGTCACACCACGTTGCTATTTACAATAACACACACTTTCTTATTAGAATTACCAATCTTAGTTAATGACATGACGCCAGGAACGTAAATGAGTCGTGATATAAAACACATACAGCATCTGTTTACCCTGGGGCGATGGGGTATCCTTGTGCTTAAAGCGTTCCCCCGTCACGCTGAAGGCCTGGGCTCGATTCCCAAAATCGGTACGATGTGCGAAGCCCATTCCTGGCGTTCCCTCGCCGTGATATTGCTGGAATATTGCCAAAAGCGGTGTAAAACCACACTCACTCACTCTATTTACCCTAATAAATGATATCCTGAGGAAATTGTAGGCGGTACATGTACAAAATAAGAGCTGTTCTTCTTGCCAGCACCTAAGGTCATTTTGTAAATCGTGGTCGTTTGTCAATTACTACCGTTTAAGCAACTGGCACTCAGCAGATATACTTATCTGGAGCGCTACTGATCCACTGTGCTGAGTTACGAGAGTCTTAGTGAGTCGCGGCTCTTTGCTCTACTGGTTATCGCGCAGTGAGATATAGCTGGATCATGTTATATTGCATCCGACAGGCTGTATAGGTTTCAATGTCTTCATTCCCAAAAATAAGATAAGGCTACATAAAGACAAAACCGGTGAATGTGTGATATTGTTTGATATAACTGAAGTAACATGTAACTTATATCTGCCACTCAAAGATATTACTGCTGACGTACTAATGTGGGCTGTTTTTTAAATTTGGACTTGGTTACATATGATTGTATACTCACCGCCAAAAGAAACGCGAACCATAGAAACACATTGAGATGTATGTACGTTAAAAATAGCTTTTTCCAATGTGAACCAATTAATTATTAAACTAAAAGTCAGTCAAGTGTTACCACGGAGTGTCTTTATTCTTATCACGATACGATGCAAGTGATTTCCAAACTTCACACGCTAATCCTTCACGAGACAAATGGTGCATCTCGAGTAATTGATCTATGACGTCACATGTGATGCCTTCATGTGCGTCAGTTCACACAGTATACCAGTATGTTCGTGTGTGCATAATACCATTCTGATAATTCTCTACTATAAGTGAGTGAGTGAGTGAGTGAGTGAGTGAGTATGGTTTTACGCCGCTTTTAGCAATATTCCAGCAATATCACGGCGGGGGACACCACAAATGGGCTTCACACATTGTACCCATGTCGGCAATCGAACCCAGGTCTTCGGCGTGACGAGCGAACGCTTTAACCACTAGGCTACCCGACCGCCCCTCTCTACTATAAGTAATTCTTCACATGGTAACCAACAAAATATGGTATTCGCGTTTCCATTTTCGGTGAGTATATGTTTGTTCTTCAAGCAACCATATTCCAGCTATCTGGGGATCCCCGTATAATTATTGAGTCTGCGTCAGATAAAAACGTTGCTTCATCTTATGTGCTTCATCTTATGTGCAACGTCTGACGTAGGAATGGTTCGACCACACCCAATCAACCAACTGCATTTAATTGCCTCTTACGAACATTATATGTTCCTTGGGAACCCCAACATTTGAAAACCGATTCTCGCTATTCTCGAGTGTTACATTAAAGAGCCTTACATACGTCCTTCCAAGATTATTTGATTTCCTCCGTGGTCCAGTGGATGGAGCATCTGCCCGGTGGTTTGATCCAAGGCCGGGTCATATCGAAAGATCCTACTTCTTGTTGCCCTGACCTGGCGCTCGACATGAAGGGGAAGCAAGGACTGGTCGGATATGAGTGCCTGAGTGGAGTATTCATGTTAGATAGCTTCAAAGTTTCTTATGCTCAGAATTTCCGTTTTTTCATTAACAGTTTTGAATATCACTCAAGGACTGGGCGCATTATTTTATTTTGATCTGTTTTTTGTTGAAAAATGTATATTCCTGAAATAATCATTAAGTTCAGAGTTTTGAATTTTTGTCCACATGGATCCGCTGAGCGTGGGTTGGAATTCCCGAATCTGTCAGTACCATACCTGTTTTCTAAGACCGCCTCCGTGGTCTTGTGGATAGAGACTTCAAGAAGACATTAATAGATCTATTTCTTGAATGTCTTGGCCTTAATGGGACTGGTCGGCATTGGGTCAGTATTACTGTGTCTATGTAGGGGATCCAAGTTTATTTGCGGTATTATATATCTCAGTGGGTCAGAACTACAAACTAGGTTTTGTTCGGACTAGTAATAGCAGCCATGTACACACCCACACGCTCGCGCATACATCGCTCTGTAATTGCAGTACTCTAAAATGCGACGTTAAAAATTGCCACTCAGACACAGTATACACCAGTTCTTATTTTATCCCTTGAATTCTGAGCACCAGGCAAGTCAACAAAAAGTACCATTTTTAACGTCTGTTGGTATAACACAGCCGAGGGTGTGGTAGTCTTTGCTTATACGTAAAAGTTAATCAAGTTATCGATCATTGTTAATTTAACCATATTCACTATCGGAATTTAATATGATCAGAAAGTAGTTATAGTAACTTGCTTGGTGTTTATAACATGTATCTCATTACATGTATGTGTCTGCACAAGTATGCTGTCGTTGGAGGTTAAACAAAGTAGTATGTGTCTGTTACCGTTTGAAGCAAAATAGATTAAATCATAACCAAGCTCTCCTTCAGTCCATTTCAATAGGTGTAAATATACAGCCTCGTCAGCACACCCGAGGTATATCGATCTACCTGATAATCTTGGATCTATGAGGAATAACTACCTCGACAGGCGGTGCAAAAGCCTCGTTGGCAATGCGATCATATTGTGTTTTGGAGAACGTCTATTATCATTGTCATTCCCCAATGGAACTTAAAGCAGATATATATTATAATGCCATATTTATACAGTTTTCATTTGTTTGCAATGCGCAGTTGACAATAACGTTACAACCTTGATTAATAACTTTAGAGTCGTATGACCCTCTTTGAAATCGTCTAAGAAAGAGCATGCTCGATTGTACCTCAAAAGTTGTAAAATGGCGACACGAAACATGGAGGAGCATGTATATTGCTCGACATATAGGGAAATTTGACAATTGAAAAGTTGATCATGAAATCTTACCTCTTGTCATACAGTCTTGTGGAGAGGCTTTTTGGTTAATCTGCATTTCCATGCATAGATCTAAATATGAAACAGATGAGATGGCGTCACTGGTCCCTTTTATTTCCAGACCAAGTGGGAAAATCAGTGCAATGGTCTTAGCTAGTTGACAGTTATTGAACAATAGCATATCATCGATATACCTGACACTTCAGTTAAACTTCCTGTCAAAATTCCCCTGTATTAATTTGCCAATCTGAACAGAATGTTCGGTTCATTAGTATGAGAAACAGATCAGGAAGAAATAACGTACAATTACCCTCTGATCTGATACGTGGCCGATGACAGTTGTACATGTTTTAGTTTATACATGTACAAGAAAATCGATCTAAAGCATTTGTACGAACATGTGCTCTGCCCAAGCATCTGATATCTTAACAATTTTGACATAATTAAAGGTAAATTAAGGTGATGCTTTATTCAACAAAGATAGCACTGTTCCAGTTTTAAGGTTAAACAAACTGTTACTGAATACCTATACACCTGTATGTTTAATCTCCTGACATAACACACTTTGAAAATGTCATCGCTCGCTATGACGATCGGCTGGCGTCTACACTATTACTTTACATTGTTTCAATGGTGTGCTTCTTGAATGTATATGTTCGGTTTTGTTTGTTCTCATGTTACTCATTATTTTGATAGGAACGTGACCATCCGTTAGGTTTTGACGTACTCACTGCAATCCTGCAGAGTGACCAGTGTGGATGTGATGGGTTCATAGACAACTGGCCAGCTCCATTCCTGGTGAGATTAGCATAGTGTAGATAATGCAGTAGAGCAATATGTATATTCCGACCTTTCATTTTCTGAACATATACTTACGCAAATACAAAACTCCCGACAACGGAGAACTATCGTACAGTTTGTCTTCTTTGAGAGGCGTTTAGATGTTGGTACATAACAGGCTTCTCCACTCCACTCCAGTATAACTACATATGATATTACTGTACTGTAAAAACATTGCCTCCTACTTGTATATATACTTGTCAACCATATTCTGTATACCACTTGCTTGATAACGGTGTTAGAACGTATACCGAAACGTCGCTTTTAATTGTAATAAAGAAGTTGTCCATCCATAAATCCTATCCTTACTTACACTTTGTCTGTTGAGACAGTACCGTATCCCTGTATATGTCATGTAACTAATTATGTACATGAATTACTGTTCCAGACATTGCCAAGCATACATGGTGGTGCAGACATCTAATCACCTTGAGACGTATTAATTCTTTACAATATAGACAACAAAGCAGTACCCCATCATTCCGGAAACAATTTGCCTAATTAAACCAGTTCCTATCTCGTCTAATTCTCGTGGATGAAGTTACCATCAAGAATTAATTGCAAATAGAAAATATATCTTTACCGCCGATTAGCAAACATTACCCCCTGGGGATCCTACAAACATGTTTACCAGACGGGGCAGTTTGATGTTACACCTCCGAGGATACTGAAAGTTTTGCTGGGGACCTTTGCAGCATACAGTCATGTGTAAGATAGTTTTCAAAGCATGTCATACTCAGATTGTTATTTTAATTTGTTCACGAATATTTCTGAATATCACTCAATAGGTAGTCTCTTGTTTTTTTCTGGATCTGTAGTTGCTGTAAAAAATGAATTATTTGTCCTTACGGATGAACCTGATCTGAGGTCCAGCTACCATCAATTCAAGGATACACTCCTGACAAAAGTGGCCAAGAATACCAACCTAAAGTTGATCAGTAAACCTACCGTACAGAGTTTGGTACCTTTGTCTGTATGGAATCATGGGTTTGAATTCAGGATTCGCACTGAGTATGGTATAATGTCTATCAGTACCATATCTGTTTTCCTGAGACCGTAGCCTTGTGGACAGTGCATCTGCGGGGAGTTCAGTTTTCTGTGTCTGATTGGGGCATCAATGTTAAAACGCGGCATGGTACCTCATTGGACTAGCACTATAAAACGGGCATGAGTCCGGGCTAGCACACACACACACGCACACACACACACACACACACACACACACACACACACACACACACACACACCTTTTCACCTCTTCTGTTTTCTATGATTGGATTTTGCCCTCGATTATACTGCAACGTGCGCTGCAAGTTCTTCTAGTGATAAGTCAAAACGCCTGTTTTACCTAGTTAACCTACAAACATTGACCTCTGAACGTTGAATTCTATCCTTGCAAATAGACGACAGTAAACCATTATCAATGCCTTGTCTGTCAGTGCATTTAATTACAAGATTAAACTAACCGAGCTGGAGACGGTTAACCTTCGCTCAGAACACAGCTCTGAATAGAGAGATCTTGACCAGTTTCTCAGTTCCTTTTTGTCCATCTTACAGATGCTTTCTTCTCTGTGCCATTATATCAGATAACTTTTCATCCGCATATTTCGATGTTTTAAAAATAGAAATGGTAGCGCTTTTAAAATGCTTTGTTAGTCATAAAAGCGCCCCAAAGATCGATGCAAACGAATTACTACTAAATCTATGTCTGACTGTATATTTGCGTAACAATAGTAACCGGATTCTAGTTGAACTATTAGCAGACTGTTTCTGGTGGAGCTGACTTCGTTGGAAACCCTTCCTTACAAAGGTGATCCAGTCAGGATTTCCAGTTCATTTTGTCTGTCAGATCCACTTTCCTCTCTGATCCGACTGTGGCTAGCGCTGATGAAGTGTTTCTTTGATAAAAGCCCAGATACTCTAAAACAGCAGAGCTCTCAGACAAATTCCATTCTGCCCCAAGGTCACTTAGTCTTTATTGCTGTTAAGCGATTCACATTGGTCCAAAGAAATATTATCGTAAGATCACCTCGGCGAATACAGATTCCTCTGTAAAAGTCGTTTAGGTTGTAGATTTAAGCAAGATAAAGATGTAATAGACTTCATAAACGATAGCAAATCTCATTCGGATCTGCTTTCTCCATTTCATTCAGCGTCTGTCCACAGGTTAAATTTGTGTTATGATTATCAATGAGTGATAAAGCTAAAGGAGTTTGTTTATGATGTGAAATGAAATATTCTGCTTCTGTCATAGAGGTGTGTTTCGAATTCACAGCTGCTGTATATGTGTATCCTTTTGGGATTTGAAATACAATGTGTTCTTTGTTCATGATCAGTACTTGATCAAAACGGAACTATTGAGAAATGCATTGAACCAGAGTATTAATTGTTTCAACTGACAAAATTTGCGCCAAATATGTCTGTATAAAGTTGATTCCTTTAACTACCTTGGTGTTATCTTTTAAAAAATTCGAAATTCACTTTAACAAAGAAACATCTAATTGAACAAGCAACAAAATATATGTTCTATGTTGTATGCCAAGGACGGAATTTGTCACCTAAATGTCAACTGCGGCTTTTTGACTGCATGGTTGTTCCAGTTCTTCTCTACGGGTGCGAAGTATTGGGATTTGAAAACACCTCAGCTCTAGAAAGTTTACATTTGCGTTTCCTAAAATATCGTTTATCAATACGAAAATGTACTCCAATTTTCATGGCACATGGGGAACGTGGAAGACTTCATCTATCAAACATCGTCAAAATGAGAATGATAAGTCTTTGGGCAAAATTACTCTCCGGGAAATCATCTAAATTATCATTTCTTGTATACAAGTCGGTATTCAATGATGACCTAGTTGGAAAATGTAAACATAAATGGATTACATATATCAAACGTGGACTTAGCTACATTTGGTCTTCACAAAGTTTCAAAAATCCCTCATTGCTAAAACATTTAGTCCATGAAAAAATAAATGACATTAACCTACAGCGTTGGACCAGTGCACGGGATAAGTCTTCAAAAGGCACAATGTATAGTATCATCAAAAATGATTGCCTAAATCTTGAATATTATTGAAACGTACTGCAGGAAAACGCCTTGGCGAGTCTTACTTAAGTTTAGAACTTGAAATCATAATCTTCCTATTGAAACTGGGAGATGGGGAAAAATACCTTTAACCGAAAGGAAATGCCAACTTTGCAAATTATCTGACATACACTACTGCCTAGAAGTTCATTCCCCTTACACGCATGGGCAACGCGTTACGCAACCAGTGTGCATCGGGTTGGTCACGCGTGTGATACCCGTGTGCAACGCGTTGCACACGGGTGTGCACCCCGTCCGCCACTCGTGTGCAACGCGTGACACACTCATTAGAGGGGGAACAAACTTTTGACCAAAGGAGGACCCGTCTTAAGCTGAACCTGGAGGTGGTAACAAGGAGAGAAAAATTTGTTCTCCTGACGAAAAATGATAATACACATGAATTTGCTAATGTCTCCTTTCTTTATGTGATTTTGTGGGAATAACATGAATACTGTTGTGTTTAAATAGATCTGTCTTGTTTTATACGACCATTGCTTCTAAATCCGATTGTGTTAAGAGAATACATGGTCCTGGAACATGTTATTGCAATTGAAATGATTTTATTGTGATTTGACATTAACCGTCTGTAGTACGACTTTCAGTGATAATATGTATGAGGTTTGGCGGCGCATTGGTTTTATTGGACCCTAATTACTTTATGATAACTTGGACTCTTTATCTCAGCTCCATAGCCGTGAGGCTGGAAAAGAGAAGCAGGTAATTAATGAGGGTGGGTTATATAATTGAGGATACACTTGAGGGAGAGAATACTAATTACCGTACTACAGGAAGAGACCTGTAGACGTAAGCGCAGGGTTGTGTTTTAGCTGGCCGTTCGATAATGGCCGCCAGGAGAAGTGAGCTTTGACTGCGTCATCTAAAATAAATAATAAGATACAGCAGTGTTATTTTCACGGGTCTGTTGAATAAACTCCCAGCGCTGCGGTCAATGTATCTTCTACTTGATCCTTGATACATCATTTTGGCATTCACAATATATAGTATTTCAACGTACAAAAGAGCACTGTTCTAAAGCAATTCCGCGGGAGTAGTTGTTACCTGTGCATTACTGTATTTTCCCAGTGAGCACCCGGCTGATAGAGCAGAAATCTAGACTTGTTCGCGACCTGTGTTCTCGCCATTCGTAAGCGCATTTTTATTGAAAGTAGAAGGACGTATGGTCACATTGATCAACAAAAATGAAATACAGTTTTGGAAATGTAGGTATATTTGTGGGGAGCATCGGTAATGGTGATGCAGTTTTTGTAAGTCACTTGCATGGTAATTGTGCGATCTTTGTGTACACTATTTTGACTTGCAACACAAAGTAAATATTTCATCTGAACATTGCTTATTTTACCGTGTGTATATGTTTACATTCAAAATGTAAACAGATTTCACTAAGGAAATTTATTAAACGCCTAAATATTCAGTTCATTTTACAAATTAACTGAAAAATATGCCCATCTTTATTAATATGATAACGAATTCAAAATATTTGTTTATGTTTAATATCATCACCAAGTAGAGTTCTGTATTGTTTGGCTTCTTTTCTTAGCATAATTAATATATTGTGATATGTATAAGCTCTTTTTGCTCGTCTTTATCATTTTTAGTCAGTCGGTTAAATAAATGAATGGACTATTCAGTCAATTTGTAAAATGACTGAAATATTTAGATATTTAATAAATTGCCTGAGTGAATCATATTTTACACATTGACTGTAACATATACACGCTTACAAAAGAAAACACTTGCGAAAACAACGTCTATCGCGCATCGAAAAACTTCCCAACCAAACGGAAAGAAACAAGAATGATTCTGTTCAAAGCTGCAGCGAATGAATGAAAACAAAATGCAAATATCATTATTACAACCTAACAAAGTTATAATGTATCCGGGAATATCAACATAAAGGAACAATATCCATTGCGTCTGCAGCTGTACAAAAATATTTATTCGATGTCAAATGTCTATGTGAGAATCAAATACTTTAATAATAATTATTTGGAAACAATATTTGGAATATATATGAAGTATATTAAAATATTTAAATATATCGTTTTTAAACGTTATTTAAATGTATCGAATATTATAACCCGTGTTTGTTTCTTAACTGATCACCTAGTTTGTTTCAATTGTTTCACATAGGTGCCAAGTTAGCTGAGAAAGCCCACGTGACAACTATTTTTATAATGTCCACGGTTCTTTGAAACATACATTGAGTTAGATAACAATGAACAACCAGTCAGTGTATTATCGGTTACCCTTTGAACAAAGTATGTTGTTTTTACATCTGTACTTCACGCCATGATATGAGTGTATTGCCTAGGTTTAGTAAACTTACCTTCACATGTAAACACTTACTTTTGATATATCCACTCTGCAAGATAACAGTAATTAATCAATCAACGTATTTCCTGTTGATCCTTTGATGTCTGGGAATGATCAGTTGATTTACACAAAAAGTAAAGCAACTGACCATACATCTCTTGCTGGGCTGCCGCGTGCATAACTCACATTCCACCTCACTTCAAACCTTGATTTAGATTGAATAATTACCCCAGGTACAAGAAAGACCAAATTTGAACCTTTATAATCTGAGTGGTGCTACAACTAAGTATACATGTTATAAATTCATTAACTGAGCAGCAAGTGAATTACGACAAATACACAAGTGTAGGGTTATACCAGAAAATGTGGATGACAACAAGGGAGTAGTAATTGTATCATCCACGCAATCCGAAATCCGCAAATGCTTTCACTCATGGATACTTTTTTATTATTAAACTGTAACCATCAGGGGTATTTCAAAATAACGACACCCGATGAGCTTTCGCCGTTATTTATCTGTTTGTTTAGGATGAAGAAATTAATTACCATCCGCCCTTTGTTGAAATCTTCATAGATCATGGGTAACCAATCAGTTTTCCAAAATTCTTAAGCTTATTTAGCTGTCTTTGCAGACTGGTAGCCCAGTCTCTTGTCACGCTCGGTTGCGTTAACGAGCAAATTGACTCACGGCAGCTAGAAAGCCCAAGCGGAAATCCAAAAGGTCGTATTACCTGAAGAATCAACCTTCATTTGCGAAATATCTACTGCTCTCAAAATTAAAGTCATAACTTTCTAACCAAGGATTACCAGTTGAAACAGGTCGGTGCCTGAACATTCCCAGGGAAGACAGCCAGTGTCCACTCTGTGAATCTATCGCTGTGGGAGATGAATTGCATTATTTATTTCAATGTGAAGCTTTTCACCAATGGCGATATGAACATCTTAAATAAGCAATATCTTAAGTTTCCAAACATTTAAGAAAATTATGACCACTAACAGTATAAGAAATCTAAAAGGCCTATCTAAATTCCTTAACAATGGGTACAATACAATTGGTAAATTGCATTTGTATCCACGTATCCTATTTTTATATTATTTTTGTTAAATTGTACATAATAAAAATTGTAGATAATTGTATTTCATGTTATTCTAAGAATAAATGAGTTTGAGTTTGAGTCCGACACCCGAGAAGAAGCCAGAGATTAGTGCCTCTTTTTGATAAGTTTACAATCATGTGTTTTAGGGTTAGCCGTGTTGCCTTAAACGTATTTTTATTTCAAAAAAAATCTGGATCGGTAAACAAGCAAAACTTGCTTATGTAATACCTCTCCAGGTAACAACTTAACAACAGCTGGATATATATAAGAGAGTGATGAACATAAACATACAAAATGCACAAATGAAATAAGGTAATGCAGTTTTCCTTTACTATATGCATAAAATTAAGCTACTCAAACCTTTTGCTTTTGACAATGATGTCGTGAACTGATATAAGAAGAGTCATGTTTGTAGAACTGATTAACTACTGCCACGTAATATCATTTTTAGACCATACCCATGTGTGTAGAAATACACAGTGTTTCTGATATTATCGTATTTTTTGACAGTTATAGAAAAAGTGAATTGCATCTTCAAGGTGATATCCACGAGTGCAGTCTGGTATGTCTGATACATGTCGTCTAAACTTATCAGCGTTCAAGTCACTGCATCCGAGCCTAAGGCGACAGTGGACAATTTGGCATGATCTATGAAAATATTTGAAGTCAAAATTTTTATTAGTAATTGCATCAGAACGATTAATTAATGATTTGATTTCTTTTAATGAGCGAGCATTAGTTACTTCATCAGATAGAGGGTTCCGCAGGTTGATCATTTCCAGAAGAAATTATTATTAAGCATAGGTCTGTGTTCTACATTTAATTGTTGGTATGTTGAATCTATTTCTAAGGTTATATTTGCTGTTATCAGAGAATTGAATATACACTTTTCAAATATTTTGGCTGAGCAACTTGTGAGTGCTACAGGTCTATAATTTGAGCATTCATGTTCATCGCTGACACTGACACCGCATCAGCCCGGCAGTGGACTTGACACAGTTATTTGCGCACCGATTATATAACTCCTACAGACAGGGTGGGGTGGTTGTTTAAAGCGAAACGGACGACCCCGTCTGTTATCTAACAAATGCTGTGCGGCGCCTTTGATCTTGCCTCAAAACATACACCTTATAGTAGTAAACGACGATCAGGATGGCCTGGAAATAAACACAATTCTGTCTGCCCAGTGTATCCACAATTAACTAGAATGCTTCATATCCACAAATATATATATAGAAAATAGATATTTGCCCACAGCAAATATTCATTTGCTTAATTGCATCAGTGTGGTTTATCAGAACATGTACAATGCTTACGCTTGGTGAGGCAGACTGAAATTGAACATTAGGATAACGTCAGCAGGGATAAAAGAGGTCATACCAAAGAACTTTAATTACTAGTGGAAAAGTCAGACATTCCGATCAACCATTACAAGGCCCGGCCGAATCTCAAGGTTGACCAGATCAACACCCCAAAGGAACATCTCTACGTCAAACAAGGAGTCCCTCTCGTCATGGTGCACAAGAAGGGGGGACAGGACATCGAGTACGACATCACAAACTACACAGACTTGAACCACTTCTTCCAGAGTAGTGGCGTACCGACCTCAAACCACTTCGTCGCCAATACCGCCGCCCTCCTTGCCAAGAGTCTCTACCAGAATCCCAACCCCCAGGATGAGAAGCTGACCAAGAGACTACTAAGACTACTAGAAGGATACCGCCGTTAGACTTCTAGCCACACATGCTCGCCAGCCGACGCCGTGCCTTCCCACGCTTGCCTCCCCCCCCCCCCCCCCCCCCCGCCCAAACTTTACCTTTACCATATTATTGAATATTCTTTTATCACCCACTCCCACCCAGCCAACCCCCTTAACTTTAATGGAATAGGCTGCAAACTTATATTTATAGGCTTAAGTCGGAAAGCGCACGTTAAATCTCCGAGGTACTTATCTACCAGAACTTTATTTGTTGTTCTGGTCATACATAAATATATGTAAGTTACGTACTTGGGGAGGCTAGATTATTTACAGCTAACAGCAATATAGTGCAAATATTATGTTCAATAAAAGAAAACGTTGATAGATCTATAACACACTTTTTGTACTATTAAGCAAACTGTGGACTTTTAAGACATTTTCGCTTATTGTTATAACATCTAGCTAACAAATCATGTCTATCTCTGAAATCCACAAGCATAGTTGCTGTCAAACCTAAAAAACATATTCAGGGAGGTCAGTTTTGACACTGGGCAAATGTAAAAATCACAAACCCTAACGAGATTCTGTCTACATGGTCACACCCGGTGATTGTGAAGATCTCAAATTCTATCAACAGTCAGACAGCATGGCTGTTCATATTCATTTACAACATCCTCTTATAATTAGTATAAAAGTGTCCCCCACAAAACCTTCTTTTATTTATTCTTTCAAAATACAAAACAGAAAGTGGGGTGTGGGGAAATGGGACATATTCCTACGTGAAATAATGAGACATTAGTAGTGGTGACGGCTATATCATAATTGTACTGTCTACGTTATATTTGCAATCAAATGGAAAGACTCGTGTGGGCAAATGAATATGTTCGTAATCCACAAACAATCATTTTAGTAATGGCGAACATTTACCAACCCGCGACAATCGTGTCAACACGGTGGTTCCCCTAGCAATAAACTCGCATCTAAATTCACTACTGTTCTACTGTCTGCTAGCCACAATGACGGGACCCTAGTGGAATGGTTCATGCCATAAAAGTCTAACAACCGAACACTAATTAAGACGGGCCGACCTTGTATTTACGGTCTGGTGAACACAGCTCAATGGCCGCTCATTAACTCAAATTTCACATCTCACTGTTTTGTTTTATCTCACTATTCATTTGATAAATTTGTCAACTTCAACTGGAACCCGGTCCCGTGTTACACGCGTGGCACACGCGTGTGCAACGGGTTGCACACGCGATGCACACCCGTTGCACACCCGTGTGCAACGGGTGCTCACCCCGTGTGCAACCCGTTGAGCACCCGTGTCACATGCGTGTTACACGCGTTCTCAACGCGTGTTAGGGGAATGAACTTTTAGGCAGTAGTGTAGGTGATGGATTTAATTATTTGTTTATTTGTCCATCTTTAGAAAATGAAAGAAAACATTTTTACACAGATTCTACTACATTAAACCCAATACGCACAAAATAAATTTACTTTTCAATGATTCACGACTAGCAACATTGAGAAAACTGTCCACATTCTGTAAAATCATCATGTCATTGTTTAAACCTATCACGTAACTCTCCCTCTTTTTCAATTGCGCATATATTGCTACCATAGTAAATCTGTATAAATATGCATGCATGCTCGGCCAAGATGTTTTTGTATATATTCCATATTTATATGTATATGTATTATGTTGTTGAAATAATTTTGCACCTCTGATGCCACTTATAGCGGCCTGAGCGTAAATAAAGTTCAGTTCAGTTCAGTCGGGAAAGTTCGAAAACAAAATACTCTAACAGGGAAATCTATCAAAGATCAAGAGAGTTGAGGAGCATGGTGCATATATGACGTCAACGCCACAGATTAACCAGTCGTTAACGCAACATATTGTTATAATGTGAAGTATTCACGATATATGGCACTTCCATTGGACGAGAGGCCGGTCTCATAATCACGAAACTGACGTTCATAAGTGTATTACGTGTATAACGATACATTTTGACGTTCATACGTTTTTCACAAGACTGTATCTTTGAAATGACGTAACCACTGACGGACTATTCCCAGATTCCAAGGGAAACCCCTGGGAATTCCCTGCACAAATAAATACAGAAGCGGTGTTCTTGATCATTTAGACGCTTTAATCTGGAACTTGGCGTTTTAGCTACATTGGGATAAGATAGAGAGTTTGAATGCATGCCGGTTCAAGAATATCCTCGCTACGACCCATCCCATTGAACGAACCGACGAAAAGCACATCCAAACAATAGACTCGATCCGTGTCTAGACTGACATGTGACGATCCACAGCAATCTATAAATTTACCTTAGTTTCTATTTTGCAGACCTCTATAATCACCTTTCAATGATCGGCCAAATGATCAATGATGACTAACACTTCTAATCGCCACAGGTTCATTAACAACTGCGGAAATCTCTCCCGGCACTTTTTTCGTCTCGGCCATTTTGACATCCCGTATTTGATGAAAATGTATTACGACGCGCTGTCACTGTGACTGACTGACGTAAGAGAACTTTGTTATCAAAGGATTATATTTGGATCTATTTGTTGTAGCCAAACTACACAAAAGGTTCCCGAAGAGCAAGTTGACATATGTCATATACGTCTAGACTTGAATTGGTGCTATTTTCTGATCAGTAGGCTCGACACATGTAAATAAAGAGATTCTTTATTCAATGTTTAGATAATACCCCATTAAATACATGTCAAGGTTGACAGTGAAACAATTCGGTCATAATACATAAAGCTAGAGCTCATATAAAAATCATCTGGAACTTTTGTAACGAGACAGTTATCGATTATCAAATATTTTTCATCATCTACGTTGGTGATATTAATGGATATATGATAGCATGTTGTATTGTCATTAATACGCTTCCATACATAATTGGATGTTTTGACTTCGAAAAGATTATATCCTTCATACGCGTGTTGAGAGCTCACATTACACCTTATAGTAACTATGAGGTCAGGAATATTTCGATTAACCCTAAAGGTAAAGGTCACCTGTTCTCTTCTCTAAAGTGAGGATATAAACTGAGGGTAACAGCCTAGAGTCTCTTCTCTATTGTGAGCAAGTGAGATTACACACCAAGGGTAGGAGTCATCTGTTCTCTACTCTGTTGTGAGTGAGATTACACACCAAGGGTAGGAGTCATCTGTTCTCCACTCCATTCTATACTAAGGATACCAGTCATCTGTTGTATACCCTAACGTTAGCGAGTGCGTGTTACTGAGGGTAACAGTCATCTGTTCTGTCTACTCCATTGCGGGTGACATTACACACCAACAGCGCCTTGCTCTCTACTCAGTGAATCAGTTTACACACTAATGGTAAGTCATCCATTCACTTCTCTACTGTGAGTGAGATTACACACCATGGGTAACAAACCCCTGTTCTCTACTCTATTGTGAATCAGTTTACACTCTAAGGGTTTGTCATCCATTCCCTCTTCTACTGTGAGTGAGATTACACACTAAAGGTAACATCCCTCTGGTTTCTACTTTACTGTCAATGAATGTGATTACACACAAAGGTTGAGTCATCTGTTCTCTCCTCTACTGTAAGTGAGATTATACACTAAGGGTAACAACCCTCTGGTCTCTTCTTTGCCGTCGTTGAATGAGATTATACACAAAGGATAACAGTCATCTTTTCTCTACTCTATTGTGAGATTACACACTAAGGGTAAGTCATCTGTTTTCCACTGTATTACGAGTGAGATCACACACGAAGGGTAACAGCCCCCTGTTCTCTTCTCTGTTGGGAATGAGATTACACACTAAGGATAACAGTCATTTATTCTGTACTCTATTGTGAGCTTACACACTAAGGGTTAGAATCATTTGTTCTCTACTCTATAGTGAGTGAATAAGATTACACACTAAGGATACCAGGCATCTGTTTTCTACCCTAACGTTAGTGAGTGAGAATATACACTCAGGATAAGAGTCCTCTTTTCTCTCTACTCCATGCGTGGGAATGAGCTTACAAACCGAGGCTAGCAGCCATCTGCTACTGCTACATTGTGAGTGAGTGAGTGAGAGTAAGAGTGATATTAAACACTGAGGATAACAATCAGTGATGTTTTTGTTGTTGTTTTCATTCATTTCAGCATGTCAGTGAGTTATTGACCCGTTAAGAACTGCAATAAATGCATTATTAGTTAGGAATCTTCCATTCAGTCCCATAAGCATTTTATGACAATTGATGTGAAACGTAAAAGTGGTGTAAAATATTAGACGGTTCTATATTTATCTACGAATAAAAACGGCTAATACAGCCACGCATTTGATGTGGAACAAAAAGATACCAAACATTTTTTACATCTCTTTATCACAGTTTAGCATCACCTAAAACAATGACACAATGACATGCTCTTTGAAAGAATTTGATGTTGAATGAAATTATATTGGTGTGTCTTCTCGTAAACTTAGACAAGGATTCATTCACTCAGCGGAAGGAACATCTGTTTCCTATTATCTACAGATGATGCAGATGTATGTCGACAACCTAGGGAAGAACATGATGTCGAGTCTGTAACAGAAACATATTGATAACATGCATTGAGTTGCTACAAAATAAAGGTTAAGGTAAGGTAAAATGGGTTTTGACCGTCGCGTTCAAGATTGTTTCACTTACCTAACGATGTCCTTATGTGCGTGCGTGCGTTGTGCGTGCGTGAGTGCGTGCGTGCGTGCGTGTGTGTGGCTGCTTGTACTTTGCCTTGTTTGATAGTGCTAACCCACTAAGATACTTTGACTCGGTGTGATATGGCTACACGGATCAGACAGGAGATGCTGTCCTCTGGAATACACACAACCAAATATTTCCCATAGACTTCTTTAGTAACGTTATATATTTTTTTTAAATCACTAAGTATTCAACAGCTATATATATTACCTGTACGTGTGTGTACAGTTTGGCCTTAGAGCAGCAATAAAAACATAAAAAATGAGTACAGGAAGCGAAACACACAACCCCCAGTTTCGCACCAAATGTCACCTACTTGAAAATAGCTGTGGTCACATTCAGCATAAGTCATCATGTTGAAAAAGATAGAACTTAATATAGAAAAACATGGTCAGTTTTAATAACTGGATGGATGTACATTTAAAAGACATAAAAATCTTACAGAATATCCTCCAATACAGCCTGCAGATATCTCTCGATCTGCACTGAAGGCTCCCTACGAGAACCGCACTTTCTCAACTGGTTCTGATTTGGTGTAGTAGAACCTCAGCCGACCAGTCCCTGTCTACCACTTACATGTCGAACGGCAGGTAGAATAACATGTACAAGTACCATAAGGAAGAGAATGCCTTTCAAAGACCTGATACAAGTACCATGTTTTGATTTATTACCCACGTGGTGAAGATACAGGTGGTAAGATACTAAATCCGCACGTCACACGTATGTCGTACAAGGTTGACCTCGTTTTATTCGTTTTGATTGGATAACCGTGACCTCTGTCACACCGGGAAAACCTTTTTCATTCATAAAAAGTCGCGAGACGTCATTCATTTTGCAACTACAAGGCAGAACTGAAGAAATCTCATCGAGAGCGAGAGATATTTACAAACACTTTATTAAACCAAACAAGATAGTCGCACGCATCAAATTCGGTTTGCACTCTATACAGGTTATGCATTGAGCTTCTACAGACGTTATATAGTCAAGTTAGATTCTATATCCATTTACAATGTACGACTACCGATCAATGGATCGAGGGCACACCCGACCACTTTCGCAACTTTCAATTTGATTTAAGCTAAAAGGATAAGCGCGGTGAAATGAAGTCAGTTTAAATTATCTGGACAATCATATATCTCTACTTCTTGGGATGATCCGGTTGTGCCAACAGTGTCCCCTTCGAAGCGTATTTTGTGGCGCTGTTTCGGGGGTTCTTTGTTCACAACTGCACTACCGGATCACCCAAAGTGAACATTTCCGATACTAATTGTTCGAAAACTCCGTAGAAGCGTGTCTGATTTCTGACTATGTGGTCCAAATAATAAGGGCCCGAATGTGAACAATAACATTCCCTATCTCTAGCGTAAAACGCTGTGAACATGTAAACAATGCCCATATTTGGGCAGAAATCAATATTCATGCGCAACCAGATTTTGCAACCGGTTTCAGTTTGGTCTGTCAACGAACGAAAGTTGTTATGTATTTACACTTAAATATATATTTAACGTGGGTAATAATTAAACTACCACACGCATTCTCGTCAGATACCATTTTTACGAAACTCGTAAACTTTATAACGGTCAGATACCATTGAAAGTCCACTCGTTTCGTAAAAATGGTATTACTAACTATCTAACGAGAATGAGTGTAATATTCTCTGTGTCTTTTGTTTTGACGAGGAATCGAATAATCGAATCGAATAATCGACCTTGCTCTCTCCGAAAGACTCCCTATGCACCACGGAGACGGTTAATAATAGAAGAAAGGAATATTTATGACATGTTGGACATCGTACACTAGTATCTGTTCAACGCGCTGCAGTCATCACGTCAGTCAACGGATTGCTGGCCGATGACTTTGATTTTACATTTTGGGAAGTATTTTATCGGAGCCAGATATTTTCGGTAGAGAGTTCTGCGTTGGCATTTGAAGCTCATCCTGTAGCTGCATGGTACCCGTTCATTGCTTGAACAGAGGCACATGTTGAAATAATAACGCGCCGAAGGAGTCACTCTAGTTTCATAACCTATTTTCACCTATCAACGTGTCACGTGTCATTATGGAAACAAGTCACGTTAAATGACACTAACATAAATGAATGTAACATATCCCGGCAATACGTTAATATATGCTACCAGCCCATCAATTAGCTGTCTAGACATGCATATCTCGAAAGCAATATTGCAAAGACAGTTTGAATAACCATACAATTGCCTACCACGGATCAGGTACCAGTAATGTATCATCGAATACTAGCTTACGTTTTCCGCTCTATATGGCATGGAACACAAGAAAGTTCACGTTATCTAGTGTACATGCACTTCGAGTGAGTGAGTGAGTGAGTTGGGTTTAACGCCGCTTTTAACAATATTTCAGTTATATCGCGGCGTGTCAGCTTAATGTGGGAGGAAATCCCGAAGTGATGCAGGTCTCAGACGTTTACCACTTCGGTGAAACCCAAGAGCACGGGTATGGTGCTGACAAACAAACAAAATAACGGGGGCGAACCAGGATTCGCATCCACAATCATAGGTTTCTGGCATTCCTGAGGGACGCAACACAGCCAGCGAATCGCGGCGCCTTAGAAGACGTGCGGCCGTTCCCCAACATGCACTTCGAATATAGTTACGCTCCGATTACTATGTGTATGTAATTACTTAAAAAAAAAATTAAAAAAGCTATGTGTGTGCGCCAGTGTCAATGTGTGATAGTGTTTGTGTTAATGTGTGTGTGAGTGTGTGTGCGCGCGAGCGTGTGTGTGCGTGCATGCGCGTGCGTGCGTGTGTGTGTGTGTGTGTGTGTGTTGGGGGGGGGGGGGGGGGGGGTGCTAGTGGTAGTCGGGGCTGGTGCAGGTCTTAGACGGTTATCACTTTCTTAAGATCCACAGATTTTGGCATGGTGGTGCCAAACCTTGAAACATAATCATTGCGAACAGGGATTCAATTTCTCGATCATAGGTCTGGCATGCACAAGGGGCGCAACTCTGCAAGGCGAATTGAATCAACTGAGACGACCCGGCCACCCATGCCCACTGCACACACACGAAAACGGTATTAATGTTTCATGTGGTCTTAATGTATATGTTTCGACAGAATAATTTGTTTTTAAAAAAAAACTCCCTGTTGTGAAGATTTCGCAATCAAATTCAAGTTGACTAACTACATTGCGATACCGTATCTGAATAACGTATTTTGGGCAACTCATTTCACGTACCTGTCTCAACCGGAGCCTAAATGTCTAGCCTGGTAATACTACTCTGGCTAGATGATGTTCATTCAAGTTGATGTACATGTGCATCTGTAATGAATTGTGTCTTGGGATGACTCAACATACAGGGAAAGGACGCTTTCCGCTTAAATGTTAAATATGTATTTGCGTACAACTGAGTACGTCTAGACTAGGGCGTTAATGTTCCTGACATTCCGCACACTGACGATATTCAAGAAGTATTGCAAACCAGCAGACTGGGGGATTGAGGTAGTGTCATACACAGCCTATTAAATGGTATTCACTTATATTGTAAATGTGTGCTTGAGAGTCATGCCCTCTTTAGTATAATGTGCATCATTATTTAGTATGAATGTGAGTGAGTGAGTTGGGTTTAACGCCGCTTTTTAACAGTATTCCAGTTATATCGCGGCGTGTCAGCTTAATTTTGGAGGAAAGCCCGAAGTGATGCAGGTCGTAGACGTTTACCACTTCGGTGAAACCCACGAGCACGGATATGGTGCTGACAAACATAGATACATTATCGGGGCGAACCTGGATTCGATCCCACGATCATATGTTTCTGGCTTGCCCAAGGGACGCAACTCTGCACAGCGAATCGCTGCGCCTTTGACGACTGGGCCACCTGTGCCCCCAGTATGAATGTGGAACGAAGTCGGTGCTTTAGTAGTGCATGAAGTTACCTGAACTGTTTTGACAGTGGAGTGCCCAATACCCGTCTCGGACATCGTTACTTACATGAATTAATATCAACAAATACATATGTAATATACATATGTTCTTGTTATGAAACACGTTCTAACAGTGACACTGGGGAGGGTGAAAGACTATACTCAAGAGTCGATATCATTTCTACGCGCATGAACGTTACTAGGCATTCTCTGTTGATGTAAATGGACCAAATTGGCTACTATCGTGTCATGGATATGGGTTTAGGGTATGAAGGGTATGGTTAACGGGTTAACGGTGATTTCCCAAGGACAGGATGACCTTCAACTGTCACCAATAAGATAAATGTTGACAAAATATATGTTATGATTATTGCACTTATATAGCGACGTGCATGTACGTGTAGGTGTTTGTGTGGCTGCTTGTACTAGTCCGGACTGATGCCGATTTATAGTGCTAGCACACTGAGATACCATGCCGCAGTTTAACATGAATACCCCACTCAGACACAGTATACTGACTCCGAGCCGACAAATCCTTGTTTTAGCCCCTTGATGCCGAGCGCCAGACAGGGTAACAACAAGTACCATCTTTTAACGTGTTTTGATATGACGCTGCCGGGGATCGAACCCCGGACCTTCCGCTCTCCGGGCGGACGCTCTACCACTAGACCACGGAGGCGGTTGTTATGATTATGCATGATCGACAACCAGACACAGGTCACATACATCAGGCATCTTCTGCACGCCCGAGAGAGAACATTGTGAGGACTGTACTGAACAAAACAAATGTTTCACCATGCTTGGTTTCAAGAAACGCCTCAGGGTCTCGTGAGAATTTACGCCATTTTGAAGAAACTCCACCTGATCTTGTCTAGCAATTTATAACCATAGAGGAGCTTTGGGTTCACCACTATCAGCCAGAGACTAAACAACAGTCAGATAGGTGGAAACATAATGTATTTTACTCCGAAGAATGCAACGTCTGTTACATTAGCTGGCAAAATGATGGCTTCGGTTTTCGGGTATTACAAAGGAGTCCTACTGGTGGACTATCCCCCAATAGGCGAGACCTTTAATGGCCAATATTATGCTGATCTGCTCAGACAAGTGCGTGAAAATATCGAGACCAAACATCGTGATTAACGCACAAAATGTGTGTTCTTCCTAAAGGACAAATGCTTCTACACCAGAAGTTTGTAGATCTTGGAGGCGATTACGTTGAAAATAATTGGTTACTGACTGCTTCAATGCAGTCCATCGTAGTGTCACCGAACTCGAATTTACGCATGTCACGGTCTAGTGACAGCTCTGCTCCTCGGCTTTATTTCAGGCACCGTTCGGCAAAGTCCGGCGGTAGTCGTTATACAGTGGCATCACATTCTGTGTTCGGGAATTAGTGGCCCGAATATGTCATTCTCTTGTGATCTAGTGACACTCTAAAAACATGTATTGACTTGATGTGGTTATCTCTTATAGGTTCCCTATCGTACTCGTGCAGTGAAAATGTTTTTGTAACTGCGAATTTCAATTCAGCAACATAAAGGGAATCTATATGTACACTAAGATATTTCACATATATTTGTGATAATTTTGCCTCAGCAATAATTGTACATCGCCTGTTGTAAATCTTTAATGATACCGTTGGATAGCTTATGTTCAGCACTTCATTCTGATACTTACATCGTCCGTATGGATATAGTAGTTAGTTTGCTATTCGTGTTTTCCCCGTGTTTAGAAACACAGTTTGGCAAAGCGCCCCTGTCTGTGCTATTCCTCGGCTGTCCAGGAGAGATTGTCCAACCTGAAGTCCGCGCGCTGTATATTTAGAATTCTGTCAGATCTGGTGTCTTGACCAGCCAGGATTCGTCAGGCCGCTTGGGTCGGTGTGCTAAGGGGTGGAATCGTTCGAAACTCACTTTCGTTAGTAAGCGATTTCAGGACACTGTTCGATCTGAGTTCTGACTTAGTCTGGTTGTGCTAGTACTGTCCTAAACTTAGTAGATAGAGTTTGTAATACTCAGTTTTTCTAGTAACCCGTGGATAACTATCCATCCGTGACTCTCTAGCTATTTGGTTTTTTTTTTGTATTTCATTGTTCAGTCAAAGTGACAGAATCTTCAGTCGAACAGACTTGTTTGATTTTCAGACATACTCGTTTATTTTTTAGACAAAGCGACTTATTTCAGGGTAGGTCCACTGTGTTTATTCGCGTTATTTAACCCATCCGAGGTTATATAACTCATTAGAGTGTTGAGATTATTAACTCATATGTTAACTGGTCGCACCCGTCGCTGTCTATGCATCTGGTCGGATCTTGTCAAAGTGTTGTTTTTTTCTCATTTTTATTCCTGTAATACAGTTGCTTAGCTAAGCCGCTTGTATATTTGCTCTAATGTAGTTAATCAGTGATCTTTGTCAGCGCACTTTGGGTTTATGTTCTCTTTTAGTGTCATCAATATTGATAAACCTACATGTATGAACCAGTTACCACGTTTTCACTGTAACTTTATTCTTGTTTACGGACACCTCTGATATTGGAGCACAGCTCCGTGACAGTAGTAAGGCTCAGTACTTTCCAGTCACCCCTCGCACTATGTATCATCTTGTATGACAGAAATAAATTATATCAAATAAGGTTATGATGGAAATTATTAATTATTTAAAAATACACACTCAGTCAGGTTGAGTATGCAGCTATTGGCGCCAGTAAGTTGTCTCTCATTACTAATGTCTCGTGACCCTTCCATGGACACTCTCCAGTGGTGTTCTGGCAGTCATAGCGATCCCGCCAAAGATCATTACAGATCCACCCCTAAATCTGCCTTACGTTGATGTTCGCATGACGTTCCTTGTGGTGCCTCCCGACACATCGACGCCAATCTAGAAAGTCCAGATTGAATATGAAATCATCTATAAACATTACACGAGACCATCAGCAGTACAACACGTGGTCGCCGAGCATGCAGGTCGCTGCATGCAGTCTATTTCCGGTGGCCTGGCGCAAGTGAACTTCTATTTTATTGGCTGTTTGGGCTCGATCTCTTAAAGCCCGGTTTCTGATTAATCGACCCAGGACTTATGTTGTTGACCTAGGGCGATCTGGGCGGGACCGATCTTAATATTATGCAGAAACCTGTTCCTGTGTCTTCAGAGACCTCTCTTCAATTTTACCAGTTGCAAGCATGACAATAGCCATTAGGATTTTATCACGATGTATACGGTTTTCCCCAATCTGATCTAAAATACTGCATCCGAGCATGTGTAGAGAGCTAACTGTGGATAAGGAGAATCAACAATACTAATGACTCAAGTTTGACGCCATTTCACTGACGTGTTAAAAACAAGAATGACCCTCCACGGAGGAATTGTGCAGTGCACGTAAATTGTTTCGTCTGTATTGGGGCGTTATGTCTTGGTTCTGTCTTTTCTAAAGCCTTTGTTTCTTCTGGCGTTTTTTTCTTACAATAGATATGACTGGGTGACAGGTTAGTTTAACGTCACAACAGTTATATCAAATAACAAACTGTCATTTTGATAAGGGAAGAAGCTCCAAGGTGATGCAAGTGTTTGAATTTTACCACTTTGTTGACACAAACGAGCACGTGTCGGGTGCTGGCACGAAGTAATTGGATGATCAATGTTTCTGGTGTGTTGAGCGTTAGGGTTTGGTTCCAAAATTGTTGTTTCTCTGATAATCATTGTTTTCAAAGCTCGGCTTACTTCTGACGAAAGATCATAACATATTTATTTCATGATACCTTACTTCTTTGGAGAGTAGATATATATGGCAGACCTAGTGATTTTATATATTTAAATGACTTTAGAATTTCTTTATTTTCACACTGCATATTGTTGATCTATCTGTATTATATCTTTAGATATAAATTATCAAATCAAGAGGATAACCAGTCCAGAATATCCAACAAAACAGTCATTATTTTATAAGATTTTTAAAATTTGTGAAATCACATGCAAATTAGGTTTGGCATATACTCACTGACGATTGTATTAATGTACATAAAGGAAGAAGAAACTTAACATGTATCATCTTGAAGTTGAGTTAGTTCAAATTTTACTCGTTGTCGGTGTCATACAAATTTATACGTGTAAATGTGATTACATCCTATGTAAGGGGAAGTTTTTTTCAGGAACTTGGTTTATGGAATCATTTCTCATAAAAAGGTAGGCGAATTGAAAGAAACAATAGAATGTAAGGACACGTTTTTGAGGATTTCTTTGAGACATACTGCTTTTTAAAATTAAGAAACAGTTTGTAGAAACTTTCTTTTTGAATGACGATTTATTCTAGCAATAACTCTTTTTATTCCTTTTCTTTACACAAATGAAACAGAGCGGGCAGGAATATTTTGAAATGCTGTGTTTAGCATTCTAATTTCATTCAATATTTGTGAACATTTAGGTCGTCGGAACTGTTTGTCAAAAGAATCTTGCCATGGAAACATGCTAATTTTTTAAACCAAATAAGTATTATTTCCAGTTGCTTATAAAAGATTTATGTACGTTTCATATACAAAAGTTTGCATTTTATTTTCTCACACATTATGAAGAAACGATTCGGTTTGTGTTAATAAGTTGAAGAACTTGAATGTTGTTGTTTTTATAGATGCGATTGAAAGGTGAACATGTACTCAGTACAAGTAAACAAGAAATGTGTGTCAGTGCATTGCCTTCTCCGTACTTGAACAAATGATTGATTGAACTAATATGGGAGAGGTGTATCACATAACCAATGTCATTTGCAGGACAATTTGGTTTGCAATGAAATCCAGAAAAACGATGCTAATTGCATATCGTGTTAAATATTCAATAGGTGTATATCGACGATTAATCATGAATGTGATCATGATACCTCAGAAACAGAATAAACATATTAAGGAAACAGTGTATCCATTACAGGACTTAATGACACCATCATGTATGTCATTTATAATCATTCCGTTCATTCATTACAATTGTTACAAGTAAAAGTTATTTGGAAACGTCATCTGGAAACATCTTTGGAAACATGTCTGCCATAAAACCTTTTGGAAACTTTTCTAAGACCTTGAAGGTTGTAGTGCAGGACGCAAACGAAATTTCCGAAGATGCTATTATTGATATTGAAAGTGTTTAGTCAATTATAATCCCATCTTACCCCGTGACCCTGGATCGTTCCTCATGCTGCCAGCCACTGGTTTACCTGCACCAGACTCGATGACATACAGGCTTTCGTACTAATTCTAGAGTGTTGTTGACTATCAGGGGTCATCTGAGAGAGAGAGAGAGAGAGAAGAGACAGAGAGAGAGAGAGAGAGAGAGAGAGAGAGAGAGAGATGGAGAGAGGGATGGAGAGAGGGATGGAAAGAGAGAGATTTTGGTTTTGTATGAGTCAACATTTTCGGCACAATCTATACTGAACCGCAAAAGAAACGTCACCATGGATAGATATATGTGAAACCTTATTTGTTCAAACACTGTAAACATTCTTTGAGACATATTAAGAAGATGAAATTTGGCAAAACTGATCATCAAGGTTGAAAGTAAAGTGTCAAATGTTCATAAAGTGAAACACAACATTAGTCTCTGAAAAAATGTATTGACAAGCCAGAATCTCGTGTGTCCGCCATATGCATCGATGGCTGCCGTACAACGTCGATACATGTAATGGATGAGGCGATTGATGAAGGCCATAGGCACACACCCTGAGGAACGCCTGACGCAGTCCAGATGCAGTTGTCGTCTTTCAATCATGGGGATTTGGGATTTAAATCGAGACTGAGTGCAGGCCACTGCATGGTTCTGATGTCATTCTGCTGGCGGAACTCTCTTGTTGCTCTCGCAGTTTGGGCACGGGTGTTATCATGCTGAAACTCGTGGTTGTGGCGACGTGTCAAATGAGGTATGGAGTGTGGTCTCAAGACTTGATCAATGTACCGAGCTGCTGAGACACCATTGCCTCTCCCTGGACCGATGTTCTGGAAAACCACACCTCTCAACAACACAAGTATCCTAATAACGTTCACCACGGCGTCGCCAAACTCTCCCTCTGCTATCTGCTGTTGAGATGCAGTAACGACTCTCGTCTGAGAAGAGCACTCTTCTCCACTGCTGGTGGCGCCAATGCTGGTGCTGTGTTGCCCATTGAAGACGGTCTCCGCGGCGATGACGTGGTGTCAGAATGGACTTCGGTGTGGCCTGTGACAATGGATGTGTCCGCTCGTCAATCGTCGACGCACGGTGTCCGCACTAATGTGTCGCTGGGGTGTCCCCGTGGTCTGTCGAGCAGTTTCCGCAGCAGTGACAAAGCGATCTTGAAGATGCTGTCGCACAATCTGACAATCCTGACGTCGGATGGTGACCCTGGGTCTTCCACTACGTGGTCGGTCATCTGTAGTGTTGGTGGTCTGGTACCGTTGCTGGAGCCTGTATATGGTCCTGACGTGGACTTGAAATGCATTGGCTATTTGCCGGGCGGTTTGTTCAGCTTGCAGTCGTCCGACGGCTTGGTGTCGTTGATTTCTTGTCAATCTTGGCATGTGGTAGCGATTCAATAACGAATGAATGTCATCCGATCGTTATAGGGCACGAAATGGAGGAACGCATGTGCATTTCAATTTTCACGGAACTCACGTGCATCGGATTACCACGGCTGTTGCTGTGAAGCGTTTGGGGGATCGGTATTATTGTCATCTCCTATGTTTTTTATCATCAAATTTCATTTTTCCGGACAAGGTAATGTTAAATTTTAGAAACTTTGACAAAAATTACCCAGATTTTAAAATGACAACTTTTCATGCAGTGTTACTTGGGGTGGAGTTTTGTTTGCGGTTCAGTATATATTATGCACTTATGCCTTTTTTGATAACGTCATATGCAATTCCCTAGTTTGTTTCATGATATTCCCGCGTTTACTGTTGGATTCCCATTGTGATATAGTCGGAATCGTGCAATGGGCTTGTAGCAGATAATTCTTGTGATTATGGAAAGGATTGTATCACTTATATATTTTTAATTAAATGAATGGGTGTTTTCTGAAAGCGTTTCATAATATTTACACAATAGTGATTACGAAGCATCTCATGTCAGTCCTAGAGCTACTCGCTTTCGCTGCGTATATGATTGTGCAAGTCAGATGTTTGGCAGACCTCCCGACCACCTGGCATCTTCAGAGCAGATGATAAAAGATGGTGTCTTTATTGATTTGTGATGGGCCGAAGTATACAATTATCGGTTATGACGAGTGTTTATGGAGTAACTGCGGAGAAACAGTAAGCCGGTACGTCGTCATTATTATCGTTGAGTGCTTTCCCAGACATAAAAGTACAGTTACATTTGCGTGTGGAGGGCAAGAGTTAGCGGGTGTCTAAGGTGTACCGGGACATGTGTTTTTAGTTCTATTCAGTCTTACATTAATTTACTGGACATGTGTCATCTTGAGCTGTATGTTGAATGTATCCCAATGGCCATATGCGGGTGACATGTTGGGGGTGTTCAGTGGTCTGTTCAACTGATCTTTCGTTTCCGAACTTTTGTCCCCTTTTCGGCTATGTTACTATTTCAATCTGAAAAACTAAGTTCACGGTAATGGGATTTGTCAAAATTTCAAAAGAATCCCCGATGGGAAAATAGCCCACCAGATGTTGTCAATTTGACTGACTTCCTTTCACGGACAACACAATGTTCTTCACGAAATATCGACCTGAAATATTACGAGAATGATTTAACTCTAAGATTAATTCAATATATGTAATTTGTTTATGGCCACGGAAATGTTGTATTTATCGACTAACTGCCACGCCATTGGTAATTTTAAAGCGGCAATGATTAATACAGGATTGGTTTGTTTAATAGGACATTTTATCAGTCACAGATCAATACATATAATTTGCTTCGTGATTGACGTAACGTGATCTGCATATTGTAATTATTAAATATCACTTCCCCTGATTGATTGCAGAAGATGCAGATTTGTATGAGGGGGGACTAAACTAGTTTGATACTTTATAACATAATGTGTTGTGAGTCAGAACAAATCTCTGTCTACTCTGTACAGATGAAATGTTGTGTTTTGAAATGCTGACCGAAATACTATTCTGGTATCGTACACAAAGCAGTTAATGAAGAGTGGAACTATGGTGATCGTCATGGTGTGTCATTTTCTTGCACAATAAGCGAGAGACCAAGCACATTATCTGGTTCAGAACAAATCGTCAATCACCCCCCTCACAAATGTTTCCTATAAGTACGAATGCAATCAACTTGTAAAGAACTCACGAATGTATTAATAGCAAATTCAATTCGAACGTGCCTAAGCTACAGTGAGTGAGTGACTGAGTTGCGTTTAACGACGCTTTTAACAGTATTCCAGTTATATCACGTCGTGTAAGCTTAATGTGGGAGGAAACCCCGTAGTGATGCAGGTCTCAGACGTTTACCACTTCGGTGAAACCCACGAACACGGGTATGGTGCTGCCAAACCTAGAAACAGAATCGGGGCGAACCGGGATTCGAACCCTCAATTATAGGTTTCTGGCGGGCCCAAGGGACGCAACTCTGCACAGCGAATAGCGGCGCCTTGGACGACTGGGTCACCCGTGCCCCCGCCTAAGCTACAGACATGTAAGGCAAAATGTGTCAGCAGTCCCATCATTCTGCCTGTATCGCATCTGTAGCCAAACCCTGTAGTTAAAACTACGAAGACGTTTACAGGACATACGTGTGAAATTAGTAAACACGCATTTGGCTTTGACAGTCACCCCATTACGATCAGTCGTGCGCACGGTCGTACAATTTCAGATATGTCACAGGAATACGGGAATGGTTTTGTCGCCTTTATTGACACCGCCTTTAGCAAGATGAAGGAGAGGACACGAGAAGTGGAGATGACAGTTTGTCCATGTGGCGAACCTTTGAAGTGACTGTCTGAGATGGATTACTAGGATTCCCGAGAGATACTTACATTTGGCTTCATATCTAACATTGCCACACAACTGTATCAAAATAAATAATACTTTTCCTTCAAAGTACAAGACTGTGTGAGTGTGTGTGTGTGTGTGTGTGTGGGGGGGGGGGGGGGGGGGGACAAAGGGCATTATATCCATTCATTTTGCATCCAACAAATTGAATAGTAGAAAATGAATGTTATTTCTTAACACAATGGAACTTTTACGGTGACTTGCGTTTTAATCTGTACAAAGACGCATTTCTACAGAGTCCTTTTGTTTATCATTTTAAAATAGAAGAAAAGTCATGAAAGATGTTAAGCTGTTATGATGTTTAAAAGACGCCAAACAATGTCATAACATATTTCATATTAAAGCCGTAATGTTACTATTTTAGTGCGTCTTATATGTGTACGAATGTTAGGGTCTCATAAGTCAATTAATGGCTGGAAGTACTGTATATTACCATATTTTACATGTACAAGTGTTTGTGACAACATTCTACTACTACTACTACTACTACTACTACTACTACTACTACTACTACTACTGCTGCTGCTGCTTTGTTTTGTTTGTTGTTTAACGCCACACTCAGCAATATTCCATCTACATGACAGCGACCTGTAAATAACCGAGTCTGGACAAGCAAATCAAGTGATTGATATATGGAACAACACTCCACGCTATCGAGGTACCATATCACATGTGCAAAGTCACCGAACATGACCAACGATTCATTCGGTCAGCTTTTACGAACACCATATGCACAGTTTGCCAGGGAACTATTCAGACCCGGAATCCCCATGAGAACATATGCCATTTATACGATAATATCAAATATATCACAAGGATTGTAACTATATATCTGGAGTAACCGCTTCCTACCATCAATATATCACTTATTGAAGAATCATGTTTGATTCAAAACGAAATATCTTCTTCTCATTCTTGTCCATAACATTGTTTCGCAACCCATGCTTGCCGTAAAAGGCGACTATGCTTGTGGCAAGAGACGACTAACGGGATCGGGTGGTCAGACTCGCTGACTTGGTTGATGTATGTCATCGTATCTCAATTGCGTGGATCATGATGTCAATCACTGGATTGTCTGGTCCTGACGAGATTATTTACAGACCGCCGTTATATAGCTGGAACATTGCTGAGTGCGGCGTTAAACAACAAAAAAACAAAAAAAAAAAAAAAAATCATATGTACCGATACCTATTTTACAATACCATACCTTTATTACGCAAGTTATATCTAGACTTTCCTCTGACTGTGCCGGCAAGGTATATCTATTGCCAACACAATTCTATTAATATCACGGCACAGAACACCAGGAATAGGAAATCCTCAATGTACCCATTTCCGGAATCGAACCCGGGCTTTCTTCGTGACGATCACAACCACAAGGCTAGTCGTCCGTCCAGAAGTGATAGGTGAGTGAGTCAGTATGGTTTTACGCCGCTTTTAGCAATATTCCAGCAACATCACGGCGGGGGACACTAGAAATGGGTTCGCACATTGTACCCATGTCGGGAATCGAACCCGGGTCTTCGGCGTGACGAGCGAACGCTTTAACCACTAGGCTACCCGGCCGCCCCAGACATATGATAGGTATGTCAGTAAGGCAGTAGGTTCAAGAATGTTTGGTATATTGACCAGATCAATTAATCCATCATGGCTGGTGATTTCCTTCTTTGAGACTGGTACAAACAAACACTGATTTGATTTCATTTAAATTATAGTCAAAGCAGAACGTTTCGGGGTTGATTAAATGACCTGAAAAACAACATGAAAAGGCATTGCCTTGGATCCACGTAGCTAGTCCCGCAATTGTGAGGTATTGTGAACAAATAGTGAACACACACACACACACACACACACACACACACACACACACACACAATCACACACACACACAATCACACACACACACACACACACAATCACACACACACACAATCACAAAATCACACACAATCACACACACACAATCACACACACACACACACACACACACAATCACACACACAATCACACACACACACACAATCTCTCACACACACACACACACACAATCACACAATCACACACACACACAATCACACACAATCACACACACACAATCACACACACACAATCACACACACACAATCACACACACACACAATCACACACACACACGCAATCACACACAATCACACAATCACACACACAATCACACACACATAATCACACACACACAATCACACACACAATCACACACACATAATCACACAATCACGCGTGATGTGAAAGCTACAAAACCGTCTCCATAGTCTCCATAGGCAATCTCTAATCATAAGCATGTGTTTGTGATTGACTATCAAATAGTGATAATACCAAGTGACCGAGAAAAGGTCAACGTACCCTGCCCCACTATATGTATAAAATATATAGGAGGGGTCGATAGAATGATTATAAAAACTGCATTGAAATTAAACGTGTGCTAGGAGTCAAAGAGTTACTTCCCTTCCAATCCGAGCCTCTCTGTGTTTTTCACTGAACTATGTTCACAAACTTGACCATTCCTGTTTTGTTTTAGATTCATTTAAATATTTGTAAATAATGCGTTAGTAGATACATAAAATCAAATAAGTATTGTATTCTTATATAAATCACCTCAAATCAAATGTATGTGCCTCCAACGCCGCACTCAGCAATATTCCAGCTATATGACGGCTGTCTGTGAATAATCGAGTCTGGACCAGACAATCAAGTGATTGACATCATCAGCATCGATCCACGCAATTGGGATAGATGACATGCATCAACCAAGTCAGCGAGCCTGACCACCCGATCCCGTTAGTCGCCTTTCACGACAAGCAGAGTCACCTTTTACGGTAAGCATGGGTTTTGCTGAAGACCTATTCTAACTCGGAATCTTCACGGGTCCATGATAAATAGGAAGATATTTATTGTTAATATGATTATGAACATAATTCGATCGTGTATGGAACATATGTAGGCATTTTCGTTAAGGTTAATAAGCAAGGTGTATTGATTTTTGAAATTTGCAGAACATGTCAATTCTGAATTCGTTTAAACTTATTTCAATGCTTGGCAATTGACATGTATGAAATTTATTACAAGATTTCATGTTGTTATTTTAAAAAAGACCGGGGTTTTCAAATATCATGTACAATCATGTACAGTAAATTTCGTTTATAACGAAAACGCTTATGACAAACTGACGGATATAACGAACTTATTTTTTAGTCCCTGCACTTTGATGTATATATGATGTATATATGCTTACAACGAACTACGGTTATTACGAACTTAAATTAGTGGTCCCTTTGAGTTCGAAGTTTACAGTAGTTGTTTTTATATTAGATGAACTATTTTTTGGAAGCAGAAGAGTGCCGAGTTGCTGTACTTTCCTCACTTTGTACTTTTTTAAACCCTTTACGAATATAGAAATGCGTGTGGGTATTGGATGAGACATAGGGATGTTGTTTCATGTAAGTACAGTGGCTGGTTGATCTAGATAATTAGACTTAAGAGCCAGATAGTGAAATTGGCGCCAATCGATTTCCTTGTCCACGTCATCGTTTGAATAGGACCAGCTTTATAAACACCAAAAGTAAACTCAACCGAATTGATATTTATTCGATGAGGGTTGCTGAGGGCTTCGGATTAAGCCGTTAAACGGATTTGATAACTGCTTGAAATAAACTTTGATTGCTTTCAAGGGGACCATCAAAGGGATGCACGTGTTTCTTCGTATGTTTGTTGATGAAATACATTGCGTCCTATAGAGAAATTGTGATGTAAGTTTGATCGATGAGACTGTCTCGGAACGAATTACGAGATGGAATGGACACACAATAATTTGGCTGTCAAAGAGGGTCGGCAACTTTTGCCCGGTCGACGGCTCATTGTTATCTTGTAGTTTATTTCATGCATTATTGTCATGAACATTTTGGGATCAATGTACCAATGCCTCTTTTCTGTATGGAATGTAAAGTACATGATTTCTATTTTGATGGGAAAAGGATTTTAGATCAAGTGGGAAATTAATGTCATCAATGTACACATAGATATATAAGACACACTGCACTGCAGTGATCATTGTCCTTGAACGACCATGGGTTGGTTCATTCACGTCAGCACCTCGTGGGTCCTTACACTAGCACCAGTTCTCGTGCTTTCGGTAGGGCAGGACAATATGATGCTTACATTTCCGCGAACACCTTGTGTATTCACTGATTTTCATTTATCCATTCATATCATTTTCATATTCAGTGGAATCGGTTTCGGCGGATAATCGAGACTGGTTGTTAGCTGGTGTTCACGTTTTATATTTACATCTGCTCTCACGCCAGCACATCATGCCTCACAAGTACTTACACCACTGCCGATTCTCCAACTCTTCGAGTGAATGGATAGACCAGTCGTCCACGTCACCCCTGTTTGCTGTTAAAATTTCTGTCCCTCAGGCGTTAAGGGGCACGGGTGACCCAGTCGTCTGAGGCGCCGTGATTCGCTGTGCAGAGTTGCGTCACTTGGGCAAGCCAGAAACTCATGATTGTGGGTTCGAATTCCGGTTCGCCCCGATTCTGTTTCTAGGTTTGTCAGCACCATACCCGTGCTCGTGTGTTTCACCGAAGTGGTAAACGTCTGAGACCTGCATTACTTCGGGGTTTCCTCCCACATTAAGCTCACACGCCGTGATAAAACTTGAACACTGTTAAAAGCGTCATTAAACCAACCTCACTCCCTCACTCACTCACTTAGGCGTTACAGAAACCTATAATCGTTGGTTCCAGGTCCGCTCTGGGTCCACTTGCACAAATTGACATTACCGCTACGATGATTATTGCTCCTATGTTTTAATTAAGAAATAAACGACGTGTGAGAGTTGCTCATTGTACAATAAAACACTGCGGGGAGAATAAACTATGATGGCGTAGCAGTGTTTTAATGTACGATAAACAACGAGTCGACAGTTTCTTTGATGAGAGATCAATATTATGTTCAACATCTTTGAGACCCGTGAAGATCCGGAGTAGAATAGACCTCCAGCAACCCATGCTTGCAGTTAAAGGCTTGGTGACTAACAGGATCGGGTGGTCAGGCTCGCTGACTAGGTGATGCATGTCATCGATTCCAATTGCGTGGATCGATGCTCATGCTATTAATCACTGGATTTTCTGGTCCAGAATCACTTATTTACAGGCCGCCGTCATATAGCTGGAATATTGCTGAGTGCGGCGTTAAACAACAAATTAACTAACCAACAACCTCTTTGAGGATGTTAGTAAAATGTATGAACTTTAAAGATATATACCCGTATTTAAAAAAATGATGACTCCCAGAATAGATTACGACCTCGGCATTGTCGGACAAGTCCAGTTTACGAACAGGAGGGTTATGTTTGGTATTTCTCTCATATTCTCACAATCCTCACGGCGATTATCTGTACCTTATATCCTTATACCTATTGTCGTATCTCTCCCACATTTGGATGCCATCGTTCGGCCATTGCGTTTATCTACGTTGCCCAGCTTCATTTAAGGGGAACAACTCACTAGAAACTTACCTCTGAACAATAAGGTCGTTCAATGTACGACGTCATCTTGTTCGACTCTCAAGAAAGGACGTCATGAAAGAACAATGTATTATCGTGAAATAAACAACGCTTCGTTCTTCATTGTTCTTTGTGATTTATCGGGGGCACGGGTGGCCCAGTCGTCTAAGGCGCCGCGATTCGCTGTGCATAGTTGCGTCCCTTGGGCACGCCAGAAATCCATGTTTGTGGGTTCGAATCCTGGTTCGCTCCGATTATGTTCCTAGGTCTGTCAGCACTATACCTGTGCTCGTGGGTTTCACCGAAGTGGTAAACGTCTGAGACCTGCATCACTTCAGCTTTCCCTCCCACATTAAGCTGACACGCTGTGATGTAACTGCAATAATGTTAAAAGCGGCGTCAAATCCAACTCACCCACATAAGACTTACGATAGTTGTAGTGCCATAACTACTTGTGCAAGAGGGCCCTGATTATGTTCACGGGTTTTTCAGCACCTTATCTGTTGTGGGTTTCACCAAAGCGATAACATTTGTTTCAGTTCGAATTTTTCTCCAGACGGACGCGCTCTGATATATAACTGAAATGCTCAATCACTCACTCACTCACTCACTCATGACATTCCTTTACAACTAGTTCCACATGCACATCAGTACCTTTCCTTGGCATTTTCTGAAGACTGATACCTTACAGTTAGGGTTCGTACACCCGAACTCATCTACAAGTCAATTTTTGAACATACCCTGACACAACACCTATTCTCATGACGGTACTCATACCGGAATCCAATAATTAATTTACACTCGTCCTGGCCGATTGTCAAGTATTTGCTCGTAAACCAATTGCTTGCCTCATACCTCTTCTCTCACCAGGACCTGCTTAATAATATGGCACGTGTGTCAATACCACCACCCCCTTACTTAAATAGATTCATAACGTGTGGTACACTAAATTGGCAGAACTGAACTGATAATTGTTTTATTTTCACTCAATGTTCCTTTTTGTCAAGCAGTATTCAAGCAGCTCCAACATTGGGCGTCTATATTGTTTAGGTACAGTCGATCATGCTCTTTCTAGAAGATTTCACAGGGCGTCATGGGGTTCTTGCTAAAAATTGTTTGATCAAGGATCAACATCGCAATACCTTCAAAACGTTGTACGGTAGACAGGACATTTCCATATTACAGCGTGTTTGCGTGCTTTTGGTAAGAGGTTGTTTGATCAAGGTTAGAACATTCAATGCCTCAGTAAAGCTTTCAAAAAGTTTTATGGTAGACATGTGGAGGACATTTCCAAATTGGACGCTTCAGTGACAAAAATGATGTCCGATGCAATCCCCTATTTTGACTTGTACCACATGTTCCCATGTTTTTGCAGGTGGACAATTGACTTGCCTTTTCGTGTGTTTGTGACTGGTGCAACCAGTGGGGAAGGACACGCTCACTTATATACGATATCCTGGTATCATCACCATTTGATAGTGATTCATTAACACATGCTGATGGTATAGTCGGAATCGTACAAGCGACTCTGCTTGTTGTCGCTTTTATTATCATGATTATGTTTAGATGTTTCAGTCAATGTAATCAATGTTTCAGAATGAAATGTTATAAACAAACAAGGGAGATAATAACCTTCGACCAATCTTCCGACCAATCACACGGCATGACAGTTGATGAACTGGGGAGATTCAATACACAAGTGATACTAAATACTGCTTCAAAAAGGTGGTTCTGTAATATTCAAACGAATAACCAAAAATGATGCATCTGAAGGAAAGTCGAAACGACGCGAGATGGAAATGTTTATTCTCTTTTCTTCAAAGAAAGGTTATTTTACAAAAAGTTCAAATACATTTAGCAAAGAAAATTGCATATAAGACAACGTGTAACACATGATTGGGATGGGGACACAGGTGGACTTTAACAAAAAGGATCGATAAAATGAAATTGTGAAGTTGGCAATATATCTTGTTTCAAATGAATAACGTGAATATGTTGGTAATATCTCGTATATGTGAGTATCCAAGTTGGCAAGTGTGATTGTGTCAACACTTGGTTCTTTGTATTTGCAAGTTGTCTGTCATAGCTAGCTATATAGTGTCTTACAGCTAGTTAAGTTTTTTCATCTTTCTCACCAAGACAAAGAGACATTTGTGACATTTGAATGGCAGGAGGAACAGAAGCGATTCTAATCAATTCAATTCAATTCAATTCAGACATTTTAAACCCAATGGGCATGACTTGTTAACCCTCGGGGTCAGAAGCTAATCCCCCTTCAAAGCAGCAAAGAGTTCGTCAAGATTACGAGGCACTACAGCTCGTTGACTCGCACGAATGTTCAAGGGCCCAGTGCAGTCATCCTTGGTGATGATAATGTTATAATTACCTGACAGTGTTCATGGTATGCCTTCCACATCACTGATGCCATTTCCTTGAAATCCTGCCAAACGATTACTCTGATCATAAGAGTCAGACGAATGTCATAGTTGGTACCTCTACCTGTTCGTGCTTAACATTTTTTGTAGGCGACAAAATGTATCTGCATTCAAATTCCGAGAATAAATGTCATTTGGGTACATTCTACCGGGATTAATTCCTTGTACCTGTAGGACAGGACATGCTTACCTATTTAGCCATTTTCAGTAATCCAATCACTTTATTTTCATCTATTTTGCCTTTCACGTCCAAGGGAAGGTTTCAGCAGATACTCGACACTCATTGTCCTCTGGCATTGATATTCTATAGCTGCGGATATCACTGATTGAGATCACGATATAATCTGTTTCTAATCGATCTACAATGCGATCCCTTGTTCACCGTTTGGTATCATCGTGATACGTATCGACACTTATGATAATATTAACAAATACAATGACATCTGATGTTTATATACTTATAGGAACATGTTTGATTATGTATTCTCCTGTTATAGACCCTTGGAAATCCGGGTTAAAATAGGTCTTCAGCAACCCATGCTTGCCGTAACAGGCGACTATGCTTATCGTAAGAGGCGACTAACGGGACCGGGTGGTCAGGCTTGCTGACTTGGTTTATGCATGTCGTCGTATCCTAATTTCGTGGATCTATTCTTATGATATCAATCACTGGATAGTCTGGTCAGACTGGTTACAGACCGCCGCCATATAGCTGGAATATTGCTGAGTGTTGCTTTAAACAACATACAAACAAACAACAAAACAAATTCCTGTTATAATATATACTAAGTAACTCTTTACAAACAGACCAAAGGGCAATATTAATCATAGGTTAGATCGCCGTATTCAGTCGTCAGTCACTGGTATTGGTCAATAAGAAGACACCACAAATGTCAATAACAGCCTGTGCCAATTGCATGACGATGCCACTATTACCATCGCCCCTTGCGCCTGGCTGCAACAACACCACGATAGTAATCACCAATACAATCATCTTTGTATAATTGTATCATTGGGGTTTCATTCTAGGTGCTAAAGGCCTACAACCTTCGTTATTCACCAATAAGCCAATACAGTGTGATATACGGATATGGCGTTCGAGCGAGCATTTCACTATTACCAATTGTGAGATATTAGAGAATATTTAAGGATTGTTATAATGATGCAAATGAAATAATTATGATAAAAACAATCATACAACAGATCATGCGGAATCTGTGTATCTCGTCCTGTCGTATCATAGGAATAAGATACATGTCAAACGGGTTGCATGGGGGAAAAAATATGATCGATCATACAATTTAATATAAACCATGTCAAATGCTTATAATTTAAGACAGCTTGGCAACAGTTCATTGCAACAACTACACCTTATCCCAGTATCACCATATGAGATGAGGTTATGGTATGTATCATCACATTATATCACAACAGTTGAACACGTCGCTATATAAGTGCAATAATCTTGGACGCGACGTTAAACCCCATTTCACCTCACCTCACCTCACAACAGTTGAACAACAATCCAGAGTGTGTGCCATTATGGGTGAAAAAACACATTTTGACTTCTTGTTATATTTCAAAAATACAGTAACTTATGACCACAATAAATGCAATTTATAACCTTGAATTCATATTTATTACAGAGAAACATGACATCAAACATTTGGACTCATTTTCTGCAAAGTCTCATTTTCAGACTTATGACCTTAATAATAATTGGAGTTTTTAGAGTTTTTTGCACCAATAAGGTCCTTTTTCACCTGGGACCCGTGAAGATCCGGGGTAGAATAGATCTTCAGCAACCCATGCTTGCCGTAAAAGGCGACTAACGGGATCGGGTGGTCAGGCTCGCTGACTTGGTTGATGCATGTCATCGATCTCAATTGCGTGGATCGATGCTCATGATATCAATCACTGGATTGTCTGGTCCAGGTTCGATTATTTATAGACCGCCATCATATAGCTGCAATATTGCTGAGTGCGGCGTTAAACAACAAACCAAACCAAACCAAAACCTTTTCACCATGTGGGTCACATATATTGTTTTGATCATATTGATCCCTAGATCATATTTGTCGATCTTTACTTGCAGACATTTTATGGTCATTTAGTCACGTCCATTACACGATGACGGAGACACTTACTTAATGTAGAATATATCATTCACTGGAACATGCAGACAACAGAAACATACAGAGGCCAAGCTACCATGGTAACGGATGTTGTTGTTTTTATAGTAAATATGTTTATGTACTTTATTTTGACATTTTCATTAAACCTATAGGTATCACCTGAATGTGTTGCAAAATATATTTCTTATATATTAGTATTTTTGTTGTCATTTTGTCAGACAGCACGCATAACGCATTCCGATGATAAAGTGTCTTTATTAGATAGTTGAGGGGGCGATTTATACCATTAGCGTTTATGACGAGTGTTTATTGAGTAACTGCGGAGAATCAATAAGCCAATACTTAGTGAGATTATTTTTCACCGAGTGCTTTCCAAGATATAAAGGTCCAGTCAGATTTGCCTGTTACGAATATTAGTAGGACAAGCGTTCGTGCGCTAGGACACGTGAGTTGATTTCAAAACGGCCTCATATTCTGGAGTTTATTCCGCTTTGGATGCAGACCGATGACCATCGGTCTGTCTGTGGATGACATGTGGGGATCTGTAGAAGGCTTGTCCCATTGATCGTTCATTTCCCTCTCAGACGAGTGTTTATGAACCTTTTTTACCCTCTTTCTACTTTAATCGGAAAATGCAATTCCACGGAGAAGGGATTTGTCAAAACTGTCAAAAGAATTCCCGACTGATATTGTCAGATTGACTGACTTCTTTTAGAGACGACACAATGTCATTCATACAATTTCTACCTAAAATATCACTGGAATGACTTTATATTTGATATAAAGTCTTATTCCTCATATGTCTATATATGACCAATAACATGTATTAATCGACTACATGCCCCATCAATGTTACAGGATAAGTGTGTTGTCAATCACGAATGGCATCTTTAATCACTCACAGATCTATACATTTCATTTGCTTCCTGACTGACATACCATATGGACAGAGTGTAATGGGAATCAATGCAAATGGTTTTGCTTTGTTACAATAATGTCATCCATATATAAACTCAAATATATTTCCAGATTTATGACTCTGAATAACCATAGAATAAGCATTCAGTATTTTCCCCGTCCCGACCTCATACATATAACATGTCAACGCCAGAGGACAACCAGTCTCGAATAGCTGCAGAAACAGATTACATTGGACGCAAAATAGTGGTGACAATAATTATCATGTGAATGGATCACTGAAAAGCAGTCATGACAACTCCTGGACTTTTAGACATTTAGATTGGCTCTCTAAAGCATTAAATTAACCATCAAACACTTAGTAGTATTTTCATCATAACCAGGCGAGTGAGTGAGTTTGGTTTGACACTTTGATCAGTATTTAAATTATAACATGACAGCAGCATCGACTGTATTGGATATACATACCAAAAGGTCCATATATGGTCAAGATAAAGTATATATGCAGGTGATTGCATGGGTACGTAGCCTTGAGTAACTCTTCTCCTGAAGACTCCTGAAATAATAAAACTAAAGTGATGTAAAATTATATAATGAATTACATTTTAATTAGACGAAACTTCATTATATTTTTACTCGGTATTAGATAATGACCATTGTTAGCTGAATTGTAATACCATTTACATTAATATGTATGTATTTCTGTTGAACGTCACGTTATTGGAGGGAGTACGACCATATGCAGTATGCAGATCGTTTAGCAGAGGTGTTAAGCTCTTCTTTTGATTAGCATGCGGGAAACTATTAGCTACGTGGTCACAGTTCCAAGGGTTCGGCAGTTTGTGTTTCGATCGTAATTGAATGTATTTAAAGTGAGAAGACATGGTCAATGGTGTTAGTTTGTAAGCAACCACATAAGTTAATTAACTTCACAACTTTCGCAGCGTATTCCCGCATATTGTGTTGGAAATAATCAGTTTCCAATTGATAAGTGGTGACAGTTCATGATTTGTTCATTTAATGATGAATATTGTTTCGTGTTACCTCCAAGCAAAAATTATGTTACTTATTTCCACATGCAGAAAGTCAGAAAGTGTTTACGACTAATCAGAAAAGTGGCTAAGACAATCACGAGTTTTAATGAATATATCTGAATGATTACTTAAAACCGACCAAAACCCTTTCCATAATCTTATTAAAGAATGTATTTTACAAATCTGGTTGTAAACGAATCGCAGCATATTCTAATAAATAATGACAACAAACCCTTTCCATATCCAATAGAAATATCTGCACAAAGCAGAGTCGATTGTACAATTCCGACTATATCATGAGCATGTGTTTATGAATCACTCTGAAATAGTAATGATACAAATTAAAGTGAGCGTATCCTGCCCCATCGGTGGCCCCGTTACAAACACATGCAAGGGAAATTACTTGTTCACCTTCTGAGCAAGAGTCGTATGGAGCTCTTTGAAATCTAGGTAGAAAGAGCATGCTCGATTGTGTCTCAAGAATTGCGAAATGTAAACACCAAAGGCTGGAACTGCTGGAATATTGCTCAACATGATGGGAAAGTCACCCTCTTGTCATACAGTCTTGTGGAGAGTGTTTTGTCACCCTGCATCTTTGTGCATAGATCTTTAAATATGAAACAGATTAGGTGGATTCACTGGTCTCCTTTATTTCAAGTTCAGGTGGGTAAATCAGTGGAAGGGAATTGGCTATTTGATTGTTATTGGACGATATCAGATCATCGATATACCTGAAGCTTAAGTTAAACTTCTTGGCCAAATTACCTTCTGCTGACTTTGCCAATCCGAGCAGAAATGGGGTATACCTACTTCTTTCCCAAATGTCTTACCCCAAAATTGTACGTGGATGTTATCAATGACGAAGTCCAGAATTTCGCAAATTGTTTTCACAGTAAACTGCAGAAGGCATTTGCTTTAATTGTTCACAAATTGTCCTGAACCTATGAATATAGATACGTAACTGTGTCTGTGTTCACCACATTTTGTACCAAACGCCCCATGGGTCAAGGAATAAAGTTTTTCCTTAAGTGGGATAGTGGGGTTGAAGAATCAAATGTTTTGACAGAATAGGACTTGGTTCTTTTCTGAGATTGCAAACAGTCATTTGAGTTTTTGAGAATCCACATGGCATTAATCCCACTTGTCTCAAATATTTTCTGTGAATATAAAGAACGTCCTTCCTTGATTGTATTAAGTATTATCTTTCAGACAGGGATTTGGTGGAACGTTTGCCGGACCAAGCAATAAATCTCTCTTTGTATGGGTTTTTGTGGCGCTTTGGAATCCAGTACAATAGAGGAATGGACATGACGTCTGGTGAATTACCTTGGTGATCATTGTTTCACAAGGAATAAGATGTTTTACTTGTCATAGATTAGAGTATTTTGTCGATCGGACATTAACAGTATAGCGCAATAAGCCTTTGTCAGTTGATGCCATTTCGTGTGGGGATATAATTTGAACTTTGCGAGATTGAACTGGCAGGATAATTAATCCGGTGAAATAACTAACTCACAACAGTATTTGGATATAATGATGCTTTTATTTATCAAATTATTAATTTGATGCATATTATTTATTTGATAGTAATTCATAAACACATGATTATATGATATTGTCGGAATCATACAATCCATTGTGTTAGTGGAAAGCCCAAAGTGATGCAGGGCTTTAAGTTTACCAATTAACAAAGAACCCACGAGCACGGGTATGGTGCTCACAAACAAAGGAACATAATCCCGGGGAATCGGGATTCGAACCCACAAGAAAAGATTTCTGGCGTGACCAAGGGGCGCAACATTGCTCATCGTATTGCGGCGCCTAAGATGACAGGGCCATCTCCGACCCCATCCACATTTGTTATGTATTGGCCGGTGAATCAATAAAATGTACCTTACAACCAGTGTGCTTGCTTGGAAGTAAAGAAAAAATAGTCTGACCTTAGAAACTATAGTGATTCATGTTGTCCAATATGATTCAGTTCCACATTTCAGACTGTGATTGTGGATAATCTAAGATAACCTGCTCCAAGTCCACCGTAGAGTTCCACGGCAAAATGTTGTGAGTAACATCCACAATTAGCATATTCTCTATGTGGTTTTCATTGGTTGTATCTTTGTTTTACTCTAAAATATGTAAGATTTGCTTTGACGTACAGTGTACGATGGAAGCGTAACTGTCGAACCCCATCTACTAATAAAATAATTGGTATATACTGCAGACTAAAGAAGCTATAGATGAACAGAATGACGCCACAAATTACTATAACATGTGACATCTCTGATTCACGAACATCGAGCCTGATTCATACATGTAGACCGTTGCATTTTTTAGATAATTCAAATGCATATTTGTAAGTGACACTTTGTATTTTTCAGTAAAATACTACGCCTTTTCACAGATCGATAAGCACAGTTGTTGTTTGATTATATATATATAGGGGCGCAACATAAATTCAGATTTGAAGTTTTTTGGTTTTGTTTTTAAATGATTAGGAAAGATATAATTAGTCAGCTAAATAAAAAAAAATTCTATATTTATACGAAATTTCATTCAACTACGTAAATATACAGAAAGCGCACACATTGTTCGCGTAGAAGCATCTAATTACCATTTATCCCCTCAATTAACACATATTGAAAACCTTTGTACACGATACCATTAATACTAGAAAACAGAAAAAACGGTTTGTCAATAAGATAAAAAGGGACAAACGGATTCAATATTCATAAGAAATCTCTGCCCATTGTACGATTCCGACTATATCATGAACATGTGTCATGAATTACCATCATATAGGGATAAGATAGGACCTGGTGTTAACGAAAAGGTGAGCGCATCCTTCCCGACCGGTGGCACCTGTCACAAACACACGCAAAGGCAAGTCAACACCACGCATATTTTTTGTCACTGATGCGTCAAATTGGAAAATTCCTTCCTATGTGGTACCAATGGAGATGCATACTTCTTGCGAAAATGTCCTACCCCCAAATGTTACATACTGTATATTTAATCAATGACGAAGGCTAACATTTTACATCCTGAACATCTGAAGATAAATAAGTTACTATATCTAAGGTCACCGTGTTTAGACAAATGCCCCTCGGATCAAGGAAATTGCTTCTGTTCCGAGATTGCAAAAATTCAAACAAATCCTTGGAGTATTTGAGAATCCACATGGTGTTAGTTCCCCTATTCTCAAATACTCTCTGTGAATATTACATAACAATATATACGACCTTCCTTGATAATATGAAGGGTTATTGTTCGTATGTTTGACACACTGATTTAGTGGTACATGTGTTGGACTTAGCAGTGTTATCTTTCTTTGTGCGGATTTTATGGAGATTTGGAGTCCAGTATAAAACGGACATGTACACGTCTTCAGGTTTTACAGTCAAGTCACGTGTTGATAGCACTGATGCACGGTTTCGGCAGATTTTTTCCCCTGTTTACAAGTACATGTACATACTGGTCTTATGCGTGGCATGTTACTTATACCAACGTAGTTATGCTTACATATAATGTTTAACCGCCTCCGTGGTCTAATGGTAGAGCGTCCGCCCGGAGAGCGGAAGGTCCGGTATTCGATCCCGCGTCATACCAAAAGACGTTAAAAGATGGTACTTGTTGTCACCCTGTCTGGCGCTCGGCACAAAGGGGCTAAAACAAGGACTGGTCGTCTCGGAGTCAGTATACTGTGTCTGAATGGGGTATTCATGTTAAACTGCGGCATGGTATCTCAGTGTGCTAGCACTATAAATCGGCATCAGTACGGACTAGTACAAGCAGCCACACACACACGTGCAAGCTCGTCGCTCTATAAGTGCAATAATCTTGGACGCGACGTTAAACCCAATTACCTTATTTGCAACTAATCTTTGCAACTGAATTGAACTCTTTTCAATGCACACATTGTGTTAGTTTGAGTTACCCGTGAAGATCGATATCCAGGGTAGAATAGGTCTTCAGCAACCCATGCTTGCCGTAAAAAGCGACTATGTTTGTCGTAAGAGGGATCGGGTGGTCAGGCTCGCTGACTTGGTTGATGCATGTCATCGTATCCCAATTGCGTGGATCGATGCTAATGATGTCAATCACTGGATTGTCTGGACCAGACTCGATTATTTACAGACCGTCGTCATGTAGCTGGAATATTGCTGAGTGCGGCGTTAAACAGCAGCCAAACAAACAAACGTTTGAGTGAAAAGGGATTTCATACTTCCTTGTTATATACATTTGTTGTTCTGTCAGTCGGGAATGTATATTGAAAGAGGTATTTTATGTTTATACGAACGACATTCATCTTGTTTATTTCATCTCGATCATTTATGAAAATCTGTTGCCTTTCAAGTAAGATGTTGCTGTGAGACGAAATGTTTCCAAGAAACGAGAAAGTGCCCAGCTTTGTATTTTCCTTAATATTGTCCTTTTTACTGCCGAGATTCGTCTGGGTATTGGGTGTAGCATAGGGATTTTCTTTAATGTGAGCACAGAGGTTTGTTTGATGTGGGAAAAAAGACATAAGAGCCAGATAGTGAAATGGACGCCAATCGATTTCCTTGTCCACGACACCTTTTGAAAAGGAAGAGCATTTATTCACACCAAAAGCAAACTCAACCGAAATTGATATTTATTCGATGAGAGAGATGTTAAGGGCTTCGGATTAATCGGTTAAGTGGATTTGACAACTGCTTGAAATAAACTTTGATTGCTTTCAAGGGTACCACCAAAAGCATGCACGTGTTTCTCCGTATGTTTGTCGATGAAATACTTCTCGTCCGACGATGTAATTTTGATCGATGAGACTGTCTCAGAACAAATTACAAGCTGGAATGGACACAAAATAGTTTGGCTATCAAAGAGGGTCGGCTACTGTTGCCTGGTCGACAGCTCTTGTAATTTACTTCACGCATTGTTGTCTTAATTTTTTTTTTGGCAAAATACCAATTCCTCGTTTCTGTAGTAGAATACAATGTACAGGACTTCGATTTAGATTTGAAAAAGATTAGATCCAGCGGAAAGTTAGCGTCGTTAAAACCATTCAAATAAGATGTAAATACTTTTCTCTAAGTGACTTTCTTTGAAATACATTTCAACGGCATATGAGTATTTCACTTTAGACTGTAAATTATCACCGGAGAGCGTCGCCTGATTTGTGTACTCTATTCAACCAGAGACCAATGTGCGACAGTATCTCACATCTATATATCAGGATATATCTCCCGCACCCGTATGGATCTGGTTGCCAGGCTTGGTGACCTAGTTGGTGTATTGCCGTTTTATCCCAACAGATTGGGAAGGTGTTCATAATACTAAACACTGATTTGCCCTTCGCTTGATCTCGACTCACTCATATCCGTACCAGTTTCCACATTGCGACCCGTTTTGACATTTCTTTTCATGCCTGTGCTTAAGCCTAGCTCCTGGCTAGAATAGATATTCATCAACCAATGCTTGTCGTAAGAGGTGACTGCATAACATTGCATACCAATAGCGTAGATCGATGCTCACGATGTCAGTCACTTGGTTTCCTGGTCCATACTCGATTTTTTACAGATCGCCGTCGTATAGCTGGAAAGAGCTGAGCGCAGCGTTAAAGAACAAACACGATATGTTCTGAATGACTAGCGTTCTCGATCAACCGTACACAAATATCTACCGGCTCTAATGCAACCACACCAGATTTCCCCTGCTCCAACACTCAGGCAATGACCAACCCCGACCAATTTGCTGACACTAGTGTTTGTTGTGGGAACTACATAGATACCAGTACATTCCTCAAAACATAACTCTGTCAAAGAAGTGACCTCACGAGCATTTTAACCTTTCTTATTCAACCTCAGCATTATTACAGCTTATGCACAAGCACTTCTTCCCTAACATATGGGATATAAGAAGAAAATCCACGGAGAGAACATTTACAGGGCATATGATTGTCAGTTTGCATCTTTTTCCCCCTAAACGTATACCTCCATAGATAATAGATTAACACTTGAATTATTTTGCAATACAAATTACTTTGATGTCATTCATTAACACCATGTGCCGCAATTTGTTATGCAGAGTTGTGCCCCTTATGCGTGTCAGAAACCGATCACGTTGGGTACGAATCACAGGATCTCCCAGATAATGTATAAAGGTTTGTAAACCTTAAGTTATTTCGGGTGTTTCTCCCACATCAAGCTGACACACCGTGATATGATTGAAACATTGTTCAAAGTGGCGTTTTATCATACTCATTTTTAGGCAGTGTTCCTTTATGTGAGCACATTGTTACGTGAAGAATAAAAAAATTAAAAAAATTATATTGATAACGGATAATGTGTTGATTAATTCATTTCGTGTTTACCATATGATGGGCTGGAGAAAAAATGTTAAAATGATTGTTTAGTACCGAAACCAATTAATCTAGATTTATGTTTTACCTACTTCGGAGTACAAAGAGCTTATTCTGTATGCTAATATATCCCATACATCCTAAAAGTCGTCGAATCCAGCCATATTCCATTCTGTATACCCAATCCCTCCCCCAAACATACTCCCAACGCCTTTATACTAAAAAAACTAAATCTTCTCTAATGTTTGCTGATGACAAAAATGTTTTTTTCAAAGACTTCTTCCAAACCAACCCAGCGCTTTATAGAAGTTTGCCCAACTTTCATGCAAAAACACAAACAAATTACTCGGTCCCTAAGTTGCATGTCTCCACTTTGTAGGCAGTTCAAATTGATCATATGTATGTAACTTATTTTGAGAAATTCTGTGTGGCATGTCCAAGCATAATAGAAACTTTGATCACACTATGTTCGTAAAAGAGCCCTTGGCAACTGCTGATGAGGACATGAAATCAAGATAAGCAGTAATTGGGCTTGTAGATGGATGGGCAGCTTGATGACAGCTGGCAGTAGCGCCCAGTTTAAATTGGCCAATATACACTACAGTAAACAACCATGTTGTCCATCGTTTGAGAGAACAGATGCTTACAATTCCCTTTTTAATGGGATTTTTTCTGTAACCACAGCCTCTTCCATACTAAAGATAATAGTTGGCTTGAAACGAGTCAATAGTTTTCAATGTTTCATGGCTTAAGTGACGTAAATTGTAATAAAAAGGTAAATTGTAATACTTGCAGCAAATTGTGATAATTTTGACGTAAATTGTAATAACAACGTAAATTGTAATACAATTTGACGTAAATTGTAATACGCAAATTGTAATAAAAATTGACGTAAATTGTAATAATCTCAACTTGCGGCAAAATGTAATAACTTTTTACGTAAATTGTAATAACCTTATAAGTTTAGTGTCAAAGGCGTTAAATGACTAGAACCTATCCTTGTCACGGTTGGTACTGGGTTTATCGTACAATCGTCATTAAAGTATGGGTGTGGGGGAGGATTGAGGTCGTTATCGTACATTGTTGTATGTATATATAAACGCATTGGAATTTCATTTCTATGGTTGTCCAGAAGAGGATTAATTACTATAATGAACTTAGTTTACTTATTTATTGGAGAATTACTCTGTGTGTTTTGTACTTAATTGTAATATATCCTATTGACAATTTTCATCATAATTGTTGACATTTATCCTAATGAAATCATATTTCAATTGGTAAAGTAGGTAGTAATATACACAATGGAATAATTATAACGTAACAAACTTACACAAATATATTGATGTGTAAATGTGGAAAGTCTGACTTTTACTGACTGACTACTCGGAGCATGTAAAGCAAATAATGACAATGTCCTGGGCGATGTACATGTAGGTATGTGAACCCGCAAGGACTACCTTAATCAATTATTTTACGTGCAGCTTGTGTCATTTCTGTATGGTTAGAATGATACTCTAGCAACTGTACACATCGAAATTTATGACTGAAAGATCCATCCTCGGGTTAAAATGATGGATGACATTAGGTACGTCTCTTCGACAAATAGGTTAATTGATTTATCATCCAATAGTAGCTTAGCTAGGAATCCATTGCAATAACACTGAGTTACGAGTTGAGATAATGACCGTTTCCTTGAAACAAACGAGACAATTCAAACGTATTTATACATTATATGTTGACGAAGAATTCAAATACAACAAATGAGTGACAGATCTCCTGTGCGATGTCAAAGGGAAAAAAACAGTCGTTAGCAAATGCAGCATAGATTTCCCATGCATGGGAATGGAGAATACTTAATACATAACATTATATACAATGTTTTTATTGATATCAAAAGAGGGGCGTTGATATGTTTTACCTACATTGCATATACTATTAGATATTGTGTATTCTCGATCTCTGTAAACTTCTCACAGATGAAGAAATAATAACAAATAAATGCAAGCCATGTCAACTTATGCAATATTTGTAGCAATGTATGATTAACATATGGATCATTAATATAACATGAAATATTTCCTTTCATAGGAAGAAGTATATTTAATTAAATAAATGAATAAATGTTACTGTCTGGATTCCTTTCATATGTCATGAAGAACTAACAACCACTCAGTGACAACTTTTGCTGGGATTGTAACTCCTTGCCCCAACAACAAAAACAGAATCCATCATGATAACGGCACGAAATCATAATTCAAAGCATACACAAATAATATCCGGTATCTTCGGTCATGTCTTGTTGAGTTTCAAAGAGCATCATAATGTATAATACATTTGTTGCAATCAATTATTGCTGAAATATATCTGTTTTGATCAATATTGAAAGGATGGAAAATCTATAATGAAAAGGGTTTTGTCACTGACGTAAATAATCTCTTTCACCTTATAAGAAGAGTATTCTAAGATCATTAAACTTGGTAATCGTTGGTGGATTGCGCCAAGCAACCTTGATACCAAATTTGGTACCTCACGTATAATGCGGTACATTATTTTTCGAAACAGATAATTACGTTTTTCATAAGTTATCACTAATTTGTGACATATGTACGGACAAAAATTACCTCAGAGGATAATCTTCTCTGGGGGTTTAAGAGGATTAAAATAATTCCAGCTAACATCAAGCACTGTAATAAAATATTGAAATTATAGCATACCTTCTTAAGATTCCATTGAAAAGAATAGTGACTAACAAAGAAACCAAATTATATTTATCTCTGATACTATGCCCTCATCAGTATACACACACACATACATACACACAAACACACATATACACACCAACACACACACATACATACAAACACATACACACATAGGTATATATATATATATATATATATATATATATATATATATATATATATATATATATATATATATATATATATATATACTAGTATATATGTTTTACTGTTCTCCGAACAGTTGCAGTACATATATATACAAAGGTACAAAACTGTTTAGGGAAGTTTGATACAGCAAACTGACTTAGTGTGCGGTTTGAGATTTTTTTAAACTAGATGTATCGAACATTGGCGTATATATATTAACTCACTGGAGTGTTATTTCTGTAGGTTAAGTACGTGGTTATCAACACAATGTATCTATATATAAAAAATATATGTTTGGGATGTTTTCCTTGCATTTAAAGTGTGTTAGCAGTAGTTGAAAAGAGCGATTCAGCATGAAACCACATTTGAAATGGGGTAAAACAGTTGTTACATAGTGTATGAAATACCCTCTGAAGACATATATTGCAGTTTTAAATTTAGAAGTTTTAACTCAATTTCAGAAAAAAAGTAATAAGGATAGGCAATTAGAACTAGGTAAAAAAATCGGAGCACAATATAATTTGACTTTTTGGTAAGTCACCAGTCATTTCATTGGAATTTTAAGAGAGTATGTTATTACAGTGCTTGATGTTAGCCCAAATTACTTTAATCCTCTTAATCTTTCAGAGGAGGTTATGTTTTCAGGGGATTATTGTACGTATATATTTCGTATGAAGGTTTCTTAGCGCAATCCACCAACGATTGTCGAGTTTAATGATCTTCAAGTACGTTTCAAGGTCAAAGAGAACATTTACTTTAGTGACAAACATATATTCATTATAAAGTTTCAATTCCTTTCTATTTGGATACAAGCAGATATATTTCAGTAATTGATTGCAAGAAATTTATGATAATTCGTAGACTCTTTGAAACTGTACAAGAGTTATCCGAAGATACCCGATGTTATTTGTGTATGCACGGGATCTGTCAACTCATTTAATTTGTTGTATTTGAATTCTTCGTCAAAATAAAATGAATTGTAAAAATATGATTAAATTCCCTCGTTTGTTTCAAGAAAAGGATCATGTACTCCTTATCAACTCGTATAGCGTTTCCACTGCAAATCGACACACTGGTTGACCAGCCTGTGTTTGTACCCTTCGTCATCACTCGTTCAGTCGTGTCGAACTGGTCAACGTACTGTTGAAGCAAGGCATACAAAAATCATCTTGAACAGCCTTATAAGAGTATTGAACAATATGTCATAATTAAGTTATTTGTCGAATATACGGTTGTGCAACCCATCATTTTGAAACCGAGGATGGATCTTTCAGTCATCTAAATTTATCGATGTTGACACCACCCTTTAATGATGATTGTACGATAAAGCATATACCAACCATCCCTAACTTAAAAGTTTTGTACGTTTGTCATCATATACAGTATTTCTCGAATTGTACATGTGAAACGCAAGCTCAACTGACAAAGATAATTTCTAGTCAATTGGCGTCTTGGACACTACGGTAGTAAAGTTATTACAATTTACGTAAGAATTTATTACATTTTACCGCAAGTATAGATTATAACAATTTACGTCAATTTTTATTACAATTTGCGTATTACAATTTACGTCAAATTTTACTACAATTTACGTCAAAATTATTACAATTTGCTGCAAGTATTACTATTTACCTTTTTACTACAATTTACGTCGTAACAGGCACTGTTGTCCTTTCATGAGACAACGATGTCTAACAAGGGTTTAATAGTCTCTCTATTCTCACATCTTATTTTAAGATGTCCATGTACATTGAATGTGCTTGAATTTATGAAAATAGCGTGAGATTAAACTAGGTGAATGAACATCAGTTGAAGGTAAAATATGCATCCGCTTGCTGCAATATTAATGCAGGATCCCCGTCAAGAGATAATCTAACTTCCAGTCAAATCTAAAAATAAAATTTCTGTCCTATAAGCTTGCATTTGCCCCATGTAGTTTATGTCAAATTTACATGCATGTTCAACAATACGATCTTTGCACATCGTGGGTGTTTACGAACAATGCCAAAAGTGAAAAAAACATTGTTTGAGGAGTTTTCAAATTTAACCCTGGCTAGCGCTCGACAAAATAAAGGCGCATTGATGATCTTCGGAAAATGACTGTAGTCGCGTACATGTGACTGTTTTTTTGTTTGTTGTCATAAAACTTAATGTATAAAGTATAAACCTGTTTTAACCAATGCACAGGACACCGTTTGGCAAAACAATATATCTCTATGAGACTATTTTGCATTAAAGTCGAGGCGCTACTGTAGTTTTAGATCTCACTAGTAATGCATATGAATATGACAGCTATGACCTGTGTCGAGTGGAATCTGTTTCGGCAGATAATCGAGATTGTTTAATCTCTGATGTTGATGTGTTATATTATATAATAAAAGGGCGAGTGAGTAGGATTTAACGCAGCTTTTAACAGTATTCCAGTTACATCACGGCTTGTCAGCTTAAAGACGTTGGACACATTAAGTGAAACCCACTACAACGCTCTGAGATGAAACATGAGTGAGTGAGTATGGTTTTATGCCGCTTTTAGCAATATTCCAGCAATATCACGGCGGGGGACACCACAAAATGGGCTTCACACACAGTACCCATGTCGGGAATCGAACCCGGGTCTTCGGCGTGACGAGCGAACGCTTTAACCACTAGGCTACCCGACCGCCCCAGATGAAACATGAAGAGAGTGTATATTATACTTGTACCGAATACAAAAAAAAATGATACCTTTCCATACTATATTTCGTTGTAGGTGCACACCATGAATAGTGGGGTAGGCATCAAATAACATGATTTACCATAACTATAATAAATTGCTTATTAATAAGCTGACTCCTTGGAACACATTAACCTAATAGTCTAATTAAACTTCTTGGTGAGTGGTATGGGGGAAACAGGCGCACATTTCACATCTCTTCCTCCAGGATCCATGGTAGACATTTTGTGGAAGTAGAAGACAGGGCGCGTCAAGGGAGGTAATTCGTCACGGTAAACTCAAGTGCAACGGCGTGAACTGAAGTGCACACGAACCATTGTATCCAACGTCTTTAATGTGGGAGGAAAGCCCGAAGTGATGCAGGTCTAAGACGTTTACCACTTCGGTGAAACCCATGAGCACGGGTATGGTGCTGACAAACCTAAAAACATAATCGGGACGAACCAGGATTCGAACCCACAATCATAAGTTTCTGGCATGACCAAGAGTCGCAACTCTGCACAGTGAAAAGCGGCGCCTTAGACGACTGGGCCACCCGTAGCCCCCTTTATTATAAGGGACAATCATGGGTACAACACTTCAACGTCTGCATAACACGAATTAAAGCTTGTAGTTTACTGTCGATTTGAGGGATTTGAGGGAGTCTGTGCCATTCTTCTTGCAGCGCATGGCCAAGTTCAGCCGACGTGATTGGTGGTCCATGACGTTCACGTACACGTCACCCATGGCGATGAATGAAACATCTGGGCTCATCACTTGCTGCTAACGGTGTAAGAACCTACACCGAAACGTCGCTCTTAATTGTAATAAAGAAGTTGTTTATCCATAGATTCTTATCCTTACTTATCTGGGCTCATTGCTGGCCATGGCATTTTATGGATGTTGTGCTGGTGGAGGTGAGTGTGATCTCACCTACACTCACATGTCAACCCTTCTGCACTCACCGTTCTCTCACCTGAGTTCACCCGTCAACCCGTTTGTCACCGGCGTTCACACGACAACCATAAACGTCATGAACCGTTCTCGCACCTGCACTGACATCCGCATCCGTGCATAACAACCTTCATCTAAGGACTACATATGAACTTATCTATTGCACCGAAGTACCCACAAGACGTTGTGAGCGTTAAATTCGTCTTACCTCACCTGTGGTTATCATCTCATCATCAATCTACGTCATCGTTTTGTGAAGACTTTTGACATCAATTGCACAAATAAAATCCATTTAGGTTTCCATCCTCGTATTAGATCGACAAGTGTATCAGTGAACGAAATCAGAATAACTCTAATCTCTTCCCAAGACATTATAACCTGATCCCCCCTATCCGAAATGAAATATGATCAAATAATTAAAACCACCACTAAAGCAGTGACCTCAATGTGAGCATATGACTAATCTAATAACCATTGATAAAATCAATAAAGCAAATGACTTTCGAAATACGTACTTGACATATAGATAGACAGATGGCGAGTACAGATAAACAACACAATGTCTATTCCATTGGCCCATTGAGACAGATTGTGATAGTTCACTGAATGACTTTTCCTATATTCACATTAACACAAGTATTTCACGTAAGATCCAATGCTATTCAAATAGTTTGGATAACGCTACAGATAGTACCTCCTGATGTTGTTGATAAACTAGTTTTGACCGCAAGCTATTTTCATCAAAATAATCATCATCTACTCTAAATCTGTATCTGAAGAATGAGGAAACTCGTCAAACCCTCGTGAGACATCCACGCCGCCTTGAAGGAAACAGGCTCAGTACATCTAATACTTAGTTTAAGCATGCAAAACAATCATTACTTGTTTAAAGAGATTTCTCTTATCTAAGTGTGTTAAACAGCGGAATGTTTCAATGAAAAAAGCATTTACTCCTCTTAAACGATGGTACCTTAGGAATATGATGCCATATGTTTTGGTCCATTACAGCATCTGCCTGCTATCATAGAACCAATCTAAACTATTGCACATGTCCTGTCATCATTTCATGTCCTGTGTGGGCAATAGTTTCACTTTGAAAAAGAGTTATAAAAGTTCCCCGTCTTCGTGAACATGTCACACAGTATTGCAGGAAAAACACTTTTAAGGTAATGTTAAAACATGTACACAGTTTTGAACGTTGAACACTTGTTTGAAACACGTTCAAATACCGACCTTGTCGATTACATTGTTTGCCCAAGAGGTAAAATTAAACTTCGATTATTTAACATTTTGACATTATTGACAAAATCACGAATGATATTGTTTTATCGTTGAACTTGGCTTTTCAGATTGATGTTCACATGTCCATATACCCGACTATATGCCAGGTGTCTAAACACAACGATACCATCCAATCAGTAACGTCACCCATGAACGCACCAGTGGTTTAGCATACCTGTGTATATAAAATAAATATTTATTCTATGCAACTCATACGAAAGGTCGAGTACAAACTTAATTAATCGATATGTGCTGAGCTAAATTAGGTGCATTCCTCGCAATGATTGTCAGCGAGGGAGGCTTCGTGTAACTACCAATGTTAGACCGTCGTGTAATACCTAAACAACGTTTAAACATCACAACTCATGAAGTGAGTGATTCAGTGTGATCCGTTAGATTAATGCCAACAACAATGTATTTAGTCGATTGCAACAAATTTAATTTTAGCCTTGATTTCAAATTCCGTGTCATATTTCAACCTATTTTATTCGAAGCATATACGTGTGTGTATGTGTGTGTCACATATTGGTGTAAGTGAGTTGAAGTTTGCCTACGTTTTAGTGTTATTGAAGACATACCGTGTCGTTGCACACCGAAAATTGAATTTCAGTGTGTCTATGTGGGGAATGAAACTCATGAGAAGTATGAATAATAAAGTGATATGTGTTGTCATATATGATCTCATGTAAGTCCTGGCTGATGCGTTCATTCTTGTCTTCATTATTGTATCATATTTCATTTCTCAACCTAGGTCTGAACCATCGGATGCTTAAACTTAGGTTACCGTCTTATGTGTCGAAAATATTGTGATTCTGATAACCCAATCTTATATGTCGACTACTAATACACTAATCGATCTAACACTATGATGGAAATATGATTGAGGTTTCATGATGTCTGGAAAAAATGCCGAATTTTTTTCCACACGCTGAAGGGTAAATTAATTCATTAATCTACAGAAATATGACCTACAGTTTTCCATCCACTGATGTACCCAACTGAAATAGAATTAAAAGAGAATAGTGAAACTGTCTCATTTGTTTCATAAATATGTCTATGCATTAAGATGCCGAGTGACAAGCGGGAACACTTCAACTTTCCATTAGTCAACTTTATCTTTACGTTGAGCAATAGTCAAGTCAGGCAGCTCCACCCTTGAGGTAAATCTACCTTGCACTTCCTTCGAAGATTTCAAAGAGCGCCACACGACTCGTGTAAAAAAAATATTTGATCAAGGTTAAAATATTCAAGGACTCAGCAAAGATTTCAAACAAGGTTTATGGTAGACGTGTGGGGACATGTTTCCAAATTTCCACATTTGAGTGACAAAAGGTATGTTCCACAATTCCTTATTTTGACTTGTACCGGAGCATGCGTTGCGACGTGATTTAGGCTGACAAGGCCTGTGAGTACAGGTGAGAGAAAAAATAATGTGGGTAACTTCAGGTGCGAGGACATGTACTATGTTTCAGCACAGGTTAGAGACTAGGCCTGTGAGTACAGGTGAGAGAAAAAATAATGTGGGTAATTTCAGGTGCGAGGACATGTACTATGTTTCAGCACAGGTTAGAGACTAGGCCTGTGAGTACAGGTGAGAGAAAAAATAATGTGGGTTATTTCAGGTGCGAGGACATGTACTATGTTTGAGCACAGGTTAGAGACTAGGCCTGTGAGTACAGGTGAGAGAAAAAATAATGTGGGCAATTTCAGGTGCGAGGACATGTACTATGTTTCAGCACAGGTTAGAGACTAGGCCTGTGTGTACAGGCGATAGAAAAAGTAATGTGGGTAACTTCAGGTACGAGGACATATACTATGTTTCAGCACAGATAAGAGACTAGGCCTGTGTGTACAGATGAGAGATGTGGTAATGTGGGTAACTTCAAGTGCGAGGATATGTACAATGTTTCAGCACAGATAAGAGACTAGGCCGGTGAGTACAGGTGAGAGAAAAAGTAATTTGGGTAACTTCAGGTGCGAGGACGTGTACTATGTTTCAGCACAGGTTAGAGACTAGGCTGGTGAGTACAGGTGAGAGAAGTTGTAATGTGGGTAACTTCAGGTGCGAGGACATATACTATGTTTCAGCACAGGTTAGAGACTAGGCTGGTCAGTACAGGTGAGAGAATATGTATTTACGTGAGCGAAGGAGAGAAGACCGATAGGACCATGTATATAACCTCATCTGAAGTAGAGGGATATTTAAGTGACTGGGTCACGAAGAGGGCAGTTCGGATTAGACATTCCCACATGAGTACAATGTGTACACATGTGGAACCCTTTTCTGTTGTCACCGCCGGGATATTGCTGGAATATTGCTAATAGCGTTGCCAACTCTACCCACGTCTTGGTGTAACACAAACCCACAGCACTTTGTGAAATGGACTCTGGTGGCCTTGACTGGACACGGTCCAGTCCATGGAAGTAGTGTGACTCCAAAAGATGTGTGCCATCAGTCTTCTTCAAGGTCAAGGCATTATCACACTTTCCGTTACAGGTGGGAGTTCTTGGTGTGCATGTAGAATGATAACAGCGACCCGAACAAGATCAGACGAACTTTAAAACACTTACTGTTTTTGTAGACGATTCAAGACATAAATAGGGTGCGATTGAGTTATTTGTTCCATCTCACCAGGTTTCCTCACAAGGAAACATATTTATTTCCAGATTTTACAACTGACCACCTCCATGTTCTAGCTGACTGAGCATCTACCAGGAGAGCGGAAGGTTAAGGGTCCAATCCCCGGCCGCGTCATACCTAAAGACGTTAAAAGAGGGTACTTGTTGCTACCCTGTCTGGCGCTCGGCGTTAAGGGGATAAAGAAGGACTGTTCAGCTCGGAGTCAGTACATTGTGTCTGAGTGATGTATTCTTGTTAAACTGCGGCAAGGTAGCTAAGCGGGCTAGCACTATAAAATCGGCATTATTTCGGACAAAAACAAGCTGCCACACACACACGTCCATACATGTCGCTTTAAAAGTGCCAATAATCTTGAACGCGACCAAATCTACACACAAGTTTTTTCAATAAATTTGTCACCATCAAAGGTCTGGTTAAGCCATTCCAGAAAGTTTAGGGGAAACATTCAGAGGAATTTACTTTCGGTGACACGGACACATGTACCATGTCCATATGGAATGGAATGCTATCCAATGCTTTCACCTTTACATGGAGCTTTCACACTTTGTTACTTATTGGCACTTGATTTGTTAATGGAACTTGTGTGATTAACGGGTGCTACTTGTAGAACTGATCAAGCTTACCCTTTTCGCGAACACCTGATGTCATCACCTCTTTTCAGAGATACATTCATATACATGTCATCATTATTTTATCTCTATCGTCCTATTGAATATGTTACATATAAGAGACTGATTATTCTCTTGCGTTGACATTTTGAATTGTAATGAAAAGACAAATAGCGTACGGAATCTTCGCTAAAGGAAAGTTAAATAAGAATACTACCATAGATTCGGAAAATAGTCGAGATTCTGATGGGCGAGCGGTGTCACGTCATAATAACTATGTACGGTTTAGAACTGAACCTTACAAGACTTGCTCCGTTTCCTTTAAGGGGGCCAACTTTATGGTAGCTTTCGCTACAGAAATGTTATCCAATGTTAAATGCCTGACATGTATGCGCATAATATATAAGAACCTTAAAATGATCACAGTGAACCTAATATGATCATAGGGCTCATTTCTATATGTGCCTTTGGATTTTGTTCAAGGTGCTACAGTGTGAACATACATTTTATGTAAAAAAGGGTACGCTTAATCTGTACATGTGAGGGGAACTCGACAACATCTGCTACGGGGCTAATACAGAGAAATTAGAATGTGAATGTCTCCACAATGTCAGTGTCTTTTATGCTGCTGGGGAGATCATTCAGTAAGACGGGATCTGTATTGGAGAATGGTCGTAGGGCAAAGGACTTCAGTTAATAAAGTGTCATAATCAACCGAAGAACCATACTTTGTTAATCGTCGTTTTTTTTATATTTTATAACCAACATTGCATTGCTATCTAAACAAAGAGTTTGCTAATTAAAATGTCTCGGCATATGGTTGTGTGTTGTTTTGGCATAAATGTATACAGTGCTTGTAACAGCTGATGTATAAAGTTGATATAGTATCATATTCTTTCTTTCTTCTAAGAGTATCCTAATTATAGACAACCATGTGATGATGATACTTTTGTTATCGCAGAGAAGCTGTTGTATTTGTCAAGCAAGGTAATTGACGGCTGATGAATACATACGACATGCAGACATTAAATAGATGCACATGATTCACGGCAGAGAAATATGATACAATATGTTGCCATCCGTGCGCAACACTTGTCCTGGGATGCATGTAGATCGGTGTGACGTATACTGGACATTAGATTATCAGATTTAGTGTACTTTCCTTGAACAAAGATATCTTCATCCCACAATACGAATCATTGCCCATTGGTCTCGTCTCATATACTATTTCACTCGTGCTTCTGTTGTCTACTACCTGTCCTCTGTTTACATTTTAAACGTTCATGTTCCAAAAATAAATCAGCTTTCGGTACGTTTTGGAAGGAGCATTTTTTCGTCCCTTCCTCCAAATGCTGTTATTTTGCATTAGTTTCGTATGCAGCTTTTGTTGTCACAGATAAATAATTCTTTAAATCAATTTTGCATTGCAAATTCTTTTGATCTCCCATGAAATGAAGGGAATCACAGTTCCCATCCTGCGTTGTTCCGACCAGCATCCCTAGCTTTCATGTTTGAGATGCAGGTTTTTATTCGTTTTAATCTTACAGTCCCCGTTTTAGTATTCGTTTATGGACGACTTCTGTGAAACAGTGTTTAGTATGGGCAGTGAATCTCTCTAATCCATCAACATGGAAGAAGCACTGTCGGTGATTGGTGGAGTCAAGATCATAGCTTAGCATTGAGTGTCTCTGAAACTGTTGAAGATGTCTCACATGGATTGAAATGGTACAGTACAATCGTTCAAGAACATGAACCAGAAACTGCACTCAAATATAATTGTTTAGTCTTGCGTAACCAGAACTATGTTACAGTGTTAAAGCTTTTATGGGCAATATCTTATGCTCACATGCTTAGTTTGCTCCTGTCATAGTGCATGTTAATGTGGGTTTTGTTCGATAATATATAAGACTCTGTTGAATGCACTTGTGAAATTCTGCACCTGGTGCTTTCACACTTTTATAAAACCACCATACAATCGATGCTAGCGATTAGAAGGCCCATCACTATCACCTCTTAAATCGCACATAATATACAGTAAAAAAGTAAAAATATTATCACAGATACTTTATCAAAGACGTTATGAAACAGTTCGTACTTGTTTTAATGCCTATCTTATTAAAGAATGAACAACGAAATGTGATTAAGGCAGAAATCAATTTTAAAGACATTTGCAAGTGTTTGTCCACTCAAGCTGTTAAATTCAGCGTTTAATGGCAAATTTATTCAAAACACTTTTGTATTGCCACAAAGCGGCCCATCCACAAGCAAATATTATTGTCCTTGGGCGGTGGGAGTTCTTTAAACAATGAGTTATTATAGTTACTCTTCTTAAATATGTCACACGAAACTTTGTCAATGGGCCTTTGGTTTAGCTTCCTCAGAGACACAAAATCTACTTATGGAGGAGACAGGTCTTCAGCAACCCGTGCTTGCCGTAACAGGCGACTATGCTTGTCGAAAGAAGAGACTTTCGGGGTCGTATGGTCAGGCTCGCTGACTAGGTTGATGCATGTCATGGTATCCAAATTGCGTTGAGCAATGCTCATGATGTCAATCCCTGGATTGTCTGGTCCAGATTTGATTATTTACACACCGCTGCCATATAGCTGGAATATTCCTGTGTTAAACAAGAAACAAACAAACTTATGGAGGAATTGGTTTGAGGGTTTTTGTACCAACGTTATTTCTTTTTGCCAGCTGGTATTTAGTATGCATTTGTGTACATGAATTTTTTTGTATTTTTTGTTTGTTGTGAGTTTTGGGTGGTTATTATCAGGGATAGGAATTATGTGTATTGGATACACATATTAGTGATATATTTACGTCATCAACACCTTGCATGCTGATAATTCATGAATTAACAGTCGTGAAACTTCAGCTTAAGTCAGCTGACTCTCTGGCTGCAATCTAGGTTTTCCAATATTCCAGCAAAACCACGGCGTGGTACACCAGCTTCACACATTGTACCCACGTCGGCGTGACGAAAGCACGTTTTAACCACTAGTGGTTGTGAGTGTAGACGTGAGTCTAAATAGTGTTGTGCAGACCTTGGTGCCCGAACAGATACAGTTGAAAGGACTGGGGCAGGCAAGGACATCCATATTGTTAATAAGTAAAGAAGACGTGTACATGTATCAAGTCGGCAAGAAATATATCAATTTAGAAAATGGTAGGATTTTACGCACCTATAATTTTCACATTTTTTACCATATATATATATATATATATATATATATATATATATGGTAAAAAATGTGGTTTGGGCCAAACTGACACTAAATTTGTAGTAATCAATTCAACATGTATGAAAAACATTTTGATTTTTAATTTTAACTTGTTTACTACTAGATGGAGGAGCGTTTTCTTATCATTCTCATTTTTTATGTCTTCATTTCAACATGTATAGAAAGGAGCTTTCCTTTAGTTGATTATAGAAATTCTAAAATGTGATTTTGTTCAATCAGTTTATAGATATATCTATACAATGCAAGAATGAAACCTATCTTAATGTCAATGTGATAACGTTTTTATGACATTAATAAAACTTCAAATGACGGTTTGAAGAAAACATAAATGTAGACTGGTAACAATGTTCTGATCTTTGGTATTGTGGTTCTAAACATGCGTGTGTTTTGACAATACCCCAGACTCGTGGGGATAGTATTAAGGATCCTGACCAACGACTGACCTTTCCATAAGCTGTTTCCAATGTAACTAGATTAGTTTGTGGACTTTAACAAAAAGGGGAAAGTTTCGTTTTTATTTGTGCATGGCAATGAAATCAGAGTATGGCTGGACTGAGATATCTCTGAAAACAAAACATCCCTGAAAGTCAAAGTTTTAAAAGTTTACATTTTGAAACATTTGATGCTCCAATTTTTTCACTTTAAACATATTATATGCTGTTGAGTGCATGCATCACGCAGTGCATCAACAGTCAGGTCGGATAACCTGTCACGATCCAGCTACCACTTGCAAAACCTTCACGAAACAGATCCAGACTAGAGATTTTTTCAACGTTATTTAAAACCAAAACGCCACGGTTTGAACGTTAACCTGATGCAGTAGGGGCCTGATAAGTCTAAAGAACACCCATGCCCCACCGGTGAGAGTCGCGGATAATGTAATAATTGAGGTATGGGATCTATTCTGAACACGTACTTTAACCTACAGTAAGTCAGATGGCAGAGACATTACTGAAATACTAAGGCAAAAATACATTCTTCTGTTTCAGGTGCTTGCTTTGACAGATATATGTTGGTAAGTCTTACATATCGGATAATATTTATCCAAGTCTTGGAGATCAAATCTTGTCATGTGATTGATAGATGCACAGACATGAGTTGGAATGAAACTGAACAGAATTAAAGCTAAGTAAAAGCGACAAAACAGATTTTCGTAACAAACATATGCTAAAACAAGAGTCCATTCTAGACTTCGGATCACATCATAAGCACATGTCGTACGCATTGTGTGTGTATGTTAATGTGTGAGTGTGTTGTGTGTGTGTGTGTGTGTGTGTGTGTGTGTGTGTGTGTGTGTGTGTGTGTGTGTGTGTGTGTGTGTGTGTGTGTGTGTGTGATTCCTTGTTTCAACCCCTTAGTGCCGATCGCCTGTCAGGGTAACGCCAAGTACTATCTTCTAACGTCCGAAGCTAATACGCGACCGAGGATCGCACCTTCCGCTCTCCGGGCAGACGCTCTACCACTATACGCGGACTTGTTCATCTGAAAATTACTATCACAAGTTAACACACTTAATCAGAAACTTATTTGTAATCGTATTATTTAAATATTATATACACAAGTGGCCAGTGTGAACGGGGGACTGTCACATGTCAATGTGTTGAAAATCTGATTGAAGACATTGAACAGCGACCTGCATCTATGGCAATGAATTCTTGTTTATTATATCTGTGTCATTTGACCCGGGGGTGGCGACCCAGATGTTAAGGACTCAATTGGGACCATTCCAAAGTATCTAAGTATCCTTGTGCTTCGTCTTAAAGAGAGAAGTCTGTAATTAATAGATGTGCATGCAGATGTGATAAACATGTTGGGTCGAAGTGAGATACTGGTAGGCCTGGAACAAACACTATCTTGTTTTGCCTCACATGTAAGAGTATGTTGCCGCACAATTGAATATAATGTATCATGAAATGAAGAAATTAAATGTATTTTTAGTTCTTTAGGGGATTGGGGGTGCGGTCCAGTGGTTAAAGTTTAGGTTCATCACGGAAGAAACCCGGGTTTGATTCCCCATGTGGGTACAATGAAAGCAATACCAAGCTAGTGTTCCGCAGGCGTGAAATAGATGGAATACTTCTTAAATCATCGTAAAACTATACTCACTCAGTCGAGTGTCCTTTACGACAATGTTTCGGCGTAATGCTTCATGCTGAAGCAATCACAGTGTCACTCTGAGTATTTTTTGGATTGAGTCAGTAAACGTGCGTATCATTACTTTGTCCAAGTAACATCAGACTTCTGCGAAAGAATTCGAAAATGCTCAATCAATTAGCTACCAAAATGTACGACAGACTACCAGTTCTGGTACTGAGGAGACGATTGCGTTCTACTGAGTAAACTGAATGTTTGCACAATACTGGTCAGTCAAATAAATATCGGAAAATATGTGATGGAGATTGACAATAAGGTACCAAACTAAGACACTCTGCATCAGTACAATTTCACTCTGGGTCAGTCAGGAAGCACATGGTCATGACATGCAGTGTGCGTCATTCAAGACCTCCTAAAGGTAACCAATCATGTATCCATCATTGTCGCCCTGATATTAACACGGATTTAGCATGTAGTTAATAGAAACGAATAATATCTATTGAAAATGTCTAATATTACATTATTCTGGTGATTGGAATTTGCAGATGGCCTTTGTGTCAACCGAGACAGGAAGCCAGTCAAACTGACTCTTTTTTGTAAGAGCAGTTTGTCCATCCTTGGTTCTTTGGAAGGTTGTGGTAAATCCCATTTCTTTGAATTTACTTTTTCAGATTGAAGTAGCAACTTAACGGGATAAAGGAATAAAGGTTCGGAAATGGGGAAATGAAAGATCAATAAACCGTGGCACCCCCACATATGTCATCCACAGACAGACATATGGCCATTGGTATAAATTCAACATACAGTTCAAAATGACATATGTCCAGTGTAGTAACATAAGGCTGATCAGAACTCAAATCACATGTCCCGGTCCATCTAAGACACCTACTAACTCTTGTCCCACAGAGCACCTTCACACGCAAATCTGACTGAATTTTTTGTCTGGGAAAGCACTGATCCATAATAATCTCACCAAGTACTGGCGTACTTATCCTCTGCAGTTACTCAAAAACACTCATAAACGCTAATGGTATATATCGGCCCAACAAAGATCATATAAAAACTCGTATTTAATATCTGCGCTTTCGTTGCCAGGGTTTAGAAGATGCCATATCGGCGTACAGTCTGCCAGAAAGATGACTTACACATTGCGTTTCCGCTGCAGATTTCAGTGTCTGATTTTCAAACGTTGAAATATCAAATATGATGTGCTTAGATGCATTATCAGAGGGGTTAAAGTAAAAGAAACGTTGAGGAATATTATAAGCCCTGTGTAAATCTGTAGAACCACTTCGATCACTCAGTAAACTGCTGCAACTATATTTTCAAACAAATAGCTGGATACATCCGACTAGAGAAACTATGCTCTTGTATAACAAATTTAGGTTTCAGATCATTAAAGCAGTAATGATTAAGGAGTATCGACTTTCAATACCAATACAAGCAAGTCTCCTTTATGATGCCAAGAACTGCTGCAATTCTACAATTTAATATCCTCACCAGAATCGTGGTCGTTGATAAGAATCACGAAATGTAAGTGCCTTTGTAAACATCGGCTGTATATTTCTTGTTAATATTAATAGATCAATACGGGTGGATCCACTTGTGACCCGTTACTGTCGTCCTTACTGATTAACTCACGTATAGAGACTTGCGACTTAAGAGTTTTTCGATAAATGTGTCGGTGGCGATGACGCAGATGAATCTGATGCGTGATAAGCTATCCGTGAGTGAATGAGTGCTTATCGCCGCATTCAGCAACAGTCCTGCTATATTGCGACAGCCTGTACTTAATCGAATCCGGACCAGGCAATCCAGTGACTAGCTGTAGCAGCGTGAACAACATTCTGCGTCTTGCAAACCATGTCACACAATATGCAAAGTCACAGAGCTCGCTGATATGAGCTCTGTGGAGAAGGATGTGGTTGGGTGGATTTATTACGACCTGTTATCTCCACAGGGAGCAAAGGGGCGAGTTTCAATTCACGTCAAGGCAGCAATAAAGATAAGCCGATCTGTTGAGTGCCAATTGCTGGACACTTGTGAGATTACTGCTGACATTCCTTCAAGACTGAGTTGCATTAAAACGTTAGCAACCGGGATCAGTTGCAATTCTTGTAATGAGCTACTGCCTACCAGCCTGTGGCTGTACATGTATGTACATGTAGTTGTGTAAAACGATAACTAAAGCAACGATACGTTTCGATCTTCAACAGTGTTATGTTTAATTATAACATGTATGTCAATTGCCATGAAAAAGGGGATAATTGCGAGGAAAAAAGTTTTGGTTTTGTTGGTGTTGTTTTTATGCAAGTCGTTGATGTTGAATTATTTCTGACGATGATTTGACTGTGTGAGTTATGTTTGAGTTGTTTGCTACGGAATTAGAAACTTGTGACAAATTAATGAATATATGGTAACTTCATTAACTATGTAGACGTGTTGTTTTATCAATCACTCCAGTAATAATTCAAATCGCACGAATGTAAGCTTCTTTGACGTCCTCCTTGTGCATTTATATGGAGCTTTACATCCAGCCACTGTATAGAATATTGAACACGATACTCAATTAGGATCCCTGTACTGGAATTCATTTCATCCTCAGTCTCCTCTAAATGACATAGTTGTATTCAATACAGATTTCTTCATCAGCTGAAGATAATTGTGATCTTTTATTGTATCCAAGGGCTCCGGATCACATACAAGAAATGATATACTTCATTTTAGGTCAACGAATCAAAAGGTTTTTCCATCAATATTAGACAACGAAATTATGCATGGAAAGTTTATGTTGAATAAGTGAATTATCGGACTGTAATTATCTCACAAAACAGTACTGATGGTAAATGTACAATAAATACCAGGAATGTATTTTACCTCACATAATTAACACACAAGTAGAATACAATATTCATATTTACGGATACAAGGCTACACGCTGGTATTACCGTCCATCTGTCCGACCACATGAGATTACCCACACTGAACGAATCTCTGGCCCTGGATGCCGAGGAACCAACTGTGAACTTTGAAACAGAGCTACATCTGTGTGTAACTGCAATTCTTCTATGTGTCTTTGTCAAGAGCAGGGGTCTGCAACTCAATCTGCAGAATTGTCTATTTCAGTCGGTCGTGAGAATTTATGACAACACAGTGCCACAAGCCTCGTGGGTTTCACCAAAGTGGAACTATCTGCATCATATCTGTTGCTGCCACAAAACGTAGCTCCATGTGTTATGCATGGAACACCATGTAGCGTTTACCCTTTACACTCAATTTTTAATATTGCTGTTGGGTTCTATATACACATATCGCTAAAGCAGTCCCGTGATGCCACTAGTTTTATACTTTGCAAAATAATATGTTACTCAATGTGGGTTGTCAAGGGATTTGTGATAATCGGTTTAACGTATTTCACAACCGCTGGAATTGGCTTTCATGTGCAAATCTAAGAAAACATAGAGAGCAAAATAACATAAAAAGACAGACTTTATATGTGGCTTTTGCAGAGGGCCATTGACTGGTGGCACTCGTGAAGAGCAACCTCACCGTGGTGAGTGCTGGGTAACGCTAATAGCTCTTCCCACGTGTTGACCCGGGGCAGAATGTGCCCACGGCACCCCATTGCTTGTCGTAAGAGGCGACAAAATTGGGCAACCTGTTTGGCGTGGGTTGCGCCCCTGTGTCGATGGAGGAAGGTGGTCTGGTGGTTATGGGTTCCAGGAATAGCGTTCCTTTGCCCAATACACCACTTCGACCCAAACTTCACCTGGACGGTTGGTAGAATGGTCCCGGTTCATTCTTCATTCTCGGCTGGTCACGCCAAGCCCTGTGCATTAACATCGTATTGCACAAATTTGGAAAAAGTTTAAAATATGTAAACAGTTGCCATGAATCTCTTTTTATCTTTGACAAAATCTTTGAATTTGAAATGTTTCATTTACAATGTAAAGGCTATTTGTTTTGGACAAAGATGTTATATTCAATTGTATATTTTTGGGTCTTGGTCACAGTAAAGGCATTGTCAGAGACAGGGAACGTTGTATCTGTGATATGACAGAGACTGAAATTGCAGATTAGTTACATGAGCAAAGAGTTTAAAATTGTCCAAAGCTAAGACCAATTGTATACATTTCTGTAGGAAATACAAGCATCATAAAGATCCAGAGCTATTTTTACATGGCACTCCTCCCAGAAGAGGCCAAGTTCCTGGGTCTCATTTTCGATCACCATTTGACTTTTAAACCACATATTAATTATCTTAAAACTAAATGCCTGAAGGCTCTAGATTTGTTGAAAGTTGTTGCTAATACAAACTGGGGAGGTGATCAGACAACCCTTCTCCACTTGTATAGGTGTCTGATCCGCTCTATTCCGATTATATCACGGAGTGTCAGCTTAATGTGGGAGGAAAGCCCGAAGTGAAACAGGTCTCAGACGTTTACCACTTCGCTGAAACCCAAGAGCACGGGTATGGTGCTGACAAACCTAGAAACATAACCGGGGCGAACCGGGATTCGAACCCACAATCATAGGTTTCTGGCGTGCCCAAGGGACGCAACTCTGCACAGCGAATCGCTGCGCCTAAGGCGACTGGGCCACCCGTGCCTCCTCGTGGGAGGAAGCATTTTCACGCAAAGTCACATCTCCGTCCTAGCCTAGTATTGCTTTTTTTATGAAATTTGTGAAGTTGTGTCAGCAGACACCTTGGACACTGATTATATAGATTAAATCATCAGTACATAAAAGCAACAAAAAAAATACATGAACATAGTCATAAAACAGATCTCTGCCAGAAGCAGATTCGATCGTACGATTCCAACTATATCATGAGTCGCTTTGAATCACTGTAAAATAGCGTTCGCGAAACTATAAGCGTATCCCACCCCACCGATGGCAGCCGTCACAAGCACATGCAAGGCAAGTGTTCGCCTGAAATCACCGGAAACACAGAAACATATGGTAGAAGTCAAAATACGGCGTTGTCACTGATGTTTCAAATTTTAAAATGACCTCCACATGCCATCCATAAAACGTTCTGAAAGCATTACTGAGGCCTTGAAAAATCATGACCTATTTCTAAACTCTCTTAAATAATGATGCTAAAGAGTTTGTTTAGAGTGAGGCTTTCGCCAAATAAATCAATTTATTTATTGGGGGAGTTATAAGTGTCTGTCTCACTAAGTAATATACTGAGGCTTTCACTGTTTATTGGCCAATTTACTCCAGGCGCACCTGCCAGTTGTCAACAAGTTCTCCATCTACAGGCCGAAATACTTTATCCTTTGAATTCCCTTCCTCAGTTTGTAAGAGTTCTTTCACAGGCAAAGTTACATATGAGTAACTATTCGCTTTGAACATGTCCATGCTAAAGATCCAGAGCTATTTTTACATGGCACTCCTCCCAGAAGAGGCCAAGTTCCTGGGTCTCATTTTCGATCACCATTTGACTTTTAAACCACATATTAATTATCTTAAAACTAAATGCCTGAAGGCTCTAGATTTGTTGAAAGTTGTTGCTAATACAAACTGGGGAGGTGATCAGACAACCCTTTTCCACTTGTATAGGTTTCTGATCCGCTCTATTCCAGTTATATCACGGCGTGTCAGCTTAATGTGGGAGGAAAGCCCCAAGTGATGCAGGTCTCAGACGTTTACCACTTCGGTGAAACCCACGAGCACGGGTATGGTACTGACAAACCTAGAAACATAACCGGGGCGAACCGGGATTCGAACCCACAATCATATCTTTCTGGCGTGCCCAAGGGACGCAACTCTGCACAGCGAATCGCGGCGGCTTAGACGTCTGGGCCACCCGTGCCCCCAGGTGCTAAACAGATAAATGAGCTTAAACATTACCAAATGTATGCGAGCGTGAGCATGGTTTTATGCCGCTTCAGCAATATGTCAGCAACATCACGGCTGGGGAGAACGAGAACTTGACTTAAAAAAAGGGTTCACTTCTGGGGAATTAAACGAACGAACGCATTAAGCACCAGGGATACCGCAGCACCACTACAAATATGACAAAAAACACCTTATATATTTAATCAAACCATTGATCTTAAAAGTAAGTAGTCAAATGGCCTGCTGTTATCCATATAAATCATTTAAGAAGTTTGTAGGTCTTTGTACTAATGAAATCGTATTCACCAGATCAGTTGTTTAATACTTCGACACCAATGTCCGGTTTAAATCAAATCTTTTTCCATCATCGACCAGGGAAAAAAGGAGCATAAAAACTAGGTCATCAGATTCAAGCATTATTTGGCACATTGAAAGAAAGCCTTATCTAAGACACTCGGGTTTATGTTCTCAAAGTATATAACGTGATTAAGAAGGCAATGAGAGAACTACTTTATAACGTAATATCATAATGACATAAAGCACTACATGGCCTTATTAGACTTGTAGAAAGGCAATATAAGTTCGAAATGTGTTATACGAGATTTCAACTTTTCAATCAATACCATACATCATCTCTCTTACACTATGGAACAAAGAAATGCAATATATGGCGTAGGATGTGAGAACAGATATATATAATAATAGAGATTAAGTGTTTATACATACAGAGTGCTACTTTATATTTTAAGCTTCATCGTTTCAAGTGATTGGTTTAATAATTCAGGAAGAGGCATTTTGTTTGCACAGCATAAAAGAGCTTTAAACGCAAGCTTCTTTTTCGCATCCATTACTTCTGAAAAATGTCAGTATGGACTTTTGCACATTTGACACAAAGCCCCTACACTGAATAAAGTAAACACACAATAAATTGAATATGATCATCAATTTTTTCTTCAGCGCTGGAGATACTGACAGACTTGCACCGCCGCCGTTGTTTATTCTATCATGACTTATTTGCTGCCTATCTATTGTAAAAAAATTGTATATACATTACGCAAGTTCTTTAATTGCATCCTTTGCTGTATATTTCTACTTGTTAATGCATGTTCAAATTAGAGCAGGGTCATTTCCGGAGAGTATTACTGTGAAAACTTGCCTCAAGGTCAGATATGTGTCGAAATGGTGCCTTTGGTATTATATATTTCTAAATTTGAAAGTTTGGATTTAAAAGGCAAAAATTGGAGCTGAACTAGTTTATACCTTTACATATGAAGAACAGGGCTAAATTACATTTAAACGTGAGTAGCTTTTGATTCAAGGGTATAGCTCTCAAAACATGTTCAGCTGCGTTTGGAAGATTTGTACAATTAGTTGAGATTTTCAAGCTTACTTGCTGGTATGATTTGAATACATGTACGCATACATGTGAATACAAATATATACATGGTTCTGGGCGCATTTAAAAGCTGTTTGAGCCAAACTAATAGCAGGTACATTATGTATTAAAAAAATATTTTATTTATCTACTTTACTCCTTACAACTAGATGAAGAGGAATTTTCTTTTCATTCTCCTAAACCAACTGTTTTTTACCTGTTTTCATATTAACACGTGTATTAGAAAACAGCTCTCTTTTATTTGAATCAATTTGAATTTGAATTTGTTTGTTATATAAATTATTAAATCATGAATCCAATTTCGGGCACATTTACACATATATCAACCATAATCTATAAAATGCAAGGTCGAGGATGAAACTCTATCTCACAGTGAGAGTGATAACGTTTTTAATGACAACTAGAAATGACGGTGTGGCGAAAACGTAAATGCACGTTCTGATCTGTGGCACGCACGGCGGTTCTAAACATGCGTGTGTATTGACAATACTCCAGACTCGCGGGGATACTATTAAGGATTCAGACCAACGACTGACCTTTCTATAAGCTGTTTCCCGTGTAACTAGATTAGTCTGTGGACTTGAACAAAAAGAGGAAAGTTCCGTTTAGATTTGTGTATGCTAATGAAATCACTGTCTGTCTGGGCTGAGATATCTCAGACAAAAAATCTCTAAATGTAAACATTATAGAAGTTTGAAACATTTGATGTTTCTATTTTATCACTTAAAACAGAATCTACTGTGGTGAGTGCAGTGCATCAAGATACCCAATTGAACAACCTGACATGATTTACCACGGGACAGATCCGTAAATCATATTTCTTCAAAGTGAACAAAACACTGCGGTTTAAACGTTAACCTGATGCAACAGGCGTCTGATAAGTCACAAGAGCATGCGTGCCCAAACTTACTTACGGTTACATATGCAAGGTACGTGAGAGAATAATGCAATAATTGAAGTATGCGATCTATTCAAGGTCAAACATACCTGAGCACGGTGTTTAACTAGGGGGCGGGCGGGTAGCCTAGTGGTTAAAGCATTCGCTCGTCACGCCGAAGACCCGGGTTCGATACCCGACATGGGTACAGTGTGTGAAGCCCATTTCTCGTGTCCCCCACCGTGAAATTGCTGGAATATTGCTAAAAGTGGCGTAAAACCATACTCACCCACTCACGCATTAATCGACACCTGCAGTACACATGCTGAAATGCAAAGGCAAAAATATATTCTTCTGTGTCAAGTACTTGTCCTAAATAGATATAGGTTTGTCAGTCAAACATCACGCAAATTTGCAGTTCTAGGGACCAAACAAACATAACAAATTATATATAATTATCAAAGATTCTATTTATCCAAACCTGGAGGATCAAATCATGTCATGCTATTCACAGCTGCAAGAGTCGGAATAAACTAAACAAAAATAAGATAATGTGCTACAACCTGAGTACATTGTATAATTCCAAACGTTTATTTTTACACAATATCAGATAGTGGTGATACAAGGTGATGGCGAAAAGGCGAGCGAATCCTGCCGCAAAAACATGCTCCGCCACAAACACATGCAAAGGCAACTCAATTGTCTACCCGAAAAAAGAAAAATGGGAATTAATACATTCACGTGCCAACAAACTTCATAAAAAAGTATTCATAACTTGTGTTAAAATGTATTTAACTGCAACAAGTAGCAGTATGATCGGGGGACTGTCACATGCTAATGTGTTGAAAATCTTATTCATTCCTATTTATTGTAAGGGGCGGTCGGGTAGCCTAATGGTTAAAGCGTTCGCTCGTCACGCCGAAGACCCGGGTTCGATTCCCGACATGGGTGCAATGTGTGAAGCCCATTTCTGGTGTCCCCCGCCGTGATATTGCTGGAATATTGCTAAAAACGGCGTAAAACCATACTCACTCACTCACTATTTATTGTATCTGTGTCAATTGACCCAGAGGGGTGCGACCCAGAAATTGAGGACTCAATCGGAACCATTCCAACGTATTTAAGTATCCTTGTGTTTCCACGAGCTACCTGAGAGAGTTGTCTGCATATAGTTTGTTGAGACCAAATGTGTTTACAGATGTGATAAATATGTTGGGTCGAAATGTGATACTGGTTCTCCTGGAACATACACTATTTTGTTTTGCCTCACATGTCAGAGTATGTAGCCGCACAATTGAATAAGATGTAGACATTTGAAATCATATTTAAAAAATTGAAATAAATTATTTGAATCAAGTCGCTCTTTTGGGGATTGAGGTGCAGCCCAGTGGTAAATGGTTGGGTTCATCACGCAAGAAACTTGGGGTTCGATTCCCCATATGGGTACATGTACAATGAAAGCAATGTCTAGCTGCAGTCACGTTGGCATAGACTGGTTGGAAGATTGCTGTAAGCATCGATAAACCACATTCACTCTCTCTCAGTATTTTTGGGTTGAGTGTTTAATTAGTTTTAATGAGCAAGTACACATGCGTATCATATCTTTTTCCCAGTAACATCGGAATTTTTCTAGATCTCGAATCACATAAATGAGTTACTTACATTACGACAGAGTACGCGTTCTGAACGCTCGCTCAATGCTAATTCAGACAGTCTAAATAACATCGGGTTTTGTGTGATGGAGAATGACATTACAGCACCAAGCGAAGACACTTTGCATCTGTGTCATTTCATTCCGCCCATCATGGCGTCAGTTTGGAAGCAGATGATCATGATATGTAGTGTTTAGTGCGCGATTTCAGACCTCGTTAAACAACCATGTATTTATCATTGTTCCTCGAGATTAACATTGATTCAAAATGTGTTTAATAGTTCATGAGCCATAAACAATTTATCTATGGATTTTGACTTAATATTTATAATTATTCTGGTTATATTTAAGGTAGGAATTTGCAGATGTTCTTTGTGTCAACAGCGACCAGAGACAAGCAGCCAAACTGACATTGTCTGTAAAAAGCGATTTGTCCATCCTTGGTCCTTTTGAAAGTAGTGGCAAATCTCATTTCTGTCAATTTACTAATTTCCGATTGAAGTAGCACCTAAACGGAAAAGGGGACAAACCTTTAGAAATGGGGGAAGTGAAAATCAATGGAATAAACAGTGGAACACCCATGTATGTCATCTACAGACAGGTGAGGTGAGGTGAAATTGGGTTTAACGTCGCGTCCAAGATTATTGCACTTATATAGCGACGTGCATGTACGTGTGTGTGTTTGTGTGGCTGCTTGTACTAGTCCGGACTGATGCCGATTTATAGTGCTAGCTCACTGAGATACCATGCCGCAGTTTAACATGAATACCCCACTCAGACACAGTATACTGACTCCGAGCCGACCAGTCCTTGTTTTAGCCCCTTAATGCCGAGCGCCAGACATGGTAACAACAAGTACCATCTTTTAACGTCTTTTGGTATGACGCGGTCGGGGATCGAACCCCGGACCTTCCGCTCTCCGGGCGGACGCTCTACCACTAGACCACGGAGGCGGTCTCCACAGACAGACATATGGTCATTGGTATATATTCAACATACAGTTCCAGATTACACATGTCCAGTATGGTAACGTCAGGCTGATTAGAAATCAAGACACATGTCTGGGTAGATCTAAGACACCTACTAACGCTTGTCCGACAAAGAACCGTCACACGCAAATCTGGCTGGACTGTTATGTCTGGGAAAACTCACAATCTAAGAACTGGCTTACTGTTTTTTCGTACTTACTCAATACACACTCGTTAAAAGGCTAAAGGTATTTATCGGCCCACCAAAAATGTAATAAAAAGACTTCCTTATCATCCTCGCTCTCTTCTCCGGGGTTTAGAAGATGCCAGGATGGTGTTCAGTCTGACAGAAAGTTGACTTACCTATATACGCCGTGAAAGCGAAATGTGTGTCTGATTTTCAGACGCGGAAACAAATCAAATGCCTTTGTGCTCAGATTGCTATTGATCAGATGAGTTACACCACAAGAAACGTCGAGGTATATTGTAAGCCTAATGCTTGGAAGTATGTAGAACCACTATGACCACTCAGTAAAACTACTGCAACAGATTAATTATTACGACGGATATGCTTCTGTAAAGCAAAATGCTCTTGTAAAACAAATGTAGTGTCAAGCGGAGTATCGACTTTCAATACCAATCAGACAAGCCTCCATCAAGATGTAAAAAACAGCAAGAATTATATTATCAAATATCTGCTTCATGATCAGATCATGGACGTTAATAAGAATCACGAAATTTGTAAACATTGGCAAAGTACTTGTTCATGTTTATAAGATTCAGGAGTAGAATAGGGCTTCAGCAACCCATGCTTGTCGTAAAAGGCGACTAACGGAATCGGGTGGTCAGGTGGTAGGTTTGGTCTACTGGGTCTGACAAATATTAATAATCCTCATGTACATGTAGACGTGTTGTGCAGTCTGTGTGGCAGAATATGCTTTGGAGCAGAGCTTAAACCCTCACGAAACGTGTCGCTTTAAGAAACGGACCCCATGACCAGTTTGAACGTTTGTGGTTTATATCAGTAATATTAAAAGCTACGTCTGAGATTGAAATATAGATAATCTGTACACATGATACGACGCTTTCATTTCTCAACGACGACGTGTACGTGTCACTTCTCTTACGACAATATCGTTTTGTGCCCAGAGTGCGGAGCATCGTCTGTATGTATTGGTGTGTCTTCATCTCATATTTTGTGTAGCTATGTGGATTTTTAAATAATCTGACTTAAAATAAAACTTTAAAATGACTACAGCATGTTTGTTGATTATATGAATGGTTTGAATATTATACCAATTTGCACAACATGCTGTTCATCAAAAGATAACAAGCATAAAATACTCATATCCCCCGCCAATATGACATGTACGGTTGTGTGCAAAGCATTAGCTCCTCTGAACTATGTCCACTGGACCTTTTTTTGTAAATTGCCTACTTGCAAACACTACAGAAGTTATTACTGGTGTTGTTTTGCCACCTGCAGTTTATGATAGAATATGTATCTGTATTTGTAATGAGTTAAACAATAATCAGAGAAGTAAGGGATGTCTTACTATACTTAGAGATCACTGAGAGCAGGTGTGATCACAAGGTGTGCTGAGAAGTACAGCACCAATCATCTGATAATCTGAGTAGTAGACTGGAGTCCGGAATGCTACAGCACTGGCATAATCAGTAAACAACAAGTCCAGTGTAGCTCCAAGACAGTGGGTTGGAGAGTGAATGAGTTTACTCATTTTCTGCACATTAAAGAAATCTTCAAGTTTCAGCTTTTCACTCAGATCACAGTTGAAATCCCGAGTAACTAAGACATGTTCACATTCATGCTGCTCGGAGTGATTCTGAAGTTTCTGCATGAAATCAGTAAGTGAATGCGACAACCGTCTCCATGTCACTTTTGGAGGAACATACACCCAGGCAATGAAGAACTTGCCAACAAGAAAGGTAATGTTTTCAATACTGCGAGATGACATTACATCAACCAGCTGGACACTGTTCTTGAAACTTTTTGAAACATACCCTGGTGTAGATGTTGTTGTTTTTGTAGAATTTGTAAATGGTTTCCGAGTTATGCTCTTGAAAAAGAAACATTCGTAAAACTCCCAAAATATCAAAAGGCACCAGTAAAGGCAAAGTCTACATTTTTCAAAAATCCGAAACTATGAAAAGGCACCGGTTTACCACTAGACCTATGTGCCAAGTTTGGTGAAGAAATATTGCACGTTTTTCAAGATCTGTGCTAAATTTGGTGATTTTCAGTCGAAGTCAAAGTCTTTGCCAGGGAAACTAGAAAAACACATTTTTCAAAAATCCCATACTACCAAAAGGCATCAGTTTACCACTACACCTATTCATGTGTCAGGTCTTGCGAAGAAATATTGTACGGTTTTTTAAGATCTGTTCCTGAAACGAGGACTACCTCCATTTTCAGTCGAAGTAAAAGTCGTTGCCAGGGAAATTCGAAAAATTATTTTCAAAAATCCCAAACTATCAAAAGGCACTAATTAACCCCTAGACTCATCTATGTGCCAAGTTTGGTTAAGATATCTCGCATGGTTTTTGAGTTCTGCTCCGGAAACGAAATGCGACGGACGGACAGCACCCATTCCTGTATCCCCCTTCCAATTCGCGGCGGAGGATAATAAAGCAAGTATATAAAACAACGGCTTTTACTTTGCTCCACTAATGATATGATCATCTGTGTTTGGATCCATAGATCTCACTTTATCAAGAACATTGTTTACATAACTAAAAACAATATGACACCAATATTGTTGAGTTTAATCAATCCATTCAGGAGTATGTTGTACACCAACATGGTCTTGCCACAACCACAGGGTCCGCAGCGATGTCATTGGAAGTGAAACTTAGTTTGAAATGCTACATAGCATGGCATATGTCGGTGTCTGCTCCTGTTGGGACATAGCTGCTGCCCCTTGCATGGTGGAAGATGGCAGTTTACTTGCTGCTGCTGAGGTGGTGGAAGGTAGCGCTTTACTTGCTGTGGTTGTGCCAAATAGCTGTTGGTTACTTGATTCAAACATAGGTTATTGAGAAAATGCTATTAATCTCACCAATGATCTTGACAGAATGTAGTCATACTGCCTACTGTTATGCATATAATTCTTTGTGGGTATTCAGTCCAATGAAATTTTTTTCCAACATCAATTGTTTAAATGTATTAAACATCAATGTGTCCGGTTTTAAATCAAATCGCTTATCCTCATCGACCAGTGTGACAAGGAACATCAACAACTGGGTCATCAGAATCAAATATCATTTGGCACGGTAAAAGAAAGCCTGATCTCAGACACTCGGGTTTATGTTCTCAATATGTGAAATATGATAAAATAATTAAGAATGCAATGAGGGAACTAGATTATCACATGGCCCACATGAAACCATAATGACACTACAGAAAAAACTGCATGACCTTATTCGCCTTGTTACTTGTAGTGAGGAAACTGAAGTTAGAAATGTGTTATAAGAGACCAATAACATTTCAGTCAATGCAAGACATATGATATGTGACGTAGAACTTGAGGGGAGATTAATAATAATAAAGGTTAGGTTTTATAAGCAAGCTTCTACTTTACATATTTTACTTCTGAAAAGCAAAAGCGTGAAGTCTTAAAACTGAGGGACCTACATTAAACCTGTACACAGAATAAGTAAACATATAATTTACAAAATATGATCATCACTTTTTTGTTCGATGCTTGAGATTATACCAAACATATCTCATCATGTTTTATTGGCTCCCTATTTATTGCTAAGCTTGCATACAGATTGAGAAAGTCCCGAAATTGCACCTTTTGCTATATTTGTGTAACTGGTAGCGCTGGCATGTACGCTTAATATGACAGACACATTAGCAAATAATTGAGAGTTATTTCCGGAGCACAGCCATTAAAGTGTCCAGTGTATCTGTGAAACTGTGCATATAATTAATGAGATATGTGTTAAACCGGTTCATTTGGTATTGATGTTATTAATTTTGAATTTTTCCGTTTCGAGGAGAAAAGTTGAAGCTCAGTTCGTTTATACCTTCACATTTTGAGACCTTAACTTACCTAATACGTTATTGGTTTTGTTTAGATGGTCTCTCATGAAGGACGAGTAATAAACCTACTGAAGAGTGTAATTCAAATGGAGTGAGTGAGTTGGGTTTAACGCCGCTTTTAACAGTATTTCATTTATATCACGGCGTGTCAGCTAAGTGTGGGAGGAAAGCTCGAAGTCATGCAGGTCTCGGGCGTTTACCACTTCGGTGAAACCCACGAGCACGGGTATGGTGCTGACAAACCTAGAAAAATAATCGAGGCGAACGGGATTCGAACCCAAAATCATAGGTTTCTGGCTTGCCCAAGGGACGCAGCTCATCACAGCGAATCGCGGCGCCTTAGAAATTCCTTGGAAGGAAATCTTAGATATATTGCCGTGTTCCAAACATATATATATATATGTATATACAGCTCTGCATCACCATTTTCATGAGTTTTAATGTATTCAGAATATGATGGTTTGTTTGATGATATATTGTTAATATTGCCAGTTCAAAAACCTCTTGCAAATGACTTTCATGCGAAAAATGTCATACAGAAGTGGAATAATTGGGAATTAAAGAAGACGGTTGTGCTTTAATGATCATATTCAGTGTACTTTCATGCATGTATGTTATGTCACGTTGGTATACCAAACCCCATCCCATGAATCAGCGAGTGAGTGAGTGAGTTTGGTTTAACGCCACTTTGAACAATATTCCAGTTATATCACGGCGTGTCAACTTAATATAAAATACAGCGGGTCTCAGACTTTTGTGAAACCCAGGATCACGGGTATGGTACTGACTAAAAGAAAGACAAATGTCTTTAAAGAAAATCAAATGTGGATGTTTGTTGATATCCGTTTCATACTAGCACAATGACGTACGGTCGTGAACGTTAAAATAAACCATGAGTCTGTGTATTATGTCATTCCGTTCAGACTATCCATGTGTATCCCAGTAGCGACCCCATCACCTACCCATTCACCTTCAATAGTCAGCTCTCCATCAATGACAACCACATTTACATATTACGTTCTGAAAGCATACATCAACACCTGCACTTGCACAGTCCACACCCAACTCACTCATAAACCACACCCACACCTACGCCTAAACCTACCCAACTCGTCTAAACCCCACGCCCACACTCACGCCCACACCCACCCCAATGTCTACAACCACACTAAACCCACATCTAAATCCACACCCATACCCATACCCATACCCACACCCACAGCCGCACCCGCGTCACAGCCAAATCACACCCACACCTATATCCCCGCAGACGCCTAAACCTCTATCCACACCCATACCAATACCAACGCCTACGACCACAAAAAACCCACACCTATACCCACAACCACGCACACGTCCACACCCACACCCACACCCACACAAACGCCTACGCCCACGCCCACGCCCACGCCCACGCCCACGCCCACGTCAATAGCAAAACCACACCTACTCCCAAACCAACGCCCATACTAAACCAACACTTAAACCCACGCCCACATCTACACCCACATCGACACTCATCCGCCCCCTACACACAAACCACGCCCATGCCTACACATAAACCAACATCTTAACCCACACCCACAAACCTTCATGCCAATACCTAAACCCACACCCGCGCCAACACTTAAACCATCACGTAAACCAACACACCCACACCCACACCCACACCCACACCCACACCCACACCCACGACCACACCCACATCCACATCCACATCCACATCCACATCCACACGCACACGCACACCCACACCCACACCCACCACTCAAGCCCACGGCCAGATCCACAGCCTCACCAGCATCTTGAACCCAATCAAGATGTAGTTTCCAATATGAAAGTGACACGACCATCCCTCACCATAATCTCATTACCCTGAGTACATATCCCATTTACCATCTTCTTATCCATATATCTCTTTGATAAACTTAGGTTAATCACAGTTATAGTCCTGGGACAATCAAGAGCACATCACAGTCCAACTTTATGAAATGCCGATATACATGTATACAAAAACACCAATGTATTACTCCCTCATTTGATTGTAAGTCCCCAGACAGCAGACAACTGAATCAAACCCAGTCATTTCATTACAAGGACTACCGTGTGGCATGTTCAAAGCGAAGGGTAACTTTTATTTCACTTTGTTCGTGAAAAACCCTTGCAAAGTGAGGAAAGGAATTCAAAGGACAAAGTAGAGGGACAACTTGATCAGGTGCGCAGCTGCGCCTTGTGTAAACAGGCCAATAAACAGTGAAATCCTCCCTCTATTGCTTCGTGGACCGAGTCTTATAACTCCCCCAATAAATAATATAAAAATTTGATTTATTATATACTTCAGTGTGAAAGACTGAGTTTTCTGAAGTTGAGAAAAGAGATATTTTCATTGCAGTGAACAGAACACTTGATATGTCACTGCAGTGAACATAACACTTTGACGGAACTATTTTCAAACAAGGGCTACCTCACCACAAATTGTCTCCCTTTATCGTAGGTGTCTTGCCCGTGCACAAACTGTTGACTTCCTTTTTCCGTTAGTTCCACATTGACAAGGCAAAATAATGACAGATGGTCATATATGGAGTTAATATCGCTTCTTGTCGTTTGTTATTCCCTTGAAAATGCTTCGTTATAAACTGTAAATTTCCTATTTAACTTGCCAATCGAGATTGTCCGTTTCGCAAAGAGACAGTTTTGTTACTTGATCAGCGTGTATTCCGTCGCTTCCAACAGCGGTCTCGTAGGTTTCAAGAAACAAATTACAGTTGATTTTGTATATAATCATAACTAAATGTATGATAAAGAATCTCAGTTACCTTAAATATCTTTTATTACTAGAATATCCTCTATTTATGGTGGCACGGGTGGCCCAGTCGTCTAGAGTCAGAGTTGCGTCCCTTGGGCACGCTAGAGACCTTTGTTTGTGGGTTCGAATTCCGGTGCGCCTCGATTATGTTTCTAGGTTTGTTAGCATCATACCCGTGCTCGTGGGTTTCACCGAAGTGGTAAACGTCTGAGACCTGTTTCACTTCGGGCTTTCCTCCCACATAAAGCTGACACGCCAACTCACTCACTCCTCTCTTCATTTGGCGGTAGTCTCGCGCTGAACAAACTCTCTTCCGTCATTCTTTAAGACAGATGTTAAAAATAGATCATGATTTCAACTGTTTTCAAATTTATTACAGTCATGTGGAGGTATTTCCAAATTTGATGCATTAGTGACAATATCTTATTTTGACTTCGACCCTCGTATGTTTCCATGACTTTTTCAGGTGAACAATGGGCGTTTGCATGTATTTATGACGGCTGACATCATAGACTTCAAAGACAAACATAGTATACAGTGAGTGAGTGAGTGAGTTGAGTTTAACGCCGCTTTTAACAGTATTCCAGTTATATCACGGCGTGTCAGCTTAATGTGGGAGGAAAGCCCGAAGTGATGCAGGTCTCAGACGTTTACCACTTCGGTGAAACCCACGAGCACGGGTATGGTGCTGACAAACCTAGAAACATAATCGGGGTGAACCGGGATTCGAACCCACAATCATAGGTTTCTAGCGTGCCTAAGGGACACAACTCTGCACAGCGAATCGCGGCGCCTTAGACGACTGGGCCACCCGTGCCCCCACATAGTATACAGAGATAAGATACAAGATAAGACATAAGTGGCGCAGTCATCTGTAATAGTTCCCTGGCTGCCAGCCGTGTATATACTATTACTCATATCCTCAGTGTGTAAAGGCAAACTACCTGTCAAACATACTGGATTCAACTCTCTGTTTCACCATTAGTCTTTCATATTCTTGGAGTTGGGGAGGGGTGTAAGAGGAGGGGGCGTATGCAGGCTTCAGCAGAAATGTCTTGTGACTTTGGAAATGGTTTTGTCGCTTTCATTTACATCAAAGTTCAACAGAATTGGGATAATGAAGTGATGTAAGCTTGAAATATCATGTCCAATTTACCTTTTGTAGATTCAACGCCGTTGCATTGAAGAGGAAGAGTGGGGATATGTGCAGCAAACAACCATTATTTTTGTAAATCCCGAGAGTACTCTTTTCTTTTCAAACATTTCTGCGAAAACATCATTTTCCATAGAATCCCAGTGCACACAAACCTTATCTTTATGTACTCGTTTAGATCACAGGGCTGCAACTCTCTATAAATATATAGCGATTTAACATTGATCATAGTTTTTGTGGCAGGTGACGAACTTCATTATTGTGACAAGTCTGCTTATAGCAATATCATTTATGTGAGTCCGGGAAAATATGTTATAGTATTACATAGTAAAGTTTTATCGTTAATTTCCATTTCATACTCCATTTGTAAACATATCAAGGTGTGGCATCATCCAAATGAACATTCGACTGGCATTCCGTCATATTCCCATAAATCAAGAAATATCTGCTATTGTACTATTCCCACTATATCATCACCATGTTTTTATGAATCATTATCAAAAAGTGATGATACCAGGTGTTCGCGAAACGTTGAAATATACATTGTACACACCCAATGCTCTCAGTTACTCCGGAATGACAGCATTAATTCACGGAGTAAACCTTCACACTTCGGGGGCACATACATACTGCCACAAGCTTTGTGCAAGCCTGCCGCCAGCATATGTTGTGTCATGTGTAATAGTCAAGTGCACGAAGTTAGGAAGACTTGCACCATGATTGCGGAATATATTTATTTTAGGAAAAAAGCAAGTGTAGCCAGCTCTAGCTAGCTCTATTCCGCAGGAAAATTATTTTTCAATCCTAGAGGCGAGAAGAGTATTGTGTAATATAAGATTTCATAGACTAAATGTGCTAAAATGCAAGTGTTGGTCGAGCCTTGCCTTGCCTTGCCGAGCCGAGCCGAGCCGAGTCGCGCCGTTCGTATTGACAAAGTCAAAACACGGTAATTGGCCAGGAAGTTTAACTTAAGCTGCAGGTATATCGTTGATCTGATAGCGTTTAATCGTCATCAAATTAAATAGCCAATTCCCGTTCACTGATTTAACCATCAAGACCTAGAAATAATAGAGACCAGTGAGACCACCTCTTCTCTTTCATATTCAGATCGATGCGTAAAGATTCAGAGTGACAATAAACTCTCCACAAGACTGTAGGACACGCGGGATGACTTCAACTTTCTAATAGTCAATTATTTACACACTGTTTTTCATCCTCCCCAGAGGAAAAAATTAAGCACTTTTAAACGTTGGAATTCAGGTTGTAAACTTGTAACCATCATATTATTAATAACTAAAGTTGCACATGTACATGTATAATGTCGTCATAAAATATATTGATTCAGAAACTACAACTACATACATGAACAAGTATGATTTGAATACATGTAAGCATATTTTTCAATGTAAATATACTAATAAGCGGTGCTATTTGTTATTTTGATTGGATTAAGGTAAGGATATGTATCATTCCACTGGGGATGGGCTTGGGAAGGAGACTCGTTGATATTGAGTTGCATTTTTGGCTAGGGGTCAGCAGTCGAATAAATTTGCAATAATTTCCAGATTTACGGTATACATGATAGTGGACGCATGTATATATATACTAAACGACATTGTTTGGGGCAAACTGATAGTAAGGTAGTGATCACCATGTATCAATAACAAGTTTACATTTTGAAGTTTTACTACTTGCAACTAGATGTAAAAAGGGTTTTCTTATCAGTCTCCGAAACCATCTGTTGTTTTTTTCCTGTCTTCATTTTAACATGTGTAAAAGACAACAGCTCTTTTTAGTCGAATGTAGGAGATAAACGTGTTTTTTTCCAATCATGAATGCAATTCTGGTTGTAACATTTATAATTAAATCGACCCTAATCTATAAAATGCAAGAGTAAGGAGCAATCCCAAAGTCTGAGTGATACCGTTTTCAATAATATCACAAATGACGCTGCGAAAAACTTAAATATACAGTCTGATTCTTGGCACGGTTGTTCTAAACGTGTGTGTGTATTGACAATACCCCAGACTCGCGGGGATAGTTATAATGATTCAGACCAACGACTGACCTTTCCATAAGCTGTTTCCCATGTAAATACATTAGTCTGTGGACTTCGACAAAAAGGAGAAAGTTCCGTTTTGATTTGTGTATGCTAATGAAAATCACTGTCTGTCTGGACTGAGATATCTCAAATACAAAATCTCTAAATGTAAACATTTTGGAAGTTTAAGTTTGTAAACTTTTGATGTTTCAATTTTATCTACAAAACATATTCTCCCTTGTTGAGTGCATGCAGTGCATCACATATCAGGTTTGATAACCTGACACGATCCAGCACTTACAGTGCCTTCACGAGATGGATCCAGACAGGAGATTTCTTCAACGTGATTTGAAATCAAACCCCATGGTTCGAACGTTAACCTGATGCAATTGGCGTCTGGTAAGTCTAAAGAGCATGCGTGCTCCGCCAGAAACTGATTTACTGTTACATAATGAAAGTGAGTGTGGCTGATAATGTAATAGCTGAGGTATGCGATCTATTCAAGGTCAAACATATCTGTACACGCTCGTTAACCTTCAGCGTCAGTACACGAGACTCAATACTTCCTCGTATACTCAGGCAAAACGATATTCTTCAGGTACTTGTTCACATAGCACATTAGCATTTCGAGGGGCCAAACAAAGTACCAACATATCAAAGATAATACTTATCCAACACGGGAAGATCAAATCTTGTCATGCTTTGATAGATACACAGGTATGAGTCGGAATGAAACTGAACAGAAACCAAGGTCTTCGCGACCAGATGTTTGCTTGTTCTGTCCCACCGGTGGCTCAGCCATAAACACGTACAAAGGCAAGTCAACAGTTCACCCGAAAAAAACACACCGGAATAAATACATTCAGATGCTAACAAACTACATAAAAAACTTAGAGGAACTAATTTTTAAATGTATTATTATATACAGCAAACAAGCAGACAGTGTGAGCGGGAACTGTCACGTGTCAATGTGTTGAAAATCTGATTGAAGTATTTGAATAGCGATTTGCATGCACGACAACGAATTCCTGTTATTATTATGGTATATATGTCAACTGACCCTGGGCGACCCAGAAATTAAGGACTCGTTCGGGACCATTCCAACTCATCGGAGTATGGTGTGAGAGTTAACGCTATGTATCTTTTAGCCAGTGGAAGTCGTCTTAAGGAGAGTAGTTTGTGTTTATTTTGTTTGCATCTGAAGTTTACTGAGAAAACAATATGTGAAATGCTGGACTTCCTCATTGATAACATCTACGTAAAATTGGGGTAAGACATTTAGGCAAAACGTAGGCGTCCCCAATGGGCGCCAAGTGTACCCCCCCCTTCTTGTGGATATGTTTCTTTATGCATATGAATTGGAATTTCTGTTCGGATTGGCAAAGCCAAAAAAGGTAATTGAGCCAAGAAGTTAAGCTTCAGGTATATTGAAGATATGGTATCGTTCAATAACAATCAAATAGCCAATTCCCTTCCACTGATTTACCCACCTGAACTAGAAATAAAAGAGACCAGTGTGACCACCTCATCTGTTTCATAGTTAGATCTATGCATAAAGATTCATAGTGACAAATAACTCTACACAAGACGGTATAACAAGGGGGAAGACTTCAACATTCCAATAGTCAACTTTCCCTTCATGTCGAGCTATATTCAAGCAGCTCCAGTCTTTGGTGTTTACATTTCGCAACCTCTGAGATACAATCTAGCATGCCTTTTCTAACAAGATTTCAAAGAGCGTTATTCGACTTTTGCTTAGAAGTTGTTTGACCAAGGTTACAACATTCGAGGCCTCAGTAAAGCTTTCAAAATGTTTTATGGTAGACATTTTCATTTCCAAATTTGACGCTTCAGTGACAAAAATTATGTCCGATGTAATTCCTTATTGTTACTTGTGCCATTTGTGCCCGTGTATATTCAGGTGAACAATTGACTTGCCTTTGCACGTGTTTGTTACGGGTGCCAGTGGTAGGGCAATGTACGCTCACTGTTTCGCGAACACCTGGTATCAGTACTATTTGATAGTGATTCATAAACTCATGCTTGTGTTATAGTCGTAATTGTACAATGGACTCTGCTTAATGAAGAGATTTCTATTGGATATGGAAAGGGGTTTGTCGCCAGATGTTTTACAGATGTGATAAATTTGTACGGTCGAAGTGTGATAATGGCACTCCTGGAATAAAAACACTATATTGTTTTGCCCCGCATGTAAATGTATGTAGCCGCAAAACTGAATAAAATGAAGTCATGTAAAATGTAGCATGTAACAAATGAAATGTTATAATGTAATGTGTGTGCTCTTTTGGGGTGGGTAGCAGTCCAATGGTTGAAGTGTTGGCTCATCACGCAAGAAACCTGGTCTTGATTCCCCATATTGATACAATGAAAGCAATATCAAGGTGGTGATATCCCGGACCTTCGACTCTCCGGGCGAAAGCTCCACCACTAGACCACGGGGGCGGTCTGTGCACCACAGGCGTGAGATGGATGATCTACTGCTGAACTCACCCGAGTGGTGGCGTTCTTCTCGAGAGGTGGTATTCAAACAAGTAGAGACTTGGACAAAGCCACCTAATTCTAGGTACTGCAGGTTGAGCGAGACAACACTGAGACTACAACATTCCAGCTTCGATCAAAGGCGAGGTGAAATGGGGTTTAAGGTCGCGTCCAAGATTATTGCACTTATATAGCGACGTGCATGTACGTGTGTGTGTTTGTGTAGCTGCATGTACTTGTTCGGTCGATTTATTGTGCTAGCTCACTATGATACCATGCCGCAGTTTAACATGAATACCCCTCTCAGACACAGTATACTGACTCCGAGCCGACCAATCCTTAGCCCCTTAATGCCGAGCGCCAGACAGGGTAACAACAAGTACCATCTTTTAACGTCTTTTGGCATGACGCGGCCGGGGACCGAACCCCGGACCTTCCGCTCTCCGGGCAGACGCTCTACCACTAGACCACGGAAGCGGTCAACTTCGATCGAAACCTTGGCGATTCCCTCGACAGGGAGACGAGACAGCTTTTCGCGACCATTAAACGATTATCACAATGCTCTTTCACATCTTGTTGGACTGTGAATTATGTAAATGAAAATGGAAATGTTAAATGTTAAAAAATGAACAAATAAGACATGTCAATATATTGTACAGTGCTGGTTTTCTATCTATTGTTATATATAAAGTAAACGAAGGCGTATGTATGTACGGGTGTGTTGCTTAAACACACATCCCTTGGCCAGCTGCTGGACCTGTAGGATGTCAACGTTTATGATATACAAACAGGATATTAGTCATAAAAAGCTCTTTGCAGATTTAATTATTATTTCAATTATTCACAAGGTCAAGGTCAAAAGCCGTTTCACACGCTCAGCAAATGTAGGATTAACAGAAAAAGCAACACTTTTAGATTGACCGGATCCCGACGTAGCCGTATAAATGCTGAGCATCACAAGTCGAAATATCAGTCAATAACAACATTTGCCAAGCACCGTTGCACACGCCGACTCAAAGTTTTGTTTGGGAATCCGATAACGGAGTGTATAATTTCAGCACATTCAATTTGACAATAAAATACTTTGCAACAAAATCGAAATTTTATTTTTGACGTTACTTGCCCATTAATGTAAGGCTGATTGGAATTCAAAACACATGGCTCGGTACATCTTAGACACCAACGAACGCTTGCCCTACAAAGAACCGTCACACGCAAATCTGACTGGACTGCTATGTCTGGGAAAGCACTCAACGATGATAACTGCACTAAGTACTGGCTTACTGATTCTTCACAGTTACCCACTCCTCATCAACGCTAATGATATACCAAATCAAAGATCTAATAAAGACACCTTCTTTATCATCTGTTCTGTCGTCTCAAGGGTTCAGAAGATGTCAGGTTGGTACACTGTCTGCGAGAAAGTTGACTTACTTAAATACGCAGCGGAAGCGAAATGTATCTGATTTTCAGATGCTGAAATAGATCAAATGCCGTTTGTGGTTTCCTCCCAATGTGCCTACAGTCCCATTGTGCCTACAGTAAAATCATAAAATGATACGGTCTGATGCTCAGAAAGTGATCCATGAGTGAACATGACTGTTACCTGTTTCATTTGTTATATGCGATAAACTTGTCCATACTGAGACAACTCTGTAGGCTCAATGGGAAACACCTGTGAAATATAATAAAACCGTAAGACATAATGAAACGCTGGTAAGGGTGATATTGTTTAACAGTGTGAAGAGCCGCACATACGTTGCTCGTGTCCGGTTAGGCACCAGTGCAGAGACAACTGGGTACATTTTAGCATTCACCGTACAGTGAAGCATATAACTGATTGTTATTGGTCAGAGGAGTTACAGTACACGAAACGTCGAGGTATATTATACGCCTGATGCTTGTAACTGTGGACATCCACTACGATTACTCAGTAAAATGGCTGTAACATTTAATTATTATCATATACATGCCTTAAAAACATACTAGAGTGATCACCTCCGTGGTCCAGTTGTAGAGCGTCTGCCCGGAGAGCGGAAGGTCCGAGGTTCGATCCCCGGCCGCGTCATACCAAAAGACGTTAAAATATGGTACTTGCTGTACCCTGTCTGTCGCTCGGCATTAAGGGGCTAAAGCAAGGACTGATCGGCAAAGAGTCAATATACTGTGTCTGAGTGGGGTAGTCATGTTAAACTGCGGCATGCTATCTCAGTGAGCTAGCACTATAAACCGGCATCAGTACGGACTAGTACAAACAGCCACACACACACACACACACACAGACACACACACACACGAACGCGCATGCACATCGCTATATAAGTGCAATAATCTTGGACGCGGCGTTAAACCTAATTTCACCCCACCTCCTAGACCTACAGCAAGCTTCCTTCAAGATGTCAAGAACTGCAATAATTTTTCAAATAAATAGCTGCATCAGATCATGGACGATGATAAGAAACATGAAATATAAGTGCTTTTGCAAACATTGGCTACACATTGCTTGTAAATATTATTAGATCATCACACATGGTTCCACTTTTGACCCGGCAGCGTCGTCCACACTGTTCCTCACGTATGGACACTTGAGATGTTTTCTGATAAATTCAACGGTCGCTACAATGCGTGACCCAGGTGTAGCTGATGCTTGATAAGCTATCTGTGAATGAATGATTGTGGGACAAACACCCTCGTGGACAAAACCCCTCAAGGACAAAAGCTCATATTTGACAAATGGGTTAAAAGCCCCTACATGAGCTATCAGCTATGTCTTGCTAACAAAATTAAATAAATGTTGTGAAATCACCCACATGTTTAACCGACTTGTAAAATGAACCATTGAACAACATTCCAGCTATATCATAAAAAGCCTGTACAGAATCGAGTCTGGACCAGGGACACCAGGGACACAGCGTGAGCAACGGTTCGCGCCACACCAAGGACTATAAAATAAAACACAGCTTGCTCCCATGAGCTCAGTCGCCAAGGAAAAGGTTCGGTGGATTTATTCTGTATCAGTATCTCCACAGGGAGCAAAGAGGCGAGATTTAGTGATAGTAAAGACAGCAAGTTAATTGGTTGAGTGCCAGTTGCTGGACGGATGTGTGATGACTGCAGAAATTACTGCAAGACCAAGTTGCATGAGAACGTTGAGCTTCTGATGTCAGTTATGGTTGTAATGCACTGCTGCCAACCAGTCTGATAGGTGTGCATGTACAGTAACCCACCAGTACCAGCAAACCAACGTTTTTGTACTTCTTGTTCAGATGCTGTTAAAGATGAAAACCATTTCCTACTTCAGTGTTCTTCTTATAATGATATCCGCTGTAGTGAACTCACGACGTAATCCAGTGATTGCTCTGCAACTAAATTGAATATATTGCTTAACGATAACACCCTAGCCCCTTCATTTGGTGTGCTATAAAATGTTCACCCGCTGAAAAAAAATATAATCTATCATTCCAAATTTTGTTTTTTTTATTTTATTTTTGAGTTGATTTTATTTTTTATGCATTTATTTATTTTATGTATTTCATTTCTTTACTTCTTCCTGGTCTATGGTGTTTACAACGCTAACTTATGTATATATACTGACATATTTTATACCTTGTGTATGTTATTTCATTGTTTTTATCAAGAATTAGTCTTGATTTTACTGTCTCATGACCCGTTTGGGTGGCGTTCACGAGTACATGTGTTGTAATGTACTATGGTCAGCTGACTTTTATCTTCTTTTTGTACAAATGGTGAGACAAAAATTTAAAATATTTAAATGAACCACTTTTATATATACCTGGAGTTTTATGAAACCACAAAGCAGCGACACGTGTCTATCTTCAACAGTGTTATATCAAACGTGTATCATGTCACATGAAAAAGAATATAATTGGGAGGAAATCCGGTTTTGATTTTGTTGCTGTTGTTTTTATGAATGTCTTTGTTGTTTGATTATTTCTAACGATGATTTGACTGCGTGAGTTATGTTTCCTACGTAATCAGAAACTTTTGACATATTAATGAATATATGGTGATTCCATGAACGAAACTGCACATGTGACATTATCAATCACCCCATTAATGATTCAATTAACAAGAATGGAGGATATTCTGACTTCCTCGTTGTTATGTTTAACATGGTGCTTCCCATCCAATCATTGTCTAAAATATTAAACACAATACCTAATTGGTATCCCTTTAATGGAATTCATTTCATTCTAAGTGTACAATAAATGGTGGCTAATACAGATTTCCTTGAAGAATAAGATTTCTGTGATCATATGTTGTATCCAAGAGCTCCAGTCCATATACAAGAAATGTTATGTGTCACCCATTTTGCAAATATTTGCCAATTTGAGGTCAACAGGTTTTTCCCTATATAAGAAAGAAATTATCCATAGAAAGTTTATGTTGGATAAGTGAATTATCTGACCATAATAATCTTAAAAAACAGTATGTATGGTATGTGTATAACAAATAACAGGTATGTATTTTTCCTCACATAATTCAAACGCGACTGGAATACAATATTCATCTTTACGGATAAAAAGGCTACACGCTTGTATTATCACCCATCTATCAGGCCAGATTATATCAAGGATAGGGGGCACGGGTGGCCCAGTCGTCTAAGGCGCCGCGATTCGCTGTGCAGAGTTGCGTCCCTTGGACACGCCAGAAACCTATGATTGTGGGTTCGAATCTCGGTTCGCCCCGATTATGTTTCTAGGTTTGTCAGCACTATACCCGTTCTCGTGGGTTTCACCGAAGTGGTAAACGTCAAAGACCTGCATCACTTCGGGCTTTCCTCCCACATTAAGCTGACACAACGTGATATAACTGGAATACAGTTAAAAGCGGCGTTAAACCAAACTCACTCACTCACTCACTCACTCACTCACTCACTCACTCACTCACTCACTCACTCACTCACTCACTCACTCACTCACTCACTCACTCGCTCGCTCGCTCGCTCACTCACTCACTCACTCACTATATTAAGGATAAAGTTATACTCCTATTGATAAGAAACTCTAAGCGAATCCTTCCGTGATAAAATATCTCTGGTACCTGGATGCACAGGAACCAACAGTTGTGAATGTTTGAAACAGAGCTACATCGAGGTACCATATATACATATAAATTTCTGTCAATACCAGAAATGCCTATTTCAGTTGTTCGTGGGAATTTATAGCAAAATGCCACAAGCCTCGTGGGTTTCACAAAAGTGGTTAACTTTGTCACGTTTGATTGCTACTAAAAAATGTAATCCCATGTGACACACATGTAACACAGAGAGGCGTTTAACCCTTTAACTCTCTTTTCATAATAATGCCTTTGGTTGCAATATACACATATGTCATGAAAACAAGCTGTCCTGCTATTAGACTATCTTATTAGTTTTAAATTAACACGCCAAGGAGGGCTATCTCGTGCTTTGCGTTATCGTTTGACGTCTTTTACATTTCTTTCAAGCGCACATCAAAGGAGACATAGAGTGCAAAATAACAGAAAAAGTACAGACAAAACATATGGCTTTTAGAGGGGGCTGTTGTCCGTTGTAGACAGGCTTTCTTTAGACAAAATACCAATTCCTTTTCAAGTTTTCAAGGGCGTAATGTAGTGTTGAAATTTGTTATTCCAAATCAATATTACATCCACATTTAGCGAGACATTATTGTCTTCCATTGACTAGATTAACTGGTTGTGTTTTACACAAGCAGCTGTCGAATGAAAACAGCAATAACAGGTCTCACGTATGTAAAGCAGCAGATATTGTCCCACCAAGTTCACAAACCCGCATCCAAACACGTATCCTGCACATAAACATGTATGTGTTATCTCACCTGCACTCAAATCGGAATGTTTTCCATCCTGAACATAAACATGTATGTGTTATCTCACCTGCACTCAAATCGGTATGTTTTCCATCCTGAACATAAACATATATGTGTTATCTCACCTGCACTCAAATCGGAATGTTTTCCATCCTGAACATAAACATGTATGTGTTATCTCACCTGCACTCAAATCGGTATGTTTTCCATCCTGAACATAAACATGTATGTGTTATCTCACCTGCAATCAAATCGGTATGTTTTCCATCCTGAACATAAACATGTATGTGTTATCTCACCTGCACTCAAATCGGTATGTTTTCCATCCTGAACATAAACATGTATGTGTTATCTCACCTGCACTCAAATCAGTATGCTTTCCATCCTGAACATAAACATGTATGTGTTATCTCACCTGCACTCAAATCGGTATGTTTTCCATCCTGAACATAAACATGTATGTGTTATCTCACCTGCACTCAAATCGGAATGTTTTCCATCCTGCACATAAACATGTATATGTTATCTCACCTGCACTCAAATCGGTATGTTTTCCATCCTGAACATAAACATATATGTGTTATCTCACCTGCACTCAAATCGGTATTATTATCTTTTCCATCCTGCACATAAACATGTATGTGTTATCTCACCTGCACTCAAATCGGTATGTTTTCCATCCTGAACATAAACATGTATGTGTTATCTCACCTGCACTCAAATCGGTATTATTATCTTTTCCATCCTGCACATAAACATGTATGTGTTATCTCACCTGCACTCAAATCGGTATGTTTTCCATCCTGAACATAAACATGTATGTGTTATCTCACCTGCACTCAAATCGGTATGTTTTATATCCTGAACATAAACATGAATGTGTTATCTCACCTGCACTCAAATCGGTATGTTTTCCATCCTGAACATAAACATGTATGTGTTATCTCACCTGCACTCAAATCGGTATGTTTTCCACGCTGTACTAAAACGAGTATTTATTCTCCTCCAAACTTCATTCTATTTGGAATCTGTTCTCACACATGCATCCACAGGTGCAGGTTTACACATTGCCGAGACTAATATTGTTGAATGGTTCATTGCATTGATCACTCGGGAGGTAGCCATGATAACTCGGGAACATCTGCTACTTCGATGGCAGGTGCAAAACAGATTAATGAAGGTACGCGTTATGACAGGTTTGGGTGAATGAGGTTTAGCGCCGCCTAAGCAATATTCTAGCAACATCACTACAGGGGAAAACAGTACTTGGCCTCGGACAGTGTTTACACGTGAGGAATCGAACTTTAACCTTCTGCGTGACAAATGAACGCATTAAACCAATCGGTTACACCAGCGCCACAAAGCACGAAATGGTATCCCCTTCTAGTTATTCGCAGCAGTGGGCTTGAAAGTAAATAAACGCGACAAAACCCTTTCCCTATTCATATCAAATCTCTGGCAAAAGCAGATTCAGTTGCACGATTCCGATTACGTTCCCGGATATGTGTTTATGAATCACATTCACATTGTGATAATACCGCAACCAAATAACCTACAGTTATTCATATAAATCATTTATGAAGTGTGGGGTCGTTTCGCAAATAAAACCATTTCCAACATCATATTTCGACATCAATGTGTCCTGTTTAAATCAAAAAGCTTTTCTTCATCGTCCAGTGTGAAAAGGAACTACATCAACGATTTGGTCATCCGAATCACTCTTTACTTTCCAGAGTAAAAGGAAGCCCCATCTAAGATAGTTTTATGTTCTCGATATATGAAATGATAAATTGATTAATGATGCAAAGAACGATGAAAGAACTGCTTTATCACACGACCAACATGATATAATGACACTACAGAAAGAAACTGCACAAATTTCTTCACAACTCTGCATGACAAGAGGCATGACTTCAACTTTCCAATAGTTAACTTTCCCTTCATGTCGAGCAGTATTCCAGTAGGCCCTTTGATGTTCACACTTCACAAAGTTTAAGGTACAATGAAGCACGTGGCTTCAGTAACGTTTTAGGGTAGACACCCTTTTTTTTAGGTAAAAAAATTACTTTAGTTTGCATGTGTTTTCACATTCTCGCCAAAACGTGATAACATTACTATTTGATAGTGATTTATTATCATATGCTGTTGATATCGTTCAAAGGACTATGTTTGTAGTGGAGATTTTTGTTTTTTCTACATGACCTCATTTGACTTGTAGTGAGGTAATCATAATTTAAGTTAGAAATGTGTTGAAGGAGATAGATAACATTTCAATCAATACGACACTTACCCCCTCCACACTAGGGAACACACAGATGTGAAACATGGCGTAGAATGTGAGTGTAGATTAATGTTTAAAAAAGATTAAGTCTCTACATGTGTATTAGTTCCACTTTACATAATAATCCTGGAAGAGGCATTTTGCATAACATAGAACATTCAACAGTTTTAAACGCAACCTTCTGTTTCACATCTATTACTTCTGTAAAGCTGAGCTTTTGATACTTCCAAAATTATCGGACACAAAAACCTGGACGAAAAATAAAGTAAACATGAAATAAAATTAATATGATCATCACTTTTTTCTTCCTTACTGGAAATATTACCATTCCAAACCGACATGCACTGCTGCTGTTGTTTAAATCATCAGGTCTTTTTTGCTGCCAGTTTAATGGGAAATTTTGCATTGACATTACGAATGTCCCGAAATTGCACGATCTGCTATATTTTTGTAACTGTTAATGTTGTGATTAACGTCGAACACTTGATCAAATAGCAGTAGGGTCATTTCAGGAACTCAGCCCATAAGCTGTAAAGTATATGTATTAATGTGAAATCTTGATTAAACATTTGATATGTGCTGAACCAATGTCTTTGATATACATATCTTACATTTTGCAATTTTGTGTTTCCAAGACAAATATTGGAGCTCAGTCAGTTAATACATTGACATTTTGATAACATGGCTTAGGTGTAAACGCGAGAATATTTTGTTTCAACGATACACGCTCTCTAATCAATGTTACTGTGTAAGGAGGATTTGTACAATAAGTTTTTACCTTCACATTTTGCAAACCGGGCTTAAGATTGAACGTGAGTAGGTTTCGGTTCAAGGTTATAGCTCTCATGATTTGTGCAAATATCAAGCTCAGGCGTTTTCTGATGATATGAAGGTTGATTTATAAACTTATTGAAGGAAAGAGTGTAATTAAAGAGGAAGGAAATCTCTTGATATTAATTTTTCCGTGTTCCTTACATAAATATACTGATGCTGAAAGATCTGGATGTCCTGCATCACCGTTTTAAAGGGTTTTATTATAGTCGGAATATCTCGGTTTTGTTTGAATATTGTTCGAATTACCAGTTTAAAAAAACGTGATGACATCATTTACATAAAATGAGTTCGACAAAATTGGGACAATGAAGTGATGTAGATGTTGATATACCAAAACCCATGTCATGAATCAGTGAGTGAGTGAGTGAGTGAGTGAGTGAGTGAGTGAGTGAGTGAGTGAGTGAGTGAGTGAATGATTGAATGAGTTTGGATGACTGCTGCTTTAAACAGTAATCCTGTTATGTCGCGCAGTTTATAATGAATCTGTGTATAATGTGATTTTGTTCACATTATTATTGTTTTTGAAAGTCGCTCCCCATTACCTACCCATTTCAACTTCATTATTCAGTCCTCCATCAATGACACATCTACGTTCTGAAAGCATACCTGCACTTGAACGGGCACCTGCACCCACACCAAAATCTCACATATAAACATCCACACCCACACCCACACCCACACCAACACCCACATCAACACCCACACCACACCCACACCAACAAACCTAAACCCATGCCTACACCCACACTAAAATCTCACACATAAACAACACCCACACCCACACCTACACCCACGCCCATACCCACAAACCTACACCCATGCCTACACGCACACCCACGAACCTACACACACACCCACAAGCCTATACCCATGCCTACACCCAAACTCACACCCTCGCCTAAGCCCACACCCTCGCCCACACCTAAACAAACACATAAACACTTACACCCACTACCACACTTTCATTTACCCCCACATACACATCGACGCCCACAACCACGCCCACGCCCACGCCCACGCCCACGTCCAACTCCAAGACCACACGCTCATCAACATCACACAATCACAGTAAAAAAGGTTAATCTTGAAAGGCAATCAGAACCAAATGAGTTTTCTTTAGACTTTAGACTTAATCAGACTTAAAGAGTGAAAAGTTTTGAGACTGTCTCAATTGCAGAGGGAGATTATTCCACTCTTTGGCGGCGACGAAAGGGAAAGACAGATGGCCACAGTAAACAGTTTTTGTTGACGGAAGAGTCAAAAGGAGTTTCAGATCTGAGAAATCTTTTGGGATTGTATCTGATAAGCAGGTCGCACAAACTTACATAGATACTGCATGAGACGATGTGCCGCACCAGTCAGAAGGCTGTTGCAATAATCTGTCATGGATATGACAAGAAAGAGAACATGAATGATAGTAGATTCCAAGGTGATATATTTCCTGATATTTCCTAATATATTCCATAATTGGAATGAACACACTTTTGCAATGTCTTGTTCATGTCTGTCCATTGGGAGCTCAGTGTCCAATACAACCCTAAAACCTTTACAGAAGAAGATCAAAACCTAATCTGACCACAATCCTATTACCCTTCGTACATATCCCATCTAATTCTCCAAAATTGTTTTTGATAAACTTAAGTTTATCAACATATCTGGTCCTAAGCCAGTCAAAAGCACATCAGAGAGTCTAACTTCATGAAATACCGGTGAGTACAAAGCCACCAATATATTACTCCCTAATTTGATTTTACGCTCCCAGACTGCAGACAGTACAACTGAATCAAAGCCAGTGCCATTTCATTACCAGGTCTTCTGAGTGACATGTTCAAAGCGAATAGTTACTCATATGTAACTTTGCCCGTGAAAGAACTCTTACAAACTGAGGAAGGGAATTCAAAGGACAAAGTATTTGGGCCTGTAGATGGAGAACTTGTTGACAACTGGCAGGTGCGCCTGGAGTAAATTGGCCAATAAACAATGAAAGCCTCAGTATATTACTTACGTTTACGACTCTGCCCCATATGTGAAACAAGTATAGAGAATGAATATCATTTTACTTTAGAATGTGAATATTACAACGATATTAGACAACTGTATTTACCAACAACTTTTTGCCATAATCCAAATATGCATCAATTTAAAACGCTCCTGTCATCTTCATGTAAACAATTACTTGGAAAACTATGTAAATACCTGTATTACAGCTATGAAAGAAGAGGTAATTATGAAAAGCCTGTAAATTTGTAAATTTGTACCTGACCATACCTTTTTTTCATGTACCACACTATATCAAATGTATGTATTGTATATGGGCCTGTGACCTTAGTACAAATAAAGACTTCTACTAGTGAGACAGACACTTATAACTCCCCCAATAACTGATTTAATTTATTTGGCAAAAGCCTCACTCTAAACAAACTCTTTAGCATCATTATTTAGGAGAGTTTAGAAATAGATTATGATTTTTCAAGGCCTCAGTAATGCTTTCAGAACGTTTTATGGATGGCATGTGGAGGTCATTTTAAAATTTGAAACATCAGTGACAACTCCTTATTTTGACTTCTACCGTATGTTCCTGTGTTTCCGGTGTTTTCAGGTGAACACTTGCCTTGCATGTGCTTGTGACGGCTGCCATCGGTTGGGTGGGACACGCTCACAGTTTCGCGAACGCTATTTGACAGTTGACAGATGTTGTAGTCGAAATCGTACGATCGAACATGCTTCTCGCCGAGATCTGTTCTATGACTATGTTCATGAGGGTTTTGTTGTTTTTATGTACTGATGATTACTGACTGATCCATATGATCAGTGTCTCCTGACACAACTTCACAAATTTCATTTAAAAAAAACAATACGAAGAAATGACTTTGCGTGACAATGCTTCCTCCCATGAGTGGCCCAGTCGTCTAAGGCGCCGCGATTCGATGTGCAGAGATGCGTCCCTTGGGACGTGTATGCACGTGTGTGTGTGGTTGCTTGTACTAGTTCAGACTGATGCCGATTTATAGTGCTGGCACACTGAGATACCATGCCGCTGTTTAACATGAATACCTCACTCAGACACAGTATACTGACTCCGAGCCGACCAGTTCTTGTTTTAGCCCCTTAATGCTTAATGTCATCATGTCTTACTTTCTGCTCCAGGTGTTATGTTTCAATATTGTCTGAGCGTTTAGGGACCCGTGGAGTTCCACGGTAGAATAGGTCGTCAGCATTCCATGCGTGCCGTAAAAGGCGACAATGATTGTCGTAAGAAACGACTAACGGGATCGGGTGGTCAGGCTCGCTGACTTGGTTGATGCATGTCATCGATCCCAATAGCGTGGATCGATGCTCATAATAACAATCACTGGATTGTCTGGTCCAGACTCGATTATTTACAGACAGCCGTCATATAGCTGGAATATTGCTGAGTGCGGCGTTAAACAACAAACCAACCAACTGAGCGTTTTGGTAATGTCTTCAAATAGCTATAACGAAACCCCCGCACTTTGTCAATACTACCGACACAACATCACATCGAGATTGGCATACGTTTTATAATGGAGTGGAGTACAATTTTCCGCTTGAATTGTACTAAGACACGTGAACAATCAATTATCATTTCAAATATGCCGTGATGGTCAAATTACAAGGACGCATCTCCCGAAATGGTTGTTTAAGGCAACGTTACTCGCGGAATAGCATCAATATCTAAAACAGCTTGTTCATCCTCACATGGCCGAGGAAACAATCTTTCAAGCCATGTTCGTTTCATTTGTTATATGATCGGAACGTGTGAGATTACACAGTGTTATTAATTGAATCCGTACAATATTTCAAGTCATTTTTTTCTCAAAGATGTAACTTGATGAAAATGTAATATTAGATCCTAGCGACTTTGAAGCTGATGTTTTAGAGAATCATAATGTCTACGCCATATTAACTTACCCGGCATTATATGCCACTAGATGGTCCATCTGAATACTTGTTTCAAACCAGTGCAGAGGACATGACAATAGTTCAGACAAAATTGTGTCCAACTTGATAAAACGTGAGTGATTATTGTTTTGCGGCGCGTTTAACAATATTCGAGCAATATCACGACGGGTGACACAAGAAATAGGCTTCAAACATTGTACCCATCGAACCCGGGTCCACGGCTTGACGAGCGAACACTTTGACCACTAGACTATCCCACCACCCCCTTAATAAAACGACGTTGCGCAGAGGTTACAATTGCGTCTACAGTAAACTACGTCTAACACGAAGAGTCCCGTCGTGCTATTAGAATATCTTATTAGTTTTAAATTAACACGCCAAGGAGGGTTATCTCGTGCTTTGCGTTATCGTTTGACGTCTTTTACAAACGTTTGAATTAAAGAGTGATTTCTTTCAAGAGCACATCAAAGGAGACATAGAGTGCAAAATAACAGAAAAAGACAGACGAAACATATGGCTATTACAGGGGGCTGTAGTCCGTTGTAGACAGGCTTTCTTTAGACAAAATACCAATTCCTTTTCAAGTTTTCAAGAGCGTAATGTAGTGTTGAAATTTGTTATTCCAAATCAATATTACATCCACATTTAGCGAGACATTATTGTCTTCCATTGACTAGATTAACTGGTTGTGTTTTACACAAGCAGCTGTCGAATGAAAACAGCAATAACAGGTCTCACGTATGTAAAGCAGCAGATATTGTCCCACCAGCACTAGAACCAGTAACTGTTCTCAAATCTGCTCCCAGATAGTAGACTCGTGAAAATCCGGGGTAGAATAGGTCTTCAGCAACCCATGCTTGCCGTAAAAGGTGACCATGCTTGTCGTAAAAGGCGACTAACGCGATCGGGTGTCAGGCTCGCTGACTTGGTTGATGCTTGTCATCGATCCCAATTGCGTGGATCGATGCTGATGACATTAATGACTGGATTGTCTGGTCCAGACTCGATTACTTACAGACCGCCGTCATATAGCTGGGATATTGCTGAGTGCGGCGTTAAACAACAAACCAACCAACCAACCAACCAACCAACCCAGATAGTAAGTTCTCAAACCCGCACCCAAACATGTATTTGTTCTCCATTCTGCAGATAAACATGTATGTGTTATCTCACCTGCACTCAAATCGGTATGTTTTCCACACTGTACTAAAACGAGTATTTGTTCTCCTCCAAACTACATTCAACCTGGAATCTGTTCTCACACATGCACTCACAGGTGCAGGTTTACACATTGCCGAGACTAATATTGTTGAATGTTTCATTGCATTGATCACTCGGAAGGTAGCGACGATAACTCGGGAACATCTGCTACTTCGATGGCAGGTGCAAAACAGATTAATGAAGGTACGCGTTATAACAGGTTTGGGTGAATGAGGTTTAGCGCCGCCTTAGCAATATTCTAGCAACAGAACTACGGTGGAAAAAACGTGGCTTCGCACATTGTTTACTAGTGGGGAATCGAACTTTAACCTTCGGCGTGACAAAAGGCAGATTCGGTTGCACGATTCCGATTACGTTCCCGAGTATGTGTTTATGAATCACATTCACATTGTGATAATACCGCAACCAAATTACATACATTTATCCATGTAAATCAGTTAAGAAGTGTGGGGTCGTTTCGAAAATAAAACCATTTCCAACATTATTTGTATATATATTTCGACATCAATGTGTCATGTTTAAATCAAACAGCTTTTCTTCATCGTCCAGTGCGAAATGGAAAAACATTAACTCTTTACTTGACAGAGTAAAAGGAAGACCCATCTAAGACAGTTTTATGTTCTCGATGTATGAAATGATAAATTGATTAATGATGCAAAGAACGATGAAAGAACTGCTTTATAACATGACCAACATGATATAATGACACTACAAAAAGAAACTGCACAAATCTCTTCACAAGTCTGTATGACAATAGGGATGACTTCAATTTGCCAATAGTTAACTTTCCCTGTATGTCGAGCAGTATTCCAGCAGGTCCTTTGATGTTCACACTTCACAAAGTTTGAGGTACAATGAAGCACGTGGCTTCAGTAAAGTTATGGTAGGCTCACTTCGTTTTTTAGGTAATAAATGAACTTCAGTTTACATGTGTTTTCACATTCTCGCCAGCACGTGATAACATTTCTATTGACAGTGATTAAGTATCATATGCTGCTGATATCGTACGAAGGACTATGTTTGTAGTGGAGATTTTTGTTTTTTCTACATGACCTCATTTGACTTGTAGTGAGGTAATCATAATTTAAGTTAGAAATGTGTTGAAGGAGATAGATAACATTTCAATCAAGACGACACTTAACCCCTCCACACTACGGAACACACAGATGTGAAACATGGCTTAGAATGTGAGTGTAGATTAATGTTTAAAAAAGATTAAGTCTCTACATGTGTATTAGTTCCACTTTACATAATAATCCTGGAAGAGGCATTTTGCATAACATAGAACATTCAACAGTTTTAAACACAACCTTCTGTTTCATATCTATTACTTCTGTAAAGCTGAGCTTTTGATACTTCTAAAAATATGGGACACAAAACCTGGACACAAAATAAAGTAAACATGAAATAAATTTAATATGATCATCACTTTTTTCTTCCTTACTGGAAATATTAATTACCATTCTAAAACGACATGCACTGCTGCCGTTGACATCATGTCTTATTTGCTTCCAGTTTAATGGGAAATTTTGTATTGACATTACGAATGTCCCAAAATTGCACGATTTGCTATATTTTTGTAACTGTTAATGTTGTGTTTAACGTCGAACACATGATCAAATAGCAGTAGGGTCATTTCAGGAACTCAGCCCATAAGCTGTAAAGTATATGTATTAATGTGAAATCTTGATTAAACATTTGATATGTGCTGAACCAATGTCTTTGATATACATATCTTAAATTTTGCAATGTTGTGTTTCCAAGACAAATATTGGAGCTCAGTCAGTTAATACATTGACATTTTGATAACATGGCTTAGGTGTAAACGCGAGAATATTTTGTTTCAACGATACACGCTCTCTAATCAATGTTACTGCGTAAGGAGGATTTGTACAATAAGTTTTTACCTTCACATTTTGCAAACCGGGCTTAAGATTGAACGTGAGTAGGTTTCGGTTCAAGTTTATAGCTCTCATGATTTGTGCAAATATCAAGCTCAGGCGTTTTCTGATGATATGAAGGTTTATAAAATTACTGAAGGAAAGAGTGTAATTCAAGAGGAAGGAAATCTTTTTATATTAATTTTTCCGTGTTCCTTACATAAATATACTGATGCTGAAAGATCTGGAGGTCCTGCATCACCGTTTTAAAGGGTTTTAATATAGTCGGAATATCTCGGTTTTGTTTGAATATTGTTAGAATTACCAGTTTGAAAAAACGTGATGACATCATTGAAATTTACATAAAATGAGTTCGACAAAATTGGGACAATGAAGTGATGTAGATGTTGATATACCAAAACCCATGTCATGAATCAGTGAGTGAGTGAGTGAGTGAATGATTGAATGAGTTGGGATGAACGCTGCTTTAAACAGTAAGCCTGTTATGTCGCGCAGTTAATAATGAATCTGTGTATAATGTGATTTTGTTCACATTATTATTGTCTTTGAAAGTCGCTCCCCATCACCTACCCATTTCAACTTCATTATTCAGTCCTCCATCAATGACACATCTGCTGTAGCCATTATATGTGCATATGTGTCCCAGATAACATAATGACACAGGCTAGGGTGTGAGGTCTGATTATTTATTCTGTCGTGATAAACCGACACCCTGGAACAATGAATACAATAATAAACATACAATTATATCTAGTACATCAAAACTGAAGCAGATTAATTAATAATCTACTACACTTATAAGCTATACATGTTATATCATTTATAACATTTCACAATTATAAGCTTAGATATGTAAGTTTAATGGATTTACACATTTAATATAAATATGGTACAACAAATATAATATTATGTTACAATGCAAGCAATATATAAGTATATATATATATATACCCGGTGAATCCCACTGGGGTGTATTTGGGAGGTCACAATCCCTTGTAAATATATCAAATCCCTCGTGAAAACCTGTTCATGATATAAAATACATCATGAAGGTATTGTTATCTACACACATGCACATTACATGTAAACTATTATCAAATTAGTAATACACAATACAAGTTACTAAATACACAAATGTCCTAGATTAACACAGACACACATATAGTGAAATGAAATATACCTAGTATACATACACTCACCATGCACACACTCATACTAGTAAATGTGACATGTTTAAATATAATTAAGGATCTATATAGACATTTATCAAACTTAAGTGATTTGCATAATTATACTGGCATGAAATACAATTATAACTTTTAACTACTAACCTTTATATAAGTATATCCTTTCTTCCAGTCCAGTGCACAGTGAAGTAGTAATGCCAAGTGCAGGGTGAAAACAAAGGGGTTTGAAAGTGGGACACAGAGATTTAAAACTAGCCAATCCAGAGGACGCATGGGCTTACACTCTGATTGACCACCAAGCAGTTGACTGACCCACTAAGTAAAACATGACATTAGAATAGGGCTTTAATGATAATACTTGACTTACAACTATTCAAGTATGCAGCCTGAAATGAGAAATACAATAAATAATTCTTGATTACTGCAATATCTGAAATATACAAAATACCATTATTGACAACATACATAGTAAATTAAAAGCTAATTAATAAAACTTGATTAATATATACAGAACTACTATCTACCACACATCTACGTTCTGAAAGCATACCTGCACTTGAACGGGCACCTGCAACCACAACAAAATCTCACATATAAACATCCACACCCACACCCACACCCACACCCACACCCACACCCACAAACCTAAACCCATGCCTACACCCACACCAAAATCTCACACATAAACAACACCCACACCCACACCTACACCCACGCCCATACCCACAAACCTAAACCCATGCCTACACGCACACCCACGAACCTACACACACACCCACAAGCCTATACCCATGCCTACACCCAAACTCACACCCTCTCCTAAGCCCACACCCTCGCCCACACCTAAACAAACACGTAAACACTTACACCCACTACCACACTTTCATTTACCCCCACATCCACATCGACGCCAACGACCACGCCCACGCCCACGCGCACGCCCAACTCCAAGACCACACGCTCATCAACATCACACAATCACAGTAAAAAAGGTTAATCTTGAAAGGCAATCAGAACCAAATGAGTTTTCTTTAGACTTTAGACTTAATCAGACTTAAAGAGTGAAAAGCTTGGAGACTGTCTCAATTGCAGAAGGAGATTTTTTCACTCTTTGGCGGCGACGAAAGGGAAAGACAGATGGCCACAGTAAACAGTTTTCGTTGACGGAAGAGTCAAAAGGAGTTTCAGATCTGAGAAATCTTTTTGGATTGTATCTGATAAGCAGGTCGCACAAACATACATAGATACTGCATGAGACTATCCTAGCGGCTGTGTTTTGAACACTTTGAAGCTTCTTAGTGAATTTGGCGCACCAGTCAGAAGGCTGTTGCAATAATCTGTCATGGATATGACAAGAAAGAGAACATGAATGATAGTAGATTCCAAGGTGATATATTTCCTGATATTTCCTATATTCCATAATTGGAATGAACACACTTTTGCAATGTCTTGTTCGTGTCTTTCCATTGGGAGCTCAGTGTCCAATACCACCCTAAAACCTTTACAGAAGAAGATCAAAACCTAATCTGACCACAATCCTATTACCCTTCGTACATAGCCCATCTAATTCTCCAAAACTGTTTTTGATAAACTTAAGTTTATCAACATATCTGGTCCTAAGCCAGTCAAAAGCACATCAGAGAGTCTAACTTCATGAAATACCGGTGAGTACAAAGCCACCAATATATTACTCCCTAATTTGATTTTACGTTCCCAGACTGCAGACAGTACAACTGAATCAAAGCCAGTGCCATTTCATTACCAGGTCTTCTGAGTGACATGTTCAAAGCGAATAGTTACTCATATGTAACTTTGCCCGTGAAAGAACTCTTACAAACTGAGGAAGGGAATTCAAAGGACAAAGTATTTCGGCCTGTAGATGGAGAACTTGTTGACAACTGGCAGGTGGCCTGGAGTAAATTGGCCAATAAACAATGAAAGCCTCAGTATATTACTTAGTGAGACAGACACTTATAACTACCCCAATAAATAAATTGATTTATTTGGCGAAAGCCTCACTCTAAACAAACTCTTTAGCATCATTATTTAAGAGAGTTTAGAAATAGGTCATGATTTTTCAAGGCCTCAGTAATGTTTTCAGAACGTTTTATGGATGGCATGTGGAGGTCATTTTAAAATTTGAAACATCAGTGACAACGCCTTATTTTGACTTCTACCATATGTTTCTGTGTTTCCGCTGTTTTCAGGCGAACACTTACCTTGCATGTGCTTGTGACGGCTGCCATCGGTGGGGTGGGATACGCTCACAGTTTCGCGAACGCTATTTTACAGTGATTCAAAGCGACTCATGATATAGTCGGAATCGTACGATCGAATCTGCTTCTGGCAGAGATCTGTTTTATGACTATGTTCATGTTTTTTTTGTTGCTTTTATGTACTGATGATTTAATCCATATAATCCGTGTCCAAAGTGTCTGCTGACACAACTTCACAAATTTCATAAAAAAGCAATACTAGGCTAGGACGGAGATGTGACTTTGCGTGAAAATGCTTCCTCCAACAGAGACACGGGTGGCCCAGTCGCCTTAGGCGCAGCAATAACTGGAATACTGTTAAAAGCGGCGTTAAACCCAACTCACTCACTCACTTTCCCCCACGGGATATATGTTCACGGATTAGTGATATTCATTGCCCATACTAAACATAAAGGAGTACTAAACCTGGGACTGTAAGATTAAAACGATGGACAAAAACCTGCTTATGAAGCGTGCAGACTTGAGAGACAGTTCGGAACACTAATTATCATTCTTTTCTAGGAATCACATCAAAAGACATTTGTCAGGATTTGCAATGCATAAATAGTATACTGAGAACTATATAAGTAGGGACACAAAGAATCGTTTCGTACTCGAACATTGTCAGTTGTGAGATTGAAAGTAGCTTTGTTAAAAGGTGAGGTGAAACTGGGATTAACGTCGCGTACAATATTATTACACTCATATAGCGACGTGTATGCTTGTACTTGTTCAAACTGATGCCGATTTTATAGTGCTAGCCCACTGAGATACCATGCCGCAGTTTAACATGAACATCCGACAGTACACTGACTCCGAGCTGACCAGTCCTTGTTTTAGCCTCTTAGCTATAGTGCCGAGAGCCAGACAGGTCATTTACTTGTCTCTTTAGATGCATACACACAACTGGACCGCCTCCGTGGTCTAGTGGTAGAGCGTCCGCCCGGAGAGCGGAAGGTCCGGGATTCGATCCCCGGACGCATCATACCAAAAGACGTTAAAAGATGGTACTTGTTGTTACCCTGTCTGGCGCTCCGCATTAAGGGGCTATAACAAGGACTGGTCGACTCGGAGTCAGTATACTGTGTCTGAGTGGGGTATTCATGTTAAACTGCGGAATGGTATCTCAGTGTGCTAGCACTATAAATCGGCATCAGTCCGGACTAGTACAAGCAGCGACACACACACGTAAATGCACGTCGCTATATAAGTGCAATAATCTTGGACGCGGCGTAAATCCCAGTTTCACCTCACCCCACCACTCACAAAAGTACCCATCATCTAAGCTTACACAAGTACCCTTTACCCTACCTGCACTTATATCAATAGCCATGCCCGCCCACCAGCAGCACAGAACTGTAAAGATTTACTCAATAGGTTGTCTCCTTGATCAAGCAAGATTTGTACTGAGAATACTGCTGGTACACACTGGACCTAAGTCCTCACTGATATACTCATCAATCTGTAGAAGGCATTTTGGGTCACGTTTGTGTTGTCAGGTTAATGAAATCAGATTCATGTCATCATTTGGTCAAACATGTCGACATCCATTTGGCAGATATAATTAAATCGCTAGGTTTTCATCATAGTATGCAATCAACCAGTTTATCAGTGATCGACATCTAAGATTGGGTCATCAAAATCTTGTTACTCTTGGCGCATGAGGAAGGAACATGATCTTGGACATCCGGGTTTCATTCGCGCGTTGAAGAAATATATTTTTTATGATGAAATTTATATGATTCTGTTATATGAGTCACTTCTTTTCTCCATTGTCAGCAATAGTCAAGTTGTATCGAAATTATAGTAATCGGGTCACTAATAGTATTGTGCCTGAGTATCGACCCACGCCATCGGGGTATGATGACACGCAATCAACCAAGTCGCCCCGGGCCTGAGCACTGATAATTTTACTGCCACAAAGGTTAAAGACCACCAGAGTTTTTCATACTGCTATAGTTATTCTGTCATGACAAGATAAAAGCTGTACCGAGATTGAAATATTGTACTATTTAACGCATAATGTCTATATTCGTATGAATAACACTTTGATAAAAATATTCACATGCTTGGCGTTGGAATCAAGACAAAACGTTGTATTATGGCTATGGTGTATCATTGTCAGGTTTTGATTTTAAGTAATTTTTGCAATATTCCAGCAATGTCACGGCGGGGGACACCCATAAATGGGCTTCACCCATTGTACGGGATGTCGAGAATCGAACCGGGTTCTTCGGCGTAACGAGCGAACGCTTTAACCACTGGGCTCCCCGACCGCCCTGAGGTAATAAAAAGAATTCAAATTCACGAACCGCATCTATGGTTTATTTCACGAAGCATCATGTTTTACTCTCTGCTCCAGGTGTTATGTTTCAATATTGTCTGAGCGTTTAGGGACCCGTGGAGTTCCACGGTAGAATAGGTCTTCAGCAACCCATGTGTGCCGTAAAAGGCGACAATGATTGTCGTAAGAAGCGACTAACGGGATCGGGTGGTCAGGCTCGCTGACTTGATTGATGCATGTCATCGATCCCAATTGCGTGGATCGATGCTCATGATATCAATCACTGGATTGTCTGGTCCAGACTCGATTATTTACAGACAGCCGTCATATAGCTGGAATATTGCTGAGGGCGGCGTTAAACAACAAACCAACCAACTGAGCGTTTTGGTAATGTCTTCAAATAGCTATAACGAAAACCCCGGCACCTTGTCAATACTACCGACACAACATCACATTGAGATTGGCATACGTTTTATAATGGAGTGGAGTACAATTTTCTGCTTGAATTGTAGTAAAACTTGTGAACAATCAATTATCATTTCAAATATGCCGTGATGGTCAAAATACAAAGACGCATCTCCCGAAATGGTTGTTTAAGGCAACGTTACTCGCGGAATAGCATCGATATCTAAAACAGCTTGTTCATCCTCACATGGCCGAGGAAACAATCTTTCATGCCATGTTCGTTTCATTTGTTATATGATCGGAACGTGTGAGATTACGCAGTGTTATTAATTGAATCCGTACAATATTTCAAGTCATTTTTTCTCAAAGACGTAACTTGATGAAAATGTAATATTAGATCCTAGCGACTTTGAAGCTGATGTTTTAGAGAATGATAATGTCTACGCCATATTAACTTACCCGGCATTATTACTACTAGATGGTCCATCTGAATACTTGTTTCAAACCAGTTCAGAGGACATGACAATAGTTCAGACAAAATTGTGTCCAACTTGATAAAACGTGAGTGATTATTGTTTTGCGGCGCGTTTATCAATATTCGAGCAATATCACGACGGTTGACACAAGAAATAGGCTTCAAATATTGTACCCATCGAACCCGGGTCCACGGCGTGACGAGCGAACACTTTAACCACTAGACTACCCAACCACCCCCTTAATAAAACGACGTTGCGCAGAGATTACAATTGCGTCTACAGTAACCTACGTCTATAACGAACAAGCTTATAACGAACTGACCGATATAACGAAATTAATTTTTAGTACCGGCCATTTGTTATATATATACTGAATATATGCTTATAACGAAGTACGGGTATCACGAACTAGAATTAGTGGTCCCTTTGAGTTCGTTATATCCGTAGTTTACTGTAACTTGATCAATAACCCGTTTCATACCATGTCTCAATTATGTCGAACTTGACAAAAACCAAAGTCATATACTAAACACAATCCAATTATTCAATAAATAAGGGTTTGTTGTAAAGCTCTGGGCCTAACTACGAGGAATGTATTATAGCAAACCCTTAACAGTTTATACAATACTTTCTCTGCTAACAGACTGCATTTGAACTAAATACATAACCAGGCATCATATGTCCCTTGGCTTCCAGGTCACTTTGTATTCTCTGTTGATTAAAAGAAAAAAACTGACTACCGCGCTCCTTCGTTTGCCCCTGTTAAGAAGCCTACAGCGAATTTATAAACCTATTCATTGGGATCTCTATTAAGTAAGAGAGTTCTTTCTATAGGCATTAAAACCTATTGAGAGGTTTTACTTTCAAAGTAAAACCGATTAAGAGGTTTTACTTTCAAAGTAAAACCTATTATGAGGTTTTATTTTCGTTCTTGAGGTTTTACTTTGAATGTAAAACCTCAAATCCCAGGTTTAACCAAGTAACTGAAAAAAATGACTACAAGTAGCAATTCAAAATTTTAATTCAATTAAAATTGAATGTCATGTGTACAGTGAATGAAGACTGGGTAACAAAATGAAAGTCGTCGTCGCTCATCTTTCCACTTCAAAGTCTCTGGTGAAAGGACAGCGAGGTTTCAAAACACGTGCTTTTAAACAAGTGCTTATCAATGCTGCACAATTTGCACGTGAAGTAACTGCTAGCCGTTACGTCACAACTACCTCTATGTAACAGTTGGATTGTTTAAATTCGTAAATCTTGTAAAGCAAAAGACTCCTTTTAAATTTGCGAATTTTCGTTTCAAAAGTTAAAAAGAAGTGGAATATTGCAACACAAACATTTAGAGACCGAAGATTTCACTTTCACTTAAAAGCATGTATTTTAGTTGTGTTTTGTTGTCGACACATCCAAGTGCTCTTGACCGCCTGGCAAGTCAGCGAATTTCACGTGCAAGTTATGACATCACGTCTTCAAGGAAGCGCTATAATGAAGCGCCTCATTTATAGATGCTCGTTATAACGTTTAATCAATTTTGACGGTTTATAGGTATGGAAAATACCTTTTCCCTCTGTTTTGGTAGACAGAGCATGCCCTGGGGATCGGGAAAAACCGCGGGGGCTTCGCCCCTGTTAAGAAGCTTACAGCGAATTTATAAACCTATTCATTGGGATCTCTATTAAGTAAGATAGTTCGCCCCCTTGGTTTTTTCCCTCTCCTCAGGGCATGCTCTGTCTACCAAAACCTCGTGAGCGTGTTTTCTCCAATCCTTAAATGGGGAAGGGAGATCCTCGTAGATGATCGGATGGCTTCGGGGTATCCAACGGAATCCTACTATGGACTACTTCCCGACAGGTCAGATTGTCCAATTGCACAATTATGGTGTCAATACGGCCGCAATGCATGTCTGTGGCTTTGAGCTCACTGAACGTTCTCCGTGTTCCACAGATGTGGCGCCGTTTCCACCTCTTCCCAGACTTCCCAGAAAGAACTGTCTGGCAAGCATTACGTAAATGACGAGGACGTCATTTTTGCTGTGGTTAACTGTGTAAACAACCATCAGGACGCCCTCTACACCAGTGGGGCCAAGCACTCCAACATCTTTGGCCTCAGTGTGCGGGCTTCGAGGGTAATTAGGTTACAATAGAAACAACAACCAACTCCAAACACTCTTTGCAGCCACTCGTATTTTATGTCTAAGGATTGCAGACAGTATTTCTCAAACAAGGCAAAACCATATTGCCTTGTGACAAGTTCAAGGGGAGGAGTAATGTTCATTATGTTACATAAGATGTACCACATGATATAACGAATTCGGAGTGCTGATTGGTGCTGTAATAGGACAAATACATATAAAATGAAAAACGAATGTGGCTATGAGCTGAGTCTAATGAGTTTAAAAACGTTGTTTAATGGGACGCAAATTCCGGAAATCTATGGACTATTCACCTCGCATGAATTGATATCATCAAAATTATTCTAAAATGACGTCATTTCATTGCAGAGTGACATCATGTCTATCTCAAAACATTCGTTCACGAAGAATGCAAGTGCTTCAGAAAAAGACGAATACTCTTGCATTTTACAATGTCAAAATATAAACTGTCGGTTCCAAGTGAGGTGTCCGGGAATCGAGTACCTAATAAACCCTGCAAGTGTGAATAAACATAATGTTTATCTCCTCAATCAAACACGTAAGGCCTTCATATTTTGAGAATGGGCAAACGTCTCCAAATTGAATTGATTTAATTAGCCCTTTGCTGAAGCCATACACTTTCCTCCCTCCTTTGTTAAGAGAGATCTTGAAAAACAAGTCATAATTAATTCATTTGCCTTGACTCAAATATCATTGGTGTGAGTGTTTTCTCGTCACGGGAGGTCGATGTTCAACGAGGGTTTAATAGTAGTCCCTTTGCTCTTGACGTAAATACATAGAGATAAGATGTACATTGTGCGGGGTGTTGTCTGTTTGTTGAGAATTGAACTGTCGAAAATAGCACGAGGTCAAAGTGGGTTAATCAATATCAACTGCTGTAATTTCTGCATCCGTTTTGACTGTGAGGAATACAGGGTTTCCTTCACAACGAACCGGATTGGATCCAACATAAAAGAACTGTATGATGGTAGAGGCATATATCCGTCCCTGTAATGCTTCACGTCATGAACGGGCACGTGTGGTCCAGTTGTTTGGGGCGATGAACTTCGCCGTTTACACATTTATTAACATGTTTATTCAAATATTCTCTGCCTGTCCCTGTGAATCACATTGCAAGCGTGATATATCTCCTTATAACTTTGTTACATTTTACAAAGGTTTCAGTGTTTGGAGGGATACAAAAATCTAATTTAGTATGCGTTGTCAGCATAATAATAGTTATTATTTACAAATACAACTAGCTCAACACTATGCCAAGTGTATTATGATTGTCAAACAACACTTATTTTTTAAAATTGCAGTAAACATGAAATGTTAATCGCGGACGTTGTTTTAATAATGGTTTATGTCACTGTATGGCTGATATAATGAGACAGCGATGTTAAAGTGTAACTCGCGGGATCATGTATAGTGTTATAGCGACTGATTTATGACTACCATTGTGTGCAGTACATTAGACTCCAAAGGCAAGTTACCATGTAGCCATGTCTCCATAACTTAAATGTCATTACGTTAATCCTCACCAACATTTCATTGTATATTGACTGACAGCCAAACTGGGCTACTTTATCACTTCCCGTTAATTACTGTTATTTATAGTATGACATTTATTGCCTTAATTGGTCATGCACTAAGCTGTGTCACCCCCAGAAGTCCCATGTCGAGAGCAACGTCATTGAATTTTCATTGTTGTTCATTACTATATATGTGCTACCATTACACAGTTACTACGGTGTTAGTCAGGCTTGGTATTCCGAGTGCTGGCATAGGGACGACCTCGAGCAGGATGTGCCGCTCGTAGGAAACGCCCTGAGGTGAGCTGGAGCTCCGCTCACCTCTTGTACGCCTGAGCTGGAAGGTCCGCTCATCGCTGTGTTTGTGATGTCAGAGCAGGTATTCCGCTCATTGTGCAATTGTTGTTTATTGCTTACATGTTGTGCATAAAGCGTTCCGGGACAGTGATGTCGATTTTGTCCTTTATTCCCCCAAGAGCTAATTCCCCGTCAACATGCGCGTTGACAATAGTTTAAACTTGGCGGAATGTAAGTGTGTATTTACAAGTCAGCATCGTGACAAGGGCTGTTATTATGAGATTGGCAATGCAAATAAAAGTTTCCCTCTCGCATTCTCAACATTACATGTCAAAATAAACTGTAAGAAATGCATAAATACTCGATCGAAAAAATAAAACCACGAACGTTATTTAAATATCATAAATATAGAATTCTGCAGTGCGCACTGTCACAACATTAAACATGCAAAGACATGAGTCAAATTAAATGTGCACCAGAATAAAATCACGGCAACATGTGGTTCAAGTCAAGATAGGGAATTGCGTCAGACGTCATTTTAGTCAGATTTAGAAGTCACCTCCGCATGTCGACCATTAAACTTTTGGAAGCTTGGCTGATGCTTTGCGTGTTGTAAACTTTATCAAACAACTTTTCAACAATAGTCGTATGACGCTATTTGACACGAATAGATTCTCGACATTGTATTCTCAACAATGTTGTATTTTTATCAAATCCCTCACCGATGCAGAGAAACATATGGACAGTTAGTGTGAGATGAGATTGTATCTCTTGAGCACATAGGCTTGTTTGATGTAGGAAATTAGACTTAAGAGTCAGTGAAATGAAAGCGATCAATGCCCTTGTCATCGAAACCTTTTTGAAACAGACAAGCATTTATACAACCCAAAAGCAAACTCGTCTGAAATTGATATATTATTCGATGAGGGTTATTGAGGGCCTTGGATTAATCGCTTAAACGGATGCTACAGAACCCTGAAATAAGCTTTGGCTGCTTTCAAGTGCACCATCAAAGGAAGGCATGTGTTTCTGCGTATGGTTATTGATGGAATGTTTTGAAACCGACAGAGAAATGAGTGACGTAATTTACTTCATGCATTGTTAGCTTACGTTTGTTTGGCAAACTATCAATTTCTCATTTGTCTTCTGCAGCGGAATGCAATGTTCACAATTTCTATTTCGTCCAAACTAAACATCTAGATCTTATGGAAAATGAATGTTATTCATACCAACCTGGTGGATTGGAAACATACTTTAACTATGGCCAGATCACCTATTTAATATTACGGGGTAGCGTGGAGGCGGCTGGAATATTTGTTGGGGGGGGGGGGGGGGGGGGGGGGGGGGGTATGCAGCAGGTACGGGGAGGTTTAGTTGTCCTAGAACAAATCGGTTCGAGTTTCATCACCAAAAATACTCATAACTGTAAACTTGGACTTCCACTGACATTGGTGCTGTTGTGTTACAATTGCAGAGCAATAATGTGGGGTAAAGCTATGTTGAAAACTGACAAACAATACAAACATAATGACATAAACATATACGACGATCTGCATTCTCACTTGTGCCTATTCTCGCATCTAGACCCACAACAGTATCTGTTCTCTCATCTAGACCCACATCAGCTTCTGTTCTCGCAACTAGACCCACAACAGTATCTGTTTTCGCATCTAGACCCACACCAGTATCTGTTCTCTCATCTAGTCCCACATCAGCATCTGTCCTCGCATCTAGATCCACAACAGTATCTGTTCACTCATCAAGACCCACAACAGTATATGTTCTCTCATCTAGACCCACAACTGTACCTGTTCTCTCATCTAGATCCGCACCAGTATCTGTTCTCTCATCTAGGCCTACACCAGTATCTGTTCTCTCATCTAGACATACAGCAGTATCCGTCTTGCATCTAGAACCATATCAGCATCTGTTCTCACATCTAGACCCACAATAGCAACCTGTTCTCTCATCTAGAGCCACAACATTATCTGTTATCACATCTAGAACCACATCAGTATCTGTTCACTCATCTAGACCCACAACATTATCTGTTCTCTCATCTAGACCCACATCAGTAACCTGTTCTCTCATCTAGATCCACACCAGTATCTGTCCTCGCGTCTTGACCCAAAAAAGTATCTGTTCTCTCATTTAGACCCACAACATTATCTTTTCTCTCATCTGGACCCACACCAGTATCCGTCTCGCATCTAGACCCACACCAGTATCTGTTCTCTTATCTAGACCCACAACAGTATATGTTCTCTCATCTAGACCCACATCAGAATCTGTTCTCTCATCTAGACCCATAACAGTATATGTCCTCCCATCTAGACCCACATCAGTATCTGTTCTCTAATATAGACCCACATCAGTATCTGTTCTCTTATCTAGACCCACATCGGCACCTGTCCTTGCATCTAGACCAACAACAGTATCTGTTCTCTCATCTAGACCCACATCAGTATCTGTTCTCTCATCTAGACCCACATCGGCACCTGTCCCTTGCATCTAGACCAACAACAGTATCTGTTCTCTCATCTAGACCCACACCAGTATCTGTTCTCTCATCTAGACCCACATCAATATCTGTTCTTGCATCTAGACCCACACCAGTAACCTGTTCTGGCATTTGGATCAACGTCCGTATTCTTATGAATAAGTGAATGATTTGTGGGCATTCAATTACTCTCGAGACAGACATGACAGTACGTAAGCCAATCAATCACCTACTGATATTCTTATGAATCAAAGAAGACACATGTGGGTTAACTTTGATTTGTAAGAATGGTCATTTTCATCGCTTATCAAATATTTCAAAATGAAAATGTCCGATGTAATTACATCTTTCGGTTTCAGTCACCGTATGAGATGGATCAATGTATCAAGGAACGGAATCCATATAGAAAGTATCCTTGTTTAGAGAACCCGAGTTGTATGTCCCGAAATATGAAATTTTATAAAATAATTAGGATTGCAATGGGCTAGACACAGGTCTGCGTGATACAATAAGAACATTTAGAGAGGCAGTTTGAGTTTGGAATATGAGATATAATAAATGTAGTGCTTGCTCGGTACAAATATAAGCATGTATTAATCACCAGTTCTTATATTGATGTATAGCTTTATTCCAGGAAGGTCAGAGACACATTGCAAGGATTTGGCTCAAAACTCTTAAAATACTGATGCATTTTAGAATCAATCTGACACATCTATCACTTATTCTAACTCACACTTATATGGTGAAATGCGTTTCCGACTTACGAGCCAGTTGTGATATTGGTTTTGCTCTTTAGCACACATGGAATCACTGTAATCAATATTCCGCGTGTTTATATATACGCTGTGTTGTTAATATACGCTCGTCCTGATGAGTACCGGTAGGGGCCTACTGGTGAAGATGTTTTACAGCCGATGTATCTTACAGCTTATCAACACTTACATCAATCTTTGACGCCGTATTTCATTTCATGTGCGAAATTGGATATACGATCGAAAAGTTCAAAGCTTACTCAAAACTCAAAACTGTTATTAATGGACCTATTTATGACATAATCTCGTTCTTCAGGCGTTACAAGTTGACAAATGCTGAAATGATTTTCTAGTAACCGTTAATCTGAACGTATGACATCATTAAACAAAGAGTAACATGTTGATCTGCCTGTGCAGCGAACGCCATATTAATCATCAGTATCTTCAATTCTTGCCCCAAACGTATCACCCACGCCCTCAGTCAATCCTCCCCCTCCCCCCCTACTACCCCCCCCCCCCCCCCCCCCCCCCCCCCACCACACACACCAACATCACGTCCACGCCAACACTCACCACCGGCTCCACTTCCATGCCCGACCCCACACCATCAACACTACTACCACCACCCCAACGACATCAACATCCACATCTATGCGAATATACACTTCCATCCTCATCACTGGCCCCACTTCCATCCCCAACGCCACCATCACCAATACCAACACACCCCCGACGCCCATAGCTACACCCGCAACCACAAACACACCCTCAGCCACAACGACACCAAATCCACATCCACATCCACATCCACACCCACACCTACACCCACAGCCACAGCCACACCAAATCCACATCCACAGCCACACCCACATCCACATCCACATCCACACCCACACCCACACCCACACCCACACACAACACCACACCCACACCCACAAACACACCCACACCTACACCCACACCAACACCCACACCCACACCCACACCCACACCCACACCCATATCCACACCCACACCCACACCCACACCGAACTACATCTCACATTCAGGATCAAGTACACCATATAATCCCTTCTGCCATGCACAGCCTAACTTCACCAACATAGGACACCACACAGAAGTTTGCCTAAAGTCATGAAACAGCGGTGAGTGTTGACTCCAGACAGTACACATAAATCAATGTACATTCCCCACACTTCCGTGTGGCACTCTTACTCTTGAGAGTCCTTTCTATTTTACACGTTGTTCTTGAAGGAACACTTACCACCGGCACACCAGGATACAATGAAATTCGTCTTGTAGATGGGCGGTTTGAAGACACCTGGCAGGTGCACCTGTGCAAATTGGCTAGTAAAGACCGGAATAAAAAGCTAATCTCTTTTCTTTCGAGGAGGGCAGACATTAATGGTTTCTTTTTAAATTCACAGTTTAGCTCTAACTAAACTATCTTCCAGACAAAATGGGAGAGAAAACAAGATATAATTGTTGTATTTTTTTGGTATATTTACCCGCGGTTCCTTTCAAGGGTTGTCATGTCTGAGCATGTGATAAGCTCTGCAGCCATACCAAAAGATTGTACTGAGGTTCAGCATTAGAGGGATAAAAGAAGGACAGAGTGCGTCTGTGTGGATGTCCATGTAAAACTGCGGCATGGCATCTCAGTGGGCTTGTGCTACAAAACAGGCACGCACGCACGCACGCCAGGCACGCACGCACGCACGCACGCACGCACAAAGATAAAGATACACACACAGACACCTACACACGAAAACGTCGCTGTATAGTGCAATAATCTTGAAAGTGACGTTTAACCTCATTTCACCTTACCTCACATAACCTACATATATAGCCTTCAGTAAGATGTATATTGTGTGTGTGGCGGGGGAGGGGTGGGGGAGGGGGGGGGAGGTGGGGGGGGGAGGGAGGAGGTGGGTCTGTAATCAAAATGAGTTAAACATCATCAGATGAAAGTAATATCAGAAACGTTTCACCAGTATAAGGATCTCCAGTCCAGATGGTGCCCATTAGGTACATTATGTATATATTGATATAGATTAACCGCCCTGTATACACAAACATTCAGGTGTTAGCATTATTCCAACACTATGATGGCGGGGAACACCAGAACTGAACTCCACACAGTGTGGGATATCGAACCCGGGCCTTATGTGTGACGAGCGAACTCATTAACCACTAGGCTACCCCACCGCTCTGTTTACAGAACTTAGAGGCACTAAACTTGTCTTCTGAAACAATGTTTATGGTGTTATTCCAGCACGTGATATCACCTTCAGGATGAGGAGTTCAGTACTGGAGCTCCAAAGGGCTGACAGGGTTTGGCGTAATACTCAACTTTCTCCGTTTACATGGATGAATTTCGTGACGAATTAATATGTTTCCAAATGTACCAGACCTTATCCTTGTTTTGTGGGTACAAATAGTGAAAGCGTTATGATGATTATCTGGTTAATTTCTACACACATACATCAATAACCTGCCGTAACAATAGGTTTGATCGGGAAGTAATGTGGAGTACGGTAAAGTACGGTTATAACGAACTTAAAAGGGACTACTGATTTTAGTTCGTTATAACCGTAGTTCGTTATAAACATTTATACAGTGTTACTACAGCAAATAGTCGGGACCAGAAAAGTAAATTTGTTATATCCGTCAAGTTCGTTATAAGCGTGTTCGTTATAACCGTAGTTTACTGTAATTGATTTGGGGCGAGTTATCGGCCCTAACTACAAATAGTTTCGGTCATACACTCCGAAGTTCCTAATAGTTAATACAAATAAGAGAAATGTTAAGCGAGCTCTCCAGAAGGCAGCGCAAGTGATCCACGTGCATTTAAATTTATCTAAGCCGTTATACAATTCGTCACACAATTTGGTACATGACTCCACGTATGACTTCCAATGACATCCCAAGTGCATGGCGCCAGTGTAACCTCTTTTCCAACACCAATCAATACACAGACATAGATGAGACAATTCCCAGTGTTAGTTGCCCATTTGCCGTATAGATAGGTCGCATGGTGCACAATCACAGGGAATTAATATAGGGAATGATAGAAATCATCGCAAGATCAAACGGCTCTTATGTGATTGATGAAACACGTACGTGCTTTTCTAGAGTTAGTAATATGTGCATCAATGGGATAAAACGTTGGAGCGATAGCTGAGGGAAAATGTCATGAACAAATCTGCATCATGAAAACACTTTAGAAATGTGAATATCTATCACGTTACAACAATTTGTAAGGCAACATGAATAAAGCATACGCAATGTGTATATCATGCGTGCTAGCACGGTCTACACGCTCTGGTCGAGAATGCACAGGTGAAGACACAGGCTGTCGAACGTCGTTTCTTCTCGAAGGTTTGCAATCCAAAGTATTACTGATGAGGAGTGTTATATATAGCACAAGTAGGACAGGGCATGCACACCCGTTCCACTAACACCTGGTGTTATCACTGATATTCAGGGATCCATTCATATATAGCATGTTGTTATAATAACAAATGTGGGTATATTTGGCACAGGAATCGTCCTTCTTGCCACCAATGCACGATTTCTGCTCTGGTCTTTTGTGCTTATCATTAATGCTTGAGTTATATATTCTGCATTTAGCATGTCAAGCGAACAATATATTTCTTGGTAAGCCATTACCTGAGGTTATGTTATTTTTCCAGTGTTTTCTTTTCAAGAATCTCTAGGGGAAGTGTACTAATATTTCCACAAAAAGATCTTTTTTGGGTTATGTACATTTTTTTCCTTTTAAATGTTCTGGAGTCAATCAAATTTGTAAAGTTCCTAAGACACACATTGCCGGTCGTGTCAGATACTAATGAAATATCCAGCTTTGTGGTTTCGTTATAATTAATTTTGTTCTTTCTAGAATCCCTTTCTGCTGCGAAAAGAGGGTAGGAATATTGCGTGTGCCAGTGGGATTTTATGCCATCTGATCAGAGGCTTGTTTAATGATGGAAAGACATAAAAGTGTATCGATTTGCTTGTCATCGACACCTTTTGAAATGGACAAGCATTTATACACACCAAAAGCAAACTGAAATTGATAGTTATTCGATGAGGGTTGTTCAAGAATTTCAATTAATTGGTTCAAGGGATTTGACAATTTCTTGATATTAACGTTGACTGTTTTAAGGGCCACCATCAAAACAACGCACGTGTGTCTGCAAATGTTTGTCGGTGAATGTTTTGCAACAGAAGAGTAATTTCATTGTGATTGAGTGGGCTGAAACAAATATATACAGATACGATGCACACACATTGTTTCGACCATCCAAGAGGATTGGCCGTCTGCTGCACCTAGTCGATGGAGCCATGTTTTCTTGTAGTTTTAGCATGTGCAGTGCTGTCTTTTTAACAGTTTTCTTCAGCAATATGATATGTAATCTAGGCGATTCCTATTTCGATCACAGAAGATTAATATTTGCCAGGAAACGAATGTCATTGACACATGCGTGGGTGAGTGTAATAACTTTTTTGTCTCCAAACGTTAATACGAAGACATTATTTACAAAATGCAAGCATGTCATTTAAGTACAACTGCCTAGGTGATAGGAACTATCCAAATACATTTGTTATAAGATATACAGGTACGTTATGCAATGGTTCCCATAAGGGCTGAGATTCCATCATATTAACATCACTATATTCGCACGTAGAAACCGGCCAGGCTAGTTGATCATTTGAAGTAAAATAATGCTATAGTGTTGTCGATACTTTATCATGTCATCAATTCTCCATGGCGTCATAAATTGATGACGTCCTCAGAACAATAGACTTTAATGAAGTATGTCATCGAAGGAATGGTCGCTGCTATGTAATTATAATAGGGGACATGGGAGGCCTAAGGATACACATTTTGCTGTGCAGAGTTGTTTCCCTTATATGCGACATGATCCTATGATCGTGGGTTGAATCATTTTCTCCCTGATTTTAAACCATGGTTTGTCAGCATCATGCCAGTGCCAAAGTGTTTCAGAATTGTTCAAAATGGCGTAAAATACAGCCCACTCACTCTAATTTTAGCACCTTGGCAGCAGGTCTAACAAAGCCACACATATACTGCTTCAATAGTACCCCAGACGTGGAGAAACATACATAGATTGGGATATGAGACATATGACACGTGGATGCTGACAGCCATTTATACGACTAGGTCCCTTACTTCCATGTGTTCAGTCACCAATATCCTATGAGGGAGGGCTGATAGAGTCCCAAACTTAATTCAGATGTAGGACCAATTGTGTTTCTGGTTGCGTCAAACGTCATTCAAAATATGAAAATGTTCAGTTTATCACCTGTGTATACGTACTCGCCATTAATTACAATGTTACAGACCTAGGCAGAACATGGACACCGGAACAGAACATAGAGCTAACTCCTTGAACACGGTACCTACTCGTGCATCTGCAATCAGATAGGCACCCCTGCCAGCCTTCTCGCCAAATATGTATCAACAGAATTATAGAAGTGACAAAACATTTCCATATTCATAAATATTGTACGAGTCCATTGTACGATTCCGACCATATCATCAACAATTGTTTATGGAGCACTATCAGATAGTGATCATACCCGATACTCGCGAAAGGGTGAGCGTATGCTGTCTTACCGTTTGTGTCACAAACACATGCAAAGGCAGGTCAAGTGTTTACCTAAACAAGTCAAAATAGAGAATTGTACTGGACATAATATTTGTCACTGATGCTTCAAATGTGGAATTGCCCTCCATATGTCTGCCATACTTTGCACCAGGTTAAAGTGACTGTAATTAATAAACTAAAAATAACATACGTTTCAGGTAAAGTATACTTGATAAACCAACAATTCCACAAAGTATTGAACAACTCAAACTTGACATTTTGTGGTTAAATACTGCACACCAGACGAACAAGATCAGTGGGAGTTGAAAGTTCTGTTATCCAGATTTTCACTGCAGGAAACTGGTCACAGGCAGAAAGTTTGACACTTTAATACCGAATGTGGCCACTCCGTGCCTCCATACATGCAAAGACTCTGCGTCGGACGGAAAACTTCAAACGTCGTGGCAAGCGTTTCCATTCATCTTGTAGAGCTTGCGTAAACTCTTGTCTGTTGGAGGGAGGGTGTGGTCTGACTCTAACTCTCCTGTACAAGACATCTCAGAGGTGTTCTATGGGTGATAAGTCAGGAGAAATTGCCGGCCACGGTAAAACGTTGACGTTGTTGTCCACTACGATACGAGCTGTGTGGGGCCTGGCGTTGTCGTGTTGGTGCAGAACACCATACAGCCACCTCCACCATAAGGAACGAATTCTTGAACGCAGAAAGCAGCTGCCCGTTCACCTCTGCGACACTGCCATCAACTCTAAACAAACAGAACCCGCTTTCGTCCGTAAAGACCACGCGTTGCCAATCCCGACGCTGCCACCGTCACACTGTATTGGCCCATCGTATTCATATGCGTCAATGTTCAGCGGTCAACATTTGTCCTCTGAGCGATCGGTAGGCCCTGATACCTTCTGTCCGAAATGTTCTGGTCACTGTGTATGTTCTCACCTGCCGACCCAAAGCATTCACTGCCGATGGCGTCACAGTGAGGAAGCGATTGCGGAGGTGCAACGTTCGCAGATACCGGTCTTCCTGTGGCGTAGTGACCCGTGGTCTCCCTGGTCTGGGCCTGTCCGATGTCCTTCCAGTCTGACTGAAACGCTGCAAAAAGTTTCCAACGGCAACGGTTCTTGCCAAAGGTTCTTGCAACGTTGGTGTGCGTGGCCCCAATCTGGACCATCCCAACTGCTCGCTCACGTTGTTCTGGTGTTGGTCTTGGCATTTCAAATGTGTTTTTTTTAACAACGTGGATGTTTCACATTGCTTCTGTGCTTTTTATAACCCCGGTGGCACGAGCATTTCTACCAGCAATGACATCACGTGATTTTACATTTTTCGCATTTTCTCAAAAACACGAGCGCATTGCCGGTAAAAATTACAGGTACAATAACGATGCGTTTGGGCTGTATGGGTTTGAACCAGTGCAACTAATTTAAAATTGCATTATTTTCAAATGTGCAAAGTTTCTTTTGCAGTTCAGTTTAGTTTGTTTAAAAACGAAGACCAAAAAGATATATGTTCTTGACCTATTTGATATTTTCCAACACATGTATGTTATACCCCTACACATGATGTCCAGTACACGAATGAAATAGATAAGCCATTGATAGGGTATCCAGTACATATGTGGCACAAGCACACCTTGTACTCCCGCCATGGTTATGGATATAAGTAAGGTAATTTCGTACTGACATTCTGATAAATCATAGAAGACGTGTATAGGTCAGGATTGAGTTGCCAGGCTAATAAAATCATTTTCACAACATCGCATGGTCGAATATTTCGACATCAATTTGTCAAACATAACTAAATCTCCATGTTTCATTATCGCATGAGATCGATCAATGCATCAGTGAACGGCAGTCAAGAATGGGTTATCAGAGTTGGAATATACTAGGCATATGAAGCACAACCGTGACTTGTCGATCCGAGGTTGTGTGCAATATGAAATATGATAAAATAATTAAGACCTCAAGGACCTTGATGATAGCATAATAACTAAAGTAAAGTACTGAACCCAATTCCACGTGTTTGAGAAGCAGGTTAACGTTGGAATGTGTATTGTATCTTTGTAAAATCATTAAACTTGATTCCATAAAATATAATTTGTTGACAAAGGGATAAATACTAGAAGATACAAAGATGGGAAGCAAAATAATTGCTTTGTTGAATATTAAAAATAAAACTTTGAGTAACGTTTTTGATTAGCAGCAGCAGCATCAGCAGTGGAGTGAGTGAGTCAGTGAGTTTGGTTTTACGCCGCTTTTAGCAATATTCCAGCAATATCACGGCGGGGGACACCAGAAATGGGCTTCACACATCGTACCCATGTCGGGAATCGAACCCGGGTCTTCGGCGTGACGAGCGAACGCTTTAACCACAGGCTACCCGACTGCCCCCATCAGCAGTGGAAGTAGTAGTAGTAGTAGTAGTAGTAGTAGTAGTAGTAGTAGTAGTAGTAGTAGTGTAGTGTATATGCATTGTCCATGTATCCGTCAACTGGACGTCAACGGCATCCAAGAAAGGATCATCAAATGCATAGTGTGGATTTTGGTCACCAGTACCATATTAGCAAATATATAATGTTTACTGCTGTATCTTATCTCCAAAGCAACACTAGTGTTGAATGTATTATTTATCTCTCAACAACACCAGTGCTGTACGTGTCATTAATCTCCCAACAACGCTAGATATACATCCAATAAATCAGTGGAATTGGAATAATTGTATTCAAGGCAAAAGGCCCACATACATATAGGTTATTAATATATTATTGTATAATAATGTAATGAGGTACCATTGGATTACTGCATTCTGACTGATTTCATGTCATTATATATTTCATATCTGCTGTGATGTTGAAGCACAAAGACTCGTCCAGCGGAGCCAGTCACGAAATTATAGTTGCAGATGTTGATGGATATGTATTCGTATTAAAACGCGCGAGATAATATTCACACGACCTGCGATCTTCAACGGGATGTTAGTTTTGTATGCGCAAATAAATATGTGTTCCTAAAGTTCAAAGCCACTGGCGCTAGTGAATGTGTGAGTTATGCCATTTTGAAGAAAAATGATCATAATCTTAGCAAGCGAAGATTAGCGACGTGCAGTTTTTTTTAGTGTCTTTTGAAGAAAAGGTCATAATCGATTAAAGAGATTTATATGTGAGTGAATGAATTCGTGTCGATTATCGCCGCTCTCTTCAATAGCCTGGGTAGAATCATATATTAACTTACTGTACACAAAACAGGCGTTAATGTATACATAAAAGAGCACCCGAAGGTCGTGATTGTTTTATATACTCGAATAGTGTATATACATGTATATGGTACAGTGGGTGTTCATTTCACGGGCGGTGGATGTTTAACGTACATGTAAGTGTACCAGTCATTCATTCTTAACGAACATACATGGAAGTAAGATGTACGTCGTGTTGGGGTAGACGGTTCGTTGTGAAATAGCTAACGGCCAAACTAGAATAATCAGTGGTTACCTCTTTTATTGATTGCATTCAGAAAAAACTCAAATCAATATATGATGGAAGGGTTATAGCATTCTATAAGATAAATATCAGTCTATTTATCATCCAAAACTGGCACCCACAGTAGATATTGCTTGGATGAGATCAAGCGATATCTACAACTCGTTGATAAAAGTGGCAAAAATCCTCGGCAAGCCTCGGAATTGTTCCACTTTTATCAACTTGTGTTGATATATTTGATATCAAAAGACACTCGGGTGAGATTCTCTATGTCTTAGAATCTTACATCATGCCAGCCTATAGTTTTTTAAGTAATTTGATCTCTGTCTTGGTGACTGATTCACGCACCTGCTGCTTCCACAAATGATCTCAATGAAGCTTTAGCTTGTCAATACTATTACTGATGTTAAGTTTTTAGATTGCAGTCTATTGTATGGAGACCTATACAAAATCAGATATTGTTTTATTTTAAACTATGGTCCTAAATATGCTTTTCTCATTGACAAAAAACATATAACAACAATGTAATCGGTAGGCAGACAATGTCTTCATTTTCAACAGTAAGAATTATAATTTTTTCAGCACTTCCGGGAACAATATACTTTTTTCGAAAATTTCCCACCCGAATATCAATTGGTCGGACCCTTTAGAACAGTATTGCAGTATTTTCAGTTGTGCAGCTTACTGTGGGTGCTAAGACGAAACTGATGAAGTTCATAGACTCTTTCCAAAATCAACGAGCACTGATATGGTGCTGACAAACCACGTATCACGATTGGCGCCAATCTGGAAATCTATCCACAATAAATTGATCCTTTGATAAAAGGACGCATCTCTGCACCGCGAGTTGGGGCACCTGGGAACACTGTGCAATCTGTGCTCCCACTGTTGATACATACGACAACGAATAAGAAAACTCCTTATGAAACTAATTACCCAAATGCAAAAATGCATTCTGATGGTTGTGATATGTTGGTTGCTACGGTTGTAGAGCAGAAGCCATTTTTAGGAATGGTCAAACGAAACTACAGTCATTCAAGGCTTTCCCTGAACAAAGCATAAATAGATGGCTATCGATGAGTGTGTGTCGAGTAAATGTTCCTTCTCTTCCTTAAATATATATATATATATATATATATATATATATATATATATATATGTGTGTGTGTGTGTGTGTGTGTGTGTGTGTGTGTGTGTGTGTGTGTGTGTGTGTGTGTGTGTGTGTGTGTGTGTGTGTGTGTGTGTATTTGCTGTTCAAATCAAATATCGTCATTTTTGTATGAACATCAACATATAGACTTGCAAGCACAGGCCTGTGGTGGAATTAAACACTAACAGAAGATTGTGCACAAGTCACAAACCTTACATTGAAGCCTTTATGTGGATCTATTAGTCACCGTCATTGTTATCATCTCAGGGACTTGTGCTATTAATCTAAATTTGATACCATTTCCTTGTTAAACATATATCAGACGTGCAGCTGCAGGAACTCTCATTATGTAACCAAGCTGAGTATGTGGCTTGTATAACGACATTTCCTCACGAAGGATTACACATGGCACGGATCCACTGCTTCCGGTTTCTGCGGAATGAATGAACATTCTGTGCGGAGTAACCGGAAGTAAGCCCACGCGGTTCGAGGCGTTCTGCTTCTTGGAAAGCCATGGCGTTTTGATGTCTCAATCAATGTAATCTATGGTCCACAATGTCCGTTGCTACATCTTGTTAAACAAACACAAGCTATGGCCGAGTTTCCACCCACATTGCGTGACAGTGTTTCCTCCCGCGGGACACATGTGGACGGATAAAAGATATTCATTACCTATACTAAGCACTGGCTGACATCGACCGTCCCATAAACGAATACTAAAACTTGGACTGTATGATTAAAACGAATAAAAGCCTGAATCTGAAGCATGAAGACAAGAGAGGCGGGTAAGAACAGCGCGGGATGGGAATGGTGATTCCATCCTCTTATAAGAGACCAAAAGAACTTGCAGTGAAAGAATTGTCTGTGACAATCAAAGCTGCAAGTAATATTCAAAAGAACGACATAGGACGAATGGTATAAGTGCTCCGTTTGACATGTTGAAAAAGCCGATTTCGTATTTAGATATACAGTAATGCTATATTTCAAACCAACGTCAGGTCACTCCAACTCGACATAAATATAAGTAGCAAAACAAACAGTTTTTCACGTTTTGTAACTTGCCAGGTAGGTTTATATTTTGTTCAAAAGAATAAAGGAGTTGGTATAGGGGTTACAACCTGGCATCCGTCCCATTACCTAGTGTACATTACTACTCAGAATCAGCACTCTTTACAGAATAGGAAGCAGTTTTGAAAATGTTTTGCCCTCAACTACAACTTTGCTGTTTCTGTTTGTTATCGATGTCATGCAGCATTCTCATTCTAAAAGAATGGTTGAAGCGTTGGCTTCAAGTTGAAGACCTGGGTTCAATTCCCCGTGTGTGCTAAATGTCTGAAGCCAATTTACGGCGTCCGCTGCCATGGTGATACTTGCAGATCATCAATACAAGCTGTGCAAAAGGAAGTTCTCTTTCTCGAGTATCGGTTACATACACGCTGGTATCTGCAGAGACAAAATAATGATCTACCTCACATTTCATCAACCTTGTGTGAGTCAGACTGTCAGTAGTTTGCTGGGACAGCCTTAAGTAGAAGCTTACAATTGATAACACTAAATGAGTGAGTGAGTTAGGTTTTCGCCACGTTTAGTACGTATCTAACATTGTTAATGCGGACAGTGAGTGAGTGAGTTGGGTTTAACGCCGCTTTTAACAGTATTCCAGTTATATCGCGGCGTGTCATATTAATGTTGGAGGAAAGCCCGAAGTGATGCAGGTCTCAGATGTTTACCACTTCGGTGAAACCCACGAGCACGGGTATGGTTCTGACAAACCTAGAAACATAATCGGGGCGAACCGGCGTTTAACCCAACTCACTCACTCACCCACTCACCCTGCAGCTGAGGCCTCACAATTGTTTGATATAATAGATTGGTTTGTAAACTTAATTCGGATGCAAGAAATATAGCGCGGGGATAAGGGGTAACGAAGTTATCAATGGCGCCGTAGACCTAGGTTGGAGTACATCTGGGAACATCAGACCCGTGAAGATCCGGGATAAAATAGGTCTTCAGCAACCAATGCTTGCTGTGAAAGGTGACTATGCTTGTCGAAAGAAGCGACTGACGGGATCGGGTGGTCAGGCTCGCTGACTTGGTTGATGCATGTCATCGATCATAATTGCGTGGACCGATGCTCATGATATTAACCACTGGATTGTCTGGTCCAGACTCGATTATTTACAGACAGCCTTCATACAGCTGGAATATTGCTGAGTGCGGCGTTAAACAACAAACCAACCTACCAACTAATGCAATATTACTAACGCGGAGACAAACCCCATCGGGCCACCTGCAGAAGCGGGTATACGCCAATGTGTCATGGATGATATTGTTATCCATTTAAACCAAAAAGGTCATTCTCTATGTGTCCTGCTGGTAAAGCAAACTTGTCGCCTTCACGTCCTTGAAAGAAATCGGAGATCCAGTCACCATACTCAACTCCCTCAACAACCAGCCACACAGGATCCAGTCACCATTGATGCTGAAGAAAACTCGTGTTAACCAACTTGTCAGAATTGGCTTTCTTACATGAATATTTATATGTCTGTCCGGCCGGCCGTCTATCTGTTTGTCTGAAGAAATAAAATATAGCTTCCCTGACTACCATAGTTCATTTAACTAATTGAGTAGAACTTCATTACATGTCTTTAACATTTGTGTCACAATATCTGTCTGACGAAGAACTGGGGAAGATGGCATATTTATTTGAGGTGTCAAACGTCAACGCTGGATGTCAGTTCACATCAGATAGAAACGACAAACTCGTCTTCTAAGAATTCCGATTTTCCAACTTATCAACACATGATTTCATAATATAATGGATTTCGTGACAGCCGAGTAGCCTGCTCATGTTGAAGTGTGTTTCAAATATTAAGTGACTTAAGTGATATTAAGTTTGTATGATCGTCTTAATGGAAACAGTCAGTGCCGGGACATGGGGAGCTGTTTATACAGTAAACTACGGTTATAACGAACTCAAAGGGACTACTAATTTTAGTTCGTTATAACCGTAGTTCGTTCTAAGTACATATACAGCATGACTACAGCAAGTAGTCGGGACCAAAAAAGTAAGTTCGTTATATCCGTCAGTTCGTTATAAGCGTGTTCGTTATAACCGTAGTTTACTGTACATGTGTCCCTTAGCAGTGCCAAAATACGATTATCGTCGGTTCAAATTCACACTGATTGTTTTGCTGGACTTGTCAGCACCATGCCACCGTTACCAGTTCCTGTGTGTTTCATCTGACCGGCTAATGTGTAAGATATGCGCCGTTTTGTCTTTTGCTCCCAAGTTAATGTGACAAGCTGTGATATCACTGACACAGTGTTCAAAGGGTATTTAAAAAACACACTCAATATTTTCACTCAAATAATCAACAGAATATTGATTTAATGCCACTTTATTTTCAAAATTAATTTCGAAATTCGGTAAAATTGAAAACCTGTTATGCAATTCATTTTATCAAAATTGATCATTTGTCACCAAGTCAAATTCAAGCCTTACATTGAAAACAACATACAAAACTGAAGTGTCCGTTGATTGCATGACTACATAATAAATAATGTTGTTTTAGTTTTGCTCGTGTGTATTAATAAGACATTCCAAAAGGTGAGAAAGCAGTCCACCGTGTTCTTTGACATTAAAGCTGAAGTCGAGTAGCATAGTAGTTAAAGTGTTTGTCCAATCCAGGGTTCAATTCCAAAAACGGCTCCAACGTGTTAAGGCTACTTCTACTGTCCCCGGCCGTCCCTGAGTATTGTTTAAGGCGAGGTTGAATGGGGTTTAACGCCGAGTTCAAGATTATGACTCTTATCTAGCGACGTGCATGCACATGAGAGAGAGAGTGTGTGCGTGCGTGCGTGCGTGCGTGCGTGCGTGTGTGCTTGTACGAGTCCGGACTAATGGTTATCATATAGTGCTAGCATGAATACCCAACTCAGACACAGTATTCTGACACCTAGTCGACCAGTCCTTGTTTTAGCCCCATAATACCGAGCGCCAGATAGGGAACCAACGAGTACAATCTGTTAACATCTTTTCGTATGACGCGACTGGGGATCGAGTTAGCGACCTTCCACTCTCCTGCAAACGCTCTCTCCACTTGACAACGGAATCGGTCGAGTATTGTTTAAAACCTTACTCGATCATGTATACAATAACCTGACACAGGTTATAAAAAACAAGCTCAAATTAAACGCCGAGAAAACTGAAGCTAACTAATTGCTTCTAACAAAGAAAAACAGGCGACGTGACTGTATGAAACTAATAATTCATGATATACGTCATGTATATTATATCTATCTGTGATAACAACAAGCGCTCGCTGATACCCAGTAAAGACACGAACTCAAAATAAATTCACACTTTTAGAGATGGCATTATCCTGTTGCTGTTCAAAGTTGTTTTAATTATTTGAAAATGGCAAAAGCTCTTTCCATTATTTTGCTATTATTTGCTCTTTAGCGAAATCAAATGGGATGGGTTGATTGGAATTGAAGGAGAACATCGTTGGGATATTATCAGGCCGTATCCTAATATAGCTTCTAAAGCCATGAAAAAGCTACTTGGGCGAGGGACCTGCATATGAGTGGACTCCAAACGTCTAATTGTCAGCCGCAATTGAACTACCATATTAATTTTATTGTCAATATGATCTCGTTAGGAAAGCGACCACCGGGCATTTAGCTAAATACGGCGCATCAGTTTAACGCCTGCTTCATGTAAACAGGTCGCTGATTTAATTAGAAACGTTAATGCCTGAAGAGTATTGGTATTTTTTCAAAAGAGAAAGAAACTGTCCAAAGAAAATGCGTCATGTACATGTGTTTGAGTGTGTTAATGTTACTGTTTGGTTTGGGTGAGTGAGTGAGTGAGTTTGGGTTGGCACCGCTTTGAACGTTTCATTGGTTTAATGATTCTAAAGTATTTATGTACTGGGCCCACTTACAGAAAGCGACTTAGCGCTAAGACTACCGTAAGCCTTTGTTAAAGTATAGGTTTTAAAAAGGTATTATGCTGCAGGAGAGCATCTTCTTGAGGCAAGGGAGTTATCTGACTTTAATATAGGCTGGATTTTCTGACTTTATTTTGGCTGGACTAATGAGTCTTTGCATAGTCAAATCAAAATCCACGTAAAGAAATCGACATCCGGTGCCAAATATGTTCGATCGTACCGTCAACCGGGCGTCGACAGATAGTTTCCTAATCTATTAATTTTTGTAATCAAGGTGTTCAAATGATGTGACGAGAGGTAAACCCCGTTTAATTACAATAAAGATCTTCAGTATCGATGAGAACGTCTTGACTGGGCGCCGCCATTTGGTTTGAAGCATTGCAAGTGATACGAGATCTGGAATATGATTGTCAGTAGTGGGGACATAGAAGAAACATAACTGGTAATAGCCATTGGTGGCGCTAAGATCGAGCTTAGAAATTCCAGCCTATTTTGGCAAGGGTGGACACTGGACTTTTAAAGTCAGTTAACTCTCTTGCCTCGGAAAGATGGCGGGGCTGTTAATCCCAATATTAATCTTTCATACTATGTGTCTAAAGGAATTGTTCTCGCTTATTAAACACATGATCCCCTTATATCCCCCCAACAGTGAATGCACTTAGCAGTCCCCTTCCGAGTTGAGACATTGCTTCAGAAGGATCGCATCTTTACAGTACGCACGCTTGGCCACACACGAAGACGTTCATCAACCAGTTATTGATTAGACATAGCCACAAAATACTTCATTCATAAGGCTACACATTAATACATTCATGTGGTGCAACATGCATTAATAATTATTTTCAAAATAGTGACATCGTTTAATTGTACCTTTCCTAACCTATATGATGGCACCGCCATTAGTTACCATTCATACGTCTTTTAAAACAAAGATAACAATAAGTGTTTGGAATTAATAGAACTCGGACCCACTCGGCAAATTCCCCAATCTTTTCAACACGTACGCTGCGCACATAACATGATTTCGCTGTATTCTGTGTACCGTCATTTTTGTTGATACAGGTCAGCATATGATTAAATATTATAAGGTGTTATCCCAAATATAACATTTGTTGTATATAACCACTTTCTAAATGGCATTGTGTATTCATAGCTTTCGGCCACAGGAGCCGTGCCAATTTACACTTGTCAGAGGGGTACACAAAGTACGTGATCTAGACTAACAGTTGTCGAACTTTCATTTTTGTGGAAGCCTCGGTGGCTTGAGTGGGTTAGGTCGCTGACTTTGCTTGCTGGCGATAAGGTGCCTAACACTGGCAGTGTGGGTTCCAATCCCTGATGGGACTCAACCCCAAAAAGTACGAGAATCTGTACTTTACTAAGAACATGTTATCCCAAATATAACATTTGTTACATTATCTGACAGGTGTATACTTTATATTATGCAAATAAAACTATCAGATAGAAACACTTCCAACATTAACATCATGATATATCACATGACAGTCATGTGACGGGAACTATTTTCAATATGATTTCTCACAGAGATGATTGTCTGGACTGATCATGAAGAGTGCCAAAAATACTTTTCTTCTATTTAACAAGACAATGGCGTCAAGGTACCGGTGAGCGTTGATCATGTGTCATAAGTTCCATAATGAAATGAAATGATTAAAAACTTGTCTTCAACCGATTCAACAAAGCTTAATAAACAAGAGAAATAGCAATGCTGCCTGCTCTACTTAATGATGAAACAGAAGATTTCTCCCATCAACCTACAGCACCAATAGCGGCATTGCCGGTACGAAAAACAGGCGAGGTCTTGACGGCTGCAGGGGCCTTGGGTCTCAACTCTCTCCTTGTCCACAGCACATAGGCTGGCCACGTGGAGGATTGTTCCGGTGTTAAAGGTTTCTTGCATGCAATATTTAAACACGGCACCAAATCGTATTTGTCCATGAATGCAAGCAGCTTGGGAATTTCCAGTGAACCGGATATGTGTGTCCATTCCATTAGAACATACAGTACGTTTCCGAATTCAAAAAATTCATCCGCATTTAGAACAGCTGGGATGTCTTCTGGGGTCATGTCGATTCGTACAACAACAGATTCCACACTGAATCTGTCCAGCAATGCGTTCAACTTTACCGATGACACTGTACTAAACATATTACCCGACATGTCACCTCCAACCTTTGGCCTTTGACTCAAATGTTCTAGTTTAATTGGTGCCGACTGGTGTGCATGGGAGATGAAGTTATTCACTATAAAAGCCTTATGTTGAAAATTACCAGCAATAATACCCCGGCAGAGTCTCTCGGCGAAGGAATACCTGTATTCGATAGCAGCCACCTTTCTGCCCAATTTCACTATAGGCAGCGAGTATAAACCAACGCCAGCATATATATCAAAGAAGTAGGCTTCATTGTGGTTCTCCATGATCTCTGACAACGTGTTCAGGTTCCTCCGCTCCCAAGTCCCGTTCTTGTTCATGTGCCGCATGGTGGATCGGCGTTCCTTCTCGTCATGGAAGAACACGCTTACCTCCCCTGCCAGTGACTTGATTATTCCGGATGGGAAGACGATACCGTTAGAACAGACATCGGTGGCGGATGCCCAGTCGTAGTTGTCGATACGGAGGGCAATTCCTGCCAGTTTGTACATTGATTTGACTCTGCTTGCGTTGAGGTCAAACTGACTGTTTCGAGGTTCGCCAAGAAGGATGCTTTTCCATTGTGTCAATGTGGCGTGGTTAGTGTAAACAAAGTAGCAGACGAGAGATGACAGAGTAAGGCCACAGCAACATAACCACATACACGTCTTGAATGCCCGTTGTTTCATCTTACACTGAAAATGAGACACTACTTAATTCAAAAAATGTCTTTTATAGCTAAAATGGATAGAATTATTATTACACTGCCCGCATGTTATCAGAAATGAGCTGGCCACTGTAACTTGATAATGCCCTCATATTGCTTGACGACGGGCCATTATCACGCCCGTTGTTAGGTGACGTCATAGGATAGGGATGTGTGACGTCACGTTCAATTGTGACGTCATCTGGTTTGTTCTATGACGTTCCATATTTGTAAAAGTGGGTCAGTAACATTCGTGTTGATTGCAGTAAATGTTTCAAAACCGATATTGTTGTTTCTTTTTATTTGTTAACAAATTCCATCCATTTTAGCTATAATAAAGGTAACGCTATTTTTTTAGGGCATTATCATTTGCAGAAGCCCTCGGTCTTTTCAACTGCCCTCCTTCGTCGGGCAGTTAATGAAAGACATCGAGCTTCTGCAAATGATAATGCCCTGAAAAATAGCGTTACCCTTATAATAATGCACTCGGATTCACACAATAGACTCTTTGTGATTTTGGAAGTTTTCTTGCTCTTATTAACGGAAACTTTATATAGATGAACTGACTGTTCAAAAAGCGAGTGAGAGCAGCGGCTGGGCTTATTGACGATTTGAATAATTATTCATTTTTATAGCTAAAATGGATAGAATTATCATTATACCGCCCGCACGTTATCAGAAATCTGCGGGCCACTGTAACTTGATAATGCCCTCATATTGTTTGATGACGGGCCATTATCAAGCCCGTTGTTAGGTGACGTCATAGCGTAGGGATACTTACGTCAGGTTTAATAGTGACGTCATCTGGTTTGTTCTCTGACCTTTCCATATTTGTAAAAGTGGGTCAGTGACATTCGTGTTTATTGCAGTAAATATTTCAAACATATGTTGTTTCTTTTGATTTGATAACAAATTCCATCCATTTTAGCTATATTAACGGTAACGCTATTTTTCAGGGCATTATCATTTAAAGAAGCCCTCGGTCTTTTCAACTGCCCTCCTTCGTCTGGCAGTTAATTGAAGACCTTGGGCTTTTGCAAATGATAGTGCCCTGAAAAATAGCGTTACCCTTATAATATAACAACGGCGTTCCACACAGATGATCTGATCATTTGTTGTTAAGGCCGTCCTCGCAATATTCCAGCTATATGACGGCGGCCTGTAAATACTCGAGTCTGAACGAGACAATCTAGTGATTGATTTTACGAGCGTCGATCCACGCCGGGGTGTTCAATGTGGGACAATCAACCAGGCCTGACCACCCGACCGATTAAGTCGCCTTGTATCACCATCACAGGATGCTCGGGACATATTCTAACCCTGAACACACAGTGGTCGGTAGAGGGGAGGGTTTAGCGTTGTACGCCGCTTTCAGCAGCATTACGATCACACCTATGGCTACACTGAAACCCCGTTAAACCGGACAATGCAGTTCCAAACGAAATCGTCCGGATTAACACATTTCTGGATGAACGAGTCCTGGTTACTAAGAAATCTCCCGTTAATAGTGCATAAGGGATACTAGCAGTGTCCGGATTGCGGGGTGTAAAGTGTAATGGGTCCGGATTAACGAGGTTGTACTGTATCTCTATGTAAAACTACTTCTGCTATTATTTCTATTACTCTACTACTACTATTATCATTATTATTATTATTATTACTACTACTACTTCTACTACTACTTCTACTACTACTACTACTACTACTACTACTACTACTACTACAACTACTACTAGACCGCCTCCGCCTTTTCTGCCCCTCATACCAAACGACCTTAAAAGATGGTACTTGTTGTTACCCTGCCTGGCGCTGGGCATTAATGGGCTTTAAAAAGACTGGTCGGCTCTGAGTAGATTGCCTGCAATGTGTCTTGGTGAGGTATTCTTAGTATCTCAGGGGGCTAGTGCTATAAATTCGCCATTAGTCCGGACTAGTACAAGCACCCAGACAAACACAGACACACACGTACATGCACGCCGCTTTATAAGTGCAATGATCTTGAACGCGACGTTAAACCATATTTCAACTCTCCTACTACTACTAACACCACCACCACTACCACCATCACAACAACCACCAACAACAACTACCACCACCACCACCACACCTACTACTACCACTACTATTACTTCTACTAACACCACCACCACTACCACCATCACAACAACCACCAACAACAACTACCACCACCACCACACCTACTACTACCACTACTATTACTACTACTACCACCACCACCACTACCACCATCAAAACAACCAACAACAACAACTACCACCACCACCACACCTACTACTACCACTACTATTACTTCTACTAACACCACCACCACTACCACCATCACAACAACCAACAACAACAACTACCACCACCACCGCACCTACTACTACCACTACTATTACTTCTACTAACACCACCACCACTACCACCATCACAACAACCACCAACAACTACTACCACCACACCTACTACTACCACTACTATTACTACTACTACCACCACCACCACTACCACCATCACAACAACCAACAACAACTACTACCACCACCACACCTACTACCACCACCACCACACCTACTACTACCACTACTATTACTACTACTGCTACCACCAACAACAACAACCACTACCACCACCACACCTACAACAAGCACTACTACTACTACTACCTGCACCAACAACAACTATTACCACCATCACCACACCTACTACTACCACTACTATTACTACTACCACCACCACAACCATCTTCACCACTCCTACAACAACAACCACTACTACACTATTGCTACAACTCCTCCTACAATTACTACTTTGACTACTGAGCTAGCCGATGGGTGGGGGGGTGGGGGGGGGGGGGGGGGGGTGGGGTTATGTATTATACCACTGATGACAACATTCCTGATATGGTTAACAGAAATGACCCCACAGATGTATATGATTCTCAACGTGCTCATGTCGTGTCCATATCAGTATAGACCCGTGAATATCCGGGGTAGAATAGATCTTCAGCAACCCATGCTTGCCGTAAAAGGCGACTATGCTTGTTGTAAAAGGCGACTAACGGGATCGGGTGGTCAGGCTCGCTGACTTGGTTAATGAATGCCATCGATCCCAATTGCGTGGATCGATGCTCATGATATCAATCACTGGATTGTCTGGTCCAGACTCGATTATGTACAGACCGCTGTCATAAAGCTGGACTATTGCTGAGTGTGGCGTAAACAACAAACCAGCCAACCAACCACATCAGTGTAAATACGAAGTAGATGAGGTTCAAATTAGACGATTACTTTAAACTACCAAAATACATATAAAATTTGATCCTGTGCAGTTTAGAATTATCAGTTAAATTATACATACCAAGATTTGACGGTCGCCAGTGTAGTAAACAGCCGTGTACTGTAGATCGTCAAACGTGTTGTGTATATATATATACACGGTGAGCGTGGTGTACCCACGGCATTGTGTTTATGCGTCTCTTCAAAGATAAGACCCCTCATTCGTATGATATTGTTGTTTGAGTATGAAACGAACTGTGACAGTTATTTGAAAAGGGACACAAAATGACTCTAAATGTCTGCAGCAAAGCCGATTGAGAAGTAACAATAGAACGTCGGAACGACCAGTCTAGGCCGTTATGTGTGTCGGTTAAGAAAAGCCGCTCTCTTTATACTGTGTGATCACTCAGCAAAGTGGGTGAGCTGTTTGACATCGCGTCAAGATTATTTCTCTTGCATACCGGCCTGAACGTGTGTGTGTGTGTGTGTGTGTGTGTGTGTGTGTGTGTGTGTGTGTGTGTGTGTGTGTGTGTGTGTGTGTGTGTGTGTGTGTGTGTGTGTGTGGCAAAGCGGCTGTTAACAGACATAAAAACATTCATGATATGTGGCAAATAGTGAGATTGCTTTGACATGACGGTTATATAGATACATTAACATGTCGGTTATATAGATACATAAACATAACGGTTATATAGATACATTAACATGGCGGTTATATAGATGCATAAACATAACGGTTTTATAGATACATTAACATGACGGTTATATAGATACATAAACATAACGGTTTTATAGATACATTAACATGACGGTTATATAGATACATAAACATAACGGTTATATAGATACATTAACATGACGGTTATATAGATATATTAACAGGGCGGTTATATAGATACATTAACATGGCGGTTATATAGATACATTAACATAACGGTTTTATAGATACATTAACATGACGGTTATATAGATACATAAACATAACGGTTATATAGATACATTAACATGACGGTTATATAGATACATAAACATAACGGTTATATAGATACATTAACATGACGGTTATATAGATACATAAACATAACGGTTATATAGATACATTAACATGACGGTTATATAGATACATTAACATGACGATTATATAGATATATTGACATGCGATAGTCATGGAATCCCGCACCGGACGAATTCGTTTCCTGGGAAACTGTTCGGATAATAAAATTAAATCCGGATTAACATTTTAATATTACGGTGTATTATCAGTCTGTTTACAGGATAACAATCTTTCGTATATAGATAGACGTTCCAAGAGAACTTGATCTGAACTAGAGCGGGTTGTTCAGATAAAAGGGGGTTCATTCTGTCAGTTAATATTAACCACCAACTACCGAATACGGTGTGTTCTAAAGATTTTCTCGGGCACAATTATTCTCAAATTTGAGTAGAAAGGTAAGACTCTTTCGTTTGTGAAAACAAAAGTGATGAACGGGGTAGGCCTTTCATTTTTTTCCCACAACAAATATCAACAACTCGGCTCTTATTAAATTTTATGCCAGTTCCCAAGCTTCACATGGCCGTGGAAATTTTAATAATAGTTTCGTATTAGCAATAAAAATGACTGACTCGCAGGACTTAAAGTGACGCGTTGATGCCGTTGAAACGTTTCCTTTTTTTATCCTAAGGGAAATCAGTAATCTAATGTACAAGTTACAGTACAGTCTCATTAAACATGCCAGACGCCCAGGTTTCCTTCACCACATGTGTACAGTTTTCTAACCTATTGTCAGTATCCCTCTGGGACCACATGGCTGACTCCGTCACCTACATTATGCTGCAGCTCTGGAGTGGTGATATTGAGGATGTTACTGTAGACCACAAACCCACAAAACCATCTTCATGTACTTCGCAGTTGCATAGCTGTCTATAAAAGGTGCGCAAACGAATCATCACGAGCTCCAATAATGAAACGAAAATATAGTCACAGATGCAACCGTAACTTCACTTTCTGTATTTTAGTGTTGCAGGCTTCGCACAGTGTGCGCACCAAATGTTTACGTCTATAACTCCATAAACGAAAAAACATATCAAAGTCAATTCTCATAAACAAAGACCGCCTCCGTGGACTAATGGTAGTAGAGCCTCCGCCAAAAGAGCGGTAGGTCCGGGGTTCGATCCACGGCCGCGTCATACCAAAAGACGTTAAAAGATGGTATTTATTGTTACCCTGACGTAAGCATTAAGGAGCTAAAACAAGGACTGGTCGGCTCGGAGTCAGTATACTGTGTTTGAAAGGGGTATTCATGTTAAACTGTGGCATGGTATCTCAGTGGGCTAGCACTATAAAACCGGCATGAGTCCGGACTAGTACAAGCAGCCACACTCACAAGCAAGCACGTCGTTATATAAGTGCAACAATCTTGAACGCGACGTTAAACCCCATTTCACCTCACCTCTTATGAATTTTGTTTGTTTTGTTTGTTTGTTAGTTGTTTAGCGCCGCACTCAGCAATATTCCAGCTATATGACGGCGGTCTGTAAATAATCGAGTCTGGACTAGGCAATCCAGTGATTGATATCATGAGCATCGATCCACGCAATTGGGATCGATGACATGCATCAACCAAGTCAGCGAGCCTGACCACCCGATCCCGTTAGTCGCCTCTCACGAAAGCATAGTCGCCTTTTACGGCAAGCATGGGTGGCTGAAGACCTATTCTACTCCGGATCTTCACGGGCTCTTATAAATAAATACGTCAACAATAATTGGGACTGCTTAATTAATCGTTAAAAGAACTGTAGACAAGACGAAATAAGTGGCAGCGTTCAGAGCCAGAATGCAACTCAACGCGCTAAATTTAACATTTGAAACCTCACGCTGCGCGTTCGGTTCCAAATTCAATTTAGCGGGGTTAAATCTACAGGTAACCTAGCTCTACATTGAAAACACAGTATGTTTATCTCCTAAATAGGCTTTATGAGATATCGGGACATCTGTGAAGGTCATGGCTACCGTATAATGGGACAGCCGATGAACTGGAGTATCTAGTGAATCCAGTTCTGGTATGGCTTCCTCCCCTTGTTGGGGATTTAGGTGCGCCGAGTAAGATGTGCCGTATATTGCCGCGTTACTGATGCTTCAGAGAGCGGCATAAACCTCACTTGTTCTAGTGAGTGAGTTGGGTTTAACGTTGGGTTTTAACAGTATTCCAGTTATATCACGGCGTGTCACCTTAATGTGGAAGTAAATCCCGAGTGTTGCAGGTCGCAGACGTTTACCACTTCGGTGAAACTCACGAGCACGGCTATGGTGCTGACAAACCTAGAAACATAATCGGGGCGAACCGGGATTCGAACCCACAATCATAAGTTTCTGGCGTGCCCAAGGGACGCAACTCTGCCCAGCGAATAGCGGCGCCTTTGACGACTAGGCCACACGTGCCCCCTCACGTGTTCTAAGTTCAGTATGATGGCTAACCTTAGTAATGTTATACCGTGTAAGATGTAGCATAAATGTTTCCCCACAGGACCTGTGTACATGAGAGTTAATTTTAAATAAACTGGCTTGAACCCACGCATCTGCATAATCCGTACAGTTGATACCAACAGCAGGGGTGGAAGGTTTGCTTATGGGCACACAGCCTTATACACGCAGAGCATGAACTCCAAGGGCACCGCTTCACACTCCACCTCCGTCCCCTCTTCAAAGAAAATGGATTCTTCCGCTGCACGCAGACAACCTACTGTCACAACACGCTTTGTTCACACGGTATTACTGAATTTGAAATTGTTTTGTCGTAATACCGAATACCTGCAAATTATGAAATACGTAATTCAGCAGTGAACAAGTGTGCAACCACATTGTCGAGTTGAAACATAAATGCGACGATTGTTTTGGGAAGTTCAAAATCAACTTATTGATATCTCTCAGGGAAACGTGATCGGAAAAAGTGGCTCGGGGAAATACAATGTACATGTTTGATATAAATGGACGTTTATGATCTTTAATTAACAAATGTCAAATGAAGTACGATTATTTGCATGAAAAATATACATAAGCCAGTGGTTAGAGCTTTGTATTTACCTCAACATGTCCCCGAAACATCAAACGCTCAGTCAAAAAATACAAATCATAAAATTACTCCAGTAAATTAGCAGTTTCTTTTTTTATTGAGTAAATGTCATATCGAATAATTGTCCCTGTTCCTGATTTAGGGAGTCGTAAAATGAAAAAAATACAAATGTTATTTCAGTTAACTTAAAGTCAATTAATAATGTGGTTGCAATAAACAAACATGTACTAGAAATTTATTAACTGGTTATTAACGACACGTGTGGTGTTATTGGTATCCAATACATTTACATGTTTTCTCGGAGTTTTAATATGACATCTATCATCAAGCATGTATAACGTTATGAGGTAACAATTAAATTTAACAAAAGACTGAAATTGTTAATGCCCTTCTTCAAACATGAAGTACAACTGATATTACATAATCGAACTTCTTGCCATATCACCCCGCGTACTTCAAACGAAAATATGTTTGTTTCTTCCGATACAATTATAGATCATAACAAAACATGTTAAACCAATTACAACTTTATTGATTTATTACACTTTATTAACGACCCAATCATTGGCTTATACGCTCTTGGCCATTAGGAATTAGTGATTAATTACGATTATGGGCGAAACAAAAACATCAAAGAGAACCGCCGCCCGCGAGGAATCCTATAATGTTTGATACGCGATAGCTAACATTGTGTTGATTACTGCAGTTGCACGATAGAGTAAACAGACTTGGCGACAGATATCCACTCAATCGTTTATCTTAGATTATAATGTTCAAGTCGACCGACCGATTTACAGGAAACGATAATACACCATGATTTATGACCTGAGTATTCTGTTAATGTCAGTAAATAATGCTGAAACTTCTTAATACGATTTTATATAACTTATGTGTAATCTTGTGTGAGGTGAGGTGAAATTGGGTTTAACGTCGCGTCGCGTCCAAGATTATTGCACTTATATGTGTGTACTTGTGCTTGTACTAGACTAATGACGATTATTATTGCTAGCTCACTGAGATACCATGCCGCAGTTTAACATGAATACCCAACCCAGACACAGTATACTTACTCTGAGCCGACCAGTTCTTGTTTTAGCCCCTTCATGCCGAGCGCTAGACAGTGCCATCTTTAAACGTCTGTTGGTATGTCGCGGCCGAGGATCGAACCCCGGACCTTCCGCTCTCCGGACGCTCTACCACTAGACCACGGAGGCGGTCGTAATCTTGTGTGAGACAAACTACTGAAAATACAGACTGAATCATTGTAAGCCAGTGGAATAACTGGTTCATATGTTCTAGAGACTGGAACCTGCTCATGTGTTCTCCAACGCTGCAATAAAACTGGTGCGTGGTTAAAGATTAAGTTAAGAATTTTTGTAAACTACATTTGAATCAAATTAAAATGTCCCATTCTCAATCTGCCTGGCAATGCTTGTGTGCCCATTATTATTGTGGTTATGTTTCTGTCTGTTCTTACATTACAGTTACAAGGTACAGCAGTTTGAAGAAGAAGAACGCAATCTCATTCTGGGGAGTAGGCTTGTCGTAAAAGGCGACTTACGGGATCGGGTGATCAGACTCGCTGACTTCGTTGATGTATATAATCGTATCCCAATTGCGATTATTTGCAGACCGCCGTCATTTAGCTGGAATATTGCTGAGTGCGGCGTTAAACAACAAACAAACAAACAAACACGTCAGGTCTTTTACAACGTGACGATGTGGCAAACCCTCTATAGCGCGTCTGGTTGAATTTCTAATCAGTAAATTGGCTTCTGCGTTCACTACACGAGCGGAAAAGCATTCTGAGCAGTATAACTGATTTCTGCATCTCAGAACGGACATAATTAAACGGGCATTTAGGCTTGTCAAAGACCTCGCCGGTATATCGTTGATATTATATACACCCTGTCGTTTCTACTAAACGGGAGTACCATCAAAGGAATATTTGTGTTCTGTGGCGGTTTTCGTTTGTTAAAGGCAGACATTTCGGAATCGAGATGGCAGAGAAATGAAGCTGGATCCTTTGAGAAAGCTGCCATCTGATCAGATCAAGAACCCACGCATCCTTCATTTAGACTGGACGATCAAAGTTCGCTCTGTGTTCTTTTGACGCAACCTCCTATATGGAGATTTCGCCAGATGTTTATTCAGAGATGTATCGTGTTGGAATGTTTTGATAAGATTTGATGAGATTTGGAAAGAATGTGACTCCAAGGAGCCCAAGTCTTTCCTTACCAAATTGTACTGAGATGCACACAATTGAAGTGTCCAGCTATTCCATATGACACTACATGGAGCCACAAGACTCTGTAGCTGAACTGGATTATGAAAAAAGAATGTCGGCTGTGTTAAAGCCAGATAATATTATTCCGCATACCACATTCTTACTGCATTTTCATAAAATGACGCATTCTTAAATGCCCCGGTATTTAGAAAAATCATATTTTCAATATGGCCGTTTTTAAAGTCAGACCGGAATTCTGTGATCAAGTATTATAGAGCCATCAGTAGGACAATTTATAGAAAGATTTTTCTTCAAAGGCCGTGTAATTGGTTGGTTGGTTTGTTGTTTAACGCCACTCAGCAATATTACAGCTATATGACGGCGGTCTGTAAATAATCGAGTCTGGACCAGACAATCCAATGATTGATTTCATGAGCATCGATCCACGAAATTGGGATCTATGACATGCGTCAACCAATTCAGCGAGCTTGACCACCCGATCCCGTTAGTCGCTTTTTACAACAAGCATAGTCGCCTTTTACGGCAAGCATGGGTTGTTCAAGACCTATTCTACCCCGGATCTTCAGGCCGTGTAGTTTCGGGGCAGACGACGAACATGTAGTAACACCAGAAACATAGCGGTACATCAAGGTCGTAGCTTGATCAAAATTCAAAACATGCCGTAAAAGGTATTACATTTTATATTGCATTCCACACAGTTGCTGCATATCAAATTGCATAATGCATCAATGCTTGAGACGAGGGCAAAGGTTACATTGTCAAAATGGCCGTCTTGGCAGCCATGTTTAAAGTCTGATCTGTAATCGGTGAGCACTGCTTAGAGACACCACAGCTGAGATCAATCATTCAAAGTTTCAACTTCTTAGGCCTTGTAGTTAGAAGGAGATGTCGACATGTAAAAGTGAACGACGGACGGACTACCGGACGGGGGACAACGCCCCACAACTGAAGCTATCCTGACTTTCAATCAGGTGAGCTAATTACTTATTAGTCTTTATTCTTTATGTATTGACACATCCATTATCCAGTGTATTTCCATGCTTCAATAAGGCGAGGAACTTTATTTTTAATTTTCCTTCTTGGCTCTGAACTATTTGAGAGCAAATAGCAGCATTGTCAGGTGAGCTAATTACTTATTAGTCTTTATTCTTTATGAATTGGCACATCCATTATCCAGTGTATGGTATTTCCATGCTTCAGTAAGGCGAGGAACTTTATTTTTAATTTTCCTCCTTGGCCCTGAACAATTTGAGAGCAAATAGCAGCATTGCCATTTTTTCCTGACTTCCAAATTGTAACAATGAGTTAACTCAGATATGTATCCGCAAAAGTATCCAGTTTGAAACCAACAAATAACAAACAAATGTTATACCATTAACAATTGTGTAATGAAATTAACTGGGTTTATAAAATCAATACAAATTACTGCACAATAATTATAATGGCAGTAGAGTGGCGGTACAAAATTCAAAATTCAAATATAATAGCAGTATTGATAGCAAAGAAGGGAAATAAGTGTGGTCTGAGGCCACATGAGAGCCCTGAGGTGACGTCACTTCCGATAGGAAGCTATAGTGGTATTTATCATAGATAATTTATAATAGAATCGAGACATAAGACACTGGATAACCGAGGATGGTATTGGCAAAACAATCAAAGAATTTCCTTTTTTCTTAATAAAGTTATTTACATCTTCGAGAGAAAGAAATATACTACATAAAAATGAAATGAACTTTACGCCACCGTAAACCACGCCATCGTCGTGATAGATTGCTACAAAAAGATGAGGAAACGTAATTGTGTTCCCATTTTAGTTTTAAAATGCCAATATATTTTTCAGTGGTCCGACTGTTCAATGTGGTAAACCGTTCTGCCGCAACATATTCTTTTTACTTTGGTTTAACTTTTGAAACAAAAGGATTGACAATGCTGCTATTTGCTGTCGAATATTTCATTGCCAAGAAGGTAAAAAATCAAGTTTCGCGCGTTAATTCAATCGACAGAGCAGCTGTTCATTACCTGTAACACACCAGTTTGTGAAAAAAATGTTTTACAGGAACATCATTCCGCCCTTGACGTTTTCCCGGACAGACTCGTGTTATATTTACGTTGAAATAATTGCTATGTAAGATTCTTTGATCATGCTAATTTGATTTGTTGAGATAATTACGCAAAGAAAAAAACCCGTATTGCTCTGATTTTGGCTACTACCTTGTCACTGTGGACTATGTCGCGTTGACTGACGTCTGCTGCTCTAATTGTACAATGTCGGAAATAGTTCAAACGAGGGGAAGTCCAAGGAGTCACTACACGGCTGGTAAGTTTTTTAATAATTAGGCTTACGCCACCTGTCAATCAAACCGCATTGCTGACCAATTCCGCCATTTAATCCAATAACTTCAACACGTGAAACTTTTATGCAAGCGATTGATAGCATTCAGGTCAACTTTCCAGACAATGTGGTTTTTAATGATTTTTTTTTCTCCGCAACGCACTTGCCATCAGCAAAGTCAAAACATTTCGAGCAATTCTTTTTCGGCGAACGGGCCCAATGTATTGATCGTAAAAGAATGGAGATTACTATACTCGATAATCGAGGATTTAGGTAATATATATATATATATATATATATATATATATATATATATATATATATATATATATATATATATATATATATATATATATCAGTACGGAACCAGTCACCCCAGATACGTTGCCTTCTGGACGACTGGGAGCCTAGTCCGACAAGGGTGGAAACTGGACTTTTAAAGTTAGTTAACTCCCTTGCGTCAGGAAGATGAACTACGGAATGATCCACTGTGTTTTCCTTAAGGATACCCGATTCGGAACATATCACACTAACAACCCTGCCATAATCTAAATGAATCGAAATCCCACGAAACATCCAACTGTCCACTTCCAAAAACACTTGCCTCAAAATAGCTTCACTTATATTTTTTATCATGCAACTTTCTATGTACTTGTCAGGATGGAATTATCGAGAGACTACGGATTTTTGGCCGCCATAACAGACGATAAATGGCTGATAAATAGTCTTTACCGGTCCGGTTTCCAACTCGATTAGTGTTTATATCGTCTCACGATCTAAAATAGAAGTACTCGTATTTGAAGGCAAGTGTCTTAGGAAGTGAATCATTTGTCGTTAAATCACGACGCCTGGATTTTGACGAAGCATATATAGTGAGATGCAGATTTGGATCGGGGACGTATTAGGAAAACATTGAAAGGGCAACACGTAACCCTGTGTAGCTACAAAGTCAAAATTAGAATCGTTAATAGGGAGCTGCACGGGGATATCGTTGCCGGCGCTACATCTGTTCTATCGGTACATTCGCACAGAACTTCTCTCGCTCGTGAGTGTAATTTGACTGGATGGCTATTTTTAGCATCGCGTATATATCGACTCAGACTGAAAACGATGCTCTGCGGTGAATAGGTCTTTGGTGAAGATTATAAAATTTTGTTTATTTCGCGAAGCCACAAGTTATTGCCCTTCCGTGGTTCCGTATCTTTTCGTGGCCCGAAAAACACCATGACACAGTCACGAGAAAGGGAATAAAAAACACGTTTGAACGAATATAGGAGGAATGTTGGAGTCTTAACCTGTCCGCTATAGGCAGCGGGATTGTGAGAGATTACGTTAAATTTTTTTAATGGTTTTAATCAATCTCCAGCATCGCTTTTCAGAACGTCATAAGATTGTGAGCATCGCCTTTCAGCCTCTCCCCTACCTCCCGCGGCAAACCTCATCACTGATGCTAACAAACAGTTGTAAAACTGAACCTTCACTTCCATACCAAAAACACTTCACGTTTTTATCATTAACTTTGCAGATCATGCATGCTGGATAGTTCTTGCAACAACGAACGTTTGCGTCAGATGGCCTGTTTATTGCAAAGGTTATGTCTGCAATGTGCATGCTACACTGTATGTTGGTGTACTGTTTCCTCTCCATGTAGAGAAACATCCACAATAAACTCAACATGAGTCATTATTTTAAATCAAAATGGGGGAGATTTTGTGAAAGTGTTCTTTCCTTGAGAACATATACACATCAGATGCACGAATTTTTAAAAAAGATATTGAGGTTTGTGTTTATCTTTACACACTGGGGGAAGGGCTATCTGACGTCTTAGGCTTTTTTCGAAACTTGATATACCATCGACACAGAGACTCAAATGTTCCTGTCAGAACTTCTTCTGTGTAGCTTGTGAAGCAATATCATAAATTTAAACATTCTTTCTTTCATCAAGCACACACACATACACCCCACCCCCATCCCAAACAAAACAAAATAATAATAATAATTAAAAAATAAATAAAGGCTATTAACAATATTCGTTATTATGAATATGACTGAATTCTAAAGTCGTGTATGAATCTAAAACCATCAATGAACGAAGCGAATGAATGATCAATAACTAGGCTTACAGTGATGCCTTGCGTCCACTATTTGCAACCTTTATTAGCAAGTTAATAATAGAAAATATTGAATTTCTCATCCTAACGAACGAATTCTTGTCGTCAGTGTCATTAAAGATAATCTTCCAGATGTGAATACTCGTATTTCATTTGAATAATTGTTTCTTGGGGTATAAAAAATGTAATGATCCTTACTTTTTATAATAAATACATGTATGTATGCGAGAATCTGAGATGCGATTATGTGATATTTAAGGGTCTATTTCGCTGTATGAAACGGGAGACCATAATATGAATACTTCACATTATAACTAATCACTGAATGCATGTCTGCCAATAAACATATCCTCATTGAAATGGGGGGAATAACATTATGAGAGGTCGTTCATCAACAGGCCGTCAAACAGAAGCTAGCGAGGACAAACGCATTTGCCGATTCCAAACAGTGGTAAGATATAAACCGAAATGGTTGATCGTAAAAGTTGACACACATCACGTGATACTGTTGTATGAACATGTAAATGACTTCCTGTAAGTTAATTCGACTGTATATTTCACGTAAAGACGTAGTGATTTTGAGTTCTTTAGTTGTCAGGGAAGCACTCAATCATTTCCTGGTATCCAGTTCAATGAAATGATCCTGCAAGTTAAAGACAGTCACTCGTTCTGCGGTTTTGATTTCTTAAGGGTTTTAAATTTGGTTCCATGGCAAGGAAACAGGCACCTTTGTGGTGAAGAAATGTTGATCACTTCAGTCCAACCAAGGAAACTAGTTGGTTGGTTTATTTGTTGTTTAACGCAGCACTCAGCATTATTCCAGCTATATGACGGCGGTCTGTAAATAATCGAATCTGACCAGACAATCCAGTGATTGATATCATGAGCATCGATCCACGCAATTGGAGTCAGCGAGCCTGACCACCTGATCCCATTAGTAGCCTTTTATGACAAGCATTGGTTGCTGAAGACCGATTTTAGCACGGATCATCACGGGAGTGGAGGTACACGACACCAGCCTGACAGTAATGTGTCCATCTGATCCCCGTCTATCGGCTCTCAGGACCTATCCTGACCCGGATAATTAAGGGACACTCTGGAAGCAACTAAATCGATCAGAAATTGTCAACTTTGTTAAGAATGTCCGTGCAACCGCCATGATTGTGCATCATCATACTCCAACAGCATGCTTCGTTGTTAATGCTATCAACCATTGGTTTATCTGACCAGTGAGTGAGAGTGGTTTTACGCCGCTTTTAGCAATATTCCAGAATATCACAGCGGGTGACACCAGAAATGGGATTCACACATTGTTCCCCTGCGGGGAATCGAACCCGGGCCTTGAGTGTGACGAGCGAACGCGTTTACCACCAGGCTGCCCCACCGCCCCTTATCCATCTTCCCGAGGCAAGTGAGTTAACTGACTATAAAAGTCCAGTTTCCACCCTTGCCGAACTAGGCTGGTATTATGGAGTTACCTTTTGGCTGGACTAACGAGTCTATGCATAGTCCAATCAAAATCGCGCACCGAAATCGAAATCCGGTTTGTAAAGTGTCATGCAGATTTCGGTCGACTGCAGGATTTGCAAAGCATGTGCACCGCTAGCTTGTTGTCAACAGATATTTTCAAAATCTTTTCATGTTTTTAATGAAGGTGCTCACGTGATTTGATGCACTTCGCGATGTAAGACCCGTTTTATCACAATATAGATCTTGATAATCGATCAGATCGTCTTGACTGGGCGCCACCGTTTTGTTTGAAACAAATGCAAGTGACACGAGAGGTGGAATCTAATTGGTCCATAGGAGAGGCTTAGTCAATAAGAGAGGCATAGAAGGAACATAACTCGTAATAGCCTCTGGTGGCGCTACGATCGAGCCCAGGAATTCCAGCCTAGTTCGGCAAGGGTGGAAACTGGACTTTTAAAGTCAGTTAACTCCCTTGCCTCGGGAAGATGCCCCTTATCTGGCCAATACGCCGTTATTTACAAGACGCCGTGATGTTGCACACGGTGATGCAGTAGTGCCGTTTCTGGTTGCAGATATAAAACACAATCAGTGGTTCACACAAAAAATACAAGCAACGTAAATTATTCAGTCACATCACTCAACGACTCAGCTGAGTCGATGGGACATTCAAGTGTTTAGAAGCCCTTCAAACAAAATATCAACCGTTTTGTAAATGATATTAATTCTATACAATATCCGAGTGCTCATTCATACGACTAGTTGTTTGATGATGGCTGGTTGAAACTTGGCATGATAGAGGAAGCTTCAGGGAACGTGATTGATTGAATGTGTTATCTTATCTTGTCGGTCAGGTCCGGAAAACTCCTCCGTGAGCCCCGTCAGTCAGTGTCGTCTTTGAGAGCGCCATGAGTGCCGCACATCACTCAGAGGCCATGGAATATATTACCACGCTTGACTAGCACTGCCAACTTGAGAACCATCCATATCGGTCAGCATTGATGACAATACACCACTGCAATATTGACACGGGTTGGTTATTCTAATGAAATGCCAAGGAAATGGCGCCTGGAATGAACATGTTCGTTGCTTTTAAGGATTAAAATTGCTAAGAATTTATAGTCTCTATAATTTCAGCTTCAAGAGCATGCATTCTGTGTTCTTTAATATCCTGGAAATATTTGGTTTGGGAATTGCAGTATGATCATTTCCACATAAAAACGGGTTTGACTTGACAACTGAGTTTTAATCTGCGATGTGTGACAACTGCAACTTATGAAATAGTTTCTGATATCAATATATCCGTTTTATCTGTCCAAATGTCTTGTGCCACTTCGGTCCCCATAGGCAACTGATAATTTGACTTTTAGGGGTTCTTAAACTCGTGGTTCCACTCCCTGATGAACGCGTGGGTGTCCCAGACCCTGTGTTTGTTGAACTGTTATAGATCTCTTAAGAAATCCCACCTTTGTGGCACTGAGTACTGAGAGAACATCTCTTGTACCGTCACCTCATTCTGGTCACAGTGCCAGGAGGACAGTAGCATTGTCACCTCATTCTGGTCACAGTGCCAGGGGGACAGTAGCATTGTCACCTCATTCTGGTCACAGTGCCAAAAGTACAGTAGTACCGTTACCTCATTCTGGTCACAGTGCCAGGAGGACAGTAGTACCGTCACCTTATTCTGGTCACAGTGCCAGGAGGACAGTAGTACCGTCACCTCATTCTGGTCACAATGCCAGGAGGACAGTAGCATTGTCACCTCATTCTGGTCACAGTGCCAGGAGGACAGAAGTACCGTCACCTGATTCTGGTCACAGTGCCAGGAGGACAGTAGCATTGTCACCTCATTCTGGTCACAGTGCCAGGAGGACAGTAGCATTGTCACCTCATCTGGTCACAGTGCCAGGAAGACAGTAGTACCGTTACTTCATTCTGGTCACAGTGCCAGGAGGACAGTAGCATTGTCACCTCATTCTGGTCACAGTGCCAGGAGGACAGTAGCATTGTCACCTCATTCTGGTCACAGTGCCAGGAGGACGGTAGCATTGTCACCTGATTCTGGTCACAGTGCCAGGAGGACGGTAGCATTGTCACCTCATTCTGGTCACAGTGCCAGGAGGACAGTAGCATTGTCACCTCATTCTGGTCACAGTGCCAGGAGGACAGTAGCATTGTCTGAATATTACAGTTTGGACAACTTTTTTTAGTTTTTTAGTACTGCAGAGAAACAGGGTTGGTATAAAAAAAATATGTATATTTTGCCTTTAGTGTAGTGATGATATTGGTGTACCCATAATCCAAACAGTGGAGTGAGTGAGTGAGTTTTTGAGTGAGAGAGAGATATATATAATTATCTCATTAAAATCAGATCTTAGTTTTCGCTACCGCTGAACAAAGATCTGAGGACATCCCATTACGGGACATGAGATAACTTTCAAATGGATTTCTAAAAGTTTTGTCAATTTCAGAAGTTTCTTTTGACACAATGGCTCAAAAAAGACCTTTACCACACCCCTTCCTATCAGCGTTAACATAGGACTCCATAAAGAGCCATTCATAAGGATTAACATATTTTGTTCCACTTGTGTGAAAAAAGACAAGGAACCATACAAGGAAATCAGAGGAGTGAGTAAGTGAGCATGGTTTTATGCTGCTTTTGGAAATGTTCCAGCAATATCATGGCAGGGGACACCAGAAATCACCCATGTGGGCAATCCAACCCTGGACTTTGACAATTCGAACAACTTGGCTTCCCCATGCCTCTGAAATCAGAGGAAGTCACGTGCAACAGCATACTTGTGTGAAAGAAAACAAGAAAAATGTACACATAATTCAGTTTATTCAATCAAAATGTTCACTTTTCTGTGACATTTGTGATATTATTCTGTAATGACTATACAATAACAAATATCAATTGCAACAATAAATATATAAATAGTATTCTTGTATTGACATATATATATTGATCATTAACAAATCTTCATCAGACCATAATAGGTTCTCAGTATGGTACTACCCAACCAGACAAATGCACAGATGTAAAGCACATATTCAAACATTGGGTTTTTATGGTGTACTTTAATCAATGCACATTACAAAACAACCAAGGTCGTCACACCCATCACTTTAAACAATACTTCATATCATATTCCTCATCCCTATTAGAAACTGTATCCTGTTGTTAATATAACAACCCTAAACATTATTTGATAGGGGTTTCAAATAGCTGTTTTAGCTGGTGCTGCAGCCGAAATCAATCAAAAAGTTTAGCAGGTGAGATGAGGTCCAATGGATCCTCTGGTTCAAAATGATTTCACTCATAACGGGATGTGCATGCACATGTTTGTGTGGCTGCTTGTACTAGTTCGGACTAATGCCACTTTTAAAGTGCTAGCCCACTGAGATACCGACCATTTTTTTCCCTGTAATGCTGAATGCCAGACAGGGTAACAGGAAGCCCTGTCTTTTAGATTGACGTCCATAAGTTTGACGTCTGCTCTATCGACTGGACCACAGAGGCAGTCCAAAGTCTAGCACAGATACCAACCCCAAATGGAGCCAATAAGGAACAACTTGAATATTTGGGGTTTAAATTTAGTAATTTACCCAAAAAATGATTTGCGTCATAATTAGCAAGGACTATGGTGTTCGTGGAAACAAATTATCATTTACATTGTATTTTATCCCCAATCCTCAATCTGCAAAACTATGTACCGGCTGAAACAATCAAGTATTAATTGGTAATTGGTTGTATTGACAATGCCTGTAATAAGGTCAATAATTAGCTTAATAAACGGATGGTTGTTGGATAAAATCTGTAAAGTTTTACTTTTCCACATTGGCTGAATTTTGTAAGATATCGTAATAATTCTGCTCAAACTATAATTTTGGCCATCTCTGGTTAAGGAAAACACTCTTCTATTCCAAAGGTTGTCAGCTTCTTGTGTAAATGTCTCAAAGTATGTATAAAAATTAGGTCCTATACTCTGGAAATATTTCTATGAAGGAGTATATTTTTCTTAGAAATTTCAACATTCACTTCCTGTATTTATGTTCAACCAGTTCAGGATTTCAAACTCTGAATAAGCGATTATGAAATTGTTATAAAAAATATCAGATGTGCTCATATGTACTAGTCTTTGCTTATTTCATCAATAAATGCATAGGTATTAAAAGGCTAATTTAAGGGATTTTCAGGGAAGGCTTGTTTTCTAACATTTGAAAATTTTAGCCATGTATTTTATCACTTCAGAGGTCCCAAACTTGCAAGTGTCAGAAAGGAGAAAGACTAGTTGTCAGCTATGTGAATTCTCCTGATAATGTTCATAGCAATATTTTAAAGCTTTCTGCAACTCGAAAATTTGACAGTTCCAGTGGTTCCCAAAAGACCCTTATCCTAACAAGTCCTTTGTGATTTTCATTTCATACTGACAATATCAATGCCAATGCAAGCATAACTAAAGTCGCAGTCATTGGTCAAATCACTGGACATTCAAAATCATAAACAAGAAAAGAGTCCAGAATTGGATTCCTTTCCATCCATCATCTTTACTATGAAGGAATAACCTAATTACCTTTTTCACTTTTTACATATATGATTACAGACTGACTTAGGTTTCATCCATCCATCCATCCATTCAAATCCGAGTCTCAAAATGTCTCAATCTTTCACACTCCCTCCAGCACTGGCAGTAGTAGCAGCAGGTGAGTACACTGACTTTCTCAACATCTTTTCTATGATGGAAACAAAATGCATCAGTGTGGACACACTTGTCCCACGGCCATGTCCTTCACAAACTGGTCACATTATCATATAGAACACCTTGAGGTGGAAAGGAGTGTCAACCTTTCTCATATCTGCACATGTGAAGCTTAATCTCACTGTTAATTGGTCATGTGAAGCCATGCGATGTCACCTTGCTCTGTTGTTCATGCCATCACAAATTACATCACCAGAACAAGCTTAATATTGGGTTGACATTTCATCTGCATTTGTCCATTTTCTTTCCTAGAAAGGGCAATGGGTTATCTATAAACTACTGGAACTCAGATTCACGGACTATCTGTTGTGAAGGAATGCCATGACTCCCTCACAAAAGGCTCAAGAGTTACATCATTTATTCATTGGGACAAATGGTGGGTGAGTTGGGTTTAACGCCGCTTTTATCATTATTCCAGTTATGTCAGGTTAATGTGGGAGGAAAGCCCAAAGTGCATTTGGACAGATAATCTGTGACATTTAATCTGTGATCCCTTGTAACTTAGTCTGTAAACTTCCCACTGCGATATGGCTATCTTGTGTTGAGACAAATCTGTCGTTTGTCTTTTCCTGAAAGTGGGAGGGAGCAAGGCTGGGTTTGTCTACTGATCACTGCGAGAACAGGCTGAGCTGGATGAGAGGCACGGCCTGTAACGTCGTCAGATCTGCCAGCACCGCCTGAAATATAGACAAATATAGAAGAAATACCATATATCATTTACCATATCATTGTTTGCACAAGTCTGGCACCAACTCTGACCACCAAGCGAGGACTTGTTATTGATGAGGAGCTTTGAACAAGAAGTTTGAAGTGGCTTATACTAAAGTTCTTAATGCTGTGTATCTTTTGATCAGATATATGAGATGGCCTTTGTAATTCTATTTTCAAACAACCCTAAACCTTGTCACATTTCATGATCAGCCTGCTCGCAAATACCATCCAAATCCTTCCTCTCTTCTCTACACAAATAAAACCCTGTAGCTCACCTGACATCCTTTCTTTTCAACAGATAGATTTTCAACACAGATTTGAGACTAATGGGGGCTGTAAGTGAGTGAATAAATACTGCTTCAAGCAGCAATGACAATCTCGAGCCATCAACAGCCAACTTAGGGTTGTCAGGTGGTGATAAGATACACAATACAATATGTACAAAATTGGCATTTGTCAAATTAAGGAATACAAAGAATGAAAGGGAATGAAAAGAGGCAGCTGTAAGCTCATCTGAACCAACAACCCTATTTTTATACAATATTCTTTACACAGATTGGGAGATCAATCATGAAGGGTGTTTATGTCTGAGACTATACCCTTGTACAATGAGTATCTCCATAGTAGGGCCTTCACACTCAGTATGATACTGACTTGATACTTGTGATGAGCATAGCATAGCATGGCATGGCATGGCGGTTCATTAATACTGGACCCGTGGAGATCTGGGTTAGAATAGGTCTTCAGCAACCCATGCTTGCTGTAAAAGGCGACTGTGCTTATCGTAAGAGGCGACTAACGGGATCGGGTGGTCAGGCTTGCTGACTTGGATGATGCATGTCATCGTATCCCAGTTGCGTGGATCAATGCTCAAGATATCAATCACTGGACTGTCGGGTCCAGACTCGATTATTTACAGATCGCCGTCACATAGCTGGAATATTGCTGAGTGCGGTGTTAAGCAACAAACAAACAAACAAACAAAAAATCCATTCAGTGGCTGCAGTGTCCGTTACCTGAGAGTAGCAGTACATGGTTTCTGTAGTGTCATGGTGAAGTATATAGGAGGAACAAGCAGTCTCACATTATGTGTGTGCAGGCACCACAACCATTTCCAAAACATTGTCTCCCGTAACAGGGAAAATCTTCCTGTTTGCACATCATCGCAGCCAACAATTTCTCATTTGTTATCTCATAAAATTCTTGTTGATATACATTTTAATAAGAATCACAATACAGACCGCAGTATTTCATAATACTGCCATACAAGATTCCTTGGAATATACAACCTACAGTAGTGTTGGCAAGGTGAGCTAAACACCTCAACCATTCCCCATCTCAATCACTGTTGACAGAAGATCTACCAGACAGACATTTACACCTCAACAGGGCCTATAACAAAATGTCGCAAGACTTACTTGGTAAATGGAAACGTCAGTGTCTAACACTGACAAAGGTCAATGCAGATATCTTCAAGCGATACCTACCTCAGCAGCATTAAATGTCTGCACCTTCATCAGGTTCGTCTTACGGAATGAGAAGATGGCCACGGATAACACTGAAACACACAAAGATGACCACTGGTCAGTGACTAGGTGCAAGGTCACTGTTCATCAACAGCAGACAGTATGAACAGCTATTTTTATTCCATCACATTAAGTTCTCCCTGTATTGATTGTGAATATAGGGGATCGCATGCCATGAAAAAAATTAAATAGTCATCGATACGATCTACTGTTGATGGTTAATTAACTCTGGTTTGATTGTTATTTTGTTTAAAACCGTACTCAGCAATATCCCAGCTATAAGATGGTGGTCTGTAAATAAACAAATCTGAACCAAATAATCCAGTGATTCATATTGTGAAGAATGATCCATGCTATTGTGGTATGATGACACGTACGCCATCAACCAAGTAACGGCGTCTGACCACCCAAACCATTTGGTCACCTCTTATGACCAGCATAGCCTTGTGGTGACTAATTCTAACATAGAATTCCCACACAGATCAATTCTAACCCAGAATTCCCACACAGATCAATTCTAACCAAGACTTCCCACACAGATCAATTCTAACCTAGCTTCACACAGGGATCACTTCTAACTCTAAATTCTCACAGGGATCAATTCCAACCTAGAATTCCCACAGGGATCACTTCTAACTCTAAATTCCACAGGGATCAATTCCAACCTAGAATTCCAACAGGGATCAATTCTAACCTAGAATTCCCACAGGGATCACTTCTAACTCTAAATTCCACAGGGATCAATTCCAACCTAGAATTCCCACAGGGATCAGTTCTAACCTAGAATTCCCACAGGGATCAATTCTAACCTAGAATTCCCACACAGATCAATTCTAACCAAGACTTCCCACATGGATCAATTCTAACCCAGAATTCCCACAGGGATCAATTCTCACCTAGAATTCCCACAGGGATCAATTCTCACCTAGAATTCCCACAGGGATCAATTCTCACCTAGAATTCCCACACAGATCAATTCTAACCTAGCTTCAAACAGGGATCACTTCTAACTCTAAATTACCACAGTGATAAATTCCAACCTAGAATTCCCACAGGGATCAATTCTAACCTAGAATTCCCACAGGGATCAATTCTCCCCTAGAATTCCCACAGGGATCAATTCTCACCTAGAATTTCCACAGGGATCAGTTCTAACCTAGAATTCCCACACAGATCAATTCTCACCCAGAATTCCCACAGGGATCAATTCTAACCCAGAATTCCCACAGGGATCAATTGTAACCCAGAATCCCTGAGGGGATTAATTCTCACCCATAATCCCGACCAGGATCAATTCTAACCCAGAATCCCCAATGGGCTCAATTCTCACCCAGAATCCCCAATGGGATCAATTCTAACCCAGAATCCCCAATGAGATCAATTCTCATCCAGAATCCCAAACAGGATCAATTCCAATCCAGAATCCCCAAGGGGAATTAACTGTAGTACAGAACGAAGAGTGATGAGCTGTGACAGTTGTGTGATTCAGGTCAGATTGAAAGATATACGCTGAGGAATTTATATTTGTGTTGCTGGATCACTGAGCAAAAGTAGATGTTCAGTGCAAATATTTGGATGATTTACGACTTTCCTTTGAATTTATTCTTTCCATGCCAATCATTCATTCAAAAATATATTCATATGACTTTGACTAAAAGAATCTGATGTTTTGATTAAAGAAATGAAACGTGCCTTTTTTAACTTACAAAAAACTCTCTCTACATAAAATACTCACCAGGAATGAAATAGACTCCTAACTATTGTGTTGTTTTGAAAAATCAATGCAATCAGCAGTTGGAGGTATAGCCTCAGGAAGAGTTTATTTTGCAGCCATAACTTTCAATCTACTCCATGTCATTTTACAGTAAATTCCTTTATGATACTCAAACACGTTTTGTTGTATCCAACAATCCATGTGGTGACTACATAAATCATACAAACAACACAAAAATCAAACCAATACAACCCAAATCTATCATAACATCACATAGTAAATTACTACATTTCATGGCAGCTTGACACTGAGCCACACTGTGTCTTACAGAACCACAGCTGACACAAAGCTGGAGCAGTTGTCTCCCTTGATACCAGTAAATTTTTACCACATTTGCTTCAAGACAACATGAGTGAGTGAGTTGGGTTAAACGCCGCTTTTAACAGTATTCCAGTTATATCACGGCGTGTCAGCTTAATGTGGGAGGAAAGCCCGAAGTGATGCAGGTCTCAGACGTTTACCACTTCGGTGAAACCCACGAGCACAGGTATGGTGCTTACAAACCTAGAAACATAATCGGGGCGAACCAGTATTCGAACCCACAATCATAGGTTTGTGGCGTGCCCAAGGGACGCAACTCTGCACAGCGAATGGCGGTGCCTTAGACGACTGGGACACCTGTGCCCCCTACAACATGAATGAACAACGAATGAGCGAGCAAAGGAGCAAACAGAAATATACTAAATGAAAGAAAGAAAGGATGAAAGAAAAAAGAAAGAAAGAAAGGCAAAATGTATTCATAAGTATAAATGTGAGTCCCTTTTACCAGGCAATATTTCCAGGGATCGATACGCCAGGATCCTGTCCCACAACAGCAGCACCTGCTCACTGGCCAGGAAACCAGAGAAAGCCCTCATCATCCACTTGAATGATATTTTCAGTCTGAAAGTAGATTGCATTTAATGAGCATTTTCTTATGTATAAGTACTAGGGATGGGACGAGTACAAATTTTCAACCCAAATACCCATCCCGCTATTACCTGACCCTACCCGGGTACCTGTGGAAGTCTAAAGATTAGGTACAAAATGTCCGATTAGGAACAGTTTGACGGTAGCCCTGGCAAAATGTATTTAGAAAGACGTATAAAACGATCTGGTCATGTGTACACTGAAGTTGACTGAAGTTTGATCTTTATTCAAACCTATAAAGGTCAGGAAGAAATGCAACCATTGGTGACTTGAAGTGTAACCACAGAGTCCTAGATAATTTTTGTCATTAAACAATATGTCATGTGACCAACGACGGGTCCTCCTCAGAACCCAACTGACCCAAATACCCGAGTTACTCGTCGCAGCCCTAGTAAGTACAGTTGTTGCAGACATACATTGTGTGTTCTGGTTTCCCCCGCTATACAATACAGACATGTTATTTCACAGAAGAAAAGGTACAGATAATTGACTTGAATATTGCCTGCATATCTGAGAAAGACCAAATTTAACCCCCCTGTTCATAAAGTGAACTTTTCCAACATTGAGTACCGGACAAGATAGAGATAATGAAAGATATTGCATTGTGGTCCTGAAACATGTTTTGACTGTTTTTGTGTGTGAAAAACCAGATTATTGTTGCAAGCATTTTAAGCAACAGGATTTTGGCAACCATTATTTCCAGGCAGCCAAGAGATGAGTGGACAACTATGGCAGCTGAAGTGAGGTGAGGTGAAAAGGGGTTTAACGTCGTGTCCAAGATTATTGCACTTATATAGCGACTTGCATGCACGTGTGTGTGTGTGTGTGTGTGTGTGGCTGCTTGTACTAGTCCGGACTGATGCCGATTTATAGTGCTAGCATACTGAGATACCATGCCGCAGTTTAACATGAATACCCCACTCAGACACAGTATACTGACTCCGAGCCGACCAGTCCTTGTTTTAGCCCCTTAATGCCGAGCGCCAGACAGGGTAACAATAAGTACCATCTTTAAACGTCTTTAGGTATGACGTGGTCGGGGATCGAACCCCAGACCTTCCGCTCTCCGGGCGGACGCTCTACCACTAGACCACGGAGGCGGTCGCAGCTGAAGTGAACTCTGTGAAGTGCCTGTGTAGGTAACAGCATTCAACACGTTCTCCTAGCTGACACACTGACCTCTCTATATCCCCAACATCACGCCAGTCAGTAACTACAAGAATAGTATCCTTGCATTGAACCATACTGCCACATGGAGAATCTCTGCAAACAAGGCTGAAGAAGTTACCTCCCTTGATTGTGATGCACCAGTTCCTTTACGCCGACATGTTAATACTGAGTGAGTTTATGATGTTCATGCCCAAGTCTGCAATATTCCAGCTGTATCGAGTGGCCTGATATCAGTGTGGCCATAAAACCGCTAACCACGACACAGTACAGCTGAACACCACAGCCAAGTCACAGAAGTGAGCACCGTCAATTGTTGGCTGTTAGGACAGGCATGAGGTGCAGGAGACACATTCTGCCCTGAATCCTCACCCGGTATCATAGACAGAGACACTGATACACTTCAATGCGTCAGTGTAGGCAAGAAATAAGGCTCAAAACGGCTCTGTAGCTCACCCCAATTATGAACCACTTTAATGGCACTTCAATCTTTTTTGCCTACAATTTTCCATCTTGAGGTAAAGAATATTTGGTGCAAATGTGTCGGTGTAGGGAAATGAAACAGTGGCAAATCAGTTCCTGAAAGATTCACCAAGTCAATGAGAGGGTGAATCTAGAGAACTCTCAGGTATCCACTGATCGATTACCCTGGCAGAAATACTGCAGAATTTGCTCTTTTTGTGCAACCAATACAATAACTTCTGTTAAATGGTGATGAACGGTGACGTAATGCGTCAAAAGGAATCCAAACAATTGCACTGCACAACAGGTGTAATCTGCAGTCATTCTTGCTGTAACTAATGGATATTTGTGTATTCTTGTTATTGTTCAGATATTTGGTAGCTTTTTGGATGGGAATTCTAAGTGCAATTTACAAGCCTACTTTTGGAAATAAATGATGGATTTTGTAAAGAAATCAGCCACTGAATTTGATCAACACATCGACAACAGGGACTGATGAAAGTCAGCTTCCACGTGGCTGTTCAGGTCCTGCCCCACACTGAAGCACACGTAGCACATGTGATGGATGTCTCTTGGGCAAGTGACTCCCCAAGCAGTTAAAAATGGGTACCCGGTAGGATGAGAAGGTAATGTGATGGTAAAGCTTGGACTGTATACTCCCCAGGGAGGTGAGAATGAAAATCGAGTGCACACTGATCAACTGACAGGGGTAATAATGCCAGCACTTTGTGTATGGAGGCTAGTGCAATATAAGTACACACATAATATTAACGGGAGTAGTGCACTTTACCGGGCGCACTTTTTCAGATCTAATTAGCACTTAGGGGTCTGGAACATGCCTCGTTGGTTCATCTGCCTGGCTAATCACATGTAATCAGTGCTCGTTTAACGGGTCATTAGCAACCCCATAACGTGCATCCGTAAGTATGTAAAGAATGAATTGCGCATGTGTGTGACGTCACGCTCCGCCTTCCCATTCATCTTTTCTTAAAGCCACACCCGCCATTGTTTATATTAACATGACGAAACAATCGGGCAATGCTATGGTGTATGACGATGTGTTTCGTATCACATTCGATGTGATCACTCTTGTGATTACTCTAATCGAATTACCAGGATTAGAGCTTTGAAAAGGTAAGAATTTATGGCTAACCCTTGCCCTAAGCAGGCTAACCCTAAGGATTGAAAAGGGGTTTGGGATCATAAAGGCGTGTCAGTTTTCCTAAGACCGAAAATTGGTGTTGGATCGTAAAGGCATGTCAGTTTTCCTAAGACTGAAAATGGGTGTTTGATCGTAAAGTGAGAACCACAGGAACGGGAGCCACAGTAGCGGTATAGCAAGACAGCGGTTGCGTTTCAGCGCGGTAAATGAGTGGATGGTAGGGCTTGGGTTGCCCCCGGTTATTGCCTTATTAACATGCAATCTGAATACAACAACCGGTCATGAAACATGCATCAGTATACACCAGGTTTGTACTTACGGCTGACACCCAACAGACTTGAGGTGGTAGAAGAGTTGAGGTTCCTGTTCCTGAAGCAGCTTCTCAAACAGCTGACTCAACCCAACGATACCCTGTGGACAAAGTCACCATCAGTTTTGTTGCTGTTGTTTTATGCCATTGTCAGTAATATTCCAGTTAAATCATCCTGGTATGATGAGTCACAATCAATCTGGTAACCTAGACTGATCACTCGATCCTATTTAACTTACACTCGTGACAAGTAATATTGTGCCAGTGACCAAAGCCCAGGTCATCACAGTGTTATAGACCTCTGTTTACAACAACATGTATACAGAGTATATGTGTACACACTGAAAAGAAATATGATAAATGGTACCTATTTCTTTTGTACAAAAGAGTAAATGCATTGTTGTTCTACATTGGGACTCATAATGCCAAGTCAGCGATGCTTAGGAAATTGGTGATGAGATATAAAGCTGAATTACATTGATTATTATGGTTAAATAACAAAGACAATATTCAATAACAAAATATCCAGCCGGCCTTACCTCTGGATGAGAGGAGACGCTGTGCAGGCGGAAGAAGTACTGCATGTAGAGCTCCCGGTAGACATAATATAACTTGACTGGCTCCTTGTACAGGAAGCACAGAGGAGACACTGAAACACATGGAACAAGCTGAAACATTAGGAGACACTGAAACAGAGGAGATGCTGAAACAGAGGAGATGCTGACACAGAGGAGATGCTGAAACACAGGTGATGCTGAAATACAGGAGACACTGAAAGGCAGAGAAGCTGACAGAGGAGATGTTGACACAGAGGAGATACTGAAACACAGAGGAGATGCTGACAGATGAGACACTGAAACAGAGGAGATACTGACACAGAGGAAACACTGAAAAACAGGAGATGCTGAAACACAGGAGACACTGAAAGGCAGAGAAGCTGACAGAGGAGATGTTGACACAGAGGAGATACTGAAACAGAGGAGGCACTGAAACACAGAGGAGATGTTGACACAGAGGAAACACTGAAACACAGAGGAGATGCTGACAGAGGAGACACTGAAGCAGATGAGACACTGAAACAGAGGAGATACTGAAACAGAGGAGATGCTGAAACACAGGAGATGCTGAAACACAGGAGACAGGACCAAATGAAGTTTGAAGAGACAATGAAACATAGAAAAAAATCCAAGCATATCTGAAAAATATTCCTGACAAACAGCTTACCATACATGGCGAAGCCGTGGAAGGGGATGACCCCATTAGGAGGGTAGAAGACAGCAAATTCCTCAATCCCTAGCTTTCCCCGGATATACGACTTTGGGGGTGTGGCACTGCTCTGCTGGAAGTGCTTCAGGATATGGGTATCTCGGGAAAATGGCAACAGCACCTGCAGGAAGAAAATCGAATATGTAACCATGGTAGCAGCACCTGAGAGAGGAGAATCTTATAAGAACAAATGGCAACAATTATTAAATAGAACGCTTCGAGAATCAGTGAATGAGTGAGCATTTGATTGAGTGAGTGAGTGAGTGAGTGAGTTGTGTTTAACGCTGCTTTGAACAGTATTCCAGTCATATCATGGCTTGTCGGCTTAATGTGGGAGGAAAGCCCAAAGTGATGCAGCTTTTAGACATTTACCACTTTGGTGAAACCCACGAGCTTGGGTATGGAGTTCACAAACCTAGAAACATAATCAGGGTGAAAAGAGAATCGAAAATATGATCATAGATTCGTGGCGTGCCCAGGGGAGGCAACTCTGCACACCTACCTGAAACTTCTTGATAGACCTCCCTTATGAAATGAACCTTTATACTACCAACCAACCGCAAATGGTTCTCTGCTCATAGATATGTTCTTGCAACAATCAATAATAACGGAAACTAAACTTTGAGAAGCATTGATCTTCAAGTCTGTTGTTCTTCTTAAGAATCCATAACAGAGTGTTTATTTGGTGGGGGGGTATGACTTTGTGGAGTGTCGAATTTGTTTAAAGTTTGTAGCCTTTGACTATGCATGTCAACCTCATGGACAGAACAATACTGAAGTATACAGACAAAGCAATGATTAACACAATAAGCCTTTTGCTTCAAAAGTGTGAGTCGCTCCATGGCTGAAATAATGCTGATGCGACGTTAAATTTTAACTCACTCACTCAAAAGCGTGCAATGTTTAAAAGTAACTTTGTTCTACATGCCTGGTACAGGAAATCCTCAAAAACAAAATACTGGTCATCATTTGTAGCTGTGAGTTTCACATCCTGAAACACAGAATGTCATATATCAGTACACAGTCAGATAATCTCACACTGAAACACTGAATGTGATATATCGGTACACAGTCAGATGATCTCACACTGAAACACAGAATGTGACATATCAGTGAAGAGTCGGATGATCTCACACTGAAACACTGAATGCTATATATCGGTACACAGTCGGATGATCACACACTGAAACATAGAATGTCATATATCAGTACACAGTCAGATGATCTATCACTGAAACACAGAATGTGATATATCAGTACACAGTCAGATGATCTATCACTGAAACGCAGAATGTGAAATATCAGTACACAGTCAGATGATCACACACTGAAACACAGAATGTGATATATCAGTACACAGTCAGATGATCTCACACTGAAACACAGAATGTGAAATATCAGTACACAGTCAGATGATCTCACACTGAAACACAGAATGTGACATATCAGTGAAGAGTCGGATGATCTCACACTGAAACACTGAATGCTATATATCGGTACACAGTCGGATGATCACACACTGAAACACAGAATGTCATATATCAGTACACAGTCAGATGATCTATCACTGAAACACAGAATGTGAAATATCAGTACACAGTCAGATGATCACACACTGAAACACAGAATGTGATATATCAGTACACAGTCAGATGATCTATCACTGAAACGCAGAATGTGAAATATCAGTACACAGTCAGATGATCACACACTGAAACACAGAATGTGATATATCTGTACACAGTCAGATGATCACACACTGAAACACAGAATGTGATATGTCAGTAAAGAGTAAGATGATCACACACTGAAACATTGAATGTGATATATCAGTACACAGTCAGATGATCTCCCACTGAAACATTGAATGTGATATATCAGTACACAGTCAGATGATCACACACTGAAACACAGAATGTAATATATCAGTACAGAGTCAGATGAACACACACTGAAGATGGGTGGGTGAGTTGGGTTTAACACCGCTTTTTAACAGTATTCCAGTTATATCATGGCGTGTCAGCTTAATGTGGGAGGAAAGCCTGAAGTGATGCAGGTCTCAGAATGTTTATCACTTCAGTGAAACCCACGAGCACAGGTATGGTGCTGACAAACATAGAAACATAATCAGAGCGAACCGGGATTCGAACCCACAATCATAGGTTTCTGGTCTGCCCAAGGGAAGCAACTCTGCACAGCGAATCGCGGCACCTTAGACGACTTGGCTACCCATGCCCCCACACACTGAAGAACTTAGAGTACCTACAAAACTTGTAAAAATAGTAATACCCAAAGGGTGAGGCAGAAAAAGTGCCCTTTCTGACCTGCTGTAAATTTCAAATCTTAACATTTTCGGAAAACTCAAATATGGGTCTGGAAATTATCAGGCATGTTCAAATGGCTGACAACTTACCTTATATAACAAGTTGTCCACCAACAGGTCATGCTGTAGTACGTTGGCCTTCAGTTGGTCGTAGTACAGCACATCCTACAAGGAGGTGAACATGAAAACACAAACCACATGTGAACATCTCTTACATTTCTTAATTGCTAATTAGTGCCCACCTCCTCTTTGTATAGTCTCCCTGGTATCACGTACATAAATATATATACTCGAAACAAAAAGTAAACCACCTCCTGCATTTTTAATGATGGAACACGACCGGAGATGTCTTCCCAGAGATGTAACCAAAACAAAATGAAACATGACAACAACGTCTCAGGCTCCGGATCAAACATGGAATAGTAAGTTGTGGCAAACGCTGCCACATTTGATGAAAAGCAGCACCCAGTTCTGCCACAATCTGGACTGGGGATCTCTATGTCAGATTTGCCGCCCAAGAATGTCCCACAGGTGCTCTATGGGATATAAGATCGAGGCTACAAGCAGGCCACAGCCGAGTTGAAATGGCTTTGTGGCGTAGAAACTATCACAGCTCGTGACCTGTGTGACGGGGCATCATCTTCCATGTACACAGGCCTCATCCACAATGGGTGGTTGTCAAAATGAGGACCATGGCTGGATCCAGGACTTGATCCTCACACCTTCGTCCATTAAGGTACCATGCACAGTGACCAGATCTAATTTGCAGTCATATGAAATGGCAACCCACATTATAACAGATTCACCACTGAATGGATTTGTTTTTTTGCTGTTTAGCTCCAAACTCAGCAATATTCCAGCTATGTGACGGGGTCTGTAAATAAGAGTCCGGACCAGACAATCCAGATATGGACATCATGCACATCGATCCACGCAATTGGGATACAATGACCTGCATCAACCAGGTCAGCAAGCCTGACCACCCGATACTGTTAGTCGCCTCTTACAACAAGCATAGTCGCCTTTTACGGCAAGCATGGGTTGCTCAAGACCTATTCTACCCTGGATCTTCACGGGTGACCACCGACCACCAAATGGAATTGTCTTTATAATGTTTGTACCAGGAAGCCAGATTCCAGTGTCTCCATATCCCTGCTATTGACCAATCAGATTCCACCCTACATATGACTTGCATTTGCTTCAAACAAAATGGTGGCGACCAGTCAAGACAACCTGATCACTAATCTCAAATCTATATTGTGATAAAATGGGTCTTACTTTGCAAAGTGCATCAAATCATGTGAGCACCTTGATTAAAAACATGAAAAGATTTGGAAAATATCTGTTGACGCCGAGTTGACGGTACACATGCTTTGCAAATTCTGCAGTTGACCGAAATCTTTACAGCAGTTTACAAACCGGAAGTGGATTTCTATTATCTTGATTAGACTATGCATAGACTCTTTAGTTCAGCCAAAATATAAGTCCATAATTCCAGCCTAGTTCGGCAAGGGTGGAAACTGGACTTTTACAGTCAGTTAACTCACTTGCCTTGGGAAGATACACTCACCTTGACATTTAAGAACACAAGATGCACAGTTTTCATTGCACTGTGTTTAACAATTGGTGACATTATAGTTGAGCAGTTAATACTAATAACTCACCACATCATCAACCTCCACCACCAACATCTGACACCAAAGATCGCCCCGCAAACTGACAGGGCAGCCTTTCTTTGCATACTCCTGTGCTAGAGGTCCATGGTTGGCTTTGATAACTGTAAACAGACATTCACATTGTCATACACTCAATAACACAAAATATGAATACCAAGCAAACTGTTTTCAGTTATTTATGCTAAAGGTAAGGTAAGAAAATAAGCCACTGAAAGAAGTGCCATCATGGGTGGGTGGGTGTGTGTTTGAATGAGTTAGTTTTGGAGTTTTTTAGTGAGTGAGTTTTTGAGTGAGTGAGTGAGTTTTTGAGTGAGTGAGTGAGTAAGTGAGAGTAAGTGAGAGGGGTTTAACTAGTAATATTTCCAGTTACATCATGGCATGTGGGCTTCATGTGGGAGGAAAAACCTAAGTGATGCAGGTGTCAGAAATTAAACACTTCACTGAAACCTACGAGTACAGACATGGTGCCGACAAACCTAGAAATATAATCCGGGTGAACCAGGATTCAAACACACAAACATAGGTTTCTGGCATGCCCAAAGGAGCAACTCTGCACAGCGAATTCCAGCACCTTAAACGACAGGGTCACCTGTGCCCCAGACTTTGTGAAAGGACTAGTGACAATTCCTTGTGGATTATCACTTCACTAGTAGGGATTTTGATACACAAACAGATCACATCTTATAGACAAGTGAAACCAAAATTAATTTCTAATCCTGAATTCTGGAATTCTATCCCATAGTCAGCAGATACTGGCACATCTAAGGGATGCATCTCAAATTGCCATAATAGTAAAAATGTTCACAACAGTAACTCTAAATGGCACACAATCAGTTAGGTCATGCCACAACCACCAGTTCAGCTTAACACATAGATAGCTTACCATTTTTGCCCAATTTGACTCTGTCCAGCTCGAACAGTTCGGCGGGGATGTCGGTGTAGTCGTCCACTCCGGTCTGGCACTGGTTGATGGACATGTCACTGTACTGCAGTCTCTGACAGAGGAAACAGTGAGTGGTGAGCCAAATATCAGCAGTAAAAAGTTGCATAAATGTACCAGACAAAAAAAGTATTCAATTGCCAAATTCCCCCGTAAATCCAAAATGAAGTTTGGCTACTTATACCCCAATTTAGCTTCATTGCCATTGGATACTTTGAAGATCCATACTGTGATAAAACAGATTTTACATCGCGAAGTGCATCAAATCACGTTAGCACCTTGACAAAAAACATGAAAAGATTTGGAAAATATCAGCTGACGCTGAGTCAGCGGTACACATGCTTTACAAATCCTGCAATCGCCCCAGATTTGCACAAAAGTTAACAAACCGGATGTCGATTTCATTACGTATTTTGATGGGACTATGCATAGACTTGTTAGTTCAGCCAATATGTAACTCCGGAATTCCAAGGAAACTGGAAACTGGAAACTGGAATCAATCAAAATGGAGTTTTTCATCCCCAAGATTAATGCCATGATCAGCAATATTACAGTGACATCAGTGGAAACTGTTAATCCTTCCTTTGCCTAAAACCACAGGTTCTGTGGTTGAAAACTCAGAATGTAATATGAGCCAAAATATTCTGCAAGCTACATGACTGAAGAAAGGCCTGAAGGTATTGAGCCTTGATGAGCATCCGCACAATGGATGCAGCCTTGTGGTGTGGTGATGTACAGTGACCGAAGTGACAACTAATACCGATATCCAAAGTCTTTCTTCCTTGTAAACCTATTGAGAGTTATTAAAGGAAGCGATCTGTATTTAACATAGAAACAGTGAGGGCTGTGTCAAACCTTCACTCACCAATTCATTTATTTCCTTGACTTTTAATGGAATTTGAATGATGCCCCAAAAGTTGTAGAAACTGAAACAAGAGAGAAACAGTGATAATTTAATTATTCTAGTATCAATGCATCCGATTGCTTAAATCTAAAGGAAAAATAATTGAAACAAAATATTTTTTTGATTGTCTAAGATAATATAAACTAAAGATTTTGTCAACATTGTTTGCAATATGCAAGACCCATATCTCTATTCAGTGGCCAGTTGTCTACTGGTTATTGCCTTTGCAAAAATGATGTGGTACAAGGAATGATATACTATATATGTCCGCAGATAAGCCGAATTTTGAGGACCAGAAAAAAGATTCTGAAGAAAAAGGTCGGTTTATCCACGGGATACACTTTCATGATAGTATTTTTCAGATCGTGATCTGTCAGAAACATCGCCTGAATGACGGTCAGAGAGATTACAACTTGTAATGCTACAGTTCAGTCATCCATCACACTTTGACACTTTGTTATTTCGCTCTTAAGCATCAGTTTTTCTTTTAGGGGTTAGGGTTGCATATTTTTTGTTTAGTGCTGCAGAGCAATATTCCAGCTATATGACAGACGTATGTAAATAATCAAGCTTGGACCTGACAAACCAGTGATTGACAGTTCCAGCAATGATCCATGCTGTCAGAGTTCGATGATATGCCAACCAAGACATGTACATGGGCAGATCCAGAGGGAGTTCAGGGGGTCACGACCTCCCCACTTTTGAAAACCAAATGTAGTATGTTGTAGGCATTAAAAGTGACAGGGAGGATTTTCATATTTTGGTCTCCTCCCTTAGGACAAGCAAGGGTAGCTGGTAAAATAGGTCCTCAGCAACCCATGCTTGCCGTAAGAAGCGACTGACATGATCGGATGGTCAGGCTCGCTGACCTGGTTGATGATGAATGTCATCGTATCCCAATTGCGTGGATCGATGCTCATGATGTCAATCACTGGATTGTCTGGTCGGACTCGATTATTTTCCGAGAGTCATACAGCTGCAATATTGCGGCGTTAAACAACAAAACGCACAACATTACATTTGTGGACAAGGAGTCCTACTATGTGTATAGGTTTTACAGGGTTTCACAGGAACCAAGAATCCTTGACATTTGATGCTAATTGCATTCAAAATACTCCCAATATTTCAGATGAGTCATTATTGACGGGACATATTTTTTATGAGTGAATGGAAATTCACCAAGTTAATTGTTAATTGATAGTCAATTGATAGTTAATAGATAGTTGTAAGGAGTTGTAAACAGCAAGGTGTTCATAATGTGTATATGCTATCCAAACCCTGCATGCATATCAACAATGTGTGTGTGTTGAGGTGCACCTATTTCTGCATGATGTCTCAGTCTGTTTCTTACAGTGAGTAAGTATGGTTTTTTACGCCGCTTTTAGCAATATTCCAGCAATATCACGGCGGGGGACACCCGAAATGGGCTTCACACATTGTACCCATGTCGGGATTCGAACCCGGGTCTACGGCGTGACAAGGGAACGCTTTAACCACTAGGATACCTGACCGCCCCCTGTTTCAGACAAGATTGTGCAATCCTGTAGGAAATGAATGACAGTGGATGTGGTCACAGTCAGACTTCCTTGGTGAAGATGCAGAAGCAAAACATCTGAAACATCATGTCATCATCGCTGATATGAGGATAAGTTCCTATAATACACATATTATATAAACGTAATAGCTGAAATACAGCAAAAAAAATGTTCAACCAAACAAGGCATATTAAGCCTTATATTTTTTATTAGTTGGTTTTTTAAAACTATTGGCCTAAACTTCAATGTAGGTGATCGAAAATTTTTAAAACATGGCAAGATACCAAAAGATACTGATTGGGTTTTTATTGTTTGAATAAAGATTTCTATTGTATTATTCACTATTTCTTGAGAACAGCGGCCATGAAATCTCCTGTATTTTTATTAATTTCACCTTATCGTAAACAGACTTTTGTCAAAAATCAGTGTAGTTTTCTTCTTCTATTTTCAGGAGTGTTTCAGTCAGTTGGTCTTGTAAACCAACTGAAAATATACAAGGCCCCAGGTCATGTTTTCCTTACATTTGCAATAATATAGGCAGTCAAAAACGTAATTTGGTCTCGACTAAAGATCTTTACTGAAATTTCCTCTCTTTCTACTGTGTACAGTGAGGTCCTGTTACCTTGGCGCCGGAGTAGTCTGATAGTTGGTGTTCTGGAGACCGATGACCACCTCCAAGAAGTCTTTGGGTGCGTACACTGGACGGATCTGGCTGAGATCTGTGCAATGTCAAGCAGAGTTTTAAACATCACAAATCTACAAAACTCATTTTGACAAGTTTGTTAGGAACAAAACTAAGCTTTAGGGCTTTCAATGCTGACAAAAAGTATTTGGAATGACATAAATGCTCGATTAAACGCCCAGACGCTATGACGCACTAAAGCAAATATAAGCATTGAATCCATGACCCAACTCTTCTTCACTGTCCTGTTTACACTGAAATACAAGTCACCTCTACAAAGACTCATATTAGTCATAACTACACTATTTGAATTCCAATTTAGGAATTTGGACTGACACTTTCTGCAGACTAAGGACCGAATATCAACTTCTGTGCAGGTCAAGATAAATAAATCCCTTTGTAATGTATTCAATTTGCACTCAAGACTGTCAAACACTCATAAAAAAAGTTTGACATTAGCTTGGGTCATGCCTGACAAAATGTCAGAGGTTGAAAATATCTTGGAGGTACACTGCAAATCTGGGATGAAATAGAATGGTGCAATTTTCAACAATTTGGTGCATGTCTGGGAATATCATTAACTTCCTGGCATTCAGATCATATCAGTGTACTTTGGTCACATATTTTAGAAGGAATTACTTCTAAGGCTAAAAAAAATAATAGTCTTGGTTCTCTGGCACTGCCCCAATCATCATAAAGTATGCTGCACGTTTCGTTTTTATTTCAATTTAAAAAGAAATATTTAAAAACATTGAGATCCAATATAGCACACATTTCCTCCCCTTTACATGCGCACTGCTTTACGGCGTATCTTGTGTTATGGTCATGGCGGCAAAGGGAGTTTGTATGCTTGTTTTAGGGAGACCCTTTCCCAGGTTTATAGTACACAATTGTTGATTTGGTTACACACTTTATTTTCAAAAGTCATTGCCTGAGAACCAATTCTTTTATTTTTTTAAGCCATACAAACGAAGACAAATCAGTCTGGAAAACACAGAATGGAAGAAACCATTTTGAAGAACAGGGTACTGAAGTGGAGCGTGATGCAGTGCACATGGAGTTCAGGGTCTGCCTGTATATGGCAGAGCACCCTCAAGCAAACCCTCCACCCCTGCTGTTGATATGGACTGCACGGATTATGCAGATGCACAGAGTGCTGTCAGAGTGTGATGTTTCTCCAGTTTGTACAGCAGTATGTGCACAATTCAATCAGATCCACAGTGAATAAAACAAAGTGCACTACATCAAAAGACAGTTGGACAACAAGTCCTGGCTCAGCATCTGCCCACTGTCCATAGCTTGACCACAGCAGTAGTTCTAGAACTGTCACGTGGTCACTGTACACGTAATGAGATTAGCTCAGTGGATGATCTGTCCCAGTGAATCCAATCTTATTAAAATCAGATTTTTTACTCTGATACGATTCTTCGGTGCCTGAGATCTGAGGACAGTTTTGAACCTGATGGAACACTGACTGCCCAATTTAAATGTGGGCATTCTTGGGCCAATCAGATGCCAGCTATTTGGCTTAATTTTTTAACCATTTCAATTCTGATAATTCCAATTGTAGCAAAAGACAGGCACCACATAACACAAAGATGACCCCAATAGTGAACCCTTTTGGCTGTAGATGCTATGGTGGTCAGAAACAACAGGATGTGTCACAGCGCAGAATATCATTTTGGTTTCGAAACTGCCCAGTCATATGAATGTTTGAGATACAGAAATCAGATATGCTTCCTTCTCTGAATGCTTTGCTCACTTGCATCGAGAATTGAGAATCCTCAACGCTGATTAGGAAGTTTATCTGATGCGACCTCCTTTGGAGGTGTTGTCAGATCTTCACACCGAGCAGTATCCTATCAGAGTATAATATCTGATTGGAGTTAAACCAGAGACTATAGCTACACTGCCCTTGGTCTAGACTTGCTTCACTATTAGCTACATTTAGAGCTACATCAACCATGCTCCAGTTGGCTGTCTATCTGTAGCAACACTGTCCTAGCTCTACACTTGTTTCACATTTAGCTACATCAAGAGCTACATCAACCAAACTCTAGTTGACTGTCTATCTGTAGCTACACTGTCCTAGATCTAGACTTGCTTCATAACTAGCTACATCAAGAGTTGCATCAACCAAACTCTAGTTGACTGTCTATCTGTAGCTACACTGTCCTAGGTCTACACTTGCTTCATAACTAGCTACATCAAGAGCTACATCAAGAGCTGCATCAACCAAACTCTAGTTGACTGTCTATCTGTAGCTACACTGCCCTAGGTCTACACTTGCTTCATAACTAGCTACATCAAGAGCTACATCAAGAGCTGCATCAACCAAACTCTAGTTGACTGTCTATCTGTAGCTACACTGTCCTAGGTCTACACTTGCTTCATAACTAGCTACATCAAGAGCTACATCAAGAGCTACATCAAGAGCTGCATCAACCAAACTCTAGTTGACTGTCTATCTGGAGCTACACTACCCCAGGTCTACACTTGCTTCACTGCAACCGGAGGCACACAGTCACTGCAACCAGCATGCTGAGAACCAAGATGTCTACTCACAATAATTACCTGGACCGTCAGTGCCCAGTTCGGTCCAGCGGGATGACATCTCACGCTGCTCTCGCTCTGGGCGCTGCCAAAATATACACACATCGACAGTCCTAGTTACAACTCTTCAAGTGATTCGTTAGACAAATTCATGATTTAATATTTGGTATCAGTTCATTTACAGCACCTACGCACCTAAGTTAAACGTACACACACACATACACACAGATTATTTTCAACAAATTCTCAAAACTATGCTTGGTGGATTGCAATTTTCCATCCATATCATTCAGTGGGTATACTATCTTATTAACATCAGATGTTAGTGCTCACCCCCATGACACAAAGATCTGAGGACATCCCATTATATACCCCTATTCAGACCAACCAGAACATCGCTTAGGATGGCAAAAGTGAAAGTCAAAATGTGTTTTCTAAAATGCAAACTCAAAAAGATTAACAAGTGGCATTCCAAAAGTCAGTTACAGTTTGTAACGACTGAAAATCATAGTTTATCTCTCACTTCAATAGGATAAACATTTGAAACTGAAGAGACTTTCCATAGCCAGTGGGAAGTACTGCCATACATTCTTCTCCATCTATTAGATATTTCAAAACTTTCTTTTGTCCAGTTCACAAATATTGGATTGAGAACTTCTGGACTGGAAGTCCAGTGGAGTAAAGCTCACGAAAGCTGCTTTCTGATTCATTGTTGTTTGTTTGATGTTTAATGCCACACTCAGCAATATTCCAGCTATATGAAAATAATAAATTGAGTCTGGACCAGACAATACAGTGATTGACATCCTGAGCATCGATCCATGCAATTGGGTTTGACCAACCGATCTCGTTAGTTGCCTCTTATGACAAGCGTAGTCACCTTTTACGGCAAGCATGGGTTGCTGAAGACCTATTTTATCCCAGATCTTCTCGGTTTGCTTTCTGATTGGCTAATACCAACTTCCTGTTAATCATTTCATTGGGCAGTCAAAGTTCGCAAAGTTGGTAGGGAGCACAAAGACCTGATCTTAATGAGACTGGAGGGATATGTATCTATTGAACTTTGAGAAATACCCTGAACCCTTCACCACCAATACACACAAATGAAGAGGGAGAGTGCATGGGTGCGCATACCCCTTTTTGAAGCTTTTGAAGCATGCCAACAATATTGACATCTACAAACTAAATCATTGGTGATGTTGTTTTTTTCAAAAAAAAGAGACCACTTAAACAACTTTTTGTTTGCTAACAAATGTAAATTGCTTCCTAAATTATTATGACTTCAAACGCCTGACTCTGACAGATCAATGCATTCACGGCACAGCTCCCCCTTATCTCCAAGATTTGATCTCAAGCTATAGCTGTCCGTGCCCTTCTATGAAATGATCAACTCCTACTCAACCACCAATCTTACAAACTGAAGTTTTTGGGTTCTTGAGCATTCAAATATGCCACTCCCACTCTGTCATCTTTAAAGTCAAGACTAAAGACACAGCTCTTTCAATGTTGTAACTACTCATTCAAGTATATTGTATATATTTTTGGGGTTTTATATCTTCTGAATGTGCCTTGAGCATGCTGCTTCGTGGTGTGGAGGTATGGCACCATATAAATATTATGATGATAATAACAACAACAACATCATCATCATCATCATTATTATTATCATACTAAACAGCAGCTATCCTCACCCTCCTAGCTAGTGGAATGTTCAGCTCTGTGCACATGCTGTTGAGGCTCTTCAGGATTTTCTTCTCCCATGCTTGCTGTCATGAAAACAATGACCACAATAATCTCTCTCCAATTATGACTACATTATCATACATTAGTACGGGTCAATATTTTGAGTATAAAACCATAAAATCAAAGACGTGTTGCCTCAAGAGTGTAACATGGCTACAATATTCTTATAACACACATTACATCATACTTGACTTGAAAATGACATTTTAATGCTCTCTCTCTGGTGATACACTACCTGAAAGTAAAGATAGTAACACAAAATATGTTGATCAAATCCTTGTGAAGTCATAACAGTTTATTTTACTTTAGTAGATCATGATACAAATGTACCAGATTACCTGTGCCTTCCTGAGATGTGCCAGGGGTTCCTTGTTCTGTTCTGGGGGGGCGTGAGGCTGGGAGGTCTTTGGGTGGGTCTGCATGTACTTACACACAGCATTCCGAAGTCGCCGGTCCCAGCCTGGGAGAAATAAAAGCAACACATTAACTCAGATTATTTCTTCCCAACCTGAAAAGAATTGAAACATTGTTCGGAACTAAATGGAAATATGTTACACGTATCTTGAGGGGGAGGGGGTGGGTAGGCGTAGGGGGTGGGTATGTGTGTGAGGGGCATATAAATATGTTACATATATCTTGAGGGGGAGGGGGTGGGTAGGCGTAGGGGGTGGGTATGTGGGTGAGGGGCATATAAATATGTTACATGTATCTTGAGGGGGAGGGGGTGGGTAGGCGTAGGGGGTGGGTTTGTGTGTGAGGGGCATATAAATATGTTACATGTATCTTGAGGGGGAGGGGGTGGGTAGGCGTAGGGGGTGGGTTTGTGTGGGTGAGGGGCATATAAATATGTTACATGTATCTTGAGGGGGAGGGGGTGGGTAGGCGTAGGGGGTGGGTTTGTGTGGGTGAGGGGCATATAAATATGTTACATGTATCTTGAGGGGGAGGGGGTGGGTAGGCGTAGGGGGTGGGTATGTGTGTGAGGGGCATATAAATATGTTACATGAAATGGAGGGGGGACAGCAAGATAGGATACAGTCTTAAAGGGGAAGTGTACACGCAAAAATCACTTTCTTTTTTTTTCTAAACAAAACGCAATTTTATAATGAGTTAGTATCTGTGTTTGAAAATATACACTCATTTTTTTCACAGTGAAAGTAGGAAGCTCACAATAGTGTGAAAATGATATGCCGTTATGAGGCCTTCGTTCTTTCGAGCTAAACAGGCCTGAGTTATCCCCCTTAGATTATGACGTAATTGGTGCCATTTCAACTGGGTCCCTGTCTATTCTCAACGCAAAAGATATCAAGTACCAGTTTGCGGTAAAACAACATGGCCTACGACACACTCCGGCGCAGTGGTGACTCAGCATAACACTACGCTGGCTGGCATCTGAGACGCTAGAATCACACACCTGTACCTACACCACGTGTAGTGGCTCTAACAAAGCATGATGACGTCATAATGTTTATCAATTGGCACCAATGACGTCATATTGCAAGGGGCATAAGCCATGGTGTTTTTGTTATGGAAATAGAACACTTGGTAAATGTGAAAAATATAAATAGTTTTAATGCGAAAAATATGTAAATAAATTGTGATATTTTTATATTTTTGTCTATGACATTTCTAGGTTAACATTTTTAATGTGGAAAAAGTACAAGCAAAATAGGTTCATTTCCATGTGAACTTGCCCTTTAAGACTGATCTCACTTGCCCTTAAAATAAATGACCAGTCCCTAATATTTATTAATGTCTCCAAATGATTGTGCTTCCAAAGTGATATCACCAGATTTATTAGGTTAGCCAACATGGTCAATGTTCAAATACAATGTAAACATGGGAAATAGGGCTGGGACAGGTCGGCTGGGTCCGTAGTAGGACCCGGGTACCCACAGGACTACACGGACCTGTGGTTAGTCACATGATATATTGCTAAATTACAATAACAATACATGTCACTTCTTTCTGACTATGCACTTATTCTTTCTTGCTCTTATACGTTTGAGTAAAGATAAGACTTCAGTCAACTTAAGTGTATGCATGATCAGATTGTTTTATATATGTATCTAAATAGTTTTTGCCAGGGCTGAGGTAAAACAATTCCCAATCAGACATTTTGTACAAAACTCTTGAGACCTACAGTGGGTATCCGGTTAGGGTCGGGAAATAGGGGGTTGTGTACCCGGGTAGTACATTTGGGCTTGTCCCAGCTCTAATGTGAAGTCCTGACACGCATAATGAGATTGGCTTCAATATTGCATCGAATCATTTGTTAACAGGGACAGCATGACAAATCAGTAGTCCCAGCAAGTTTGGCTCAAGTTGTTCAGGGGCCTCACTAGTTTGTTAGCTCAGATTTGTATCCCCCTAGCAGTACTTACTGGCCCTATGACAGAGACATTGGTCCCGATTGATTGGTCCAGTGGTTTCGTGGGATGTCTCTAACTGTGGTGAGGTGAATGGGGTTTAATATCACATTCAAGATTATTTCACTTATAATGAGCTATATAGTGACGTGCATGCATGTGTGTGTGTATACACAATATACTAACTCCAACCAGGAAAATCTTTGTCTATTCCCTCAATGCCGAGCACCAGGCAGGGTAACAACAAGTTCCAACTTTTAACGGCTCTAGGTGTGTCACGATCAGGGAATCTTACCACAGACCTTTGCTGTCTGGGCAAACCTCTATCCACTACACCACCAAGGCAGTTCACGTCAAAATGTGAAAAGTATGGTCTTACCACACCAAACAGAACCCTAAGACACACATAATCCCCCATGCAGTACATGTCCGAGAGCCATCAGGTACAGAGTTGAGTACAACACTTCAAGTACAACACTTCAAGTACAACACATCAAGTACAACACTTCAAGTACAACACATCAAGTACAACACTTCAAGTACAACACTTTAAGTACCTGACTGTACAAGTCCAGCTTGTACACCCTTCTTCAAGTCCGAGATGCGTAGACTTGCCTTGGCTGCTTCAGTCTAAAAAAAAGAAACCCAAAGTTTTGAAATGAAAGGAAGCTTAGAATAGATGCTAAATAAAAGCAACATGTATCGAGGCAATTTCAGCAAATGTAAATAAAATTCCCAAATTGGAATTAAAATATTAATTTTTTCAGGTTATCATATTTGTAAATAACATTAATTGAGCGACTGGGGATGATTGCATGTCAGTCTAATGTGGGAGGAAAGCCCGAAGTGAAGCAGGTCACACACATTTACCACTCAGATGAACACACACCGAAGATGGGTGGGTGAGTTGGGTTTAACACCGCTTTTTAACAGTATTCCAGTTATATCATGGCGTGTCAGCTTAATGTGGGAGGAAAGCCCGAAGTGATGCAGGTCTCAGAATGTTTATCACTTCAGTGAAACTCAAGAGCATGGGTATGGAGCTGACAAATCTAGAAACATAATTGGGTCAAACCCATGTTGAAAGGATTACGGCATGCCCAAGGGACACAACCCTGCACAACAAATAGTGAAACCAAGCCGACTGGGTCACCTGTGCCCACCTAATAACGTTAACACGTTGCAAGGTGACATGTATTTTCCTGCTAAGAGGGTTAGGCTAAAAAGAATTAGTCGGAAACTCATGAATGACCCTGTAGATAGTTTCTATTTGATCAGACAACATTCACAAGTAGTGAGTAAGTGAGTGAGTGTGTATGGTGTTCCAGGCTTTTAGCAATATTCCAGAAATATCACGGTGGGGGACACCAGACATGGGTTTCACACACTGTACCCATGTGGGGAATCTTCAGCCTAGGAAGCCTTTACCCACTAGGTCGTCGAGAGCCCACGATGGGGTCCTACAGTCAAGACATGACCCTACATCATATGCATTTGTCGATAGAAGTACAGTATTATATATCGAATATACAAATAAAGTTAAAATGCATCCTTCGTGCAAGCGCGTGAAACGTGTTTTCCGCAAGCAGAGTACAGCTTGTAGAAAACCCATACAGAAACAGACTATAGAAATCCAGCACATGCACACACCATGTCAACATGTCAGCTCGCTACTGTCAAAACATGGAGTGAACGGGTTACTGGTCTGTTATTACCTCGAGTTGTGGTAACAAAATATGACAAGTATGTGTATTGATAAGGAAAATATCTGGGAGTACAGCGATATCAACTTATCAGTCACAACCCTCGTGTTAACTTTTCAATCTAGTCTAAATAGGTTTTAGAAAGGTGGTGTTCTTGGACGTGATGTAGGGTCGTGTCTAGACTGTCGGCTCGGCTCTCGGCTAACCACTGAGGTTACCCCACCGCCCCTACACAATCAGTCAATATGTTACAGTTATTGTTGACACAGTTAAGCATGCAAACCTGCGCTGCATTGTGGAGGTCTGTGTAGAGTTTGGACGTCCTCAAGTCCTGAAGGAGATCCAGCACATATTGCTCTTGAAACTGTTCGACCATGATGTGACTGTTGTGTCACGGCATTCTGCACACAGTCGCACAGGCACACACTGCCAGAAACAAAACAAGTCGTATTTTTAAAACCAGAGCTATGTCATCATGATTCTTATTGTCCTGATTTTGCATTACAATATACCTAACAACTTGAACCATCATAATTATATCCCTCTCGGGTAAATATAATCCCATTTTTCTCTTGTGAAATATCGTGTTTTGAGGCAGGGTCATAACTGGAGGTGTCATCGTATTCAAACTATTCATGCATCCACATTTTGGAATAAAATAAACAAATTGGCTCTATTAGCTAAATATAACATCAAGCCATCCTACCGATGTACCGAGTCAAATGACAAGAAGATGCGTAGCGATGAGCTTGTGTACAATCTCCCTGGCAATGGAATACTTCCGGTAAGTGCGAGGGAGCATTCTCCCTCCACTGGCAGCAACTATTCATTCACTACAGAACTGTTAAATCAACATTTGTGCACATCACTACGTTTATGACTTAAAATAAATGTTAATGTCTGCATTGTTTTACTGATTTAATTCAAAGAAGGAACTGTACGTACTATTAAAAAATAACATAATGACCGCTCCCTGACAAACGCAGCAGTTCGTCAAAATCAACTTGTTTCGAGCAGTACGTCCGCTTTCAACAATCTTTTGGAGCCCTTTTGGCTTGGAACCGTTTGGGCACAGGACAGTTTTATCCCATTACCTATTTTAGAGACTGTTCTGAAAATAACATCTCATTTTAAAATTGAGACATATTTTAATTAAAAAAATAACTATTCTAGAAACATATGTTTGAGCTTTACGTACCTTTCCCTTGGGGACTGGTCCCAGGACTACCTGCCCAAAACAATTTATGTAACCTTTGTTCATGTCCTGCCAAATACACGCAACACTTTTTCCATGAACACCCCACACCCTCCGAAAAATCGATGACCAATATGCTTAATTCATAAGTTTTATATTTAAAAAATATAACGATTATATGTTTTCAAGGAGCACAAACAACAAAACAACAACAACAACAACAACAACAACAACAACAACAATAATATTGATATTAATATTAATATTAATTATATCTTTAACTTTATTACACTACACAAGGGGGTAGAGCCAACTTTATTACTTTTCTAAGATACCGAATTTAAGATTTGTTTGTTTGTTGTTTTACGCCGCACTCGATAGGATAGGATAGGATAGAATAAGTTTTATTCCATACTGAAAGGCCTCAGGCCCATAGTACAATTCTGTTTTCGGGAGTGGTTACAGATCCGTTTAACAGGTCATATTCTAATTAACATAGCATGATAAATGAACATTGATAGATTTTTTAGAGTATCTTTATCTGTTGTTGACATGATCGTTGTAAATCTTTGTATAGTGGGATGTACAGGCAGATCAATATATTTTCTTCTAAGGTGGTCGTATTTTGGACAAACTAACAGAAAATGAAACTCATCTTCAATCACATTTAAATCACATTGCTCACATATTCTCAATTCTATGTCTATGTTTCTATGCCTGCCTACTTCGATCCTAAGTCTATGAGAGCTGCATCTAAATTGTGCTAAACTTATTCTAAACCTTGTAAAGTTGATGTCAAACAAATAGTATTCTGGGGAAATTGTTGTCTTGAAAAGCTTGTAATAATTGCATTTTTCTGAACTTAAAACATGCGATGCCCATTTTTGCAAGTATATATCCTTAAGTCTTTGGCGTAAAGATACTAAAAATGAATCTGGATTGTTTGGTACACATTGATTACGCCAAACATACCCATAGCCGCAATCATTTAATAACGACTTTACATCATATACCCAATTGCGGCTTCCATGTTTTTCATACAATAACATCATATTGTAACATTTTCTAGGTAATCTATCAATAGGCATTTTAAGAATCTTGAACCAATACTTGAGAATTATAATATGTTGAAATATGTAAAGTGGTACACGCAGTAATATACCAGCTATATGACGACGCGGTCTGTAAATGATCGAGTCTGGACCAGACAATCGATCAAGTGACTGACATCATGGGCATCGATCTAAGCAATTGGGACATACGATGACATGCATCAACCAAGTCAGCGAGCCTGACCACCCGATCCCATTAGTCGCCTCTTACGACAAAGCATGGCCCGGATCGCTGAAGACCCCGAATTTAAGACTAACCTGAGACTATTGGAGATCGGTTTAAAGGTAAATCTGAAATAATCCACGAACAAGGTGAACCGACGGGCTGTTACACCTAATTGCATGTACCTCTTTCGTTAAGACACACTACGTTTTAAACATGATATAACATCACCAAAATATTTAATATATATAATGATTTAATGAGTCACCTATTTGTACCCCCTCATTGTGTGGTTATCCATAATCTCATGCAGCAATAAGTGAGACTTTTATTTAAGTTTTTATATTAATTTGCTTCATTTGAAATCACATCAATTTAATCGAAACATTCGACAGGTACATTGTGGGACCGAACGAACACATGTAAACATGCATAGTCAATGATCTGTGCCGCTGGTTATTGTGAGTTGAGGTATTTTTGTAATGAAAGTTATAACCACTAATGTGTACAGACTGCGGCAATGTGCAAGACATGAAACGGAGTGCTTACTGAGTTGATTGCATTACATGATACCGTAACCGACGTGAACCGTAACCAACGTGAACCGTAACCGATGGCTTGGGGCGTGAATTAGCGTCACCGTGTTACAGGGTGGCCCATTCTTGTGTCTAGGGACAGGCATGATGCGTGAGTGAGTGAGTCAGGTTTAACGTCGCTTTTAACAGTATTCCAGTTACATCGCGGCGTGTAAGCTTAATGTGGGAGGAAAGCCCGAAGTGATGCAGGTCTCAGACGTTTACCACTTCGGTGAAACCCACGAGCACAGATATGGTGCTGACAAACCTAGAAACATAATCGGGGCGAACCGGGATTCGAACCTACAATCATAGGTTTCTGGCATGCCCAAGGGACGCAACTGTGCACAGCGAATCGCGGCACCTTAGACGACTGGGCCCCCCGTGCCTCCGACAGACATGATGCCTCGGACAAGTGTGTGGCTGATGTTGCATGACACAGCGGTTTGACTTTTCTGGGGATAAAAGCGCGGAATGAGAGATGGTTGACATCATAATAAATAATCCATAATAATAATCCAGTTGTATCAAAGTGGCCTGGAACAGTCAAACGCGATCAGTCGTCACAGAACCTGATCACACTGTCCGCTGTATTCGATATTAACGACTTCAGTTCATGGCCAGACAGCTAGTCCAAAACATTTGCTTATATTTGATTTGAGATGAAACAAAAAAACAAAATTATGTATCTTAAATAAGTCATGATCAAATCAGCTGAAACAAGTTGAAGGTTGCATTTGTTTTTAAATGTAAACACACACACACACACACACACACACACACAAACACACACACAAACACACACACACACACACACACACACACAAAGCACGCACACACACACACAAAGCACACACACACACACACACACACATACACACACAAAGCACACACACAAAGCACACACAAAGCACACACACACACAAAGCACACACACACACAAAGCACACACTCCACCCAGTTGTAAGTACATTTCTCCTTTAAGTGTCCTTTTCATAATATAATCATGACGTATCCTGCCCAACCGGAAGCATCCTCCATAACACCTCATTATAGTATTAAATGCTCATTCAACGCCTCATTTGTATCGTACGTAAAATCTCCAATTTCGAACACATTCCGTGTGAACTTTGTCGCTTGTTATGAGAGAAGTACAAGCACTTCAACCGTTTCGATATAGTGAGGTGAGGTTTGAATAGGGTCTGACGTCGCGTCGATCAAGGTTATTTCTCTTATAAAGAGACCTGCAAGCTTGTGTCTGTGTGGCTGCTTCTACTAGTTATAATTAATATAGCGGGTATATGTTTGGACTGGTGTATAGTGTGCGTGCGTTCTTACTAGTCCAAACATATGCCGGTTTTAGAGTGCTTGTCCACTGAGGTATTTTTTAGGCTTATCTAATACCCCACTCAGACGCGCTATTCTGATTCCTAACCGATGAGTCCTTTAAATTTTGTCCATAATGCCGAGAGCCAGATAGGGTCAGAATAGGTACCTTATTTTAACGCCGTTTGGTATGACGCGGTTGGGAGTCGAACCACTGGCCTTCCGCTCTCCGGACGGACACTTTGTCAACTAGACCACAGGGGCGTATTATTTATACTAAATTTCTACCTGTTTTAACGTCATAGAAAAAAAAAATTTCATCTTAAACATTGCTCAGATCTACGTATTCCAAGATATATTATGTCTTCAGCTTTTCTTTTAAATAAAGAATTAACAATTTTTTTAAATTGTGTATGAAAACAGGAACATTGTCTTGCCTGTACTATCCGAAAAATCGATGACCAATATGCTTAATTCATAAGTTTTATATTTAAAAAATATAACGATTATATGTTTTCAAGCAGCACACACAACAAAACAACAACAACAACAATAATATTAATATTGATATTAATTATATCTTTAACTTTATTACACTACACAAGGGAGTAGAGCCAACGTTATTACTTTTCTAAGATACCGAATTTAAGATTTGTTTGTTTGTTGTTTTACGCCGCACTCATTCATATACCAGCTATATGACGGCGGTCTGTAAATAATCGAGTCTGGACCAGACAATCCAGTGATTAATATCATGAGCATCGATCCACGCAATTGGGATCAATGACATGCATTAACCAAGTCACCGAGCCTGACCACCCGCTCCCGTTAGTCGCCTTTTACGACAAGCATAGTCACCTTTTACGGCAAGCATGGGTTGCTAAAGACCTATTCTACCCCGGAAACTTCACGGGTCCCTAACCTTTGGGCATGATATTCTTAACCTTTGGGCATGATATTCTTAACCTTTGGGCCTCATGTCATTACCGTCTTAGCACTAATTTAAGACATGCTTATCTCTACTTCGTTCTTTTGCGGATGAGGCTGTTGATACTGATAAACGAAAGCGCCTGTTGGAGTCTTGAAATCCCCACAAGAGGTTGTCAAGAGGGTTTTGTGATACTTTTGTGCTACTCAAAACATGTTATTTCACTTATGTTACCTAACATTGTTGATCACAAATATATATGATTCATGTATTGGTGCCTAATTTACTGAATTCCTTTAATGTTAGTCATCTCTATGGGGAAGTTATGAGTGAATGAATATGTCGCAATTTCAACAAGCCTCTTGCTTACTTACTCACGGTCGAAGAAGAAATACATCTTCAGTCTGTACAGTCTCAATACATGATTTCACATTCACTATATACAGTATATATTTAGTACCTCTGCATGCACTAGATGAAACGAAGATTCCCGGAACCATATTTGCAATATCCCAGCCATTATTGGTGGTGGCCTGAGTCTTTGCCTGGAAACAGTGATTGATATTATGAGCAATGTTCCAAGCCGTTGAGGTACAATTCAGTTAGGCAGAACACTGGGTATATTGTTGCTTGGGCAACTTTTCAGATCAATATGACAACAGAAGGAAGTAACTGACAACTGATTTTCATGGTAATACATTCCTGCTGAGACAGGATTCATGTTCAGTATCATACCAATGTATTGTGTCTAGCAAAATCATCTGATCGGACACTTTTGTCTGGTATCATTGATAATATTTAGTTTGAGATGAAGCTGTTTTCAAATTATACGAATTGGAGCAATTGAATATTTCACTATTATATCAGATTCAGTGTTTCATTAGGTATGAATTAAGAAGCTGTACATCTTTAACAACATTTAATGTTATATTTCAGTGTGCACGGAGAAGTTCAAAGTGTGGAACTATAATTTTCCGTTAGGCATGAGCATATTGTTAAGGCATTAATAGAACACAATCACATAAGTGTGTACTTGTACTTAAATATTGCAGGTCTAACTCCACACAATTAGACTATTGCCTGCTTGGCATCTTATGAATATTCCAATTATGTGTGTCCATGCAATTGTCATCCGATGCCATTCCCGTAACTCAAGGCCAATGAAATGTTCTAGTTGTTCATTGTACTATAACTGACTCTTATGATTCTTTCATTAGACACTCATACTGTCCATAACACGTAGGCCTTGGGTGTGATCTCATGTTACCTTAAACATGAGTAAGGTACAGAGGTTTGTCATATCTACCATACATGTCGTGATGCTCATTTTTGTGGCTGAAAAGGTTTAATAATTCGATGTTAACACTGCGTCAGATATCGGTTACGTATTATAAATGACTAAACCTCAATATCAACAGCTTTAATGTCGCAGATGATTAGTAACAGTTGATCATGACTGCCCGTGCCCATCGCATGAGAGTATTAATTATTAAACAGCAATAGACATATTGATCATTCATCCAAGTGTCTTTGTTTTGTATGCTACACTATCTAAAATGTTGCCTCCCTCTTATACCGTGGGCATAAAATGAACAAAGCAAAATCAATGTGCATATTTATTTAATCCTAGCACCATGAGTCAAATGGAACCGATAGTTATCATCACAATGATGAAAGACATGACGATGGACCAAAAAAAACAACTAACAAAGGGAGTTATGGTTACCAATCAATTTGTTGTGCAATACCCAAGTAACATGATGTGTTAGACTTTTAAGGTGGTATTTTGACCAGGGTGAAAATCGGTTGTTGTAATTCATATTCGAACAGTAACAGGTAATGGAATAGTTGTATATGATTTGTCTGAAGATGGACCAGGATCCGTTTGGTTAGTTTGGCATAGTCTTCCTTCTTGACACAAAATACCGACACACTTATGCATGTTGGGGTAGATTTGCATATTCCTGCCAGGGATCCGTGTACATTGCTATACACATTGTGACACACTCAGTTTGGTACAGCTTCGATAATATACATTTTTATTGTATGTACGTAGGTAGATACAGGTACAGATTAGACATACTGGTGTTAATGCTCTTGGTCCCGTTCCACAAAGCGATCTTAGCGCTACGACTGTCATAAGTCTATATTAAAGTATGGGAGTTACGATCGTCTTATTGCTAAGATCGCTTTGTGGAACGGGACCTAGAGCGCCAAGCCTAACCCAAGCTGGGCTATAGGTGATCCCTGAGACCTTACATTTGTGTCGTCTCTGAGCCAGGGCTTCATTGGAAAAGAGGAAACAGAATTAAAATAAACATGTTCTGTCCAAGCCCGCTGTCATTCAAAGTCGTACATATAAGCACTCTTCTCAATGTTGAGGGGCCACGGGTGGCCCAGTCGTCTAAGGCGCCGCGATTCGCTGTGCAAGAGTTAAGTCCCTTTGGCACGCCAGAAACCTATGATTGGGGGTTCGAATCCCGGTTCGCCCCGATTATGTTTCTAGGTTTGTCAGCACCATACCTGTGCTCGTGGGTTTCAGCGAAGTGGTAAACGTCTGAGACCTGCATCACTTCGGGCTTTCCTCCCACATTAAGTTGACACGCCGTGATATAACTGGAATACTGTTAAAAGCGACGCTAAACCAAACTCACTCACTCACTCACTCACTCTTTATGTTGTGTTCTGTATATGGTTGGTTTGGTTTGGTAGAGTGGTTTGCGTTTCTTGTGGGATCCTGACGTTGCCAAGAAGTTGTTTAACTATTTACGTTTCTCGTCCCCTGACCGCATACAGTTACATATGTGTTTTATACTTTAGTCACTCAGTAGTGAGTTTAGCAATATTCCAGCAATATCACGGCGGGGGACACCAGAAATGGGCTTCACACATTGTATTCGAACCAGGTCATTCAAAGTCTGGCTGCCCTAAATGAAATGTTTGCAGTTGTCCCAACTGACAAACATAACCAATACATGTAGGCATCCTTACATTAATTGTGTGATACGTGGTGCCTTGTCAATGCCACATAGAAGACCAGTATATGAACTGAGGACGAAATATTCCAAAAACCATGCATTGGTATTATCAACGTTTCACTTGACTCTTAGACCTGAAGACATGCCTATTCCTCGTTTGTACTGATTCCAAAGCTCCACATAAATCTATTAAAAAAGAGATATATTACTGGTCCAGCAAATGTACCACCAAACACCTGTCTCAAAGATTACAGTTATCTAAAATACCATCAAGGAAGGTCATTCTTATAGTCACAGAATATATGAGACAAGTGAAAAAAAATACTATGTGGGTTCTCAAAAACTCAAAGGATTTGCTTGACTTTTCACGATCTCAGAAAAGAAATGAGGTTCAAGTCTCTCAAAACATTTTTTTGAACTTTGTACACCGTTATCCCACTTGACAAACTTAAGGACAATCTTCTCATTCCCTGGTCATGGGGATTTTGTTTCAAAACGTGGTGGCCATAGATAGAGTTACATTTCTAACAATGTGTGAGGTGCTGGATTTCCTCATTGATAACATTCGTGTTAGATTTAGACATTTAGACAAGAAGTAGAAATCACCATGGTCACAAATTGCGCTCCCCTTCTTGCTGATCCGCATGATCATATTCTTTATGCATATGCATCGGACTGTCTGCTCGGATTGGCGTAGTTAAAACAAGGTAATTTGGCCCAGACGTTTAACTTAAGCATCAGGTACATAAATTATATCAATAATAGTCAAATAGACAAATCCCTTCCACTAGTTCACCCATCTAAACAAGAAATAAAGGAGACCTGTGAGACCGCCTCATCCATTTCGTATTCAAATCTATGCATAAAGATTCATAAAGTGACAAAACACTCGCCACAAGACTGTATGACAACAACAATAAGAAAGAACTTTCCAATAGCCAACTTTCCTTTCATGTCGAGCAATATTCAACCAGCCCCAGCCTTTGGTGTTTACCTTTAACAACTCATTCTGCCAAGATTTCAATCAGCGTCATGCGACAGTCGCTCAAAAGTTGTTTGATTAAAGATACAACATTCAAGTGAGTGAGTGAGTGAGTGAGTATGGTTTCACGCCGCTTTTAGCAATATTCCAACAATATCATGGCGGGGGACACCAGAAATGGGCTTCACACATTGTACCCATGTTGGGAATCGAACCCGGGTCTTCGGCGTGACGAGCAAACGCTTTAACCACTAGGCTACCCGACCGCCCCTACAACATCCAAGACCTCAGTAGAGCTTTGAAAACGTTTTTGTGGCTGGCATATTTTCAACGTTGACATATCAGTGACAAACATGATTTCCGATGCAATCTCCTTATTGGACTTGTGACATATGGTCCCGTACTATTTCACGTGTCTTTGAATATGTTTCTAGCTGGTGTCACCGGTGTGGCAGGATACACCACACAAGCACCTGGTATCACCAGATAGGCTCATAAACACATGCCCATTCAGTCGGAATCAATGGGGTCTGCTTTTGAAAGAGATTCCTTATGAAAATGGAAAGGTTTCTTTGTGAGGCATTTATAAGTTGAGTGAGTGAGTGAGTTGGGTTTAACGCCCGCTTTTAACAGTATTCCAGTTATATTGCGGCGTGTCAGCTTAATGTGGGAGAAAAGCCCAATATGATGCAGGTCTCAGACGTTTACCACTTCGGTGAGACCCACGAGCACGGGTATGGTGCTGACAAACCTAGAAACATAATCGGGGTGAACCGGGATTCGAACCCCCAACATAGGTTTCTGGCGTGCCCAAGGGTCGCAACTCTGCACAGCGAATCGCGGCACCTTAGACGACTGGGCCACCGTGCCCCCTTAGAAGTTGAAGTACCAAGTTAAGATATGATCTACCTACACCGAAACGTCGCTCCTAATTGTAATAAAGAAGTCCTTCATCCACATATCTTATCCTTATTTAATATGGAAAAGGTTTTGTCGCTTTTATTTACTTAATTGTATTTTTATTCGGAAAGCTGTTGTTATCATTTGCTTGCGCAAGTACCGGTGAGTGACAGTTACGTCTGATACTATTCCGATATCGAACGTATACAGATCCAATTGGTCCTGGTTATCGGTAGAAATTAATAGATGAATCGATGTTTAGCTTAATCATAGATCGATTCATAAGAGGTATCAAATGGAATTAGATTTTTACAAGTCAGGATCAACCATTCGTTTGTGTCATGATATGATTGTTTGTTTTATTATTTACGTTTTCATATTATTGCAATGTACCTATTGCCCGTGTATAAAGTACTGCCATATGATTCATCCATCAAGTTTTTTATATATGTGCGGCCTCACATACACCATTGTCACAGTTTAGGCAGTGTTATATTAATATCGTATTAAATTCATATCGAATTTGTGGGTTAATATTTGGTACCGCAGAGGTACGTTTGTCAACTGGAGAATATGGTCCTTAGTTCAGCTACACCAAAACAGATACTACGGCCGCCGGTCAAATATAAAACATATCATTACACAGCAACGCATTTTTTATCAGCAAATATTCAGCAAATAATCCACTCATGAATTTCGAATAATTCGCGGGTATATAGTCAAAGGCAAAATGTATATTCTTACGTCAAACATTTAGTCAAAAGCTACATGTAGTAAGGCCCGTGAAGATTCTGGGGTAGAGTAGGTCTTCAGCAACCCATGCTTGCCGTAAAAGGTGACTATGCTTGTCGTAAGAGGTGACTAACGGGATCGGTTGGTCAGGCGCGCTGACTTGGTTGATGCATGTCATCGATCCCAATTGCGTGGATCGGTGCTCATCATATCGAGCACTGGATTATGTACAGACCGCCGTCATATAGCTGGAATAATGTTGAGTGCGGCGTTAAACAACAAACCGACAACAAACAACAACATGTAGTAAGGGACATACTGTGCCACAAGTTCACAACATTTCACTCTCTTAAACCAACTTGGCTATCTCATATGAGCACGAATCACCAGGGACATCTTTTGCCCTGCAAGACTCACGTTGTCTAGGATGGAAATACTACCAAACCCTGTAACATTTGAAAGTGTACTGAAATTTAGCGTCCACCATTATTGTTGGAAATCTGCAAGTCAATATCATATGTTGAATCCGGCCTCCTAAATGTCAATCAGGTTATGTGAAATTCGCAAATCGTCCTGTGGTACGTCAGTCATGATACAGAAAAGGACAAGAGGCGTTGAAATGACGGTTGTTGGATATGTATTGTATGTCGATTAGTCAATATCGCCCACCTGATTATAATGAGTCAACGGGACATATATGTAACATTTGATTCTAACACATTTTCAGTCTGCCAGGTATGGGAAATATGCTCTATTGTTGCATCGATTGGTACTCTCCAAACAGGCATTCTCATAGCCAACAGTGGTGTGAAGTATAGTCAAGACGTAACTCGCTTGGCTTCTGTCAAGGTAAGGAAATATCTTAATAATGTGGGAACACATAGCGAATTCCTTCTTATTGTGCAGTAGGTAATATATTACTTGTTTGGAAATGTCAATAGGCACAGCGTTTTATTAAATGTTTGATTGAGAAATGTGACTTTTGTCTTTGACTAAATGTTTGATTGAAGAACATGAATTTTGTATTTGACAAAATGTTTTGAATGAAGAAGATGAGGTTTGTCTTTGGCTATATGTTTAGTTGAAGAATATGCATTCTGGCCTTGTCGCCTTTGAAGATCTGTGTAATCTGGTATCTGTAAACTCTTTTAGAACACGGAATATTTTATTGATTTGTGTAATATTCTTCATGATATGTAAATAACTGAACAAAGTTGAATATCTTTACAAGTAACAATTCACGAAATTGTTTACTTTGAATAACGTTATTACGTCAGATTAACATTATATGTGTACGTCCGTCTGTGATAATAATCAACATATTCTAATAATTAAGACAAAAAATCAAATTACTCCAAGGCCCGATTCGTTTTGTGATTGATGTAAACCTTTATAGAATATTTTGACTGCATTTCTTAACACACATTATCCCATTCTCATTGTTAAATCCATCACCATGTTTGGGTTAAATATGAATGTATGTACCGAGGATAATTGGCAGTGAATACGTTTGCTTCCATACATTACGAATTTGTTTCCTCTGAAAATGTGTTTAAAAAGGAACAAAATATGCTTTTAAATATTTTTACAAGTCCGAACGTCGCCCATTCATATATGTCTATGACACTGACCAGACGGTTGCATCCAGGGTATGACCAACTGAAGGGCTTATAACGATTTCACAATTAATAGGTTCTTTATGACTTGGATAAGACTATGTGAAAGTATGTGACGTACAACAGTTGCTGCAAATGATAATAATATGTTGAACCAAACTCTGGTTAGGGAAGGAAACCTACGAATATGAATTTCTCCCCTCTTCAATGTGAAATTAGACAAAGAATTCATCATCAATGTTTCATCTTTCAGATGAGGTCACTCTTGTTGGTTCTCCTGCTGTGTGCAGGTAAGTTAGTGTTTCCTTTTCTGATAAATGGACAGCACATATATCAGATCCTTATACATAGAGATTATTGTACGTGCATGTGTGTCAAACTGATTTTACAAAACCCGTGTCAGAATTCTCGTATTTTCCGATTGAGAGCGAGAGTAATACATGAATTCTTACACGAGTTTCGTAAAATCAGGATATCACACATGCAAATGTTGAAATTCCTTATTACCCATTATATCTTAAATGTTTTTAGTTCTCCTTTACAAAAATGAACTGATCACGACCGCTGTCTTCGAAAACCACAACTGTCGAATGACGCCCACAAACTTCAGCTATGACATGGTTTCTGGTATGACGTCTTTCCGACCTTACGTCACAATAAGATTGGAATGACGTCAACAATACACTCGGATTGACGTAAACAATAAACTGACGCGCAGTCATGTGATATTTGCACAAGTTCAAATAGTATTTTTATGATTTCGATTATTACTAAGCCAAGGCTCGCTAAAAACAATGTATATTCCTAATACAGGATATTCACCATCGCGTGATTACCTCTTAATCATATAAAGCTATTCTTAAATCTGTCGTAAAAAGCTGTCCTCATCTCTCACAGACATTACGTAAACATTTGCAAGTTTCCTGTAATGTGTGCATTAATATATAAAAGATCAGTGTTGTGTCAGTCGGACACTGACAACAGTCAATACAGTTCCAACTGAAATCTGTTTCCTAGACAATGGCGTAACAACACCTTGGCAAAAAACAATTGCCTGCGCATACACTTTCTACTTGCCTTTCCAGGCAGTCCATCGGTCTGCCCGTTAGGGTAACCGTCCTTTATGAAAGGGAAGCTACTCTAACCCTAATCGATGAGACGTCACGTTTGCTTTGAGTCTGCCTATTACCGTCATAACGTTGGAAAGTTAATAGTCTGATGTACACACAGCGACAAATTGAAACAATGTAACAATTCGGACATATTTCAAGTGTTTAGTATTGTGGGAAAAGCCAATGAAAAGCCGTAGAGGTGGTTCAGATTTGGAAACCGATTCCGCCAGGCTAGTGTCCTCACTAAACTGTTTCTCAGTTCATATCCCCAAAGTTGTCAAAACTTGTAAAATGCCCCTGCTGCATCCCATTTAGATAATGATTTTCAGTATCATTGAGTTTTGTTCAGATAGTGATGACAATTATCCCAGACGTTTATCCAACTTCCCGATGGCTAATTCTGACTCGCTCGCCGACTGACAAGGGCTGCATCATGTTTGTTTGTAAACACTGAAGTTAGCCCCTGGAGATACTCTGTCGCAGTTTAGTATGGCTAGTCTGCTCAAGCTCAGTTTACTGCCTCGAGGCCACAAGTTGTATCCCGTAATGCCGAGCGCCTGGCAGAGTAACAACAAGTACCATCTTTTAACGTCTTTTGGTATGACGGGGTCTGGTGTTTTGGTAGAAATTAGGAGACTCAGTGTAATAACAATAGACAAAATAGATAAGGTATGTTTCGTTCATGCTGTGGTAATGCAAGTTCAGTCGTCTATAGCGCCGCTATTCGCACTTCAGAGTTGCGTCCGTTGGGCACACAAGAAAGCTATGAATGCAGGTTCGAATCCAAGTTATGCTGTTAGCTTTGTCATCACTATACCCAAGTAGGCTAGGTTCACCAAAATAGTAAACGTCTGAGACCTGCATCACTTCGGACTTTCCTCCCACATTAAGCTGAGTTGCCGTGATATACTAGTAACTGGAGAACTGTTATGAGTGGCGGAAAACCAAACTCACTCACTCATTATCAACCATCCACGCTTTTGTCAGGATCAGGCATGTAACCGAGACTGACTTTCTGATCCTTCTCATCAGTTCTTACAACAAAGATGCTACACTAGCTGGCTATTCTCCATCCCCGAGGGGTCAGACAACACCACGTAATTTGTCACAATGACAGTCATAAAAGTTTAAAAAAAATTAAATGACACCTGGTTTCTGCAATGTTGTAAATATGAACGTTACGATGTTTGGACAGCCAGGCTTGAGAAACTGATAGCGTTGATAGTTCACGAGTAACACAGCACGAGTATTTCATCACCAAATACATAATAATTGATTTTATTCACGAAATAAGATAGGGTTGGGTGATATGGGGTTTCACGTCGTGTTATACTTGGACACATTATACTTACTCTGTGCCGGTACTTTGTTTCATATCCGTAAAACCGCCGTACACAAGTGCCGTACAAAATTATACTTTATCTTTTGGTATGACGCGGCCTTCATGTGTTTTCGTTGTATATCATATTGTTACGTTTCTTCATTCAGATGACTGCCACTGAATGTGTTTTTGTTTATTGCTATAAAGAAACGAATACACTCTTTAGACAACGTTTACATATTTATGAAGTCACTGTGTATAATATTATTCATGATAAATAAATAGATTGTCGACCGGTTCATCTTGCATTTAACTAATCCAGCTGTTCCTTTCCAAATTTGATAACATCTGGCCCGTCCGCCCACTAACCATCCAATCACTTACCCAACCCACTCTCAAACCCACCTATGTATCAAATGTTGACGTCTTGTTTTCATTGCTCCAACCAAGACACTTACAAGAATATTTCGCAATATTTAACCGGTTTTGCTTGTTTGTCTTCAGGTGCTTCAGCGATGCCAAAGGGACGACTATTCGTTGCAGCGTTCTTTGAACAACCATACCAAGCTCGAGCCTTTCCTGACATGTTCTTTGTGATTCTATCTGAGTTCAATGCCACTGTTCACGTTGAGAGTGGATTCGGTATTTCAGAAGATTTACACACCCAAGGCATGGTAGACTACAGGTACAAAGTTAATGAAAGTTTTTATTACCAAGCAAACCTACAGGTGACGGACATGTCATTCTACTTTACATCCACTGAGGAAATAACCTTGTTCTGTTACCACGTACTTGTTAATAAAGGAGAAGGATACCTTGCCTTGCCGATTGAGACTTTATCCACGGAATACATTGTAGTGACACACATTGATAATCACACAACTCCTGACCCTGAACTTCCCTACACAAAGAAGACACAGACTGCTTTCCTCATCATCGCTACGGAGGACAATACCCAGGTGAACATCAGTCTTAAGATACAAGGACCCCTAATGACAGGTGGGTGTGGCAGTGGGACATTCTTCAATGGGGAGAGCAGAACATTTACACTCAACAAGTATCAGACAGTTGGCGCCTACTGTGCAGAGGACATTACTGGAACACTGATCACCAGTGACAAACCTGTGGCTGTGATTAGTGGGCATAACATGAAGTATACTCCTAGCGTTAAAGATGGCATGCAAGAAATGTTGCTGCCTGTGAAGTCATTTGGGAGAAGCTTTTACTTGCCAGTACCACCACCAAGTACTGGTGGTGCTATATACAGAGTTGTTGGATCAAAAGCGTCGACCTCCGTACGCTCCCCGTCCGTCAGTGGCATATCTTTCTCCGTGGGTGCACGGGAGTCTCATGACATAACTGTTAACTCTACCACAGGTCCAGTGTACATTGAAGCCGACAAACCAGTTCTTGTTGTGCAGATGACTTTAACGACACCGTCACTGGCAATAGTTCCACCGACTAGTCTATACTCCAGCTCTTATGACATTGGAAAACCCGTTCTTCATCCGACATTTGACCTGAAGAAGATGTATATAACAGTCATTGTTCCCACTGACCAGGTTCTCGGAATACGACCACAGATATTTCCCCAATTCAAAGTTATTAAAGGCAGCTGTTTCTCAGAGGCATCAGTGGAGTTGAAATCACCAGGATTCTACCGCCTGACCCACGTAGATGATGTTCCATTTGGAGCTATGATGTACATGTTTCCGTTTGTGGACAATCAGTGTGTATATACCCATCCAGCCGGAATGAATCTGACAAATGTTGTTGGTAAGTACAGTATCAACGTTCACAATTGCTACCTGTCCATTATCAAGTTATCATTTTAACCTGTCAGTTAACGTTGACAACTGTAACTGCAAACACTGAGAGTATATAAAAGAAAATGTTTTCACATTACAATAATAAGTTGTCGTACCCATACATCACAAAGCTTGTTTTGAGTTAGTGTTTGTTTGTTATTTTGTTTGTTGACGTCGCACTCAGCAATATTCAAACTATATGACTGGGGTCTGTGGTTACATGGGTCTGAACCAGATATTCCAGTGATTGACATCAATGAACATTGAAGCCAGAATTCAATATAGCTTGTGAATGTGGCTAAGTCTTAATTAGACCATAGCCTTTGGGTCATATTACAAGTAACAAGGATTCCAATTTAGAAACCTCAAGTGTGTGATCAATCGGTTTCATTGGACATATTGAAATATAGAATAGGTTCACATTGGCATCGTTTTTAAAGCGATTATGACATAACATGTAGAACTCGGATGTTCATTTCAAGCTAACATTGTAGCGGGACATATACCTTGCTACCGATCTAGCCTCTTTAAATTCTATGTTTTTATTGCATCTTTACACGCTTTAATTTAATATGAGGTCTATGCCCTGAGTGAACAAATGTTCAATTTGCCCGACGTTTATATTGATATTAAATCCGTTTTATATGAAGCAAGTGTAATATTCTATTTACAATAACTTATTTAATTTGAAAAGGAAACAACGAAAGCAAGCAGTTTCATTACCCTCTATATTGCACCTAGAAAGGTCAAGGTCAAAAAAGTTAACTACGGCCTTGAAAACTGTACGTGTTTTGCAAATTTTAAAGCCAAACTAGTGTTTTTAACAATGTAGTAACAATTAACATAATTAAGAAACGCTATTTTAACAGCACAAATGATCGTAATCTCTCATTAATTTCGCCTTAGAGCTTCTAGCCTACACATACACGACACATTCAGTTGAGAGGTCACGGAGTGCATCAACTGAAATGGCAACACAGTCAAGGCTAACGACAAACCGTACTTCAAGCGCGAAACACTTTGACGAAGTGCACTGTTGGATATGTTTCAAGTATAGTTCACTGAATGTTTCAGCAGATGTTTCAGTGGATGTTTCACTGGATGTTTCCTGTGGCTCGTTCCTTCGTTTTATTTAGTTTGCGTTGAAACCAAGGCGTTCAAAATGTCTAACGCTGCCAACCCTGCCGGTGATCTGAGGTGGCGTGAGATTTAATGTCGCGTCAGTGCGTTTATATACGTTAAGATTGTGTATGTATGTGCGTGTGTGCGAGGCATCTTGTGATTGTTTTTGAGGATTTCAGCATATTCATATGCTTGCGGGATATAACTGGTTAATGATAGCTTTGACATGTTTATTTGTTTGTAATTATCTTCTTTATATCAAACAATTTTTAGAGAATTCTTGTATCGACTCGTCACGCCGACCTCTTAATAATCTTATGAGCAACACGTGTGTCCACGGGAGCGTAGTCTAGTTCATCGCCATGACCTGCACGTGCACTAAATGCGTACACCCTCTCTACCTGTAACAAACTAAATATGTTTGCCCAAATTCTGTGCACCGCCTACTTGTCTCAAACGCGTTTTGTGAGTTGGCTCAACTTATCCTGGATTACCGGTAGTTTAGTGCAAATGTAACTTGCTGCCCAGACTATGTGTTTAGTGTTCATAAATGATCATGCCCACCAAAACAAATCTGTAGGGAACTTGAAGCCGCAATTATAGGCCCAGTACGGCAGTATCAGAAACGTTAACGTAAAACAGCACGTATTGCTCTTTTGTTATCTGCAGAACAATTTAGGGAATAACTTAGTTATTAGTAATGTCCGTTATGTTCTATTTTTTATATATTATAATTTATGTACTGCACGTATCCAGGCACTAGTACTGTCGTTTTATATGTCCCTCGGACAGTGGATCCCTTTTCATTCAAGTTATCATTCTCAACTCCCTGGGGAGTATACAACCCAAGCTGCCTACTGGCACTAGAGGGTTTTTACATCCACCTCGCATGGTACCCATTCCCTGCTGGGTGGACAGAGTCACATTTGAACTAAGTCACTTTCCCAGGGTGACATCTCACGTATTGACACTTGTGTGTCGGGTGTATGAACGTATTCCTGTTTCCACCATCTGGTCATCTACCGGCAAGTGGGTTCTTTTGAGTACACAGGGCGAATGTACTGTACACCAGGGGCCAATAATCCTACTGTGTAGACTCATCCCAAATTCTTCGGCCATTCTAAACTGGCAAACGTTCATTCAGTGAAATAGACAATCAGAATAATATGCTACTCAATAAGATAATATTATTGATTTTCTTCTAAAGGGTAACACCCATCTCACTCACTGACTCTAAAATACTTCAACATTTTATTGTGAAAATTATTCAGTTTGAATTACTTTGTTTGGTTGCATGTCAACAAAACTGTGTTCGTGTGATCGAAATATGAACAAATGAATATCCATGTAGCGAAAGCAGTTCACGATCAGCCAGTCAAAAGCGAAGAATGACTGAAATGTGATATGTGAATATATTGTAATACTATGTGATATAGGCCGCTGGCTTACACACGTTTGTAAATAAAGCCTGCTGATAGTGCACGCTGTACAAATATCAGAAATATGTGCAACGACATGACTTACCCCTTGTGTAATAATTTATGTTATTACATATCCTGCTTAATGTTGTTAAACGCTTAACGAATGATACAGTCAAAGTCGACAAAATTCTGCATTCAAAGTTCTTATATTACACAGCTAATACAAAGGATTATTCTGCACCCTTTGGTTTATTTATTTCAGATAAAACCGCGTGCCCCGCCTCGACAGTGTGTTCGGATGGTACTCCGTATCCTTGCTCGTGTACTTCAGGATATTTTGAATACCAGTGTAGTGACAGTAAGTGTTTTCACATTGTCACTGAATATATTTGTTCGTGATCCAATATTTACAGGTTTTATCATAACAAATCATGAATTAACATCACTATCAAGAAGACAAAAACCTTTAAATGCCAGATTAAACTAAAACGTCTTGACAGTCACTTATCAATTATTTCTTGCTGAACTCAACACACAATGTGAGACACGCATGTGATACTACGTCAGGTACTGTGTTATGTGTTCATGGTGAATGGGGTCGCGGTTTGTGCTTCTTAGTGTGATATCATATTTGTTTGTCATTGTCAATTGGATGAAATATATCACCTCTTAATATCACTATCTCGTTTTCGTCATTATGCATACCTTGAATACCAGTGTAGTGACAGTACGTGTTTGCACCTTGACGCTGGGTACATTAATTTTCCTTCCTTTTGAAATATATGCAGATATTCTTACAACATAAGGTGGCATTACTGTAGACGATTCCCTTTGAATTTTAGATCGAATCACGTTTTCATAGATTATTTATTGTTAACTTATAATAATTACTCACGAAACTCCACACCAAATATGTGAGCCGAACATATGAAACTACATCATCTGCTGTGTAATGTGTTCATGATGCCAGAGATCGTTGTTTGTGCTTCTTGGTGTGATGTCATATTGTGTTTGTCATTGTTAATTGAGCGAACTATATCCCTTATGTCCTCTTGATATCACCATTATTTTCCTTTTCGTGATTTTGTATGCTGTGAATCTTTCCTTCACTTGTGTAATACTTTCCTTTGTTCAAGCTTCAGGCGGCTGCGCCGTGGACCCCTGCCAGTACACCAGTGGCTGTACTGATCTGAAGAGCCTCTACCAATGTGGCTGTGTCAATGGAACGGGAGGAGCCCATTGTGAGACCGGTAAGTAGCTGGTGTCTATGATTTGTTTGTTTGTGGTTTTATAACGCCGCACTCAGCAATATTCCAGCTATATGACGGCGGTCTGTCAATAATCGAGTCTGGACCAGATAATCCTGTGATTGACATCATGAGCATCGATCTACGCAATTGGGATACGATGACATGCATCAAGCAAATCAGCGAGCCTGAGTACCCGTTGCCGTCAGTCGTCTCTTATGACAAGCATTGAAGACCAATACTCTACCCGGATCTTCACGGGTCCGGTATCTATGATGTAGGTCATGAATTAAGGATGCACGCTGGTCTCTGTTTAACTTTTTCTAAGACGAGTATTTATGTTTAATAAACACATTATGTTATCTGACTGTCCAATGACAAATGATGGGGATAAATCTACATTCTTTTGCCGTAGGTGCTCCTGCCGACTACCACGCCGTTTGCACACTTTATCATACAAGCATAATATAAAACCTATATGATTAATGATATGTTACTTTTTAAAATGCTCCAACTGGGGCCGGGGATCGAACCCCGGACCTCCCGCTCTCCAGGCGGACGCGTTGCCACTAGACCACGGAGTCGGTCACATCATGTACCGAGATGAAAATGGAGTGACGTCAGACACTTCATATCATAACATCCTGTGCAGCTGTATCATAGATAAGGTCCCCCTATGATGTGTGTCACCGCCACGCCTGTGTTCCGTGTGTTGGCAAAATGGCAATAGAACATAAAATAAACAAAGGGATGGAATAATACATACGCTTTGATCTCATCCTTAGCGGCTAATGTGGATGTAGTCAGGTCTACAAGTTACGTTAAAACATGCTTTTCATTTTACCAGACATGAAACGTTTGCAGTTGTTCCCACTGACGAGACTTCAAATAACATAGCATCTGTTTTGTTTCGAATAAAATCTACAGATATCGAGCCTGCTTCACTGAAACCCCAACATTCATATATTATACTGTGCTACGGATTGAGAAATATGGTGAGATTAGTAAAGTGGTTACCGCTTCTCGGCCTTTTCCTGTCATCAACTTCAGCAACAAACGGCCAATTCGGATTATGCATCCATGTCAAATACACGTGAATGTTTCAGTATCAGGCCGCCCATGTCAAATGTGTAGTTATTCGTGCAAGACAATTTATATTTAGTCTGCAAAAAAGTGTGTATTGCCGACTGTTTTTACCGACTTTTTGTCATTGCGCATTCACTTGGGGCTTGAGACGAAACCACAGTGCAGATTGCCATCCTCTTTTTGATGATGATTCACAAATTTAAACATATTTTAATCCATGCTATGGAAAGACAGCTTTGATCGAAAATATCAATGTGGTCATGATAAACGTAAACATTGAAATTACCAACTCCGAAAATATCGCCAGAGCGTTATCACATCATAGGTGTGCCTGATTTCTTGTTTACATGTTGTCTTATAACTGTTGCATTTTTTATATGAAATGACCAAGAGCAATTCCAAAGTGTGACTGCGTCATCTAAGCGTAAGTCGACGCCATATTGTAAACAAATTGTGTCAAGGTAGGTGTCTCGCCCCCCGGATCTGTTGTTTACACAGGCAGTAAAATAATACATCTCCTGAAAACATCAACTTCGCTCCTAAAACGACAACTACACCTTTTTTCATTTGACTTCCACGCCTTTGGATACCATGTGCTGCGAACAATGACATGCAAAAGATAGAAACAAAGGAAAAGCGAATAGAGAATTATTGTCTACTTGGATTTACTATGTAAGTGAAGAAATACGTACACATTTTCAAACGTTTATTTTCAAAATTATGCTGAAAATTATGTGTTTGCATTTCAGCATTTTTCAAAACACCAATGGTGTAGAAAGCAATAAGTCGCTTATTTCAACTCAACTGTCTATTTGCAATGTGATTTTCTTCATCTTCTGGTTCTCCTCTTCTTTTGCTATAATCATTTCCTCAGTTTATTTCGTATGTCTGATGTATTATACTAAAAACGTACTAAACTTCATATCTTATTACATATGAAAATGTATGACACATTTTAAATTTGGAATATCGTTAGGGTGCATATTGTCAATATTCTGCAGCGGATCTTAATAGGAAATTGATGTAGACTACTCACATCACAGTAGGAAAGATCCTCACGTTGACCATGGTTCGTCTAAGGTTCATGGGCGGTCGGGTAGCCTAGTGTTTAAAGCATTCGCTCGTCACGCCGAAGACCCGGGTTCGATTCCCGACATGGGTACAATGTGTGAAACCCATTTCTGTTGTCCCCCGCCGTGATATTGCTGGAATATTGCTAAAAGCGGCGTAAAACCATACTCACTCACTCACTCGTCTAAGGTTCTAATCCCGGTTCGCCCCGATTATGTTTCTAGGGTTGTCAGCACCATACCCGTGCTCGTGGGTTTCACCGAGGTGGGCTTTCCTCCCACATTAAGCTGACACGCCTTGATCTAACTGGAATGCTGTAAATTAAAAGCGGCGTAAAACCCAACTCAGAGTATGTTTATGGCTTGACCAACACTGAACGAATTTGGCACAGTTTTGTAATTTTAGTATGCTGACAACAATGTGCACAGTTGAGTTTGGAATGGAATGTTTCACAATTTCTCGAATACCTGGTGTCATCACTGTTTGGGAGTGATTCATAAACACATGCTTATGATGTAGACGGAACCGTACAGTAGACAGAGCAGAGATTTCTTATGATTATGGAAAATAAATGTTTTTGTCACGTTCCTAGGTCCTATAACTGGTTGTAGGCCTCTCAACGTCAAATGTTCCAGTGTTTGATGTTGTTAAAGCAGTACATTATTAGGCTCTCACATTCATGAGTGTCACCTTTAATTCATACATTGGACATATGTTCAGGTAACTACACCACAACGGGACGGACGCCCGTTGGATAAGAAACATAAACCTGGCTGTAATGTGAGGACAATGCCTCTAAGATAGCACGATAATACCGCAGGTTTTTTCGCATTAGTGTTGAGACATTTCCCGAAAATCTAGGGAAAGTTACTTTCGAAATGTAGTGTAGGTGTACTTTGAGATTACAGTTATTAGGACAAACGTTCAGACCTCAGGAGTCACGTCAATATAGAGATATGAAATTTACAGCAGTTCATGTGAACGCAATATCCGTTCTGTCTCATCAGATCTCATAAGATTGATTTTACATGCCATGTCTGAAGTTTTAAAAGGGGAATGCGACTTTTTATTATTGAAGAATCATTTTCGTGGACCTGAAGGTTGTGTATTTCCAGATGTCATAGATAGTTGCGCCAACAACAGCTGTGCAAACGGCAGCTGCGTCGATCAGCTGGAGTCATACAGCTGCAACTGTACTGCTGGATACAGAGGCAGCCTCTGCGAGATAGGTGAGTATCGCTGCATTGCTGTGCTCTAGCCCAATTAGTTCGGACCCCGATAGTCCGTATCCCATTTGTTCGAACACCATTAGTTCAGACCCCGATAGTCCGTACCTCATTAGTTTAGACCCCATTAGTTCGGACACCATTAATGCGGACACCATTAGTCCGCGCCCCATTAGTTTAGGCCCCGATAGTCCGTACCTCATAGGTCCGGGCACCATTAGTGCGGACACCATTAGTGCGGACACCATTAGTTCGGACACCAATAGTTCGTACCCCATTAGTGCGGACACCATTAGTTCGTATCCCATTAGTTCGGACACCAATAGTTCGTACCCCATTAGTGCGGACACCATTAGTCCGAGCCCCATTAGTTTAGGCCCCGATAGTCCGTACCTCATTGGTCCGGGCACCATTAGTGCGGACACCATTAGTGCGGACACCATTAGTTCGGACACCAATAGTTCGTACCCCATTAGTGCGGACACCATTAGTTCGTATCCCATTAGTGCGGACACCAATAGTTCGGACACCAATAGTTCGGACACCAATAGTTCGGACACCATTAGTTCGGACACCAATAGTTCGGACACCATTAGTTCGGACACCAATAGTTCGGACACCATTAGTTCGGACACCAATAGTTCGGACACCATTAGTGCGGACACCAATAGTTCGGACACCAATAGTTCGGACACCAATAGTGCGGACACCAATAGTTCGGACACCAATAGTTCGGACACCATTAGTGCGGACACCAATAGTTCGGACACCATTAGTGCGGACACCAATAGTTCGGACACCAATAGTTCGGACACCAATAGTTCGGACACCAATAGTTCGGACACCATTAGTGCGGACACCAATAGTTCGGACACCAATAGTTCGGACACCAATAGTGCGGACACCAATAGTTCGGACACCAATAGTTCGGACACCATTAGTGCGGACACCAATAGTTCGGACACCAATAGTTCGGACACCAATAGTGCGGACACCAATAGTTTGGACACCATGTGTTCGTTCCCAATTACTCCAGACCCCATACTTCTCCGGCGATCAATGTTTGTAGCGACTTAATTTGTTTAAGGGAAACATTCTTTTTTGGTCGGGAGACGTATGCATCTGGAATGACGTGGTTTCACTGTTACGACCTTTCAGTATCATCTTGCCCCTCAAATGTCGTTACAAACAATAAAGAGGATGCTATCCATAAAACACATCATGCCTTCATGTTTTTCCAACTTTTATATGGTTATCAAAGACTTAAGATGTTTATTTTCGTTTGGATAAATGCTCTAATCAGTGGTTTACATCGAAACCCTTTGAAAATGAAATTATATTATTCTAAATCTTAATTAACGTGCTCTTGTTATGTGTTTGAACGAAATTACTAGGGGTTGTATTGAATAAGGTACTTATTTATCAAAATATCTCATTCAAAATACATTTGACAATCATTGTTCAGTATAACTATAAAAATATGTCATACAAATTATTTAACTGTCATCTGTAAATAATTTCACATAATTTCAATAGTTAAAGATAATCGTTTTCACCACAGATGAGTATCAGGAGCACAAAAGACGTCGAATAAGCTTTAATTATTTGCATTCTATTACCATGTCAAGCAGACAAATATACAGGCGTAATATATACAGTGTATGACCATAAATACAATGTGGAAGAAATGTACAAGTATTGATCACACGAATCACACGAATTAGATTTTGGAACGCGAAAGAATGCCTTTTTTAAATAAGAAGGTTTGCTTTCATTTGGTGCTGTTTATCTCCTTAATTCACCCTAACTGTATGTTTGCCAAGAAATCTATACGTAAAATATTTAGTGTGAAACCAACAAACAACCAAAACATGGTAGCCAATCAACAATTGCACTACACAATTAACTAGTAGGTTTACCAATCAATACAAACTACCACACAGCAAGTACAATGGCAGTACAATAATAGAGTGGTCGTACAATATTCAATGGCAGTATCAAATACAAAATATGGTGCCAGTGGTGATTACCCGTTTATGTATTGAAAATATAATATATATCTAAATCCAATATCAATGTACAAAGGTCCTGTATTTCGGTGGTTATTAATGTGACAGAAAAAAGGCTATTGGATTTTATGTTTAGTTCTTAGCCACATCGTCGATTGTGGCAATAATTATAATATTAGCTGAGATATATAAAGATATCATTACGACCGTGAAAGCACATAACACATGACACATTCATAATCAAACAAGCATAATTAGTTCCTGTTAATTCTTTATGTAACTGTTTGTAGATATTGACGAGTGTGCAACAACCCCATGTGTGCACGGTACATGTGTCGACCACGTCAATAACTACACATGTGACTGTGAACCTGGGTATACAGACAAGAACTGCAACACAGGTGAGAAGGCCTTCCCTATCTCACACAGGTTTTATTTTCAGTATCATAACCTCATTAGCCCGGACCCAATTAGGTCGGACACCATGCTTTCCAGGCGATTACGACTATTTGCGACCGAACATATACAAGGAAATGTATTCATTAACTATTATTCGTTTGTTCAGATAATTATGTATTTGGGCCGTTTTTGGTTCATTCTTCATGTAACTGTTTGTAGACATAGACGAGTGTGCAACAAACCCATGTGTGCACGGTACATGTGACGACCACGTCAACAACTACACCTGTGACTGTGAACCCGGGTATACAGACAGGAACTGCAGCACAGGTGAGAAGGCCTTCCCTGTCTGACACAGGTTTTATTTTCAGTATTATAACCCCATCAGTTCGGACACCATGCTTCCAGGCGATTACGACTATCTGCGACCGAGGACACTAGAGCTCACGAGTAGCACAGCACGAGTATTTCATCACCAAATACATAATAATGGATTTTATTCACGAAATAAGATAGGAGTGAGGTGATATGGGGTTTCACGTCGTGTTATACTTGGACACACTATACTTACTCTGAGCCGGTCGGACTTTGTTTCATATCTGTAAAACCGCCGTACACAAGTTCCTCGCAAAATTATACTTTATCTTTTGGTATGACGCGCCCTTCACGTGTTATCGTTGTATATCACATGGCTGCTTTTCTGCATTCGGGTGACTACCACTGAATGTGTTTTTGTTCATTGCTATAAGCAAACGAATACACCCTGTGGACAACGTTTACACATTTATGAAGTCACTGTGTATAATATTATTCATGATAAATAAATAGGGTTGTCGACCGGTTCATCTTGCATTTAGCCTACCCAGCTGTTCCTTTCCAAATTCGATAACATCTGGCCCGTCCGCCCACTAACCATCCAATCACTTAACCATCCCACTCTCAAACCCATCTATGTATCAAATGTTGACGTCTTGTTTTCGTTGCTCCAACCAAGACACTTGCAAGAATATTTCCCAATATTTAACCGGTTTTTCTCGTTTGTCTTCAGGTGCTTCAGCGATGCCAAAGGGACGACGATTCGTTGCAGCGTTCTTTGAACAACCATACCAATCTGGAAGCTTTCCTGACATGTTCTTTGTGATTCTATCTGAGTTCAATGCCACTGTTCACGTTGAGAGTGGATTCGGTATTTCAGAAGATTTACACATCCAAGGCATGGTAGACTACAAGTACAAAGTTGATGAAAGTTTTTATTACAAAGCCAACCTACAGGTGACTGACATGTCATTCTACTTTACGTCCACTGAGGAAATAACCTTGTTCTGTTACCACGTACTTGTTAATCGAGGAGAAGGATACCTTGCCTTGCCGATTGAGACTTTATCCACGAAATACATTGTAGTGACACACATTGATAATACCACATCTCCTGACCCTGAACTTCCCTACACAAAGAAGACACAGACTGCTTTCCTCATCATCGCTACGGAGACCAATACCCAGGTGAACATCAGTCTTAAGATACAAGGACCCCTCATGGCAGGTGGGTGTGGCAGTGGGACATTCTTCAATGGGGAGAGCAGAACATTTACACTCAACAAGTATCAGACAGTTGGTGCCTACTGTGCAGAGGACATTACTGGAACACTGATCACCAGTGACAAACCTGTGGCTGTGATTAGTGGGCATAACATGAAGTATTCTACAAGAGTTAAAGACGGCATGCAAGAAATGTTATTGCCTGTGAAGTCATTTGGAAGAAGCTTTTACTTGCCCGAACCGCCACCAAGTACTGGTGGTGCTATATACAGAGTTGTTGGATCAAAAGCGTCGACCTCCGTACGCTCCCCGTCCGTCAGTGGTATATCTTTCTCCGTGGGTGCACGGGAGTCTCATGACATAACTGTTGACTCTACCACAGGTCCAGTGTACATTGAAGCCGACAAACCAGTTCTTGTTGTGCAGATGACTATAGGCACACCCTCACTGGCAATAGTTCCACCGACTAGTCTATACTCCAGCTCTTATGATATTGGAAAACCCGTTCTTCATCCGACATATGACCTGAAGAAAATGTATATAACAGTCATTGTTCCCACTGACAAGGTTCTCGGAATACGACCACAGATATTTCCCCAATTCAAAGTTATTAAAGGCAGCTGTTTCTCTGAGGCATCAGTGGAGTTGACATCACCAGGATTCTACCGCCTGACCCACGTAGATGATTTTCCATTTGGAGCTATGATGTACATGTTTCCGTATAGTGACAGTCGGTGTGTATATACCCATCCAGCCGGAATGAATCTGACAAATGATGTTGGTAAGTACAGTATCAACGTTCACAATTGCTACCTGTCCATTATCAAGTTATCATTTTAACCTGTCAGTTAACGTTGACAACTGTAACTGCAAACACTGAGAGTATATAAAAGAAAATGTTTTCACATTACAATAATAAGTTGTCGTACCCATACATCACAAAGCTTGTTTTGAGTTAGTGTTTGTTTGTTATTAGATTTGTTGACGTCGCACTCAGCAATATTCAAACTATATGACTGGGGTCTGTGGTTACATGGGTCTGAACCAGATATTCCAGTGATTGACATCATGAGCATGGGTCATAATGAACATTGAAGCCAGAATTCAATATAGCTTGTGAATGTAACTAAGTCTTAATTAGACCATAGCCTTCGGGTCACATTACAAGTAACAAGGATTCCAATTTAAATACCTCAAGTGTGTGATCAATCGGTTTCATTGGACATATTGAAATATAGAATAGGTTCACATTGGCATCGTTTTTAAAGCGATTATGACATAACATGTAGAACTCGGATGTTCATTTCAAGCTAACATTGTAGCGGGACATATACCTTGCTACCGATTTAGCCTCTTTAAATTCTATGTTTTTATTGCATCTTTACACGCTTCAATTCAATATCAGGTCTATGCCCTGAGTGAACAAATGTTCAATTTGCCCGACGTTTATATTGATATTAAATCCGTTTTATATGAAGCAAGTGTAATATTCTATTTACAATAACTTATTTAATTTGAAAAGGAAACAACGAAAACAAGCAGTTTCATTGACGTCTATATTGCACCTAGAAAGGTCAAGGTCAAAAAAGTTAACTACGGCCTTGAAAACTGTACGTGTTTTGCAAATTTTAAAGCTTTTCAACTGAAATGGCAACACAGTCAAGGCTAACGACAAACCGTACTTCAAGCGCGAAACACTTTGACGAAGTGCACTGTTGGATATGTTTCACGTATAGTTCACTGAATGTTTCAGCAGATGTTTCAGTGGATGTTTCACTGGATGTTTCCTGTTGTGGCTCGTTCCTTCGTTTTATTTAGTTTGCGTTGAAACCAAGGCGTTCAAAATGTCTAACGCTGCCAACCCTGCCTGTGATCTGAGGTGGCGTGAGATTTAATGTCGCGTCAGTGCGCTTATATACGTTAAGATTGTGTATGTATGTGCGTGTGTGCGAGGCATCTTGTGATTGTTTTTGAGGATTTCAGCATATTCATATGCTTGCGGGATATAACTGGTTAATGATAGCTTTGACATGTTTATTTGTTTGTAATTATCTTCTTTATATCAAACAATTTTTAGAGAATTCTTGTATCGACTCGTCACGCCGACCTCTTAATAATCTTATGAGCAACACGTGTGTCCACGGGAGCGTAGTCTAGTTCATCGCCATGACCTGCACGTGCACTACATGCGTACACCCTCTCTACCTGTAACAAACTAAATATGTTTGCCCAAATTCTGTGCACCGCCTACTTGTCTCAAACGCGTTTTGTGAGTTGACTCAACTTATCCTGGATTACCAGTAGTTTAGTGCAAATGTAACTTGCTGCCCAGACTATGTGTTTAGTGTTCATAAATGATCATGCCCACCAAAACAAATCTGTAGGGAACTTGAAGCCGCAATTATAAGCGACCGACCCAATACGGCAGTATCAGAAACGATAACGTAAAACAGCACGTATTGCTCTTTTGTTATCTGCAGAACAATTTAGGGAATAACTTAGTTATTAGTAATGTCCGTTATGTTCTATTTTTTATATATCATAATTTATGTACTGCACTTATCCAGGCACTAGTACTGTCGTTTTATATGTCCCTCGGCCAATGGATCCGATTTCATTCAAGTTATCATTCTCAACTCCCTGGGGAGTATACAACCTAAGCTGCCTACTGGCGCTAGAGGGTTTTTACATCCAGCTCATATGGTACCCATTCCCTGCTGGGTGAACAGAGGCACATCTGAACTAAGCCACTTGCCCAGGGTGACATCTCACGTTTTGACACTTGTGTGTCGGGTGTATGAACGTATTCGTGTTTCCACCATCTGATCATGTACCAGCAGGTGTGTTCTTTTGAGTACACAGGGCGAATGTACTGTACACCAGGGGTCAATAATCCTACTGTGTAGCCTCATCCCAAATTCTTCGGCCATTCTAAGCTGGCAAACGTTCATTCAGTGAAACAGACAATCAGAATAATATGCTACTCAATAAGATAATATTATTGATTTTCTTCTAAAGGGTAACACCCATCTCACTCACTGACTCTAAAATACTTCAACATTTTGTTGTGAAAATTATTCAGTTTGAATTACTTTGTTTGGTTGCATGTGTGGCGTCAACAAAACTGTGTTCGTGTAATCGAAATATGAACAAATGAATATCCATGTAGCGAAAGCAGTTCACGATCAGCCAGTCAAAAGCGTAGAATGACTGAAATGTGATATGTGAATATATTGTAATACTATGTGATATAGGCCGCTGGCTTACACACGTTTGTAAATTAAGCCTGCTGATAGTGCACGCTGTACAAATATCAGAAATATGTGCAACGACATGACTTACCCCTTGGGTAATAATTTATGTTATTACATATCCTGCTTAATGTTGTTAAACGCTTAACGAATGATACAGTCAAAGTCGACAAAATTCTGCATTCAAAGTTCTTATATTACACAGCTAATACAAAGGATTATTCTGCACCCTTAGGTTTATTTATTTCAGATAAAACCGCGTGTCCCGCCTCGACAGTGTGTTCGGATGGTACTCCGTATCCTTGCTCGTGTACTTCAGGATATTTTGAATACCAGTGTAGTGACAGTAAGTGTTTTCACATTGTCACTGAATATATTTGTTCGTGATCCAATATTTACAGGTTTTATCATAACAAATCGTGAATTAACATCACTATCAAGAAGACAAAAACCTTTGAATGCCAGATTAAACTAAAACGTCTTGACAGTCACTTATCAATTATTTCTTGCTGAACTCAACACACAATGTGACACACGCATGTGATACTACGTCAGGTACTGTGTAATGTGTTCATGGTGAATGGGGTCGCGGTTTGTGCTTCTTAGTGTGATATCATATTTGTTTGTCATTGTCAATTGGATGAAATATATCCCCTCTTAATATCACTATCTCGTTTTCGTCATTATGCATACCTTGAATACCAGTGTAGTGACGGTACGTGTTTGCACCTTGACGCTGTGTACATTTCCTTCCTTTTGAAATATATGCAGATATTCTTACAACATAATGTGGCATTACTGTAGACGATTCCCTTTGAATTTTAGATCGAATCACGTTTTCATAGATATTTATTGTTAACTTATAATTATTACTCACGAAACTCCACACCAAATATGTGAGCCGAACATATGAAACTACATCATCTGCTGTGTAATGTGTTCATGATGCCAGAGATCGTTCTTTGTGCTTCTTGGTGTGATGTCATATTGTGTTTGTCATTGTTCATTGAGCGAACTATATCCCTTATGTCCTCTTGATATCACCATTATTTTCCTTTTCGTGATTTTGTATGCTGTGAATCTTTCCTTCACTTGTGTAATACCTTCCTTTGTTCAAGCTTCAGGCGGCTGCGCCGTGGACCCCTGCCAGTACTCCAGTGGCTGTACTGATCTGAAGAACCTCTACCAATGTGGCTGTGTCAATGGAACGGGAGGAGCCCATTGTGAGACCGGTAAGTAGCTGGTGTCTATGATTTGTTTGTTTGTGGTTTTATAACGCCGCACTCAGCAATATTCCAGCTATATGACGGCGGTCTGTCAATAATCGAGTCTGGAACAGATAATCCTATGATTGACATCATGAGCATCGATCTACGCAATTGGGATACGATGACATGCATCAAGCAAATCAGCGAGCCTGAGTACCCGATGCCGTCAGTCGTCTCTTACGACAAGCATTGAAGACCTATACTCTACCCGGATCTTCACTTGTCCGGTATCTATGATGTAGGTCATGAATTAAGGATGCACGCTGGTCTCTGTTTAAATTTTTCTAAGACGAGTATTTATGTTTAATAAACACATTATGTTATCTGACTGTCCAATGACAGGGATAAATCTACATTCTTTTGCCGTAGGTGCTCCTGACGACTACAACGCCGTTTGCACACTTTATCATACAAGCATAATATAAAACCTATATGATCAATGATATGTTACTTTTTAAAATGCTCCAACTGGGGCCGGGGATCGAACCCCGGACCTTCCGCTCTCCAGGAGGACGCGTTGCCGCTAGACCACGGAGTCGGTCACATCATGTACCGAGATGAAAATGCAGTGAAGTCAGACACTTCATATCATAACATCCTGTGCAGCTGTATTATAGATAAGGTCCCCTTATGATGTGTGTCACTGCCACGCCTGTGTTCCGTGTGTTGGCAAAATGGCAATAGAACATAAAATAAACAAAGGGATGGAATAATACACACGCTTTGATCTCATCCTTAGCGGCTAATGTGGATGTAGTCAGGTCTACAAGTTACGTTAAAACATCCTTTTCAATTTACCAGACATGAAACGTTTGCAGTTGTTCCCACTGACGAGACTTCAAAAAACATAGCATCTGTTTTGTTTCGAATAAAATCTACAGATATCGAGCCTGCTTCACTGAAACCCCAACATTCATATATTATACTGTGCTACGGATTGAGAAATATGGTGAGATTAGTTAAGTGGTTACCGCTTCTCGGCCTTTTCCTGTCATGAACTTCAGCAACAAACGGCCAATTCGGATTATGCATCCATGTCAAATACAAGTGAATGTTTCAGTATCAGGCCGCCGATGTCAAATGTGTAGTTATTCGTGCAAGACAATTTATATTTAGTCTGCAAAAAAGTGTGTTTTGTCAAGTATTGCCGACTGATTTTACCGACTTTTTGTCATTGCGCATTCACTTGGGGCTTGAGACGAAACGACTGTGCAGATTGCCATTCTCTTTTTGATGATGATTCACAAACTTAAACATATTTTAATCCAAGATATGGAAAGACAGCTTTGATCCAAAATATCAATGTGGTCATGATAGACTTAAACATTGAAATTACCAACTCCGAAAATATCGCCAGAGCGTTATCACATCATAGGTGTGCCTGATTTCTTGTTTACATGTTGTCTTATAACTGTATGAAATGACCAAGAGCAATTCAAAAGTGTGACTGCGTCATCTAAGCGTAAGTCCACTCCACATTGTAAACAAATTGTGTCAAGGTAGCTGTCTTGCCCCCCGGATCTGTTGATTACACACGCAGTAAAATAATACATCTCCTGAAAACATCAACTTCGCTCCTAAAACGACAACTACACCTTTTTACATTTGACTTCCACGCCTTTGGATACCATGTGCTGCGAACAATGACATGCAAAAGATAGAAACAAAGGAAAAGCGAATAGAGAATTATTGTCTACTTGGATTTACTATGTAAGTGAAGAAATACGTACACATTTTCAAACGTTTATTTTCAAAATTATGCTGAAAATTATGTGTTTGCATTTCAGCATTTTTCAAAACACCAATGGTGTAGAAAGCAATAAGTCGCTTATTTCAACTCAACTGTCTATTTGAAATGTGATTTTCTTCATCTTCTGGTTCTCTTCTTTTGCTATAATTATTTCCTCAGTTTATTTCGTATGTCTGATGTATTATACTAAACACGTACTAAACATCTAATTACATATGAAAATGTATGACACATTTTAAATTTCCATGAAGACAATGGAATATCGTTAGGGTGCGTATTGTCAATATTCTGCAGCGGATCTTAGTAGGAAATTGACGTAGAGTATACTCACATCACAGTAGGAAAGATCCTCACGTTGACCATGGTTCGTCTAAGGTTCATGGGCGGTCGGGTAGCCTAGTGGTTAAAGCGTTCGCTCGTCACGCCGAAGACCCGGGTTCGATTCCCGACATGGGTACAATGTGTGAACCCAATTTCTGGTGTCCCCCGCCGTGATATTGCTGGAATATTGCTAAAAGCGGCGTAAAACCATACTCACTCACTCACTCGTCTAAGGTTCTAATCCCGGTTTGCCCCGATTATGTTTCTAGGGTTGTCAGCACCATACCCGTGCTCGTGGGTTTCACCGAGGTGGGCTTTCCTCCCACATTAAGCTGACACGCCTTGATCTAACTGGAATGCTGTAAATTAAAAGCGGCGTAAAACCCAACTCAGAGTATGTTTATGGCTTGACCAACACTGAACGAATTTGGCACAGTTTTGTAATTTTAGTATGCTGACAACAATGTGCACAGTTGAGTTTGGAATGGAATGTTTCACAATTTCTCGAATACCTGGTGTCATCACTGTTTGGGAGTGATTCATAAACACATGCTTATGATGTAGACGGAACCGTATACTAGACAGAGCAGAGATTTCTTATGATTATGGAAAATAAATGTTTTTGTCACGTTCCTAGGTCCTATAACTGGTTGTAGGCCTCTCAACGTCAAATGTTCCAGTGTTTGATGTTGTTAAAGCAGTACATTATTAGGCTCTCACATTCATGAGTGTCACCTTTAATTCATACATTGGACATATGTTCAGGTAACTACACCACAACGGGACGGACGCCCGTTGGATAAGAAACATAAACCTGGCTGTAATGTGAGGACAATGCCTCTAAGATAGCACGATAATACCGCAGGTTTTTTCGCATTAGTGTTGAGACATTTCCCGAAAATCTAGGGAAAGTTACTTTCGAAATGTAGTGTAGGTGTACTTTGAGATTACAGTTATTAGGACAAACGTTCAGACCTCAGGAGTCACGTCAATATAGAGATATGAAATTTACAGCAGTTCATGTGAACGCAGTATCCGTTCTGTCTCATCAGATCTCATAAGATTGATTTTACATGCCATGTCTGAAGTTTTAAAAGGGGAATGCGACTTTTTATTGTTGAAAAATCTTTTTCGTGGACCTGAAGGTTTTGTATTTCCAGATGTCATAGATAGTTGCGCCAACAACAGCTGTGCAAACGGCAGCTGCGTCGATCAGCTGGAGTCATACAGCTGCAACTGTACTGCTGGATACAGAGGCAGCCTCTGCGAGATAGGTGAGTATCGCTGCATTGCTGTGCTCTAGCCCAATTATTTCGGACCCCGATAGTCCGTAGCCCATTTATTCGAACACCATTTGTGCGGACACCATTAGTCCGAGCCCCATTAGTTTAGGCCCCGATAGTCCGTACCTCATTGGTCCGGGCACCATTAGTGCGGACACCATTAGTGCGGAAACCATTAGTCCGAGCCCCGTTAGCTTAGGCCCCGATAGTCCGTACCTCATTGGTCCGGGCACCATTAGTGCGGACACCATTAGTGCGGAAACCATTAGTCCGAGCCCCTTTAGTTTAGGCCCCGATAGTCCGTACCTCATTGGTCCGGGCACCATTAGTGCGGACACCATTAGTGCGGAAACCATTAGTTCGGACACCATTAGTCCGTATCCCATTAGTTCGGACACCAATAGTTCGGAAACCATTAGTTCGGACACCAATAGTTCGTATCCCATTAGTGCGGACACCATTAGTCCGAGCCCCATTAGTTCGGACACCAATAGTTCGGACACCATTAGTGCGGACACCATTAGTTCGTATCCCATTAGTTCGGACACCATGTGTTCATTCCCAATTACTCCAGACCCCATGCTTCTCCGGCGATCAATGTTTGTAGCGACTTAATTTGTTTAAGGGAATCATTCTTTTTTGGTCGGGAGATGTATGTATCTGGAATGACGTGGTTTCACTGTTACGACCTTTCAGTATCATCTTGCCCCTCAAATGTCGTTACAAACAATAAAGAGGATGCTATCCATAAAACACATCATGCCTTCATGTTTTTCCAACTTTTATATGGTTATCAAAGACTTAAGATGTTTATTTTCGTTTGGATAAATGCTCTTATCATTGGTTTACATCGAAACCCTTTGAAAATGAAATTATATTATTCTAAATCTTAATTAACGTGCTCATGTTATGTGTTTGAACGAATTACTAGGGGTTGTATTGAATAAGGTACTTATTTATCCAAATATCTCATTCAAAATACATTTGACAATCATTGTACAGTATAACTATGAAAATATATCATACACATGATTATTGAACTAAATAATTTCTATTGCAGGCTATTGGATTTTATGTTTAGTTCTCAGCCCCGACGTCGATTGTGGCAATTATTATGATATTAGCTGTGATATATAGAGGTATCATTACGACCGTGAAAGCACATAACACATAACACATAACACATGGCACATTCATAATCAAACAAGCATAATTAGTTCCTGTTAATTCATAATGTAACTGTTTGTAGATATCAACGAGTGTGCAACAAACCCATGTGTGCACGGTACATGTGTCGACCACGTCAACAACTACACCTGTGACTGTGAACCTGGGTATACAGACAAGAACTGCAACACAGGTGAGAAGGCCTTTCCTGTCTGACACAGGTTTTATTTTCAGTATTATAACCTCATTAGCCCGAACCCCATTAGGTCGGACACCATGCTTTCCAGGCGATTACGACTATCTGCGACCGAAGATATAAAAGGAAATGTACTCTTTAACTATAATTCGTTTGTTCAGATAATTAATATGTATTTGGACAGTTTTGGTTAATTCTTCATGTAACTGTTTGTAGACATAGACGAGTGTGCAACAAACCCATGTGTGCACGGTACATGTGTCGACCACGTCAACAACTACACCTGTGACTGTGAACCTGGGTATACAGGCTTGAACTGCAACACAGGTGAGAAGGCCTTCCCTGTCTGACACAGGTTTTATTTTCAGTATTATAACCTCATTAGCCCGAACCCCATTAGGTCGGACACCATGCTTCCAGGCGATTACGACTATTTGCGACCGAAGATATAAAAGAAAATGTACTCATTAACTATAATTCGTTTGTTCGGATAATTGATATGTATTTGGACAGTTTTGGTTAATTATTCATGTAACTGTTTGTAGACATAGACGAGTGTGCAACAAACCCATGTGTGCACGGTACATGTGTCGACCACGTCAACAACTACACCTGTGACTGTGAACCTGGGTATACAGACAGGACCTGCAGCACAGGTGAGAAGTCATATCTGGGTCGATAGAATCCCATTGCTATGTAAAGAGGGCATGTTTGTTTTGCTGATACAGGATTTGTGCAATGTATTGGCTGATTCCTATACAGACGGATACTGCAGCACAGGTGAGAATTCCTTTTCTCTCTAATCACGTAACGGGAACGGGTATACGCTGGTCATGTTCAATATGTCCATTCACATCCATCACATACTTGTCACCAAGTGTCACAAATACATTGTGAAACAAATAGTGCAATATTTCAGACGTAATTAAATGTTGCCATAACCCGTGTGTGAATGCTGCAAAACTAATTTTTGAAAAAATAATCTGTTCCTCTCTAATGGCTTAAGCGTTGTTTAAACAATAAAAAAACGAGGTCACTGCTTTTATATGTTCATCTGTATCTATTTCAGATATTGACGACTGTGCCAGCAACCCATGTGTCAACAACGGTACCTGTGTCGACATAATCGATGGGTACACCTGTATTTGTCCTGAAGGTATCAATGGCACAGACTGTGAAATAGGTAGCCTCTATTTTCAAAATATTTTTACAGTTTTGATCCGACAATGAGAACATGTTTTATCCAAATGTTTATGGTGTTTGTAATTATAAAGATTGTACAATTGAAAAAGAGAAAACGATAATCGAATATTCAGCCTGAAAGTCATTGAACTTAAGAATGTCGAGGATGCAAGAAATGTATGACCGGCCTTTCATTAAATCCATATGTGATATCGTCTATATCAATACTATTTTCTGTTGTAGGCGGTGATCCTTGTGTGAGAAATCCCTGTCGGAACAACGGGACGTGTATTGCTAGAGCGAGTGGTTTTAACTGTTCCTGCCTGGCTGGGTTTGAAGGAGACATTTGTCAGACAGGTACAGTGATGTCACAATGTCCTCAGTTGATTGTCGTGGGGGTCACCTTGTTATAAGGCCCGGATGGTTGGAATGTGTACCGTTATGGTTGTGTCATCGTTCCCGTGTCCATACTGTCAACTAGAGGTCTTCAAGGGCCAGATTCGATTATTCAAATGTCGCCGTGTCAGACAGGTATAGTGATGTTACAATGTCCGCAGTTGATTGTCGTGGGGTCACCTTGTTATAAGGCCCGGATGGTTGGAATGTGTTACCGTTATGGTTCGCATCGTCCCCGTGTCCACACTGTTAACTAGAGATCTTCCAGGACCAGATTCGATTATTCAAATGTCGCCGTGTCAGACAGGTACAGTGATGTTACAATGTCCTCAGTTTCCAACTGATTGTCGTGGGGGTCACCTTGTTATAAGGCCCGGATGGTTGGATTGTGTTACCGTTATGGTTGTGTCATCGTCCCCGTGTCCACACTGTTAACTAGAGGTCTTCGAGGACCAGATTCGATTATTCAAATGTCGCCGTGTCAGACAGGTACAGTGATGTTACAATGTCCGCAGTTGATTGTCGTGGGGGTCACCTTGTTATAAGGCCCGGATGGTTGGAATGTGTTACCGTTATGGTTGTGTCATCGTTCCCGTGTCCATACTGTCAACTAGAGGTCTTCCAGGGCCAGATTCGATTATTCAAATGTCGCCGTGTTAAAAGTAGAGCATTGCTGATTGATGCGGAAATACCATTTACCCCTCCTTAATATACCATAAGATCTTCTTGACTCTTTTTTCAATATTTGAACATAATCATAATACACTCGCACACATAATTCATTGGAATGGAAGACTGGCAGACGGGAAAATGTACAAAATGTAGTTGTTCTGTATCTGTAACAACACATATATTTGTCTGTGAAATTAGGTGAATTCAGGTTAGTTAATTCTGATGAATGAGTAAGCATAAACTCCGAAACGTTGTGTTCCTCATGATAAAGAAGTTGATATCCAGAAAGTCTCTGCCGAATCAAATTCACACTTACGTTAAGTTGCTGTATAACATGTTATGTGACGTCTACCAACTAAAGTCTACCAACAAAAGAAGGCCAGGAATTTGGTAGGTATCAGTATATTCTATTAAGTCATATATTTGTCTTGTAATATCTCCTATGTATCTACCCGACATAAATCCTTTCTGGTCTTCATTTATTAATAGGTCGAGAACCGATTTAATACGACGTGATATTGCTAAAGAAGCTATTTTGTAAAATACAGATAGTAACGAAATTGGGCGCCAATTCTTTAAATACTGTTTTGGCTTTTTCCCCTTAGGAATACAGGTAATAAGTCCTAATTTTTGAGAAATAAAAAGTTCGCCTCTTTCAAAACCACAGTTAAGTGATCCTACAAGACATTTTCCAATGTCTTTCCAAAAGAATTTTATAAATTCCGCCGTAAATCCGTCAGGGCCAGGACTCTTTTCATTCTTAAGATATTTTAGAGCAGTAAGTACTTTAGTTTCTGTTAATTTGCCTTCGAGACAGTTAGAAGTACTTTCGTCTAGTTTTGGAACGTCATATTCACTAAGAATCTGGCCAAGGTTAACTTCAGAGACGTCATGTTTACAGTATATTTTTTTATAGAAAAGTTTGACTTAGTTTTGAATATCAGTAGGATTATCGAGCAAACGCCCATTTGAATTTTCTATTTTAGTGAATGATTTATTATAGGAGGTTGGTTTTTCACCCTTTCCTATCCAGGTTGCTTTTGCTCTTATCATTTGCCCTTGAGTTTTTACCCTTATAATATCTTCTAGTTCTAGTTGCAATTTCTTGATTTCGTTCAATAAAGTTTGTTTCATATCTTCTTTTTCACATTCGTCCAATTTAATTTCTTTACATTGTAATGTTTCCAACAGTTCTTGTTCTTTTTTATTTCTCTCTTTTTTCTTGTAAGAAGAGTACTTTATGGTTTCTCCTCTTATCATTAATAAAAGAGTTTCAAAGAAAAGTTGGTCATCGATCGAAAATTCATTTGCAGAATCACTATTATCATTTTTGTACTGTCGTATAGTTTCAGATATGACATTTCTTATTTTTTGCACATAATCTGGATCTCTCAAAAGCGAATTCTTGAATTTCCAATACCCTCTCCCCCTTTGCATATCTGACAAAGTGAATGTTATCGATACAGGGGAGTGATCTGACTTGAAACTGGGTTCAATAGATGTATTAGTTATAGATGATAGCATATTGTGGGAAACTAAGAAATAGTCGAGTCAAGCCTGTTTTAGCGGAGTAGGTTGTCGCCAGGTGTACCTTCTGTCTGCATGGGGACTGTATCGCCAAGGGTCAATTAGGTCGAGTTCATCTTTGAACTGCTCAATACGCTCATGGGCATTTTTATTATTCATCTGCTTGTAATTATATGTATCCATAAAGAAATCTTGGACTACATTCTAATCGCCACAAATTACAATGTGATCGCTGCTTAAAGATTTTGTCAACAGGTTCAGTTCTTCATAAAACTTCGTATCATCAGTATTTGATCCATACAAATTTATCAATCCAAGTTTATATTTATCTATCGTGATTTTAATTGTAATCATATTGCCCTTATCATCACAAAAGATAGTGTCAAGATTAAACGCAAGATTATTTGAAAAGAATATGGCGACACCACGAGCGTTACTTTTATATGAGCTAAAGAAGCAATGTTTGTTACCCCATTCTTGGCATATTGTCTGTTTCATATCTTCAGTAAAATGTACATCTTGCAAACAGTATATTGTGGACCTTTTACGCTTAAGAAAATTAAATGTCTGTTGTCTTTTAACCCTGTCATGAATACCCCTACAGTTCATTGATGTTATCTTGATCTTTTCAGTCATTGCAGATTTTAATAGATTCATGAAACATGGCAGACTGCAGCAAAGTGATATAATGATATACCGTAATGGTGGCCATTAATCCTTGTAGTACCAATAAAGTGATGGAAAATATAACTATACTTTTTTGTTGGTTCATGTACATTTGAATGAAGTAGTGCAACAAAATGAAAGAAATAAAACAAAGTAAAAACAAACATTTCATAGGTATCTGGTAGTTTTCAGCCCACGGATAATAGCAATTGTGTGACTTCACCAGTTGAAATTTTGATTTACTAATGTAACATCAATTGGATACTCACTGATATCTTGTAGTACCAAGTCCATGTGAATCGAACATACATAGGAATAATATCCTTCAATGTAGTTATTGATCCGTCTTTAATTCATAATGAATAATATCAGCTCTACCAGTGATTAATCCATAGGAATACACATCGGGAAAGAAACACTGATACAAGGCCACGTGGTAGCAGATAAGAAAAGCTCGCGTGAAGTGCGTGCGTATAGTCAGGGCACGTGCACAAAGGTTGTTTCCAATAAGCTGCTCATAGTTGTAAGGTTTATTTGAATATCTATCTAGCCTTTTTACATGTTATTCTTAAACACAACAAGATATGCTAAAGAGGCAGATCCAGCAATAGTTTAGTGATTTTGTCACAAAATTTAAATTAATAAGCCTGGCAATAAGCCTGACAGATGCTAGATAGTTTTTCAACCTTTGAACATAGGTGCACAGGGAATAGTATTTTATATGTATGGGCTGTAAACATATAAAGAATTAGTAAAAAAATGTGTTTTTGTCATCAATTAGCAAGTTTGGATCACGGATTGTCTACTCGTAGGTTTTCCAAGCAGAAAATGGGGAATGTGGGTCTTTAGTTTCCAGTATAACTTCTGTCCCGAGGATTCGGACTCTTGTCCAGAGATTTTTCCTCTATCGAATGTTGTTGGCCTATCTACTGAGGATAGCTCTGTGTTTCTTCATAAGGCCTGGAAGGTCGGTTTGGATGCTTATACCCGTCCCCTTGAGGAGCTTCCTTGCCTGAAACACAGCCTCCCTGTCTGGTAGGTACAGAAAGGAAGCAATAATACTGCGAGGAGCTGAGGGTTTGTTCTCACGCTGATACTCGGATTTTCGGAGGCGATGGGCAACCTTGAAAAATATGTCATTAACTCTTTGGTTGCTGAAGTTGAGTTTGTTAATAAAAACGTTTCTCAAAACTCGTTCTGTGTTCTCCTCCGGTTCTTCGGGTATCCCGTAGAATATGAGATTAGTTTTTCTATCATGGATATCCTGGAGAATGGCCTGCCGTTGGAGTGTTGTAAAAGCTGTTTTTGTAACAGCTATCTCCTCGAGTGCTCTAATTTCGTCTGTGTGGTCGAGCATAACGTGTTCGGTTGCATTTAACCGGTTTTTTACATCAGACAATTCAGATTTAATTGTGTCTATCGATGTTTGGAGATCGGCTTTAATCGCCAATATCAATTCAGCTAACCTTTTCTCTGAGGTTTGGACGACCTCCTCCATTGTTGAGCTTGCACGTGTGTTTCTGACAGTCTCTGGCATTGTTCGTTTTTAATTAAGTTAAACCGTGAAATATCCTCAAATTTCTTTCACATTATATCACATGTATATCAAATATCAACTGATGTACTTTTTTGTGGCAGAGGAATCATGTTAAAGTCTGGATTGTATGGATAACATATCCGTGGGCTGAGAGCAGCTGAATTCACGTCCCCCTTGATCCCATGCGCAACCGGAAGTTCAACAATTATATTAATCTGTATTTGTGTCTCTTCTCTGCACAATTCTTGGCACCAAGAAAAGAATCCGATAAAAGATTGTCTATACCGCATATCTCTTGAGCACAAGAAGAACACAAAATCCACGGCTGTTGAGGGACGGTATGTTCTTATGTTGATAAATGCATGACATCTTATTTTGCAAGACGTATCACTAAGCCCCTGGGGTAATATTAGGCATATCATGCAGTCATTATCGTTAGATACTCAATAGATAGCATTGCCTGGAGATTTTCAGATATCGCCAGTTCATTCCTAGTTATTATCATTGAAATATTACAGATTCATATATGATTTTGAAAATAAACAAAAGCGCAGAACTAATATCTCAGGGAGACGCTGGCAACATGATTATTGTATAAAGGGATTCATTGTTGGTGTGACTACGTTTGAAAAAAATGATACATTTGGATACACAAGTCTATTCAATATGAATTGTTATAGTTACGTCCTTTGTGACTATTCACACAAGAGCCACTTACCCCCTCCGTGATCTGGAGGATCGGATAGGGCTTCTGCTTGGAGAGCGGAAGTTCGGTGGTTCGATCCCCGGCCGCGTCATACCTTAAGACGTTAAAAGATGTTACTTGCTATTAACTGCCTTGCGCTCGACATTAAGGGGATGGTCGTACGGGGTCAGTTTACTGTGTCTGAGTGAGGTAACCATGTTAAACTGAGGCATAGTATATTAGTGGGCTAGCACTATAAAACCGTCGTTAGTCCGGACTAATACAAGCAAACACACTCACGCACGCACGCACGCACGCACGCGCCTCTAAATAAGTGCAATCCTTTTGTACCAGACATTAAACACCATTCACCTCACCTCACCTCTGCTAAGCCTATTGTTAAGACGTAAGTACGTTACACCGAATTCATGAACTCCATACCACGAATTATGGTACAGTGCGTGAAGCGAATTTTGACACGCATCTAAGGTTAACATACATACAATGTACCACAACGGCTATTTATCCAAATGATTTCTAATCCTAATCCCTGCACCTTAAGATTGTATTGTAGACATTAATATGGGCGTATTGCCACGTAAAAACACCCGATGTGTGTGCTGTCCGTTATCAAACAAGGACAAAATAACTTACCTGTACATAGCAAAAGAACCAGCAAGAGATCACGTATAAACATCTGATGCAGGTGTTGTCAGTTATCAAACAAGGAAAAAATAACTTACCTGTACATAGCAAAAGAACCAGCAAGAAATCATGTATAAACACCCGATGTATGTAATGTATAAGTCACTATAGAACTGCAATAATATTAATCGCAACGTTAAACCCAGTTCTTACTGACATTAACTTTCTGTAGGGAGTATATAATTGAAACCATTTGAAATCATTTGGAGTTGCATAAGCATTCATAGAAATGATAAACACTTTCTTTAATCCTTAAAAATCTCTAAAAGTAGATTCCGTAGTACCTAACAATTATATCATGAGCATGATTCTATGAATTACCATCAAATAGTGATAACACCAGTTGTTTGCGAAATAGTGTACGTATATGCAACGGCAAGTCAATTGTTCACCTGAAAAAGCAGGGGACATATGGTTCAAGTCAAAGTAGGCATCATTATTGTCACCGATGCTTTGGAAAATTCTCCACATTTTTTATAGCTTTATTATGGCCTTGAAAGTTGTTATGCTGATGGAACAACTTTTCAGCAAGACTTGTATGAGGCTCTCTGAAATAAACACTTGCTTATTAATGGATAGCATCTTATGTTACCTGAAATTCCCGGTTCTCTCGAATTATTCATCACAAAGCAGCTGCAAACTCATAAATCGTCACTTAATTTGGAATTAGTCATAGGTGTGCTGTCTCCTCACAGTAATGGAGAAGTCGGCAGCAAGATTAATGTGGGAATAAATTACCTTACTGGTTGACCATGTGGAGCATTCTAACACGTCTTTTGAAATAGTTTGCTATTGGTAATTCCCTGGTGAATAGTGCCACCACAAAAGCAAAATGTTTCAATTGGAACTTTTCTGTATATTGATTTAATTAAGTCAATGGTAAAATGTGGTCAATAACACAAAGGTTTCAAATTTCATACATTTATATCACGCGGTCATGATCACCTTGAGCGATTAAAGTTGATAATGATAATTATAAAGAGCATATAATAGGTGAGCATGGTATCATGCGAATGTATGATGCTTACAAGGATACAATCATCAAGCCTTCAACAAAGCTCCTTATGTCTAAAGAGAAATTCATCTTTTACTAAACTGTGAACACATGTCAGAGCATCACGATGACTTGTGTTTGAATACTATGAATCTGTTTTTTAACCATTGGTACAACGTCTTTACCCACCCTTTACCCAACTCAATAGTTGATAATACCTTCAGTCGTGGCATGTCTTCGCTGTTCACTTGCTGTAAGATTGGTGTGGCATGCAAATTGAAGCCCAACAAGTGATGTTGCACGTGCATGATGTGTTGGTGTGTTTCTCACGTGTTTATGTTTTTGCGATTTTTCATTCTTTTCACCAATTTTTTGCAGAACCTCATTCTTTCCACACAACTTAATCCCAATCCATGCAGAAATGATCATTCATTTTGGGTATTAATGTTGCATGGATGTTGGAATAATTTACGATTTTACTACGTTTGCGTTTCTTTTTTGGCAGAGTATAGATTAATTTGTTTCGCTTTTTTATAGAAGAATTCGAACCTACAAAATCAGCACTGTAGGCGACAGAGGGAGCTGTATATAAACAATGAAATATTTTCATCAAAACTGTTAATGTTAATACTATGTAAGTTGATATCATAAGTACAACTTCAATACTGCGACACTCGGTGTTATTTGCTTGAACAAACGCATTGTTTATCAAGTTGATGTTATTGCCAAGGAGATTATTCCAGTCATTATTTCAAATTTGATGGTCAACATTTCGGTTTACCCAAGGAAGTATGTTTAACGAATGCATATTTCGCGATTTTTAAAATCATTACTATGGCGTCACAATAACTTAGCAGAGGTTAATACTGAGCCATATATCCTCTTGTTTTTCTGTACGTGCATGTCATGCAACGTAATAATTGGCGTGTGCATGAAACAAGTATTAACCTCCGCTCTGAAAGTCCGCTACTGGATACCGCATCCGCCACCAGACACTTGGGCTGATGCCAAGCCTTTTTAGACCCAGGTATCCGTCTACTTAAATTCAATGATCATCCCAAACTGTCTCCAACAGTAGATATCGCTTGGGTAAGATATAGAGAATACAACAAATATTCTCGTTAGATACCATTTTTACCATACGAAACAGGGCTTTTGGCTCGGTCAGATGCCATTGAAAGTTCACGAGTTTCGTAACAATGGCATCTAACTAGAATGAGTGTGGTATTTTATTTATTACCCACGTTAAATATATATATTTAAGTGGCAATTCATAACAACTTTCGATCGTTGACAGACCAAACTGAAACGGGTTGCAAAATCTGGTTTTGCATGAATATTGATATATGCCCAAATATGGGCATTGTTGACATTTCTATGCATACGCATTAACAACATGCGCCTGAAGTTGTGTTTGCAAACAGAACAGCACCGACGCTCAAAATGTTTTGGAAGAATTTCTTCAACTTATGGTAATTCAAGCGTCATGTTGTTAGTGCGCAGGACACCTATAAGAAAATTATAAAAGTCACATTAGCGCCGCGCTTTGAATATCGGATCAACAGTCGGTCACTCGCACTGCCGTGGGTCCCGTCTGTGCAAAGCAAAATGGTTTGGTTTCCTTGGTCTATCAGTTGAATCTATATCATGTCCGTACCATTTTGGAAGAGGGAATCACAGTGTTCGCCAAAGACATTCATGTTAACTGTACCAACCTGTACTGAAGACGTGAAAATCAGCAAACTCAAATCTGCTTTGCATGTCAGTGACAGCTTCGAACGAAGGGCAAGGTCACCACCGGAATAAGAAAAGACAGCCGTGATCTTCTCACAGCGTTTTACGCTAAAGATAGGGAACGTTATTGTTCACATTTGGGATATTTTGGGCCACATAATCAGAAATCGGGCACTCTTATACGGAGTTTTCTAATGATTTGTATCGGAAATGTTCACTTTGAGTGATCTGGCCTTGCAGTCGTGAATAAACAACGACTCCCAGTTCGCTTCGAATGGGACACTGATGGCACAACCGGATCATCCCAAGTAAGTCTTGACATCTGACCAGATAGTTTACACCGACTTCATTTCTGAGCGCTTATCCTTTTACGTTAAATCAAACTGATAGTTGCGAAAGTGGCCGGGTGCGTCACGCTCATGGGGACCCTCGATCTATCGGTAGTCGTACATTGCATATGGATATGCGAGTAGCTCGATTATAAACTGATGTCCAAAAGAAACTTTACCAGAGTTTGAAATCACTCTTGCTAAAAAAACAACTAAACATACATGCATGAAGTAAAGTGTATTGAGAAGATCAATATATCAACAAAATCAACACTGAAAATGACAATCATACCGCGACCGAGAATGACGTACAAAACTCGAGCTTTCAGAATCATGGACAATAGGCAGAGTACATAAACAATCGCTCACGTTCAATAACAAGTCATTAGTAGCGTGTGTGACCACCAAATGCCTCAATACACGCAAAAACTCTTCGACGCACAGAAAAAGTTAGTCGTCTGATGAGGTCACGTGGGATTTCCACCATTCTTCTTGGAGGGCCAAGATCAGTTCTTGCCGGTTGGCTGGAGAGTGTGGTCGTTGTCGAACACGACGATCCATCGAGTCTCAGAGGTGTTCTATAGGGGACATGTCGGATGAGCGTGCAGGCAAAGGCAGGACGTTGACGTTGTTGGCTGCGAGGAAGGAAGTGATAATTCTGGCTGTATGGGCTCTACCGTTGTCATGCTGATAATTGACATCACGTGGCTGCTGTTGGAGAAATGGTAGGCGAAGAATGTTATCCATGTAACGCTGTGCTGTCAAGTTTCCGTCAACGATGACCAGCGGTGTCCTCTCCTGCCAACAGATCCCTCCCCACACCATGACACTACCTCTACCATATGGTACGACCTCCTGCACGCAACACGCCGCCGTTCGTTCACCCCTTCGGCGGTAAACACGTTGTCTTCCATCAGCCCTAAACATACAGACTCGACTTTCAAACGTCGTACAGTCCGGGCCCATCTCAATCGCAGACGACGATGTTGCGCTGTCAATAGCTGTCCTCTGTATGGTCTAAAAGCCCTGATTCCATGAGCCCTGAGTCTCCTGGCCACTGTCTGTGGACTAACCCTGTGACCTTAGGCATTTGTCGCCGATGATGTCACTGTCAGGAAGCGATTTCGGAGGTGCAAGGTACGCAAGTACCGGTCATCATGGGGCGTGGTCACCCTGGGTCTGCCTGTTCTTGGCCTGTCAGAGGTCCGCCCTGTCTGTCTGTAACGTTGCATCAAGTTGGTAATGGCAACACGGGAGCAACTGAAGGTTCATGCAATATGGGCGTAGGTGGCTCCCATCTGTATAATACCCAAAGCTCGTTCACGTTGTTCGACTGTGAATCGTGGCATTTTTTTGTGTTTTTTTTTATCACTGTGGATGTCTGACTTGCCGTTGCAATCGTTTTATACCCTTACCCGCACGTGCATTTGCAGTTGTCCGTGATGCACGTGTTTTTCACTTTTTCGCGTGTTATCTCGTGAACATGTAACAGACAATTGACATTTTCTGCATACACTATTGTTGTATTTAGGTTATGTGTTTTAGATAGACTTCATCGTAAAATAATTTATACTTTGTCTAAAATTTATATTTTCAGTTGGTAAAGTTTCTTTTGGACGTCAGTTTATAATGTCTGTAGAAGCTCTATGCATAACTTATAGAGAATGCAAACCGAATGTGATGCGTATGGCTATCTTGTTTGGCTTCATAAAGTGTTTGTAAATATCTCTGTCTTTCTTGAGATTGCTTCAGTTCTGCCTTGTAGTTGCAAAATGAATGACGTCTCGATATTATTGTAGATATCGCTGCAATATGATTGCATAACAATGCTTTGCAGACCATTGTGACGCCATTGGTTACCATGACAATCAAATCAATCAGAATCAAATGACATCACTAATGGCTCGGCTGAAGCTGTTAGCAGTACTTTTTACACTTTACTGCTTATTACTATCTGCAAACTGATACAGTTGGAAGAATGATGGATGATGAATAAAATCGGCAAGCCTCGGATTTTTGTTCCACTTTTATCAACGAGTGTTGATATTTTTTATATTTTAAAAGAAACGACGGTGAGGTTCTCTATTTATATTCATCAATAATAGTGGTCATGATCTTGAACATTCCAGGTTTTTGTCAAACCAGCAGTCACACAAATTCATGGTAAACATGATAGAAAGTGATAGAACAGACATTTTTTTCAGCTATAGTGAAATGTCTCTCCGTTGGCTGAACAATAATTATTGCTCACTGCTGTCCCTACCGTAATTTTAGATAATGTGCAAGTCGAGAGAGAATTAGGTTTTGTTCTGTTTTGAGAAACTCGTCAATATGATGACTAACACAAGACAAAGAACAGTTGATGTGAGTGAGTGGGTGTCTAATGGAGTATATTGTTCACAGATTAATCCATGTCTCGAGCACACATTAATCCAGGTTTCGAACGACCCGTGAAGATCCAGGGTAGAATAGGTCTCCAGCAACCCATGCATGCTGTAAAAGGCGACTATGCATGTCGAAAGAGGCGACTAAGGGGATCGGGTGGTCAGACTCGCTGACTTGGTTGATGCATGTCATCGATCCCAATTGCGTGGGTCGATGCTCATGATATTAATCACTGGATTGTCTGGTCAAGACTCGAGTATTTACAGACCGCCGTCATATAGCTGGAATATTGCTGAGTGCGGAGTTAAACAACAAACCAACCAACCAACCAACAAGGTTTCGAGCAAAGATCAAGCAGGGATCTTCAGGCGTCCCGGATAGAATGTTTTAGTAGGGCCTGAGTTACCAAACGTCGTCAGTTTCGGGGTGGAAGTGTTACGGTTTGGTGTGGCATTTCTCATGGGAGTTCTCATGGGAGAACTTGAAGTGTCTGTATGTTCTGAGCGTGCCACTGTTCATTTTGCTTATGCCATCCAACACACCTGCAAATCATGTAGCCATACCTTCATTAACTAGAATATTTTTTAGGAACAACACGTTTCTGGTTTAATATCATGCAATTTTACACCAAAACAGTTGATTAAGTTAAAATGCGTTGAATGTGTCTTGCGATTCTATATTTTTTATATTCATATACCTGAAATACTACCTGAACAGTTCTACTTTTTTATCAACTACTGTTTACGTCCATCCCATATGTCCTCTCAGCAAGATAAGATGTGTTTTATCCGACACCGAGTAAGAACCTTCACGCTCTGTTTTGAATACCTTGTACTTCTCTGTACGTGTTGAATTCCCATAAAAATACTCCGTAAAATACAGCTGGCATTACCATGGTGTTTTTTGGTTTTGTTGTTTTTTAACGCCGCAATATTCCAGCTATATAACGGCGGTCTGTAAATAATCGAGTATGGACCAGACAATCCAGTGATTGACATCATGAGCATCGATCCACGCAATTGGGATACGATGACATGCACCATCCTAGTCAGTGAGCCTGACCACCCGATCCCGTTACTCGCCTCTTACGACAAGCATAGACACTATTCTATTCTACCCCGGATCTTCACCGGTGTCATACCATTGAAATAGTATTAACATTGTGTTATTCTATTAGGTAAAAGCTTCATGAGGCATTCCACCACATATCCTGATTTAGCACACAGTGCTGACAGGGAACGGCTTGCAGGTTTTATTTATATAATTCTCTAACAGTTTTATCCATATCCATGTGCTCGTTTAACCAGATACATAAATATCTATATGATTCCACATATATGATATTGGTCTCTCCACGAACAAACTGGGAGGTGACGTTCTAGTTGATTCAGTCCTGAAATGAATAACCTAATAGTATGTTTTCTTACTAATGGATGTTATTATTCCACAAGACATATCTACTAATCACGCAGATGTTGATTTCCGGTATATTCTTCTTGTATACATAATACTGCACAAAGAATGAATGTGGTAAATTCAGCTGTGCTTAGGTATAAACCCATTTTGTTTATCAGACAGTTTCCTTTTAACTTCCAACCATGTTTGTAATCAACGACTGTGCACATCTTTGTACACTTTACTGGGCACCCTTACATAGTATTGCTTCTGTTACTCAATGGGTCATGTATAGATATGTATATTATATATTATAGCTAAAATGGATAGAATTACAGTAAACCGCCCGCATGTTATTAAAAATCACCGGGCCACTGTAACTTGATAATGCCCTCATATGGCTTGACGACGGGCCATTATCACGCCCGTTGTTATGTGACGTCATAGGGTAGGCATAGGTGACGTCACGTTAAATAGTGACGTCATCTATACTAGCCACATTAAGAAACTGTGCACGGAGAAAATATAGATATAAGGGCACACCGTCCATATGAAATATAGGTTTGAACACAGCAATTATTGGAGACATTCAAACGCTCATGCACGTGCCATGCGATATGACGTCATTGATGGGGGCCTATGGACGTGCAGCTGTACACAGCATGTGCAACTCAAAATTCGCTGTCACTTTGGAAAGCATGATCTGTGGTCATTCAAAAATTCAAAACTTCTCAGGCGCAGACACAAGCATATCACAAGCAAATCATGCCAAGATTGACAGCTGCACAGCGTCATGAAGCCATTGGAATGATCCTAGCGGGAATGAGGCAACAACAGGTGGCAACACATTTCCAATGCCATCGTAACACGATATCGGCATTGGTGAGGCGTTATCAGAACACAAATGACGTTGCCGACCACCCACGTTCAGGACGTCCCCGAGTAACGACGTCCCAGACAATTCCTGGACTGCGCCGTGTCAATCCAAACACTGTCAGGAATCGTTTACGTCAGTACGGGATTCGACCACGACGCCCTGCCATACGTTCCATCCTGACACACCGTCATCGAGTCAACCGTCTAAGATGGTGTCGAAATCATGTTCGCCAACCTCGAATATGGTGGAGAAATGTTGTCTTTACAGATGAATCGAGGTTCAACATTTCCCACAGTGACGGGCGCCAACGTGTCTACCGGCGTTTGGGAGAACGTTATGCACGCAACTGTATTGTGGAGAGGAATCGTTTTGGAGGTGGCTCTGTGATGATTTGGGGTGGGAAAACAGCACGGCACCGAACCCCTTTGGTGGTTGTTCAGGGCAATCTCACTGATGTTGGCTACAGAGAGGACTGTGGTCATTCCTTTCCTGCAACGTCATGGCCCGGGATTGACATTTCAACAGGACTACGCTCGTCCTCACACGGCTAGGGTCGCAATGGATTTCCTTCACCATAACAATATCATGTTACTGCCATGGTCTGCAATTTCTCCAGATCTCTCCCCAATAGAGCATGTGTGGGATGAAATGGAGCGCCGTCTGCGTCGTCTTCCACATCCTCCAGATAACGTCCGTGACTTGGCACAGGATTTGAGGAGGATATGGCAGGCCATTCCCCTGGCCTTCCATGCCCATTTGGTGGACTCCATGCGTTGCCGATGCACTGCTGTGATTCACGCACAGGGTGGTCATACCCGTTATTGACTTAGTCGTATGACCCCCTACTCCAGTTTGATCTTCTGACATCATCGTAACAGATGTTGTTCAGGTCCCGTTGACATTTTCTTATGGTCCCATCATTCAGCTACTACAGCGTCTGCATCATTTTGTTCTTGCTGTGTTGTATTTCAATCCAGAATATATTTTCTCCGTGCACAGTTTCTTTATGTGGCTAGTATAGTTTGTTCCATGACGTTTCCATATTTGTAAAAGTGGGTCAGTGACATCTGTGTTGATTGCAGTAAATGTTTCTAAACCGATATTGTTGTTTCTTTTTATTTGATACAAAATTCCATCCATTTTAGCTATAATAAAGGTAATGCTATTTTTCAGGGCATTATCATTTGCAGAAGCCCTCGGGCTTTTCAACTGCCCTCCTTCATCGGGCAGTTAATGGAAGACCTCGGGCTTCTGCAAATGATCATGCCCTGAAAAATAGCGTTACCCTTGTAATAGAAAATGCCTAAACAAACTAAATTCTTTTCCAGAGAACTTTATCCGGCCAACCACCATCAACACTGTTCTGCCAACCAACGTTAAAGCATTTCATAAGAAGGCTGAAAAGGGTCGTAAGTATTTGTATTCGAATTTATAAAATGACTTTCAAAGTGGTAACCACGTTCACTTTTTGTCAGTAAGTGTTCATTGTTATCAAGATCATATACATTGTATGTGTACTTTGTACCGTTTTTCATAGCCATCAACAGCAATGCATGGTTTCTTGATGCAAGTTTATGTTGAGTAAATGTATTTTTATGTGTCATCTTTATTCCCTGCGTTTAGAGTGCAATTCTCCCAATGAGCTGTTGTTCATTTTCAGTCCAGATATGGAATTAATGTTCATTTCTTTATAATTAGATTTTCGTTGTGTTCATGGAAATTCCCAAGGCATGGAAATTCATTTCCCAATGAATGTAAAGAATTAAGCCACGCCCACCGCGGCGCACTACTTTTATAACTGCGGAATGTCGGGGAATCCCAATATAACAGTCGAGGGAATTACCTTTCTGCTCACGTGTATCGTCATGCACAGGACATTTAGCGACTTTCATGCATATTCGTTGTCCAAACTACCCTTTGAAACCGAAGGCCGAGAATGAATGAAACAGCAAACGTGCAGGCTCGCTTTTTTCCCCGCTCGCCTCGGTTCAACTTTCATGTCTTCGGGTTTCATTTCTAACTAGCATTTCTCCAACTGTGTTTTACCGTTATCGGGGAAGTAATGTTTTAATCATGCAGTAAATGACCATGTTATTTGAAACAGCCGCCTTCTCTCGGACATATTTCTTCCGGTTCGTTCCGGTACAGTCTGACTGTTGCAGTTCTTTTCGCCTCTTGCCTTAATTGACAGGTCCAATGGACATTGTTGTAATCCCACTTTCCGTTGATTGGCTACTGACTGTGTAGGCGTGTCAAGTATGTGCATAAATTAAACGGTCACCTGATTCATGTCATGCCACTGTATGTATTCCTACACCTGGAGTGTTTATCAATGTCGTCATTTTTGTCTGTTTTGATTAATGCAACTGTTTTGGGTTAAACTATTGTGGATAAAACATGTTTTACGTTGTCGAATTTAATTATAAGCATTGACTGTATATTTTTTTCGGTTCATTGAGGTATGAATCGAAAAACCGATGTGCAAACTTTTGTAAGAATCCGCTACGCAGATTGATACTGTTTGCACATCGGATTCATACTGTTTGCACATCGGTTTTTCGATTCATACCTCAATGAACCGAAAAAAATATACAGTCAATCCTTAAGTGAAATTGAAAAATCATCTTGTGAGTGAGTGTGGTTTTACGCCGCTTTTAGCAATATTCCAGCAATATCACGGCGGGGGGCACTAGAAATGGGCCGCACATATTGTACCCATGTCGGGAATCGAACCCGGGTCTTCAGCGTGACGAGCGAATGCTTTAACCACGAGGCTACCCGACCGCCCTTTTTATATGTGTGTATACATGTTGTTATATTGAGCTGAACTGATAGGCATAAAACACTTCTCACTGATCATGAGTTTGAATGTTAGAACAAGAGAAAGCAAAGACGAATATCGCTGTCATCACGAATGTAATCAATTACTAGTAGGTCATTTGATTCTTGTCACACTGAAACAATAAATCGTTACGACAAAATGAATCACAGGAAAACGATTACGGGTGACTAAAAACGACAAAACCCTTTCCATTTTCATGAGAAATTTTACGATATAAAGTCGTAATGTACACCTCGATAGGGTTTCGGCAATGTTTACAGCACGTTTGCGTTTGGGAGACGTATTATGATTTCAAAGGAAAAACGAGTTTTCAGTGAGACGTTTCATTGTCCGTCAGTTTAGATATTGATAACAATGTGTATATCACCAAGTTTCCTGACAAATAGTATTTAATTAAATCGAATAAGATAATCAAACGTGTTTCTTCTTCATCAGACCGGCGTATGGCGTCGACATCACTTCAGTACTTTAGTGGGGCGGTCGGGTAGTCAAGTGGTCAAAGCGTTCGCTCGTCACTCCGAAGACCGGGTTCGATTCCCGACATGGGTACAATGTGTGAAGGCCATTGCTGGTGTCCCCCGCCGTGATATTGCTGGAATATTGCAAAAAGCGGCGTAAAACCTGCTCACTCAGGACTTTAGTGCGTGTACATTTAGTTTACATTTCAAGGAAAGACATGATATATTCTCACAACAAAGGGTTTCAATCAATGTTTTCATCATCAAAGGCCTGTTTACGTCATTCCAGAAACGTTATCGTTGACATTCAAAGGAAGATGCTAAATATAACACATCTTTTGTCCATAAGATACGATGTGATCTTTTGGGTGACACTGGCATTTACATTTTGTGATGACTATTTTGTGAGTGACGGGTGCTTCTATCATTATGTTCACTTTTACGGCCTGTAGAATATGTTTTGGGCAGGTGTTTGACACTGATGTTTTCTCTGGCATTGACGTTTTGAATTGACATTAATGTTTTGTGACAACTCGTTATTCCGGTAAGGTCGACACAATAAAGTGAGCAAGTACTTTAATTTCAGCTAATGGGGAAACTCAGTTTTCACGAGGCACTGTCGCAGCTTGGCCGTACACGTTCGAGGATATGGACATTCTGGAAGACTGTGTTATCGTATGCAAACAGGATGCGAAGTGTGTATCTGTTATCTACATGGACAATGTATCCAACTCACGGCGCTGTATACGCCTCCAAGATACTCCAACACGTTAATACAAATGCAGGACATGCAACTTGTTGCCAGACAGAATGCTGAACTTATTCACATTGTCCCTATTTATTGAACTAGGAGCAAATTATTACTGTTCTGATATAACCTTTTTGTGATCACCTGACTCTAAAAGTATGCCCTTTATAAAGTAATCCCCCTGGTGACATCAAGACAGTTCTAATTATATAAAAGAAAAGTAAAGTTCTAAACCATGGTAGATATGTCTTATGAGAAAATACATGCTCATTTGAATCAACATGCAAAGATCACGGGAACAATGCTTTCTTGAGAACGTTTTAAATGTTTTTTTCTTCAAAAACATAGCTCTGGTCCTAAATAATACTTCATTTTTATTTCCCAAGACGTTCAGTGATAAACTGTGTGGCCTTAATTTGCATATGGTCGTTTAGTGAATATTAACTCGTTTTGGTTTACAAGTGTAAGGTTATTTGCCCTTTCTAAAATGACAACTTATAAATTATGATACTATTTAGGAAATTATGTAATTAGAAATGTACATCGTCAGATAATGGATGTAATAATCGATCGCGAGGTATCTAACTAATTTTTGTACATTTATTCATAAGAAAATATAACGTGTATGTAATCAATATCATTTTATATTTTGATTTTTAGTTCAATAACAGTTAATCAGACAGTATACTCGGACCCCATGGTACCGCGGCATTCATCGTATCGCGGCATTTGTGATTTCCGATAGTTCACGCGGGACACGCCTCTTAGCGGCTGTCTATTAATGCAAATCAGTAACCAGGAAGTGCTCACTTCGTAAACAATATCTTACAAGGGTATCGATAGTCCATTTCAAATCTATGTCTCTTATGCTGATCTCATCAATGTATTACCCATGTATGTATCTTATCCCGGTCTCGATAGTGTATAACCCAAATATATATGTATGTCTCGTTCTCGGGCCACGGCAGTGTATTACAAATCTGTCTTTCACTCGACCTCGTTAGTGTAGTGTTCATCTCAGTCTCGTACTCAGGAATTGACAGTGTATCACCTACCCATCTTACTCGGGTCCCATTCGGTGTTGCCTAAGTCTTTTAACCCAGGTTCCGATAGTGTATTACCCATCAATGTTTCTTACCCGGGTCTCGATTGTGCATCACAAATCTGTGTCTTTTAACCCAGGTTCCGATAGTGTATTACCCATCAATGTTTCTTACCCGGGTCTCGATTGTGCATCACAAATCTGTGTCTTTTAACCCAGGTTCCGATAGTGTATTACCCATCACTGTTTCTTACCCGGGTCTCGATTGTGCATCACAAATCTGTGTCTTTTAACCCAGGTTCCGATAGTGTATTACCCATCACTGTTTCTTACCCGGGTCTCGATTGTGCATCACAAATCTGTGTCCTTTAACCCAGGTTCCGATAGTGTATTACCCATCACTGTCTCTTACCCGGGTCTCGATTGTGCATCACCAATCTGTGTCCTTTAACCAAGGTTCCGATAGTGTATTACCCATCACTGTTTCTTACCCGGGTCTCGATTGTGCATCACCAATCTGTGTCCTTTAACCAAGGTTCCGATAGTGTATTACCCATCACTGTTTCTTACCCGGGTCTCGATTGTGCATTGTAACATAAATGTAGGTATGTTCCCTGATCTGATTGGTTAAAAAGTGTTGTCGAATGAGCATAACATCGCTGAATTTTTGGGGTCTCATCACCGTGTATGTATACATTAATTAATGGAACTATTTTTGAAATCATCAACATGGAGGAACAGATGGAAATTTACCCTGACTTCCACATCGGAGATTTCGATGAAATATTGAGTGAATGGGGCGACGAGACATTTTCTGAGATAATACAAGAATTTGAAGGTAAATGAAATTTACCTTTTTCCATTAATTACAAAATCATAATCATAAATAATGTAATTTTCTTGGGCTTGGCCAAAGGAAAAAACAAAACAAAATCAATTTTTAACAGAGTAAAAAACATTTATTGCAACTCTATAATGACTTTCATACATCCACCTAATTTTGTTCTTATTATAACCCACAAAAAGCTGTTGAAGCTGAAAACCGTTCTGAGATGGCCCCCGAACTAGGAAATACAGCCAGCGTTTCCGTAGAGCCCAAAGTTCAAGCGTCCAGTCACCGCTTCGCGTCCCTTGATACAAAAGCAGTACAGGACATCGTGGATAGGAACCTCTCCAAATCTACTGGGAGTTAAAATATTTCGACGTAAGCCATTGAAACATAAAAGAATACATAAACAAATAAAAAAAAATTCCTACGCAGATTCGATCAACATCAGCGAGAGTTACCTCCCTTACACCATTGCCATAATAGCAATGTAAAGCGTGACCAATGTGTCATCGCAAAAATTGGCAATAATATAACGAGATTGACCAAAATCTTAACATAAATTAAATATTTCGTTTTGTAAGATTTGAGATATGTTATACTAAATGGATATACGGAAATTTCATTTAAACACGACACCGTAATAATAACGAAATACTCCCACTTACCGTCACATTTGTACCCTGAACACGGCAATCTTTTCACTTCCAGAATGGCTTGGTTTCCGAGGTTTTGAACCCACGTTCGAAGAGCTTCCTGCTTTTCAACTGAATGAGAGACTGAGGTTCTTTTATGCCGAAGTCAGAAATGCTGAGGGAGAACTTTACTCAAAATCGAGTTTTGTTGGGTTGCGTGCTGCCATACACAGGCACATCAGGGGGCCGCCATTTGAGCGCAGCATAAACATTATCCAAGACCGGGAATTTCACACTGCAAACTGCCGTCACTTTACTGTCAAACGCAGGTATTGAATCGCGAGATTTGCAGAATTACCGGCCACAAATCCGATGAATCGTTGAAGTCGTATTCCATTGACTCGTGCTCGTCTCAAAAACGACATTATTCGAACATTTTTCAGAGACAGGAGCAGCTCGCTAACGAACGTAATTTGGTACCTGTCATAGATACAAATATCCTGCCACTGTCCACTGCTCCCGTGAGTGATTTCCAGGTTAATTCTTCTGCTAATTTCCACGGCCTCTCTCACATATGTTATTCCACTGTAACAGTAAACAACTTTTTTCAATCCCAGCTAAGCTGCATGTCTGAAATTTCGCACGTTTGACGTCTCTTGTCACCACCTCAGTTTCAGGCGAGTTGACACTATCTTGTACAGGGGCCAAACAGTATGTACGTCTTTTCTAATTTTGATTATTTGTATTTCATAGTTACGCATAACTACAAATTACAAGTAAGATGAGGAACTGTGATAAAGAATTGAATTTGTGATATTTCCTGTTGTTTATTTATTTTCTGAGAAATGAGCTTGAACATGTGACCACCCCTTTCGTAAAATGGACCCTCATTATTGGAGTACCTCGAAACCATTGATCGGTTTCGCGGCACCCCATATCATGCATCTTTTCGAAGGTGAGCACGAGGAGACGTATTACTAACGACAGTTTTGTTGTGTCATGCGCTCAGTAAATTAGTTCCTCCTAAATATCGATTTAATTAACGTTCATGTTACAATGTCGATAAATATTTCGTTTTGTAAGATTTGCGTGATGTTATGCTGAATGGATGTACGGAAATTTTTCATTTGAACACTCCGCCTTACGGCGTCGTGTTCAAATGAAATTTCCGTACATCCATTCAGCATAACATCACGCAAATCTTACAAAACGAAATATTTATCTCCGAATCACAAATCTGTGTCTTTTAACCCAGGTTCCGATAGTGTATTACCCATCACTGTTTCTTACCCGGGTCTCGATTGTGCATCACAAATCTGTGTCTTTTAACCCAGGTTCCGATAGTGTATTACCCATCACTGTCTCTTTCCGGGTCTTGATAGTGAATTACCCATCTAAGTCTTTTACCCAGGCCCCATAGTGTAACACCCAATAATGCCTCTTACCTGGGCCGCAATCGTTTATTATCAATCAATGTATCTTATCAGAGATCATTGGGGTTCCCGATAAGACTGGTAATAAAGGTAATAATGGGTTTTAGTCCTAAATTGATGTGTTTTTGTGTTGTATTAGAATCAGTTATGGATTATCAGTAATAAAGAAGTAAAGAAAAACTTATAAACATAAACATATATTTATTAATGAATCCACACATAATGAAGTGATTTATCATTGATTTCGTATTTTGTACTACATTACTTATTATTCATGTATCCATGTTATTGAATGGAGTCTTCAATGGGATAAAAGTTTCCTGGTCAATTAACTGCAGAGATAAAGGCAGACAAACACACTTCTAAAAATGACAATTAAAATTGACATATTTAGTGCTTAGCTGGTCAATGTGGATATAATAGAGTGTGAATATTTGCATATCCTCATTCGATATTATTGCATGTTGTTGTATTGTTTATGTTTGTATTCTTTAAAAAATCTATAAACAAAGTAATACAAGAACTTTAACATCAGTCTGCACTTTGTACGCATATTTGCAAAACTTATTGTGTTAACAGACAGTCTTTATATAGCATGCTTTGAACGAATATATTTTTTACAACTGAAGTGTCATTTGACTTTAAAAGAATCCTCAAGGGATAACTGTATTGGCGGATTTGTTCTTGTGGACGCTGTAAGAATGAGATGAGGGAACAAAAAAATAGATAATTAAAAATACCTGTACGTATTGATTCGTAGGTGTGACATGTCTGCTGGTAATAATGACGTCTCCAATGTAGTAATTCAAATTGATGTCATATAATATGAAGTATCTTGTAAATTGATGAAACTAACTGTTTCTATAGGCAGCATGACTATTATCATTGGGAGTATTCATTTGGAATATGAGGAGTGTACTGAGTACTGTTTACACTAGATTATTGAATTCAGGAAATATATATGACACCTCAAAATGAAACAGTAATACATACAAGAGAACCAGTCGTTTTGAAAACATGTATTTGTATTAAATATGTACCGATAACCAATGGTAAACATATGTTTGTTTATGAAATTATTCTTAAGTTCTTGTCTCTATAATTATAAATATCACCAATTTTATTTATTCATCGCATTTATAGAGTGGTTGACAGCACACGCTTACTACTATGTTAAAGGTGTGTTGTTGACACCTTGTGTCATCACGGATATCTTCAGTGATGCTCTCCTATAATTTTCACAGCTATTTTGCCTTTTACGCCCAATGGAATCTGTTCCGTTGGAAATTCGAGACTAGTTATTTTCTAGCATGGACTTTGTATATTTGCATAATATTGGTAAAATATTCATGTACGTATACGTATATCTAAATATTAACGGTATGAATAGAAATCAGACTTCTTTTGACTTCTTGACATTGTTGCAAAATATGCAGACGTGATCGTATAACATGATATACATCAGGCGCCTTATCAAGTTGGATTCTCAAAGAGTATCACTTTGATACCAAGTGTACACGCCCAAAAAAACATAATAATAATGTATTTTCGACAAGAACAGAAAGCACATCAAAAGTGATTTGTTTACGAAAAATACTGAAAGTGATCTGCATTGATCAACTCAGTGGCATGCAGTCTATCAGTGCAGTCAGATCGAATCTTATTGAAAGGAACGTTATGCCATAGCAATATGGCCAGGTGGAGGTGTTGACGTTGCTCTTAAAGGCGTGCCTGATTAAACGGTGTGTCGAGAGAACTAGTCAAGTGGAACCGGTTGCACCACCAGGGTAGTGGTACTTGTCCTGCCCCTTGGAGGGCGATCATTCGTGGTTGATACTTCGTTCAGTCAGTTCCTTTACATATTTAATGTTGCTGTGGTAACATCAAGCAAGGTCTTTCCTAGATGAACATGCCAACAGTTCTGTCATGCTTGACTTGTGTTCACAATGACATATTCAGCTGAAGAGCTCACCAATTCAATGAGTCATTTACTGTCTACTTGGAGATAACGTTTGTTGACAAATGATGTAAATGAAGACATTTATAGATAATTGTCACCCGACCACTTGCCTATGGAATACATTTCATATGAGCATTAATCACAAAAATGACTGTCCTTTTACTTTGAATATGACATTGCTTTCTTAACCATATCCAGTAGGCCATTTATTCATATTAGACTTGTTTATTATATATTTTATATGATACGTGTTGTCATTTTCCTTACATAGCTGTTGTCAGTATGGATGTATAGTCAGAACAGTTGTTTGCCAGCTTCGTGAAGCATGCGCTATGTTGTCATAAAAAGTGTCCATTTACATACATTTTGATAGATGTGTTTATATTATCACTGTTACTAATGTTTATTAATGCATTTTAATTCTGCAACTACAAGGTTTTATATTTAAACATAAAATGTTTTGGTTACGTGTGTTTGTGCAGTGCCCTAACATATGCCATGTTGAATATTTATGGAACGCTTCTACCAATTTGAGATGTTCAAGCCAATACAAATTGAAAAGACAAAAATATATTATCTAAAACAGAATATAAATTACACATATTGTGTCCATCTTGTTTTCATCAAATGTGTTCTTTGTGAAATATTTGGCGTCATAACCATAAACGTGTTTTTTAAAAGAAATTGAATAGGCTGTGTCGTCTATTGATGGATACATAGTGTTTGATTCTTTTTTTTACATTTAGAATATAATCCCGTATATAGAAATTATCATCCTACTTGTCTCGTGTATATTTCTATATTATACCCCTGTTGTTTTTATGCACAGTTTTAATGGATGTGATTGTAAATTATGAACACTATTTATTGCAATAAAACATTGTACATTAGGCTATATTAGCTATTATCTAATAACAATAATTTCGTAAGGTCACTGTGCACGTTTTGAACGTGAGTACAAATGATGTTTTCGTATATCACAATCATGAGTACGACTAGAAAGATTAACATGTAAAGATAAACAAATAACACGTAAAGTATTCACATGCCCGTTGAGTGTAAAGGAATAAAACCAGAAAATTACAAGGACGTTGATGACATAGATTTGTAAGCATATTGTGTTCCTTAAATCACTGTTGTGTTGTAATAGCCTCGGCTTCATCAGCGTACCTTTGCATTTGATTCCGATAATATGTTATTGTTTATTGCCTACATTGCTGATATTACTATTCATAACATATAGTATTTAATTACATGTTGTGTAAGTTTATTTCAACGTGGTTTTGTTGTCCTTATTGCACGTTAATCATGACAAATATGATATTCAATTATCATTGCTGTAGCTTGAAGTCCATTTTATCAATTTCGTAAATGTTTTAATTGACACCTTCGGTATTGAATCTTCTAAAGCGGTAATAAGCCCAGAATTATCATCCATATTCAATTGGCAATAGTTATCGTGGTATATTGGTTGGGAAGTTTGTTGTTTAACGCCGCTCTCAGCAATATTCCAGCTATATGACGTCTGTAAATAATCGAGTCTGGACCAGACTATCCAGTGATTAATATCATGAGCAATTTGGACCGATGACATGTATAAACCAAGTCAACGAGCCTGACCACCCGATCCCGTTAGTCGCCTTTTTACGACAAGCATGGGTTGCTGAAGACCTATTCTACTACGGATCTTCACGGGTCCTATCGTGGTATATCATTATTGGAGATGTCGAACACAAGTGATTGGTTTTCAGTTCCCCCAAACCATGATGTAACTTGTGAAAATATCTTTGAAAAAGATGATAACGTTACCTTAGGGACCGACCATATAATATTATGGAGAACGGTGGTGGGGTAGCCTAGTGGCTAAGGCGTTCGCACATCACGCCGAAGACGCGGGTTCGATTCCGCACATGGGTACAATGTGTGAAGCCCATTTCTGGTGTCACCCACCTAGATATTGATGGAATATTGCTAAAACATGTTTAAAACTATATTCACTCACTCACTATTCTGGGAGATATGTTATCGAAAAAGACACAAAGTGCCTGAAACAAATATTTATGCTTCAGACTGTAGAAAAAAATGTCTTTCACAATAAACCCATTGTAGAAACTTTCTTATAAAGGCTCAGAGTTTTAATTAAGAAATATCTGGTGTTGAAGTGGTCGGTCCCTTAGGACGAACTTTCTTCCAGTGTCCAATTATCAGAACTGTGCAAATTCAATTTTCGCTTTTAATTATCTTGTTTGTACGATAATTATATGTCTAATTGTTTATGGCGTAATAAAATTTATATTGTTCAAATTAACCACGTTTTTATTTTATGTAACTTGACTAGAAATGCGTGTATATAACACAAGAAGATAATACAAAACAGGAAGCTAAATCGAGGACTTGGCACCAAAAGTGCACATACCACCAAGTACAACTATCAATTCAAAATGTCAACGTCCTAGATTATCTTCAGAAACAAATTCCATTGTGAGTAAATGGCAAAATAGATGCTTTTGTAAAATCATTTTCAATCAGTGATGACACCAGGTGTGTGCAAAAAGGGTAATTAAACATGCCAATGTTCATGTTTTAAACACTAGGGATCTAATTAATGCATAATGATCAATCTAACTTGAGACCATTATGGCATAATTATGATTTTACAAAAGCACCTATTTTGCCTTTCACTCCCAATGGAACTTGTTTCCGTAGATAATCTATGACGTTGACATTTTGAGTTTGATAGTTGCACTTGGTAGTGTCTCCATTTGCTATACGAAGTTCTCAATGTAGCTGCTTGTGATCAATACATATAATATTCACCGCTGTTTTGCTTTTTACGCCAATTGGAATTTCTTTCGTCGGAGGGGCGGTCGGAGAGTCAGGTGGTTGAAGCGTTCGCTCGTCACGCCGAAGACCCGGGTTCGATTGTCTATACGATGTGTGGAGTATATTTCTGGTGTCCCCCGCCGTGATATTGCTGGAATATTGCAAAAAGCGGTGTAAAACCAAACCCATTCTCTCTTTCGTTGGATAATCGAGACTGGTTATTCTCTGGCGTTGATGTTTTATATTCACAAGCGAATGAAATGCTGGTGATAAAAGAAACTAAACTCGGTTACACAAACATTTTAAATATACACATTGATTGGGCTAGTATTCCGTCATCAGCGTGGAATGCACAGCTCACATACACTCACCCTCAAACACACTCACATACACTCACCCTCAAACACACTCACATACACTCACCCTCAAACACACTCACACATACAAACAAAACACCAACACATCTAGGAAGGACTGTTTCAATAACCATATACATGTATTCAGCTGATCTGTTAGCAAGCAACTTCTTTGATAGGCATTTAGAAGTTGGACTACGAAGTAAGGATAAGATTATGGATGAACAACTTCTATATTACAATTAAGAGCGACGTTACGGTGTAAGTCCTAACACTGTTATCACGCAACTTACACCGAAACGTCGCTCCTATTTATAATAAGGAAGTTTTTCATCGATATATCTTATCCTTACTTATGAGCAAGCAGTCGAGTAGCCGAGGAAAACACTGGTCTTAATGTTGTCAGTGCTATACTTTATTCGTGTGAAACACCATACAATCATCACATTACCAATGATAAATATATAATATATAAGATATGGTAATCGTAGATAATAACACTTTCCTTGGACATGTAAACATTGTGTAAGATACTCTGCAGGACATTTTCTATCTGAAGAGCATATAACACACACGACATCTGTGAAGTCAAACCTAACACCAATACATAATCAATATATGAATAGTAATTGGTCAAACAACTATTAATGTCAGGATCACCCATGCACATGATTCAAGTAATCGATGCAGTAGTATATTAGAATATCCTAAGAATAGTCTCTCGAAACAAAAGGTTCTTACGTTGTAATTACGCCCTTATCGCTCCAAGACTGTATACTATACATCACGGATGGCCCAGTCGTCTAAGGCGCCGCGATTCGCTGCGCAATGTTGCTGTTCTTGTTCAGGCAACAAATATCTTAAATCCAAGAATTTTCCGTTGGAGTTACAAGTATGAAGTATTCATAGAAGAAAGGGCAGAGTTATTCACACTGCGCTTGTATGCAGGCATTTGGGGGTATACCCGTTGATAGTAATTACACTTGTGAGAATCTTAGATTATTAGTTTAAAATATCAAATAGTGGCACAGACAGATGCAACAATGTTATTTACAGAGACCTAATGATCATGAACTACGTCTGCTGTGTCAGAAAGAGAAACCTGAGTATGTCTATTGAGAGATACGCAATACACGTTATATAAATAATTATGGTTTTGGATACATATGGATGAGACAAAAGGGAGAAATTGTTTTGAATCTTAATAGATTTTCCGCTCCTCTACCTTGCCACAGTTCGAATGAAGAATGTTGCATTTGTCGAGTCCAAAGGACATGCCAATATCATTAGAAAAGGACTCGGCGAGGAGAATCTGTTTTTTTTTCAGACAGGGTTCTCCTTTATCAAGGTCGTCCAGGGGTGCGTAAGGGGTGTTGGGTCTCTGTTGGGTCTCTGTGCTGATCATGATGAGATCCATGATAAACTTCCTCTTTGCTAAGCAAACAGAAAAGCAAAGGACTAAAAGAATCGCCCGGCAATATTCCTCTTCCAACAGAAATGGGTTCCGAAGTTACCACCTGTCCCTGCGAATTCTCAAGTTGAGGTGACCAGCAACTCATTCAAGACTTGAGTAAAACAAGCAGCCGCTCGGGGAGGTCAATACATTCCAGTGACTTCAATATTCATATCTGCAATGTGTGTTGTTAACATACCCGGGCGAGGTTAGGCCGCTTACATGGTGTGTGTGAGCTTTGTGGAATGCCTTTACTGCTTTCGTCACAAAGCCCTTGACCTAGGTGTTTACTGGTGGTGAACGCCCCAGCTGTTACACGGGACTTGGCGTACACATGTTTGTATTGACAACCTTCTCGGGAAATGCATACACTGCGAAATGCCTCACGGTGAAAATATGATATCTATCATAAAGCTTTTCTAACATAATGACTTTATAAAGTACAGTGACCAGGATACTTGTACTAAACAGCATTAGCATAAAGGCTGACTATAGTTGTTTCATAGTTATGACAGGTACATTCAGATACAAGAGGAAAATACCCCCCCCCCCCCCCCTCCCCACCTCATTGTCGAGTGACAAAAAAGTGCTTGAAACTCCAGTGTAGACTGTTTGCCAGTGCGTTGTGGTTTGCTGAATGGGACCGACCTTTAGATAGTCTGTATCTGCGTCTCTGAGTGTGAGCACGTCTGTTTGTGTGTTTCTGTGTGTCTGTAGGTCTGTCTGTGGGTACATGTGTGTGTGTGTCTGTTTGTAAGTATGTGTGAGTGTTTGTTTGTGTGAGTGTGTTTTTTCTGGCTGGCTGTGTGTGAGTATGTTTGTCTGTGTCTGTCTCTGTGTGTCTATCTGTCTGTGCGTGTCTGCGGGTGTGTTTGTTTGCTTGTATATATCTCATTGCATGTGTATGTGTCTGTTCGTGTGGCTGTCTGTGTGCGTCTGTCCGTGTGTCTATCTGTGTCTGTTTCAGTCTCTGTGTGTATGTGTGTTGTTTTGTTTAACTCCACATTTCATACGATAACATTTACCATTCAATATGCTTAAGCGTAAATATGAGTTGCTGACAGGTCTGTGAGGTGCAACATATATGTCAGTGTGTCTGTCTGAGTATCTGTCTCATTGCGTGTATGTGTCTGTGTCTGTCGGCATTGCATTGAGGTAAATTTTGGATAAAGAGCGTTTTCGTCATACTGGAAACCTCTGCATATTCCACTATCATGCCACTTAAAAGCATTAACTATGTATACATTTTACACACAATACAATGTAGGTAGGGCCACGGTCGGGGATAATAAGTCCTGCGTAGGAGATATTAAGTCCTACGTAGGAGATACTAAGTCCTACGTAGGAGATACTTAGACAAAAACAAATTCACCGTGTAGGTAAGCTTTGCTTTTATTATCTATAGTTAGAGTTGAATAATATCGACGAGGTGCTCTATAGACACTTCATACGTTCGTCAGGATTTACTTCGTATATCGATCAACTTCCAAATGCATACTAAAATTTAACAGTTTCAATGTGTGTTCATTCGTCAGTTTGTTCTCTTGAAAGCAGGTAATGATACACGAAAAAATACTGTAAATATCAGCACGGACTCTTTTAGCTATGCTGTTCTATCAGGTTTTGTGTTTGGGGTGTATCATGTACGGAAGTACTGCCTGTCTTAATTCAGAATAAACAATGGTTATAAAAGATAATAAAAGTTAAAGTTTTTTACAAGTGCCCCAATTCCAAAGAACGTCCTTGTACACTAGGTAGTCATAACGCTATAGACTGAGACTCAGAACAGCGCAATAACCAAATTTATCCCAATTGAAATGTAAATGTGTTGCTAATTGACGTTTCATGTACGTGTTTGTTAGATCTTTCAAAATAATCACCTTTTATTTGTGTACGTATTACTACTTTTCTTCAGGTTTTAAGTCTCAACCCTAAGCCATTGATTTACATAAATGAAACTTGCTGAATCTGGGAAAATGTCACGTTAGTTCTTCCGACACGTGCCTGAATTCATTGGAAAATACATATAAACATGAGGAGGAAGTAACTGATATGGAAATGTTTTTCTTCATTTTTCAGTTGTTGCATTACTGTTCCGGATCTTCCGGGTTTACATTCACTTTCCTTATTAATTGGCTTATGAAGGCAAATTAAGGTGAGGTGACACCAATGAATATTTGTTTAAATATTTCATACATATTGATTTAACATTTTATATCCTTATCAAAAACTAAAATAGTCTGAATATATACTCTGCACAAAAAAGAAACGCAAAAGTACTAAAATCGTAAATATCTGATAGGGTGTTGTCGACATCCATGCCAAATTAATACTAACATTGAATTGGTCATTTCTGTATGGATTTAGATTGATTTGTGAGGGAAGAAAGGGGTACTGCGAAAATGTGGTTAAAAAATGCAAAAGTTTAAACAAACACAACCCCGTGAGAGCCCGGCGTCGAAACACACCAAGTTGACATGCACGTGCAACATCATTTGTTGGGCAATAAAAACGTTGGGTTTTCATTGGTATGCCATCACAATCGTACAGCAAGTAAACAGGGAAAACATGCCATGAATGACGGAAGCCCAACCCAACAATTCTATATCATGAATGTAATCGTTGCGAAGCGAATGATTGAGTGAATTTGTATGGGACGTTTAGTAATATTCAAGCCATATCTGGGTCGGGATAACGTGCATGTTACTTTCAAACATGTCATGATCACACCCACGTCTTCAGTTGACGAGGGTGGCCCAATCGTCCAATTCTTCTGTGAGGGTCTACATCCGTTGGGCACTCGAGAAGCCTATGGTCGTTGGTTCGACCCGATAATGTGTTAAGATTTGTCAGCACCATAATTGTTCCCTTGGGTTTCGCCAAAGTGGTAAACGGCTGAGATCTGCATTTCTTAACTATCATCTTCCGTCTGTCCTCCCACATTTAACTGATACGCCGTGAAAAAACAGGAATCAAGTGGCGTCAATCCTTACTCACTCACTCACTCACTCACTGACTCAAGCGACGAACCAATGCGTTAACCGGTAGGCTTACTTCATGATCACGCGTTAAGAATATTTGTCTGAGGTTTATATATGAGATGTAAATGAAAGGTACACTGATCTGCATTTCTTTGCTACTTTGATTCACTTTTGATAAACACATGCTTATGATATAATCGGAATTGTACAATGGATTCTGCTTTTAGTAAAGAATGTTGTTGTTAATGACAAACAAATGTTCAAAAATGATGTCAAAGTACCAATTTTAGGCACCAACCTTCCTCCGAACCATTAATTCTTATTTTATTCTGTTATTTTTACAGGGCAATGTAGCCGTTTACCTAACTCGTTTGGTTGTTGGGCTGGTGGTGGGTACTTGCTTATTTATGATAACATCAGTTCGTGTATATGATTATCTTTGTGTCAGGAAAGACATGTGGGTGATAGTAAACAATACTTGCAGGTTTTCTCCCTCCCTCCTCCCTCTCTCTCTCTCTCCCTCTTTATGCACGCGTACGTGTGCATGTAATTCAGAGAGAGAGAGAGAGAGAGAGAGAGAGAGAGAGAGAGTGATTGTAGATACTACTAAAATGATTCAAGACTTAGACTACAGCTGACGTACACTGGCAAACAGTGGCTGCTGTATGTGACTTCCCTTGCAACAACAAATCAATGAGGTTAAACTGTAGGGTTATACACACGTAGGGCGAATATTCCATAAAGATAAGTGGTTGTGTTTTGATTAACGCTGCGTTGTCATGTTGTATGAAAGCCGGAAGTGAACTTTACCCGGAGCTGAGCGCGGGTATGGACAAACGTGGAAACATAACCGGGTCGAAACGGGATTCAAACCACGATGGATATTCTTTGGTGGCCCGATTCAAGGTGAAATAAAGATTGATTTTGGAATTCCCCGGCCCATGTTACGAGTTATATGAATGTAGTGACTCCACGTCAATGTCTTAGAAACAACATAACACAACCAGGATACGTATGTGTACCAACAGATGGCATTGAAAAAAGAAGGCAATCTAAAAGTTTTATTTCCTGAAGCAGTGCTCACATTCTTAAAACTGACACAGCATGGTCACTATATAACACACTGTCGTAAAGCCTTGTCACATCGTATAAGTGATTGAGTGTGTTGGGTTTAACGCCGCTTTTAACAATATTCCAGTTATATCACGGCGTGTCGGCTTAATGTGGGAGGAAAGCCAGAAGTGATACAGGTCTCAGACGTTTACCATTTCGGTGAAACCCATGAGCACGGGTATGGTGCTGACAAACCTAGAAACATAATCAGGGAGAACCAGGATTCGAACTCACAATCATAGGTTTCTGGCGTGCCCAAGGTACGCAATTCTGCACAGCGAATCGCGGAGCCTTAGACGAATGGGCCTCTCGTGCCCCCACACCGTGTAAGATAATAATGGAGTCAATTGTAGAAGACATATGTCGTTATTATATCATGTCAGAGAACACTTCTACATGTTAAATACTGAAAATGTAACACTAGTTTCTAGCAAATAGAATTCTAAAACTAATTTGGCCAAGGAAATCAGTGTGTATTGCATCTGAAATCAACATATGTGAGTTGGGATGAACTTTTTCAAAATGCTAAACTAACACATACTAAACACAGTTTCGAAAAATGTTTTTGGTGACAATTTTAGACATTCATATATTTACAGTTATGATGTTGTCTAACGTCAGAGTATAAATACATCATCACCAAGTTGGTTACAAAACGCTACTATTACTATTAGTGTGGAAAGATTAAGGTTCCGTTATGTAAATATAGGAATAACAAATCAAGATAATTATTTTCCAAAACGTCCATGCAACACTATCAAAGTTCTAGCAGGTATATATATATATCAACACGAGTCGATGTCGTCCAGGGCCAGGAATTAGATGCCATGTCCTTTTCCAATAATCGTTGAGTTATCCTGGTTACTATAAACCTTCGGGCTATCGGCTTTAATCTCATGACTCTATATGAGCCAATGAGATGGACTTGATGTATGTCCGGATTTTCAAAACATGTTTGATAAGGTAATATGCCTTACGGAAATAATTGCAATCTTATGGTCGACAGTATATGTTGAAGAGATATACAACACATGGAAGAGAAAGGTGATGAAAAAGGAGCCCGCCAGTAATCCTCCCCTTGGTTGAAGTGGCTCAAGTCTCACCAGGAAGGTCTCGTAAATCCCGAAACCGTTGAAATGTTTATGGATTATTTCACGTGTTTCAACGGAGACACAATCCTTGGCCTTCAACGTATGACACATTATGATTAGACCGCTTGATCAAATTGTGTAAGTTTCCATAGAAATTTCTATAACAAAGCAACCGACTGCATGACGAATGACACATGATGAATCAGCATGATTTTCCACTACCGCATCCACTAGGCTACTCAACCGCCTCTTGTGTAGGTTACATGGAGCCTCACAACATACAGAGTTGTAAACATATATATTCTTAGCCTTTAGTCACAACAACGGTCAAAGCACTGGTATGCCCAAATGTGAAAATTGGTTTCAGCAGCAGGAACGTTTTCTCAAGGCAGGCTCAGCGGGATTGGCGTCAGATACTTGAACTTCTCCCCATCCTCTTCACTCTGGGTGAGGTCAGGAGGGCAACTCTTTGCAGCTGATCCGGACGCACACTTTCAACATATGTGTTACCAACATCTTCGTACTCTCTACCCGGGGTTGACTGAGTTTTAACCTCTGATGTGAATCTTGGGTCATCCTCTTCCCCCATTGCAGGCCCGTGTCCAGATTCCCCGGACATGGTGAGTCTTTCAATGGCTAGTGGTTTGTAATGAAAATGTGTTCTCATAACGCAAACATTTCTAATATCTTTCACGTTTTACATAATAGACTAGTATTAACTCCCCATGCTTCATGACAGTAAAACATTATGCACTGAAGCTCAACATTGAAGAGCGTTGGTATCAATGTGTGTGAGTGATGTCGGCTTAATGACACTTTGAATTATTGTTTCAGTAATTACACTGAGTATTTCAATGACAAATGCCATGTAAGACACACTGTTTGATCATTTTGTTTTATTTCATTTTGTCCTATATTCATATATATTCTGGTTAACAGACTCTAAGATCACGGTAGATCCTTATATCCAAAGGAGTGACTAATACTCTCAGTGTGAATTCCGGTGTTGAACAGCAACCAAAATGCCGAGCTCTGACCTCAACGTGGCATGTGGTCGCGTGTTCGTTGAAATTAATACTTGTTCAGACTGCAGACAAAAAAGAGGGTACATCTCGAGCTAATTCTTTGTTCGTTTAGAGGCAATGAATTACCGGAAGCGAGCACGCTCAATTAACGTTCAATTAAATTTCACATATAACACCCGGAAGAAAGGGATACAAACGTTAACTTCAGGACATATTTCACCAATGAGGTGCATACTTTACCTGTTGAGACGCCCGAGTGCTCGCCTCCTCTTGTAACAAAGCCCCGCAGCAACAGTCAGAAGAAGAATGACAGCAAACAAAGGGCCTATTACAAGCCACTGATGTTCTGTGGAAACAGTAAAGATATATTCAGAATCCTACATTTATCCCATGCCCTAATCGTATTCACTTTATTGTCAGACGAGATAGCGTGGTCCATAACATTTTGTCAATAAAAGATACAGTTGGTTACAACTTGGACTATTTGGATATATGCTTCAATTGAACTGGGTATTTGTAGCTTGCACAGGGGTTATGTCATACATTGGAGGGTTCAACAATTTTAACTCTGTGTTTGTTTGTGTGTGTTTGTTGTGTGTGTGTGTGTGTGTGTGTGTGTGTGTGTGTGTGTGTGTGTGTGTGTGTGTGTGTGTGCCTGTTTGCGTGTATGTGTGTCATACTCTGTGTGTATGTGTGACTGTGTGTGCGTGCGTGTTTGTGTGTGTTTGTTTGTGTGTGTGTGTGTGTGTGTGTGTGTGTGTGTGTGTGTGTGTGTGCCTGTTTGCGTGTATGTGTGTCATACTCTGTGTGTATGTGTGACTGTGTGTGCGTGTGCGTGCGTGCGTGCGTGCGTGCATGTGTGTGTGTGTGTGTGTGTGTGATCATGAGGCAACCGCCGAGATCGTAGAAGGTAACGAAATAAATCAACCCGATGCGTTTCTGTCAAATAGCCATAAAGCTGAATGTAGAGCGACCATAATATGAATTTAATTATTGAGAATAATTGTTATTCACACATTTTAATATTGCCCAATCAGTACAAGGAATATGACGGTTTCACGCAAGACACATCAGGTTTGGTAGAGTAACATGGAATAGTGAATAAGTTATGGCCTGGGTTCATGTTGTTCCAGATACAATGTTGTGAAGCCCATTTTGCTCTGACATTGAAGCAATATTGAAAAAACCGTATAACAGCATTTACTCATCCTGATTATGGCACAGACTATTCACTAATTTATCATAACAGTTAGAAAACGCTTTGACCAGAACTATTTGAAACATGTACCAGAAGATGCAGCACTCCCAATTACTTCTTTGCACTCTGATGTAAACTGATCACAGCTTTGGCAGTCTTGTGCACAAAACTCATGACAAGATATCCCCGCTCGCCCATCTTGACATCCCTCAGAGCACATGAGCTGTCCTCGCTGATACTCGCATGTTTGGTGAAGGCACCACGCACTGCACACAAACTCACAGGGGTGGGCACAGTTAACGGGACATCTAAAGCAGGCGTGTGTATTTGATGCGCAGATGTCACTGCATGGGTAGCAATGCACAGTTGTGTCATTGATCGAGCAGAAGGATATTGCTGAAATGAAATAAATGATACTCATGTCATAATCTACCCGAGATTGCTGATTTCAGGACGATTCAATAATATAATATTAGTTTCTTCCTGGTAATCGTTGATGTTTGTAATATAACAATTTTGTACTGCTTTCAGTGTACATCTATGTTACCCGTAAATCTGACGACACTAAATTGAATTCGGTTCCAAATCGAGTGTTTTTCATTGTCTTTGGAGATTTTGTTTCAAATCAAGATGATTGGTAGTTTTTGTGGGATTGGTGTGTCGGTGTTGGTTTTCTGGGTAAAGAAACGCATTTTTGTGAATGTATTCAGGATTCATGATCACATGAGTAATGTATGTTCTACACCTGGGTTCTGTGTGTGAGTGAGGGAGTATGGTTTAATGCCGCTTTTAGCAATATTCCAGCAATATCACAACGGGGACAGCAGTAATGGACTTTACATTTTGTACCCATGTGGGGAATCGAACCCCGCTCTTTGGCGTGACAAGCGAACGCTTTAACCACTTGACTACTCCACCGTCCCTCTAGGTTCCGATGTTAAAACGTGTCTCAACCATGGATCTGTGTGTTATTCATGTTATCTTTACCATCCATGCAAAGTTTTAGATTCAGATCTTAAATGTTATGTCAAACAAGTAAACGTACATAACCACGTCAAAGCCAGAGAATAACCAGTCTTGATTATCTGACGAAGCAGATTATCACAAGATAAAAGTTTTCGTTTTCATCTTAGGCTAGGACTTCATCTGTTATTGTCATGTGGGTCTTAATTTACACTCTGGAGGTAGTTAATGTCAGGCCAGCTGCCTATCTCTCAACACTATGGAGGTTTACGGCACATATCTACTTACTCTGAAGTCTATCAAACTAAAGCATTGACACTTACCTTTTCAAAACAGATTCTGAGTTTTGGCAATAAGGTTTACATTGTGTCATGGAGAAGACAGCCGTAATGGTAATGAGGACACGCTCCATTTTGTCCCAGAACGTCTACGGGTATATGTGTATGGCATGAACAAAAGGGTAAGCGCTAAGACGCCCGTACAGGAAATCAATTGTGTCTTATTCAAGTTTATCATTCCTTGTTGTTTTGTCGTAATTGTAGCGAAATACTTCCTTCCGACTTGACTATTTATTCAGTATGTTGATCCTGTCGGGAAATTGGAAATCATGTATCACCACAATCGTTCATTGTGTATGATTTATCGGGAAATAGGTAATCAAGTGTCATCAATATATTTTATTCTGTATATCCTATCGGGAAACGATACAGTTTTGAAACTTCTCATTTCAGTTTGTAGGTTTCGTTTTGGTTTTTTTGTCTTGTGATCATGAATTATAATATATAAATGTCAACACGCAGTGAGATCAACACACGTGATACTTGGAATGCATTTAAATGTATTACGGGGAATGTGCAGTTTACAATATCCTTTGTGTGAATAAGAGCGACAATACCCTTGTTTCATAATCATAACAGATTTAATAAAATTCCATTAAATACGATTTCCTCTCCATCACAACCATCTGTTACAACCACATGCAAAGGCATATCAGTTGTTAACCTGAAGAAAAAACACGGGAACTCATGCTAACGGGAAATGCATCGGACATAATTTTTGTGATGCATCAAATTTGGAATGATTTCCACATGTCCACCCCAAATGCTTGTCGTACAGTCTTGTCATACAGTCTTGTCGTACAGCCTTGTCATACAGTCTTGCCATACAGTCTTGTCATACAATCTCGTCATATAGTCTTGTCATACAGTCTTGTCGTACAATCTTGCCATACGCTCTTGCCATACAGTCTTGTCATACAGTCTTGTCGTACAGTCTTTCCATACAGTCTTGTCATACAGTTTTGTCATACAGTCTTGTCGTACACACTTGTCATACAGTCTTGTCGCACAGTCTTGTCATACAGTCTTGTCATACAGTCTTGTCGTACAGACTTGTCATACAGTCTTGTCGCACATTCTTGTCATACAGTCTTGCCATACAGTCTGGTCATACAGTCTTGTCGTACAGTCTTGCCATACAGTCTTGTCATACAGTCTTGTCATACAGTCTTGTCGTACAGACTCGTCATACAGTCTTGTCGAACAGTCTGGTCATACAGTCTTGTCATACAGTCTTGTCATACAGTCTTGTCGTACAGTCTTGTCATACAATCTTGTCGTACAGACTTGTCATACAGTCTTTTCGCATAGTCTTGTCATATAGTCTTGTCATACAGTCTTGTCATACAGTCTTGTCGCACAGTCTTGTCACACAGTCTTGTCATACAGTCTTGTCATACAGTCTTGTCGCACAGTCTTGTCACACAGTCTTGTCATACAGTCTTGTCATACAGTCTTGTCGTACAGTCTTGTCGTACAGACTTGTCATACAATCTTGTCATACAGTCTTGTCATACAGTCTTGTGGATAGATGTTTGCCTCTCTGATAGTTTATGCATAGATCAGAATATGACACAGATGAGGTAGTTTCATGGGTCTCTTTTATGTCCATCTCATGAGAGTAAATTATTTGAACGGAATAGGCTATTGGACCATTATCAAACGATATAAGATAATCGAAATACCAGTCGTTTAAGTTCTTGGCTAAATTCCGTTGTTTTAATTTTGCCAATACGTGCAGAAATTCTGGCACAAGAAACACATCAGCAAGGAAGGGGGCACAATTGGTGATCAACCTCAAACTGATCGTTAATACAAACGTAATTCGCTACGACTTTCAGTCTCATTAAAATAACCTCTCTTGGAATACAGATGAAAATAGGTAGACGGGAGATTACAGCACTGCTCTACCACGATGATATGTAAATAATCGGGTCTAGGTCAGGGTCGCCATTTCATCATAGCATTAGCAACGATTGACGCCATTGGATTAGGATGACACGCACACCATATAACACATTGTCAACATTCGATCTGTTATAGTCGGCTCTGTTGACAACCATGCAGGGACATATAGTAAGTCACTGGGAAATATAGTAAGTCACTGAGACAAATAGCTAATCACCAAGTCACCGGGCATATAGCAAGTCATTGGGACACATAGCAAGTCACTGGGACATATAGCAAGCCACTGGGACAAATAGTAAGTCACTGAGACAAATAGCTAATCACCAAGTCACTGGGACATATAGCAAGTCACTGGGCATATAGCAAGTCACTGGGACATATAGCAAGCCACTGGGACAAATAGTAAGTCACTGAGACAAATAGCTAATCACCAAGTCACTGGGACATATAGCAAGTCACCGGGCATATAGCAAGTCACTGGGACATATAGCAAGTCACTGGGACATATTGCAAGTCACTGGGACATATAGCAAGTCACTGGGACATATAGCAAGTCACTGGGACATATAGCAAGTCACCGGGCATATAGCAAGTCACCGGCATATAGCAAGTCACTGGGACATATAGCAAGACACCGGGACATATAGCAAGACACCGGCACACATAGCAAGACACCGGGGCATATAGCAAGTCACCTGGACACATATAGCAAGATACCGGGACATATAGCAAGTCACCGGGACACATAGCAAGACACCGAGACATATAGCAAGACACCGAGACATATAGCAAGACACCGGGGCATATAGCAAGTCACTGGGACACATAGCAAGACACCGGGGCATATAGCAAGTCACCGGGACACATAGCAAGACACCGGGGCATATAGCAAGTCACCGGGACACATAGCAAGACACCGGGGCATATAGCAAGACACCGGGGCATATAGCAAGACACTGGAAGATGTGGCAAATCACTTGGACACATAGCAAAACACCGAATTACTTGGAGTAATATGTCGACTTGACATATCATTATCATACTAGATAGACATGAATATGTGTTCAGAAGGTCTTACGACTGCTATCAATCTCTTATCTGTGTCATGATTCATGTTCACATGTAGGCATAGACCTATTGTTTGTAAAACCCATGGTGATCTTGTGCCCTCTCTGATATCAGTATGACTTTCTGAAGAGCGATCAGACGGTACCGGGCTGTTCTCGGGGAAGACCGGTGATATATTTCAATCCATGCGAGTCACAATGTCACAATGAAGCGCGTTATTCCCGTCTTATGCCGTGTACATTATATACATTAAATGGGTGACTTAATGTTGCTTGCAATGTAAAGCTTCGAAAGAAATTGAAGCGGTTCAGCGGGGCTCAGTAACGTACAGTGATCCCAGTATAGGCTAGACTGTTTTATGCACCGTTGATAATATCTATGAGATCCAATAGGCTGTATTGCTTATGTATCGTTTTCTTGTTGTATTTCTACATTTGTGACCGGTACATGGTGAGTGTGTGTCGAGACAAGTTCTCCTTGATAGTAACAACAATTGCACAATTTATCTGTGGGAACCCGACTCTCTGTCATGAATATAGGCATCAAATGCTATTAAGTATATCATTGAGTGAGTTGTGTTTAACGCCGCTTTGAACAATATTCCAGTTATATCACGGCGTGTCAGCTTAATGTGGGAAGAAAGTCCGCAGTGATGCAGGTCTCAGACGTTTACCACTTCGGTGAAACCCACGAGCACGGGTATGGTGCTGACAAACCTAGAAACATAATCGGGGCGAACCAGGATTCGAACCCACAATCATAGGTTTCCCGTGCCCAAGGGACGCAACTCTGCACAGCGAATCGCGGCGCCTTAGACGAGTGGGCCACCCGTGCCCCCAAGTATATTATTGACGTTGCACATATTGTGAATGCAAAGGTTTTACCGACGCACTAGCGCGCAAACTACAGCTGACCCAAACTCGCATACATTCATGGATACGTGTAGTGTCAGTGTTTACAGCATACCTACTCGACTGTTTGTTGTTCAGACATCATCATACGCAACGCTTTTAACTAATATCTAAACGGCAGGTGTTTTCGTATGATATATCAATCAGGAGAATGAATTAATTACGCCGTGATTTGCACATTCTTCCTGTTGACATAAACTGTTTGTTTACCTCACGCCACGTGCCAGTCAGTGAGTCGTTTACGACACTGAACTATTTAAGGCTTCGTGTGTCTGAAGCGATCAGCTGGCGTAAACTTCGGAAAAGACAAAACAGAATAGAGGGTGGAGGCCCGGTACTGAAATGGGTTGGCGGCCTCACACATGCACGTATGTCGTCTATGTGGCACCCAATGTAAAACCCACGTACTCTAGTGAATATTAACTATCTCCATTTATGAAATTTATGAAATGTTAACGCCTACGTATAACAATGTCAGATAACATTTCTTTTACAAACATTGTCTCGCGTTGTTGATTCTTTTTTGTAGATGTGAAATGGAAAACATTTTTCAAGCGGACGAGGTGAGGTGAGGTGAAATGGGGTTGAACGTCGCGTCTAAGATTATTGCACTTATATAGCGACGTGCATGCACGTGTGTGTGTGTGTGGCTGCTTGTACTAGTCCGGACTACCCTTGTCAGTAATCGAACCCGGGTCTTCGGTGTGACGAGCGAACGCTTTAACCACTAGGCTACCCGACCGCCTGAAACCTTTTGTAAGACCCCTTTATGTTTCTAGGTCTGTCAAAACTATATCCGTGCTCGTGGGTAAACGTGGTAAACGTGGTAAACGTCAGAGACCAGCATCACTTCCGGCTTTCCTTTCACATAAGCTGACACGCCGTAATGTAACTGGAAAACTGTTCAAAGCGGTGTTGAACTCACCAACTCACTCACTCACTCAAAGTAAAGGACGGAAGTAAGGGACGTTACTCTAAATAGCAGTGATGATACCGTTAATCGAACACTTGCTGGTGAAAACCCCAACATTACGTCTGAAAAAAACATACAAAACCAATATTGTTCAGCAAGATATGGAATACTGTAAGGGACATTATCGCGATCTTTTGAAACGAGGTAAATATGCCAAAAGTGTGTGAATGCGAGATTTGACTTGCATTCTCGTGTTTCTTTTGTACATAGCAGAATGCTACAGTTGGAATGATGTAAAATCTCGCAATCTCGACTTGTCAATTCAGGTCACTAACACCCGAAATCGAACACGAACACGAGAATGCTACATTTCATTTTCTCGCGATCACCCGTTCTCGCATTCTCGTACCTTCCACGATCATGCGCCTTGACCGTATGATATTACGCATGCGCACTTTATAAGTCAAGTGGTCATGCTCCTTTCCTGCTGTTCAGTTTCCATGTAGCATTTAGAAAAACAATTACTTAGCTTGAAAACAGGCAATTTACAGAAAAGCACGAGAACGCGAGAATATGTAACTCAGCCTCCATCTGCTTGATGGTAGTCTCAGTTTGAACGGAAACGATTCTCGTTTCAAGATAATCTACTACCTTGTGAATTAAATGGTTTTCCTTGTAATGTGAGTGTCTGCGCTCTGCCCTTCATAATACATGTATCAGCGGGTGCCACTTGGGGCTCCGTCGTTTAAGGCGCAGTTATCTGCTGTGCATGGATCACTCCCTGAATTAAGCGTGCCAGAAAACATACGATCTTGGATATACCAACAATTCCAGATTGTTAACTTAAATTTTGCTGTCTGTGGTAAAGGTATGTAACCTCCATCTAATAAGTATACCACATGACGTATTACTCTGTAACATCCTATACTGAATTGAATAAAAAAAAATAATAATAATTCCAGATTCGCTCTATGTGTGTCTATGTAGTTCATCATTCTCGTGTTCATGGGACGTTTACCACTTCGGTGAAACCCACGAGCACGGGTATGTTGCTGACAAAACCTAGAAACATTTTCGGGGCCCAAGGGACGCAACTATGCAACTCCCCTCACAGGCTCGGAGCGTTGGCCACTATGAATAACCTTCTTCAAAACAGCTTGCAATTTTCCGATAAGCTAAATGCATGTTTTATATAACTGAATGACTGGAGCTTTCCTGGTACATTAATATTATTCGAATGGTCACAAAGAAAGTGATTCAATGTGCTCTATGCATGAATGCATTTAGATTTACGAGACGTGGTCAAAGTTCACACGTAGGAGGTGTAGACAAATCCCCTTTACAACATTACGTGCACATACCAACCCTGCACTCACCGCCGCTGGCAGAGTACCCCGTAGGGTGAGTACTGTTAATTGATCTTAAGTTTGACAATGTGTAACACGTGACAGTGTCTGTCAGTACGATGGTGGTAATCTTGTTAACCCATAATTTTAATTCACTTTTGTCAACAAAGTGCCTTACTGACAGATTACGTAAGTTTTTTCTATGACACACACCTCAAGCAGACTATATATAACGCCAACATATTTGAACTTCCTCATTCGTTCCATGTATGTGAATCCGCATATCCACACATGAGCACACTGCCATTTTTGCAATACAGTAAACTACGGTTATAACGAACACGCTTATAACGAACTGACGGATATAACGAAGTACTTTTGGGGTCCTGTCTATTTGCTGTAAATATTCCGTACATTTGCTTATAACGAACTACGGTTATAACGAATTAAAATTAGTGGTCCCTTTGAGTTCGTTATAACCGTAGTTTACTGTAATTGAATCAAAACGACTTAAAGCCATGATGTTTTTTTGGACATGCATGGTAATGTTCATAGGTGTTACTCAACCACGTGTTACGACACATTTGAAACGGCTCACAAGTGCAGACTTGCAGATTGTGCTCCGTGTTTATTGTGAAGGTCCTCTTGTGTGATACACTTCGTTTCACAATTAGGCTCAATAGTGTGGTTGCGTGAGTAGTGACAGAAATTTGTCAATAAGAATTCATCCGCAGGTAAGGGAAATTTCATATATGTATTTAGCGAAAATTGCTTTACAAAGTGCGCTGATTTCAACGCCACGATCTATGCAGGAAATCTACACCAGGGCCCCGTTCCACAAAACGATCTTAGCGCTAAGGTGATCGAAACTTCCATACTTTAACATGGACTTACGACAATCATTGCAGTAAGATCGCTTTGTGGATCGGGGCCCTGCACGTAAAACATTGTGTGGGGCACAGTGACCAGTTTTGTCACGCACATATAGAAGTTATTGTATCACTCAGTATCGACCTTCAAACGGTTACGGCAGTATATCTATGTGATAAGATAGGTCATGTTGACCTGAAACTACATACAGGTGGATGCATGATAATAGTTTGATCACAATAGTAATTTGTTGGTTGTTGAGTGTGTGGATTGTCTGCCCGGAGAGCGGAAGGTCGGTGGTTCGATCCACTGGCCGCGTCATACCGAAAGACGTTAAAGATGGTACTTGTTCTTTCCGTGCCGCCGTTCGGCATTAAGGGGTGAGGTGAAATGGTATTTAACGTCGCGTCCAAGATAATTGCGCTTATATATAGCGAGGGAGAGAGAGAGAGAGAGAGAGAGAGGGAGAGAGAGAGAGAGAGAGAGAGAGAGAGAGTGCGTGTGTGTGTGGCTGTTTGTAGTATTTCGGACTAGCTCACTGAGATACCATGCCGCAGTTTAACATGAATACCCCACTCAGACACAGTGTACTGGCTCCGAGCCGACCAGTCCTTGTTTTAGCCCCTTACTGCCGAGCGCCCGACAGGGTAACAACAAGTACCATCTTTTAACGTCTTTTGGTATGACACGGCCGGGGATCAAACCCCGGGCTTTCCGCTCTCCGTGAGGCGATCTCGGCATTAGGGGAATAAAATAAAACAAAGACTAGTCGGCTGGGAGTCAGTTTACTGTGTCTGAGTAGGGTATTCATGTTAAACTACTATGTTAGTGGGCTAGCACAATAAACAGACTTAAGTCTAGACTTGTCCCAGCAAGCGCTTAGCATGTGTGCATGCACGTTGCTATATCCTGAACCGGAAGAAAAAACACAAGGCCGTTTCACCTCACCTGTTAAGAGTGTGTTTGTGATCAGTATTAGTTACTTTGAACAGCATGTCAGCACCACCAAAGAGTGAACGTTGTATTGCCATCTCAAATTACCGCCTTGTTCATGAGTTGAACAGATAGGGTCAGGTGGAACGGGTTGTTACTGTTTGTGACTTGTTCTGTTTGTAAGTATTTGTACTCCGGCAGGGTGGATTGACACTCATGATCTTATCAATGTATGAAAGGCCTTTAGTCTGTTCAACCCGGACGCGAGTGTTTAGGCTTGTGCATAATGCAGTTGGGAAATTGTGCAGTGTAAATTGTAATGAAATGTGCCTTTGCTCTGCATGCGTAGCCTATTTATGACAGCGGATGTCAAATCTAGGAAAATAGATAAAGTTCCTGTGTGCATCATTTTAACATGATTTTGTGGAATCCAGCATTCCAATAGGTCCGCAGTACCATAGTCCATCATTGTTGACAGTGTGTACAGCGAATGTTGCATCCATTGTTTATGTAAATAAATCATCAGTCATGGATTCTAACATCGACAACGTTGCCAATTTTGATTTGCAAATGTACGATAATTTCAGGGTAGTCCTAACAATCGCCTTATCGCCGTCCACACAAATCTTTCCAACACAGTCAAACAATCTATGGACAGTACTGTGGCAAGGAACAAAGCGTTCCGCCAGTACACTGACGAGTTCCTCGTTCAGAGGGAAGGCAGACTTCATCGAGAATAAACTAATCATTTTATCAGTTGTGTTGTGAGTGAGTGAGTGAGTGAGTGAGTGAGTGGGTTTGGTGTAACGTCCCTTTGAACAGTATTTCAGTTACATTAACGTGCAAACAGGGATTTCAGCCCACCATCATACATGTAGGTTTCTGGCAAGCACATGGGACGCGACTCTGCACAGCTAATTACAGCGCCTTAGACGATTTCTTTAAAGCTATGCATTTTCGTTAAAGCACTGCATTATCAAGCATTTGTTAAAATTAAGATTAATTATTAAAAGGTTTATATAGTCTGATTTTTCAACAGTATATTTGATTTGCCGTTTACTGTGCAATTATTTCCAACTTGTTTTGTCCAGCTGTAGTGAGTGAGTGAGTGAGTATGGTTTTACGCCGCTTCTAGCAATATTCCAGCAATATCACGACGGGGGACACCAGGAATGGGCTTCCACCATTGTACCTATGTCAGGAATCGAACCCGGGTCTTCGGCGTGACGTTGTCCAGCTATAACACAATTACCTTAGATAACTGAATTGGCATGGTACTGGTATGCTCTATGGAGCTAAACTTAAAGGTGTACATCTGACGAACGAGCAAGTATGCGTCCGTTGTTTATATGTTACCGATAGCATAATCTCCTCGTTGACCGAGCCGTGAGCTCTGATGTGCATCTTGACTCTTCCACTCCCTCCATTGCAGGCCCGTGTCCAGATTCACCAGAGGTCACGAATCTTTCAATGGTAAGTGGCCTTTAAAGATACATTCTCATAACACAAATATTTAACGTTTTACATAACATATTAGTATTAACTCCCCAGGCTTCATGATAGCACAACATGATGCACTGAAGCTCAACGTGAGTATATTGAATGCAACTTTGAATTATTATTTCAGTCATATAAGGACCTGACAGTTTTATGTTGGCTGGAGTGAGCTTGGAGCGGGTGGGGTGGGCTTGGGGTGGGCTTGGGGTGGGCTTGGGGTGGGCTTGGGGTGGGCTTGGAGTGGGCTTTGGGCGGAGGGGGTGGGCTTGGAGTGGGCTTGGAGCGGTCGGGGTGAGATTGGAGTGGGCTTGTGGTGGGCTTGGAGCGGGTGGGGTGGGCTTGGGGTGGGCTTGGAGCGGGCTTGGAGCGGGCTTGGAGCGGGTGGGATGGGCTTGGGGTGGGCTTGGAGTGGGCTTGGAGCGGGTGGGGTGGGCTTGGAGAGAGTTTGTGGTGGGCTTGGAGCGGGTGGGGTGGGCTTGGGGTGGGCTTGGAGTGGGCTTGGAGTGGGTTTGGAGCGGGTGGGGTGGGCTTGGAGTGGGCTTGGAGCGGGTGGGGTGGGCTTGGAGTGGGCTTGGAGCGGGTGGGTGGGCTTGGAGTGGGCTTCGAGCAGGTGGGGTGGGCTTGGAGTGGGCTTAGGGTGGGCTTGAGGTGGGCTTGGGGGTGGGCTTAGGGTGGGCTTGGGGGTGGGCTTGGGGGTGGGCTTGGGCTAGTATGTGGTGAAGCCAGGGGTGGTGCAGGCCTTAGACGTTTACCAGCATTACTTAGGTGAATCGCACGAGCACCGGCTAGGGGCTGGTAAGAAACATTATCGGGGAGAATCTGGGATTCAAACCCAATATCTGTGCAGCTATATGAGCATTGAAATCGTCATGATCAGAAAATCAAACTATTTCATATGAGTGATACACTGTTTAATGTATTGGACTAAAGTTACTTATGCCATTGCGTTATAATGATATTTCTGGATTTGACTGGAGCGATGGATACAATCTGTGAAACCCATTTCTTGTGTCCCCCGCCATGATATGGTTAGAATATTAAAACCAAACAAACTCACTTTGGAGTTATACTAGCTCTTAAGATACATGTAACAGAGTGCCATCTGAGAAGGGCTTCAGCAATTCGCCCAGCCTATAACCTCCTCTTCCTCCAGAAACAGTTTCTCAGCTATGGTATTCATACTTCATCACATTTGCATGCTTAACATGACATATCAGTCGTATGATTCACATGCTAAAAATATAACAACTTCGACCTATTTTTCATTATCAATGAAACATAACAACTTCAATCGATTTATCATTATCAATAAAACATAACAACTTCGACCGATTTATCATTATCAATAAAGCATAACAACTTCGACCGATTTATCATTATCAATAAAACATAACAACTTCGACCGATTTATCATTATCAATAAAGCATAACAACTTCGATCGATTTATCATTATCAATGAAACATGACAACTTCGATCAATTTATCATTATCAATGAAACATAACAACTTCGATCGATTTATCATTATCAATGAAACATAACTACGATCGATTTATCATAATCAATAAAACATATCAACGTCGACCGATTTATCATTATCAATGAAACATAACAACTTCGATCGATTTATCATTATCAATTAAACATAACGACTTCGATCGATTTATCATTATCAATGAAACATAACAACTTCGATCGATTTATCATTATCAATGAAACATAACGACTTCGACCGATGTAACATTATTAATAAAACCTAACAACTTCGATCGATTTATCATTATCAATAAAACATAACAACGTCGACCGGTTTATCATTATCAATAAAACATAGCAACTTCGATCGATTTGTCATTATCAATAAAACATAACAACTTTGATCGATTTAATATTATCAATAAAACATAACACCGTCGACCGGTTTATCATTTACAATAAAACATAGCAACTTCGATCGATTTGTCATTATCAATAAAACATAACAACTTGGATCGATTTAATATTATCAATAAAACCTAACAACTTCGACCGATTTATCATTATCATGAAGCATATTCGGTTGTCATTTCCTGTCCCAATTACGTGTAATAAATGAATCTATCAAATGCTCAGTGACGTCGTTATTCTCTTTGAAGAAAAATGATAAAGTTTGGAAATAAGCAAAGCTGTTTTCTTCACTTATAATTGTGGTTGAAACGGATGAGTTCCTCAGTCTAACAGGTTTATAGTTCAAGGTCTAAACAGAACATTTCTAAGTGAGTGTGTATGTCTCAATGAAAACGTATCCAATATCAGACCAATTATACAAACCGTATTATTTGCCACATTAGCTTATAATCCATAGATGTGTATTGACATATACATTATAAAATATTCTAATTGCATTAAATGATAGGTAATGCCGCACATACAGGATTGTATATGCCTTAAATATGAAACGTCAAAGCCAGAGAATACCCAGTCTCCTTTATCAGATAAAACCGAATCCATTGGTTGTAGAAGGCAGAATAGCGGTGAAAATTATATTAATGGATCCCTGAAAATGAATGACGACACCAGGTGTTCCTGAAAAGGGTAAACATGTCATTGTTACACACCTATTTCACATGTATATCGCATACATTTTATTTGTCAATGATTATTATTGATCGCTTGACACACCGGTCTGTTTGACGTACGTTATAAAATGAATATCTGTCAACCATTCAAACATGGTTCGAAACGAAGGATGGTGGACTATCTTTTATTCCATGTGTTTTCTTTCAAAGCTAAAGAACATTCCTTTGTTTACTATACCAGCTGTAAGTTGTCTTCAGTCCCGATGGTGCAAACTTGAGTCAGGTTTTTTTTTTCCATCTAATCTATATATATGATGCAATAACCTATACCTTTTGTACGTCTGAAATTATATAGCTCTCTTGTATGACAGAAAACACCACACATTTTCTATCTCATTTAATCATGTTTGGAATAGGTGTAAATATTCCTGTCATTTGCTATTGAAGCAGCTCCGACATGGTCATGTTTCACATTAATTTCGACCCCTGAAGATCCGGGGTAGAATAGGTCTTCAGCAACCATGCTTATCGTACAAGACGACTTTGCTTGTCGTTAGAGGCGACTAACGGGATCGCGTGGTCAGGCTCGCTGACTTGGTTGATGCATATCCTAATAGCGTAGATCGATGCTCATGATGTCAATTACGAGATTGTCTGGCCCAGACTCGATTATTTACAGACCGCAGTCATAAAGCTTGAACATTGCTGAGTGTGGTGAAAAACAACAAACAAACAAACATAGCTATTTACTCTATATTCCTTTAATTACAATAGGAATACACGAAATTAATATTATGCTTTTTATGGCAATCCTAATATTTGGCTTAGAAAGACGTTGTTGCATATGCCCAAATCCTTTTCTATAGGTGATGCCAATTCCCATCCTGACTCCTCAACACGAAGGATTAAATAAACATGAACTAGTTCATACAGTGCCCACAATTTGTTTATATCATTCGGTTAACAACAATAAGTTTTAAATGTCAATATTTTTAAATGTTTGAGGCCATTATGATGCATACTGTGTCAAGTAAGGACGATGTGAAGTAACATACGTGGAACGTTTTGTATATGCATAGAATACAATGCTACCAGTAGGGCAGTAATTGCTCACCTGTTTTGCGAACATCATTTTTCACCATTCGTCATGTAAGTGCACAACGCTACGAGTGGATGCACGTACATGTTGGTCTTTCTACACATAAAATACGTTTCCGTTTATGTGCTGGATAAACAAAATATGAACACCAACAAGCTTTGAATTAAATTTTACTACTTGAAAGAAAAACGTTTTGACATTTTAATTAAAAACAAACGTAAAAATGACCTTCTGTCAGCTGTTAGTTTATATGTACTCTAGGAACATAATTATGATATATAAGTATGGCCTTGGTAGCATTTACTACATTTATTAAACAGACAACATTCGCTATTATTTACATTTCTCAAACATATCGCTAAACTTTCTTACTATGAAGTAATCTGACAAATATGTTTTAAATGTACATAGCATTTTGAGATGAGGCCAACACATTGGGATCTTATTATCTTAATAATAAGAGGCATTTGTAGCCAAGTGGGCGCCGTAATTCGATAAGCAGAGCCGCTTGCATCAATTTGGGGGTGAGACATTTAGGCAAGAAGTAGGATCCCATGGGCACAAATTGTGTTTCCCTTCTTGCTGATCTGGGGTTTTGTAATGCAAATGAATTATTCTGAATTTCTGCTCGGAATGGCAAAGTTCAACACAAGGTAATCTGACAAATAAGTTTAACTTGAGCTTCAGGTATGTTAATGTTCATGAAACCATCAAAAAGAAAATTCCTTTCCACTAATTTACCCCACCCCACCTTGCTTTGAAGCAAGACTCGGTTATCGTGAGTAACGTGGAAAATCTTTACCACTTCAGGCTTTCCGCCAGATTTTAAGCGGGCATATTGTGTTATCTCTGTTAAAAACGGCATTACACACAAATACAAGCAGCAAAAACATTTCCATAATCGTAAAAAATCCCTACTTAAAGATTCCATGATTACCTCTATATCAAAACATGGTATTACACGCACGCACACACACACACACACACACACACGCACACACACACACACTCAGTTCGATGCGCAAGCACAATTTCTGAGCAACATGACATTTTTAAGGATGTGTCAAAGATAAATTTCCTTTGAGAAATGTTGCTCAGAGAGGCTGAATATTTTAATCTTCTTGCAATGGTGTTTATAAGTTTTTATTTTCAGGATTTGAAAGGAAGATGGCTATGGTTCATGTTGACTTTGGTGAAAGTGATAAGTAAGTTTATTATCTTTTTTCTGAGTGCGTTATTGCTAAGACACACAAATCTCGCTCGAGGTTCTTATAATAATATTTTTAACATTGATCTGGTTATATCGTAGCTGCCATTGTAAAAATGTCTTCATTGCTATCAAACATTTATGGCCATGTTCCCAAATAGCATTTGAAACGCATGAATCTTTAGAGCAAACTTAAGCAAACATGCGTTGCGACTTCATTAACTATTTTGATATTAAATGTATCAAGTACCTCTAACCGTGTCAGTATGTTGCTTCACTGTATTCCAGTCATCTGAGGTTCCGCAATATGCTGGGCATGTAAGAAAATTATGATTTGGGGTTCGAATCTCTGCACGCGCTGATTATGTTTCTAGGTTTGTCAGAACCCTACTCGTGCTCGTAAGTTTTTATTGATATTTAATGACATCACATAAAAATAGTTGATTCTTTAAGATGAAATACGGGAAAGATACTTATCACATATACGACTTATCTCCACCAATAAAACGCACAAGACATGCGCCCAATTCTACACTCACTCATTGTGTACCTCTTCATGACAGATGATAAGCCCACATTATGATAGTCCCCACATTATGATAGTCCCATATTATATGTTAAGGCTTATGTTAATGCAGCTTTAGTACCACGTTTGTTTTCCGAGTTGTTTTATTTGAAAAATTACATGTTTTACTATAACGTTGCCAGGTTCTCAACAACTCTGCCCACACCACTGTCTACAATGTGACCTGAACATGAGATGCTTGAAATGCGTTGATGGATATTACGGAGAGCTTTGCAACATACCGTGCGATCCAGTGTGTAGAAACGGGAACTGCAGAATCGATGGGTCTTGTCATGATATAATTGAAAGAGGTTTGTATACTTTACATTAAAATGTTCTATGTCTGTAGTGCCAGCTGGATGATAGCACGCAGCAGCAAGTGACCGACAAAATAGTTCCGCTGTCGCCATTGTATGCTTATCTCAATAATTTACTCCTTTATACTCGCAAATAATGGGCCCATTCAGAAGTAAATAGTCAATCATTGTACATTTTCACACATTAACCATGCTTCAGAAATTGTTTTAGCGGGTGTTTGATCACTGACTGCCATCGTCTTTCAATGTTACCCCCCATGTAGTTTGAATGTTTAGTTCCTCAGTTTCATCATACAAATAACACATGGAACATGTATGAAATATTGCTACAGGCAGCATTAAACCCGTCTCGCCTGTTATCCACAATTACCACAGCTACCTCCCCCTTCACGCGCAACGGCAGCCTTATCTCAACGGTACATACAAGTAAGTCAATGTGTCCGGCGATGTTTTAGGTCATTTCCAAGGTGGCCCTATCTCAACGGTACATACAAGTAAGTCACTGTGTCCGGCGATGTTTTAGGTCATTTCCAAGGTGTACTACACACCTTCCTCCGGGCTACATCATTTCTTGACAATGTCTTGAAGTCACATTAACTTCCGTTTCAATCTTAACAATGTCCCAAGTGAGCAGTGACTGCAACCATGCTTCTTAATTCGATGCTTGGGGGAAGGTAACGTACATAATCCGATATAAACATTTCGGCGCGCATTATGCTTCACGTTTTGTTTGTGTCAAATGACATTTAACACATTAACATATTATTATAATCACATTGCATCTTATTCAATAAAGAAGAGTGAGTGAGTGAGTGAGTGAGTATGGTTTTACGCCGCTTTTAGCAATATTCCAGCAATATCAGGGCGGGGTGATAAAGAAAACGGATATTACCGACACTAAAAAAACTAAAAGTAAGAGCCACTGGCTGTCACATTAAGCTAACACTGAACTACCTTGTTTTATGTAAGCACTGGTCATAACATTTAATGTCATATAATTTCCATTATAAGACAATACAAGCGTAAATAGAAAAGATATGTATATCCACCATCTGTTGTAGATCAGATCATGGTTAGGCACAGAATTGTGATAACGTTAGCTATTATGTATGGAATACTGTAAGTGACATTCTCGCGATCCCGCATTCTCGCGATCTCGACTTTTGAAATATGACCAAACACGAGAATGCGAGATCGCGAGGAAATGAAATGACCCATTCTCGCGATGTTTGGCTTTTGTTGCCTATTTTGACAACCGAAGACCATTGCTTGAATGCGAGATTTTGCATCATGTCAAAAGTCGCTTTCTCGCATTGTCAACTTTTGACAAAAAGTGCTATGTACCAAAAACACGACAGTGCGAGATCACGAGAACGCGAGATTTTGGCGATTTCCGCGATCTCGCATTCTCGTGTTTTGCACATATTTAGCTCGTTTCCAAAAGTCGAGATCGCGAGAATACGAGATCGCGAGAATGTCCCTTACAGCATTCCATAATTATGACTTTCGCAGATTATGCCTGGACGTATGAAGAATGCAACTGTCTGCAAGTACTAGTCAATTATGCAATATTTTAGTATTTGATGTCTACCTCGGACAATGACGTCATATTTATTGAGTCATAATACCTTTCGATGGTTTTAACGTCCGTCATAATAGGTCTGTCTGGAATAATTTCTGGAAGACTGACAGCAAAGACACCCCCTAATGTTTGCTTGCAGAGTAACTGTGCTACACATATGTAAATAAAATGACAAAAGCCTTTCCATATCGAATAGAAATCTCGAATGTATGACTATATCATGAGCATGAGTTTGTGAATCAACATCAAGTAGTCATGATGCTAGGTGTTCGCGAAAAGATGAGCGTATCCTGCAACACCGGGGGCACCCGTCACTAACACACGTAAAGGCAAGTCAATTGTTCACCTAAAAAACACGGGAACAAATTGTACAAGTCAAAATAGGGATTTGCACCGGACATAATATATTATGTCTACATATCTTCAATAAAACGTTTTGAAAGCTTCACAGAGGCAGTGAATGTTGTAACGTTGATCAAACAACTTCTGAGCATACATCGTATGACGCTTTTCGAAATCTTGGCACAAAGAGCATGCTCGATTGTATCTCAACATTTGCGAAATGTAAACACCAAACGTTTGAGCTGCTGGAATATTGCTTGACATGAAGGGAAAATTGACAATCGGAAAGTTGAAGTTACCCCTCTTGTCATACTGTCTTGTCACTCTTAATCTTTATGTATAAATCAAAGTATGAAACAGATGAGGCGGTGTCACTGGTCTCCTTTATTTCTAGTTCCGATGGGTAAATCGGTGGAAGGGAATTGTCTATTTAATTGTTATTGGACTATATCAGATCCTCTATATTCCTGAAGCTTAAGTTAAACTTCTTGGCCAAGTTACTTTGATTGGACTTTGCCAATCCGAGCAGAAATTCCTATTCATATGCATAAAGAAACTAATCCACAAGAAGGGGATAGCAATTGGTGCCCATGGGGATGCCTATTTCCTGCCTTAATGCCTTACCTCAACTTTTACGTAGATGTTATCAATGGGGAAGTCCAGCATTTCACATTTTGTTTTCTAAGCAAACTCTCTTGAATGCTCACATAGTACAAAAACTGCCCGGAGAAAGAAAGTATACATTTGAACATTTCATTTGACGCACAAACATCAGAACGTCACCAGGCTGAAAACAGTCGCCGAAACCCTGCAAATTTAAGGTCTAAAACACTACTATGGTACCCATATGAACAATATCACCATCGAATAACCATTTCCTGTTTGTTTCCTATATTCTTCCCCCACCTGCGTGGATATTTTGTGATATTTCAAATGCATATTCTTTCTAAACAGGATGACATAATAATAATCATAGTTTTCTTCAGATGTTTGGAAGCTCATACGTATCCGAAGAAACACTGGTGTGAACTGCCACGACGCGGAGTGCACATGTTGTAAGCCGAACTACAGGGGATCTAACTGCCAGGTGCCCTGTCCCAACTGTAGGACGAGGTACATGTCAGGAGATTGCAAAAGGTACTGCGAAGCTGGCTTCTATGGTGATACTTGTGAAGAGAACTGTCCAGTAAACTGTGCACCGGGTAACGCGGGCAAACCTTTGTGTAAAAAAGACACGGGTGAATGCTCCAACAACTGCAAACCAGGTTCTTGGGGGGGAATATGCAACAAAACCTGTCCCACAGGCTGTAAGGAGAAGATTTGCCTTCCCGGAAGCGGCTCTTGTGTCAATTGCAGTGGTAAATACTTTGGCTCCACATGTGAAAAGAAGTGTCATGGCTGTAATGAAAGTTGTCACAGAAATGGGACATGCGTGCAAGGATGTGCAGATGGTTATCATGGTACACTGTGTAATCGCAGATGTGGAACTGATTGTGAAGACGACAAGTGCCGTCTGTATACAACAACCAAACAGATGATATGTTCGACCGAATGTCAGTACGTGCCAGCGTCAGATGACGTCACCGAAGACTGTGTAGCTGTAACATCGCCATCCCCAAATACTTCCAATGATGGTGAGTGTAATTATTAAGTTATCCCGCGATATGCCAAGGAGAGGCACGGGCCACCGAGCCGTTGGTGCCCGTGCCTGTAATAAAACAGAAGATGAGATTGGGTTAAATGGCCGAGGGTGTGCAGGTACTAGTGGGCTACTTAGCTGCTAATTGTATATACCAAAAATGCTACCGTTGCCATGGCCACGCGCGTGGCCGACGGCGATTGCAGCTAGCGCTGCTGGCCTGAGACTGCTACTGCTGTCCGGCCCCCACGGTAGCATATTTAAACGCTTCCATTGCTTGGCAACTCCCACGTTGCCAAAAGCAGCTCCACGCTGCTGGCCTAAGTCAGACTGCCGCTGCCCGGCCCCAGGTAGCCGGCCAAAGCAGATCCCACTGCCCGGCCCCATTAGCAAAACCATTGTGCGGCTCCCGCCGCGGACCCAACTGTCAGCTACCGCTTGACAAGACGACTTCCGCCGCCGGGCCCATATACGTGGCAACTGTTTGCCCCAACGTATGTTATTCTACGATTCCCCGGCTGAAAAGTCGGGAAAGACAAGGTTCCCACTGAGAAGCAGGTAACCCCGGAAAGGTTCCCGCTGAAAAGCAGGTAGCCTTAAGCACGAGTATTAATTTGGAAGCAAGTTAATTTGTTACTAGCAGTGTAGCCCACAAGAACCCCGCACACCTCGACATAGTTTATTGTTGAGACAGGTATTGCATATATACAGATATACAGCTATTAAGAAGTCATGTTTATTTACATATATCAGAATCGTTTAGAAGTATGTACATATATACAAGCGCTCTGAAAACCTATTTTACATATGTACAGGTTTATTTACATATATACAATCCGCTCTGCTGGTACCTGTAATAGAATAAACGCTGAAGAAAAGAAGTGATTAGCATTCCAGGTGAAGAGGACACGTCAGGCTGAAAAGGAAAGAAAAAGGAGTGGCAAGCTGGGTGGGTGGGTGGGTGGGTGGGTGGGAAAGCGATTAGATACAGTGACACACGTGTGTACTTGGGGAAGGGCTGCTCGCGAATGATGGACTAACAAAGGGCGGGATGATGCTTGCGCGGGATTATTCCCCGGGCACGGTGCCGAGTGGTGGCCCGGGGTGATTGAGTTACGAGGGGTGATTGGGTTACAGACGTAATTAGCCCATGGTTTGGATACGCGCGATAAAGTCATTTAGTAGTTAGTACTAAATGTAATTATCCCGCGATATGCCAAGGAGAGGCACGGGCCACCGAGCCGTTGGTGCCCGTGCCTGTAATAAAACAGAAGATGAGATTGGGTTAAATGGCCGAGGGTGTGCAGGTACTAGTGGGCTACTTAGCTGCTAATTGTATATACCAAAAATGCTACCGTTGCCATGGCCACGCGCGTGGCCGACGGCGATTGCAGCTAGCGCTGCTGGCCTGAGACTGCTACTGCTGTCCGGCCCCCACGGTAGCATATTTAAACGCTACCATTGCTTGGCAACTCCCACGTTGCCAAAAGCAGCTCCACGCTGCTGGCCTAAGTCAGACTGCCGCTGCCCGGCCCCAGGTAGCCGGCCACAGCAGATCCCACTGCCCTGCCCCATTAGCAAAACCATTGTGCGGCTCCCGCCGCGGACCCAACTGTCAGCTACCGCTTGACAAGACGACTTCCGCCGCCGGGCCCATATACGTGGCAACTGTTTGCCCCAACGTATGTTATTCTACGATTCCCCGGCTGAAAAGTCGGGAAAGACAAGGTTCCCACTGAGAAGCAGGTAACCCCGGAAAGGTTCCCGCTGAAAAGCAGGTAGCCTTAAGCACGAGTATTAATTTGGAAGCAAGTTAATTTGTTACTAGCAGTGTAGCCCACAAGAACCCCGCCACAAAGCACCAGAGTGCTACCCCACACCCACGGCCACGCGATACGCGGAGATAGCATTGTTGCCCGGCTTGCTTATGTACTGAAAGGAAACACTAACCTGTGGAGATAATATCCTTACTGGCGCAAAACGAGCGCCAGGGCATGCAATAAATTGTCCGTAAACACACACAGTCCTTTGTCACTGAGGTGGACGCCCTCCCAGGCGTACCATGTCTTGTCAGATGCCAGGATCTGGGGATGTGGCACTGTTGTACCGCCGAGCTCTTTGACTCGGTTTGTCAGTCGGCGGTTGATATTCTTCCGCATCCCCTCGATCTTTCGTGGATCCCTGGCATCGTGCCAGTAGCGCCTGGGCAGCATTGAGGATACGATGATCTTGGTGTCAGGAAGCTGGAGTTGTATCCGAAGGATTGATGCCACCATGTCAAGGTAGAGTTGGCTGCCTTTGACCGAGCACAGGTCGTTGGAGCCCTGGTGAATGATGAGGGCTCTGGGGCTGCGCCGTGTCGCCTTGACCTGTGCATCCAGAATGGTGTCCTTCCACCTCATCCCCCCTCGTGCCAGCCATAGCATCCTCGGTTGGTTCGGGCTGGTGCCCTTCAGGAGCAAGTACTGCCGTGCCCTGGCCATGTAGCTGGATCCCACCATCCAAACTGTAAACAATAAGAAGTGTAGTAAGTACCATGAAAGACTATTTGATTTAATTGTGCAACATTGAATTTGTTGGTAAGCGTATGTAAGCATTGTAGCAATCTGATTTCCACCTGCCGTATTGTTGTATGAGGTGTTCAGGCACCCCGTTCATGGCTGCTGATGTGGCTGCCCCAATGCGGAAGGAGTGCGAAGAATAGCAGGCCGTGTTTATGTTGCTGTGTGCTAAGGCCTTTTTTAGGAGTGCCTGGAATTGGTACCTTGTAACGGGGGAATGGTCAAAGTGGACGAATGCATGTTGTGGGCCGGAGGGGTGGGCGGGAGGGGCGCGCCTCCAGCTAGTGCTTGATGGCGACTACCGGACATAGCGGATTACCTGGTATAGGTGACATTGTAACTGTTGTCCCCATCCTGTACTGATCAGACTTTGAGTGTGGTAAATGGATTGAAAGCTGCTGGGGGTTGCCTGAGAAGCTTAAATTCTGGAAGGCGCAACCTGTTTTTGAGGGTCCAGTTTGGACGAGTTCGCTAACCCTAAAGAAACCGAAGAAGGCTGTGCAGTAGACTGCCTTGAACAGCCTGGCTTCATATGCTGATGAGCATACGTGAGGCAGATTGTTGGTTACTACCTGCAGCAGATCTGCAGTGATCGGTTTTCTGGTGTCTGGTCGGCCCGCTGATTTGTGTAAGCCGGTTACAATCTTGCCTACCAGGAAATGGTTTGTACAGTCGGTGAGCCCGTGGAATTTGTGGTGTGAAGACAGCGCTGCAATGTAAGTCTTGACTGTGTTAGGGGAGTGGTGAGTGACTGACAGATAAGCAATAAAGTTTACGACCTGATCCAGCGGGACTGGCCACACCTCTTGTAGCTGGTGTGCGGACCGGAACTGGTGCAAGGCATTGATGCCTGTTTGGTAAGTGGCCCATGTATTAGTAGACAGAGATTGTTGTAGGAGTCTGCCGGCTTCCTGCCTCAGATCAGCCATATGTTGCACGGGATAGGTGTGGGGTTCTGGTCCGCGGCTGGTGCTGCCTCTCGGAAGCGTTTGAGCTGAAACCTCGAGAGAGCATCGGCAATAGTGTTAGCAGTGGAACATACATACTTTGCCTTAAACATAATATTATATCGGAGACACTGCAGGATTAGGCGAGGGAGTAGGCTCATCACTCTGGGGGCCTTGGTTGACTGCTTGTTGATTATTGTTACGACGGCTTGGTTGTCGCAGTAAAAGAGGACCTTTTTGTTTGCGAGTTGCTTGCCCCAGATTTGGATGGCCAGTGTGATGGGGAACAGCTCCAGGAGCGTCAAGTCCCGTGTAGTTCCATCCGTCACCCACTGGGGTGGCCATGCGCCGTTAAACCATTTGCCCTGCATGTAGGCCCCAAAGCCGGCGCCACCCGCTGCGTCTGAAAACAGCTGGAGGAAATCGCTGTCCACCCATAGTTGGTCCTGAAACACTGAAATGCCGTTATAACTCGTAAGAAATGTTAACCACATTTGTAGGTCTTCCTTGACCCAGCTGGTAATCCTAATGTGGTGAAATGGTTGCTTACCTTTGCTAAGCAGATCGATTAGCCTGCGGCTGAATGCCCTTGCCATTGGTATAGCCCTGCGCATAAAGTTAAGCTTGCCTATGAGGGAATGAAGGGCCCTTTTTGTGACCTTGATGTTACCTGTTGACAGGATGTCTTGGATTTCCCTTGTTGCCTCCTTGATCTTGGGCTCTGGGATTCTGATCTGCATTCCAGCCCTAGGAATGTCAGTTTGGTTGTGGGGCCCACCGTCTTGTCGTGCGCAATAGGAACCCCAAGCTGTTCAAGTGTATTCACGCATCCGTTGAGGTTGTCTGAGCAGTGGCTGGTGCCTGCTGTGCCCCCCGTTAGGAAGTCATCCAGGTAATGCATGACCGGACACGTTGGATGATGCGATTGCATGCACCATTGCAAGAAGGTACTAAACGTTTCAAATATGGCGCAAGATATGGAGCAGCCAAATGGTAAGCATTTATCGAAATAGAACTCACCTTCGAATCTGATGCCTAGCAGCTCGAAATCGGATGGGTGGACTGGTATAATTCTAAAGGCCGACTGAATGTCGAATTTTGCTAGTAATGCTCCCTTTCCCAGTTGTTGCACCATCTGGGTAGTTTCATCAAATCTGGCGTACACAACGGAGCAGGCCTCTGTGTCTATGAAGTCATTTATAGATTTACCCCTGGGATAGGATAGATGGTGAATTAGACGGAATTCCTCCGCATGCTTACCCAGGTGCTGACCATATCCTGGCTGCTTCTTGGGCACCAGGCCTATTGGGGATACTTGGAGGTTGTCTAGGGGGGTGTCCTTGAAGGGGCCCGCCATCCTGCCAAGGTCGACTTCCTTTTGTAGTTTTTGTTTCACGTAGCCTGCCGTATCTTGGTGTGTGGCTGATCGCAAGTTTCGTGCCAGGCGACCCGTGCGGCTTCCCTGGAACTCGAGCTTAAAGCCAAAGCTAAAACCTACCCATAAATAATTTGCATCTCTGTAATTGACCCTAGCATATTGGCGTAACCAGGGTGCCATTTCATTGAGATCCACGGGGGAAGGGGCCATTGAATTTACCTGCCTTGCCGGCTGGTTTTCTGTTAGGAAAGGGCTGATTGGGCTTGTATGGGGTCGGTTGGACCCCATTCCCTCGAAAGCAGGTCCTAGAGCTATGGGAATGTTTGCCACACTTACCGCATTTGTGAGTGTACTTACAGTTGACCCTGCTACAGCCAAATTTATTGAAATCCCAGCATACCTGACTGGCGATGTCCCCCTGTACGCGTGTCATTGCGCCCCGTCCGCCTGATTCTGGTTGTAGTACCGGCTGTGTTACCATGTACTTCAGCCACAACTCCCCGTCGATGTTGTCCCAGCGTCGTGAGGGGTCCCTTGACATTCTCTGTCGGAATTGTTGGTCGTAGGTTGACCAGGCACCCCCCCCCCCCCCCGAATCGAAGTGCCGCCGTTCTTATGGTTTCCATATAGGACAGCAACCCCTGGGTTGTGCGGACCTCGGAGTGCCTACTAACGTAAGTACACATGAAAATGTGGAAAGCTGAAGTCCAGCTTGCCAGGGACAGGCGCTTTGGTTGCTGTTTTATTGGTTTAAAAATTACCTTACCTGAGGAGTCATACGCCATGGTAATCGTACCGTCCTCGTGACTTCCCTCGGTGTTTGGTAGTATTGTGCCGAGGTCGACATACTCGCCACGCCAGATTTTTTCCCTCACCTGTTGTTTGACGTGCGCGTCTATTCCGTCCGCACGGAAGGAAAGGGAATCCCCGTATCCGGCGATGTGATTGGCTGGTGCCGCGTCACCGTCGGCCTCGTTGTGCGCATCGGGGATTCTCCCTATGTTGGGCGAAATGGCGGGAGAACTAAAACCAAGCCTTACCTGATGGTTTGCGCTAACCGGGCCGGGCGCTGAATGTTCCAGCAACTGGAGTATTTCCCAGCTGCTCGTTTACCTGGGTAGCCGAGTTGGCAACCTGCGCGGCATTTACAAGCTGCGCCGATTGTACGTTAATTCTGTTGCCACCTTCGATATTTCCGTAATTGGCAGACTCACCATCAGCTGTTGTCTCCTGTACAATGTGTACTCCCGGGGTTTGTCTTCTGGTTGTCCTGGCCTGCTTGGCTCCCCTCACAAGCTTGTGGTTGACGGTTGCTCTTCTCTTGGGAGGCATCACGAAAAGTCGGGGTGGTGAGTTGGTATTCCACAAGCGTAAATTGTCCCGAGGGTGAAGTTCGGGAGTAGAGCGGAATAAATGCGATACGGCGAGTGCTGAAATAGATGGTATTCAAAGCGTAATCGGCGAAACGGTCGCGATTGTGTAAATGCGATACGGCGAGTGTTGGAATAGATGGTATTCAAAGCGTAATCGGCGAAACGTTCGCGACTGGGTACAAAGGAAACGTAAAATGGGAAAGCGATTGGATACAGTGACACACGTGTGTACTTGGGGAAGGGCTGCTCGCGAATGACGGACTAACAAAGGGCGGGATGATGCTTGCGCGGGATTATTCCCCGGGCACGGTGCCGAGTGGTGGCCCGGGGTGATTGAGTTACGTGGGGTGATTGGGTTACAGACGTAATTAGCCCATGGTTTGGATACGCGCGATAAAGTCATTTAGTAGTTAGTACTAAATGTAATTAATTCAGTTTGGTATTTACAACAGTGGCTTAACGACAAACTCATGTTACAGACCAAATACCAGAGATATGCTGCAGGGGGATGTGCATTTGTGCACAGTGTGACGGCGTAAACTAATTCAACACATGTAGCAAGACGTGCAGTCAAGCAAAATATTAAAAGATCATCGATATGAGCATCTCGTGAGCATCCGATGAACAGGGGACTGCAGTGGAGTACTTGATCTGTGTGTGTTCATCAATATTTATAGTGTAACTGACGAGCAAACGTTCCATCACTGCTTTTTAACTGCACGGATTATGCAGATCAATTGTCAGGATTTGACTATCATTGAATTAGTTTATCAGTAACAATGCTCTTTGGGTGCATAGATAAATACATGCAAATATGTGACATGGACCTCCGTTTTCTAAGTGTGTACGACTCCCCATTTTTGCGTACACAGGATCGATTGATGTAGTTGCAGTTGTGGTACCAGTCATCATTATCCTCGTCATCATCAGCGCCGCCGTGGTGATAAGTACAGTATGGTAAGTACTGTTTTGTCATCATGGATGTATACGTAATTGTATTATAAGTATAAATATAGAGGTAAAGTTCACTAGTTTACAATGGCACATATACAATGAATTTCACAAATTAACCACATAACAAGAATTGCTCTCCTACCTTTTGATGGAAGTGTTAATTATTTTATAATTTGTGGTAATTCTGGCTCAACTTGGTAGTTTGTCACACTGTATTTAATGTATATTGTATCTTCAGGTAAGAGTCATACTTAGTATCTTAATTTTGGTTGATCACGTAAGTAAGTAATTGGTGATGTGTTTTTGGAAGCATGGCGTTTAAATCTCTCCGTTGTATATTTAACCTGCATAGAGTGCGGGAAACACTAGGTCTCCGGGGATCCGCACCTGACCTGTTACGGTAGCGTAGCGTCACTCTCTGTTAACTGGAGACGAGATGTCGACATGTACAGGCGGATATGTAGGCGTTGTTTGACAACACCTGTTCACAAAATATAGAGGAACTTGAAGCAATTTAGCAACAACGCATCCTGGCCCTGAAGCATCCACTTCCCAAGAGGAAAGAAGGCTACGGGGCCTACTGGTAAGGATGCCATAGAAGAAATCATGTCCATGGATGTATTGTGGTGCAATACGGTGGGGGTCGGTAGACCTCTGACCCTCGGTTCCAGGAAAGATATGGACACCGTGCCATTCGTCTAGGGGTGCTGTAGAAGATATTTATTATGGATACCACTGTATATTACGGGATCCGTACAACGGTCGCTTGAAGATTTGGACATCACGGGGTTGAGCTTGGCCGGCGGTCACCTCAGGACCATGGATTACACCAGCCAAACCATCATCCGGATGACAATGATAATAGATCGGATTATGAATCAGTCCTCGGGAATTAGAATTTGTGTCATTCCTGTGCTGGGTTGATTGAACATATTTATCATAAAAAATATCATGCCCGGTTTAAAACCACGTTTGAGCTGCTTAAAGGGTTCGCCCAGAACACGGCCCCATTCTTCAGGTCTGTGCATATACATCTAGTCAGGTTTCGTGGATAAAAAGACGACTTCCTATCAGCAGATAATGACAGAAATCACTTTCAGCAGAACACGAATTTTGTTGTTGCAACTGGGGTTCCTGGTTCACTCAGCTACACAAGAGTATATTATGGGCCCCAGATGATCGATTTCTAAAGACCGGGAGCATAATTACGGAAGCAATGGATCATCACAACTGATCTCTTCGTTGACGGATGTCCCTGCACAATTTAACATACAGGGGAGAATTCTGCTACATCCTCTACAGTGGTCACTAAATCTGGACGCCTTGATACAGATCCCAACGAACCTGATGATGCAGCTGAATTGGATGGAATTGGGTGGAATCGCTGTCAGAATGCTATGACAGAAATTCTGTTTATGTTCAAGGGCCCTAACATCATCTATATACAGACGCCTCAAACTGTCAGGATGGGGAGCACACATGTATGGGTGGACAGTCCAAGGAGGCTGGTTGTCTCATGAAAAGGAGCACAACATTGATTGTCTCGAATTGAGAGCAATCTATCATGCACTTAAGACATTGAAGCATGGATTGAGACTATCTTCGGTTCTGGTGGCTTAGCATACATCCAGAGACAAGGGGGATCAAGAGTTTGTTAAATGGGATTATACTTTTTAAGAGCCTTCGCAGACAGAATCAGCTGTAGAATGGAGGTTAACATGTTGGCAGAAAATCTTTCCAGAAGGACATGATTAAAGGATGATGAAGGACGGAATTCTCCCTCCATTCGGTAGTGTTAAAGTGGATAACATCGATTTGGGACACCCTATATCTGGATTTCTTTGCCACTCGCCCAAGCAACAAACTCCCAGTTTTTGTCAGTTCACTTCAAGCCCTACAAGTGGACCCATTATCCATGACCTGGAAACCTGGACCGTGGTCACTTCCAGATAGAGTCTTTGGGAATTTGGATGACACATTTTGCGGCACCATCCTTTTTGACCAAGCAATCTGTGGTTTTCCAAGCTGTTCCCGCTACGCATGGAAGAAAAACTCAAACTGCCAGAGTGCTATGATGTTCTATAACAGCCCATATTAGACATAATTGTGGCAGCCTCGCGGATAGGATGCAGGCTTCCAGCTTATGCATGCACATCTACATCAGAAGCTATCGCGAGATCTTGGAGACCTTTTTCATCCGCCATTTCAGACAAGAAATGGGATCAGCAAGTGGCAGAGAAGAGGAAGACTGGGAAATGACAATGTAACTATACCTATCGAATTCTTTTGCAGGACAATAATGTTTGTCATAGTACAATGCAGAGATATTTTACGAGAATGTATGTCATGCTGTTATTTTGCAAACGAATGTATTCTTGTATTTCCCGAACGACTGCGAGAGCAAGGGTAATAAATGAATTTTAATACGAGTTTTGTAAAATCAATATGACACTCGTGTATGTGTCATAATTTATTTATTACCCATTATTTCTTAGGGGGCACCAGTGGCAAAGGTGTATGAGGCGCCGCGTCCCTTTGGCACGCCAGAAACCTTTTCTTGTGGGTTCGAATACCGGTATTAGGTTTGTCAGCACTATGTTCGTGCTCGTGGGTTTCACCAAATAGGTAAATGTCAAAGACCTGCACCACATATTTTCCTCCCACAAGAGCTGACATGCTTCAGGCATGTATGGAGTAATGTCGATGTCCAAGTTCTTGGGCGCACATTCTGGGAGAGATTTGATACATATAGAGCTCAAATGAAGTTCAGAAAGGTCTAGTGCACTTATCTCCCATATTCTAGCAGCTGAAAACATATCGAAAAGTAGGAAGGCTGTCTTCATAGATATATGACGAAAAGAAACCCATGCTAATGGTACCTCGATCAACACAGACAATACCACAGACAAATTCCACTTCAGAAATTCAACCATATATACTCAACACCAATATTTTAGTATATTTTTCAAACTAGTAAAGTTTGGTTTTCAATATTGTAGTACATGTATGAAATCAAGTCACAAAAACGCAACTCCTATAGAAAAGCATGCATTCCATGCAAAGGTTGACTTTTATGGAAGCCCCATACATTTCACTACCCAAGAATGGGTATAAAAAACATGTGCGTTAACGGGATTCCATATGCATTGTTTAGCATCGTGCTGACTACAACCACTCAGAAAAACAACAAAATTACGCAATTATTCAACCTTATGAAATGTCACGCCTGAGCGTCTGCGAGCCATTGGTATGGTTGAAGCAGGATAGAGTCAACGTGATGTTGCAAGACAATTTAACGTCCACAGAAACACCATTTGGTGTTTGTGGCAACGTTGGCAAGAGACGAATGCAGTCAAAGACCATCCTCGGAGTGGCAGGCCACGCGTTACCAATAATCGACAAGTCAACTGGATTCGAACAACACACCAAAGAAATCGATTCCAGCCAGCAACAGTGACTGCAAGAAGCATCCTTGGCCTTCGACGATCTTCACAAATCGTACGTCGCCGCCTCAGATGTGCAGGGATTGTCGCCAGAAGACCCGCCAGATGACTTATTTTGACAGGAAACCACCGTCAAGCACGTCTACAATGGTGCAGACAGCGTCTACGCTGAACGGCCATGCAGTGGGGACAAGTTCTATTCACTGACGAGTCTCGTTTTCACCTCAGCCACAGCGATGGACGGATTCGAGTGTACCGACGTCGAGGTGAACGTTACGTCAATCATTGTGTCATGGAAGAAGATCGGGTCGGGGGCGGCAGCGTTATGGTATGGGGTGCGATTCCAGCAAGAATCCAGCAAGAATCCGTTTGATAGTGGTAGAGGGAAATCTCAATGGACAGCGCTACCGCGACGAGATCATCGGTCCTGTTGTTCTACCGTTTTTGCGTCGTCATGGTCCAGGCACTACCTTCAACATGACAACGCCCGGCCACATATAGCTCGACTTGTTCAGGTATCTCTTCAACAAACAACGTGAATGTCATCCCCTGGCCGGCTCGCTCCCCTGATCTCTCACCAATCGAGTACATGTGGGTAGAGATGGATCGGCGCCTTCGACGTCAACCACGTGTTCCACAGACACTCAAGTAACTTCGAAACATGCTCCAGAAAATATGGACAGATATCCCACAGGACTTTGTGCGACGGCTGGTCCATGAGACGAAGATGTGTTGCTTGCATCGCAATCAGAGGTGGACACACACGCTATTGATTTGTAAATTGACATTTTGGCATGTTCATTTTTTTGTATGCAATCACGCATTTTCTGAAGTCAGTATGACAAATAAACCATTTGAACACTTACAGGAGTCTTTTATCTGTTGCATACCGAAATTGTTTCAGATTTGGCAAGAAACAAAACATTGCGTTAAATCTTATTCAATGTCACGGGGACTTTTGTTGTTCAGTATATCTTCTGGTAAAAAGGATCTCATCTCATTAAGTACTGGGTGGTTTCAGGACTTGACAGTTTAATGTATGGTGACCATTCGTAGAAATGTTTGAAGTATTTCATCTAGTAGATTCAGAAGAGAAGGATTTTGAAGACATCTACCCCAAAATATATATGCACTGTGAAAATTTTGAATCCAATATGGCTGCCAAATCATGTGCATTAAATGTCAAGCACCCAACGTAGCAGACACATGTAAAGTGTCACAGTAATTGGACCAGTGGTTGCGAAAATTACTTTTTTTTAATTATCTGCCATTAATCATAAGGCATAGCCTTGGGATTTTTGTTGTATCTGAAACCCAACTGTCATACGCATACAAAATTTGAACAGAATCTGGCAACTGGTTATTTTGCTATCGCTGGATCCATCAGTGGAATAATATAAAAAAAGAAATTACATAATCTATAATACATATAGGAGGAACACCACTGCGAGACTACCGCCTTAACCGCCTCTAAGGGATTGGGGCGATTAATTCCAACAGCCACAGCTTTGGAACCAGCCTTTTGATCATTATTGTCTGCTGGCAGTAGGGCAGATCAGAGGTTAACGACTGGTATTATAGGATCTGCAATTGATATACGACCCACCGGAAGTGATGACATAACCGTAGCGGAAACGTACCGGAAATAACGTCATCAGTTCTGGAAATGACGTCTTCAGAACAGGAAGGCAAACGAAATGGCACTATAGGAACCGGAAGTCAGGTCACAGGTGTGCGAATATACCGGTAGTTCAGTTGATTTCCATGGATTGTGCACATTCCTAACGTCTTCTGATTAACACCATATAAGGTGAAAAGACTAGGTCACTTTCTGTTATCCAAAGATTACTAGCTAAAGATGTCAGAGCCCGCCAGTCCCTCTTGTGTATTCTGGCAACTATGAAATGTAGGTAAGTTAATAATTCTAAGAATACTACCTCTGATTACTGAGGCGTTACATCACTCAACCTTCTTAATTATCTGCATCTTGGTAGAAATACTCAGATTTTGTGCAAGAGCACTTGGCAATGGAAAAGTATTATTCAAATGACTGAGTGTGAATAGCTGACAGTGAAGACGACTTTTGTTGACAGAAAAAATACAGAACTATTGGCAATAATGTAATAGAAGTAGTATTCTTAGCATGATTAACAATGATAACTAGTGTATATTAATTGATCTATTGACCAAGGTAGTCCTGCATTCAACCTGTGGGTATTGTTCAATATACTTATATGTATAACCTAATATTGTCAGTCGCGCTGGTTTACTTCAAGTGCGATGAATGCAGAAATTAAACGTCTCTTGGTTGGCATTTCTGACGAGATTGTTCAACTTACTATTGAATGGAATTAGATTCTATGGAACCTTGGCGCTGTGATTACCCTCACTTAAAAAATACATATAAGCCAAAGAAGGGATCTCAATCACTCCTTGATAAGGAGAAAATAACAGTCTTCATTGAGTTATCACAAGTGATATCAGAAATTATGTTCCATCATCCTCACGCAGAATTATCATATCAAGAAGTTTGGATGGGTATGCGTGATTACATTGTGCGTTTGTCCATTTAGGTAAATACGTGTATATGCCATCATTTGATATTCAAACTATTGTTTTCTCATGTATAAACATGAAAATATGATAAATTATTTCTCATGGAACCTACCAACACATTTGTACCTTTCAGCCTCCGGAGGAGAAAGCGCTGTTATTGGAGGTAAATCAGTTTAGATTTATTATACTCAGTTAGTGAATAAGATATAGACATATGGTGTTTTCAATGTAGAGCTCTGTCATTTGAACGTGAATCAGCAGTTATTGTTATGTGAACGTACTTGCCTAGATTTGTGTATCTAATGAAGGTTTGTAAATTTCGACTTCCGTCTACCCTACAATATTGTCTGACTAAGCTGAACAATATGTAATACCATCTAATGACAAGCATAGCCATGGCAAGCACAAGTGTTTAGCTATACTATGTATAACAATATCTGAAATAACCTGTGATCTTAAGCCATCTCAATCAGCTAAATGAATACACAATTATAACTCTGTAATGGTATGTGTCAAATTTTCTTGTCAGGTCAACCACAAAGAAAGACAGTTCTAGCAGCGAGAACCACGAAATGGACCTTTTGGGGTAACGCGTTCAATGATATCCCTACCAAAGGACGTTTATTTAGCTATACTCTCTGTTCACACTTCCGCGCAGTGATGACTTAGCATTTCGCCATTCCCACATCATAATCACGCGTTCGGACATTCCCCTTGTGTGTAAACAAACACGCTTATTGTGAGATATGAGCAGACGGACCTAATCGAAACCTTTCAGCACAGATTGTTCTGTTATTAATACCCATACGCTAATAAAACGGCGACAGTGAGGACGATGACAATATACCTTTGCACATTAAGTGACGATATCGCTAGCTTCTAATTCGGCTTCGATGTCTGCCTGTGGAGTAATAAAACCATTGTAAACAAAAAATAAATACAGAAACGAAAACAGTTTTCCCTCTTTTCCCGCTATTTCCTCAATAAAAGTAAATCATTTTGTAACATGTATTTATCTGAATGTGTCGACTTTAAAAACTGTAGAAGATGACAAAGAAATGTAATTTGTTAAATGGACCGTGTAAGATGTGAGGAAGCATCACTCCTCGCTGGCTTGTGACAGAGGTACTAGCTATAGGTTGACCGCAAGGACCTCTGGGTAAGATCTCTGTTGTCCCAGAAACTATAGAATAATACGATGTGATCAATGTTCCACAAAATTTGAATATATATTCTTGCCCCAATATATTTAACTGTTGTTACCAGGTCGAAAAACCAGTCAGGTCACGGTCAAGTGACAGCACTGCTCCCCTCTCCTTTAATTGTCCAGCTTGTAGACATCTGTTTGTAAATCGTTAGTGGTACCTCTGGGTAGCTTATGTTCAGCGCTTTGTTCTGGTTCTTACATCTTCCGCATTGGTTCAGTAGTTTGCTATTCCAGTTTCCCCTATGTAAAGAAACACTTTGTTAAGCTCGCCTAGCTTATGTTCAGCGCTTTATTTTGGTTCTTACATCTTCCGCATTGGTCCAGTAGTTTGCTTTTCGGGTTTCCCTAAAACACACTTTGTTAAGCTCGCCAGGCTGTTGCATTTCCGGATGACCAGGAAAGGTTGTTCTCTCCAACGTCCGCGGACTCGTATACAAACCCTTGTCAAAATCATTTGTCTTTACCTCCAGGCGTCGTTAGACCGTTTACGGGTCGTCTTGCAACTGGGTGGTCATTCGAAACTCAGGTTTCGTTCGTAAGTGATTACGGGGCATTGTTAATCTAGTACTGACTCTGGTTATTAGCTAGGTTTTTTTCATACACCGTTTTTCTAGTAATCCGTGGATAACCAACCTTCCCGCGGTTGTCTAGTTTAGATCAAGTACCTCTTGAGAGTCAAAGTATTCTCTTGGTCAAGTACCCTTTTTATTGATAGTGAGTCTAGAAACTCCTTAGGTCAAGTACTTAAATCTTTTGGAACGTTTAGAATTTCCTTGCCGGGCCAATGTGACTGAGTCTTTAGTCTATGAGACTAGTTTGATATTATATTTTATTGTAGTGAGGTTATTCACTTATTAGGGTTTTGAGTATATTACCTTCCAGGTGTTAATTGCTCGCTATAGTCTTAATTGGTTCTCTATGAATCTTGCCAATATGTTGTCAAAGTGTTGTTTTAGCTACTCTCATTTTATTAATGCTACGCAGTTGCTTAGCTCATCAGCTTGTGTATTTGCAATGATTTAATTAATAAGTAATCGTTGTCGGTGTAAATTGGGAGTTTGTTCTTTCATATTGTCACCTATTGATTCAATTAGCCGCTAATGATATACGTGTGAACCTATTACCACGTTTTCATTATTACTTTTTCCTTGTTTAATGGCACTCTGGTCTCTGGAGCACAGCTCCGTGACTATCCGCTCTGATGTCTGGTGGTCTTTATGTATGGATTATATACTCACACGCAAAAGAAACGCAAGTCGAGTATGCTGTATACATGTTATTTATTTTCAACAGTAAGGACAAGAAATACTAATAGGGCAAGATTGACAAAAAATTGACTGAAGACAGTTTAATGGATTAAAAGGCAGATGACATAATTGTTGTTTTTTTCAAATGTTAAGGACTTAGACAGTTTCGGGTCAATACCCAAAATGTCAGTCAAGACCTGGTGTGAACACCATTAGCATTTATCACTGCGACACAACTCCTATACATTGAGTGGATCAGACGATTTGTGAAGTCCCTAGGGACTCCTGCACACATCCAGAGCAGCTGTGTGTAATTCATCGGCAGTTGTAGGGACTGGGCGCACATTCTGCAGACGCCTTTGAACCTCATCCCACAAGTGTTCGATGGGGTTCAGATCGGGGATGAGGGCTGGCCACGGTAGAACACGGATGTTGTGATGTTGCAGAAAGGCCATGGTAGCTCTGGCAACATGGTGACGAGCGTTGTCCTGCTGGAAAATGTGTTGTTGATGTTGTGCAAAAAATGGAACAACGTAGGGTCAGATCACTTGGTCGATATACTGCTGAGCAGTGACGTCGTGTCCCCGACCTTGACCAACATTCAGAAAGCACATTGGTCAAAGTCTCGCATTAAGTCCAATCCCTGCCCATATCATGACGCTAGGTCCACTCCATGGATCCCTTTCCACAACGTCTCTGTCAGCGAAACGATCACCTCGACGCCGCCAAATTCTGACACTTCCGTCTGCATGGGAGACACAAAAGCGACTTTCATCGGAGAAGATGACACTCCTCGACTCACGATGACGCCACTTGTGATGACCCTGTGCCCGCTGAAGACGTGCTTGTCGATGCCGTGGTTCGAGAAAAGGAGGACGTGCTGAGGTTGTTGAAACGGAGACGTCGAATAACAGTGTCCCGGCTAATGTGTCGATTATGTGTTCCTATGGTCTGTCGAACACTTTCACTTGCAGTTAGGAACAGATGTCGCTGGCGTTGACGGGTAATCTGCCGATGTTGTCGAGGACGACCGCTCCGAGGAAGGTCATCTGTGGTCTGTGTAGCATTGTATCGATGCAGGTAAATTGTGGGTTATGTTAACGTTGAAATGACGGGCAACATCTTGGACAGACTCTCCAGCTTCCAAACGTCCGATAGCCTGTTTTCTCTGAATTTGAGCTAGGCGTGGCATTGTTGACCAAGGAGTGGTAGGTCCAAGAATCGGCCACAGTTTTATACCCACTACAGTCCGTGCATTTTCGATTTCGCGAGAAAAATGTACTCCGGGCTTCCAAAATGCAACCAAAAATATTGATAACACCATCAGGCTTCACTACATGCTAACACTCGTATCAATTTATGGTTCCGTGTTTGTTACCTATTTGCTTAAAACCACTTACGTTTCTTTTGCGTGTGAGTATATATGGTTGACATCTGAAGTCATTTGAGCATATAGTATCAACGTAGATATCCGGATTTGTGTATCTAATGAAGGTTTGTCTTGGCATGACAGTTTAAGGATAGTAATTCGAAAACATCGGGTGTTCTTCAACTTACATAGGAGGGCCTCATGTTCCATGTGTCGCCGTGGTCCATTACAAGAGACAAAACCTGTTTTTTTTATTGCCTTTATTTTACCTCCGTACAGGAGTGTCTTAATTTAAATTTAATGACATCCCCTTGACAGTTTAAATGTCACGTTCCGTCATTTTGCTTATGAACACCTCAAACCTCAAACAGAAGGATGTCAGTTACACTATGTAAGTCGTTGTTAAACGTGTTACCAAATGATCAAGAGTGTACCTGATGCAAACGATCATTCACCTCGGCCTATCTATCCTACTGGACACGTGAAAGAAAAGTAACTGTCAATTTATTGATATAAAAAAAAAACACTTAAGTAGTAACGTAATGATATTGGTCATATGGGTTTTTAAGGGTACAAATGTTGCTAAGTATAATATTAATTGAAATTTTGAGTGGGTGAGTATAATTGTATGCTGCTTTATCCATCTTCCAACAATATCACAGTGGGAGATAAAACTTGTATCTGCTCAGATAAATGTTGTAAAGCCTGTTCGTAGTGATCTATTATTATATACATTAAATTGATTTTGTAGTTCAGGAAATAATTTATTTTATTCGTCACAACACTTTTAGATCTCATGAAATAAATTCATTTGTATACATCTGTTATATGATATCTCCATTCTGTGTCATTTTCCAAACTTATCTGTCTTTTTTTTCTTGTTGCAGGAAAACGGTAACAGAGGATAAACGCACATTAGTGAGTTAATATTTAACACTTTATAGAAACAATAATACATGGAGATAAGGATAAGATAATACAGTCAATCAGCAACATATCCTACAAATTGGAACAGAGAGAAGCAAGAGATCTGGACGTATTTTCTGTAGTTCCTTGTGTTATCGCAAAATAAATTATAAAAAGGGGTGTTCTTTCTGAAACTCGTCACTATTTGCCATGTAGACATTATTGTAATGTAGTTATATAGCAGAAGGCCATGGACACCTGGGAAACAGTGCCCATACTCCCTATAAGCAGTAGTACGATCCATAGTAATTGACATAGAAAGTGTTTTGTTGGGAATGTTACAAATGTTCCTCCATCAAGTGAATGGGATCTCAAAAGTGCCTGACACATATGCATACAGCATAACACGCCACTACTTGCACTTGACTATCAGTTCATGACACAAGATTGAAGAACGGGACATTTCCTACAAAAAGTACTACAACAGAATACAATACATTCTCGGGAACAAAAGGCAAATTGTTATTGTTATTGTTACAAATGTGAAAATTAATCCGATGCGTTATAAGCAATTGATAATCAACTGCTCGAATCCTGTCCAGCACCTGCATGTTTCCCTTTGTCAAAGACTGTTTATTAATTTTCACCATACCGGACAATAGTATAGACGCGCATATTGTACCAGACTATTGCCAAATTTACAGGTTTGTTTGTTGTTATATACCATATGCAGCAATATTCCCGCTGTCTGACAGCGGCCTGTAAGTCATCGACCCTGGATAAAGGCAGTGATTGATAGTGTGACAACCGAGACATCCGATCTATTAGGAAGGTATTTATTATTAAATATTCTTTAATGATTTCTTGTTAACACAATACCAATTTACTCGTTTTTTGCAGTGTATACCTGCTGGAATAGTTTCAGAAAGAGTGGCTGCACTACAAGAATTCAACCCGAGCTAGTGATGTTGACGAAGATAATTTTGGAAATGACGATATGCCAGGCCAATACTGAACAATACAGACCCGTGAAGGTCCGAGTTAGAATTGATCTTCAGCAACCCATGCTTGTCGTAGTTGCGACTAACGGGATCAAGTGATCAGGCTTGGTGACTCGGTTGATACATGTATGATTACTCGGGACCAAGTCTAACCCGGAAAGTTTGGAAGGGTCCCGATTGTCAAACGCCCCACCTGCCAGACCAGTGACCAGTATCACTGCCCAGTCTTACCTACTTAATTAATCCAACTGCGAACAAAGGAAGTCATGTGATAAAGATTTCCAGATTGTGAGCGTGTATAAGTTGTGTTTGGTCTTTGCCCGGTTATTTCAATGATATAGACCATGGGACTCAGTGTATGCTAATGAAATCCTATGACCTTAGAGTTTAGTTTGCATTCTTATCAAGTTAATTAAATAATAGAAAGATTAGAACTCATAAAAAGATTAACTTCTCCAAAACATGAACAGAACAGAAGTTTATTCAAACAGAAAACTTGGGCTACAAGCCCCTCGTCATACAATTTACAGATACATGGCAGAGAGAGTCAGTTAATAATAGAAGCATGATTTGATATATTTTGCGATGTAAATTATAAGAGTTTTACTGTTAATTTTAACAATTGTTTAATTTTATCTTCACTTGGATTTTGCCAGTAATATTCAATAATATATTTAGCTCTATAATTGTGAAACTTTAGACATATTTATAAGAAATGGCTCTTTGCCATTTACAAACCAATTTTCCCCATAATGTAAGATACCTCTTTTACGAAAAAACATTACTTTATAAGTATAATCCCGCATGTAGTATGACTAGGGTTTCCATGCTCGTGTAAAACGCAGCCACCCCAGCCTCTTCAGATTTTTTAAACTGATACAAAGCATTTAGAAGTCAGAAAGTGCTTAACTGACCCAGATAGCCTTTGATGCTGCTCTCCCAACCAGGATGAAGGTGTACTGAGAGTCTGAGAGGAGGATGCTGCGTCCTAGAATTTTTGGATGCAGTTGGACATTTGCAAAAGCTGGGGTTGAGCAATAATAGTTTTGTTCTCTGTCATTTGTGTAAGGCTGATCTAATTTACATTAAGGCAAACAGGTCACAATTACCAGTGCACTCAAATTTTCTAACCCGGTGCAGGCCGTCTGATGGTTGGGTCATCGGACAATTCGGAGGTTACCTTTGGAAGTGTCCTCCCTCAAACGTGGCGCCGACAAGTACTTTATTCATCCTTTTGATGTTTTCCTTTCTCTCAGTGTACTTTACACAGTATGTCAATTCGAGTGTATGTTTTTTACACATGTAAATAGTTTTCGCTATCTGCCTTGATTGCGTGACATTGCATTAGTAACGTGTAGCGCATTGTAGCATTGCATAATATACAAATTCCGTCAATTTTGGATGTGTTTTGACATGTTCTGGCTTGTACGTAGTCTGTGTGTGTGATTCATATACCATTATGACCCGTCATGAAAAAATGTATTTTTCTAAATAAATCTTATTTGAAGTATGTGCTGATTGTCAGTGTTGTTCTCTATATTTGACGGAAATGATACGAGACATTTTTAAATGATTAATTAAGCCAGACTGGGAAATAAAAGATGTACCAATATCCGTGTCAGTATGCGGAAATCGAGGGTGTTTTCCCCGACTATGGTCTCTTGTACTCGTTGGTTTTACTGTGGACGTCTATAAACGCTGTCACAGACAGACAGACAGACAGACAGACAGACAGACAGACAGATTGTATATTTGAGTTTCACTTCACAAAATTATTTACATATATACATATAACAGTACATGGACGTGAGCCACCCTTTAAAGGTTACGAGAGACTTAAAATATGTCACAATATATATAGCATAAATATATTAGTGTAAAAGGGGTATATAAAATATACTACCGGTCACTAGCCATATAAAATATATTTTCTTCGTTGGAGAATTAAAAAGCAGGTTATAGCTGTAAAATATGCATAATTTTTAAAAGTAAAATAAGTTTATCAGTTTTACATAACTCTAGGAAGTAGGGATAGCTAAAACTGACTTTTCACGCAAATTAAATCATCGTACAGAGAGCAATACAGCAATACATGACATTCATTCTCAATACTTTCCTTACACTAACCTCACACACAATCATATGGCTAAATATTGTTCTTACATTTTAGAGCAGAACAAGTACCACAAAGTGGGATTATTCAATTCAAAGTCTTCGCCCTACACGTTTTGTTTTCATTAATGCGGCCTCTGAAGTGAAACGACTGACGAGAAATGTTGTAAATGGAAGTTATGGGAATAAATTCAATTAACCACTCCTCATATTTCTAGCATTGAAGTCCACACAGGCTTAAAAATTGCGAAACAAGATCGAGATCCTTGTAAGAAGTGACTCGTACCGTAAGCACGAGATTTGTGGTATTTGTGTAATGAAAGTCCATTAAGGTTTGGGTGATAACTCTGCGTCACGTCAAGTATCTACAGGTGCTTTGCCATTTGAAAAAAAGGTTGTTCTGAACACAAGCAAAAGATTGACATGTAAGTAGTGAATAATTGTCACACTGAAGATTGATTCATTAAGTACAAATCTGTTTCGTTTTATTTATCTTTTACTGAATATCAAATACATGTCAAAACCTTATTTTGGATTTGGAAAAATTTAATTAAGAAATATTCCTACTGTGTTTTCAAATGAGAATAAGGATAAGAATTTATGGATGAACAACTTCTTTATTACAATTAAGAGCGACGTTTCAGTGTAGGTTCTAACACCGTTATCAAGCAAGTGATACCATGTACAATGTACGTTCTAAACCTCTCATTTGAACTTCTTTGATAGGCATTTAGAAGTTGGAGTACTAAGTAACTTGCTTGATAACGGTGTTAGAACCTACACCGAAACGTCGTTCTTAATTGTAATAAAGAAGCTGTTCATCCATAAATTCTTATCCTTACTTAGTACTCCAACTTCTAATTGCCTATCAAAGAAGTTCAAATGAGAAGTTTAGAACGAACATTGTATTTTGATAATTGGAAATTTCGAAAACAAACCCCATTTAAATTGAAAACAAGGTAGGTTTATTGCTTTCCTACCATAACAAAGTGAGAAAATATGTGATGAGTGCGGCACCGGCTGAGTGTAACATTGTTTATAGATTAAGGAATTGATTCAGGGACCAGTGCATTGGTTATAGTTCGTGCGTAATGCCTTTGATATACGCAAACCATATTGTTAAACATAAAACTTGAATTTGAGCGATGTAACCTTCTAGCGCTGATACCCATAATTTAAACGACCCTTCCTTTCATCACTGAAACGACCCTTGCAGCGTTTAGTTCTTTTATACGCAATAATGACGCTGTTTGGTTATTCAGGCAACCATGCCCGGGGATTGTGTAGGGGTAAAATGACGTCACAGTGCAATGCTGCTGACTTTTACAATGCACCTCTTTAGTCGTTGTTCGTTGGGTTTTCAGCTTTGGTATTAGGTTAACATTTATTATTTAGTGAGTGCGTTTGGTTTTACTACGCATTTCCCATAATTTCAGTCACTTCAGGTCGGAGAACACTAGAAATTGGTTTTATACATGGTACAGTCACGGAGCTGTGCTCGAATGATCAGGGGTGTCATTATACAAGCAAAAATATAATGATAAAAAGGTGGGAATAGGTTCACAGGTTTATTGATAATAGCTAACTGTACCAATAAAAGATCAGATAAACCCAGTCTGCGCTGACATAGATCACAGATTAATTACATCAGAGCAAATACTCAAGCGGCTTAGCTAAGCAACTGTACTACTGCAGTAACATGAGTAGGTAAAACATCACTTTCACAAGATATCGACCAGATGCAACTGCCAATTAAGTCGGCTACGAGCATTCAACCCCTGAGGCAATTAACTCTACATTTTAATTAGCGAACAACCTTGGTTAAATAACAAGAAATAAACACAGAGGGCCTATCACTAAAATAAGTGTCTTGGACTATATTAGAGACGAGAACGTCTGAATATCAAAAGTCTAAATAGATGAGAAATATCTGAGTGTACATATGAATTCCCCAAATGTTTGAAAATCATAGTTACAAAAAACATTTTCAATACATTAATAAGGTAGCGAATATATAGGAGATAACAAACACCATGTCAGTACATGGTATGAGTGTTCCATTAAATCACAAAAGAATGAAGTAGTCTAGCTACTAAATCTCTGACTTTGAATGCAATGACGATGTACAACGACGACCGCCGGACTTTGCCGAAACGGTGTCGGAAATAAAGCGAGGGACCTAACTGGTCACTAGACCGTGTCAAGGGTAAATCCACACAGGAGTAGAACCTAGTATCTAAGGACATTATGTGCTTATGGGAGCAGAGAACTTTCGAAATATGCAGCTGCATGTTCTATTGACTTATTTCCTTATTGGATCGGAATTAACAGTTGTTCAGAAGCCGTAACTCCACTGGTATGTATGTTCGTTCCCTGTGTCTAATAGGTTAAACAGCTCTCTTCGCAATTGAACAAAATCTAATTTAGAACGCTACACATTAATATCCCAAACATGTGCCCTGAGTTTCGATGCCTGTGTTTGAAGAAGGGTATAGAAATCATGTTGTCACCGTTTCAAATAGTGGGAGTTACCTCCCGTTCTTTAAGCAGCGGAAGTTTTGAAATTGTAAATTACATAATAACATGTCATTATCTAAAGCAATTACTGTAGACTACGGTTAAAACAAACACGCTTATAACGAACTGACGGATATAACGAACTTACTTTTTTTGTCCCGACTATTTGCTGTAGTTATGCTGTATATATGCTTATATCGAACAACGGTTATAACGAACTACAATTAGTAATCCCTTTGAGTTCGTTACAACCGTAGTTTACTGTATATGTGAAACACTTGCAGCTGGCACACGTGTTTGTTTCATAAGGTCACTTTGTTCAGACAGTAATTCTACAATGAATTTCGAAAATACTCAATGCTGATTGTCAATTATAAGGTATTGAATCACAATAACCACATCGGATTGAAACGGCCGTTTCAGGACCGCATTGACGTTAACATAAGGGTATCCAATACACAGTGGGACTACCTCAAATATAAAATATGTGATGTGCCATTTTAAAACCTTTGTGCGTATTAAGAATGTCTTGTGTTAACAAGGAACTATGATTTCATTGTACACGACAGTGTATGTATACCATTCACATGTCACCTATTATGCATGTCAGTAGTATAGTGTCAGTAGGCAGGAGCTCCTTTTGGTTGAGGGAAGTTGAGTGAAAATAGGGAAGGTGATTGGCTGATCCAAATCACGTGATCGGATAGGATGACTCATGCATCAACAGCGCGTCGGGAAAGGGCGGGGAATGAAAGGTGTGTGTGTGTATAAGACAGAAAAGAATTCGTAAGTAAACAAAAGTAAAGGGTATTCAATAGAGCAATGCGTATGGCGTGCTGCCCTGAATAGACAAGCAGCCCAGTTTGAATTGAGCGCGCTTGACAACTCACGTGACCACGTCGTTTCAAATTGTTTATTGGTCGTAATGGTTTCGTTAATTTCAGGCGTTAGTAGAAATTACAATTAGTGTACAACTCACGTAGTCGTTTCAAATTGACCGCTGGTTTGATGAATGCAGGGTGTGTGTTGAAAGTACGACCATACCGCAATAGAGACGGGTTGTGTCAACATGATATACGCCGGGTAATGTAAGGGAAAAAAAATGTACGTCTAGCTGGATCAAATTAATCTTGTACGGTCTACACGTTGTACACCATGAACGTTAGACAACCGGTATAGAAAAAAAAATATAGACAAAATAGATAAGACTACGCAAGCTAGCAGTTTACGTTTAGCGCGCAAGAACGAGCTAATGTATAGCAGAGAGACTAAGCGACCGGCCGCCCATAACAATGTCAACATACACTACCCCGGCCTTACAATTAATGTTAACATACCGGCCTCGCCTGAAGCTTCCCATTCATAAATTGTGTGACCAGTGTCCCGTATGTATGATACGTTAGGGAACATGTGTTGTACATTTGTTATTTTAAAAGGGAGTTATTTCAGAGAGGATATATATGGGTATTCCCCCTCATTAAACCTTTCTTTCGTTGGTGTCTATTAAACGTATCCAGTATTTAATACATTTGAATGGTGTAGGAAAGTATGTGCGTGAAGATGTTGTACCTATATCCGAACACGAATGTATGACACCTTTCAATAGATCAATTACGGTTCTAACCACGACACGCAACATGACTATGAGCGTGGTTAGCAGTTCATATTTATAAACACATCGTAAATGACAGATTTCTGATGAATGAACTCGCCCGCACACATGTCTATAGGGTTATGTTCGCCCGAACTGTAAACTGTGACACATTCATAACAGGAAGGGTGTGTGGAATGCACTCGTCCTTGTAAGGGTAAAATACGCGTTTAAACTCACCATTTAAATGATGACATTACTTTTTTAGATGTATTGGTATCAGTGAGTGAGTGAATTTAGTTTTACGCCACACTCGGCATTATTCCAGCTCTAGGACGGTGGTCTGTCAATAAACGAGTTTGGACCAGACAATCAAGTGATCAACAGCATGAGCAGCGATCTGTGCAACTGGAAACCGATGGCACGTGTCATCCGAGTCGGCGAGACTGACCAACCGATCCCCGTCAGTCGCCGATAAGCATGGGTTACTGAAGGTCGTTTCTATAACCCGGACCTTCCCGGGTGCAGTATGACGAAGACTATATACTAATATGATCGCTTTTTTAACATACTCACAAGTGTGCTGTGAAGAAAAGAGTGTCTTCTAAGAATCCCTGCACGTGTAAGACAGTATAAACTCAACAGTAGTGTAGCCCGACAAACAGTTTTACTCTCGCCAGCAAACGGATTGGACGTGAACAACATGAAGAAAGCATCAGAGATTAGACTTGACCCTAGAGATATATTTAGGAAGACTACGTTGAGAAAATCACAACAGAGAAAGAAACCACAATCAGCCAAGAAGTCGACGCTGAAGACAAAGAAGAGACAGGTAACACCTAAAATGAAAACGATGACAACCAAACAGGGATCGAAGACAACACCCCAACCCGTGAAAATACAACATGTGTCGGAGGTGAAGGCTGTGGTGGAACGGGCACTTGCTGCCTTGAAGCGTCAACAGAGTCAAGGGTATAAAAGAAAGCTTCATACCCTCTAATCGCACACTGTATTTGGATCACCATGGGGGTTGCCACCTGTCCGGACTGTGAAAAAATGTTTTCAAGGAGAGATGTCATGTTACGACACAGGAGAAATAAACATAGCATACCGCCGCCGTTACAAGCCCACCCGCCGCCGCAAGTCCACTCGCCATTACAAGCCTACCCGCTAACGTCGCCGCCGCAAGCCCATCCGCTACCGCCGCCGCCGCCGCAAATCCACCCGCCATTACAAGCTCACCCGCTAACGCCGCCGCCGCCGCCGCAAGTCCACCCACCGCCGCCGCTGCGTCAAGCCAACCTGCCGTTACAAGCACATCCGCCGCCGCCGCCGCCATCGCAAGTCCACTCGTGGCTGCCTCATTTACCATGTATATCTGATCTTCGAGAACAATTCAAGTTCCTGATTCCCTCAAATGCCCTCGTTGTGGGACCCAGTGGTTGTGGAAAGTCTGTGTTTACCTCTCATGTACTCCGGCATGGCCTGATCCAACCCCAACCTACCCGCATCGTTTGGTGTTATACTCAATGGCAGCCATTATATCAGGACCTCGGTGAGCAGCTGCCTCAGCTGACCTTTGTAAAAGGAATTCCCTACGATATCTTGGACGAGGATTACTTTGATGCTCGTCAACAGAACGTGTTGGTCCTGGATGATTTCCTGGCCGAAGCAAAGCACGACAAGCGTATTTCGCGGCTGTTTACTCAAACCTCACATCACAAGAGTGTATTGATCTTTCTCTTGATACAAAATCTGTTTCCGAGAGGTAAGGAATCGAGAGACATTGCTTTGAAGGCGCATTATGTCACCCTGTTTCATTCCCCCATAGATAAACAGCAAATCAAACTCTTCGCTCGTAGAATTTTCCCCGAACATATGGATCACTTTATGGCTATGTATGAAAAGGTTGCTGAAACACCCTATGGACAACTCACCATCGATCTAAAACCTACCACCAAATATAAGGATCGACTGCATGTTAACCTCATAAATGAGGAAAACAGGAGAACAGCAGCACAAGTTGACTACAACAGAATCTCTGGATCGTCTTCTGACACAAGAAGAGAGATTGCCCCAACATCAGCTCACTCCAATTGAAACCGATTCAGACACGAGTAGTGAGACATCATCGACTATGGCCACGGCTTGCGCAGATTGCGGGGTGCTGATAGATAACATGCACGATCTACAGCGACATATCAAACACTGGTGTCCGGCCAATAGCCTTCAACCTAAGAGAAAGCGTGCCAGACTCGAGAGTGATGACGATGACAGTGACTTTGACGACGTAGCCTCTTCCCAGAAAGGCAGTGGTCTTGCCGTCAAACCTCCACGTGGGAAGTCAACATTCACTAATATGGAAGCCGAGGAGTGGCAAAATGTAGGCTTACAACGCATCTGGAAGCAGGTGTACGATACGTTTCATGACAAGATGAAACTGCAGAAAAAACAGTACAAGCAACAGGGACGAACGCAAGAATGGATTGAGAGAAGATTGAAACTGAGGTGGGAGGATCTAGTGCGTAGTACTCTCAACTATGCGATGGAATATACCACGTACTTTAAAGAGGCACCTCTGTTTCAAAACATGCTATACAACCTGGGAGACATGAATCCTTCCACAGAACAATCCGTTCTCAAAAATAAAATCAAACTCCTCCTAAAACCCAAGATGAAAGAGATCCTGCCTTTGATGGATATGCCGGAAATAGAGAGTGAGACTGAATCTGATAGCGTTGCAGAGGATAACGACGGTGATGACGAGGAGGAGGATGATGATCGTGAGCAGAACGATTAGGCATAAATACCCATCACTACTATATCAGTCTAACAGTCTGAAGAGAATGCCGAGTCAACGCCACTCGTCTAGTTTGATTCATATTTTGAAAACACCTCGTAAACTGAGGCGTTTGAACGATAAGAAACGCCGAATTTCCCTCTACGTGAGAGGATTTGTGAAACTGGGACCTCCTGGACGGAAATCGTTACAAGCAATGGATAAAGCATAGACTATAGACAACCATTCAACCTTAAAACATTCAACAGCGCGAAATGTGTTTCAAAACATGGACTCGCTGTTTAAACAATAGGGCCTTCGAGCAGCAGCAGCAGCATGTGTATATGAGTGACTAAATAATGTTCCAGAGTGAATACTATTGTCCATTCGTTTATCACGGCTTTTTATGGAACCGATTGACTCGAATCAATAAATGATACGAATGAATTGTTTGTTTTTTCTCAGTTTTTGCATATTAGTATATAGTCTTCGTCATACTACACCCGTGAAGGTCCCGGGTTATAGAATCGACCTTCAGTAACCCATGCTTATCGGCGACTGACGGGGATCGGTTGGTCAGTCAGTCTCGCCGACTCGGATGACACGTGCCATCGGTTCCTAGTGGCACAGATCGCTGCTCATGCTGTTGATCACTGGATTGTCTTGGCACTTATAAGTTGTCTATCTATTTTCAAAATAGCACGTTCTGAAGTAAAACTGTGCACATCATGTTACACGGTTATAACTCAAACCGTACGGCTTATTTGTCATCGCGTTAAAAGGAAACGCTAGCGTTGAAACATCAACTATGCAAGTCGGGACAGGGCTGAATAAGTGAACGCCCTCTATACAAATGGTTCATAATAGTACGCAGCGCGGGGTGATTCGAAATCCGGCTGCCTTCAGCGTTATAGTCAATGCAGGGTGACGTCACGACCTCGTTCTTGCGCGCTAAATGTAATTAAACGACACTGCTAGCTTGCTGATTGTGTAGTCTTATCTATTTTGTCTCTATTTCTTTCCATACAGGTTGTCTAACGTTCATGGTGTACAACGTGTAGACCGTACAAGATGAATTTGTTCCAGCTAGACGTACATTTTTTTCCTTACATTACCCGGCGTATATCGTGTTGACATAACCCGTCTCTATGGTGGTATGATGTACTTTCAACACACACACACCCTGTATTCATCAAACCAGGTCGCACGCTCTAGCGAGCGCGGTCAATTTGAAACGACTTCGTGAGTTGTACACTAATTGTAATTTCTACTAACGCCTGAAGTTAACGAAACCATTATGACCAATAAACAATTTGAAACGACGAGGTCACGTGAGTTGTCAAGCGCGCTCAATTCAAACTGGGCTGCTTGTCTATTCAGGGCAGCACGTTATACACATAGCTCTATTCAATACCCTTTACTTTTGTTTACTTACGAATTCTTTTCTGTCTTATAAACACACACCTTTCATTCCCCGCCGTTTCCCGACGCTCTGTTGATGCATGAGTCATCCTATCCGATCACGTGACTTGGATCAGCCAATCACCTTCCCTATTTTCACTCAACCTCCCTCAACCAAAAGGAGCTCCTGCCTACTGACACTATACTACTCATGTCATTTTGAATTCTCTTATTTCCTTGTACTGATATCCTGGAAGTTGTTTCGCATTTCCCATTCATACTTTCACTGACCTGTATTAATCGTGTTTCGATCTACAACGTAGCATTTAGTTAAACTTTAGTCACGGGGTAATATCTCAAGCAAATTGAGACTTACCTTTTATATAAAATACTTGAATTGTGTTGGTTAATGACATTTTGATATTGCTTTATGTAATCTGCTTAGCTCTGTGCAACCTTGAAAAAATAAATACCCTGCCGTCATGGCAACAAAATGTTTACCTGTCTCTGTAATCTCTGCAATGCAAGCTCCTCACAGCGAGAGGGGCGGTCGGGTAGCCTAATGGTTAAAGCTTTCGCTCGAAGACCCGCGTTCGATTCCCGACATGGGTACAATGTGTGAAGCTCATTTCTAGATTCCCCCGCCGTGATGTTGATGGAATATTGTTAAAAGCGGAGTTAAACCATACTCACTCACCCCTTACAGCGAGAGAGCGTAGCGTGATGTACATGTATATATGTTACAGTCGATGTGTAATGTCAGTCAGTTGTAAAATGACTGAAATATTTCCCCGTTTATGAATACTGGGTTTGTAGTGAGTGTGTGAGTTGATGATTTTAACCCGCTTGGCACAATATTCCAGTTATATCACGGCGTGTCAGCTGCATGTGGAAGGCCCGAAGCGATGCTCTCTGTGACGTTCACCGAGGGGCGGTCGGGTAGCCTAGTGATTAAAGCGTTCGCTCGTCACGCCGAAGACCCGGGTTCCCGACATGGGTACAATGTGTGAAGCCCATTTCTGGTGTTCCCCGCCGTGATATTGCTGGAATTACTGTTAAAAGCGGCGTAAACCCATACTCACTCTGACGTTTACCTCTTGGGTGATACCCTCGAGCATGGGTATGGTGCCGACATACCAGGAAACAATCGGGGCAACACCGAGATTCAAACCCACGATCATAGTTGTTCGGCGTGACCAAGGGACAGAACAATGCGGTGTAATGCGGTACCTGAGAGGACTGGGCCACACGTGCCCCCACTGAGTCTGTACGTGTAACTCAAACACATGTACATCGACCTATATTTTCATAGTGGACATATGTTATATTTACGTAATATATTTCATACATTTTCGCATATATGGCTTCTGATAAGGGAATACCAGTGATTGACATCATGAACATCGATCTTTATAGGCATGGGCTACCGAAGATTATCTCACCCGGATAACGAGGGATAGATTACTTGTAAGAGGATAGCTGAAGTTGTGTTCGTTGTTCAGTGATTGACTTAAACAATGACAAACGAAGATTCAAAGCATTTATTCAGTACGTCCCAAAGTGGCTTCACCAAATACGCACATAAGTAAGAAATTAACCTGCAAAGATTCTGTAATAATAAAGTGACACACAATTGTAATATGCATGCGGGCACAGGCAGAAATATATAAGTTCCAAGTAGCACGCCTTGGATAAAACTAAACGCGTCATTACAAACAAAAGCATATCTACAGTGAATAGACCGTGAATGTTTGTCGAAACAACAACCACAGCAAAAAAACATCAGATTTAACGAATTCTTTGCCGGACGATCGAACATGCATACATTGTTAATTTTGAATCTACCTCACTCGATATTTTATTGGAAAAGTCGTTGTCTTAGGGCAAGTAACTCTCTCTGGTAACACCATATGTCTCAAGAACATATATTCACTACAATATCAATCTTAGGATATCTTTCACACAGCATGGTTCCAGATCAACCGAAAACCTGTACACATGTTTGCTCGCTTGCATTCAGGCAATGTTTGAAGATGGTTGGTATTCCAGACCTTGTTTCATACAAATATGCAACTAGCAGCAGGCTGAGGTTGACCTAAACTGTGCATGTTACATAGAATACTATTACATTACATATGTACAAGACCCGTGAAGGCGACTATGCTTGTCGTAAAAGGCGACTAACGGGATCGGGTGGTCAGGCTCGCTGACTTGGTTGACACATGTCATCGATCTCAAATGCGTGGATCGATGTTCATGATAATAATCACTGGATTGTCTGGGCCAGACTCGATTATTTACAGACCGCCGTCATATAGCTAGAATATTGCTGAGTGCGGCGTTAAACAACGAACAAACCAACCAACCAACATATGTACAAAGTGTATGTGCACCAAGTCAGGTTGCGATACATTGTAACGTTTCACGCACAGGAAGGTAAGTCGAAGTGTCCTGATATGCAAATTTTGTTTCAGTGAGGACATTTTATGTAAACGTGTCACTGTTTTTGTTTCGCATGTTATATTGATTTCGTCTCCAGTTAATTTATTGACAAAATTGTCATAACAAATACTAGTACATGTAGGCTGCCTTCCTGGGTTATAATACGTGTTTAAGAGTTGATAAACAGAGAATATAGTTTCAAGTATATCGCGGCTTATCAGTTTAATGTTGAAGACAAGCTGAAAGGGACGCAAATGAAAGAGACGAAAAAAACATAGTATCAAGGAAAGAACAAAATAATAATGAAACACAAAATTGAAATCCTTCCTTCTCAACACATTATACGTAACACACGCAACACGTCATTCTAGTTTTTTATATGTATAACACCAGACAATGCAGCGATTGACATCATGAGTAACAATCTACGCCGTCGGGTTACTGTGTGAAGAACCTGTCCTTTCGATCCATTAAGTCGCCTTGTCCAGCAGAGGTAGCTTGCACCTGTTCTAATGCAACATCCCCACCGAATACACCAGGCTGGGCAGGAAGTCCTGGGATACATCCTTATATACTGATAGGATCCGTGAAAATCCGGGGAAGAATCATTCGTCACCACTCGCCCCTTTTCGTAACCCGCAAGAAGCCTCGTCCCCCTATCGATGAATGTTATGTGCCAAAATACGACAAACCAATCAGAATGCGCGTATGATTTCAAGTTCTTTGTCAAAGAATCCCTCAGAAAGAATATTTGATTTTACAAAATTATACCCAAGACACAGTTAAATGTGTTCAAACATACTGTATAAGTCCGCATGTCCAGATCTGCTTTAAATTGTATCTAAACTATATAATATACGGGGAAATATGTGTGAACCATTACACAACGAGTTGACAATTGTTTTAGGTATGCCCGTTTGCGCAAAGACGGAACCCGGTTGCAAAAATGTCCACGAGAGGGGCACGAGTCGCTATTCGGCTTGTCCCGGAATAACACGAGTTGGTCACGAATGGGGGTATAATAGGTCTTCAGCAACCAATGCTTGTCGTAAAAGGCGACTATGCTTGTCGTCAGAGGCGACTAACGGGATCGGGTGGTCAGGCTCGCTGGCTCTGTTGATACATGTCATCTTATCCCAGTTGCGTGGATCGATGCTCATGATGTTAATCACTGGATTGTCTGGTCCACACTCGATTATTTACAGACCGCCGTCATATAGCTTGAATATAGCTGAGTGCGGCGTTAAACAACAAACAAAATAGACGTTTTGACTGAAGGATGTCAGTTTGTTGAAGGTTGCAAACCGTATGATCCATTGTACAAGATTTTAATGAGACACCTTGCGACCAGGACGTCGAAACAGGTTGGTTGAAGAGATGCACGTATTTCAAGGAAATGGACAAGTGTACGACATATTCAGAGTGTCTGGATTTCATTGGGTTGACAGGTACTTTCCACGAGAATGAATCAACGCTTCATACAAACTGCTTTGGGGCTTACATCTCCCAGCTGAAATATGGTTTGGTTGATGATGAACGTTGATTTCTGACATGTCCACGTACGAGTGAGTCCTGGAGTCCCTTGCTTCGTTGTCTGTGTCGCAGGAACACGGTGTGTCACGCAGCTCAATTGCGCAGGTACTTTCTCTGTAACAAATACAAGATCGTAAGTATTTATAGCAGTTACAGTGAGACCTCAATAATCCAGACGGTATACTACACAGTAAAATCACCAAGATCATGATATTCTGGATTAACGAATATTGGGTGTACAGTAATGTCTGTAGGTATATATACTATGCAAAAACAGTAGGTTCTTTTTGTTGTTTTGTGGTGAAACTGCAGGAACATACATCACTGTCTGGCAATAAAAGGAAGTGATTTATATGTCAAGAACATTTCCGAACAAGCTCCCAATATAGTCAGGTAACACCCTTGCCTCGGTGGAAACTGGACTTCATATAGTCAGGTAACACCCTTGCCTCGGTGGAAACTTGACTTTATATAGTCAGGTAACACCCTTGGCTCGGTGGAAACTGGACTTCATATAGTCAGGTAACCCCCTTGCCTCGGTGGAAACTGGACTTCATATAGTCAGGTAACTCCCTTGCCTCGGTGGAAACTGGACTTCATATAGTCAGGTAACTCTCTTGGCCCGGTGGAAACTGGACTTCATATAGTCAGGTCCCTTTTCGCGGTGGAAACTGGACTTCATATAGTCAGGTAACTCTCTTGGCTCGGTGGAAACTGGACTTCATATAGTCAGGTCCCTTTTCGCGGTGGAAACTGGACTTCATATAGTCAGGTAACCCCCTTGCCTCGGTGGAAACTGGACTTCATATAGTCAGGTAACTCCCTTGCCTCGGTGGAAACTGGACTTCATATAGTCAGGTAACTCTCTTGGCTCGGTGGAAACTGGACTTCATATAGTCAGGTCCCTTTTCGCGGTGGAAACTGGACTTCATATAGTCAGGTAACTCCCTTGCCTCGGTGGAAACTGGACTTCATATAGTCAGGTAACTCTCTTGGCTCGGTGGAAACTGGACTTCATATAGTCAGGTCCCTTTTCGCGGTGGAAACTGGACTTCATATAGTCAGGTAACCCCCTTGCCTCTGTGGAAACTGGACTTCATATAGTCAGGTAACTCCCTTGCCTCGGTGGAAACTGGACTTCATATAGTCAGGTAACTCTCTTGGCTCGGTGGAAACTGGACTTCATATAGTCAGGTCCCTTTTCGCGGTGGAAACTGGACTTCATATAGTCAGGTAACTCTCTTGGCTCGGTGGAAACTGGACTTCATATAGTCAGGTCCCTTTTTGCGATGGAAACTGGACTTCATATAGTCAGGTAACTCTCTTGGCTCGGTGGAAACTGGACTTCACATACTCAGGTCCCTTGCCTCGGTGGAAACTGGACTTCATATAGTCAGGTAACTCCCTGCCTCGGTGGAAACTGGACTTCATATAGTCAGGTCACTTGCCTCGGTGGAAACTGGACTTCATATAGTCAGGTAACACCCTTGGCTCGGTGGAAACTGGACTTCATATAGTCAGGTAACCCCCTTGCCTCGGTGGAAACTGAACTTTATATAGTCAGGTAACTCCCTTGCCTCGGTGGAAACTGGACTTCATATAGTCAGGTAACTCTCTTGGCTCGGTGGAAACTGGACTTCATATAGTCAGGTCCCTTTTCGCGGTGGAAACTGGACTTCATATAGTCAGGTAACACCCTTGCCTCGGTGGAAACTGGACTTCATATAGTCAGTTAACTCCCTGCCTCGGTGGAAACTGGACTTCATATAGTCAGATAACTCCCTTGGCCCGGTGGAAACTGGACTTAATATAGTCAGGTAACTCCCTTTCCTCGGTGGAAACTGGACTTAATATAGTCAGGTAACTCCCTTGCCTCGGGAAGATGCAGCAGATTGTGGGCTAGATACCAAAAAACGCATAACGCCGATTATCGACGCCGCTATGGACGCCCAAGGGCAACCACTCCAGCCCAAGGCAGTTTCATAAGAACGATAGCGTTACGAAATCAGTTGCAAACTGCAACTCTAAGTGACAAGTTGCAACTGGCACCTGCTGTAAGCGTATCTGCCTAGACGGTTCGAAAGCGTCTGCACAGCCAGCATTTGCGTGCAAGACGTCCACGTGTCACCCACAACTTACTGCACGTCATTTGAACCAGAGGCGTCAGTTGTCTATGGACGTCAGAGAATATTGCTAAAGGCGGCGTAAAGTCACTAACTCCATGACTGAAGGAATCTTGTTTGGGGGCGTCCTAATGAGCGTTTTATGGACATACAGCGTGGTTGTTTTGGGGGTGGGTCTATAATGGTGTGGGATGGTATCACAATGACTGACCGAACTGCGCTCCATATTGTCCATGGCAGAGTCACACATATAGAGAATCTCACCCGAGTGTCTTTTGATATCAAATATATCAACACGAGTTGATAAAAGTGGAAACACACCGAGGCTTGCCGAGGAGTTTTTCCACTTTTATCAACGAGTGGTGAGTGTTTTATCAACGAGTGTTGATACCAAAGTGGTAAACGTCCTGGTCCTGTATCACAGTGAGTTGATGTAACTGGAATACTGTTCAGAGCGACGTTAAATAACACTCACTCACTGTGTGGACCAGTGGACGTGGAAGTCACTGTATGTATAAATATATATTAAGCATAGACACATGAGGGCGTTTAAAAGTAAAAAATAATATTTAGTTCCTACAGCGAAGATTTCTTACGATTATAGAAATGGTTTTGTCGTTTTTATTAACAAACTATGCACATGTTAAAAATGTGGTTACTAAAGGTGTTAATTTCGAAATCATTAACATCAACACACTTCATCATAATATAATTCAATGAAACATAAACACATACACAACGAAAAGGACATAATGACTGAATCACGACCAGTGAGCACAGTGGGCACAATGAGCTGTGGCTGTTTCCGATCTATTGCATGAAGGTCTTACGTTATTACCTTTTCTGGGGGGCACGGGTGGCCCAGTCGTCTAAGGCACCGCGTATCGTTGTGCAGAGTTGTGTCCCTTGGGAAAGCCAGAAACCTATGATTGTGGGTTCGAATCCCGGTTCGCCCCGATTATGTTTCTGGGCTTGTCAGCACCATACCCGTGCTCGTGGGTTTCATGGTAAACGTCTGAGACCTGCATCACTTCGGGCTTTCCTCCCACATTAAGCTGACACGCCGTGATATAACTGGAATACTGTTAAAAGCGGCGTAAAACACAACTCACTCACAAGAATTTATTTCCACCATACCCGTGCTCGTGGGTTTCACCGAAGTGGTAAACGTCAGACCTGCATCACTTCGGGCTTTCCTCCCACATTAAGCTGGCACGCCGTGATATAACTGGAATACTGTTAAAAGCGGCGTTAAACCCAACTCACTCACTCACTCACTCACTCACTATTACCTTTTCTTACGTCCATACTTCACTCCTGCCCGATAAGCAATCACAATAACACACAGGGTGACAAGAGCCACACCGACACCAATCCCCAACCCCAGCCAGATGTTCTGCCCTGAAGGATTCTCCTCCTCGTCACCTGTGAAAACATCATTTAATAGCGTACATGTGTATTCACAGCCAGGCTCCTCCAGCAGATGTTTGCAGGAGAAGCACCTTGTGGCTGATAAGGTAATGTATACAGTAAACTACGGTTATAACAAACTCAAAGGGACCACTAATTTTGGTTCCTTTTAAGCATATATACAGCATATATACAAGAAATGGCCGGGACTAAAAATATGTTTGTTATATCGGTCAATTCGTTATAAACGTGTTCGTTATAACTATAGTTTACTGTACTGACGTGCGAAATATACGCTGACCGATGATGGTCGTACTTAAACGGACATTACTTTGTTTTCTTTCCAATACGTCACATCATTCTGAAGCATTTCAATACAACATGGAATGTTGCAGGCTGCAAATTTGAAGCGTATGTTGTTCATAATTTATTAGCTTGCTGGGAACAAAACATCAAGATAAACTAGAGGTATGTCCTACAAAGGGATGTTGGGTACATTACTGGTCAAACAATATGTCACTCCGAATGAGGTCAAGACCAAACAATTCGTATGACGTTGGGAAGATGTGTACGTGCCTCAGGTGCAGTAGAGGGGACGTGTATTTTGACTAGAAGTGTATAATATCCTGTTACCTTCATTTGTGCGATTTGGGCCGCCGTTGCAGATGTTCGCCTGGTGTTCCATGATATATTCGAGCGTACAATTTTCAGTTATTGGGTCACACGCCTTGTTCAAAGGACCAATGCTACAGTCTCCTGACTTCATCAATTGACAGCCCTTTGCTGCACGAGGATCGCATCGTAAGCAGGTTCCATTTCGAGAGCAAGACGACTTCATATGTTTGCAAATTTCTATGTGTTCTTTGTTACCACAATGATCACATTGATACTGTGCTGTCTCTGTGCATTCCTGGCACATCAGAGAACACCCAAGAACAGGGCGACGTGTGGCAATGTTACTGGTACCGATAGGGCTGGAATAACTGCTGAGCGATGACAAATCAGTTTCTACTGGAGGTACGCAGTCTTCACCATTACCCCTATCCCTACATGAAGTACATTCAGATGTGAGCTGGTCACAGGATCCGGATTTGCAGTGTTGTGGACAAAATTCTTGGCAAGACGTCCCCGTAAATCCATTCCTACATCCTTTAGAACACTTGAGTTGGCCATCAAGGTACTTGCAACTTCCGTCTTTACACCTTTTACTACAAACAGATTTACATGCATCTGCTTGTATTTCCTTGCCACATTGTTCAGGACATCTAAAGCATGGATCTCTGCCAAAGTTGCAGGTTAAATCACATGGCTGACAGTGTACCTGGACGTCATCTATGGAGCAATATTGTCCTGAAAAGTGAATAACATTACATCAATGTCAAAACGAGACCCTTTTGTGTGTGTGTGTGTGTGTGTGTGTGTGTGTGTGTGTGTGTGTGTGTGTGTGTGTGTGTGTGTGTGTGTGTGTGTGTATACGTGTGTGTATACGTGTGTGTGAGTGTGTGCCACTCAGACACATTAGAATGACACCTTGACCTTGTCCTTGTTTTATCCCCTTAGTGCTACCGAGCGACAGGCAGGACAACAACAAGTACCATGATCATTTAACGCCCTATGGTATGACGCGGCAGGGAATATGAAAACCGACCTCCCACTTTCCGTGTATACGATCTATCCACGAGGCAACGAAGGCGGTCTTAGGTTTCAGTTAAAGGTATTCATCGTGACAATGGGGTTACGAATGGCCCAATTGTAACCTATATTTGTTGCACTGCCCTACCTGACATTTGCTTCCTATGACCCCTTTCACAAAGCAATCATGACTTTACAAATGTCTATGCATGGCAGATACATATCATTGTATTATATAGTTATATAAATATTAGTTTTAAGTCATTTTATCATTGCATTGATATTTGTATACTGACAATTGCTTTAAGAATTGCAGGTATATCATTTCCTATTTTAACTAATGAATGTATTTTTTCTATCAACAGGTTTGGTCATTTGGATGCAGACTATAGTTATAAGGACACAGAAGGTTTCAGAGTCGGGTCTATTATTAGCTCTATAGTTAGTTTCATTCTAATATAATTAAGGGTAGATAGGTAGGGCTACCACATTATTAGGTGGCCTTATTTAATCAACACCGATTGGATCATTCAAACTCTTGCCCTCTTTCTTAATTCAAATATGCACTTTACATTCACCCTTTGCACTCACAGGATTGCAATACCATGGAGTCATAAACAGATGCAAATACCTCACATATTTTGCTCCAGCAGGATTGTAATACCATGGAGTCATAAACAGAAGCAAATATCTCACAGATTTTGCACCAGCAGGATTGTAATACCATGGAGTCATAAACAGATGCAATTACCTCACAGATTTTGCACCAGCAGGATTGTAATACCATGGAGTCATAAACAGATGCAAATATCTCACAGATTTTGCACCAGCAGGATTGTAATACCATGGAGTCATAAACATATGCAATTACCTCACATATTTTGCACCAGCAGGATTGTTATACCATGGAGTCATAAACAGATGTGCAAATACCTCACAGATTTTGCACCAGCAGGATTGTTATACCATGGAGTCATAAACAGATGCAAATACCTCACAGATTTTGCACCAGCAGGATTGTAATACCATGGAGTCATAAACAGATGCAATTACCTCACATATTTTGCACCAGCAGGATTGTTATACCATGGAGTCATAAACAGATGTGCAAATACCTCACAGATTTTGCACCAGCAGGATTGTTATACCATGGAGTCATAAACAGATGCAAATATCTCACAGATTTTAGGTACGCCTGATATTTGGCTTGGCAGAGCTAAGTTAACGTGGTGTGCACCCTAGTGCCATACACAGGGGGGTGTTAATTGACAACGGAATAAAACGTTTTCACCCCCTAACCAGTGTCTTGAACCTTTGATTTTGCCTCGACACTAAAACCGGTTACAGTAGGGAGTTACGATAGCCGTAGCGTCACGATCCCCTTACAAAACGAGGTTAACCTCCGGCCCATATTTCACTGCTAGTTGGTGCTCACATTTACCTGATACTCAGTAAAACAGTTTAAATTGTGTTTGAAGCTGCCCACTCATTTACTCATTTACTTGATGAACATGTTAATCTATTCGTCTGGACCCAGTCGTCTCAGTCATCGCAATTTGCCATGCGGAGTTGCGTCCCTTAGCGGTGCCAGGAACCTGTTTTCGAGGGTTCAAATTCCAGACTCCCCCTGATTATGTTTCTAGGTTTGTCGGCACCATACCCATCCTCGTGGGTTTCACCAAAGTGAAAATTACGCCTAAGATACTTAGAGCTGACTCGCCTTGATATAACTACATACTGTTAAAGGCGGAGTAAAACATACGACTGTAGCACACGGTATTAAGATTAGACTTACCGGTTACCCACTGCAAGAACTGCATCGCAACCAGCGCCTTAGATAGCATCATTCTTGATCCAAAAGACCGCCTCCGTGGTCTAATGGTAGAGCGTCCGCCCGGAGAGCAGAAGGTCCGGGGCCCGATCCCCAGCCGCGTCATACCAAAAGACGTTAAAAGATGGTACAAGTTGTTACCCTGTCTGGCGCTCGGCATTAAGGGGCTAAAACAAGGACTGGTCGGCTCGGAGTCAGAAAACTGTGTCTGAGTGGGGTATTCATGTTAAACTGCGGCATGGTATCTCAGTGAGCTAGCACTATAAATCGGCATCAGTCCGGACTAGTACAAGCAGCCACACACACGCATACACCTGCATGTACGTCGCTATATAAGTGCAATAATCTTGGACGCGACGCTAAACCCCATTTCACATCATCTTGATCCAAAGATTTCCAATGACTGCGAAATCACTCACAACCGGTATGGAAAACTGACCGGTTACAATTTCCTGTTTGACAATAGAATAAATACATCAACGATAACTGTTTGTTTAATATAATGCAAATAATAGACAACGATACGAAATCAGTGACATCGCTTCAGCGCAATAACGCAACACAAGCCCCGCACATTCTTTTATCCACCAATCAGAAAACAGTAGTCCGTTAGTGGGCGTGGCCTACTGTATTAATATATTGTTTGTTTAGCCAATCAGATGCAATTGAATAACTTTCAATCTATTTATTGGAATACAAATATTCATTTCGCGATATTTTTCATCCGACTAGGGTGTTATTTGATTTACAACTGAGATATTGAAAACCAATGTCATGTGTACTTTTGCAAGAAAATTCCATGTATATTCTTATCTTGACCTTACCATAGAGTTTTTATTATTATTATGATTGTGTTATGTTACTTACAAATCACAACATGATGTCGTTTTAGGTGATTGTATAAATTTAATGAATATTACTACGCCAGTGTTTTGGGATAGTACATATGCTGCATTTATGAATAAAAAGTGTATTTAGTGGGCCAGACATGCGCGGTAACCTTTTATATAAGGATACAATATAATATGATATATAATGACATTCTTAACTTCTATCGCCTTGAAACGTATTCTCATCTCTTACAAACGATACCTAAACGTTGTAAGTTTTCCAGGAATGTAAGCATTAATATATGACGTCCCAAGGCCAATGATAAGTCAGTAGGATGTGACAACAGGCAATGTGGCTTCAGCTGAAATTAGACAGTGACGTAACTACGATGTAGACAAAAAGACAATATTGTCCAGTTCATTGTTTTTCAATGCCAGTGATCGCCTTTCGCGTCAATCCATTTGCCGGTCCGCTTGAGTAAAAGGGAATATTAGCTACTCTTGTCTATGAGACATAAAGACCGCCTCCGTGGTCCTGTGGTAGAGCGTCCGCCTGGAGAGCGGAAGGTCCGGGATTAAGGGGCAAAAACAAGGACTGGTCGGCTCGGAGTCAGTGCGCTGTGTCTGAGTAGGGTATTTATGTTAAACTGCGGCATGGTATCTCAGTGAGCTAGCACTATAAATCGGCATCAGTCCTGACGAGCAGCCACACAAACACACACACGTGCATGCACGTCGCTATATAAGTGCAATAATCTTGGACGCGACGTTAAACCCCATTTCACCTCACCTATGGGACATAACGTTTGTTTCGAGACTATCTGGCCTCGCTATATAAGTGCAATAATCTTGGACGCGACGTTAAACCCCATTTCACCTCACCTATGAGACATAACGTTTGTTTCGAGGCTGTCTGGCCTGTCATGACATCACGAAATACAGTCAGATGTCCCACACAGCAACAAAATGAAAAAGGGTCAAGACTTGCGGCAAAATGCAACTGTCTAATTCTAGAGTGAGTGCCGCTTTTAGCAATATTCCAGCAATATCACGACGGGGGACACCAGATCTAATTCTGGTAAAAAACTCAAGCCGCAAAGGTCGACAAGACCTTATCAAGATACTGGACAATTTATGTTTCCAAGGTTGACAACATTTGTAGAAGGCCTTACCTACGCCTTGTTGGACACTGATTTCATTACCATGTGTTATATAGTGTTTTGATTTCTCTCCTTTCCTTGTACTGATCTCCTGGACGTTGTTTCCCATTCCCGTTCATACATTCACTGACCTGTATTATTCATATTTTGATCGAAAACCTAACAGGAATTTCCTGTAAGGGGTCCATACAGATGAGTGTGTTAACATTTCTCCATTAGTCCGACAATATATACGGATACTGGGTGTAAATGCTCTACCCGTTTATATAGCTGGTGAGGTGAAATGGGGTTTAACGTCACGTCCAAGATTATTGCAGTTATATAGCGACGTGCATGTACGTGTATGTTTGTGTGTGGCTGCTCGTACCAGTCCGGACTGATGTCGATTTATAGTGCTAGCTCACTGAGATGCCATGCCGCAGATAACATGAATACCCCACTCAGACACAGTATTCTGACTCCGAGCCGACCAGTCCTTTTTTAGCCCCTTAATGCCGAGCGCCAGACAGGGTAACAACATGTACCATCTTTTAACGTCTTTTGGTATGACGCGGTCGGGAATATAACCCCGGACCTTCCGCTCTCCGGGCGGATGCTCTACCATTAGACCACGGAGGCGGTCGTTTATATACCTAGACATAATGTTTGTCAAGTGAAGCTCCAGCAACACAAAGAATGACACCAACTGCTGTAGCCACAATCTTCTGATCTGAAGTGAGTGATTGAGTGAATATGGTTTTACGCCGCTTTTAGCAATATTCCAGCAATATCACGGCGGGGGACACCAGAAATGGGCTTCACACATTGTACCCATGTCGGGAATCGAACCCGGGTCTTCGGCGTGACGAGCGAACGCTTTAACCACTAGGCTACCCGACCGCCCCCTGATCTGAAGGATGCTCATGGTCATCAGTGAAAGCGGGTTAAGACATGCTAATTTCAATACGCGGTACACTGATTTATAGCTGCACCCATTTAACAATTAATTTAATATATACGTGATGAAATAGAACAGCACATTTTGGAATAAAAACTGTCGAAGCGAAATAGTGCAGGCATTTGCATATCGAACTTTGTCACCTACCAACCTGTCAAACTGACAGTTCGCGTCTCAAAGTGAGGTATGGTAGAAGCGAAAGGCAATTCTCTGGGTGTGTATATATATACAGTTACTCAAACACTATTATAAAGCATGAAAAGTGAAACGTGCCTTGTGTATTATCATATGTGTATCAATAGTATCACAAGGTCAAAGCTATTTAACGGACAATATGATTGATTGAATAACAGGTTTCATATCAGAATAATACAAGAATACCCGCCAACACCATATGAAGTAAGGTTTTCTTTGTGTAATATCCGTTCCACATAACTCGAGTTATTCGAATCCCATATCCAGAGAATAGTTATTCTTCAAAATTCAAGTATGTTTCATCAAAGAGCACACACATTTTTAGGTATTTATGTTTGGAACTGACTATTTCTTCAGTTAGTGCTTCGATACATTCTATCGTTTTCGATTTAAAGCCTGGGGATAGGTTATTTTACAGCATTTTTGTCAATGCAACTGCTGGAGAAATGAGATGATGTAATTGTCATCTGTAGCAAGTACTTTAATAGCCTGCAGGAGCTTCAGCTATTGATTATGGAACGGTGGGGTAGCCTAGCGGTCAAAGCGTTCGCTCGCCACGCCGAAGGCCCGGGTTTGATTCCTGACATGGGTACAAAGTGTGAAACCTATTTCTGGTGTCCCCCGCCGTGACATTGCTGGAATACTGTTAAAAGCTTCACAAAATCATACTCACTCACCTAGCCATTGATTAGATTCGTGTTTTACTTTTTATCCCGTTTATTTTATGTTACATCTGTGATATTGAGAAGACTGGTTTAACATTCTAAAACGTGTTCCGATCGCTAGAAGGCTGGAATATTGCCGATATGGTGTAAAATTAGAACTCGCGCACTCAAACACCGATTTTAAGCTTCATAAGAGGGGGCACGGGTGTCCAGTCGTCTAAGGCGCTGCGATTCGCTGTGCAGAGTTGCGTCCCTTGGGCACGCCAGAAACCTATGATTGTGGTTTCGAATCCCAGTTCGCCCCGATAATGTTACTGGGCTTGTCAGCACCATACCCGTGCTCGTTGGTTTCGTGGTAAACGTCCCCGACCTGCATCACTTCGGGCTTTCTTCCCACATTAAGCTGACACGCCGTGATACTGGAATACTGTTAAGCGGCGTTAAACCCAACTCACTCACAAGAATTTATTTCACAGATACATGTAAGCGTGGCAGTAAGCCAGTGAAGAGTGACAGGGCCATACATACAGGACAACGCAGTGAAGCATTTCAATCGGTAATCGGATATAGGGAGTACCAAGGCATTACTGACCTTTATACAATTATTTGATCTGATATTTTGATGGTATATTCACTCGAGTGTTCATTATCATAAATCGTTGCACATACACGTCAATACATATAAAACGTGAACGCAAGGGAACTATGAGTCTCTATCATCTGTAGAAACAGATTCCATTGGGTGTTAAAGGCAAAACGGTTGTGACACGTTAAACGCACGTTAGGACAGCGATACAATAAGTTTAAACGTCCGTGTGAAACCTTCAGCTATTTCAGCTGATATTCAAACCTAGTTTGCCTGTACAGAATCACAGATTATTCAGTTTCTTAACGAACAAAACGGTGTCAAGAACGAGTTCATAACCTTGGCTACAAAACTGATGATACCAGATGTTCGTGATAATGGATCACACGGTCTAAAGTGCTTTCATTATTCGACGTAATTATTTCCTACACTATAAATATTTAACATATACACCTGCCATGTGTCCGAATGAATAAATAGTGTCATCTTAAATGGAAAAAATGTGACCAATTAATCATTAGATATAATACGAATATAAAAGAAATGTCAAAGAAAATATTTAAGAGATATTTTCCAAATAAATGACATGATCAATTTCAAGGTATAATGTTAAGCTATTGTGGGGAAAATATGACATTACATCAGTTGAACGTCTTAGCATCACTATAACGCTGACTATGGCATACATGTAGACTCGGTCTTTTCTAGGGTGAGTGAGTTGGCTTTAACGCTGCTTTTAACAGTATTCCAGTTATATCACGGCGTGTCAGCTTAATGTGGGAGGAAAGCCCGAAGTGATACAGGTCTTTGACGTTTAACACTTCGGGGAAACCACGAGCACGAGTATGGTGCTGACAAACCTAGAAACATAATCGGTTCGAATCCGGGTTCGCCCTGATTATGTTTCTAGGTTTCGAACACACAATCCTGTTTCTGGCGTGCCCAAGGGACGCAACTCTGCACAGCGAATCGCGGCACCTTCGAAGACTGGGCCACCCGTGCCCCTTTTTTCAGATACAGAACGAGACTTGACTGTATACAGATGACTATGTCAAGATAAATTAGTAATTTCAACTCATCTACCCACAATAGAAGGGTTTGTTTTTGTTTGGTTTGTTGTTTAACACTGCACTCAGCAACATTCCAGCTATATGAAGGCTGTCTGTAAATAATCATGTCTCGACCAGACAATCAAATGATTGACAACATGAGCATCGATCCACGCAAATTGGATACGGTGACATGCATCAACCACGTCAGCGAGCCTGACCACCGGACCCGTTAGTCGCCTCATACGACAAGCATAGTCGCCTTTTAAGGCAAACGTGGGTTGCTGAATACCTATTCTACCCCGGATCTTCACGACTCCACAAGGGAAGGAAAGCAAACACACAACTCAGAAGTCTTCCTGGTGTCATGTCTGCATCTGGGCATAGAACCTCAAAAAAGATTTTCAATAAGAGGAGGATTATTTTCTTTTTGTTTCCTTTCATGTTGATAACATTTATATACCATCAGCTCCAACTCGTGGCGTTTACATTTCTCAACTGCTCATGGACTTTTACGTGTACATTTTTTTCAACTATCATGGAAATACACAGCTTGCCTACGGACAAGATTCTACCGCCTAAGTTTGGTTACTCCATTCAAAGACTTGTGTGTTAGACATTCGGATGAAAATACTAAATATGACACATCACTTGTCAACGTGATCGGCGCTGCTATACCACAATATATCCTGGATCCGATATCCTATAAATGTAAATATGACTTTGAACAACTCCTTACTGGCACTTACAGTTTTTTTTAATAATGTATGTGTCGGGTGTTACCTGTAGAACATGACATTTTTACATTTGTTCAATACACCCAACCTCATGACTGTAAACAAGTGTTTGGTGGCATAACCCCACTCCGTTGGGGTACCATGACATTATGACCAACCGATCCTCACTAGACTGGGGATACGGAGATCTGTTCTGCCCAGGAATCAGTATTTCAGTGTTTATTTCGTTTATATACATGTATGTACCTATTTTTTAATAAATAACATTATAGAATAAATTGTATGTCACCTTTTGATGTGCAGATTTACATAATTTGAGAGAAAAAATGTTTTGTTGCTTCATAATATACCAATCCATTGCCTAGGTTAGTTTTCAAATTGGAAATGGTTTCTCAATTGTCTTTTTAGTGTAATCCCACCGATAGCATTGAAGTCAACCCATGCTGCGTCACTCAACATCTTCGCTAACACCACAGAGTTTTCACCAAATTGTCCAGTTTTCTCCTAAGCCTTGGATTTCCAACAAAGCAAGAGACACCACAAACTTTCATGCATTTGCATTTATATGACATCCTTGCAGCTACAGACATCTTCACATTTTATGTACATATAATACAGAACAGAATACTTAACAAAAAAATGACATAATCAAGTGAAACACATTACAATCAATATCCTTGTCGATATCTACAAATAATTTCCTTAACCTGGAGATTTGGAGTCATTCAGACTAATTATTTTCATTACAAAAAGCCTTGTGCACTCCAATGAAATATATATTCATGATAAGTATTTCATACAATATTGAATAATTTAGGAAAAATATAACAATGTTTTATTTCTTGATTTATTTACCTATCACAAACACCTAACATCTATGCAATTGATGGAATTCTATGTCCCAGAAATTATATAATGCTGTAAACAAGTAAAACTTCTCAATATGAAACATCAATAGAATCCTCATCCCTGCGTTCCAGATGCAAGTTTAACAAAGAGTATCACAGCTACTTGGTCAAAGTGTTGAGGTTTCCTTCATGTCTTGGCCGAGCTCTTCCTCCTGTTGGATGTTCTTTTCTGTTTTGCCTGTAACTCCGCCTCCAACCTCCTCTGTTCTTCCTCTGCTTGCTTCCTCTGAATGTCCGAAACTTGCTCCAGAAACTGCAAAATATAGAATTAAGATGATGGTTATATGAAAGGCAAACCTTTGCTATTTTGTTTGTTTCCAGATCAACCAACCAGATGGATGGATTAAAAGATGAAACATTTATTCACCAAAATCACACTGCTGTCTCAGCATGCTCAACTACAAATTTGTATTTAGGCTGCATAAAAAAATGTATGTCAGGGATATTTTTCTCAAAATTGAGGAGGTAGGTAGGAATCCTTTTTCATTTCTTATTCAACTCAAAAGTGATGAGGGATTAGAAATTGTCTACATGAAGCTTATCTCCATGCTAGACAGCCACATGTTGTGTCAACCCTTACTAATCATCTTACAGCCAGCAGACATAAATGGTATGCACAACGTTGAAACTGGGGTAATCGTTGCTTGTCACGTGTCCAGATTCACCTTGCACTCCCCGGATAGGCATGGTCGTATCTGGTGACGTCGAAATGAACGCCAAGCCAATTTCAACCTGACAGCTCATGAGAGATTCGACGATAGATCGGTTCTGGTGGCATCAAATATGATGACTGAGCGAAACTGGACAGTACTATCCGAACAACATACTGACACCCTTTGATGACCCATTTGCAAGGCGTGTGGGTTGGCGACAACTCCCATGCGTACCTTGCACAAATTTTCTATGCTCACGTCCAGCAGCATAACATCCATAGAATGCCCTGGCCAGCAATGAGCCCAGACCTTTCCCCCATTGACCATGTCTGGGCCATGACAGGGAGACGTGCGTTACCGTCATAGGCCGCGGACCACATTGACTGAACTTGGTCAGGCGCTGCAAGTCGAGTGGGACAGACTCCCTCATATCACCATTGGGAGACTCATACGCAGTATGCCTCGCCAAGTGAATGAATGTTCTACAAATCGTGGCAGTAGTAAGCACTACTGATCTGAAACGTCAACTTTGAAATTTCCCATCTTACCCCTATCGTCGTTCAAGATCTGTGGTGGTCATCTGCTGTCAAACTTCACTACAGGTTGTAATGTATTCCCAATTCGTTCATTATTATCATACGACTATTTCTAAAAAACTAATATCTCTTACCATTTTGGTTTTTGCAGTTATTTCAGAGTATCCCCTACTTTTTTTAAGAGTAAATACAGTCAAGTCGCGTCTCCAACAATCGGCTTTATCCGACACAAACGATGGGAACTGATTAAATCAGTGCTATTTAGACCTGTTACTCCGACACACCTAATTTGCAACGAATTGCTGAAATCACTCATTAATCAGTCTCGTTAATCCGACACAGTGGTCATCTGCCCGCGAATACACAGCCACGTGTTTTGATACGAGACGAGTCGGCGAGTAGCTGCATATTTCAACAGCTGCAGAGATAAACTTGCTTAACAATATAACATGCCTAGATTACCTCAATCTCATTAAAATTGGATGCAAGTTCTCGCTACCGCGAAGGACATCCCATTACAGGTCACGTCAGAACGACCTTTCGCGAACTTGGACCGACCAATGAAATTACTAGCAGGAAGTTGACATTAGCCACTAAGAAAGCAGCTTTCTTGAGTATTGCGGCACTAGTTTCAAATTAGCGACTTCCATTCTAGACTATGCTTAAAAAAGTATTTTGAATCAGTCATACAGTCCGTAATAGTAGTTTTGTGGATACTACCTAATTTCGTTTATCTGACATACTCATTAATCCGACATAATCATATGCAACCAACAATGTCGGATTAACGGAACTTGCCTGTATACAATATAATATATTTTCTGTATTAAGTTCTCTGCTCCAATAAGTACTGCTCCAATAATGCACAACTTCTTGACAAATCTTTAAGAAACCTGTATTACCACGGTACTGACTGAATATTTACATGTCACAATTTTCTGGCACAGAAGGAGTATATATTTGCCTGTTAACTATTGTCAGAAAGCTGTTAGTTTTATCATGGTTTGAACTATCGTTGTTCACTACCGCTTGTTTGATCTCCGAAAACAAATTTGACTCATTGTGCATGGTTTAAACATGCACCCTCTCTGTCAATTTTTGTTTTGTTTTGTGTTTGTTTGTGTGTCGTCGCCGCATTCAGGAATATTCAAGCTGTCTGACAGTGATCTGTAAATAATCCAGTCTGGACCAAACAATCCAGTGACTGACATCATGAGCATCAATTACACAATTGGGATATGATGACATACATCAACTAAGTCATCGAGCCTGACCACCCGATCCTGTCAGCCACCTCTTACAGCAAGCATGGGTTGCTGAAGAACTATTCTCTACCCGGATATTCACGGGTCTCAATTGGTCAATTCCAAAGGCTCTTACTATGGTGAATACGGTACATAGACATACAAGTACCAACCCCACACCCTAACACACACAGACACACCACGCCATAATATCGATATTGTCTTACCTCAGGTTTCCTTGTACTTTTCTTGTCTATGAATTCCATGAAAGCATTGGAGCCATGCATCTGGGATAACTCCAGGTTCTGGGGAGACACACAACATAATCATCATATACATCTGATGCCAGACGGGGGGCACGTGTGGCTCAGTCGTCTAAGGCGCCATGATTCGCTGTGCAGAGTTGTGTCCCTTGGGCACGCCAGAAACCTATGATTGTGGGTTCGCCCCGATTATGTTTCTAGGTTTGTCAGCACCATACATGTGCTCATGGGTTTCACCCAAGTGGTAAACGTCTGCGACCTACATCACTTTGGGCTTTCCTCCCACATTAAGCTGACACACCGCGATATAACTGGAATAATGTTAAAAGCGGCGTAGAATAAAGAATGTATTGTGACTCAATGTATGTGGTGTAATTTCGTAAGTAAGACATTTGTTTGCAGGGAGATGAAATATATAATCAGTATCATAATCAGTATTATAATCAGTATCATAATCAGTATTATAATCAGTATCATAATCAGTATTATAATCAGTATCATAATGCGTAACCATATCACAGTCACATTCTTTTACTAACTTCAGTCAAAGATGACAATAATTGGCCTTTTCAAAAACAGTTTGCTCTTAACTAGCCTAAAGATTATGTTCTGATATCATTGTACACAGATGTTACAGTTTAACACTTGACCATCAACGCATAGCTGGATCAGTCCAGCAGGATATTTGCAGGGATGGAGCTTCAGACCAAACATGCAGTGTGATAATCTCACATTTTTGTTGATGTGACAGTTTTGTGCATGACATACCAAATCATGGCTTTTCTTCTTGGCCTCAGACATCTCCTGGTTCTTCAGTTCCTTGGGGTCAATGAGCGGGTCGTCCCACTGCCGCCTCTGCCATGACTTGGGGTTCAGGTACCACGCCCCGTATTTGAATTTCACCCAGCTGGGCTCATACATTCCCGAGTACAACTGTCAACAAAACACAAAACATCAAAACTGACCAAGATTTTCAATTTGTTCAGTTCAGTCGGGGGGGGGGGGGGGGGGGGGGAGGGGTGGCAGCATTTGAAGAGATAAAAAAACATGAACATACCCAACTGTAGATCCACTATATTATTTTAGAGAAAAAATTCTTCTATATATCACAAAATCTCAGATCTTCAGTTTTTTAACTCAAATATGATACCTTTCTCCTGATGATCTGATTACAAGGAGTTTGCATCAAGTGAGCTTTCTAATCAGCCAATCAGTGTTGAGGCTTCTAAATTTTCAGTACGGGTCAGTGAAGCATTCAAACCAGCACACCTGATTTTCATATCTCAAAAACAAATGTAATTGGGGAGTTCCAAATGTAAAAAATAAAGCTGTGATATTATAACGTTGTGGATACATTCTGTTGTTTATACATTCTGTTGTTTCATGTACATCTACACCCAAAATTTATTATGGTTGAGTCATCAAAGCTGATGTATGGTGCAACCTTCTATGGAGGTGTCCTCAGATTTCCAAGCAGCAAGGTATTGCATCAGAGACAAAGAGTTGAGCTAAATTAACTTGTGTATCCCACACACTCATATACATGATATAGAACTCCATCCATGCCATAATGACATTGAAGGACATAGGTCAATGTAAGGGATTATTTGTTTTATTACCATGGCCTTTTTTTTCAAATTGGAAATGTTTTGAATATTGGTCAGAAGTGTTGAAGATATAAAGTATTTCATTGATTAAGCAGCCTATGTAGAAGAAACAAGCAGTCTCCGGGAACCCACCCATTTCTTCTCATTCTCCTCGGACTGTGGCAAGTTCTTGTTGGTCTGTTGCTGTGCAGGAGCTGCAGCAGACATTCTCAGCTCCTGTGGTACGTTGGTCAGCTCCACGACGTGTATGGGAACAGACAGAGCTGGTTTGGTCTCATAGCCGCTGGCGAACAGGCTAGTGATTGTGGACTCCTCGATGTTGTTGGATTCCCCGCCCAGACTCGCCACCCAATTGCAGAAGTCTGTCGTCACATTGGTGATGTGCTCTTCCTGGTGACACAAGGGAGATAATCAAATAAAACCATTCTCCAGCTATTTGCATCTAAGGGCTACCCTAAACAACACGCACAGTCAAGGAGACAGAAAATATCTGGCACAGACTTTACCTAAAAACTGAAATTGTGTTTTTGGCAACAGTAGACACTGTTGTTATACCGTATTTACCATAATAAGTGCTAGAAGTTGGTCCAGGGGCGCTAATTAGAGGAGGATGCTTTCTAAGGTTAAATGGACTGTTACTAGATGAGCTTTAACTAGAAACAAACCGTCAAAGGCAGATCCAGGAGTAGGGTGCAGCAAGTCAAGAGGTGAACAAACACACAGGACAGACAGACAGGAAATTAGAATTTCATAATTAGTTTGTTTGTTTGTTGTTTAACGCCGCACTCAGCAATATTCAAGCTATATGATAATCGAGTCTGGACCAGACAATCCAGTGATTGACATCATGAGCATCGATCCACGCAATTTGGATACAATGACATGCAACCAAGTCAGCGAGCCTGACCACCTGATCCCATTAGTCGCCTCTTAGCATACATGTGTGTTTATATCTTTAGGTATTCTACCAACTCTACAAGCCAGTGAGGCAGACAACCTACTTGAGAGGGTGAGCTGGACCTCTTCTCGTTGGTTTTCCTCTTGTCTTTCTTCTCTTCCTTACGAGGCAGCCAACGGTAGGGGTTCCTCACAGCCCCCTCCTCCAGCCTGAACAAACAACACACTCATCTCAAATACAGCGTCAGGTAATACCGGGAGAGATAATGCCAGGAAAACACATAGAACAGTTGTTGTAGTTAAACAGTGCTGAAACTTTGTAATACCAGTGTTCCTGTTTACCAGTAACTACCAGTTTTTTACCGGTAAAATTAGGCTTGGACAGGTAATTCATGTGACTGCCAGTCCTTGTGGACCGACAAATAAAGTACCTCATAAATCTGTATAATTCATATAAGTATATTTTTCAAATGAAGTCACCTGTCTGTTACCATCATGGTTCCCCTTGTCAAGTTTTAGAGCAAGGAAACAACATTTCACTTTGCTTCAAAGTTTAAAATATGTGTAGTGACTTCATCTTGAAATCTTACAAAAAAAGAAGAGAAAATTGTGACTGAAAGAATTATAACCAGGTAATTTTCATCTGTTTTTTTATTTGTTGAAAGTTGGGACTGACAAAAATTAGGGGGGACTGGTAATTTTTAGAGTTGCCAGTCCCCCAGGACTGGCAGTTTCAGGAGCCAGCGGGAACACTGAATACCAACCTGATTTCCAACCAACAGCAATAAGATACAGAAGAATAATGAAGAAACATATTCACCAGCTCCTGATTAGAGTCAGTGAGTGTTGAACGTTAGTTCTAGCAATATTCCACCCATATATCATATCATGCGAACACATGAAACAGAGTACTAATAACACTCATTGAGATGTGTTCACAGGGCTTTGAACAGAATCTCAGTTCTGTCACAATCTCTGCTTAATGTGGAAGGAAAGTAAAAAATGAGTCAGTTTGTAAATTAGAAATTGTTACCTCACTGGTGAAATCACAGACCACTGTAAGTTAGCCAGGGATCAAGCACCATATGATTTATGCGTATATTGTAAAGGCACGGTTCACAAAAGTGACCCTTAACTTCACGAAATCTACAGAATTCTGTGGACAATTCTCATCCCTGAACCCATGAGGGCAGGTGCTGACAGACTAAGGAACACATCTTGTGCAAATCTGAGATTTATACCCATGGCCATGGTCTGTGTCAAAACTGAATCTACTAACATTAGGAGTCAGTGAGTGTTGAACCTATGAGCGCAGGTGCTGACAGACTAAGGAACACAACTTGTGCAAATCTGAGACTTAAACCCATGACTGAATCTACTAGCATCAAATTGGCCTTTAGCACCATTTTCAGACAATTATATGTTAGTATACAGACTATTATTAGCTGAGCTAGCTGGACCAAAACAACTTAACCATGACTAATGGCTAAACTCGCAGACTGTGTCCAGCAAACATGGCAGCTGAAGACGATGTTAAATGTGCATGAAGAGGCCTTGGATCAAACCACTGACCTTCCAGTCTCCGGACAGACGCTCTATCCACTTGCGTTCAGAAACTTTCTGTCTAAAGTGACCATGGCGCATATATTTTTCATAACAAACTTCCATTCCATGACCTCCATGACTTCACTAAAAGAAAACCCACAGAAGCAGTCCACATTTGACGCCACAGGCCTTCTATGAACAGAGATCAAAGCTAATTCATCCCATCCGCCTACTATGAAATCATTAAGCAATCAACAACCCACCTATGTATACTTATCCTGTTTAATTGGCTTCCTGTCTTATTGACTTCCCTATCATGTGTTCTCTGTCCATCATGTTGGTACAGTATTATCATTCTGTTGTCATTACTTAATCTACTCATGTTAAACTTTCTCATGTATGCAATTGTTGTTACTGTTTAGTTTTAGTCCTCCACCAACCATATATATTCTGTTCCATGTTCATTATTCAGTCTTGCTTGACAACCGTGTTCGGATCTATACCGAAATGTCGCCTTAACCGTAAAATAAAGAAGATGTTATCCATAAATTGTGTCTACTTTGAAACTTCCTCTCAATTGGGATCACATCCCAATCACGATCTAGGGGACATTTGTAGAAAAGTAGTGAAGGCTTGTGAGAATTCACTGCATCCGTCAAGCTAATTGTGTCGAGCTTTGAGTTTTCCCTTCAAATATGGAGGCCGTCTGGCAGCTAAGGGAAGCAGCTCTGTGGTCCTTTCATGACAATTCCCTGCAGACTACAGTACAACACATTCCATGACTCACTCTGTGTCCACTCTTTCAGGTGTAGCTGGCTCTGCAGACTTGGGATGCTCTTCCTCTGGTGTACCTTGGGTAGACACTGACCCCTCCGTGACCAGTGACCCTTCCTCCGACCCCATGTTCATTTCAGGGTCGAGGATGTCAACAATGTCTTCAAACAGCTGTTGATGTAAAGAAGGTAGGAAACATTTCAACCTTCATATTTTTCAGAACATTCAGATTGGTATGTAATTACCGTTCCAAAGTAGTAGTGCTAATCCCACCCAAGTGTAGCAGTGAACTGACTATATGATCATGATGACTGGATTTGAAATCATGAACATCACAATTATTTACAAAATGACATACCGGGGTATACACATGATATAGTATAATTATTATTATATTTACGGATCCCTGGGATAATAAACTGCCAACAATACATATAGGAACTAATTATTTGAATGTTGAATCTTTGAGGTGTACATTTACAATACTGTAAATGGCTGTGCATCTGATTGCAACATCTAATCACAATGAAATTTCACATCATGCATGAACACCATGTGATGCATGTTCACACAGAAACCAAAGTGTGTGTGTAAGCAAGGATTATATCCTACCTAAATATTATCCTGTGGCAGTTTTACTCTAGAGTATAGTATCCTACCTTAGTGCCACACTGGTATGGGTTCAAATTCACTTGGGAGAATCATTCTGACACTAGAGAATTTCATCCCCGGGATAAAAAATAAGGTAGGATAATATTCACTCTTACATGTGCACCTATAGGGGAACTCACAATCACTAATGCAACTGAGCTAAGCACACGCTTAAAAATCCCTCAGAGACAGTATCTCAAAGATCAGACAAAATGGCGGACTGAGTGAGGACATTAATATCCCAAGTTGCCCGAGTGTTTGGCAAATCAAAACGTGTAAAGGATGGGGGTGGGATGAGACCAGGACCCTGTCATACCTGTCAACTCTCACGCATCTCGCGTGAGTCTCACGCATTTATCACCTATGTCACGCTCAGATGCAAGGTTGGGAAATTCTCACGCATTCATATAAAATGTAGATAAAAATATAATTTTCAGAATACATGCTCTCTAAGGCCATTAAAATGGTCTTAAAATCATTCAAAACCAGTCACTTATTTAGACATCCAGGGGTTGACAGCTATGCCCTGTTCCACAAAGCGAACTGATTGTCATAAACCCATGTTAAACTATGGGAGTTACAGTTTTCTTAGTGCTAAGATTGCTTTGGGAATGGGACCCTGGGCATGGCAAGACTGAAAAAATGACAACTAGACAAGATCATCTGTTTATAAAAATTCCACAAAGTGAAAGATTCAAATCTGCTCCTGTTATCAAAGGCAAGGCGTCCTGTGAAGGGTGTGACCCAGGGCTGGGACGAGTCCAAATTTACTACCCGGGTACCCACCCCCCTATTACCCGACCCTACTCGGGTACCCGCTGTAGGTATCAAGAGATAGGTACAAAATGTCCGATTGGGAAACGTTTGACCATACTCCTGTCAAAATGTATTTAGATACAGGTATAAAATTATCTGGTCATGCATACACTGAAGATGACTGAAGTTTTATCTTTATGCAAACATATAAAGTCAGGAGGAATGTGTGCAAAGTCAGAAAGAAATGTGAACATTTGTCACTTATAGTGTAACCATAGAGTTCTTGGTCATAGATTTTTGCCATTAAACAATATAATCACATGACTAACCATGGTTCTGGGTAGTTCTGTGGGTACCCGGGTCCTACTCAGTACCCATCCGACCCGAGTACCCGAGTTACGTGTCCCAGCCCTAGTGTGACCCTAACAAGTTACCATATTAAAAAGATAGAGTTCGGCTGGTCAACACCAGGGATTGGCTGTACGCCAATTAACTTTACAGCATGTGTACAGATGGATCAATGTTTTGCTTCCGCCACAGATGGCAGAAAACACTGTTGGCCACGTAGCGGCAAGCGGTATGGCAGGGCAACCATTCTTGACCATGATTGTTATGGGGGCAGTGAACATGACAGGTGAACTGATTTGGTTTTTGTGAATTAACATTTGACTGGCAAGTGACATGCTGAAGACATTTTGTGTCCTGTCATTGTTCCATTTGCTCAAATTATCGGCCGAAATCTTTAACAGGAAGATAAATGCCCAGCATCGTGCCCAGGTTGTCACTGATTATTTCCGACTAAAAGCCATATGGTCCTTGGGCTGGCCCGCTAAGTCCCCTGACATAGCTGATAAAGCCGAGACTCATATACCAATGGTACTAAAAGTCAAATATTCAAAGATGGGACATTAAATAGCATTTGAAAAGTGAATTAGCTTCCATTTTACAACAGGTAGCGTATTGCTTATGTCAAAGGTAAATGAGTGTAGCGATCACACAAAAGGAACAATAATATTAAAACCTAATAATATTATTGTCATAATAAAATCTTTTTTTTGAAAAACGACATATGGATATTTTTCATTTCTACAATAAAACAAAGAGGTACTATAGGTAAAGAACCATTTTCATGAGTAAACAGTTACAACTATGGGACAGGAGCGTCATATATTGTAAAAGAGGTCACTAACCTCTGGTGGTACACTCTCCTCCAGATGAGGATAGAGAGCAAGTGGATGCTGCAGCAGGCCATACTCTATCTCCTCAATGTGTTCTCTCCTCTGCTGCTGTTGCGGGGTGATCTGAGAGTAACACACTTGGTACTTGTCGAAGCGGTTCCGCATGGCTGGCTGCTTGACCTGACAGACATTCTCGCTGCTGCCCGTCACATTCGGACCAGGCCCCTTCTCAGCCTGGTTAGAACGGAGTTCAGGGTTAGGAATCAGTTTGGAATTTACCTTTGGTTACTGTGTTAGCGACAAGAACTTATTGTCAAAGGGAGATCACTCTAGATACCGGAAGTGATGACAAAGGTAAACACTTGTCAGGAAGTTTGGGAAATTCCAATGCTGCTATGTAACTGGTAAGTGATGGTAAGTGATCGGATATTTGGTACATGTTGTCCTTAACCAAATCCTTTCGCGAATCTTAAGAGTTCTTTATTCAACATGTTTAATGCACCCTCACATCAGTGTCCATAGATTACAACATATACACAATATCTATTAGGCTAAAATAAATAATAGTATTGGTTTTCAGGTACTGCCTGCATCATCATAAAGACTGACGCACATTTCATTATTATTTCCATTTTCAAAAAAAAATTAAAATCCTAATACCGTATTCAACGTAATAAGCACCGAGGGCGCTCTCAAAATTAGAAATAGGGGGCGCTTATTAGAATATTATTTTGAGTTGAAAGATCGCAAATTTCGTGTGTTTATGCTTACAGCCTGAAATGTTTACATACGACAGATATATATTTTCAAGAATTTAATTGCCCATAATTAAGGGTGATATAACACACGAGTGCGTATTATACACGAATAAATAAGTCTTGTGTACATTGATCAATTGGAAGGGGTGCTGATTGGGATTGTTCACTAGCCAATATATTAGCAAATATCGCTGTGAGCGCTTATTAGAACGTGACGCTTTTTACGTCGAATACAGTATTTAAAAACAAAACGATCCAATATAGTATGCTGTTGCTTTTCTTTACAGGTGCACTGCTTCACTGTGCATTTCATGTTATGGTCATGGCGGCAGTAGGAGTGTGAATGTTTGATTATGTAGGGAAGCCCTTTCCAAGGTTGATGGTTAGATACAAGTTTGAACAAGTTTTAAAACAAACAAAAAACACCCGCCCGCACTACATTTTCAAAAGTCATTGCCTGAGAAACAGTTCTTATATTTTTTTAAGCCTTAGAACATATCATGCACAAGCCTAGGTGTTAGATAACCTTTGGCAAAGATGAGATTTCCTATTTTGATAAACTGCCTATACGTTATCTGCATGATCTGAATGAGAGCTGGGACAACAGGCTGTTTCCCTGCTATGGTGATCGTGGTAATACCTTTATGAAAATCTCTCCTTCAACTGCAGGAGGAAGACCATCTCTGAAATCATCAAGGCCGTCTTTGAGAAACACCCAGTTCCTTCCCACAAGGCTCTTGGATGTGTCATTTGGCTTCAGTGACTTTATAAACTTGGTTCTTAGTCTCTCTTTGTACCTATTTTATAAAACAAAACTTATAAAATCAGTACCACAAACAAGAACAATACATGAGAATGAAAGTCGGGTTTAACAGAAGTCCAATTATTTCCCGGCGTGTCAGTTTGATGTGGGGGGAAAGCTCAAAGTGATGCAGGTATCAGATGTCTACCACTTCGGTGAACCAACAGGCACAGGTGTGGTGCTGACTAACCTGGAAACATAACTGGGATGAGGTGGGATTTGAACCCATTATCATTGTTTTTTGTGTGCCCAAAGGACGCAACTCTGCAAAGTGAACTGCGGCAACTTAGACAACTGGACCACCCATACAAAAAAGGATACATGACAACTTAACACTCGACATGTTGAGGAAACATTTCAATCATATCTTGGAGGCGGAGTGGGCAAGCGGTCACAAATGCCAGGCTAGCAAGCACCAGGTGCTGAGATTGGGTCCCACTAGTGTTATTAAGCCATGCGACCAACAATGTTTACAGGTCTTTACGGTGTTGTCAATACCTCTAGTGTACAGTACATTCAACAAAGAGCAATATGTACAACATAAAATTAATTTATTTGTTTTGGCATAATTACAAATAAATCATAAATACATCATAAAAACACATTTTTTGTATGTTGATTCTGCCTCTAATTTTGGACATTATTAGTTTAAAGTTCATTTTGCTCTAAATACATTTTTCAATCTATTTCATATAAAACAAAACAGTTTAGAAATATGTACAATATGAAATTGATTTATTTGTTTTGACGTAATGTATTGTAACCTAGGTATACTCAGCACAATATTAATTTATAAAAGAATGTTAAAAACACAAGAAATCAACATCAAATGTCAAAACTACATACATCTATATAGTTATAATTAATCTCAGAAAAAGTTCTGCTGTAAGTTGCAGTCTGGCTATTTGAAGTTTGCCAAAAAAGGAGCTTGAATATATACTTAATACCAAATGGCACCTCATGGTAAATATGTTACAAATTTTATATTCTACATCATTAAGTGTTTTGTTTAACATAAAATAGAAAAAAATGTGTTTAAAACAAAATGAACTTTGAACAAATAAAATCCAAAATTGTAAAAGGGCAAAACATGTAAATTGAAAAAACTCACTAGGTTAAGAAGCTGAGATGAGAACATACAAATTTGAAATGTCTTCATCATCAAATGGTTCATAAGTAAAATATTAACGTGTAGAACACAAAACAATATAGGATCCTATTGTTTGAGTAGATTAATTATCTTACCAATTAATGTCATTATTTATTTAATCTTAAGTATACAGATTTAAGTGCATTAAGCGATCTCTAGTCCACTGTCGGACTGGGATTTTAGACAAATGGGCAATGACTATTTGTTTCATTTTTCTAAAATAGGGGCATGTGACAGTGTGTCTATATGAAAAAACTGGGATATAAAGCCCTAGCTGCAAATATGCAGATAAATGACCCTGCATGCATTTGTATTGTTTAATTTGATTAAGCCAGGAAATTAGATATCAAAGCAATAACTACATAATTAAATTATCTATCTATATATACCATACACGCAAGCTCTAAAACGACAAGGTTGAAAGGAATCTTGTATAGTTTAATAAATAAAACACGAAAATAATTTACATTCAAGCATCATGAGGCTGAGACCAGAGATGCTGAAGCACTCGTGAATACGTCGGATCCAAGTCAAGCCAACAAACAAAAATAACGATTTACCCAAACATGTCATATGCTCACAAAGAAAATGTTTTACCATGTCTGATGTTGTATCTTTTTATCTTTTTGGGTATCGACAAGGGCTAGGTCATATTTCAGTTCAGCCATCGTCAGTTGTGTACTCCATCAGCCATTTGTTTACTGCCTGTTCACTGAAAACCGGAACTTGGCGAAGTTGAAATGTAGTCCTTACGGTTTTTAAGCACTTCGTTGGTATTTTATGCATACAATAACTATTTTTAATGTCCGCGCGCTATCAAACAATGTAATTTTATATCACCATTCATATTACTATCATAATAGACGTTTCTTCTTTGAAAAATACAACGCGAGTGATGTGTTTCCATAACAACAATTCATCCACCACTACTTCCGGTTAACTTTTCAACCAGAGTCTTGTTAATGCGCAAAAAATATTATACGCGCACCATTTCCATCGTAGACGGAGCCAAGTCTAGTACTATCGTGACCATGCACTTCCGTATTTTCGATCACTCGCTCAACATGGTGTAAACAGCTAGTAATGTAAGTCACACGCACCTGCCAGGTGTTTTGTTATTTGTAGTGCTGTTGTATTTTCACTCTTTTAGATGCGGAGGTCCGATGCGAAAAATCTGACTCATGGATTTATTTGATTCTCAACTCAGTGCCCTTGGGAGAGAAAAACTGAGTCTTACGTCCTCTCTCCTTTATTGTTCATGTTATTAGTAATATACAAGGTACCTCTTTAAAGCCATAGCATAAGTTATAACTAAATATTGTATATTATCATGATGATGTTACACTACACATGATGCAAGATTATTAGGAAATGAACTCAACGCATAATTCTGGGAATTTTATAACTGTTAATACTTAGCATCTTGAAGCCCTACCTGTAAGAAACTCTATCTTCAGTAGCTGTTTACGCTCCCATGGCTATTGTATTTGGAATTAAGTTGCATGTATTACTTCACTGATGTCTGCTTTAGTCAAATAGCTATTTTTTCACCTATTAAATAGCATCTTCCCGAGGCAAGAGAGTTAACTGACTATAAAAATCCAGTTTCCTTGATGAACCAGGCTGGAATTTAATCGAAATCGGGTTTGTAAACTGTCGTGCAGATTTCGGTTGATTGCAGGATTTACAAAGCATGTGCACCGCCAACTCACTGTCAACAGATATTTTCCAATCCTTTTCATGTTTTTAATCAAGGTGCTCGCATGATTTGATGCACTTCGCATTGTAAGACCCGTTTTATCACAATATAGATCTAGATTATCTATCAGATTGTCTTGACTTTTCTCCACCATTTTAATTGAAACAAATGCAAGTGATGGAATCCGATAGGTCCATAGGCATGATAGGAGAGGCTCAGATGGGACAGAAATCATAATAACCACTGGTTTCAACAACGATCGAGCCCAGGAATTCCAACCTAGTTCGGCATGTGTGGAAACTGGACTTTTTTTGCCTGGGGAAGATGATTAAAAAGGAATTGAACACCCCATCTCACAGCCTTTTATTGACTTTAATATGTTCATACCCATGAAAAATTAAGTTAGAATTGGTCTTCAGCAGGTTGATCCATGTCATAAGAGGCGAATATGCTTGTCGTAAGAGGTGACTAACAGGATTGGGCGTTCAAGCTCGCTTTCTTGGTTGATGCATGTCATTATATCCCAATTGCATAGGTTGATGCTCATGATGTCAATCACTGGATTGTTTGGTCCCAACTTGATTATTTACAGACCGCTGTCATATAGCTGGAATATTGCGGCGTTCAGCATGTTCAGCAACAAACAAACATGTACAGGTACTTAGAGATGAAGAAAACATATTTTGACGTGCCTTGTGTCTTTAATCAAACATTTTGTACCTGTTCTTGTTCACAGAAATATGTAAGTTCTTGTGCCGATAATCTTCACAACATACCTACAATTTGAGCATGGCGCATCCCTCCAGTGAGTTTAATGACCCAGAAGTTCTTCGGACATGTCTGCAAATGCTAGGTGATGAAGGTTCCAAACAGGAAGTGAGGGTCGCCGTGGAGACGCTTCTCAAGTTGAGCAGGTGATTGTTATAAGGCTCGGACAAGTCCAAATTTACTTCCCGGGTACCCACCCCCCTATTACCCGACCCTACCCGGGTACCCACTGTAGTCCTTGCAAAACATATTTAGATATATGTATTAAGCAATCTGGTCGTGCATACACTAAAGTTAACTTAAGTTACATCTTTATTCAACCATATGAAAAGTCAGAAGGAATGGGTGCATAGTCAGAAAGAAATGTGAACATTAGTGACTTGTAGTGTAACCATAGAATTCTCTATAATTTTTGTGATTAAACACAATCTCATTAAAATCTGATCTTAGTTCTTGCTTCTGCTAAAAAATGATCTGAGGACATCCCACTGCGGGTCATGTCAGAACGACCTTTCGCGAACTTTGACCGTGATTGGATTAAACAATATATCATGTAACTAACCACGGGTCCGGGTATCCCTGTGGGTGGCTGGGACCTACTCAGTACCCACCCGTATTGGCTACTAGAGTTACCCGTCCCAGCCCTAGATTGGGGTGCCTGGGACCTACTCAGTACCCACCCGTATTGGCTACTAGAGTTACCCGTCCCAGCCCTAGATTGGGGTGCCTGGGACCTACTCAGTACCCACCCGTATCGGGTACTAGAGTTACCCATCCCTGCCCTAGATTAGGGTGCCTGGGACCTACTCAGTACCCACCCGTATCGGGTACTAGAGTCACCCGTCCCAGCCCTAGATTGGGGTGGCTGGGACCTACTCAGTACCCACCCATATCGGGTACTAGAGTTACCCGTCCCAGCCGTAGATTGTTACATACCATGAAGAGTAACTCTGTTTCTTGAGAATAGGTCTTCAGCAACCCGTGCTTGCCGTAAAAGCGACTGTGCTTGTCATAAGAGGCGACTAACGGGATCGGGTGGTCGGGCTCACTGACTTGGTTGATGCATGTCATCGTATCCCAATTACGTGGATCGATGCTCATAATCATGATGATGTCAATCACAGGATTGTCTGGTCCAGACCTGATTATTTACAGACCACTGTCATATGAATGGAATATAGCTGAGTGTGACGTTAAAACACAAACAAAAAACTGTCTCTTGTGGGTCAATTACAGATTTGTGTTGGATTATTTCTTATCCAGGAACCTGAGCAACAACCCCGGTGATGAGAAGTACCGCAAGATCCGTAAGGAGAACAAGGCGATACATGACAAGCTACTTCGGTTTGACGGCGCCAAGGAGTTCCTGCTGGCCATGGGTTGGACAGAGGTGAGAACTTCCTGGATGATGCTTGAGAAATGTGGTTACCGTGTCTTCTTGTGTACAGCATGTACAGTGCACACTTATAAAGTATAATGCGCACCCACCAATTTTGGGTACAAGTTTTGGGAATAATTGCTATTTTGTATATAATAGTTAAATACGCAATCAAACACTGCATCATTGTTCCCGCTCGCTTTTGAAACTAAAAATTACCAGTTCCCCCTAATTTTTGTCAATCCCATACTTTCAATAAATATATAAACATATGAAAATTTCCTGCCTTAATTCTTTCAATATCATGTTCGGTTGCAATGACTTTATCTCTGAAGTAACTTTGATCTAGTCATCAATGACACAAAGTTCAGTCACAATTTACCTTCTTTTTTTTAATATTTCAAAACTATGCCACTACAGATATAAAGTTGAAATCAAAACAAAGCGAAATGTTGTTTCCTTGTACTCAAAATGGACAACAGGAAACCCAGACAAGCTGACTTCGTTAAACAAATATACTTTTTTTAATATTGCCAGTGTTATGTTCAACAACAAAAATTTATAAAGTAATTTATTTGCCGGTCCATAGGGACTGGCAGTCACATGAGTGAGTGAGTGAGTATGGTTTTACGCCGCTTTTAGCAATATTCCAGCAATATCACGGCGAGGGACACCTGAAATGGGCTTCACACATTGTACCCATGTCGGGAATCGAACCCGTGACGAGCAAACACTTTAACCACTAGGCTACCCGACCGCCCCGGCAGTCACATGAATTAAATTTCCAATTATTTGGTTTGTCGACCTGTGAAGATCCGGGTAGAATAGGTCTTCAGCAACCCATGCTTGCCGTAAATGTCAACTATACTTGTCATAAGAGGTGACTATCGGGATCAGGTGGTCAGGCTCACTGAATTGGTTGATGCATGTCATCGTATCCCAATTGTGTGGATCAATGCTCATGATGTCAGTCACTAGATTGTCTGGTCCAGAGTCGGTTATTTTCAGACCACCTTCATATAGCTGGAATATTGCTGAGTGCGGCGTTAAACAACAAACAAAAAACATGGTTTGGCTGGACGACTTTCCTACTGTTTTAACTTACTTTGAAGCATCATTGAACATAGTTAACATATAGGGCGGTAAGGAAAAGAGACTCTTTTCAGTATGTTTAAAACATCTTTGCTGGGGTACCTGTAACCATGGTGACCAAATGATAACCAAGTAGGAAAACCCCTGGAAAAAGCTGAAATCCTTTGAGTGAGTGAGTGAATATGGTTTTACGCAGCTTTTAGCAATATTCCAGCAATATCACGGCAAGGGACACCAGAAATGGGCTTCACACATTGTACCCATGTCGGGAATCGAACCCGGGTCTTCGGCGTGACGAGCGAACGCTTTAACCACTAGGCTACCCGACCGCCCCTAAATCCTTTGAGATATCTGAAATACTGTTAAACATGTTAAGGGCAACTGTCTCACTAGGCATGCTAGGAGATGATAGACATAGTTTGGTATCTTTGCCAAGAGATTTGTGTCTTTTTACTGACTAAAGATTTTGGGGTAACTGTGCACGTCCAATAGTATAGTTCTCATGGTTATGGGTTGATGGGATGTTGGAGTATATTGTTACAGGTTGATGACTTGCTGATGTACCTGGAGGATCATGATCTCTCCATCACAACAAGTATCCTCGAGGAACACCTACAGTGAGTCATCTGACGCCAAACTTTCCGTATTTCTTGATCATGTGTTGGCATAGACAGGATACAGTACCTGTTTGCGATATGAATTTAGAATTTATTTCTTTTCACTGGTGTGTTCTGAATGCATGAATATCTCTTGAACAATGTTTCAAATTTAGAGATATACCGCAGATTTAAACATGTGTTAAAGACAATGAGGACAATTTGAGGTCTGTCTTTCTTGCCTACAACTGTATGGATTAGTTTTAAGTAGACCGGCATCCACATGACAAGCTTGTCCATGTAGCCAAAACATATTCAAAACAAATCATTTTATTGACTTTAACATGTTCATACCCATGAAGATCCAGGTTAGATTTGGTCTTCAGCAACGCATGCTTGTCGTAAGAGGCAATTATACATGTCATAAAAGGCAACTAACGGGATCGGGTGGTCAGGCTTGCTGACTTGGTTTGATGCATGTCATCATATCAAAGTTGCGTAGATCGATGCTCATGATGTCAGTCACTGGATTGTCTGGTCCAGACTTGATTATTTACAGACCGCCGTCATATAGCTGAGTGTGTCGTTAAACAACAAACAAACAAACTTTGGCATTTGATACAAGATCCAGGAATTGTATACTATAGATCAGGACTGACATGACCAGTACATTGCAATAGCTACATTAGATTTTACAAACCATGGACTAGCATGTTCATGATGTTCCCAGTGCTTCCTTTCCAGTTGTTGTCTGTGCTGTATTGTTGAAACACTAACATGAATACAGTGATATATATGCTGCATTGTTTCAGCACACTGCCACCACCCCCACAGAACACAGCGCCAGCAGCGACCCCTGCCCCTCCCAGTGAGACCGCAGCATGGACACAGGCAGAGGTAGGAGACAATGTCTTACCAGCAGTCTCTTAGTCCTAATACATCCAAATGTCTCCTGGCTCGGAGAACTTTACACCAACTTGATCCTCATTCACTGAATTACTTTCCATATCAGTAAGAAACAACATGTCGCTTTTTCTCCCTTTTCACCGAGTGTTTTTGCGTTTGTTGACAAATATGTTTTTGACTTCATATTTTATTATATGATATCTTTGTTGTTGCTATTGTTGTGAACAAAACAAAGAAACGTGAGGTAAAACTGAACAAGGAAGACAGTTTACTTTAACTTCTTTCCTTTTTAAATTTGTTTGTTGTTTAAAGCCACACTCAGCAATATCCCAGCTAGGTATATGGCGGCGGTCGGGCAGCCTAGTGGTTAAAGCATTCACTCATCATGCCGAACACCTGGGTTTGATTCCTGACATGGGTATGATGTGTGAAGCTCATTTCTGGTGTCCCCCGCCGTGATGTTGCTGGAATATTGCTGTAGTAAGAACTTTAATAGCAGTGGCTTCAGCTATTGATTATGGAACGGTGGGATAGCCTAGCGGTCAAAGCGTTCGCTTGCCACGGCGAAGGCTCGGGTTTGATTCCCGACATGGGTACAATGTGTGAAGCCCATTGCTGGTGTCCGCCGCTGTGATATTGCTGGAATACTGCTTAAAGCTGCGTAAAACCATATTCACTCACTCACTGCACTCTTATGGAAAGAGGGGGTGGTCAAGGTATTGCTGTTATCTCTTCTGTCAATGATTTGTTCTCCCTCGTGTTTGCTGATCATGTCTCAGCAATGTCCGACGCCTGTTCACAATTGCAGAGAAAGATAGCAGTACTGGAATTATTTTGTAAACGTACTGGCATGAAAGTAAACTGTAATGAAACTAAGATTGTTGTGTTTAGAAATGGTGGTTCCTTAAGCATGTTAAGGTCCTATGAAAAGCGGTTTTATGATGGTACACCTATAGAAACAGTATCTTTTTATAAATACATGGCACTTGTATTCCCCACTCAGTTAATCTGGAGCAAAGTTCAGACTTGTCAAGTATCCCAAGCAAATAAGGCAATAGTTTCAGTTAACAATTGCCAAAGGAAACATCAGTTGTCCAGATCTGTTTGAGATATTTCATTGTATGACAACACCTATTCTATGTTATGGTTCTGAAATATGGGGCGCCACATATTGTCATCTATTGAATCTGTACATATTAAATTTCGTAAATCTAGTTTAAAGGTTGGTAATTCAACTCACGCCGAGGACCCGGGACCGATTCCCGACATGGGTACAATGTGTGAAGCCCATTTCTGGTGTCCCCCGCCGTGATATTGATGGAATATTGCTAAAAGCGGCGTAAAACCAAACTCACTCACTCACTTTCATGGTTCATAGTCCAACGTTCATACAGTTTCGCTTTTATGGTTCATCATGTTCATAGTCCAACGTTCATACAGTCCCTCTTTCATGGTTTATACTCCAACATTCATACAGTCCCTTTTTCATGGTTCATAGTCCAACATTCATACAGTCCCTCTTTCATGGTTCATAGTCCAACATTCATACAGTCCCTTTTTACATGGATTCATAGTCCAACGTTCATACTGTCCCTCTTTCATGGTTCACTTAAATGAACACACAAAAAATTCAAAGGAAATTGTTGTATAATCATTTCACAATGCCTGTACTGCCATATGTTTGCGGTTACACATGTTTTTTTACCTGTCATAATCATGTTTTATAGATGTTGATGGTCTTTTCTTTTAAAAGATAGACAGAAATTAGTTAAGCTCATAAATGATATCCCATCTTTGTATTATTACAGCTTAAAGAACGAGATGAAAAACTAGAAAAAGAGAAGAAAAGAAGAATGGAAGAATATCAGAGGATGAAAAAAGAAAGAGAAGCTATAAAGAAACAGGTAATATAAATTAGATAGGTTTTGACGGACATGGATTTCTGAGTTGCGCTATGACATTTTTGAACGAGGTCATGTATGGTCAATGACCCAATAGCCGGCTATCCTTCATTAGTTGTAGTTTGGTCTCCATTCTGTCTCCATTCTGTTATAATGAAAGCTTCATTTTTATACCAAATTGTATGACAACACTAAAGATATTTGCCAATAAAATTACACTCACATCCAAGAGGATGTTGCTAATAGGAGAGGTGGAGATGGCTGTCCCGTCCAACGTGACGCTATTTTAGCCAATGGGTCCTGGTAATCAAGAATAAAATACTAGAGAAGCAATGATAAAAGCTGGCAAATTCAGAAGGGATTTCTGTGGGTGACTTTAGTTCATAATACATGCGATACCACAATTGTCCTGTTCATATATATTTATGGATATGCACAATGACTATAAATCTGAATCCTCTTACAGATTAACGAAGACAGAAAAGATACCAAGACAAGGGAAGTTAAAGAATCGGTAAGTAAAGTTGTGCAGTCCATGTTGGTCATACCTGATCCATTGTTAGAGTGTTAAACTGGTGTTAGCAGTTATGGAAAAGAATGTTCATTTATTCATCCGTTTTATCTCCAGAAAATTGACTTTGATTAATCAATCAAAGAATTTAGACACATACATATGTACTATACAATATTATCAAAAATAATTGTTCTTTCGGTATCTGTTTCTCACAATATTGTCATGTTTTTCTTCATAGCGTGCAAGGCAGCTTAATTTTGGTGCCAATGTGAAGAAATTTGAAAACAAGGTAAGATTTTAAAATGAATGAAAAACATATTGATGTTTTGTCACAATGTTATTGACAAATATTGATGCATTTGATACCAACAGACAAGGATATAATTCTGTTCCACCTACTTTACATGCCATCCTTTATAACTTGCATTTCGGTAAACCTGCGCTAACCCCTGGATCCATGCGCAAGGTTTTTGCAATCTTAAATTACCTGCCCTTGATTTTCATTGACTTTTTACCTACCAATCAAACTTCAAAATAAGGAACATGAACATGGATAAGGGAGGTAACTCCCATTGATACCGGAAATCAAAGCCTCCGTCAGTTTTAATGGACATGAGGATATTCGTACCATCTCAAAGATTTTTTAGGGCTTTCTTTAGTTCTTTAGTCGGTCATTTTTTCAATGTTGGATATCTCGCAAACTCTATCGTAATGAAAGGGTCTGGCTGTCATGGTGTTCATATCGCCAACCCAACTTGGAGGCTGGTTTGTAACTCGCATTCTGATTGGTACGTTGGACCTAGTACTGTAGCCAGTCAAATTGAAGTTGTAAGAGGCAACTAATGGGATTGGGTGGTCAGCTCACTGACTTGCTGATGCATGTCATCGTATCCCAGTTGTGTATCAGTTGCACAATTATGTGGTCCAGACTTGATTACTTTACAGACCGCCATCGTCCAGCTGGAATAGTGCAGAGTGGTTATGCTTGTGTTTTTGTTTATGTTTATGTTTATGTTTATGTTGACAGGGAGGTGGATGAGGGTAATCTGACTTCTGCAGCTGACCATCAACACTCGTCCCCAGTGTCATCTTGTCAAACTCAAAACATGACTTTTAAATCTTAGCAAAGTAGCAACATTGTTCGCTTCAGTTATCCAGTGCATTATATGTCCATTCTGTTGAGGTAAATGCCCTCAATCAATTTGCCAAAGAAAGTGATGTCTCGAATATTCCAGCTGAGCACGGAATGTCTCTCACTGTGAGTAATTTGATTGGTCAGTTCTTTTGAGTGTCATGTCTCTTCTTACAATACCTAAAGAATATTTGTCTTATAAGTGGATATACAGTACCTTGTTAAGGGGAGATAACCCACTGTATTTAGAACAGAAATGTTATAATACCTACTATCAGAGAATTATTTTTTTATTATTATTTATTTCTTTTTAAGTCAGTTGTTTATGTTTTAAATTTTAGACAGTTATTGATGGATGGCCCCTAGTTCTATGTTAATGACGACACTTGTCAGAAGCCAAGCTGATTGGCCGACAGTTGTCTGATCCTCGGAACTGGGGATATGGGGAAAATGTGTGTTTGGTCAGTTATGGGAGTCTTAAGTTTTCATTTATTATTGGATATATGCAATCAGGGTCATTTGTATGGTGTTCCATTGTTGGTGGGAACTAGATATGTAGGTTGTTGCTGTATAGTCAAACTGAAGGGATGTGAATGTGTAAGTAGACAGGAATACCTGTTCTGTGTTACACATACAGCACAATGCTCCATACACTTGGGTTACACATACAGCACAATGCTCCATACACTTGAGTTACACATACAGCACAATGCTCCATACACTTGGGTTACACATACAGCACAATGCTCCATACACTTGGGTTACACATACAGCACAATGCTCCATACACTTGGGTTACACATACAGCACAATGATCCATACACTTGGGTTACACATACAGCACAATGCTCCATACACTTGGGTTACACATACAGCACAATGCTCCATACACTTGGGTTACACATACAGCACAATGCTCCATACACTTGGGTTACACATACAGCTCTAATGTTGAGTGATTGTAGAGAGATTTAATTGTCACAATTATATAGTTTAACTTTTTGCCAAAACGCCCCCCAAAAATTAATTTTGTTACTCCCGATTAAAGGAGATCCGTATGTACTTGAAGGTGTGTTGTATGAATGCATTGTATTACAGACGAGATTCTCATTTGTGTATGACATTGTTCACTTTTTTGTGGAGTTGCTACTTTATCATGTTTAGGAAATTCCTTTTAATGCATTTCAACAATTACACAGAGAGTACGCATGACACATGTTTTAACTCAGATCTATTTCTGTTACAAAATGTTGGATATTGTTTCTGATGATTTTTAAAATAAACATGGCATTGTATGAACATCAAAGGAACTGAATTCATTTGTCTTTTTGTCATCAAACAAATAAACAACACTTTTAAAGATATCCCTGGTTTCTTATATTATTGTGTGGAATTAGAAAGACTGGCACACACACTGAGGTGGCAGACACACACTGAGGTGGCAGACACACTGAGGTGGCAGACACACACTGAGGTGGCAGACACACACTGAGGTGGCAGACACACACACTGAGGTGGCACCGACACACACACTGAGGTGGCACCGACACACACACTGAGGTGGCAGACACACACACTGAGGTGGCAGACACACACACTGAGGTGGCAGACACACACACTGAGGTGGCAGACACACACTGAGGTGGCAGACACACACTCTGAGGTGGCAGACACACACTGAGGTGGCAGACACACACACTGAGGTGGCAGACACACACTCTGAGGTGGCAGACACACACTCTGAGGTGGCAGACACACACACTGAGGTGGCAGACACACACACAGGCACCCACCTGCAATTTTACTTAGGTGCAATCATCTTTAAGCCATTTCATCTGACCTCATAATATCAATCACTGGTTTGTCTGGATTTGATTCAATTACTTACAGGCAGTGGACCCGTGAAGATCCGGGTTAGAATAAGTCTTCAGCAACCCATGAATGCCGTAAATGGCGACTATGCTTGTTGTAAGAGGCGACAAACGGGATTGGGTAGTTAGGCTCGCTGACTGTCGATGCATGTCATCGTATCCAAATTGCGTAGATTGATGCTCATGGTGTCAATCACTGAATTGTTTGGTCCAGATTGGATTATTTACAGACCGCCTGCTGGAATATTGCTGAGTGCGTCGTTAAGCAACAAACAAACAATATGTACAGTGGTGCTGGAGCTAGAATTTTGGACTGCAGTTTAAGCAACATGGAAGATGTTCTTCCCATTTATAACACATTTTAATTCAATGTGACCACACAATCTGTTTGTAGGTGTTCTGGTATTGGTTCTTTGGAATTGCCTGTGCTTTAAGTCTTAAAGCAAATTCCTCAAAATATTACTGATGTATTGTTATACTTCTATTAAAAACCTTTGGAAACTTTGATCGGTCAAATTGTTAACTTGCTTATCTAAGGGTTGTCACTGGTTATGCGTAATTGCAAATATGGCACTGGCTTGAAAATAGAAACCGTGCTAAGTTGTCCGAGATATTGTTTTAATTTTTTAAAAAAACATTTTGCCACTTATCGCCCTTATCGGCGGTCACGAAACTTCGCAAGGTTATTTGATCGTGATTGTATTTCAACTGGAAGGTTCTCTTTGACATTAGGTACGAATGTGACACTTTAAGGTTACAGTAAACTACGGTTATAACGAACACGCTTATAACGAACTGACGGATATAACGAACTTACTATTTGGTCCCAACTACTTGCTGTAGTCATGCTGTATATGTTCTTATAACGAACTACGGTTATAACGAACTAAAATTAGTAGTCCCTTTGAGTTCGTTATAACCGTAGTTTAATGTATGTCGGTTGGCGTTTTTGCCATTTGTATCGCCATAGGACATAATCTGCTGGAATTGTATAAGTTGCCGTGAATGATAGAATAAAAGATAGCTACGCAATAAATCCCAAAGCGGGAGAGATATGACAATCGGTATAGGGAGAAAAGCTACAGGTAATGGAAGTGAGGATTGTGAAAATATGCGGTAAATACACACCTGTGCTTAAAATTGACTTGTCCGACATCGCCGAGGTCGGATACTATTGAGGGAGTCGTCATTATTTAAATGCGGGTACATATTTTTAAAAACGCGTGTGATCTATCGTCATCCTTAAAGAGGCTTACATAATGTTGATATCTCATGTAAGAAATGAACGACTCGTGGTCGTTGTTTATCGTACAATAAAACACTGCAGGGAGAATAAACAATGAGAGGCGCAGCAGCGTTTTATTGTACGATAAACAACGACCACTCGTCGTTTATTTCTTAACTAATGTACACGGTTTTAAAAAGCTGGGTTAATATGTATGTAAGCGTCAATCCTCATATTTAATCGAATACTATAACCGGCCTATGGGTCTGCGACTTTTCTTGAGTTGGTACAGAATGACATTGGATGGCGAGCTTGTATGTATCTGACAACAAACCTGACACACACGTATCTTAATATGCAGGGGATCTACATATATTACTTTTTAATGGAGGGATGTCCTTATTTCATTGAATTTGTAGCCTGTGCCTCATCATAAGAATATAGGGGGCACGGGTGGCCCAGTCGTCTAAGGCGCAGCGATTCGCTGTGCAGAGTTGCGTCCCTTGGGCGTGTTGTTTCAATATGTTCTTCTAAATCACAATTAGCAGCATGCAATAGTCTTTCCCGATTCACTTATAAATATAAAACGTCATCGCCAGACAATAACCAGTCTCGATTATCTCACCCCTGTACAACTGAGGGTCGTATTCAAAGAAAGTATGTGCATGTATTTAGTCCTGTTGACTATGAGACATATCCCTCGAAGCGTCCATTAGTCATCTTATATGATTTATGCCTTTATATTGCTAGTGGGCTCTGCCCAACCCCATCATCTAACCATCTACTTTGTTTATATTGCTTTACAATAGGACATCATTAACACAAAGGGTTAAACGTGTCAATTCAAATAAGTACGTTTCTATAATCCCATCTTCCCGAGGCAAGTGAGTTAACTGGCTATAAAAGTCCAGTTTCCACCCTTGCCGAACTAGGCTGGTATTATGGAGTTACATTTTGGCTGGGCTAACGAGTCTATGCATAGTCCAATCAAAATCGCGCACCGAAATCGAAATCCGGTTCGTAAAGTGTCATGCAGATTTCGGTCGACTGCAGGATTTGCAAAGCATGTGCACCGCTAACTCGTTGTCAACAGATATTTTCTAAATCTTTTCATGTTTTTAATCAAGGTGCTCACGTGATGTGATGCACTTCGCGATGTAAGACTCGTTTTATCACAAATCGTTTTGATCTTGATTATCGATCAGATCGTCTTGACTGGGCGCCACCGTTTTGTTTGAAGCAAATGCAAGCGATACGAGAGGTTGAATCTGATTGGTCAATAGGAGAGGCATAGAAAGGACATAACTCGTAATAGCCACTGGTGGCGCTACGATCGAGCCCAGGAATTCCGGCCTAGTTCGGCAAGGGCGGAAACTGGACTTTTAAAGTCAGTTAACTCTCTTGCCTCGGGAAGATGCAATAATCCTTGCTTGACTTTTGCGTGCTGCTGTATTTATCAAAGCAAAGTACGGTTATAACGAACACGCTTATAACGAACTGACGGATATAACGAACTTACTTTTTGGTCCCGACTACTTGCTGTAGTCATGCTGTATATGTACTTATAACGAACTACGGTTATAACGAACTAAAATTAGTAGTCCCTTTGAGTTTGTTATAACCATAGTTTACTATAATACAGTATTCAGATAATCAAGTATGTGATAGCCTAAAGGCGTTTTAAAAGACCGATACCAAGATATAGAGATAAATTGTATATCACAAAGATCGACATTTCTCTTCTATTTCTTGAATTCATTGCCCTGAGAATAAATTTCTCAAGTCTCTTCTACGACAGTAGATTTATGTCCGCGAACTTCGAATTGGTACGCGAAAGGGAGGGGGTAACTGATGCGAGGTGAGTTAACGTTGGAATGGGTTTAACGTCGCGTGCAAGAGCGTTGCGCTTATATATATATATATATATGTGTGCGTGTGTGTCTGTGGCTGCTTGTACTAGTCCGGACTGATGCCGATTTATAGTGCTAGCTCACTGATATACCATGCCGCAGTTAAACATGAATACCCCACTCAGACACAGTATACTGACTCCGAGCTGACCAGTCCTTGTTTTAGCCCTTTAATGCCGAGCGCCAGGGTAACAACAAATACCATTAACTATATTCCACACTTTTCATGAACATGGTTATGTTCAAAACATGTTGAGATATTGGAATGTTGAACTCCTGACGTGTGTTACACAAACAAAGACTTAAACTATTATTACTATCATTATGACACAAAATCGCCAAATGATGAATGTATTTGGTATCTCTACACTTATAATTTTCTCTTGTAGCCGTGGAGGCCAACACAGGCGTGAAGGTATAGTTGTAGCCACATTTACTGTTGCTAGTTCCACCAAACCATTTACCTTTGTCGTTCATAGAAAATTTACGCCAACGCGAGAGAACAACCAGTATCGATTATCCGATGATGGAGATTCCGCTGGGCGCAAAAGGCAGATCAGCAATGAACAATATATGAATGGATCAATGAAATTAGATTTTGTTTGTTGCCTTTGCGCAACACGGCAGTATTTCTGCCATGCGACCGCGGTCTGTATACAAACCAGACATGCAACCTAATGACAGACAATCCAGTGACACTACAGCCCCTTTACTGACTTTGTTGAAACTGAAAAACTAAAGATTAATTTTCAAGTACGTATGTGCAAATAAATGCAAATGTGTCCGGCTCGCAACATGGGTACATAGCCACAGTTCTCTTTCATTCCATGAGTTGGGTGGTCGGGTAGCTTAGTGGTTAAAGCGTTCGCTCGTCACGCCGAAAACCCGGGTTCGATTCCCGACATGGGTACAATGTGTGAAGCCCATTTCTGGTGTCCCCCGCCGTGATATTGCTGGAGTATTGCTAAAACCGGCGTAAAACCATACTCACTATTCCATGAGTAATTATATTTCTCGGTTATCCATGTGACTATCACTTTACCGTTTACCTCGAGAAATAGTAATCAGTTGGTGTTGCTTTTGATCACTATTATACCGTCTGGTCATTTTATGGTTTACGTTATGGACATTATTTTTTGTGAATAAATACATTATTGAACAAGTCATACTTTATGCAAATTATGCAAATGCGTTGATATTTGTCGGGGTTAATTACCTAGCTGGCTTCAATTTGCCCTTGCTAAGTCCATTCTTTCACCTATCAGTGCTTATTACCCCCGGCCTCCCGTTTGCCCAGCGTCCATTCTTTCACCTATCAGTGCTTATTACCCCCGGCCTCCCGTTTGCCCAGCGTCCATTCTTTCACCTGTCAGTGCTTATTACCCCCGGCCTCCCGTTTGCCCAGCGTCCATTCTTTCACCTGTCAGTGCTTATTACCCCCGGCCTCCCGTTTGCCCAGCGTCCATTCTTTCACCTGTCAGTGCTTATTACCCCCGGCCTCCCGTTTGCCCAGCGTCCATTCTTTCACCTATCAGTGCTTATTACCCCCGGCCTCCCGTTTGCCCAGCGTCCATTACCCATTACTTACCTATGGTAACTGGCTGAAGTACTGGCTTCCATACCATCAGCGCTTATTACTGTAATTGTTGGCTTCCATTGTCTATTGCTAATCACCTATCAGCGCCAATCATCTGCTGGCTTCCCTTGTTAGTTTCTACCCTTTGTTATTTTCCACCTTTTGCTCTCTGCCTCATTGCATTCACTCACCTGATGAAGGAGCTATCATATACTCCGAAACGTTGTGTTCCTCATAATAAAGAAGTTGACATCCATATATTCTCTTCCTTATGTGTATCGCTTCCAAATGCCTTTCAAAGACCTTATGGATACAAAGTTGGTTGGTTGGTTGATTTGTTGTTTAACGCCGTACTCAGCAATATTCCAGCTATATGACGGCGGTCTGTAAATAATCGAGTCTGGACCAGACAATCCAGTGATTAATATCATCAGCATCGATCCACGCAATTGGGATCGATGACATGCATCAACCAAGTCAGCGAGCCTGACCACCCGATCCCGTTAGTCGCCTTTTACGACAAGCATAGTCGCCCGTGGTGGGATTCGAACCACGGACCTTCTGATCCGAGGTCGGACGCTTTGTCCACATGACCAAAGAGGTTAACCCCGTCAGCAAGCTGACAAGGTAAGGATGTCATCTGTGGGATGACTCCACGCCCTGCTACATGACCATGATTGCACTTTCATACAGTAGCGATACTGCGTGTGCGTGAAACTTGATATATTTCACATTTTCAAGATGGGATGTATTCGATCTGTAGCTGCTATTGAAACTGTTACTATTGTTTAAAACGCAACTTACCTATTCTACTAAATATTCATTCATAATATATGTCTTAGTTAAACATGCCACGTTTCCCCTTATTCTAGATATACGAGTATTCTTTGAATATGGAAAGGGTTTTGTCGCTTGTTCTTGCTGTTTTTATTCCCAGACTCTTAGAGTCATACTAACATGTATTATCGTTTTGTGGTTTACGATAGGAACATTAAAATGTGTGAATAAAGAGTGTACAGTACTCTAATTCGGCGTGGAACATAGTATTACCGAATTCAGATTATACATATACGGTAGCTTGTCATATTTTTTCCCAAATAAAGTTGGTTGGTTGGTTGGTTGGTTGTTTAACGCCGCACTCAGCAATATTCCAGTTATATGATGGCGATCTGTGAATAATCGAGTCTGGACCAGACAGTCCAATGATTAATATAATGAGCATCGATCCACACCATTGGGATCGATGACATGCATCAACCAAGTCAGCGAGCCTGACCACCCAATCCCGTTCCTGACCTCTTACGACAAGCCTATAGTCTCCTTTACGGCAAGCATGGGTTGCTGTAGATCTATTCTACCCCGGATCTTCAGTGGTCTTCCCAATAAAGGGGAACTGACGTTTTCACATGTTTAGAAAGCAAACACATACCAGACATGTTTAGACCTTAACATGTTTAAGAATGAGTTTAAATAGCATACGGAATACACATTAGGTGTGTTCCATTTAAACACATTTAGGGTCTGAACACATGAAATGAGCTATCGTCTCACAGCCTAAACACCACCTAAACAGAACATCTGCATTATCTAAACATGTTTATAATTTTAAAAATTGTTTAATCTATTTTGAAATTAGATGTGCAAATCAGATTCACAGGCATTTGCAAAACACATATACCAACACATCTTCCCGAACAAGTGAGTTAACTGACTATAAAAGTCCAGTTTCCACCCTTGCCGAACTAGGCTGGTACTATGGAGTTACATTTTGGCTGGACTAACGATTCTATGCATAGTCCAATCAAAATCTCGCAAGGAAATCGAAATCCGGTCAGTAAACTGTCGTGCAAATTTCGGTCGATTGCAGGATTTGCAAAGCATGTGCACTGCCAACTCATTGTCAACAGATATTTTCCAAACCTTTTCATGTTTTTAATCAATGTGCTCGCGCAATTTGATGCTCTTCGTGATGTAAGACCCGTTTTTTTTGACAATATAGATCTTGATTATCAATCAGATCGTCTTGACTGGGCGCCGCCGTTTTGAAACAAATGCAAGTGATGGAATCGGAATAGTCCATAGGAGAGGCTTAGAAGGGACATAATCCGTAATAACCACTGGTGGCGCTACTATCGAGCCTTGTTCGGCAAGGGTGGAAACTGGACTTTTAAAGTCAGTTAACTATCTTGCCTCAGGAAGATGATACCACCAGGACTTAAAACGAACTTGGTACAATATCAACATAATAATGTACATATAAACCAGGACCGGAAAATGGTGACCAGGAACAGTGACACTTGTGTGGGAAACAGTCTCCGTGGCTCAGTTGATAACGTGAATACCTGCAAATCAAGAGCTTGCAGGTTTGTATCCCGCCGAGGTGTGAAACGCAAAAGTGACTTTAGATGTATATTTTATATATCAGAATAATAATCAACAGATGATATCGATTGTTCAAAATTGGCACACATAAGCTTCAGGTATATCGATGATTTGATATCGTACAATATCAATCAAATGTCCAATTCCCTTCCACTGATTTACCCACCTGAACTAGAAACAAAGGAGGCCAGTGAGACCACCTCATCTGTTTCATATTTAAACGCTCTCCACAAGGCTGTGTGACAAGAGGGATGACTTCAACTTTCCAATAGTCAACACTCCCTTCATGTCGAGCAATATTCCAGCAGCTCGAGCCTTTGGTGTTTACCTTTACAGCTTTTGAGATACAATCGAGTATGCTCTTTCTACCACGATTTCAAAGAGCGTCATACGACTCTTGCTCAGAAGTTGTTTGACCAATGGTTACAACATTCAAGGCCTATGTAAAGCTTTCAACATGTTTTATGGTAGACATGTGGAGGACATTTCCAAATTTGTCGCATCAGTGATAAAATTGATGTCCTCTTTTGACTTGTACCATATGTCCCCCGGGTTTTTTTTCAAGTGAACAATTGACTTGCCTTTGCATGTGTTTCTGATGGGTGCCACCGGTGGCGCAGGATACGCTCACCTTTTCGCGAACACCTGGTATCATATTACTTTTTGATAGTGATTCATAAACACATGCTCATAATATGGTCAGAATCGTACAATCGACTCTGCGTTATGAAGAGATTTCTATTGGATACGGAAAATTTTTTATCGCTTTATTTGTATATCTTGTCAAATGTTGCACCATGTTATTTTTTTATATATTGAATTTGCAGGATATGAAACTGTTTACCTTTATCTATAAAAAGTTGAACAGGTATTACCCTATCTGTTTTGGCATTACATTTTTTATCCCTGTGATGATTTCAGGTAAAAATGGCGTTTCTTTTACTTTTGCAACCACATTCAAATGGAACACATACATGTTTCTTACATGTGTTTGTTTAGATGTTTTTTGGAATATTCCCTTATGTAATATTGGTTCCTAACATGTGCGCGTCTTGTTTAACCTATCTGTATCAGTTCAAGACATAACGTTCATAATAATAATATTGATTCAACGAAGAAAGAGCTGCCCCTCAAGCATCATGTAAATGACGATGACATAATCTCTGCTGTGGAGGACGTTTCACACCATCAGGAGGAAGCCAGTGGGATCAAGGCACTCGCATCTTCCCGAGGCAAGTGAGTTAACTCCAACTGGACTTTTATAGTCAGTTGACTCTCTTACCTCGGGAAGATGAGGCACTAGTTGACAGGAGTGTGTGGACTTCGGAGGGGATAAAGTTCAATATTTATTAGCAACCAACTCAATCAACGCATCTAGACGTTTTCAGTCGTCGCTCCTATATGTATTTTACTATTTATATATACTCTAGTGGTTCTTTAAGGGGAGTGTGTCCCCTGTATGTGTCACGCAAATGTATGTCACAAACTATGAATAGGGTTGTGAGTGAGTTGGGTTTAACGCCGCTTTTAACAGTATTAAAGTTCTATCACGGCGTGTCAGCTTAATGTGGGAGGAACGCCCGAAGTGATGCAGGTCTGAGACGTTTACCACTTCGGTGAAACCCACGAGCACGGCTATGGTACTGACAAACCTAGAAACATAATCGGGGCGAACCGGTATTCGAACCCACAATCATAGGTTTCTGGCGTGCCCAAGGGACGCAACTCTGTACAGCGAATCGCGGCGCCTTAGACGACTGGGCCATCCGTGCCCCCTGAATAGGGTTGACATGGAAATCGAAATAGTTAAACATTAACACTTTATACCTTCAGATGTAAACGCTTGCTAGTTTAATTGTTTTTGCTTTTACGCATCAGAAAATATGTCGACACCCACTGAGAAATACTATGATTATTCAAGAGTATGACTCATCTTTAACTAAAGATTCAAGAGAGATTGCATGACGTGGATAGCACATGTGTTTACATTTAATTTGTAAATAAACAATCGTCCCTACACGTCCGTCACGCACACACTATCTCCCTATAGTACCTCTTTTGTTGTACTCTCGGTTGTACAGCCGTATAATTTCAGCAGCAGGAACGTGATTTCTACGCTACAAGATGGTATTTGGCTGAATGATGTCGATGATTTATTCACAATTAAGGAGTGTTTTGTCTGTCTGTTTCTGCGTGAATAGTTGAGGAGTTAGAACAATTCCCGAGCAGCTTGAGTGTATCTGCTTTGAATGTATTTGCCTCCTGGTTACCCGTAATGGGAGAAGAAAGGGCGTACTGTGACATCGCCCTGTTGTGAGCTTATTTGAACAGCGTTGCCTAAAGCAGGCCCCTGACGTGACGCTGTCGCGAGAACGGTGTTTTACGAGGTGTAGCTCAATACATACAAATACGTCAGCTAGCATGGATAAGAGACTAGCTTTGCAGACAAATGCTGTGTATGGTGGTCTAGAGTGGATATCGCTTTATCGACTTCAATTGCGGCCGCTAGAAATTCATAAGGCGATTTCTCAGTTTATATTATTTACACTCTTCCATTTAAAGAAGATATATTGCATATAGTGCGTGTCACTGTATCCTGTATATAATGGGCAAGGTTGTTAACTCAACCTATCATTATGACTGGGAAACAGTTGCTGACTGATGTGAAATGTTCATTAAGCATCATTTACCCCTACTTTGAAAAATACATAGCACATAGACAAAAATAATTTATTGCACTGATGTGTAAACTTTTCATCAAAAGATAAAGTGAGTAATGAGACCAAGAGCATCCAAACGTATAACTCAAATATAAACAAAACCTTCAACAATGTATATGATGTGAGTCTAGCAACTATTACGTCTTTAGGGGTATACTCTACATGTCATCTATCTTGGATTGTGCATATTAAACAAGCATCTTTTTAAGATCAAAAGGGGTTAATATATATTTAGGAATATTCATACTCTCGAAGATTTGGCATACACTTCTTTTGTCCAGTATTTGAGGGTACGATATGTTCTATATTGCTTTTAATACGGTTAAGTGGAAATATCGTGATGTAAATATACGTACACAGAGTGTTTTGGTCTATGGAGAATGTGGTAGTTTGTTTTTGCATATATGTATTCATATATTCATTATCGAGACACAATCAAAAACCAACTTATATCAGCGAGCTTCTTGAAGAGTACGTGCCTGGTCCCTACTCTCTGTGCCTTGTGTTAGAACGGCGACTTTTGGAGGTCGGAGTTTCGCCAAAGTTGCCCCTGAGCTATGGAATAGGCTGCCATTGGATATCAGGAACATGTTCAGGATATCAGGAACATCCTACTTTGTTCCAATCAAGACTCAAGACTCAATCCTTTCACCAAATCTTTCTTGGAGTATTGAGGCTTTGTGTTTTCCTAGCTGTGTAATGTCTCTTCTTTGTGTAGACTCAAATGAAGCGCTTTTGAGCAGTTCTTCGAACTGGATACCAGCGCTTTATAAATCTTTATTATTATTATTATTATTATTATTATTATTATTATTATTATTAATTAGTCGATACTTAAATTGAAACAATATGCTAGCCCAGAAATCTGTACGTAAACGAATTTAGTATGAAATCAATAAACAAACAACAAGTGAAATACAATCAACAATTGTATTACAAAATTGATAAGGTTTACCATTTAATACATTTAATACAAATTACTGCACAGCAATACACAATATAGTGGTAGAACAATATTCAATGGCAGTATAAAATGTGAGCAGTGGAAATGACAATGACGAGAATAATAATCACCTCGGCGCAACTGTGGTTAAGTGTCCGAGATGGGTGAAAAGTGATCTTCACACGAAAGCTAGTCTTGATGTAATGTCAGATGAAATGTGAGATGAGACAGGAACACACCAGTTTCCACCACTATCTGCACAATGCCATTAGCTATATGGTTAAAATAATGCCTATGCGACGTTAAATATGATCCGGGGTAGAATAGGTCTTCAGCAAACAATGCTTGCCGTAAAAGGCGACTATGCTTGTCGTAAGAGGCGACTAACGGGATAGGGTGGTCAGGCTCGCTGACTTGGTTGATGAATGTCATCGTATCCCAATTGCGTGGACCGATGTTCATGACATCAATCACTGGATTGTCTGGTCCAGACTCGATTATTTACAGACCACCGTCATATAGCTGGAATATTGCTGAGTGCGGCGTTTAACAACAAACATCACTCACTCACTCACTCAAACACACAAACACCTACTCACTAACTCAAACACCCAGTCACTCACTAAGACTAGTCCAGTGTTACGGAATACTCCACATGTTTCTTTAACGTTTGACATCCATCCATGTTATTCCGGAAGTTTACAGATAATTCGAGCATCTAAATATAATAACTTCCTTGTATGCTTTAAAAATCATTATCATACTATTTTGTTCAGTGTGTTGTTATATCTGTACAGTTAGGAGATAAATATTTCGTTTTGTAAGATTTGCGTGATGTTATGCTGAATGGATGTACGGAAATTTCATTTGAACACGACGCCGTAAGGCGGAGTGTTTAAATGAAAAATTTCCGTACATCCATTCAGCATAACATCACGCAAATCTTACAAAACGAAATATTTATCGACATTGTAACATGAACGTTAATTAAATCGATATTTAGGAGGAACTAATTTACTGAGCGCATGACACAACAAAACTGTCGTTAGTAATACGTCTCCTCGTGCTCACCTTCGAAAAGATGCATGATATGGGGTGCCGCGAAACCGATCAATGGTTTCGAGGTACTCCAATAATGAGGGTCCATTTTACGAAAGGGGTGGTCACATGTTCAAGCTCATTTCTCAGAAAATAAACAAACAACAGGAAATATCACAAATTAAATTCTTTATCACAGTTCCTCATCTTACTTGTAATTTGTAGTTATGCGTAACTATGAAATACAAATAATCAAAATTAGAAAAGACGTACATACTGTTTGGCCCCTGTACAAGATAGTGTCAACTCGCCTAAAACTGAGGTGGTGACAAGAGACGTCAAATTTCAGACATGCAGCTTAGCTGGGATTGAAAAAGTTGTTTACTGTTTCAGTAGAATAACATATGTGAGAGAGGCCGTGGAAATTAGCAGAAGAATTAACCTGGAAATTACTCACGGGAGCAGTGGACAGTGGCAGGATATTTGTATCTATGACAGGTACCAAATTACGTTCGTTAGCGAGCTGCTCCTGTCTCTGAAAAATGTTCGAATAATGTCGTTTTTGAGACGAGCACGAGTCAGTGGAATACGACTTCAACGATTCATCGGATTTGTGGCCGGTAATTCTGCAAATCTCGCGATTCAATACCTGCGTTTGACAGTAAAGTGACGGCAGTTTGCAGTGTGAAATTCCCGGTCTTGGATAATGTTTATGCTGCGCTCAAATGGCGGCCCCCTGATGTGCCTGTGTATGGCAGCACGCAACCCAACAAAACTCGATTTTGAGTAAAGTTCTCCCTCAGCATTTCTGACTTCGGCATAAAAGAACCTCAGTCTCTCATTCAGTTGAAAAGCAGGAAGCTCTTCGAACGTGGGTTCAAAACCTCGGAAACCAAGCCATTCTGGAAGTGAAAAGATTGCCGTGTTCAGGGTACAAATGTGACGGTAAGTGGGAGTATTTCGTTATTATTACGGTGTCGTGTTTAAATGAAATTTCCGTATATCCATTTAGTATAACATATCTCAAATCTTACAAAACGAAATATTTAATTTATGTTAAGATTTTGGTCAATCTCGTTATATTATTGCCAATTTTTGCGATGACACATTGGTCACGCTTTACATTGCTATTATGGCAATGGTGTAAGGGAGGTAACTCTCGCTGATGTTGATCGAATCTGCGTAGGAATTTTTTTTTATTTGTTTATGTATTCTTTTATGTTTCAATGGCTTACGTCGAAATATTTTAACTCCCAGTAGATTTGGAGAGGTTCCTATCCACGATGTCCTGTACTGCTTTTGTATCAAGGGACGCGAAGCGGTGACTGGACGCTTGAACTTTGGGCTCTACGGAAACGCTGGCTGTATTTCCTAGTTCGGGGGCCATCTCAGAACGGTTTTCAGCTTCAACAGCTTTTTGTGGGTTATAATAAGAACAAAATTAGGTGGATGTATGAAAGTCATTATAGAGTTGCAATAAATGTTTTTTACTCTGTTAAAAATTGATTTTGTTTTGTTTTTTCCTTTGGCCAAGCCCAAGAAAATTACATTATTTATGATTATGATTTTGTAATTAATGGAAAAAGGTAAATTTCATTTACCTTCAAATTCTTGTATTATCTCAGAAAATGTCTCGTCGCCCCATTCACTCAATATTTCATCGAAATCTCCGATGTGGAAGTCAGGGTAAATTTCCATCTGTTCCTCCATGTTGATGATTTCAAAAATAGTTCCATTAATTAATGTATACATACACGGTGATGAGACCCCAAAAATTCAGCGATGTTATGCTCATTCGACAACACTTTTTAACCAATCAGATCAGGGAACATACCTACATTTATGTTACAATTACAGTTGAACCCTATTATCTCAAATGTACCGATATCTCGAACCTATTCCCCTGTTCGTAACCCAAAAGTGTCTTTGGCTATTTCAACAGACGCACATTATTTGGCGTATTATCGTTTAATGTGGTGATCCTAAGCAAACTTTACGTAGTATGTACTTGGTCTTTGGTTAATGACGATCAGTAAATACCCTGGGATTGGCAACTGCATTAATCTCAACTGCCTCAAAAATCTTCCTTCAGTATCAAGTCATTTGGGTGTGCCTGATGAACAATAGGCGACAGAAGAAGCTTGGATCCTTTCAATTCTGTCCTTTGTAACTTTTGTAATTACGTCTGCCAATGCCATGCCGTATCATCGTGGGCTTTTAAGAACAATATATAATGTGGTTTGACTGATTTGAATCTTTATAATTCTTTATCTTTATTTATTATTAATGTGCATATTACCACATTGCCAAATACAATTTAGGTGATTTGCAAGGTAAGCTTCACAGTTGGAGCAAAATAAATATTGTCAGTCGCACTACGGGAGGACACAGAAGCAAGTCACCTTCGAGGAACATGGACGTCAAGTCCACTGCTGTAATCACAGGCTGGTTCCTGTTGAGTATATTTCAAGTATGTATTTGCGGAAGAACGTTTTATCACAGGGTGGAAAGTCTGGACAACAGGGAAGTTACAGAATCAGCATCTAACACCCACACCAGGATTCCCAGCGTTGGCCAGTGTGCACGTCTTTGTCGCCAAAAAGACTGTGTGTATCTGAGACATAATGGCGACGTTTGCAGTCTGTATGACGTTCTCGTCAACGCCAGTTCATCGCCTGCCCATGGTGCAGTCTACTATCGAAACAGTGAGTTCCTGCGGTTTGTTTTATCATAACTCAGAAAAAGCAATACATTTCTATCAATGAATGAAGGAAATAGTTAGGGATCATGAATAGGTGAGGATAGTGTTGAAAGAAGTTGAGTGCTCAGTCATCAGTATTAAATATGTTCTTTGAATAATTTGTCATGGGTCATTGAAATAAGAAAACACACAAACTCCGTATCATTATCTCTTTGTCCCAGTTTTGAATTAAGTGTATATTCGCATGCTAATCCACATAAAATTAAATAATAAAACATGTTCACCTCCATGTATACACTGAGGATCATTCCTCGGGCAAAATCTGAATAAGCCATAGTTCATAACACTTGCTGAAGAAATGAAATTTTCTGATGCCATTGGAGTAACAGGGAAATGTTATAGTACTTTGACTTTGACACTTTGCGAAATCGGAAGAGCGTCTTCGTTGCTGTAGTGTATTGAAACACATTCTAAATATTTGGTTCGTGTTTGTCATAAAAGACGATTACGATGTATTACACTAAACAAGCACAATTACCGGTATACTTCTGTACCAATTCCAGAAGGTCTCTTGGTGCTCTTGTGCATTACCCTCAAATAATTAGCAGATATATTCAACACTGAGTACGTATGCACATGCAACTACAGTGTCAACCTGGTGTTATCACAATTTGATAGTCATTCATGAACACATGCTCATCATTTAATCGGAATCGAACACTCGACTCTGCTTTTGGCAGAATTTTTTTACGAATATGGAAAGGGTTTTGTCGCTTTGATTTTCATATATGTCTGTCAATATAACATATGTGTTTCTTTTATTAGAAGTATATTAACGGTGTTCTTATATACATCTTATATATGCTCAAAGCATGTTCTTATCAGGCTGTCTGCAGATGTATAAAACACGGGAACGTATAGTAAAAGACAAAATATCATTTTGGTCATTGATGAATCAAATTTGGAAATGTTATGTTACCCATATAGTTTTCTAAGGTTTGAAAGTTGTAACATTGTTTTCGTGTGTCGCGCTCTGAGATCTTCGTACAAAGAGCATGTTCGATAGTACCTCAAATGTGAAATGTAGACATCAAAGACTGGAACCGATAGAATATTGCTCGTCATTAAGGGAAAGTTGTCTATTGGCAAGTTGAAGAAATCCGCTTGACATACAGGCTTGTGGAGAATATTTACTTACTTTATATACTTACTCGTTTACACTCCAGGTTTTGGAGTCAAGTTAAAACGGCAATAGTTCGGATGCATGGTCTTGGCACGGCCTGTGAGTAATCGAGTCTGGACAATCGAGTTAACAGTGAAAGCAACGATCCACGGCTTCGGGTTACGATGACATGCAACCAACCGAGCCTGAACACCCGATCCACAAGATCGCCTTTCAATACAAACATGGGTTTCTGGTGTCCTGTTCTAACCCAGAATCCCCACGGTACGACCCACATGGGTTGCTGGTGACCTATTTTAACCGAGAACCCCCACTGTACGGCCAACATAGGTTGCTGGTGTCCTGTTCTAACCGAGAAGCCCCACTGTACGACCAACATGGGTTGCTGGTGTCCTGTTGTAACCCAGAATTCCCACGGTACGACCCACATTGGTTGCTGCTGTCCTGTTCTAAGCCAGACTCCCCACGGTGTGACCAGCATATGTTGCTGCTGTCCTGTTCTAAGCCAGAATCCCCAGGGTGTGACCAGTATAGGTTGCAGGTGTCCTGTTCTAAGCCAGAATCCCCATGGTTTGACCAGCATAGGTTGCTGGTGTCCTGTTCTAACCGAGAACCCCTACGGTTTGGCCAGCATAGGTTGCTGGTGTCCTGTTCTAACCGAGAATCCCCACGGTTTGACCAGCATAGGTTGCTGGTGTCCTGTTCTAACCGAGAATCCCCACGGTTTGACCAGCATAGGTTGCTGGTGTCCTGTTCTAACCGAGAATCCCCACGGTTTGACCAACATAGGTTGCTGGTGTCCAGAATCCCCAGGTGGAACTTTTATGAAGGCAGCCAGATTGAATGAGATAAGTAAATCAATTCTTGAATTTATATTTAAGAGAAAGTGGCATGCGTTACTGTCTTTATTGATTATGTACATGTACACTTTCCATAAATATGAGATATCTGAGTGATATATCATTCCTGGGTCAACTTTATACACGTTCATTATGATACAACAGTTTGAAGATGTTTTGTGTGTTTTTTGGACGATGTACTCGTCAGTATTCCCGCTATGTGTGAGCGGTCTGTAAATAATAGAGTCTGCGCCAGACAATCCATTGATTTAGCATCCATTGGGATACGATGACGTTCATCAACCAAGTCAGCGAGCCGTGATATTGCTGGAATATTGCTAAAAGCGGCGTAAAACCATACTCACTCACTCACTCACTCACTCACTTTGCTGAGTCGACGAACCTCTGCTTCAAACTGACCCCTTCAACTGAACTTAAACAATGGGCGAACTGCCTGGATACATGCAATGCTGAAGGTGGTCGTCTCGTGGTACTGAACACCGACATCAGGCACAACTACATAAAGTTTTCTATCATTGAAGGTAAAACCATAAAATTCTTTTCGAGCATTTTCGGGCATTTTTTTCAAAAATCAAAACTATCCCAGGCTCGCCACCTCACACTCCACTGTGATGGCTGCGTTTATCACCACTGTCACGCAGTTAAGCAACCTTTTAAATAACAGTCTTGTAGTTAGGCTCGTCACACCGAAGACCCGTGTTCGATTCCCGACATTGTACAATGTGTGAAGCCCATTTCTGGTGTCCCCCACCGTGATATTGCTGGCATATTGCTAAAAGTGGCGTAAAATCAAACTCACTCACTCACTAAGAATAACACACATTTACGTTGAAACAACCAAAGTGTGGCTCTCCAGTTAGGTGTCTTCTATTCCTGTTTTTAACATATCTGTTACTCCATAGCCCCAAAGAGACACACATCGTACATGTTCAAACCTTTTCTGACATCTAATAAATTTTAAAGTACAAACTCCTCATTTTGTTTCATTTAAACAATCCGACCCTAAGTAGGAAGTACTTTTTCTTATCTTTTCAAAAGTTGCAAGGATTGGTATCTACTCGGTGTGGGTCGGTATGAACAAGACAACTACCAGTGGCTCCTTCAGATGGTGAACAGGATCAACTCACGCTACACAATGGGACTTTAAGGAGCCTCAGTACCTATCGTATCAGAATTGTGTGTATCTGCATCACAAAGATCTTGCTGATTCGGACTGCGACGACTTGAAACGCTGTGTCTGCGAGATCGTTCTTCCATAAGATACAATAAGTCGAATGAAGTTCGTTGCAGGAATAACTGAATGGAGGGGGAAATGTCCTGTATATAGACTAATGTAGCGTTGCTGGGATCCTGATCAAAAAAGAGAAATAATGCGTGGAACATTCAGACAATTAACATTAAGAGGATTCCTCTTGAGAACATGAAACGAGCATTGATTGTTTTTGACATTATCACGTTTGACGCATCAATGACAAAAAAAGACGTCAGATGCAATTACTTGTGTTGGTTAGTACTATATGTTGCCGTGTTTGTTTAGGTGAACATTTGACTTGTCGTTGCATGTGTTTGCTACGTTCACACAGCTCACCTTTCTTTAACACTTGGTTTCATCAATGTTTGATAGTGATTCACAAACACATTTTATAGTTGTACAACGGACCCTGCTTTTATCAGCCACTTTTTATGATTATGGCTCATAGAAGGGTTTTGTCGCTTTTATTCATTCTTCTCGTGGCCTTAGCATTTTGACGCAATATATGCGAGGGCTGATTGATAAGTTCTGAGCCTCCATATGGGGAATTGTGTAATAGTGACCTGTTTTGTTACGAAAGATGATGTCATAATGGCATAGTCAAAAACACCTTGAGTCATTTGAGCAGATAAAGTACTTGCAGAAAAAGATTTAACACCAAAGGCTATCTGTGAAGATGAGGCACCAAGGGGAAATAACCGTTCTAAGCCAACATAACAACTTTAAACGTTGCAAGGAGAGCCCTGAAGACGACAATCGCCCTGGAAGGCTTGTGACGTCAGTAACACCAAAATATGGTCCCGAACATCCACGATGTGGTGTTGACAGAGAAGCGAATTTTAGTTTAGAAGCCATTTCGTTCCCTTATCACAGACACTTTGGCAATGAAGAATGTATCAGCTCGTTGAGTTCCAAAGCTTCTGACCTCTGATAAAAAACGTACATGTCTTGTGATAATCCGTTTGAAGCTGACCCAGAAAGATTCTTGTAAATATGTTTCACTTTCAGCCTGAGTCGAAACACAACCTTCCTTCAGAACAATACACCGGTGTTAACTACAAAACCTTATCCATGTCAAAGCTGAGTAAGCATGGACAAATCATACATTCTCAGGCTCGAGAATTGGCCTTTAAACCAATCAGTGTTTATGCAAAAATGCGTAAAACAAATATTGCCTCCAGCCTCCAAGTTTATTTAGCTGTCCTTACAGACGGTAGCCCAGTCTCTGGTCACGCTCAGCTGCGTTGCGTATCATCCGGGTACTCAAGGGGGAAATAACAATAACAAAGGCAACAACCAGTCCGGGGAATTGCGTTAGATCAGTGCCCCTTTAATGTCATAAATCACATGGGTTGAATTAAGGAGAATGTCACTGAGTCAACTTTCACTGCGTTAAAGGTCTCAACCTTCACAATCATTTGATGAATGACATAACACAATTCATTTATTGCTCTCTGAATGTTATTTTAAGAACGCTTCACGTGATAATGGATATTGGGTAGGTGTCAGTTGCTTCCACTTCTTGTGATAACAATGGATTCAGTTTGGTGTTTTTGCAGTATATTTTCAATTTCACAAATATCGCTCATTATTTTCATGAATACATCAAAGGTTAATTTTTGTTGGTTTAATACTTTAGAAATAAGTTAATTGGAGTAATAATTATGAACTGGCATAAAATATTGGTTCTTTAAAGATATTTTAAATCAAATAAATATTATGTGCGGAAAACGTATCCAGATTCTAGAGGCGTAAGAGAAATCTACCTACATGTTTTGTTTGTATTGTGCTTTTTAGCGCTGTTGTGCAATATCCCAAGCTTGATTAATTTTTTTAAAATAGATATATTCTTTGTTTTGAAAAAAATGATTAAAAAATTACGAAAAACGCAAACATGCTTGTACTATGTTTCTGAATCATTTTTTATTTAATTAAGGGGCTTGATGTGAACCTAGCTACATGTTTATGTATTGTGCATGGTATCACTGTTATAACAACACCCACACTGTTGCAGATTAAATCTTCCAGAGTCAAAGGAGCCAACTGACTGTAAAAGTCCATGCAGTTTCAACCCTTGCCGAACTAACTTGGAATTATGGAGTTACATTTTGGCTAGACTAGCGAGTCTCTGCATAGTCCATAGTCGAGTAAGGATATCGACATCCGGTTCATAAACAACATGGCGACTGCCATGCAGAATTCGGTCGACTGCAGGATTTGTGAGCATGTGTGCCGTCAATTGGGCATCGACAGATATTTTCAAAATATTTTCATGTTTTTAATCAAGGTGCTCAATTGATTTGATGCACTTCGGAAGATAAGACCCGTTTTATTATGATACGATCTTGATTATTGATCAGATCGTCTTGATTGGGCGCCGCCATTTTGTTTGAAGCACATGGAATTGATACGAGAGGTGGAATCTGATTATTCAATAGGTATGACATAGATAGTCCAGGCAAATTCAGGTTTCTCTTGGAATAAATTGCAACAGAACATTTCACCACAATACATTCCCAAGAACAACATACTAAAATTCCCAAGCAATCCTAGTTTGGGAAATATGTCTTATTTGCATAATCAAATATGGCCACCAATTATCAATATATCTTCGATATTTCGTGATTCATGAAGATTATTACGTGAAGAATAGTGGCAAAGATGTCATGGTGAATGCTGTAGCGAGATGTTGCAGCACACAACACTTAAATGAGACCATATTTCCGACAAGGGCATCTTCTTGTGTTACAGGGTTTTTTTTAATTACGGCAGATAATGCCACGAACTCTGCCACCATCCTCTGCAGCGGCAAGATACCACAGACCCCGCGTCTGCAACCAGATAATGGAATAGAAAGGGTTCAATATGAATCCATTGGAGTGGGGATGGCACATGATAGATGGACGGTGCTTACCAATACAGACAGATCAGCCTGCACAACCTTCAGCACTCCTTGATATGAACTGCTGTAATTAATAAAAGGATTGTAACACATGAAGATGCACTTGCCGGAAATATGGTCACATTTGCAGTGCTGTGTGCGGGGAATGCCATGGTACAAAATGTACCAATAAACACTTACCAGACTTCTAAGAGGATGACACACCTGTTGCGACTTTCGAGGTACATGTATATAATGAGTCTGCAACCTCAAGCTACAGCATTCACTTTGACATTTTGCTTACTATTCATCACGTACTAATGATCATTATTTACAGCATCTTGTAATGAATGAGCTTTTTTCAGATATATTGTCAACTACTGTCATTTGGTGGCTATATGGGATTTCCAAGGTAGATACCTCATCGAATACTTGTGAAACAACTGGTTAGGGTTAATTCTGAGAGGACCTCACGTGGTCATACTTTTTTTCAACTTGTATTTTACACGAATGAAAACAAAACTTGTATTAGTGTTTATTGTCAAGATAAAAAGTAGATACAGACAATAACAATCAACGTAGATATTTCAACTCGCCAAAACATGTCGTTTGAAAGATAAATATTGATATTACGTGGTTATATCGGATTTATGTAAATGACTGGGTAGTCTGTTTACCCAAATGTAGAAGATCAAGCACTCAAATATGTCATCAGAGACGAACAGTGAATTGATATTCCATGTCTAGCCATCAATCTCTTGGTGGCCATCTTGGAATGTTTGGCCACCAGAGGGCTCTGGTGACGGAGTTTCTTATCTAAAAGTGTGAACTATACTTCAGTGAGTTAGTGTGCCACGAAACAATTAAGCATATAGGTCATTTAGAGTTAAAAGATTCAACAATCTAAACACACATTTAGGAAACGTGTCGGCCATCTTGAATTTTGTAGATTAATCAATAGTCGAAAATGTTCAGTAATTGTGAATATCTTTTTAGAAACACAATATGGCTATTTTGCAGTACCACACATACCTTTTTTCATCAGAAGATTGAATCTAAATCTGAAATATGGAAGATATTTGGTGGTCATATTGGATTATGAAAATTTGACATATTTCCCAAAATAGGATTGCTTGGGATTTTTAGTATGTTCTCAGGACCCTGTAGAAATGCATTGTGGTGAAATAAATTCTGTTGCAATTTGTTCCAAGTTGAGTGAAAAAATGGCCTAGATAGCCTGGACTAAGAAGGGACATAACTCGTAATAGCCACTGGTGACGTTACCATCGAGCCAAGAAATTACAGCATAGATTGGCAAGGGTGGAAATTGAAGTTTACACTCAGTTAACTCCCTTACCCCGGGAAGATGTATTAAATCACATTGTCGTAATTTATGTTACCAAAAGATTAGACCAGCTGCTGGCTGAAGAATAAAAGCCGCATTGATGACATGCATCAACCCAGTCAGTGAGCCTGACCATCCAACAATTCAGCGTTTTCTTTTCCTGGCAGTTTTGAAACTACTGAAAATTAGGATCATAGTTGGCAGATGGTGAATTTGTGCTGATCGTTTCTGCCAACTTATCAGCAATGTCATTTTTGTTAGGTGTTTCAGTATCATTATTTCTTCCATGCCAAAATTGAAACTATTCGTAACAAGAAATAGCGACAAATACATGTTTTCTCATGTTGCAAAACAATAGATGTTTGTTAAAACATTTATTAATGTATCGTGAAGAATAGAAGAAATCTGCAAGGGTTACATGAACGAAGTGAGTGAGTGAGTTGGCTTTCAACAGTATTCCAGTTATATCACGGCGTGTCAGCTTAATGTGGGAGGAAAGCCCGAAGTGATGCAGGTCTCAGACGTTTACTACTTCAGGGAAACCAACGAGCACGGATACGGTGCTGACAAACCTAGAGACATAATCGGGGCGAACCGGGATTCGAACCCACAATCATAGGTTTCTGGCGAGCCCAATGGACGCAACTCTGCACAGCGAATCGCGGCGCCTTAGACGACTGGGCCACCCGTGTCCCGAATAAAACTAAGAGAACAGAAAGCTGTTAATCAAACAGCCCCCCCCCCCCCCCCCCCCCCCACCCCCACACACCCACCCACACACACACACACACACACACACCCACACCCCCACCCCCCCCCACACACACACACACCCCACACACACACACACACACCCTCTGCTATATATTTTTGAGTGGCATTTAGAAGTTGGCATGATGAGTTCAAGGTAGTCAGGCTGGATCAGTCTATTGAAGTACATGGAATAAAGGGAGTCCGCACAGGAAAAAACAAACTGTTGGTGGTTCCTGTAATTTTAAAATTTGTGGGACATGTAATGATATTTGGGCATATCTTGTAAGGAATTCCACGGTTAATACATTTTAACAATTTTTGACAATTTTTGTTTCATGGTGCACAACGCACAGTCACAATTCAGGTGAAGTTAAGGAACGTTGGTCGCGAAGAGTGCTTGGACGGGTTACCGTGTTCAACAGCTTGGCTCGTGAGAGTTTCTAGGGTTTCGGTCCTGTCACACACTGAATCACGTGTAACACATGTGGTGGTGTATCCTTGTGCAGCTGACATTGTTCGAAATGTGCCCCTGTTCACTCAACAATGAATGTGATTATTAACCTTCCAGCTTGTCGCAGGCAGCTTGGGTTGTATACTCCCCAGGGAGCTGAGAATGAGTGTTTAGTGCACACTGGTCCATTGATAGGGATAAAAGTAGAGTAGCGCTTTGAGCATGCGCCTCTGATGAAATATAGCGCAATATAAATAGACCAATTATTATTATGAATTATTATGGGTGGGGCACGTTTACACAGACTAACCGAGAAGCGTGTGATACTGCATACAAAGCACAAACAGATTTGCAGCAGTACATGCATATGCAAGATAAACCACAATAGGTGACCTCAAGTCACGGGGGATGTCCGACAGGAAAGAATACACCCAGCAAGGGTTATCATGTATACAGGGACTTCGTTTCACTCCAACCAGAAGACTGTGAAATTTGGAACACTACATGCACTGATAATGGCTGGATATTTGGAAGCCCATCAACTAATCAAAGATCATGAGCTGGTGATGATATGTGTTTAATTTCATTTGATTACAGTAAACTACGGTTATAACGAACTCAAAGGGACCAATAATTTTAGTTCGTAATAACCGTAGTTCGTTGTAAGCATATATACAGCCAAAAAATAAGTTTGTTATATCCGTCAGTTCGTTATAAGCCTGTTCGTTATAAACGTAGTTAACTGTACATCACAGTGACTGATAGATTAAACCCTGTTCACAATGGTTCATGTTCCTTTAGGGACATGCATGAGCGTCGCGGACAGCCGTCCTGTTATGTCATCTTAAGTTGGGATGTTTTCCATATATTTTTCTCCAACAGAACAGAACTGCAAGAAGTGTCAATTTGCATATGTGCCCTATTCTTCTTTTCAAAAGATAACATTCACTGATACATAGATGGTTACCTAACCCTATTTAGTGCAACGCAGGTTGTTGTGATTAAACAAACGAAAACATCGTGTTCTGTTAAAAAGGATATCACATTCGTGTTACACTTATATTCAGCGTTTAATTGCTTGGCAACAAAACACTTAGTACACAAAAAAGTGTATATGTTTTTGATCTTATCTATGTATGAATTATTCATAAACTCCTAAAATTGATAATGACATCAAATAGTTACTTCTACATATAAATTAAGTTCAAAGATAATAAATGATGATTGATCAGTTGCACTGTGTTGATGCATTGATCATTTTAAGGGTCGATATGCATAATCATCGTAGAAAATATAACAACTTCATGCAAAAAAAGAACTGAATATGTTAACATGACAGTTTACGAACCGGATTTCTATTTCGTTGCGCGATTTTGATTGGACTATGCATAGACTCGTTTGTCCAGCCAAACTCTAACTCCATAATACCAGTCTAGTTCGGCAAGGGTGGAAACTGGACTTTTATAGTCAGTTAACTTACTTGCCTCGGGAAGTTGCGGTGTTATAATCCGGTAGTCATGGTGCTGCAATTTGCTGTGTAGAGTTGCTTCCCTTAGCCCTGCCAGGATATGTTGATCACGGGTTGAATCTAGGAGTTTGAACGCTCCTGGGTGTCACCAAAGTGTTAAATGTATACCAGCTTTGGGCTGCCATCTCACATTAGGATGATGTTACCAAAATACTGTTCACAGCGAGGTAAACCATCATTTAGCCGTTCTGAATTGTTAGCCCCGTGGTCATCCGGGTTAGAATTGGTCTTCAGCAACTCATGTTCGTCGTAAGTGATGACGAACGGGATCGGGTGATCAGGCTCGCTGACTTATATGTCATCGTATCCCAATTGCGTAGATCGATGTCCATTAGTGGATGAGCGGCGATAAACAACAAACAAATCTAATGTCTACTGCTTGTAAATAGATTTGATAGGTTATATATTGTTCCACTTTTTGCTAGGTTAGAATACGTCTTCAGCAAAGGATTGTGTGGTGAAAGAGACAACTAAATTGGATCATGTGATCTTGTATGGTGTCCTAGTTGACTGTGCTTCATCGTGCCTCCATGTTATGAGTGTTGCTCATGACATCAATCAGAAAGCGGAAGGTCGGTGGTTGTCGGAGTCAGTATTATGTGTCTGGGTGGCGTGTTCAAGTTAAAACCTGTGACTTGGTATCTCAGTGGGCTAGCACTATATTAGTCCAGACTAGCTGGTGTGGGCACACATACAATATGTCATATGACTTGCAATTCAATTCAAAGTGTCACATTTGCACAATCTATACGTACGTATTCTGCTATTGACTTTTTTAATTGTCTTGAATCTTAGATCAGATTCTTCAATCTATTACTGATGTTTTGTTACACTTCTATAATTTTTTATTTTAATTTGGTCGGTTCATCCATATCACGTGGTGAAGCAGTGAATTATCATTGCTTACCTAGCAACAGAAAACTGACCAGACAAGCTTTGGTCTAATCATGTGATTGACGCTGACCTTCATTATTTGACGGAATTAACCCCTCGGAGGCCATGTTAATTATCTGACGCGACGTTTCTATATAATGCCGGCACATAAATGATATACTCTGGACCAGACAATCCAGTGATTGATATTATGAGCAAAGATCCACACTGTAGGGGTACGATGGCATCCCTTCACCCAAGTCACCTATCCTTACCACCCGATTCATTGACCGCTTCTTGCCACCAGTATAGTTTGCTGGTGACCAATTCCAGTTTGGAATCCCATAAGCGTTAGAGGCTAAATATAATTCAGGTAATTAAGTACTTGTTTGTCCTGTAACAATCCGGGTATGCACAAATGATGAGATAATTAACATATATAGTTTGACTATAAATATCACATGATCTTTGTCTTATGGATTGAGTTGAGAGGTTCAGTGTATTAACCTGTCAACCTTGTGTCATATTACAGACCTGACACCGAACCCCTTAGCTATTCAGGATCAACCAAGAGGGCAGGGGTTTTAACGAAAGAAATTGTCCCAGATTCTGCCTTAGGCTGTGGATGGAATGTATTGATACAAACGATGAAAAGGGTTAAAATAATAATAATAAATAGGTTGGCAATTAATACACTACCTACATGTATAAAAACGTTTTGATATTATCATCAGCTTTAAGTATCATAAAATTGATGCCTTGGCATTCTGTGAAAGATTAAGATTCTCCAAGAGTATGGCTCATCTTAGAATAAAGTCACTTGACTGTACTTAATAGAGGGGACTTGAAGTTCGGTAAGTACAATGTATTTACTATTGATTTCAAAAGAAGTGACCATCCCCACACGCCACTACAACACGAAGTCTCTCCCTTCAGACACCTTCTTTGTTTTACTCTCGGCAACAGCGATATCATCCTTCAGGGAAAGCTGCAATTTGCAGAATTGGACGTGAAACAACAAACAGATTGACATAAGGACTGGTATTTGCATGTGTGAACACTGATGCCATGTCCAAAGAAGTCACACATGAAGGTGCTCACATAACATGGGTTAAACTAACATAAAGGTAAACAGCATGTTTTCCACATGTGTCTATTAAATATTAATAAATGGTCTCTGGCTAGTGACAATGAATCTACATCTTGGGAATATGAATAATAGCTGTTTCCTTGTGCTTTTGTTAAGTATCAAACATTGGTTATTGGATATGCGTGATGAAACAACGGGCGAAACGAGACAATTGGCTTCAATGCAGGAGCTATAGAAATATTGTCAGTCACACTACGGGAGGACACAGAAGCAAGTCACCTTCTAGGAACATGGATGTCAAGTCCACTGCTGTAATCACAGGCTGGTTCCTGTTGAGTATATTTCAAGTATGTATTGGCGGAAGAACGTTTTATCACAGGGTGGAAAGTCTGGACAACAGGGAAGTTACAGAATCAGCATCTAACACCCACACCAGGATTCCCAGCGTTGGCCAGTGTGCACGTCTTTGTCGCCAACAAGACTGTGTGTATCTGAGACACAATGGCGACGTTTGCAGTCTGTATGACGCTCTCGTCAACGCCAGTTCATCGCCCGCCCAAGGAGCAGTCTACTATCGAAACAGTGAGTTCCTGCGGTTTGTTTTAACATAACTCAGAAAAAGCAATACAGTGAACACATGCTCATGATTTAGTCGGAATCGTACACTCGACTCTGCTTTTGGCAGAGATTTCTTTAGCATATGCAAACGGTTTTTTTCATATATGTCTGTCAATATCACATATGTGTTTCTTTTATTAGAAGTATATTAATGGTGTTCTTATACACATCACATACTCAAAGTATGATCTTATTGGGCTGTCTGTAGATGTATAAAACACGGGAATGTTTAGTAAAAGACAAAATAGGAAGCTGCATCATGCATCCTTTTGGTCATTGATGAATCAAATTTGGAAATGTTATGTCTACCATAACAGTTTTCTAGGGTTTGAAAGTTGTAACATTGTTTCCGTGTGTCGCGCTCCGAGATCTTCATTTAACGATATCAGGTGATCGATATATCAAAAGCTAAAGTTAATCTTCTTCGCCAAAATTTTATTTACCTTGTTTTGATTTTGCCAATCCTAGCAAACATTCTGATGTATATGTATAAAGAAACAGATCAAAAAGAAGGGGAGCACACGTGGAGCCCAAGAGGATACTTACTTTTTGCATAAATGTCCTATACCCAACTTTTACAGAGGTTGGAGATCCAGCATTTCACGTATTGCTTTCTCAGTAAAGTTCAGATAGCATGTACGTTTTTACTAGTTTATTAGTTTTTACAAAGTGTACCGAACCTTTAAAGATAAAAGTGTAACCATTGGTCACCATGATAAGTGAAACATGTCTCATGCATTGTCACGTGGCTGTTCTCCAATGTCATAAAATAAGAATAAAGTAATAAAGAAAAGGTGGTAATAAGTTCACAGGTTTATTAATAACGGTTAGTTGTACAAAGAGATGACAATTAAATATCAGACAAATCCAATCTGCGCTGACAAAGTTCACTTATTCCTAAGCGACTGTATTACAATAATAAAATGAATAGCTAAAAAAACACTTTGACAAGATATCGGCCAGATGCGTAGACAGTCAATAAAGTCAGCTGCGACCATTGAACACCTGAGTCAATTAATTCAAAAATGAATTACCTCGGCTGGGTAAAATAGCGTGACATAAACATAGAGGGGCTATCCCTGAAATAAGTCACTTCAAAATAGACGATTACGTCTGAATGTTAACTTGTCTTAATCGACCTAAGTATCCGTTACTTTGACTGAACAAGGTAATACTAAACTCCCAAATAATCAGTCACTCACTGTAAAATTGGTTATCCACGGATTACTTGGAAAACGGAGTATTGCAAACACTAGTTACTCTGTGCCTGGACTGTCACGGGAAGGCTGGTTGTAATTATCCACGGATTACATGCAAAATCCCATCCATGTACACAGAGTGCTTATCTGCCCTAAACTAGAATGTGGCTCTACCAGCTGCAGGTGAGGCCTGTAAAAGTAATTTAAACATATTAATCTGTTTTCATCACCAAGGAGCCTTGAGGACTGGAGTTTGTTCTTGGAGTTTCATAATCCAACACTAACACGACGTCTGTTAACAACTCTAAAATACACAAATAATCAGTCTAATAATACTAGATAATCTATCATGTTAAATGTCCACGGTACTGGCCAATATAACAATTTATTATATACATCAGTGTGAATGACTGAGATTACTGAAGTTGAGAAAAGTCACATTTCACTGCACTGAACGTTGACGCCATACAAGAGTTACATCCCCGCCAATTTTCTCCTTTTATGGTAAGTGTCTAGTCCAAACACAAATTGTTGACTTCCTTTTACGTTAGTTCCACATGTGTTCGTTCCACATTGACAAGGCAAAATAATGATAGAAGGTCATTTATAGAGTTAATATCGCTTCTTCTCTTTGTGTTCATCAAATAAGGGTAAATACGTTTATTTTCATTTTCAGTTTGTAAAAAACATAATGATTACTCCGTAAATCATTAAATGCAGGGCAGCTAAACAGAAAATGTAGTTCATCATCTATTTCACAAATATTACAATGGTTACAAATTCTTAAGGAATAATCTAATCCATCTCGTCTTCCTGTATTACATCTTAATGGTAACTCACTTCACCGTAATAAGCATAAATATCGTCTTATTTCTCTACTCCTAACCGCAGTGATATAATATTCAATACAGAAACGCGAGAAGAGTCTGACAGTTACAATCTATTACTCGTTGCTTAAACATTGAAACAAAATGTTTTACATCTGACACACACTGTGCATTCCCTACAACACCAGATCCATACATATAAGAAAGATGTTTTACATGAATAGCCCACGTCGTTCTGCCACTTTCATCCAGTCTTTTCATTAATTGGTAAAATTGATAGGGATATCTCTGGTTATCCATACGAACAATCTTACACCAAAGTTTAGCACATTTTTAATGATAATCAACAGACAAGCAAAATTGCAGTACTTGATATATGTTTACCAACACCCAATACAAATTTACAAAAACTAGTATTAAATGATTCAATAGATTTATACATACGGAAACCCCATATTTCCGCACCATATACTATTATCAGTTTTATTTTAACGTCAAATAACTTAAAAAGAATATCAGAGGGTATATTTCGAAATTTATGAGATAACTTTTTGAGAGCAAGCAACACCTTATTTCCCTTAGCAACCAACGTTTCCACTCCTTTAGTCCAAGATAATCTACTTGAAAATATGACTCCAAGGTAAATGTAATAACTTGTTGTTTTCATAACCTTCCCATTAAAGTACGGCTTCTCTGTCTTAAAGTAACCTGCTCTTCTAAAAACTATTATTTCTGTTTTATTCACATTTACTTCCAAACCCCAGGATTTGCAATAACCCTCGAGGACAGCAATTTTACGTTGAAGCCCTATTACAGTATCATCCAATACGTACAGATCATCAGAATATGGTAAAAGTAGAATTTCCAAATATTCCTGACCGACATTTATACCCCTGAGATTAGAGATTGTTCGAGATCATTCTGTGGTTCTAAAATAAACATAGTAAAACGAAAGGGGCTAACCATACACCCTTGTCTTACCTCACAACTAAAATATTCTGTAACTTACCTCCTAGAAACAGACTTTATTTTTGTATACATATATTGTAGCACTGTCAAAAGCTTTCCATGGATACCCTTCTTCATATTAGAATACCATAATAATTTTCAATCTACAGAGTCAAAAGCTTTTCAATTAAACATTGTAAGGTAAATATATTGTCCATTTTACTGTCCCCGCCCCTGAATTACTTTATTGATGGAGCCTTTTTTTGTGTAATGGTTGAATAATGCCCATTGCCCACTCGTCTGGATAACACCCAGTGTTCATAACATGGTTAAATATGACAGTCAAATATGGAATAATATGAGTCTTACAGGATATTAACATTTCCGGCAAAATTCCACCAGGACCAACAGCTTTACCTGTTTTTAAACAATAAATGGCAAATTCTACTACTTCACCGCTAATGTCAGCATTTAGAATTTCTATATATCGATCGTTCATACAATTGTCACAAGCATCTTCAGAATGGTTTGAAATAAAAGTATCAGCTTCATCTATTAAATAGTCATTAACTGGTATGTCAGTTATGTTCAACACGTGTTGGAAATAGTCAGTCCATTGTTAGGAAGTATTGACGATGTCATAATATTACTACATTTCGTTACATTTTTAACCTCCTTCCAAAAACGCTTATAATCCCGTGCACTAAATAGACTGTTAATCTGATTTCCTTCGTGTTCTTCCTTCTTTCTTATGCACATACACCCATATCGTTTTCTTAAAGTATGATCAGTTCTAAGGTCCTCTAAATAACCAGTTTGAATGAAATGTCAGTCTGCTTACTCTTCACATTCAAAATACTGACAGAAGCACAATCTTGAAACAGCCATATTAACATCTTGATAAATGTCCTGCATACATTCCCCAATAGTACATCTATTAAGGGAATCGGCAACATGGTTGAACAAACTTATCTGCTACTACTTCTTTCCAATAGATCTTTTTATGATATGTATACCATCAACTTCAGCTATATTTTCACTGACAGATGTCTTGGTAAAGCTTCGTTCTTCAGCGAGAATACCATGGGAAAATGGTCCGATTCACAGCGGGTAACTAAACTAAAATCAATATTTAGGGCGAAAATTTCGGATGAACAAAGACAATAATAAACAATACTGGCGCCACCTGTCTTAAAACATGTAAATGAACCATCACTGTCTCCTGGACACCGTCCATTAACATATGTATGTCATTGCTACAACAAGCATCAATCAGATCTCTTCCGTAGCTATTACACCCACTATCTCTACGTTTCCCAGGCATATCATATACATGTCATAAACCTGTTATCATCGTTACGTAAATAATCGTGAATCTGCCCTCGTCGACCATTGAAACCCCCTAGTGTAACTATCTTACATCCATCATTCATACACTGTAACTGAAATAAACTTTGTTCAAAATAATCAATACCTTGTAATGTTTTTGTATCTGTCACTACAGAAGAGTTGATATGGTGAACATAAACAAAACCTAAAATATTATTCCTTCCCAATTAAAATTTTTTTTGTCGATAACTAAATAAATAATGTCCGTAAAATCCATAAAGACATTCTTAACAAAATGTTTATAACACGATTTTATGCATACCAACTCCCAACCACGTGAATTGAAATCTCGATGGTTGACATGAACATCACAATCACTAAATAAAGTTCTTAATTAACCTATCTTCATTAAAGTTGCTCCACATTTCGTCGAGGCCGAAGATCTGGACAGAACTTGATGACTTTTTAAGTCACAATTACAAGGGGTTGTGAAACATCCCAGCTGGTTAGGTAGGGAAAATTTACGTTTCAGAATTGACATTTCTAATGAGAAAACAGATTCCCGTAGACAACTGCACAAAACGTATATCATAATAAAGATATGCTATGGTTCTCGTGACGGGGAAAAGGATATATTTTGATTCCTGGCTTCGCAACTCGTGAAAATGTCTCCTTTACCCCGTCACTCGATGCGAGAAACATATTTCACTCGACACATGAAATATCCTCTGTATAACAAAAGAATATATACAATACGATATGACAATAGTTACTCTGTCGTGGCTGGTAGGTATTGCAACATACAGCCTACCAATAGTGGATGTTTATTCATTTCTTTTGAGTAGTACATATTGCATGAAATTAAACTTCCTATTTCACCTACATTAGTCGTCACATACTTCAAGGGGTCATTTTGCGCCGATGTCGTTTTGACTACACAGGATATGCCCATGAATATTTATTTTTTGAAAGGTCGGTGTCGTCATAACATGATGGGTATCCCTTGTGAGTTAATTACAGTGAAACTTCTCAAGCTAGACTTTGTTGAGTTATCCGTGACAATAAAATGATCAATATTTTCGCGAACCCCATGTCTCATCACTGATTTCAAGGAATGCTGTCCGTATACTTTTCACTGCTAGTTTGCCTTTCACGCCCAATGGAATCTGTTTGGGTGGATAATCGAGACCGGCTATTCTCTGGCGTTGACGTTATATATTTATTTGAAGTGGGTCGATGTTTATGTTGGTGGACTGATGTCCCCGATTTTAACATAAGCTCAGTAACATTTGTATTTGCTGATATCAACTAAAAAAGAATTGTTTGGGTCGAGACAATAAAACAGGCTACTCTTCCGTAAATTCGTCAGCAATTAAAAGGTAAGTGCTGGGGAACCGTCCAGAGGTACTGCAAGTCACCACGGTTCCCAGTATGGTGACTTTGATTGTGGGCGATCTATAGCCCCAAATTTAGATTGTGTTGCTGTTGATAAACACATATTTTATTCCAACCTGTATAAAATGACATGCAACCAACCGAACCTTAACACCCGACCCACAAGATCTCCTTTTAGGGACCAGCATATGGGTTCATAGTGTCCTGTTCTAACCTAGAATCCCCACGGTACGACCAACATAGGTTGCTGGTGTCCTGTTCTAACCCAGACAGTTTGACGATATTTTGTTTGTGTTTCTTTGTTGTTTGACGATACACTCGGCGATAATCCAGCTGCATGTGAGCGGTCTGTAAATAATCGAATCTGGACCAGACAATCCAATGATTGAGCATCTATTGGGATACGATGACGTTCATCAACCAAGTCAGCGAGCCTGACCACCCGATCCCGTTATTACTTGCAGCTTGTCCTACTGGATTGGGCTACGTCTTTGCTGAGTCGACGAACCTCTGCTTCAAACTCACCCCTTCAACTGAACAATGGGGGGGCTGCCGGGATACATGCAGTGCTGAAGGTGGTCGTCTCATGGTCCTTGACACCGACATCAGGCACAACTACATCAAACATTACATCATTGAAGGTGAACCCATTTAATTCTTTTCAAACATTTTCGGAAAAATATTTAAAAAATCAAAACTATCCCAAGCTCGCCACCTCACACTCCACTGTTCCTTGTGATTCTTTAAGAATAACAGGGGCGGTCGGGTAGCCTAGTGGTTAAAGCGTTCGCTTGTCACGCCGAACACCCGGGTTCGATTCCCGACATGGGTACAATGTGTGAAGCCCCTTTTCTGGTGTCCCCCGCCTTGATATTGCTGGAATATTGCTAAAAGCGGCGTAAAATCAAATTACCTCACACACTTAGAATAACACACATTTACGTTGAAACAACCAAAGTGTGGATTTCCAGTTAGGTGTCTTCTATTTCTGTTTGTAACTTCTCAATTACTCACATAGGAGTAATGAGAGGAGACATGTACAAACCTTCACTGATATCTAATATATTTTAAAGTACAAACTCTTCATTATAGTTCACCAACATTTATACAATTCGACCCTAAGTACGAAGTATTTTTACTTATCTTTTCAAAAGTTGCAAGGATTGGTACGAACACGGCGTGGGTCGGTATGAACAAGACAACTACCAGTGGCCCCTTCAGATGGTCAACAGAATCAACTCACACCACTAAATGGGATTCCGGCGAGCCTGACTACGTGTCCTATCAGAATTGCGTGTATCTGTATTACAAAGATCTTGTTGATGCGGACTGCGGCGCCTCGAGACGCTGTGTCTGCGAGATCGTTCTTCCATAAGATACAATAAGTCGAATGAAGTTCGTTGCAGGAATAACTGAATAGAGGGGGGAATGTCCTGTATATAGACTAATGTAGCGTTGCTGGGATCCTGATCAACAAAGAGAAATAATGCGTGGAACATTCACACAATTAACATTAAGAGGATTCCTCTTGAGGACATGAAACGAGCATTGATTGTTTTGGACATTTTCACATTTGACGCATCAATGACCAGAATGACGTCAGATGCAATTACTTGTGTTGGTTAGTACTATATGTTGCCGTGTTTGTTTAGGTGAACATTTGACTTGTCGTTGCATGTGTTTGTTACGTTCACACAGATCACCTCTCTTGAACACTTGGTTTCATCAACGTTTGATAGTGATTCACAAAGACATTATATTTTATAGTTGTTCAACGGACCCTGTTTTTATGAGCGACTTTTTGTGATTATGGATCAGAGAAGGGTTTTGTCGCTTTTATTCATTCTTCTCGTTGCCTTAGCATTTTGTCGCAATATATGCGAGGGCTGACTGATGCATCCTGAGCCTCCATATGGGGAATTGTGTAATAGTGACATGTTTTGTTTAATAAGATGATCTCATAAGGGTATATTCAAAAACACTTTGGGTCATATGAGCAGCTAAAGTACTTGCAGAAAAAAGATTTAACACCAAAGGCTTTCTATGAAGATGAGACACCAAGGGGAAATAACCGTTCTAAGCCAACATAACAACTTTAAAAATTGCAGGGAGAGCCCTGAAGACGACAATCGCCCTGGAAGGCTTGTGACGTCAGTAACACCAAAATATGGTCCCGAACATCCACGATGTGGTGTTGACTGAGCAGCGAATTTTAGTTTAGAAGCCATTTCGCAGGACAGATTGCGTTCCATTATCACAGAAACTTTGGCAATGAAGAACATATCAGCTCGTTGGGTTCCAATGCTTCTGACCTCTGATAAAAAAACGTGCATGTCTTGTGATAATCCGTTTGAAGCTGACCCAGAAAGATTCTTGTAAATATGTTTCACTTTCAGTCTGATTCGAACCACAACCTTCCTTCAGAACAATACACCGGTGTTAACTACAAAACCTTATCCATGTCAAAGCTGAGTAAGCATGGTCAAATCATACATTCTCAGGCTCGAGAATTGGCCTTTAAACCAATCAGTGTTTATGCAAAAATGCGTAAAACAAATATTGCCTCCAGCCTCCAAGTTTATTTAGCTGTCCGTGCAGACGGTAGCCCAGTCTCTGGTCACGCTCAGCTGCGTTGCGTATCATCCGGGTACTCATGGGGGAAAAAACAATAACAAAGGCAACAACCAGTCCGGGGAATTGCGTTAGATCAGTGCCCCTTTAATGTCATAAATCACATGGGTTGAATTAAGGAGAATGTCACTGAGTCAACTTTCACTGCGTTAAAGGTCTCAACCTTCACAATCATTTGATGAATGACATAACACAATTCATTTATTGCTCTCTGAATGTTATTTTAAGAACGCTTCACGTGATAATGGATATTGGGTAGGTGTCAGTTGCTTCCACTTCTTGTGATAACAATGGATTCAGTTTGGTGTTTTTGCAGTATATTTTCAATTTCACAAATTTTGCTCATTATTTTCATGAATACATCAAAGGTTAATTTTTGTTGGTTTAATACTTCAGAAATAAGTTAATTGGAGTAATAATTATGAACTGGCATAAAATATTGGTTCTTTAAAGATATTTTAAATCAAATAAATATTATATGCGGAAAAAGTATCCTGAGGCGTAAGAGAAATCTTCCTACATGTTTTGTTTGTATTGTGCTTTTTAGCGCTGTTGTGCAATATCACAAGCTTGATTAAATTATTTAAAATAGATCTGTTCTTTGTTGTGAAAAAAATAATTAAAAAATTACGAAAAACGCAAATATGTTTGTACTATGTTTCTGAATCATTTTTTATTTAATTAAGGGGCTTGATGTGAACCTAGCTACATGTTTATGTATTGTGCATGGTATCACTGTTATAACAACACCCACACTGTTGCAGATTAAATCTTCCCGAGTCAAAGGAGTCAACTGACTGTAAAAGTCCTTGCAGTTTCCACCCTTGCCGAACTAACTTGGAATTATGGAGTTACATTTTGGCTAGACTAGCTAGTCTCTGCATAGTCCATAGTCGCGTAAGGATATCGACATCCGCTTCATAAACAACATGGCGACTGCCATGCAGAATTCGGTCGACTGCAGGATTTGTGAGCATGTGTGCCGTCAACAGGGCATCGACAGATATTTTCCAAATATTTTCATGTTTTTAATCAAGGTGCTCAATTGATTTGATGCACTTCGCAAGATAAGACCCGTTTTATTATGATACGATCTTGATTATTGATCAGAGCGTCTTGATTGGGCGCCGCCATTTTGTTTGATGCACATGGAATTGATACGAGAGGTGGAATCTGATTATTCAATAGGTATGACATAGATAGTCCAGGCAAATTAAGGTTTCTCTTGGAATAAATTACAACAGAACATTTCACCACAATACATTCCCAAGAACAACATACTAAAAGTCCCAAGCAATCCTAGTTTGGGAAATGTGTCTTATTTGCATATCCAATATGGCCACCAATTATCGATATATCTTCGATATTTCGTGATTCATGAAGATTATTACGTGAAGAATAGTGGCAAAGATGTCATGGTGAATGCTGTAGCGAGATGTTGCAGCACACAACACTTAAATGAGACCATATTTCCGGCAAGGGCATCTTGTTGTGTTACAGTTTTTTTTGAAATTACGGCAGATGATGCCACGAACTCTGCCACCATCCTCTGCAGCGGCAAGATACCACAGACCCCGCGTCTGCAACCAGATAATGGAATAGAAAGGGTTCAATATGAATCCACTGGAGTGGGGATGGCAAATGATAGATGGACGGTGCTTACCAATACAGACAGATCAGGCTGCAGCACCTTCAACACTCCTTGATATGAACTGCTGTAATTAATAAAAGGATTGTAACACACGAAGATGCACTTGCCGGAAATAGGATCTCATTTGCAGTGCTGTGTGCGGGGAATGGCAAGGTACAAACTGTACCAATAAACACTTACCAAACTTCTAAGAGGATGGCAAACCTGTTGCAACTTTCGAGGTGCATGTATATAAGAGTCTGCAACCTCAAGCTTAAGCGATCTTGAAGATGCTGTCGCACAATCTGACGATCCTGACGTCGGGTAGTGACCCTTGGTCTTCCACTGCGTGGTCGGTCATCTGTAGTGTTGGTGGTCTGGTACCGTTGCTGGAGCCTGTTCATGGACCGTACATGGACTTGAAATGCATTGGCTTCTTGCAGGGCGGTTTGTCCAGCTTGCAATAGTCCAAGGGCTTGATGTCGTTGATTTCTTGTCAATCTTGGCATGTGGTAGCAATTCAATAATGAATTATTTTTTTCCGACTTGGGTGGACTTTTTTAGGCAAGGAATGGGGGAATGCATGGGCATTTCAATTTGCACGGAACTCACGTGCATCGGGTTACCATGGCTGTTGCTGTGATGTGCTTGGGCGATCGGTTTTATTGTCATCAAATTTCATTTTTCCGGACAAGGTAATGTTAAATTTTAGAAACTTTGACAAAAATTACCCAGATATTTAAATGACAACTTTTCATTCAATGTTACTTGGGGTGACGTTTCTTTTGCGGTTCAGTATATGTCATCGTATCCCAATTGCGTAGATCGATGCACATGATGTCCATTAGTGGATGAGCTGCGATAAACAACAAACAAATCTAATGTCTACTGTTTGTAAATAGATTTGATAGGTTATATATTGTTCCACTTTTTGCTAGGTTAGAATACGTCTTCAGCACTGGATTGTTTGGTGAAAGAGACAACTAAAATGGATCGTTAAAACCTGTGACTTGGTATCTCAGTGGGCTAGCACTTTATTAGTCCAGACTAGCTCGTGTGGGCACGCATACAATATGTCATATAACTAAAAATTCCATTCAAAGTGTCATATTTGCACAATCTATACGTAAGTGTTCTGCTATTGACTTTTTTAATTGTCTTGAATCCTAGATCAGATTCTTCAATCTATTACTGATGTTTTGTTATACGTCTATCAAAAGTATTAAAGAAAGTTGGTTACTTAATCTATATCACGTGGCGAAACAATGTATTATCATTGCTTATCTAGCAACAGAAAACTGACCAGACAAGGTTTGGTCTAATCATGTGATTGACCCTGACCTTCAATATTCAGTCGCGATTGATGGAATTAACCCCGTGGAGGCCATGTTAATTATCTGACGCGAGTTTTTATATATGATACCGGCACATAAATAATATCCCTGGACCAGACAATCCTGTGATTGATATTATGAGCAAAGATCCACACCGTAGGGGTACGATATCATCCATTCACCCAAGTCACCTATCCTTACCACCCGATTCATTGACCGCTTCTAACGACCAGTATAGTTTGCTTGTGACCAATTCCTGTCTGGAATCACCTAAGCTTTAGGTCATATTGTGGTGGGGGAAGGGGATGCATTGCTAGAGGCTAAATAAGATTCAGGTAATTAAGTACTTGTTTGTCCTGTAACTGTCCTGTCCTGTCCTGCATAAACGATGAGATAATTAACATACATAGTTTAACTATAAATATCACATGATCTTTGTCTTATGGGTTGAGTTGAGAGGTTCAGTGATTAACCTGTCAACCTTGTGTCATATTACAGACCTGACACTGAACCCCTAGCTATTCAGGATCAACCAGGAGGGTAGGGATTTTAACGAAAAAATTGTCCCAGATTCTGCCTTAGGCTGTGGATGGAATGTATTGATACAAACGATGAAAAGGGTTGAAATCGTAATAATAATAAATAAATAGGTTGAAAATTAATGCACTACCTATAGGGATAAACACTTTTTAATATTGTTATCAGCTTTAAGTATCATAAAATTGATGCCTTATTCATCTTAGAAGAAAGTCACTTGACTGTACTCAAGAGAGGGGACTTGAAGTTCGGTAAGTACAATGTATTAATTTTACTATTGATTTCAAAACAAGTGACCATCCCCACACGCCACTACAACACGAAGTCTCTCCCTTCAGACACCTTCTTTGTTTTACTCTCGGAAACAGCGATATCATCCTTCAGGGAAATTCATTTCAATACAAAAAGCTGGTTTATCAGTGAATGATATCGATCACTCATTAGCAATTTAAGAGTGTCTTCTTTGTATGTTAATGCGTCAATAGTTAAGGAATAAGAACAATTCCCATGCATGTTGGTCGTATTATCGACGTTGACTGTCATTACAAGCAGATTCTTGTTTGCCCATGAATCACCCGGAGACTACGTCTTCCGTTATCTGTCTGGGGACGAATAAACTGAGATGCCTGGTGTAACAAGAGTAATGCGTCTGTCATTATAGTATTATATGGACCCGAGGACCCGACCCCTGCGGTGATCCGACTGGACCCGAGGACCCGACCCATGTGATGGTCCAACTGGACCCTAGGACCCGACCCCTATGGTGATCTGACTGGAACCGAGGACCCGACCCCTGTGATGGTCCAACTGGACCCTAGGACCCGACCCCTATGGTGATCTGACTGGACCCCAGGACCCGACCCCTGTGGTGATCTGACTGGACCCGAGGACCCGACCCCTGTGATGATCCGACTGGGCCCGAGGACCCTAGTTTTCGCGAAATAAACTCGCCACGAGTTACCAATGGTTTTGTTGAACCAAAATTCCTTTGTTAAGAGTTTACTTTCTCCGTTAGCATTACTGCTGTCCTTTTGTTAAATATTTTGTTAAGTTGTTTCCTTGCAGACCAATATATAACATCAACGCCGAAGTCTAAACAGTCTCGATTTTCTGAAGAAATAGATTGAATCTATTGGGCGTAAAAGGTAAATCAACGATGGAAATCATGTGAAGGGATCAGTGAAAATACGTGATGACACTGGTGTTCGCGAAAAGTCAATATCGACGAGTCAGTATTCGAGGTCAGTATCAGTCACGTGATTTGACCAAACATTTTTCGGGTCAGTTTTGTATCGTTAGGTCTGCACTGAAATGTATTGTTTCGTCACTTGATATTGATTAACCAACGAGATGAAAAGATGTTAATGTGGGTTAAAAAGCTGCAATATTGCTGAATTGGACGTGAAACAACAAACAGATTAACATAAGGACTGGTATTTGCATGCGTGGACACTGATGCCATGTCGAAAGAAGTCACACATGAATGTGCTCACATAACATGGGTTAAACTAACTTAGACTAGACCCCAGTGCCTGATGTTTGTCTTTCTGTGAGAGGCAGACTTGGACCCCAGTGCCTGATATTTGTCTTTCTGTGAGGGGCAGACTAGGTCCCCAGTACCCGATGTTTGTCTTTCTGTGAGGGGCAGACAAGGACCCCAGTACCCGATGTTTGTCTTTCTGTGAGGGGCAGACAAGGACCCGAGTGTCAAATGTTTGTCTTCCTGTGAGGGGCAGACTAGGTCCCCAGTACCTGATGTTTGTCTCATTGTGAGGGGCACACTAGGTCCCCAGTACCCGATGTTTGTCTTCCTGTGAGGGGCAGACTAGGTCCCCAATACCCGATGTTTATCTCACTGTGAGGGGCAGACTAGGTCCCCAGTACCCGATGTTTGTCTCACTGTGAGGGGCAGACTAGGTCCCCAGTACCCGATGTTTATCTCACTGTGAGGGGCAGACTAGGTCCCCAGTACCCGATGTTTGTCTCACTGTGAGGGGCAGACTAGGTCCCCAGTACCCGATGTTGATCTCACTGTGAGGGGCAGACTAGGTCCCCAGTACCCGATGTTAGTCTCACTGTGAGGGGCAGACACTCCACATAGAGTGTGTGTATTAAATATCAATACTTGGTCTCTGGATAGTGACAATGAGTGTACATCTTGGGAATATGAATGATAGACGTTTCCTCGTGCTTTTGTTAAGTACCAAGTGGTGGTTATTGGATATGCGTGAAACAACGGGCGAAACGAAACCTTTGGATTCAATGAGGCTTTCTCTGAACGCGCGGACACGCCGGTGAATACCGTGTCCTATCCATTGTTCAGGATGACTATAGAAAACATCATGTGGTATCATTGATTTGATTCTGTGATAGCAAATACATTGTTAATGTGGTTATTCCCTAATTGCCAAAGACAATTTACGTACGTTGTTTCCTTTAAGACTGTGCCATTAAGATGAGTGGCTGGTTTAACTGGTCCGTTACATATTGACCATGTTTCCAACAGGCGTTCTTAAAAGTGAGGTTATTAACTTTCTTCTCAACTCGACATTCATCACCATATTATTCGAGATAAAATGGTTGTAATATTTGAATATATGCATTCGTGATTTGCAAGGTAAGCTTCAATGCAGGAGCAATAAAATTATTGTAAGTCGCATTAGGGGAGGGCACAGAAGCAAGTCACCTGTCTCCGCCCTAGTTAATTGTTATCCGAATGTCAAGACATGTCTGCAAATACCACGCCCTATCAACTTTTAAGATAAATATATAATGTGGTTTGACTGATTTGATTCTTTGTTTGCACAAACATTATTAATGTGCATATTCCAACATTGCCAAATACAATTTAGGTGATTTGCAAGGTAAGCTTCACAGTTGGAGCAAAAGAAATATTGTCAGTCGCACTACGGGAGGACACAGAAGCAAGTCACCTTCGAGGATCATGGACGTCAAGTCCACTGCTGTAATCACAGGCTGGTTCCTGTTGAGTATATTTCAAGTATGTATTTGCGGAAGAACGTTTTATCACAGGGTGGAAAGTCTGGACAACAGGGAAGTTACAGAATCAGCATCTAACACCCACACCAGGATTCCCAGCGTTGGCCAGTGTGCACGTCTTTGTCGTCAACAAGACTGTGTGTATCTGAGACATGATGGCGACGTCTGCAGTCTGTATAACGTTCTTGTCACCGCCAGTTCATCACCCGCCCCTGGCGCAGTCTACTATCGAAACAGTGAGTTCCTGCGGTTTGTTTTAACATAACTATGACTATTTACAACAACACTGAATCACATGTTAGTTCTTTATATATGATTATGTGCAGAATTAAATAAAAGTTCATTTTCTCCAATTAATTTGTCATTTGACGTTAATCAAATCACAAACACCATGTCATTACCAGCTTACAGTCTATATTCGTAAACATATGTACATAAAGCGTAAAAACCAAACATTTTCACTAACATGTGTATATTGAGGATTAGTCTGAATAGTGCCATAGTCCAAACAGTTGAGGACTTGAGGAAATAATTTTTTTCTGTTGTCATTTTCGTAACGAGACACATATATTTGTACATTTGTATTGAGCCTGTGGGAAACGGTAGATCATTCGTCGTTGTTGTAGTGTATTGAACCACATTAACGGATTGCGGGACGTGTACGTGTTAAGAACTGTAAACACAATGAGCAAGGTAATCATGTTGTATACTAAACAATCATCATTATCGGTTTGACTGTTACCCCTTCACAAGATATCAGTGCTCTAGACAGGCATATTGAGGCATTTCAACTATTTCTAAACAGCTATAAATTTATAGTATTCTCTTAAACAGTATTCCTCTTCACAGACACCAAGTACTTATCAGCCATATTCAACACTCAGGTACATGTACTGTTTTCACAAACGTTATCTCTAATATTTTGAGGGTGGGGGGTGGGGGGGGGGGGGAGAGAGAGAGGAAGGCGGCGGACTCAGGATTCAGAATGAGCCCCCATTTTCCCATACTTCTATACACAATGAAAAATGTTAAGCAGACCCCTATTTCTGAACGATATTGGTGAGTTGTGATTGAAATTTACTGACAAAACATCATGGTAACACAGGTACTGTTTTTGACCTTAGACAATACCTAAAAAGGTATGGAGCTTTTTCATTAAAGTCTCTATTTGACATGACACGTGACACAGATCAGTAGCGGGTATAACCGCCACGTGCCCGGATGACGCATTCCACCCTACATCTCATGCCTCTAGCCAGACGTTGGATCTGTTGATGGGTCAACAACAACCACTCCTGGGCCCACTTGCACAAAGCAATTTCAGTGCTCAGATGACCTTAACCCCATACTTTAGCATAGGCTTACGATAGTCTTTAAATCGCTTTGTGCACTTGGGCCCTGGTGCAATGCTGCTTCCAATTAGCATAAATCTTGCACATGAGGATCTCGTGCCTGTATGCGCCGTCCCAGAATAATCCAAATATGTTCAAGCGGGTTCAAATCTGGGCTCATTGCTGGCCAGGGTAGAGTCGGTAATGCATTGGCCCTCATGTAATCCACGACTGCATGCGAAAGATGAGGCCTGGTATTGTCATCCATGTACTGAGGTCGAGTAGCAAGAGTGTGGTTGTCAAAATGAGGAACGACGACTGGCCTCAAAACGTCGCGGATGTACTGAGTCCCTGTAAAGTTGCCCCTTATGGTGACCAAATCCAACCTGCAATCATGAGATATACACTCCCAAACCATTACCGAGCCCCCGCCGTATGCAACAGTCGGTTTTATGTTCCTTGGAGTGTAGGCCGTGATCCGGTGCTTCCAAACTCTCGTTCTTCCATCAGTGACGTGGTTTAGAAAGCGACTTTCGTCTGACCAATGGATCCGTCTCCAAGTTCTCAGATTCTAATTCTGTCGTGCAATACACCATGCCAAACGAGCAACTTTGTGGTGATCTCTCAACAAGGGACGCTTTATGACTCGTCTAGCCCTGGCAGTTGTGGTGCTGAAACGACGATTGGCAAACACAGCTGTTTCAGACGAGTACTTGTTAAAAAGGGTTCTCGGCGTATGAGACGAAGAAGGTACCTGTCTTCGCGATGTGTCGTCACAGGAGGTCTCCCGGATCTTGGACGGTCCTGTACCTCACCGGTCTGAGCATGTGTCTCGACTCAACGACTTACGACAGTGTGATGATACCCCAAATTCCGATAAATGGCATTACAAGACAATCCTGCGTTATGCATGCCGATTATTTGCCATCTTGTGGCGTTTGATAATCGCCTTCGTGCCATTGTCACACACTGTCACGGAATAACCGTTTACAACCGAGCTTAAGAAAGATATTTTAACGTTTGGATATACTGCTTTTAGAGATACTCCAGGGTAGCATGCTGCACGGGCATACCATGGCACATGAGCTTTCGTCACGAATGAATGATTACATCATTCGAGAAAACATAATTCTTCCCTTTATATATATCTTTCATGACTGTTACAAATATTGGGACCAAACAATGAAATATATTAGGGTTTGCTTACCTTGTTTCTTTGTGTATATTAATCTACGACACCACTGACAATTGTTTTCTTACAAAGCGCGCTCTATCTGCATTGAACGATGCCTACACTCACATTTTCCATTACATATGTCTGGTTCAAGCGCGATTAAAGTTTACCACGATGTAGATAATGCCGTATGACATTCCCCCATAGGTTGAGGTTGGTGACAAACAGTGCATTGCCAAATACCAAAAAAAAACAGTAAAAATTGAAAATGTGGATTTCGTTTTCCCCTATAAACGGTCAAAAAAGTAGGAAAACATAAAATATATTTTTTATGATCAGGCGTCAGAAGAAAGATCAGCTTTGTAAAATCAAGGCCAGAGGCAGAACAGTTTCGGAACCAAAACTTAACGCTCTAATGTACACGAAGCATTGCAGTGGACCATGCCATTCTTTCGTGGACGTGGGTACGGGGCCATTCATGGTTTTGACACCTCAGATCGGCAATGCGTCGTCTACAACGCGTTAAACGCCTATGGGCTATTGGTATACCTCAACGAGAGATACGTCAATATTTTCAGCATGTCTCAGTCTGTGATTTGCAGACTTTGGAACTCATTTCTGCAGAGACCAAATGTTTATGATCGGTTCAGTACAGGACGACCAAGATCAACAAAACAAGTCCAGGATAGATTAATCAGAAACTAAACAGTCAATCAAATCGCTGTTCACATGAGTTACTGACCAAGCGATTAGAAATCGTTTGTATGCAGGTAATTGTGTTGTGTTCTACCACCTTTTAACAAATTGGCACATTCTAGTCAGACGCCAGTGGTGTTTAGAGCATAGAAAGTAAGGGAATCGCCGATGGCCTCGACTAATATTTTCAACTGAGTCCAGAGATGGACTTTCTGGACAGGCATGGGTGTATCTGGAGGCGTCCTGATAAACGTCATCTCAACGTAAAGGAACATGACAGATTCGGTGGCAGGTCTACTACTGCATCTTGTGTACAGTGAGGTGTGGTGAAATGGAGTTCTGTTCCATTAAACATATGAATCGGATTTTCTGTTTGGATTAGAAAAGTCAAAACAAGGTAATTTGGCCAAGAAGTTAAACTTAAGCTTCAGGTATATCGATGATCTGATATCGTCCAAAAACAATCAAATAGCCAATTCCCTTCCACTGATTTACCCACCTGAACTCAATCAATCAATCAGTTTATTCATATATAACTGTAAGGCCACAGGCCCATAGTACAGAATACATGACAATGTGGAAGCGGTTAGGAATGTTACAAGGATTCATTTCTTAATAACATGGCATGACATATAAAGAGAGAGAGATTTTGTATAGCCGTTTTGCTCACATGTGAAATTAAAGAGATAAACTTGTATTTATTTGGATGTACATAGTATTTCTTTTCAATATATTTTTTCCTTAAATTATCATATTTACAACATACAAGTAGAAAATGAAATTCATCTTCGACAAACATTGTTTACATAATCTTAAACATTTGGGTATTTTGTTGTGCCTGCCAACTTCAACCATTAACCTGTGTGAGCTGCATCTAAATTGTGTTAATGATATTCTGCATTTTCTAATATTAACATCAGTTAAATATTTTTCTGCGCATATTTACATTTTAAAATATCTATAATATTCGCATTTGCTAGAAACATCTACAGTAGATCTCCATGTTTGAAAGTACATGTCAAAAAGCGTCTGCCTTATTTTCGATATGAACATGGCATGATTCTCTAAGAAACATTGGTTTCCCAGATGTAACCATACCCACATTTATATAGTAGACCTGAACTAAAAATAAAGTAGCCCAGTGAGACCGCCTTATCTGTTTCATATATAGATCTATGCATAAGGAATCAGAGTGACAAAACACTCTCCACAAGACTGTGTGACAAGAGGGGTGACTTTCCAATAATCTACTTTCACTTCATGTCGAGCAATAAAAACAGCAGTTCAAGCCTTTTACTCTTTTTACCACGATTTCAAAGAGCGCCATATGACCCTTTCACAGGAGTTGTTTCATCAAGGTTACAAGATTCAAGGCCTCAGGAAAGCTTTGTAAGAGTTTTATGGTAGCAATGTGTAGGACATTTCCAAATCAATGACATAAATTATGTACGATGCAATTCCCTATTTTGACTTGTACCATAAGTTCCCTTGTTTTTTTCAGGTGAACAATTAACTCGTCTTTGCATGTATTTGTGACGGGTGCTACCAGTGGTATCATGACTATTTGATAGTGATTCATAAACACATGCTAATGATATAGTCGGGATTGTACAATCAACTATTGCTAGCCCAATGAGATTCCATGTCGCAGTTTAACGTGAATACCCAACTCAGACACAGTATACTGATTCTGAGCCGACCAGTCCACGTTAAGAGCAAGTACCGTCTTAAACCGTCTTTTGGGTTTGACGCAGTTGGGGATCGAACCCCTGACCATCCACTGTCTGGGGAGTTGCTGGATCACAGAGGCGGTCTATTGTCCATGGAAGGGTCAATGGACAGTTCAACCGAGACAACATGCTGACAGTGCCGTGTCGTTTGTGTTCCATGTTGATCCACGTTTTGTCTTTTAAAAGATAACATTCCTGACTTTTCCCCAAAATTGCACGTCAGGGACCTGATAGGGAGATGCTACGCCGACGTCAAAGTCAAAAGGGGTGGACAAGACTGCCTCAAATTGTCATTTGGAGATTTACGAACACCATGCTACACCGTATCAACGAACGTTTATACCCCTGACGTCTTCCTGGGTCACTTCCAATACACCGCCAACAAGTTGTTGGTATTTCTGTTATCATCTATTAATTTCGAACATCTCTGCATTTTCCGAGAGTATATATGCATCACATGTTCTTGTCACAACATGCCGAACTGCTGCCGATGTGGTGTACAATGACACGCAATCAACCAAGTCACCGAGCCTGTTCATCCGATCGACCAGCATAGGTTGCTGGAGACCTATTCTTGCCCAGAATCCCCACCATTAATGACTTGTGTTGATAAAGACACACTAATGAAACTATCTATGTTGATCATGTAATAGACATGTACTTAACAGCAGCAAAACCATTTCCATAAACATAAGAAATTTCTGCAAATTGATATGTCATTCTTGGGTCAACTTTATTGACGTTCATTAGACACAACAGTTAAAAGATGTACACCTACTGCATAACTGAATTGAGTATTTATTACTTGCAGCTTGTCCTACTGGATTGGGCTACGTCTTTGCCGAGTCGATAAACATTTGCTTCAAAGTCAGCCCTGCCTCTGAACTGAAAGATTGGGAAGAGAGCTTGAATGCATGTTATGCTGAAGATGGTCGTCTCGTGGCCCTTGACACTGACGCTAGACACAACTACATCAAAAACTACATCATCGAAGGTAAAACCAAATAATTATGTTATTTCAGCTTTTTCGGGAACAGATTATTTTTTACATAACCTGCCTCACACTATGCATTTTGTCTCTTTTCTTAACAAAAAGTGGAAATCTTTGCTCGTCAATTTGCAACTTGAAACACGCAGCTCGTACTCGACTCAGGAGCGCCAAGGCTTTATTCTTGTCACATTCACTGCGTTCCCATGACATGGAATTGTGCTTTTGCCAATGTGGATTGATGCCATAGTGTAATCCTTGGATAGGTCTTTTGCAGGACTTAGAGAAATTTAGGACTCCCTTCAGGCGCCCACATGCCAATGTCATGCTCTCCATGAAGGAGAAGGTTCCACAAATAGATGAGTAGGAGATCTGCCTTTTTACCCGTGGATGACAGTGATCTTTTGTCTATACGTTGGGGGCGGTCGGGTAGCTTAGTGGTTAAAGCGTTGGCTTTCCACGCCGAAGACCCGGGTTCGATTCCCGACATGGGTACAATGTGTGAAGCCCATTTCTGGTGTCCCCCGCCGTGATATTGCTGGAATATTGCTAAAAGTGGCGTAAAACCATACTCACTCACTATACGTTGGTCGGTCTTGTCTCTCTCTCCCTCACCATTTCGCGAATCAGGCATTACATGTAGCTCTTGATCACCCCACAACGTTGTGTGAGGCATGGATTACTTTGATGTTGAACTTTCAGCAAACACAACCTTCGAACTCCGTTCGTTATTTGGCGCATGATAGAGTTACATGCACCTTACTTATGAGACGAGGAGTACACATAACAACAGTTGAAGCAGCCATGGTTAGCTCATCTGCGTTTCAATCACATCATTCACAATATACAGAAGGAAGACATTGATGAGACACAGCGGCCTGTAAATGTTCAGATTAACCATCCAAGACGATCTGTTTATCACACTCATCTTGATGTAGGGGTGTTGACTGTCCCTAATGGAACAGTCCATCTGATATAGGCGACTAACGGGATCGGGTGGTCAGGCTCGCTGACTTGGTTGATGCATGTCATCGATCCCAATTGCGTGGATCGATGGTCACGATGTCAATCACTGGATTGTCAGGTCCAGACTCGATTATTTACAGACCGCCATCATATAGCTGGAATATTGCTGAGTGCGACATTAATCAACAAACAAACGAACGAATCAGGACCGACTCGTCTAACTGTACTCCAGCTTCAGAAGACGCGAAAGAAGGCTTGGGACCCGTGCATCACTGATGGGCTGCGTTAGGGTGAGGTGTTTCAAGTTGCAAACGGTTGCAAGTTTCTTCTTTTTGTTCGGAAAAAGAGACACAATGCATAGCGCGGGACAGAAAAAATATTAAATATTTAAGTTAATGTAGCATTAACCCCAAATGCATCTTTGTAACTTTCATGGCGGCGTTCATCAACATTGTCATGCAATTGAATTTGATTTTTTTCATTTCATTTATTTTGAGATTTTGTATTAATTTTTTAAAATTTTTGTTGTTAACAACTGTAATTTGTCTTGAAACTACACCTGTGAAGAGATACAATCACTGTTACCAACATAGCCCACATAGTGCATGAGCAATCCGTTATATATTATCTGGTCCATTACTTGATTATCTGATTTGGTAACATGCCGCCCGTGGCACTGCAGCGTCAAGGCAACAAAGAGACACTGATTTTGTTATTCAAATTGTGTGAGCAGAGGGTGCTACCGGTAGGGCAAGACGTGCTTACCCTTTTCACAAACCTCTGGTGTTTTTGTGATGCATTCCTATTATATTTGCACCGGTATTTTGCCTTTTGGGTGAAATGGAATCATTTTCATCTGATAATCGAGACTGGTTATTCTCTATTGTTTATATATTATATATTTACTCATATCTCGATAAGTTGTAAATACAAGCAAGTTTTTTTTATTTCCCCAATATTTATACAATCTAATCCAAAGTATGAATTGTTTGTATGTATCTATTGAAAAGTTGCAGGGATTGGTACCTCCTCGGTGTGGGTCGGTTTGAACAAGACAACTACCAGTGGCCCCTTCAGATGGTTAACAGGATCAACTCACACCACTAAATGGGATTCCGTGGAGCCTGACTACGTATCCTATCAGAATTGCGTGTATCTGTATTACAAAGACCTTGTTGACACGGAATGCGATAGCCGGAAACGATATGTGTGCGAGCTTGTTCTTCAATAAACGACAATATGCACAATTAAGTTCAGGGCGCAACTGTATAAAGTGGTTGGAAACTCCTGCACATATTACACCACTCATTATGGGGTTGACCCCTCAGTAAGGCCTTGCAAGGGCAATTTTCATGTTTCAATCAATCTTTATTCATGGTGGGACGGTCGGGTAGCCTAGTGGTTAAAGCGTTCGCTCGTTACGCCGAAGACCCGGGTTCGATTCCCGACATGGGTACAACGTGTGAAGCCCATCTCTGGTGTACCCCGCCCTGATATAGCTGGAATATTGCTAAAAGCGGCGTAAAATCAAACTCACTCACTCACTCACTTTATTCATGGTACTGATGAGGACAAAGGCCTATAGTGCAATGTCTGGGGCGTGTTACAAAGTCATACATTTTCTTAATTTCATAGCATGATAAATTAATATCGACACATTTCTAATAGTTTATGTACAATCACATGTAATTAATTTACAGAATGTGTCACCATTTGGGTAAGCCAGGTATTGTGCTCGAGAACATGACTATATCATCAGCGAAAAGAAGCAGGGATAATTAATAGTTTCGGGATGTACTTGTATTCCACCAGTGCAATTATTTTGGATTTAATCTGCTTATTCATTTATGAAAAAAGGAAAATAGAAGGGGATTTAATAATACATCCTTTTAAGGTGCCATTTTCCCGGACACACACCTTTACATTTCTATATTGAGAACACAATAACTTTTCAATTCTGCTACTTAGCCCATGTCTTTGAAAGAGGACCACAAGTTAAACCTTTTCACAGTGTCAAAAGCTTTTGCAAAGTAAACAAATACAGCATTTAGCTTCCAACCTTCTATTGATAGATATCTCTGTATTTTAGAATTTTGGGGTAAAGCATTGCCAGTGCTGGAGTATACCTTTCTAAATCCTGCTTGTGACTCACTAATTCTATCATAAGAATCCGCACAGAATTATTGATAATTGAAGTAAATATTTTACTGATTGTATCGAGGAGAGTTATGCCTCTATAATTATTAACATCGCTGGCTTCGCCCTGTTTGTGTCAACTCTCCAATTCTCTAGAAAATATGATCTCTCCAAAAGGATATTAAAAATGTGGTTTTATAATATCTGAGAAATGTTTAAAAACTCTGCTGTCATATTAGCATTTCCAGATGCCTTATTATCTTTAAGCTGGATCTGGGGCCTGCATCACTCCGGGCTCCCACATGAAGCTGACACGCCGTGATGTAACTGGAATACTGTTAAAAGCGGTGTTAAACCCAACTCACTCACTCACTCACTCTTTAAGGTGGAAATGCTGTCAATGTGGACATTCAAGAATATCAGCTGTTACACTGTTACACTGTATCTTCGTTGAATTCAATGTCACATAAATCGTTATCGTCATGGCTAATGATCATGTTTATGTTTTTTAAGTAGAGATTAGTGATCATGTATTATCAGTGAAGCGTGTACTATGTGAGCCTTTGAATTACCCTTTCCTAATGTATGCTATTTATGATAAGGAACACACAAGGGTAATAGCATCTTCCCGAGGCAAGGGAGTTAACTGACTATAAAGGCCAGCTTCCACCTTTGCCGAACTAGGTTGTAATTACTGAGTTACATTTTGGCTGGACTAACGAGTCTGTGCATAGTCCAATCAAAATCGCGTAACGAACTAAACATCCGGTTCGTTAGCAATAGGAATTTCAACCTGCAGATTTCGGTCGACTGCAGGATTTGCGAAGCATGTGTACCGCCAACTTGGCGTCGACAGATATTTTGTAAATTCTTTCATGCTTTTAATAAAGGTGCTCACTCGATTTCATGCACTTCGCGGGATAAGACCCGTTGTATTACAATATAGATCATGATTATCGAGCAGATCGTCTTGCCTGGCCGTCGCCCGTTTGTGATATGAGAGGTGGAATCTGATTGGTTAATAGGAGGAACATAGAAGGGACATAACTCGTAATAGCCACTACGATCGAGCTTGGAAATTCCAGCCTAGTTCAGCAAGGGTGGAAAATGGACTCTTATAGTCAGTTAACTGCCTTGCCTCGGGAAGATGGAGTAATAGTATCTTTGTCGTACAGTGTCATTCTTTATAAAATCTACGACTAAGACGTTAGTTCACTCATTGAAGTCGCTTTAAACCCCACGTGTGAATACAATGTTTGAGTGAACCGCACAATTTATTATTTAGTGCCAAGTGTTTCGTAGCAATATTTGTCTACAGGATCATCACCCACAGGGAAAACACTTTCTAACTTTATTGGAAACAGTTAATCAAAGTGTATAGAGCAAGAAGTCATCGCTTCGATGTACGAGCATGAAGTAGGTCCTGCTAAGTGATCACAGGGGGCACGGGTGGCCCAGTCGTCTACGGCTGATTCGTTGTGCAGAGTTGCGTCCCTTGGGCACGCCAGAAACCTATGATTGTGGGTTCGAATCCCGGTTCGCCCCGATTATGTTTCTAGGTTTGTCAGCACCATACCCGTGCTCGTGGGTTTCACCGAAGTGGTAAACGTCTGAGACCTGCATCACTTCTGGTTTTCCTCCCACATTAAGCTGACACACCGTGATATAACTGGGATACTGTTAAAAGCGGCGTTAAACCCAACTCACTCACTCAAGTGATCACATTTGCACATTGATCGAAGGGTGATACGAAGGATAACACAATCCATAATGTGATAAGGCTGTATAAACACTAAATGCTTCTCCGGCAATTATATTTCAAAAGTGAGGACGGAGGAGGGACGTTTTTCGAATTGCAAACAAAACTGATGCAAGATACTTTTCCCTACCAAGAATACAACTGAACAAACTGAAGTTTAATACCACGTCAGTTGTCAAGCATGCCATTTTATAGATAACAAATCCTGTTTCATATGACACAGGAAAGTTGAAATATTTACAAATTATGCATGGCTCAAAATGGTTCTTACCTTATCATACTTCATTCTTTTTGTAAATACTTACTCTTTAGTCGATTTTGGTCGTGTTTAGTAGATCTGTTCAGCATTTGTTGCACACAAGCTTGAATATTTGGGAATAGCAACTTATTTTGTAAAAGGCCTGTGTTATTTCTTAAGTTTCAGCAAGCCATAACTACGATGGCCTGAAACTTGACATAATATGTTTTAATACATGTTGCTCCAATTTAATGTACATGTCATCAAATATATAAGTGGGCAAATACGTTTACATGCAAGGTAAAGGACATTTGCTAAAACTAATGACGCAAGGCTTGTATAGAACGTTTGAAGTAGACAGTAGTTAGATTTATACACAGCACATAAACTATTTTAAGAACATGTCTATGGACAGAGGGTGGAAGTCAGCTGTTTCCACTTCTTGTGATAAAAATGGATTCTGGGTCTTTTGTTTGGAATATATTTTTCAGTTTTACAAATATTACTCATCACTTTAATGTATATATCAAAGGTCAGTTTGTGTTGTTAAATATAGAGAATGGAGTAGTATTTTGGAATGGGCATTAAATTTAAAACATTACTTCTTAATGCAAAATGTTAACCCATGTTAATATTTTGTGCGTAAACGTATCCTGATTCCAGGGGCGTAAGTAGGCTGACCTTTAGTCCAAGAAATAAAGTAATCTTATTAATATATATATAATATAAGATAAATAGCCATAAAGAATGTGGCTATCTAGACCCCTCCCCCAATCATTTCAGACTTAATTTATTCTCTAGGGTCTAGGAGACAGACAAGGGCGTAGGGATATCTACCTAACTATTGTTATTGTGTTTTGTACACTGTTATGCATGTTTGACTATATTTATCTTTTCTTTGTGAAAACTTTTTTTTAAATAAAAAAACGCAAACGTTTCATACTGTCTCCGAAACATTGTTTTAATTAAGGAGCTTGATGTGAACTTATCTACATGTTTATGTATTGTGTTTTGTATCACTGTATTACAATGTTACAAAGTCAATTGTTGCAGATTAAATCACATTGTGGTAATTTGAATTAATTTAGTGGAATCTATTTCGCCAGATGATCGAGACTGATTTCTGTGTATCTTCCAAAGTTCACAAAAGACACCACCCGTGAAGACCCGTGAAGATCCGGGGTAGAACAGGTCTTCAGCAACACCATGCTTGCTGTAAAAGGCGGCTATGCTTGTCGTAAGAAGCCATTACCGGGATCGGGTGGTCAGGCTCGCTGACTTGGTTCATGCATGTCATCGTTTCCCAATTGCGTGGATCGATGCTCATGATATCAATCACTGGATTGTCTGGTCCAAACTCGACTATTTACAGGCCGCCATCATATAGCTGGAATATTGCCGAGTGCGGGGTTAAACAAACAAACAAACAAACACAAAAGATAGTGTACAATAGTGATTCACAGCTGCTGGTTTAAAAATACAATAGAATCAGTATTCGCGTCAAAGCCGGATCAGAAACAAGCCAGAATCAGAGTTAAAACAAAACCAAGCTATTTTGAATACAAGTGTGCTGCACACAGATTTGCCAGCATACACACAAACAATATATGTGAAGATGATTAACTATTTGGGAAATGTTTGCACCGTTTTAGGGCACATATGCAATTTTGTTTGTTTGATTAACCCCACGAAGAAATTTTCCAGCTATATGATGGCGGTCTTTAAATCATCATGTCTGAACCAGATTACCCAGCAACTGAAATCATGAGCATTGATCTACGCAATTGGGATACCATGACATGCATCAGCCAAGTCAGCCAGTTTGAACGAGTCTCCATGTCACCTCGTAAAGGCACAGTTGCCTCTTACGACAAGCATGTGTTGCAGCAGTACACAACCCATAAAATAATTAACTCTGTCTGCACGGATCACACAGGCTGTACTGCCACAAGACTGGTGCGTTGATACAGACAGAAGAAACTACACAAGCATAACTTGGCACAGAATGCATCGAATGTAGATTATACTTAGTCATATCATTTTCGCCATTGCACTCAGGCTTGACCTGTTATAGTTATGTGTTGTCCTTGAAGAATAAAAAAGTATAATGTTTCTGGTCCCCAACTGTGAGTTGGGCTTAACGCCACATGGAACTGTGTTCCAGTTATATCACAGCTTGCCAGATTAATATGGGAGAACATAGGAAACGAGATGTTTCTGTACGGCAATTTCAAAGCCAGACTGAAATGGAGCCTAGTCCATGTAGTTGCCATGCCACAAACTCATTGAAATCCTCCTGATAACACTGAGACAAAGAACCCATGCTTTTGTGATTGTTGTTTTACGTTGCACTCTGCAGTATTGCTGCTATATGGCAGCGGTCTGTGAATAATTGAGTATAAACCATACAATCAAGTGATTGACATAAGCATGGATCTACGAAAATGGGACACAATGACTTGCATTAACCCTGGTTTGTCAAGAGCTGACCTGTAACATGATTCAATATTGCCTTTATAGGCGATAAGACAACATAGCATCTGCTAGTGACAGTTAAAAAAATGCTTCAAATGAAACTTGGCAAAGCAAAATAATCGATAACTGTCAGCTTTACCATTACCTCAAAACAAGGACCCTCGTATTATACAACTTCTGTAGTCTGACTGGGCCATGATCTGCAGTACAAGGGTTCTTTTTATCGATAGATGACCTCGCCAATATAAAAAGCAGTATTTCTCCAAATAAGCACAAGGTAGGTGGTTCAATTCTGTACAATATTTTATTTCACTTCTGAAAACATATCACAGAAATGTTGCATATTTTGCAATGTTCATGATGCAAGGAAACAAACAATCACAGTCAAATACATGAACATATTGACAGAAGCAGCTAATGTCATCGTAACGATTGTCCAGTTACTTACTTGTGAGAAATAGTTTTCATGACAAAACTTTCCAAGACTCTATATGTTAAGACTATTTGGATCCGCTGTAGTTCCAGCCATGATTGTTACGCTTCTTCAAGAACTTGAACTGACAAAATATTCATGTCTTACTTTGAAACAGGTGTTTGCGGAAACATATTGATATGAATACACTAACTGACAGTTGAACCAGGGTCATACACAACCTACATATTTGTCATCCTCGCTTCACTGATGTGACCTGTTTGAACTGAACATTATGGACGGAATATACAGTTGTAAAATAACATTGTTCAGTCAACAAGTGGTCTCAATCTGTAGCTTCATGGAATGTAAGAAAGTAGTAAACGGTAACAGAACATTATCTAATCTCATAAAAATCATATCTTACACTCCATTACGATCCCTCTATGAATGATCATACTCAGCGGATACCTCTGTACGTCAGGTCAGCTTTGACGCTTCAGAAGTTTAGGTAAGAGTGAGCATTCAGATCAGCATATCTCAAAACGAACTAAAATGACAAATTCCAAATGTAGATAAATAAGGCTACGCCATTATATCATTGTGGACATGTTACACCCCCCAATTTTCTGAGTACAAGGGAGTACAATCGAAGTGATATTTGTGTTCTGCCTGAATTTTTTTACAATATTCGTTTATATGTTGAATAAAGTACACTGTAGCAAAATACCATATTGTCATGAACCAAGTGCAGCATATAGTCAAGTAAAGCACACTGTTAGAAATAAACCCTTAGCTGTCAATTTAAGCAGAGACTAAATAGCCATATATTTTGATGTAACTGGCTTTTCACACGAGCCAAAAAGTTAAAAAAATTATAATGATGTATTGGTCAAAACACACATTAATATATGGGAATCAGACTCGCATACATCCCCTATATATGAAGTTTAGACATAAAGAAATCATATTTTACCACAGAAGCTATTGTCAGCTCAGTTAATATGGTCAAACTAGATACAGCTCTTGCACCTGCTGCTGCAATGCATTAGAGGTCTTGAGATGATCGTCTTGCAGGATTACAATATTTGCATATTTCCTAATATGTATTTCTGGGTCAGAGGACTTGATGTGTATAAATACAGGCAGGTATATTTTCTTCATTTTGCGACAAGTAACAAGAGTTTAGAGAATTGAAGAGAAGTCAGTTCAAGCTGTGAGACTATAATAAATAACCCGGTGATGTCACTCCTTCACTCCGTCACTCCCTCTTCAGGGAACATATACTTCTTGGTGTCGGTGATCTTCTGTAAGTTTTCTCGTATCACTTTCTCTGCACACATGGGACACGACTCTTCACTCTCCAGAAGCCTGAAGTCACAAGAGGTCAAGTTGGCTACTCCCAAAGAAAGGCAGGAGCCTCACAACATGTTCATGGTAATAATACAATCACATGATAGTGCAACTGATCCTGATGCCTCTTTAGACTATTCGTTTGTCCAAATCCAGGTACTTTTTGAAATTTAAACATTGTTTCATTATAGAAATGTATATTGAGCTACACAATTACTGGACAAAGAAACGATGTATGCCAAAGTTCTAAAACAGCAAAATTCTCATTAGCATGGTAATAGTGGATGGAAAGAAAAAAAGGCAATCAATAATCTGGTGAAATAACGACTTGTTTATTCTATCCCACTTATATTCAAGAGGTATTTGTCATTAAAACTGAACACAATAGCATGAAGAAATAAAGGCAGACTTGTTTTTGTCACCTCCCACAACAAGCATACGTCACTGTCCCCTAGGCCCCGTCCCACAAAGCGACCATAGCGCTAAGGCGATCGTAACTCCGATACTTTAACATAGACTTACGTCAGTCTTAGCGCTTAGATCGCTTTTAAGAACGGGGCCCTGAATCCCGGGGTTCTCGGTGTAAAATGTTCAAGTTATTACAGAGGGGAAATATGAAACAGAATATGCCACATATCTGTCCGGTACCATAGCTCTGGGTACATGTTTAGTCCACTTACTTGATAAACTCAGGGAAGATGGCAGGGAAGTCACATGTGTGACATGCAGTCAGATCTTCCGACACCACGTGACGACCCTGGAGTCAAACAGGTCAAAATACAGATGTCATGTACAGTTAACCTAACATTACACACCAGCAGTCTACTTTACACTGTGGTGAGATTCTATTGTCAACTTGCATGTAATCATTTGGCTTGTCACAAGCACTCCGATAACCGGTTACAGCTTTATAAGTTCATTTTTCTGACTGGTTAAAAAATGTGCAAACTGGTATTTGTTACCAAAGCGAAATATTTTCAATAATCATTTGTAATAATGTTAATGAAGATATGAATAAAAGCATTGTCAAAATTTGATCTTTTCACTGTGTGCATGAACTTTCATTATCAAACCTCTTGGTTATAAAATTCAAATACTAAGCAAAATAAAGAAATAATAAGTACATGACCAGTCTACAGAGAAGTCCCGTTAATCCGACATGGTTGGTTGCATAAGATTATGTCCGATTAATGAGTACGTCGGATAAACGAAATTAAGTAGTATCAACATTGGTGATCGGATAAAGTCTACACGATAGATAACGATACAAACACGAAATAAAAAAATAAAAATGAAATATTCATATTGTTATGTTACATTGTTAGCGGAATATGTTTTCTAATCATAGAACCCCTACAGCTCAACACAAAACAACTGTTACGGACTGTATGACTTATTCAAAATACTTTAAAAAGCATAGTCTGGAATGGAAGTCACCAGTTTGAAACTGGTACCGCAAAGCTTAAGAAAGCTGCTTTTTAAGTGGTTTACCTTGACTTCTTGTTCGCGAAAGGTTGTTCTGACATGACCTGTAATAGGATGTCCTCGGCGATAGCGAGAACTTGTATCTGATTTTAAGGAGATTGAGGTAATCTAAGCATGTGATTAATCCTGTCTTGTTTATCTATAGCATTAATTGTTTATTGTTAAGCAAGTTTATCTCTGCAGCCATTGTAACATGCAGCTATCAGACGACTTGTCTCGCATCAAAACACGGGCCATGTACTCGCCGGAAGATGACCACTGATCACTGTGTCGGATTAAGGAGACTGATTAATGAGTGATTTCGGTAATTCGTTGCAAATTAGGTGTGTCCGAGTCGGAGTGCGAGACTGTTGGATTAACGGGTCTAAATAACACCGATTTAATCGGTTCCCATCATTAGTGTCGGATAAAGCCGACTGTCGGATTAACGAGTGTCTGATTAACGAGACTTGACTGTACTTGGGTTCATAGTTGACCAGTTAAATGCAAGTGAGGCAGCATTCAATCCATAAATGTTAGGTAGGCAGAGTATGTACTGTTTTGTTGGTCATCAACCACCTACGACTCGACCTTCGTTAAACCGCTGATCATCTATAACGCTCATCAATTATTTGGACCCCGAAGGTAGTGTTGTAGCGAGGGATCACTGTATTACCCCTGTCACTGGATCATTGTGCACTCAAGAATTCTCAGCTTCCTGGGGAGTATACAACCCAAGCTGCCTGCTAGGCGCCAGAAGGTTAACAACCACATCCTATCAGGCACCCATTCACTGCTGAGTGAACAGAGGCTCATTTCTAACATAGTCACTTGCCCAAGGAGATGCCACATGTGTTACATGTGCTTCAGTGTGGTGCAGGACACACAATCAACCACGTCAGCGATCCTGCCTCCACAATCCATTTATTCACCTCTTACAACATACAGAGGTAGGTGGGGAATTCTTATCCTAACCCAGAATACCCAGGGGGTAGTGTGCATAACGCTGCTATGACTGTCTCTACTTACAGTGATGATGCAGTAAGGCAGGTTGTTCTTGCATTCTGGACACATGAGCTCCGTCTCCGGAAGCTGGAAGCCACACACTGGGCATGGGCTAAGGGGTTCATCTTCCTCCGTCTTGTCTGGTTTCCGGACAATCATCTCGATCTTCTTCTTGTACTTGAGATCAATTTGGTTGCGGTACTCTGGCCTCATTAACATGGCAGCGTAGCTGAAGGCCGAGTTCTTTAACCCTGACCTCTGACATTCTATCACAGTTGATGTCAGCAGGGGAACGATGTCTGGAAAGAAAACATGCATCTTATGCTGCTCTCATCAACAATCATGTTCTTTTCATCATGCATTTTTACTTGAACATGGACTGAAAAAAATAATGTCATTCCATGCTGACAGTAGACAACAGAAAATAAACAAGGGGAGGTAACTGTGTAAATTGTTTGTTTGTTGCTTAAAGCCGCACTCAGCAATATTCCCGCTATATGACAGTGGTCTGTAAATAATCAAGTCAGGACCAGACAATCCAGTGATTGACATCATGAGCATAGATCCATGCAATTGGGATACCATGACATGACATCATCAACCAAGTCAGCGAGCATGTCCACCCGATCCTGTTAGTCGCCTCTTACGACAAGCATAGTCGTCATTTACAGCAAACATGGGTTGCTGAAGACCTATTCTAACCCAGATCTTCACAGGCCTAACTGTGTACAAAAGATATTGAAGTAAAAGCAGTTAAAACGAAGTCTTATTTCAGTGAAATCTCACTGAAATCAAATCTTGTACTCCGATACAATACCTCCATGTGTGAAGATCTGGGGAATTCCAAATACAAAAATATGCAGTCACACTATCATCCTGTAGTGGATATTTTATACAACCTGTGGTTTCTGAAACAATTGCATCTACACCCAAAAGGGTGTACTGTTGAAGGTATATTTGTGATCTGTAGCAGTTTTCTTTTGCCACAATCAGAATTTCTGAAGAGGTTGGAAAATAAATGAAGTTGAATGGTACTAGTAAGCTGACATCTGACTGGCTGAAGACCGGAGGTCAATAGTCACTCAGGCTTCACCTGGCATGACCTTCTGTGGAGTTGACCTCAAATCTTCACGCAGAGAAGTATCATAGAGGAGTAAATAATCAGAGTTTAATGGGAATGTATTTCCATGAAAACTTCTGTCTTTTCATATATTGTATTTCAGTGACACCATGTTAGTCTGGATCTGGAAGCTGCAATTTGTAAATTAATTCTGTCAGGAACACCTATTTAAGTTCAGTGCTAAGTTACAGATGTACAAACGATGTACACATGACATTAGCTCAATTTGATGTCAAGACGAGAAGAAAAATAATTTATTAGTCTTAAGCTGGCAGCAGTCATACAACATTGTGTAAGTTCAGTGCAATACTTACGAGAGGGGAACTTGCTGATGTTGTTGGCAACTCGGATCAACATCCGGGCTCCTTTCAAGTGATCTCCTCTCTTTATATGGATCTAGCAGACAGAGAAACATACATTATATGTGCTGCCATCATATCTGTCCGTGTGTGCTTCTATATACTGCAAATCATGAAACTAATGCAAGCATGAAATTAATGCGAAAGCATGATAATAATGTGACACATTTTGACCTGGATATATTGGAGTACATTGTCAGCACATGCTGACAGACAGACAGACACAGGGCTACTCACATTAATTTCATGATGCATTTTAGGCCAGGTGTGGACACTTGCATTAATTTCAACATTTCCAGTATATATTTGTATGTATGACCACGTGATACAACTGGTGGTCATGGATGGTAAACACACTCAATTGTAGACATAGATACAGTTGGAAAATGGTTTAGCACCCCTACCCTGTATTTCCATATATCATTTGAAATTGAATCCTTTATTAATTTTCTGACAAAACACATTCTTCTAGTTTACTTTACATGGTAAACTCATATTCAAATACAGAAACCAAAATAGATCATCTTTGTTTGTTATTATTATTGATAATCATAATCATATTATTATTATTTACATAGTAAAATAATAATTGCATCCATGAGGGTTTGGGTGATCCTGGCACAGTCAGGCTGGTTAGGCTCATCATCAGCTCAGGGCCCTTGCCCCTTCTGCACGCAGCCCAGACAGTAAAGAATGTGAAGACTCTCAACACTGCAGCCTTCTGCATTACCCAGATTGTCAGAATGGCTGTATTCCTATTATTATTATTGTTGTTGTAACTGTTCCATGACAATTAGTTGTTTTCCAACCCTTTCAACAGCCTCCTCTACTGTTTTGCATCACGACATAACCTAGTAGTTGCAACAAACACACTGTGCTTGTACCCACTGTTCAGCAGGTAATAGCGCTCTCTTAGACCTTCGTGAAAATGAGATCAATATTAGATATGTGTCGAAAGTAGATATTTAAGTGTAGAATATATACAGATATAGAAGGGGTGGTGCGTAACTATGTCCTTTGTATATGGTGGTCACATGGACCTAGTATAGTTAAGGGGTATTGTTTCATGGGTCAAGTGTCTCATCATCATGGCCCGCTATAATATCGGTTACCTTAGCGAGGATGTAGCTGTGTAGGATCATCAGGTTGGTGGCCATCTCGGCTGGGATCTTGATCTTGTTGTCCTTCAACTCCTGGTACATACTGAACAGCACGTCATGGGCGTTGCGGTAGTTCCCTACAACAAGTCACACTGGTGGTGTATGTTCTTACATATATAAGGAACAGCACGTCATGGGCGTTGCGGTAGTTCCCTACAACAAGTCACACTGGTGGTGTATGTTCTTACATATATATGGAACAGCACGTCATGGGCGTTGCGGTAGTTCCCTACAACAAGTCACACTGGTGGTGTATGTTCTTACATATATATGGAACAGCACTTCATGGGAGTGATGGATCTCTGCATGTGTGTTGAATCTGTCTGTGTGATGGATCTCTGTGTGTGATGGATCTCTGTGTGTGATGAATCTCTGTGTTTGATGGATCTCTGTGTGTGATGGATCTGTGTGTGAAGGATCTCTGCGTGTGTGATGGATCTCTTTGTGTGAGGGATCTCTGCATGTGACGATCTCTGCATGTGTGATGGATCTCTGTGTGTGTGTTGGATCTCTGCGTGTCTGATGGATCTGTGTGTGTGATGGATCTGTGTGTGTGTGCTGGATCTCTGCATGTGTGATAGATCTGTGTGTGTGATAGATCTCTGCATGTTTGATAGATCTCTGCATGTGTGCTGGATCTCTATGTGTGTGATGAATCTCTGGATGTGATGATCTCTGCGTGTGTGATGGATCTCTTTGTGTGAGGGATATCTGCATGTGATGATCTCTGCGTGTGATGATGTCTGCGTGTGTGATGGATCTCTGTGTGTGTGTTGGATCTCTGCGTGAGTGATGGGTCCAGGCATGTGTGATGGATATGTGTGTGTGATGGATCTGTGTGTGTGATGGATCTGTGTGTGTGCTGGATCTCTGCATGTGTGATAGATCTCTGCATGTGTGCTGGATCTCTGCATGTGTGCTGGATCTCTGCGTGTTTGCTGGATCTCTATGTGAGTGATGGACCTCTGGATGTGATGATCTCTGCGTGTGTGATGGATCTCTTTGCGTGTGTGATGGATCTCTTTGTGTGAGGGATATCTGCATGTGATGATCTCTGCGTTTGGATGGATCTCTGTGTGTGTGCTGGATCTCTGCGTATGTGCTGGATCTCTGCGTGTGTGCTGGATCTGTGTGTGTGATGGATCTCTACATGTGTGATGAGTTTCTGTGATGGACCTGTATGTGTGTGATGGATCTGTGTGTGTTATGGATCTGTGTGTGTGTGATGTGTGACGTACCTGCACTCTGCTCCTCCCGTGCTATGATGATGGCTGTCCGGGCTGCCTCCCTGTACTGCTTCAAGGCCATGTACAGCCTGAACAGGTACTTGGCATCCTGAGAGAGTAAAGCAAGACATTGCAAAATATATTTTGTGTAACTACTCACACAAACTTATTTTGTTTAAGCGTGCAAAACCCTCATTATTCAGACATAACAGATTCCAGTGAAATCCCAACTTTCACAAATCCTGGATTAACAAGTCAAGTAGATGGAGTAAAGTCTCGCAATGATATATCCCCATGTTATGGGTTTTTGGACACTTAAGAAACACACTGTTTTCTCTTTAATCACATAAACAACTGTAAAACAGCTCATTCACTTTTGAAAGACAATCCTTTTAAAAAAAAGCCATCATCAGAGTAGTTATAATGTCTGTGTGATGCTACAACCCCAGTTATAGAGTGAGTAATCGCAATAAACATGGCCGTCCGAAAACGTCTGACATCCCAAAACCTAGGATCCGCAGTACACATGTTCCCAACAGTGACTGCCTTGAAGCAATACAAACATTTCATGTTTTAACGTTTCATGCGCTTACCTTGGCGACCACAAACACAACAGCATAAAACAATCTGTAGGAATCATCCTACTCAACTTTGTGACAGCTGGTCTCACCACAACATAATTCCTCATTTACCCTGACATTTAGGTTAGGAGACATTTGACCCAGTCCCTGAACGTACTCCCTGTGACATCTCCATACATCATGGACACATACAGACATGTTATACGACTACGGGCACTGAGCGTTCAGGCATAAGATGCACCCTAACTGTAGTGCACCCACTTCCCACAAAACACTCATATTAACTCACCTTGGGCATGCCGTCAGTTTCTCCCATGAGGAAGTCAATGAGCTGATGGGTGAGCTGGTCATCATTGGCTCGTCCCACCGTCTCGATCGCCAGCTCTATTGCCTGACTGTCCTCTCCATTACATCTCAAGAAGTGCTTCATGGCCTGACAACAACACATGTACCCTATTACTAACACGCATAGGCAGCTAGTTGTGTTTGTATCAGTTCTACAGAGATTGACCCACGATTTGTATGTTATTTGTTTATAGCTGTACACAGCAATATTCCAGCTATATGACAAGTCTATAAATTGTCAAGTCTGGCCTAGACAATCCATTGATTCATGTTGTGAACAATGATCCACGCTGTCTGTTCAAAATCTCTTTGTTGAATACAGTAGGTTTACATCCAAAATCAGTAATTATGGTCAACGCCACTTTGCAGAATCTTGTACAGAATTTCAGTTACATCATTTCATGTCAACTTGATGTGGGAGGAGTGCCCGATCTGATGCAAATCTCACACGTTTATTACATTGGTGAAACCCAAAAGCATGTATGCTATATGGTGCTGACATACCTAGAATCATAGCCTGGATCCAGGATTCAAACCCACAATTAAGTCTGGCATGCATAAGGGATGCAACTCTGCACAGTGAATTGCGTTGCCTTAGATGACTGCACCATCCATGCCTCCTTTCACCTAAATCAATGATACCCGAGAATTCAAATAGATGGATTAAGCATGTCGTCTGCTAGACTCACCCTGGAGTATTGTCCACTGAGGAGGAAGAACTTCCCAGACAGGTAGTGGTTCTTCTCATTCTCAAAGTGCACTGCTATACTCTGGTAGTCCTCGGGAGTGGCATCGGAACCTGCAACAGGATTCAGACTTGCAACAAGCATAACTAACACCTGAAGATGTCTGTGTTAACCATTAAGTCTCAGAACAAGCCACTGTAGTCAGTCATGCAGTGCATTTGTAAAAACAAAAGACATTGGAACATTTCATGATATCAAGTTTTGACATTCCTCTACACCTTTTATACCATCAGCCAGTGCCTTAGAAAATGAATATTTATTATTTGACTTGAAACATGTGATTGAGTGAATGAGTTGGGTTTAACGCCGCTTTTAACAGTATTCCAGTTATATCGCGGCGTGTCAGCTTAATGTGGGAGGAAAGCCCAATGATGCAGGTCATAGACATTTACCACTTCGGTGAAACCCACGAGCACGGGTATGGTGCTGACAAACCTAGACTCGAACCCACAATCATAGGTTTCTGACGTGCCCAAGAGACGCAACTCTGCACCCGTGCCCCCTGACTTGAAACAAAAACATGACAACTATATTTGCATTTAAGGAATAATGTATTTCTACAAATCAACGTACGTGTGTATATGAATGAATAAATCCCTCAACTAAAATCCACATATGATGCTTTGATGCCTGTAGGCAATAAAATGTCCACCTGGAGTGAGTGAGTGAGTATGGTTTTATGCCGCTTTTAGCAAAATTCCAGCAATATCACGGCAGGTCCACCTGGAAGTTCTCCATGAAGGAATATGTCTGCCTAGATCAATGTGAGAGCCCACCTATGATGTCAGCGTAGATCTCCATCTGGTTGTGACTCTGGGCCAGCTGGAAGGCCTCATCATTACACTTGGACATCACCAGGAACTGGATGGCCGAGGCGTAGTCATTCAGCCGCTGGAAAAACCTGCATCACAGACATGGCAGAACTACAGCATGTGCAGGGGCTTTCTTTCTGCATCATTTTTTTACCAAAACCTTTTGATGGTGGAAATATAAACGATAGAATTAAACCCGATTACTTTTATTTTACTGTTGTAAATATAAGGGTGGTAGGATGAGAAAAATAAAGTCAAATGCTCTCTTTTTCTTTTGACATTTTGGGAATGTTCAAATTTGCACAGAGTTTACATTAGAACAGAGAGGCACAGAGTTTACATTATAACAGAGCTGCACAGAGTTTACATTAGAACAGTGCTGCACAGAGTTTACATTAGAACAGAGCTGCACAGAGTTTACATTAGAACAGTGCTGCACAGAGTTTACATTAGAACAGTGCTGCACAGAGTTTACATTAGAACAGTGCTGCACAGAGTTTACATTAGAACAGAGCTGCACAGAGTTTACATTAGAACAGCGCTGCACAGAGTTTACATTAGAACAGAGCCATGCACTGAGTGGGAATCGATGCAGCTATGACAAGTGAGCCTGTCATTGTGCGTGTTTCACTTGTCTCAGGCAGGAAACAGGTTCTAACGTTACATAAATAAGCATGATTATGAGTCAGATTGAGGCTAGAACATCAACAAGTTGATGTGAAAATTCCCTGACTCCTCCACGGAATGAAGGAACACTGAATAAGGGTTACTCACTTGGCCACCATCTTGGCACCCTCTACTGACTGGGTTTCCTGCACAATCTTAACAGCTTCTTCTGGGTTTTGTAGAAATTCAAGGTTAATCCTGTAAAAGTTAAAAGGGTTAAGTAAAATCGTTATGCTTAAACAATAATTCTCATTTTGAATTCAGGTTGTAAAGTAATAGTCATGACCAACATGGTCAAATGGGAAAAAATTACATCTATACATTTGAGATTATCTCCCCTTGACAACCAGTGTCGAACCATGTTCAATACAGAATATACATCACAGTATACATCTGTAAATAATCGAGTCTGGGCCAGACAATCCAGTGAATGACATCATGAGCATCAATCCATGCAATTGGGATCAATGACATGCTTCAACCACGTCAGCAAGCCTGACCACCCAATTCCATTCGTCGCCTCTTACGACAAGCATAGTTGCCTTTTACGGCAAGCATGGGTTGCGGAAGACCTATTCTACCCCGTATCTTCACAGGTCTATAGAGTCTTGTTCAGACAAACAAATGGTTGACAAATACTGATCCACACCATTGGTATATGCTGACACACTTTCAGCTATCACATCCTATAGTCAGCTGTTGCAACAAGCATCCACATATCCCCATGGAGTTTATCGTTTACCAGTACGCTAATGTATCACAGTAGCGTGGGTTCATGATATGGCCAGCTGGACGTACCTGATGACATGGTCCCACTCTTTAGCCATCTTGTATGCCTCTGCAGCCTCCTTGTATCGGCCATCAGCCTCCTTGGCCTTCGCGTACTGAGCGTGAATCTTCGGGGAGGTGATGTGTTGCAACAGTTCTCCCACCTTATTCCTGAGGGAAAATACAATGGTAATGGTTTGTAAATATCTAACATGTCAGAAAATGGTCAAGAAGTAATGAAGCAGCATAGGCAGGTTGGACTGTATTCACCCCAGGGAGCTGAGAATGAAAAGCAAGTGTATACAGATCTATTGACCAGGGTCCCACTTGCACAAAGCGATCTTAGCGCTAAGACTATTTTAAGCCTATGTTAAAGTATGGGAGTTACGATCATCTTAGTGCTAAGATTGCTTTGTACAAGTGGGTCCAGGGTATTGATGTAGAGCTTTGAGCATGCTTTAGGGTATGGATTCTGTTCATCATCATCATCATCATCATCATCATCATCATCATCATCATCTTTATGTTGTTGTTGTTGTTGTTATTATTATTATTATTATTATTATTATTATTATTATTATTATTATTGTTGTTGTTGTTGTTGTTGTTGTTGTTGTTGTTGTTGTTGTTGTTGTTGAAAACACTTTCTCCCTAATTAACTAAACAGAACTATATTTTAGAGGCCTTTATTTGTACATAAGTGATGTAAGTCGTTAGTAGTTACCAAACATTTTCAAAGACTCATACCAGTTTTTGCCTCTGATGTAGACAGAAGCTGCCTTGTCGTAGTAGTGGCCTTGTTCGTATAGAGTAGCTGCCTCTGTCCATTGCTGCAACATGGAGAAACTTGTAGGGGACATTCTGGTTCATGGTGATAGGACACTACAGAGTGTTACATGGACCTTGTTAACACTGATGCTGATGGTTTAGGTGCGACTATTGTATTAGTTCATATTTTATTAATTTAAGTTATTCTCAGTCAAACATGTTTAAGGATACTTGGGAGTCCCAAATGAGTTTAAGACAACCAGGAATTTGACAGATTTGAATGTAAATGATGATAAATATAGAAGGAATTTTCTGGGAATTCAAGGTCTGACTGCATTTGTCATCATTAGTTCTACACTGGAATTCTTAGGGTTTCTGAGAAACCATTTGACTTCAATATCTTTTGCACATACGGATATACATAAATACGTCAATCTCATTAAATCACATCTTAGTTCTTGCTATGGCTAAACAAAGATCTGAGGACATCCCATTATGGGTCACGTCAGAACGACCTTTCATCCAACCAATCAGAGTGTCGCTTACCAGATCATGAAAATGACAGTTGGAATGTGTTTTCTAATCATGCAACCATGAAATATTTAACACGGGGTATTCCGAACGACAGTTACGGGTTTTATGATTATATCCACACAATCTAGGCCAACTACCGTATTTGACCCAATAAGCGCCCAGGGCGTTTAAAATAAAGACAGAAGGGATTGGCGCTTATTGGAACCAATTCAGAGTCAAAACACGGCGGTAAAGTTATTGTCGTATATTCTTCTGTTGCTGGGGGGCTAAAGATAAACTGTTACTTACGTTTTACTGGTGAACATCTCCTCATTAACCGACTACAAAAGATTCTTGACCATATGTAAATACAGGTAAATCTTACTTGGGCATCCGGGAAAAGGGGGCGCTTATTGGGACATGGGCGGTTATTGGGTCGAATACGGTATATGCCATTCCAGAATGTTCTTCTTATCAGTTTTAAATTTTTTAAGGAGAACACATCAAAATATGTTTCGAAGCGTAACCGCCAGTTTTAAACTAGTGTCGTAAAGCTCGATGTATTTTTTTAGTAGCACCTGTGCCGACTCTAACAGTGTAACAACACAACATCCCACCTTCATACTCTCCAAGATGCCAGCACATTCCTTCTTCAGGCTCTTGCTGGACATCTTCATCGCCATGGCAACACCCCTGAAATAAAATCAGTGAGCTACAATGACACATAATACATTAATATCTGAAGAGTAATCCCAATATAAACTGTTGGAGATTCGGTGCTCGCAATCTTGAATGTGAGTGAGTGAGTGAGTGAGTGAGTGAGTGAGTGAGTGAGTGAGAGTAGTTTTATGCTATTCCAGAAAGATGGCAGGAACACCGTAGATCCATTACACAAAGTGACTGTAGCACTAAAGTGATCGTAACAGAGTTATGACTGCCATAGCGCTACGATCACTTTGTGGACCAGATCCCCGGGCATTGAACCCAGGCCTCTAGCATGACGAGTGACTACTTCAACCACCAGGCTACCCTCCTGCCTCCAGTGTTCCATGTGATCCATGTACATAAACTATGACGAAAGTGAAGACTTCGTTATTCTGATTCTCCAAAACATTCTGACATTGTTTCTATAAGTTTCAGATCATGAGACCTTCTTTGACTTAATCATGAATACAGTAGTACCACTTGTGTGATGGGCAGATATATTATTACGAAATGATTCAAACTGTATCCTACATACTGTGCCGATACTCAGAGAATAACTTCCCTTACAAGTCTTAGCCATATACTCCCTATCATCCTTTTTCTAAGAAAATGCATAAATAAGTGGACTTCCCAATCTCAAGAGGAGACACCATCTGAGTCAATCTGTCATTGGAAAGAGGTGAGGTGAGGTGAAATGGGGTTTAACGTCGCGTCCAAGATTATCGCACTTATATAGCGATGTGCATGTACGTGTGTGTGTTTGTGTGGCTGCTTGTACTAGTCCGGACTCATGCTGATTTATAGTGCTAGCTCACTGATATACCATGCCCCAGTTTAACATGAATATCCCACTCAGACACAGTATACTGACTCCGAGCCGACCAGTCCTTGTTTTAGCCCCTTAATGCCGAGCGCCAGACAGGGCAACAACAAGTACCATCTTTTAACATCTTTTGGTATGACGCGGCCGGGGATCGAACCCCGGACCTTCCGCTCTCCAGGCGGACGCTCTACCACTAGACCAAGGAGGCGGAACAACAGATAACTTAATCTTCAAATAGTTTTGACAATGCATTGATATAAGATATGCATCACTTCACAAACAAGACAAACAATCTTACATACATAGCAGACTGCCTACATTATGATGCTCAGTGAGAGTTACTGAAAATAATTGTTCACATCCAAATCAGTATACCTATAGGTAAAACTAAGTCCCAACCTGCGTATGTCTCCAGTCCTGATAGACATGCGAGCGATGCCTGCAGCACAGATTTCATCATGATCCCTTGCCTTCTCGTCCTTGGTGATCCCCTTCTCATAGTGAGACAGAGAGTTCATGTAGTCCCCGGTGAACTCCAGCTGCTGGGCATATTCCCGCGAGATGTAGGAGATCTGCTCCGGAGCCAGAGCCTTGGCCAGCTGCAGGGCACTATCCCAGTGAAGCAGGTCTCGGCGCATCTACAACAGTTGTGTCAGGAGAATAACTTACTGTATAGGACCGCAGATAAGCCGACCCCGTAGATAAGCCGAGGTATTTATTTGAAATATGAAAGAAAATGATAGGACCCGCAGATAAGCCGGACCAGGAAGTGAAAGGCAAAACACACTGCGAAGTCAAGACATGTGCCGGTACTCGCAGATATATTCAATAAGATAATATGAAAAACGTTGTAATTATATTGAAAAAGTTATTATTATTTCTAATTAAGATTTAACAAACCAGTCATCCACTCTCATAATGTGGGAGTATTGATGTTTGGACATGAGTAAATCGATGTGACAATTGTGTCCAAATTTAACCCCCCAGGAACCATCAACTCACCTAATACAATCATACTGACTTACTACTTACTCACATTAAAAAAAATGTGAGGTGAAAATTAACTCTCTGCTAGTTTAAGTAATAAGACGAAAAGACCTAACATGCTCAATCTGCAATACAAGACACATCCTTATCATCATTCCATCAGCTGAGAAGATATTAACATCCAACAAAGCGACTGAGTGAGTGAGTTAGCATGGTTTCAGGACGTCAGCTGGACTGTACATGGGAGTATTCAACTTTTTCTATGATGGATTAAACAACAAAGATTTTAGAAAAACTAAATTTCCAAATAAAGAAACAAGGTGCTTAGTGCGCATGTTATTGCACAAGGGGAACATGTTAACAAATGCATATAATGGTAGCCAGGGGAGATTGTAATGACACAGAAAGCTGAGCACATACCTCGAGGTCAGCCAGGGAGAGATTGTAATGACACTGAGAAAGCAGAGCACATACCTCGAGGGCAGCCAGGGGGTAGCTTGATGCCAGGAAGAGATCCTGGGAAGGGTTGAATTCTCCAAGGAACATGGCAATGTAGCCAGACAGCAGGTTCTTGTCTTCGATCGACTGGAAACAGAACAGCAACACAAGTACAGTTATAGCCAAAGTGATCTAGTTCTTCCTGGATAACTTACATGGACAGTACATTGATGTTTCGGTGTGTTTTTAAATCATGCATGAAATAATTTCCGAGTGTGACATCACACGCCCGATTCAATTCTCAAAACCAAAACAATAGAGCTCCACACAGTGAAGCGCAAGCACTGCGCAGAGTAAAGTGGCTTCAGTCTTCTTTTTTAAAGCAGCCAAATCAAAGAGAAAGCTTGTGTATTTTTCTTTCAACTGTGTTACAAAACACTAATTGCCAGATTAGAAGCCAGTGTTTATCAAAGTCTGGAATACAACATAAATATGCCAATCTCTCTCCTACTCAGGATTCCTTGGAGCCATCCGAGTACTACAGTTTTGCTCGTTTCATTTTGGACGTGTCTACACATTTACATAAACATATGTCATGAAATGTTTAACTTTCATTGAGAAAATATCCTAAAAAAACTTTTTCCATTTGCATACTTATCATCCATGTCCTGTCATCGAAGCCCTACAGTAGCTAGCAATACGGTCACATTGATAAAGTGTAAAACTATATTGTCATGCACCTCACTGTAGCAGCTGTAGTAGCATATCTATATAATTAAGCAAAACAATATGTGAAGCGAACTGAAAGGGTTACATTAGGCCTGTCTATTCTTATTTCAGAATATGTGCGCTTGTTGACAAACAAGAGAAAAGTCTGGCCTACACCCGCGGTGTGGTCACTTGAGCAGAAACGAAATAAGGTCAGCAGAGCAGAGTAAGCTGAAGGATGATTGGCAACTGTTTCCAAACAAAGTTTCAGAATGCTCGATGTCCTGTTCCTTTAAGTACTGATTAGAAAAATATGTAGAGACAGCATACAGTAGGAAAACAGTGAAAAGTAAGAAAATGAGTCTTCCGACTTATTCCATTAACCAACATTCCACATTAAGCACCCAACTCCATAGTGCCCCCTGACAAACTTCGAGACCAATCAGAAGATAATTCTTACAGGTTCCCAGAACGAAACCTGAAACTTTACATCACAGTTAATATTATTTTGAGAATATTACTACTTTCTACAGAAAACATAGCTGCGTAGAAAGGGTATATGATTTCTTAGTTTGAACTAATTCTGTTTTCTTCCACTCGATCTCTTTAACTTGTGTATGATCTTAATAAATGCCCTTCCCTTGTCAAGTTTCTAAACACCTGGGGCACTTATTACAGCAAATACAGTATCTAAAAGTCCTTGCCTATGCACCTAGTTTGGTTAATTACAGAATGACAACCTTTGTACTCACCTTGACCTTCTGCAAGGAGGTCACCATGCCAACATCACCGATGTTCCTGTACACTCTGATAGCTGGAAGCAAATAAGAACAAGTCATTGGATGATTCCATCACGCTGAATGTTGTCTAGGTACATGAGATGCCCTGTGGAAGGAAAGGATTTGTAACTCACCGAAGTCCAGGTCGAGGCTATGCAGCGCTGCCCTCCCCAACTCCACCCAGACCTCTCTCCTGTTGACATAGTGACAGAAGATCCACGCATCCCGGAATCTGCAGGAAACAAACACCAGGTTACAGGGGTTCCTCAACAATCAAACTATGACATCATTACTTGTCAATCACAACGTAGCTTTGTCACAGTCTCGGGTGAACTTTCTTATCAGCCAATCAGCGCCTAGCCTCTCAGTGAAATCGGTGAAGTAGTCAGACAAGCATATCTAATTTCTGTATCATTCAAAACAATTATAATTGGGGAGTTCCTAATATAAAAACAAAAAATTTGTTGTGGACATTTCATACATCCTGGACAAGGACATGCAATAGAAACATCACACGTTGTAACCACCCAGACCCTACTTCATCCTCACGTTGAGGTGAGGTGAAATGGGGTTTAATGTCCCGTCCAAGATTATTGCACTTATATAGCACCGTGCATGCATGTGTGTGTGTGGCTGCTTGTACTAGTCCGGACTGATGCCGATTTATAGTGCTCGCCCTCTGAGATACCATTCCACAGTTTAACATGAATACCCCACTCAGACACAGTATACAGACTCCAAGCCGACCAGTCCTTGTTTTAGCCCCCTAATGCCAAGCGCAGACAGGGTAACACCAAGTACCATCTTTAAACGTCTTTTGGCATGATGCGGCTGGGGATCGAACCCCAGACCTTCAGCTCTCCAGGCATACACTGTACCACTCAACCACAAAGGCGGTCCCAACTACTTGCCTGAGTTAGACAAGGGGTATCTAGTCTGTCCTCTAATCCAGGTGCAGGTGGTTTTTTGTTAGTTGTTAAACGCCGCACTCAGCGTTGATCAGTAAATAATTGAGCCTGGACGAGACAATCCAGTGACAGACATCGTGAGCATTGATCTACAAAATTGGGATATGATGACAACCATCAACCAGGTCAGCTTACCTGACCACCTGATCCTGTTATTCGCCTGTTATGACAAGTATGGGTTGCTGAAGAACAATTCTACCCCGGACCTTCACAGTGTCCAGGTTCTGGTGCCTACCTTCTTAGCTTGATACACTGTTGGGCAGCAACTGAAAGCTGTAAAGTACAAATTTTATTGTCATTTTAACATAGTGGTTTGTTGGGAATTATATAGCTAAATATTCTCCTTAAAGATATCCAACAAATTTGTGTTCATATTGAATAAAATATTTTATTATCAAATATTATACCACAGGGTCGAAAATGGCAGTAGTTTTAGAAAATATGAGTGAGTATGGTTTTATGGCGCTTTTAGCAATAATCTAGCAATATCACTCCAGGGACACCAGGAATGGGCTTCACACATAATGCCAATGAGGGACATCTAACCTGGATCTTTGGCATGGCAAGCGAATGCTTTAACCACTAGGCGACCCCATCACCCCGAGAGAAAATAGGAAGAAAAGGTTTGAATATATGATCAAGATGATACACAAGCAGAGATAATCTCCAGACGCAGTGTTGGATAAAACTTACCTCAGCAGGTTTCAGATCCTGGGGATTCTCATGGAACACATGAGAGTGGGTGTTCAGCTGCAGGTTGCCAAGCTTTCCACTCTGTGTCTGCAGAGTTATCTCCCCATTGTGCAGCATGATCGGTATCTGGCCATACGGCAGGCGGGTCTCTCCCACATACAGGACTTGTGAGCCTGGACGAAAACACAGAAATGTGTAATAACCATCGTCCATAAGTTGGATTCCATTGTGAAAAATGACGTGTTTTATTATTATACGAAGACATTCATAAAGTTGTGAAATTCAAAATCAACATTATTTTTTCAACATATTGTGGAATGAGGTACCTCCATCTGGTTATCATTGATAATTCTTTAAGTTATTGATTTAATGTATCAGGCAGCCCAGTATTAAAGAAAGTGGCCGATATGGTGGCTTATTTTACAGTTTCTCTTTATGTTCTTATTTCCTCCAAAATGATAGTAATACATGAGCAATGATCTGGTATGTACAGTACATTCATACACTATCAGACAGTTCACTCATTATAATTCACCCAATCCTTATTTCATTGACGTCTATGAACGGGATGGTGTACTGGGGACTTGAGGGACTACTATATTCTGCACTTGGGGTATAGGGTGTAAGTGAGTGAATGGTTTAATGCCATTCGATTTACCCGGTAACAGTATTTTAGGTATATGTTGGAGTGTCTCATGTGGGAGAGCCTTAAGCATTAAATGTTTATCACTTGAGTGAAAAATCACGAGAATGGGTATGTTGCTGACAAACCTAGAAACATAATCAGGGAATATTCGGGATTCGGTCCAAGGATCTAGGTTACTGGCATGAAGGATCACAACTCTGTACACTGAACTATGGTGCCTTACATGATTGGGGCATGCCTGCAGAGAAGAATAGTGTAATAAAAAGGACCTTATATATCCTGGGGTGCCTGCCTCACACTGCTTGTTAGTGTCAACACTATGGTACATGCACAAACTCTGTTAGTAAACACTGTATTGTTAATAAGTGCTACCAATGCATACAGGATATCCTATTGGTTTATATGTACAACCCTTCAACAATATGTAAATCATCTGGATGGGTCATTATGTGTATTTCTTTGTTTTATCAATAATTAAATAAATTTAAATTTTCCAAAATTACGTCTGTATCAGACCAATTATATTTCTAGTTTGCACTGCCATTTGTCACTGTGTTACCTTCTTTGAAAAATATTACAAATGGCGATCAAGATCGTTCCCAACAATGGTCCTAAGGAAATCAAGGGCAGTTGAAAGTAGAAGAAAACACAACAATCTCACAATATACATGCGAAGGCAAACAATACTTTCGCCAACACAGTGATTGTTTCCAGCAACAGAGGACCAAAATGTCATTATCAGCAGCCAGCAATATCTCATTTGTTTGCATGCAAGCAATAAATTGTAGTGATACGTCTAGGCAATACACAGCCCCTTACTTACTAAATTATTATTCTTAAAGTTATGTGTGCTGAAACTAATGGCAAGTACTTGTTTGAAAATCATATGTAAAAATATTCAGCACTGCTTCAAATGTGGTGAAAAACATGTCATTTTCCCTGTAAACAGGTGAAAATAAGCTTGACATCATCGGTTCAAGAGTGATGTAAACACAAAACCTGCAGTTGAGCAAACCAGACAAATCACCATCCCCTGCAGTCACACCTAGTGCCAATGTAACAAACTCAGTTAGTTGAACCAGCATCCCCGAACGTGTGCCCCACTCCGTGTGTAGAACTCCGTGGTGCCCTGCCCCCTACTTACAGACTGACACCCCCATCCCGGGGGGCTCCATGAAGCCCCCGGAGTACATGGGAGTCATGATGTCAGGTGTACCTGTCACTGACTCTCGGCAGTACACGTACGTGTACAACTTCTCGCTGTCATACGCCACAAACACGCTCTGAAAAACAACCAGGGGATGTGTTGCTATTGAGTGTACAACAGAGAACATTGTTCAATCTATAAAATATGATATATGTATCCAAAGTCTCTGACAACTAAGGTCAGAAAATTGTACAAGATATGTTAATGAAACTTTAAAAGTATAGGCAATCATTATTATCACCTGTCACTGCTCAAAATGCACAGTATTTATCTTGAATGTGTGCTACTCTCTAGTATTCATGATTATGAGGTACTGTATAGTAGTACACAGGCTGAAGGCTTGAAAAATGAAACGAACAGGATTTGATTTGATTTGACAACTAAGGTTAATTTCAAGGTGTTGGTAGCCTTAATCTGATTGTGGTTGATGTAAATGATGTTCATATCAGCTAAGAGAGTGAATTATTAATCTGGGCTCATTTTGATATATTCCATGTGCATAATACACATATATTTATGTATATACTTCATAAAACAGTACAGCATCAACTATCTCTTTGCCTACCTTGTCCAACTGCCAGTTCTCCCACAGAACTCCCTTGATAGTTGCTGAGAAGTTGGGGATGTCGATCACTGTGTCATTCACCTGGATCACATTAACACTGGATCAAAATACAGCTCATGTCACATGTATACAATTCCCGCGCCATCAACCACAAACAGGTGTACAAGTGTGTGCTGGTGTGTGAGTGTGGGTGTGAGTAAGTATGTGTGAGGGTGTGTGAGTGCGGGTGCGAGTGTGTATGTGTAAGGGGGTGTGAGTGTGGGTGTGAGTGTGCAAGTGTGTGCTGGTGTGTGAGTGTGGGTGTGAGTGTGTATGTGTGAGGGTGTGTGAGTGTGGGTGTGAGTGTGTATGTGTGAGGGTGTGTGAGTGTGGGTGTGAGTGTGTATGTGTGAGGGTGTGTGAGTGTGGGTGTGAGTGTGTATGTGTGAGGGTGTGTGAGTGTGGGTGTGAGTGTGTATGTGTAAGGGTGTGTGAGTGTGGGTGTGTATGTGTGAGGGTGTGTGAGTGTGGGAGTGAGTGTGTATGTGTGAGGGTGTGTGAGTGTGGGTGTGAGTGTGTATGTGTGAGGGTGTGTGAGTGTGGGAGTGAGTGTGTATGTGTGAGGGTGTGTGAGTGTGGGTGTGAGTGGTTGGTTGGTTGGTTTGTTGTTTAACGCCGCACTCAGCAATATTCCAGCTATATGACGGCGGTCTGTAAATAATCGAGTCTGGACCAGACAATCCTGTGATTAATATCATGAACATCGATCCACGCAATTGGGATCGATGACATGCATTAACCAAGTCAGCGAGCCTGACCACCCGATCCCGTTAGTCGCCTTTTACGACAAGCATAGTCACCTTTTACGGCAAGCATGGGTTGCTGAGGACCTATTCTACCCCGTAAGAGTGTGAGTGTGTATGTGTAAGGCTGTGTGAGTGTGGGTGTGAGTGTGTATGTGTAAGGCTGTGTGAGTGTGGGATGAGTGTGTATGTGTAAGGGTGTGTGAGTGTGGGCATGAGTGTGTATGTGTGTGTGGGCGTGAGTGTGGGCATGAGTGTGTATGTGTGATTATGTGTGAGTGTTGGCATGTGTGTGTTTGTGTGAGCATGTGGGCATGAGTGTGTTTGTGTGAGGGTGTGGGAGGGTGTGTGAGTGTGAGTATGCTTGTATGAGGGTGTGTGAGTGTGTTTGTATGAGTGTGTTTGTGTGAGGGTGTGGGAGGGTGTGTGAGTGTGAGTATGCTTGTATGAGGGTGTGTGAGTGTGGGTGTGAGTGTGTTTGTGTGAGTGTGTTTGTGCGCTGGTGTGGCCATGAGAGACAGTGGGTCTGTATTACGGTGCATGTTCAGTGTGAGAATGGGTACCAGTGTTTGTGTGAGTGTGAGCATGAGTGTGTTTGTGTGAGTGTGGGCATGAGTGTGTTTGTGTGAGGGTGTGTGAGTGTGCTTGTGTGGGGGTGTGGGGGGTGCGTGAGTGTGGGCATGAGAGTTGATTTGTGTGACGGTGCATGTTCAATGTGAGTATGGGTGCCAGTGTTTGTGGGAGGGTGTGGGTGTGTGTGAGGGTGTGAGTGTGGGTGTTGGTGTGAGTGAAAGTTGGTTTGTGTGACGGTGCATGTTCAATGTGAGTATGGGTGCCAGTGTTTGTGGGAGGGTGTGGGTGTGTGTGATGGTGTGAGTGTGGGTGTGAGTGATAGTTGGTTTGTGTGACGGTGCATGTTCAATGTGAGTAAGGGTGCCAGTGTTTGTGTGAGGGTATGGGTGTGTGTGAGGGTGTGAGTGTGAGTGTGAGTGTGAGCGTTGGCTATGACCTTTGCATGGGTGTGTGAAAGCATGTGTGTGGTCACATGTCTGGATGTGTGGGTAAGAGTATGGGTGTGGGTCAGGTTGTTGTGTGCATGTGTGTGGTCACGTGTCTGGATGTGTGGGTAAGAGTATGGGTGTGGGTCAGGTTGTTGTGTGCATGTGTGTGGTCACATGTCTGGATGTGTGGGTAAGAGTATGGGTGTGGGTCAGGTGGATGTGTGCATGTGTGTGGTCACATGTCTGGATGTGTGGGTAAGAGTATGGGTGTGGGTCAGGTGGATGTGTGCATGTGTGTGGTCACATGTCTGGATGTGTGGGTAAGAGTACGGGTGTGGGTCAGGTTGATGTGTGCATGTGTGTGGTCACGTGTCTGGATGTGTGGGTAAGAGTATGGGTGTGGGTCAGGTGGATGTGTGCATGTGTGTGGTCACGTGTCTGGATGTGTGGGTAAGAGTATGGGTGTGGGTCAGGTTGATGTGTGCATGTGTGTGGTCACGTGTCTGGATGTGTGGGTAAGAGTATGGGTGTGGGTCAGGTGGATGTGTGCATGTGTGTGGTCACATGTCTGGATGTGTGGGTAAGAGTATGGGTGTGGGTCAGGTGGATGTGTGCATGTGTGTGTTATTTCAACTGTGATTTCCTAATCCTTAAATGTATGAGCAGGAGGATGTAGCTCAACACCACAGTCAGCAAGATAATGGCAATGCAAAAGTGAAACCAGGGGTTGATAGCCTGAGCACCAATCCATGCCATCATGGTGTAAGGACCATCTATCCCCTACGCCATGCAGCTCACACAACGAGCACGGGTCTTGGGGGCTCATTCTTCCCTGGATTCCCAACAGGACTAACAGACTAAGATTGCAGTCTGCAACTTTAGCCACTAGTCCAAAGCTAGTGAAATACTGTTCAATTTGATGAGCTCAGCTAACAATAGTCCACATAACCCTAAATTCTACAGAAAATGATGCTAAGAGCCGAGTTCAGCAAGTAGTCTCAAACGTTTTTGGCACAGCCTGAGAAAATAAAGCCCTGACGTCAATGATCTTACTGCATTATAGACATAGCCATCTGTCTTCTCATCCACAAACACTAGCCGGGTGCCGCTGGGGTCGGGGAAGAGCTTCCTGATGCCTGCCACGTGACGGTACTCCACAACAAACTGCCAGTCCTCAATGAAGAAATAGCGGACATCTCCTCTCTAAGTCAACAGACAAAAATAAATAAAGCAGCTGTGTCACAGAGAGTCTGCACATTTTTCATCAAACATTGCATCTGATTCATTTTCGATTTAAAACTGGTAATAGTCCTGAGGTTTCAAGCCAAGGATAACTATTTTCTTTGCTGTTTGTTAGTAAAAAGCAAAAGTACAGAAAATGGAAAATATCCTTTTTGATTCAAGTTTGAAAAGGAACCAATAATACATTGCTTTTAGATGATTTTTTGCAATATGCATATTGATGAAGAAAAATTCCTCTGGCCTGGACTAACAAACAGGTCTTTTTATTTTCTGCAAACTTTGATATCATCAAGATTTTACACAGATTTGTAATACAATTATGTAATACCTTATCATGCCTCATGGAAAAACAGAAAACTGATACTGAAAATGACCATTGTATCATGCAAGCTTGATGAAATGGTTCAGCTGTCTTGCTGTATGATACATACATCGGTGCCGTAGATGAGGAACTCTGGCGTCATGTCATGGCATGTGATGCGAATATCTCGGTCATCCTTGCCGGGGAACAGTCGGGTCTCCCGCTCATCAGTAGCAGCAGTTGTCTCCCCTTCAATCTGCACACACATCGGGATAAAAATAATTACCTTTCTAGATACAGTTGAGCTCATATCTGACCTCTGAAAATCTTTTGGTCTGAGTCATTATTAATCATGCTCATAATTCGTATTGCTGACTACCATCCCGCCCCTACATACCTTACCCTAACCTAAACATCCATTACCCTACGCTACCGGACTGACCTAACACTCTACCCTTCCTGACACACACAACACCCAACCCTGCCTACTCACCATGCATGCAGCATCTATACCCTACCCTAAAAACCACCACCATCCTACTCTACACTAGCTACCCTTTCCTTCCATATCCATCTCATCCAATCCCTACGCTATCCTACCCATCTCAACCTTACCCAATCCATCACTACCCTACCCAAGCCATGCCTACTTCACTACTGCCATTCCTACCCAAACCAGCCACTACCCTACTCTACCCACTCACCATGCCACCCCACCAAACTCATCAAATCCTGTCCCTACCCTATGTTTCCTACTTACAAAGCTAGCCTACTCTACCCTACCCAACCACCACACTACCAAACCAATCCCTTCCCTTCCTTACTCTTCCTTCCTTACTCTTCCTACCTACCTACTCTACCCACCCAGCCCGACCATAAACCCCCACCCACTACCATCACCCTACACTACCCACCCACAACACAGCCCTACCCTAAATACCCACCCACTACCATCACCCTACACTACCCACCCACAACCAAGCCCTACCCTAAACACCCACCCACTACCCAACCCTACCCATCCACAATCCAGACCTACCCTAAATACCCACCCACTACCATCACCCTACCTACCCATCCACAACCAAGCTCTATCCTAAACACCCACCGACCACCCAGTACAATCACCCTACCCTACCCCCCCACAACCCAGCCCTACTCTAAACACCCACCGACCACCCACTACAATCACCCTACCCTACCCACCCACTACAATCACCCTACCCTACCCACCCACAACCCTGCCCTACCCTAAACACCCACCGACCACCCAATACCATCACCTTACCCACCCACAACCCTGCCCTATCCTAAACACCCAACGACCAGCCACCCACTACCACTACCCGTCACTCTACCTTACTGATCACTCTACCTTACCCATTCACCACCCACTGCCCGTCACACAACCCTACCCGTCACTCTACCCTACCCATCCACACCCACAACCCATTACTGTACCCTACCTATCCACTACCCATCACTCTCTCCTACCCATCACTCTACCCTACCATCACTCTAACCTACCCATCACTCTACCCAACCCATACCCAACCCATCCACTACCCATCACTCTCTCCTACCCATTACTCTACCCTACCATCACTCTAACCTACCCATCACTCTACCCAACCCATCCACTACCCATCACTCTCTCCTACCCATCACTCTACCCTACCATCACTCTAACCTACCCATCACTCTACCCAACCCATCCACTACCCATCACTCTACCTTACCCCTCACTCTACTCTACCCTACCCTACCCATCCACAACCCATTACTGTACCCTACCTATCCACTACCCATCACTCTCTCCTACCCATCACTCTACCCTATCATCACTCTACCCTACCCATCACTCTAACGTACCCATCCACTACCCATCACTCTACCCTACCCATCACTCTACCCAACCCATCCACCAACCACTACCCATCACTCTAACGTACCCATCACTCTACCCTACCCATCCACCAACCACTATCCATCACTCTACCCTACCCATCCACTACCCACTACCCATGACTCTACCCTACAATCTCTCTACCCTACCCATCACTCTACCCTACCCATCCACCACTCACTACCCATCACTCTACCCTACCAATCTACCACCCACTACCCTACCCTACCCATCACTCTTCCCTACATATCCACCATCCAGCAATCTACCCTACCGCTCACTCTACCCTACCCACCAACAACTCAACACTCTACCCAAATCATCCACCATCCACTACCAATCACCCTACCTACCCACTATCAATCACCCTACACTACCCACCCACTACCCACTACCCATCACCATACCCTACCCATCCCATAACCAACATGAACACCTACAACCCACCATATGGAGCTGCACTTTGCCTTCAAAGCTCACTGCAGCATAGTCGCCATTCAGACTGATGGACTGCACTGTTCCCAGGTACTCCCGGTCCTTCAGTCTCTGGGGACCTGACACAGAGAACCACAAGATACAAATAGTCAGAACCAACATCAGTCTATCCAGGGCATACACATGTTGAACTTGCCTACAGATGAAAACAGACTGGATCCTGACAAAATGTTTTAAAAATTGGTGCATACACACTGGTTTCTGCATATGTTTTAGAAATGGAGATAAAAATGTTTCATATTTGGAAACAAATGAAAGCAAAACATAAGATTTTTCTGAAAGATGCTCTTTCTGACAGCATAAGAACAATCAGTTTTTATGTTGCTTAATTGTTATCAGCTTACAATACGGTCAAGTTTATCACTGTCCTTATCTTCAGTGGAGGAGATGTGCTATGGATTTATGCAAACCTTCATTTAATATTAGTGGAATGGGAACAGCTGGAAATAAGCAATCAATGCTTGCTGTACAGTTTCAAGTGAATTCATAAGTCCTCATGAACATTTTTAACTAAATTCATTCGTCGTGAGTATTAAGTACCATCATCTCCAAGCAGATAGAACCAGGCTCTGTTGTTCATCCCCACGGCAACATGGTACTGCCCAATTCCAAGAAAGGAGGGTTCCACCTCAATGGCTATTGTAATGGGTGGCTCCTGAAAGAACACATTTGGTTACAGATGTTGTTGACAAGTTGCAGTCAAGTCTCCTTAGATTAAAGTTGCTACTTAGAGGGCTGTATACATACTTTGGTGACTAGGTCGTCGATAGTAACCTCCAGCAGTGATGTGAGATGGGCGATACGTGTCTGAGTGACCGCGGCCAGCATGGGCAGCCGAGCCAGGTACACATGTAGGTTACCCCTCTGAGTGGACACAGCTAACAGTTGACCATCATCCGTCCAGCCAATCTTGTCCAGCCCCCTCTCATCCTCAAGTGTGATGATAGCGTACATCTCCTTCAAGTCTGACAGATCATGGATCTTGATGCTAGAAACACGACAATCATAGAAAATCAATTGGTGGACATTGTCAGTAGATTAACATTGCTGCGAGGGAGATCAAATCAGTTTAAATGCAGATGAACATGTGACCGGATCAGAGAGCCTGAAAAACATGTGGTTGATAATGTAAGCATTTCCCACTAATATTATGACATCACAAATATTATGTTATATTATATATATCGAACTTATCCAGGTTCTAGTATCTGTTCAAATGCGGTTTTATTTGTTCCCCGACCATTGGCATTCCAGTTATCATTCTGAACTCCATGGGGAGTACACAACCCAAGCTGCTTAGGGGTGCTAGAAGATTTCCACATAAACCTCACATATCGGGTACCCATTCCTGCTGGGTGAACAGAGTCACATTTGAACTAAGTCACTTTCCCAGGGTGACACCTCACCCTTTGACACTTGTGTTTCGGGTCTATGAACGTATTCGTGTTTCCACTATCTGATCATCTACCATCGGACGAGGGGGTTCTTTTGAGAGCACAGGATGAATGTATTTGACACTAGGGGTAGTGAACACACTGTATGGACCTGTAAACATTGCTGGTCGCAAGGCTGAATAACAACCCGGTCACTTGTGTAATAGGACCTCAGCACCTGGGGCTTCCTAGCCTAGCGTCTCTGACCGCTTGCCCACTCCGCCCCCTTTATATCAAAGTTAACTTGAATAGAGTGAGTGAGAGTGAGTTGGGTTTAACGCCACTTTTAACAGTATTCCAGTTATATCACGGCGTGTCAGCTTAATGTGGGAGAAAAAGCCTGAAGTGATGCAGGTCTTAGACGTTTACCACTTCGGTGAAACCCACGAGCACGGGTATGGTGCTGACAAATCTAGAAACATAATCGGGGCAAACCGGGATTCGAATCCACAATCATAGGTTTCTGGCGTGCCCAGGGGACGCAACTCTGCACGGCTAATTGCGGCACCTTAGACGACTGGGCCAGCCGTGCCCCCAAACTTGAATCGAAATCATTTCTTATGGCTTCTAACAGTTAATGGCAATAAGTATTCAGACTGTCAAAACTCGTCCTCCGTGTTGTAGCGGATAAAGCGTCTATTTTCTGGAGAACAGAAGTTCATTGATTTGATCCCCACCACATCATACCACTAGACATAAGAAGATACATGTTGCTACCCTGCCTGGCACTCGCCATTAAGGAGATAAAAGAAGGACTGGTCGGCTTGGTGTCAGTATACTGTGTCTGGGTGGGGTATCTGTGTTAAGCTGCAGCCCGATATCTCATTGGGCTAACACTATAGTCTCGACTGAGACAAGCAGACATATGCACGTAGCTGGATAAGTAAAATAATCTTGAACATGACGTTAACCCCATTTCACCTCATCTTGGTTTCTTTGGTAGAAATATGATAAGAAATAAACGGCCTACCAGTTGTCTCCACATGAAGCTGCCTTGTTGAGGGACGTGGAGATGGCGATACTTGCAAGGCTGTCCTTGTGGTTCCGAGCCTGGAACAGCTCCTACAAAACACAGCCAGGAAATAATGAATTAGTCACAATTCAAAAGCACATTCATCATTTTGCTTTCAGGTGGTTTACATCACTGTAGGATTAACTGACCATCACATTTCATAAAACCAAACATAGTATAAGATACACAATTGTTCTATTTCATTCTATATGAGTAATTGAGTGAGTAAGTAAGTATGGTTTTACGCCGCTTTTAGCAATATTCCAGCAATATCAAGGCGGGGGACACCAGAAATGAGCTTCACACATTCTACCCATGTCGGGAATCGAATCCGGGTCTTCGGCGTGATGAGTGAACGCTTTAACCACTAGGCTACCCGACCACCCCTTGTATATAAGAAATTAATTTGATTATTTTGAACTGATATAAACCAGGATAACCGATTATTATACCTGCAATGAATTATATGCAAAATAATAAACCAAATTCATCGTAATAAGCACCCAGGGTGCCTAGAAAATTGACAAAGGGGAGAGCTTGTTCAAACCTTTTCAGAGATTGAGTGGTAGTGAAGGTATTTCAAATGTTGATGAAACAAAAACATTTTTGATTATAGTAACGAGGCAATTATATAGCTTTCTGCTATTTCTGTAAAACACATATGAAATGTAAACAAGGAAATATAAACTTTTTGGTCTCCGTTGGGGGCACTTATCACAAGTACTTGACAAGTAGTGAGTGAGTGAGTTGGGCTCAATGCCTCTTTTAACAGTATTCCAGTTATGTCACAGTGTGCCAGCTTGATGTGGGAGGAAAGCCCGATGTGATGCATGTCTTGGACATGTACATCTTTGGGGAAACCAACAAGCAGGGGTATGGTGCTGACAAACCTAGAAACATAATCATGATAATCGGGGAACCCACGATCATAGGTTTCTGACATGCCCAAGGGACAAAATCTCTGCACAGTGAATTGTGGCGCCTTACACAACGGGGCCACCAACGCCCTTACAAGTACAATTGGAGGAGAGTGCTAAAAACGGTGAATATACACTCTTTACCACTTCAAAAAATATAATGCTCATTTTGAAACACCACAAACACAGTAAACTGAGTGTAAAATCTGAACACTTTTGCAGGTTGTAAATATTTCATTTGGGTCATATACATCATGACTTAAGTATATAGACGTTTACTGAAAGAGAATATCCTCAATACCATAGCAAAACAACAAAGAACCTAAACCACTTTGTGCAGATACTCAAGTTGACATGAAGCAAGTCAGGAAATACAGTGGATTATCAATAAATGCATCACTCGAGTGACCAAGAGTGGACAAAAACTATGCAGTCTGTGATGAACGTAAAGTATCCGTTCACTGTTGAACATCACAAAACTAGATGTGACTTCGTGATCATGTCCCTTACTAAAGTGTGTGAGTGCCTTTACCAGGGATTCATATTTTATTGTGGCCATATTTTAGCAATTTCTATGAAATATCGGCCATCTTTTAGCTATTTATGTTATTTTCGCCCTAATTTGGCTATTCATATGCTTTTTCAGCCATATTTTAGCTATTCATGTTATCCATAATATGCAACAAATTCTCAAACATAAACATTCATACAAATAAATTGTAATTCAGAAACAATCAAACCAATTTGAAATACTTGATTGAACTTGGAAGTCATAACCTTCAAAGTATGAAAGAACACAAAATGACAATCACTTGAAATCTTATTTTGATTATAAACTGATCATTTCATAAAAAGTTACTCAGTCAACCTGCTCAACCACATGTCAGTCATAATGGTTACCATGGTAACTCCAAAGCAAGCCATCAAAGCATCTCTATATGGCAGCCAGCCTCTATATCTCCAGGGCTTGCATTTTGAAGAACATACACTAACCCATGGATCTTTTCCCATGGTCCTCACAATCTCCAATTGCCTGCACTTGATTTTCATTAGGTAATTTGATTTACTCTGCTTCTCAGTCAAACAGACCAATCAGAATGTGAGTTACCAAACAGCCTCAACATTTGCCTGGCAATTTTAACACCATGGCATCCAGTCCCATTGATTACGATACAGTTCGCGACAAAATCAACATTGAAAAACTGACTGACACACAAAAGAAATCGCTCAAAATTCTTTTTGCTGGAAAAGATGTCTTCATGTCCATTACAACTGGCAAAGGAAGGTCCTCCCTTACCCATTTCGCTTTACCTTATTTTGAGGTTTGATTGCTTGGTTAAAATGTTAAGGAAAATCAGAGGTGGGTAATTTGAGATCACAAGAACCACATGAATGGGTGAGTGAGTGAGTGAGTTGGGTTTAATGCCGCTTTTAACAGTATTCCAGTTATATCACGGCGTGTCAGCTTAATGTTGGAGGAAAGTCCGAAGTGATGCAGGTCCCAGACGTTTACCACTTCGGTGAAACCCACGAGCACGGGTATGGTGCTGACAAACCTAGAAACATAATCGGGGCGAACCGGGATCATAGGTTTCTGGCGTGTCCAAGGGACGCAACTCTGCACAGCAAATGGCGGCGCCTTAGACGACTGGGCCACCCGTGCCCCCACCACATGAATGGATCCAGGGGTAAGTGTAGCTTCACTGAAATGCAAGCTCTAGAGATATAGAGGATGTATGGCAACAAAGTATACAAATCATTTGTCTGTTGCATCATATTGAATAATTCATTTCTATTTTGTACAAACATGCTCTTTTACAAAGTGCAAAGCAATTTGTGTATGTCATATGTCTCTTTTATCTGTGAATAACTATGTAACATGCACCAAATTCGAACCTTGAATTCCACAACATAGATATCAACATACATACCTCGGAGACAACATGTAATTTGCCTCTTTTGTCAACAACCTGTGGTTACAAGTGATTATTCATCGTCTTTAGGTCAGCATTTATTTGTTAGTCAATAACTTTACAAAATATCAGGATTCAAACAGAATTCATGCAATAAATACATGTGTATCAACCCCTATCATGTTTACTTGCGACTGTTTTACTTTTTTAGGTTTCATTCGACACTTTCTGAATATGTTTGTAAAAAGATTTTAATATACACAGTACACAAAATGTCTGTCATGGATGCAAAATGTCTAGTGATCCTGAACAGATTCAACTGTATATCACCTTGCTGCTAACATACAGCTATGGCCATCTGTATTGGTGGGTGTTTTCCTCCTCTCCCATTGCTCTAAATTAGTCTCTCACGCTAAATAATTTATCTCTTATATCAAACCGTTCAAGAGCTGGAATATTTTTTTAGCCCTACCTTGAAACAATTAACGAATTCCCTGTTCATAGTAAAAATGTAATGTATTCACAAGCTCCCCACAGCAATTGTCTGTTTGTGGACTTTTACAGTCAGTTAACTCCCTTGCCTCGGGAAGATGTATTATCCCTCCCACCAGTCACAACTGCCCACTGTGCATGCAGTTAAAATTGATGCAATGTAGAAATTCCCTGTTTAAATACCTCTGGACTTAAGAACTTAAAAAAACAATAATTTAACAAAATAAAGACACTTTCCCAATTTGTATCATAAGGACACTTAGTTTGGAATCCACGATAAATCTCTGGCATCATACAGTTAGATAAACAAAGCATGTCATATTATGAGATATAGGACTACTTTGGAACACAACACTACCATGCAGACAATATGATCAATATCTAAAGTACTCGTAGTCACGAAGAAGTACCCGGTATTGCCATGGTTTGGTTTGGACTTTCTGATCAATAATGCTTAATATCCGGAGACAGGCCCAAATCAGGGCTGTAAATGCTTAAGTGTATTTCCCAATTTTTCTCTCTCGGGGAACACTTAGGACAACTCATGCACATTCAAACTTGACATGATTACATATGCGTACACACATTGACAATATGGATTTGAAATTAAGCCAACACCCCCACCCCCCCCCCCCCCCCCCCACCCCCTTCATATGCATATCGAAAATATTTGTTTTGACGTTTACTGAACGATTGAATTAATGTCAGCTTGGATAATCTAAAGGCATCTGTTTGGGTCGTTGTTGTTTTCAGTAATAATGAAGCTGTGTTGGCTGCCTGTAAATAATCAAGTCTGGACCAGACCGATCAGTGGTTGATATTGTGAGCAACTCGTCACACTGTTGTGGTATTATGACACACAGATGAACCAGGTCACAAAGCGAGACCCACCTGATCCATTTAGAATGTCCATCCAAGGTTGCTTCGAAGTTACCGTATTCGACGTAATAAGCGCTCTCAAAATTAGAAATAGGGGGCTCTTATTAGAATATTATTTTGGTGAAAAGATAAATTTCGTGGTTTATGCTGACAGCCTGAAATGTTTATGTACAACAGATATATTTTTCCAGAATTTAATTCCCCATAATTAACAGTGCATATAACACACGAGTGCGTATTATACGCGAATAAATAAGTCTTGTGTACATTGATCAATCGGAAGGGGTGCTAATTGGGATTGTTCACTAGCCAACATATTAGCAAATATCGCCATGGTCGCTTATTAGAGCGGGGCGCTTATTACGTCAAAAACGGTATTCTCAACTTGTAACAAACTCGAATGTTCTAACTATAGAGTCTAACATAGAGTCCTCTACTACGGGAATGGGTGGTCAGGCTCGCTGACTTGGTTGATGCATGTCATGGTATCCCAATTGCGTAGTTCAATGCTCATGATGTCAACCACTGGATTGTCTGGTCCAGACTTGATTATTTACAGACCAACGTCATATAGCTGGCATATTGCCGTGTGTGTTGTTAAACAACAAACAAACAAATCCTGGGGAGGGAGGTCCATTGATAGGACCAACATGAAATGATTCTAAAATAACAGGAATGACAGATAACTGCCTTACAGAACCTGAAAAGGGCATAATTTCTGAAGTTTATGTTTTATTATATCTTTCCTTTGTTAGAACTTGAGACCAACTATACTGTAACATAGCTTTCATATAATATATGACATAAGTGAGTGAGTATGGTTTTACGCCGCTTTTAGCAATATTCCAGCAATATCAAGGCAGGGGGACACCAGAACTGGGCTTCACACATTGTACCCATGTCGGGAATTGAACCCGGGTCTTCGGCGTGGCGAGCAAATGCTTTAACCACTAGGCTACCCGACCGCCCCCATATATGACATAAACAGAACACAGTCCCCCTTAAACATGGTAAGTGATTAGCTTTTAGGCAATGCCACCTTGAGGGCATATTACCTTCGGAAATCAATATGTTTGTTTGTTGTTTTACGCCTCACAGTAATATTCCAGCTATATGATGGCGGTCTGTATAAAATCGAGTCTGGATCAGACAATCTAGTGATTGACATCATGAGCATCGATCAACGCAATTAGGATTTGATGACATGCATCAACCAAGTCAGCGAGCCTGACCACCCGATCCCATTAGTCGCATCTTATGACAAGCATAGTCGCTTTCTACAGCAAGCATAGGTTGCTGAAGACCTATTCTACCCCGGATCTTCACGGGTCTGGAAATCAGTAGAATTAACACAGGAATGATACATAGGTAGCTGTATCATGTATCAGATCACAACATGTACATTCGCAATCCATTGATACAGCCATGAAACGGGATACCCTTTCTTCACATTATCACAGCTCTTTATGTCCCGAAGATAAACCATTCACAGCTTTAGAAATGAAGTTTATTTTCACCAGTCAGAAAAAAAAACACTTGCCGTCCACCTAATGGTAACCATGGTAACAGTCCACGAGGAATGTCCCTAGACTTCCTGAAATTTAGTCTCAGAGTTGTGGACCAATGTTAATTTGACTGTCATTCTCAAATTCCCATCCAAATGAACACATCTACCAGCAGTTTCAGGACCACACAGTACTCACCTGCCCAATCTCCTTCAAGTGGGTGGAAATCACAACAAAGTAGCCATGAGAAAACCCAATCAAGATGTAACCATCTCCATACCTGAATAACAGAAGAATTTGGCATATTTGTGTCACTGAGCTGCAGACACTGTTTTCCTATACCATTTGAACTCTATCCAAATTACTGCATAAATGAAACTGTGAGAATGAGGGTTCTGTGACCTAGGCCTACAGGCTAAACACATTTTATATTTACAGATAAAAATATAAATGCAGCAAAGAGGGTTTGGGTGATCCTGGTTAGGCTCATCATCAGCTCAGGGCCCTTGCCCCCTCTACAAGCAGCCCAGACAGCGAATGGGACTTCTCCTAGGAAGTGCTGCCTAGTCATATTATCATTATCATTATCATTATCATATTATCATTATCATTACTGCATACCAGAAACTGTCAGAATGAACTGAATAAGTCTTCTTCAACTTCAAAATTTGATATCCATAAAAAGAATTGTAAACAGTTTTGGTACAAAAAAACCACCCTAATAATCTGTAATTTGGAATTATAGGGACAAATTATTTTGTTAAATCCCATGTAAATGCAATGTCCAGCAACTGACCACTTGTATGAAATGATGCTCCCATATCTCTGTTGGAAGGCCAGCTCGATGGGGTTCTCGGGGTCATTGATGTTGTACAGAAACAGAGTCTTCTTGCCCACAACTACACTGACCTGGAACAACACACACAACCTTCAACATAGCAACAACACTGTAGTACCGAGCGGGAGAGACCAGAGCTGGAGTGGGCAATAACTCTCCTACACACATGCACTGTCAGTTTAAGATTGAACCGACCCGTTCTGCATATCTAGCGGGTTAGTAAATGGCAGATAACTTGAAAACATTTCCCACTGCCACTAATGCCACAACACAAGGTTTCACTATTAAGGGTGTGCAGTATTATCGGTATATCAGTAAATTAAGGTTAAAGCGATCTTAGCGCTAAGGTGATCATAACTCCCATATCTTATCATAGATTTATGACAGTCGTAGCGCTAAGGTTGCATTGTACGACACTCAGGAGCAGGTAACTATATACAGGTAATTTATCACCTTCCTTAAACTCATCCAATTTAAAGAGTCTACTCTCATGACATCAAGCTCAAATAATAAGCTCATATCTAACAAACCCTAGATAGGAGACAAACACATGGCAACAGAAAACATCAAATCTCACACAAGCACATGGACAGGCATTATAAAGATTATGATGTGTTGGTAAATATTCACTCATATAAACCGTACAGTGTTTTGCCCAATGGCGCTTCTCTCATCCCCCTTCATCTCGGAGAAGTCTATCTCAGCAGGGTCAGCCCTGAGAGTGGCCTGTCTGAGGGTGTCACCATCAGCGTTGCTGATGGAGATGGTCTTGTCCTCGCTGCCCAGGGCCAGCAAGTTCTCAGCACTCCATGCACCACAGGTGATCTTCTTGATGTGCTTCCCAATAATAGGGATTTTACTGAAAAAATGGAAGCAAAGAACTAAAAAAATTCAACCAGATCCTCAATCTTATTAAATCAAATCTTTTACTCCGAAACAATACATTGAATACAGATCTGTGGTCTGAAGACACTTCCAAAAGAAGTTGCATCAGAGTTGAGATGTCTGAATTCTCGGGTTTTCTCCGGCCTGTATATCTAACCAAGTCTGGACCAGACAATCAAGTGGCCACCCGATCCATTAAGTCGCCTCTTACAACAACTTCCTGAGGAAAAATGCTAACCCAGAGTCTCCACTGGGGAAACAGATACTGGGAGTCACTCTTAGATTCCACTAGTCTAGGACCAGTGGCCATGTCTACAAGTGATAAGATACAACTTTACAAGGGCTGTACCGTGATGTCTGATGATTGTAGATCATGAGATTCCCCTTCAGTGTACCGACAGCCAGTTGGGGGCCGGTGTTCGACCACTTCAGGAAGGTCATGGTGTCTCTGAAAACAGCACACAAATTGAGCATTAAGATGATTGCTCACATCTGGTATCATTGCCAAAGGGTGATATTGTCCATATCATGTCTCCTCATCAGTCTCCATGGCATAGATGTTGATAATATATAAGGGGAAACTCTTGCAGAAAAAGAAATCAATTCTCTACCACTCTAGCACGTCTCCACATACTGGCGATGAGAAAGAGAATGACGTGGCATAGGGTGTCAGGTGATCAAACCACTTAGGTCAAGTCACACTTCAGGTCGCACGTGATTGCAGTGCATAACCCATTTGTTTGGGTGGTGACTATGGTGATGCGAGGGTTGTTAGGGTGAAATATGTTTAGAAGCTGAAAACTTTGTTTGGGGGTGTTTCCACATCAGTATCAAAAGAAGAAACGCAATGAATTTAAAATGAAATATTTACGTAATTTTTGTTTCTGAAATGTACAGATAAAGAGCAACAATTGAACCCCAATAAACAAAAGTAGAGAAACATCAAGATTTTGAAGATAAAAATGCTAAAAAAAGTGACATTTCTTGCTGCTTAGATATGTCACTAATTCAACAATGTATGCAAACAGTACATGTATAACAGCCAAGAATCACAAGATAGGTATAGGCGGAAAACATATCAGCCAGTGAAAACAATTGTTACTGCTGCGCAGGTAGCTTTAGGCCACGCCCCCAAATAGGTTTGCTTTGGAAGCCGATTACGGATAATGTAATTTCAGCACTTAAACTTGGACATTTATATACTTTCTACGAATATTATGAATTTTTCGCTCTCAGAAATTGACTAAATATGTCTAGGAATACTGATATTCACAACAAAATAATCAATAATACTTTACTTGTCCCTTAATGCTTAAGATAGCATTACTAAACTGAAGCATTACTGAGATAGAATGTTAAAGTACCTCTGAAAGGAAGAAAACAAGAATTCTGAAAACATACCAATCTTATAAATTTTAATTACATTTTTCACAATTTGACAGGCATTCAATCACATTATCACAAACATGCTTAGGAAGCTATCAAATTAAAAGACCTCTCACTGCACAACCAATTCAGTATGACAACAGTGGCACATTTGCTGCTACCATGGTCACTATAGTTACAAAGGTATCAGACTCACTTGAGTCCACTGTCGATCTGCGTTGTGCGGTGCGAGTTGGCGTCCCACAGTATGATGGCTGTGGACTTCTCACAAACAATTCCAAGGATGTCGCCATCGCTGTCCCACCCCAGGCCAGTGCACATCCTGAAACATTGCAGTCTCTATCATACATGGAAGCACATACACATTAGCATCACTCAATTTTACCTTACACACAGCAAGTAAACATCACTTCATGTTAGTCATAACTGATACTTCTACCATCTGGTAGCCTAACAAACATTATTCTGAAGTTTCATACATCATCACTTTACATGCTTAACAATATGAACAAGAAATTGTCATCAATCATTGTCCATTCCAATTTATAACATAGCTAAGCGATAAATCGCAAAGAACAATGAAGAACGAAATGTGTTTATTTCACAATAAAACATTGTTCTGTCATGACGTTATTTCTAGAGATTCAAATATGCTCACACAACTTAATGACGTCATATATTGGAAGACGTTTTTTTAGAGGGCGGTGTCTAGCGAGTTGTTCCCCAGAGATGAAATTGACTGACAATACTGTTGATACGCGGCAGTGATACTTCTCTCACATTGTTATCTCCCTTGTATCCATGACTACAAAATCAGTGCTCCAACTGGCCATTGAAACTGCCAGTCCTTGTGGACTGGTAACTCTAAAAATTGCTACTTTCTACTTTCAACAAATAATAAAACGTATGCATATTGCTTGGTTTTAATTCTTTCAACTTCAAGTTCAGTGCAAAAATGTCATCTCTGGAGAAACTTAGATCTATATGTCATTCACACAAACTTCAGTCAGTTTTCTCTTTGTTTTTTAATATTTCAAGATAGAAGTCACTACAAATAGATATTTAACCTAGAAATAAACAAGGGGAAACCCTGGTGGTAAAAGACAAGCTTTAGACAAAATTAGGATCTGCATGTACAACCAGTGTCATTAGCTCAACATATCACAATAGTTTATTTGCCAATACACAGCCTTATGTACCACACATCAAAGTACCACAACAGATTGGCATGGTGTGAAACTGTGAAACATTCAATGCCGACACAGCTCGTTTGAACCCGGTACACACTAGTGTACTCACCCCGGCAGGTTGATCTCCTCCTTGAGTTCTCCATGCCGGTCATATATCCTCACTGCATGGTCGAACCTGAGACAGACAGTCGCATTGCAACAGACTTATGCACACAAGCAACAACATATGTGTTTTGTCACACACAGCTGCACTGCAAACCCAAATGGATGTTTAAAAGATTGAAGCAAATCGATATGAAATATGTATTTAAAATGTATCTGACATTTCTCTTACAGTCCATGTAAATGTTTATCACATTAATCACCAAGTTTTGATTCAAACAAGGAGACCTCCATCCATACGAAACAAAAGATGTCATATGTCATACCCGATACTTTATTTTTATTTCACTGCCGTGGATACAGCGGTCACCTTCAGACTCCCATGTTAATGCATTACCTAGGACTCACAAAATAGCAAGACAAAGGTACTGTCCTTCTATATTTTCATTAGACTTGGGACTATGATCAGTATCAGACTATATTGACAGTGTCTGACCCTAGAGGTTTCAGTGTATGTAATATGTTGACATGTACCCTGTTGTCGCCAGGTAGTTGCCATGCGCTCTCTGCCAACTGTAGAAGATGCCACCTTGTCCATGGGACTTATCAGCTAGACTGAAAACTCTCTGAAACAGACAACAACAAAAAGTTTTATCGATCTTATTTACTGTTCAAAGAATGCATTGTTTACTTGCAAATTATTTTCGGTTTTACCTTTCATGAATTATATTAGCCACCCAAGGTCACCATTTCCATTTAGACCTTGGACAAGCAGAAACATTATTAGTTTTGATAGTTTGGCTCAGCACATTTTAAAACTATGATAAAATCTAGTGAGAAACTTCAGCTCTTTGTCTCTTTTGTAAGGATCTGTTATGGGATCAATATCAAAAGTTTAGCAGCAAAATGAAGTTTATCATTTTACATTGTGTGTCAATTTGCCAGGATGGCAAGGTTATAAACAATTGGTTGGCCCTATATTTCTGATACTTGGATCATCATTCTTAAAGTAACAGTTCTTTTGATTAGCATGAGTTTTGAGCCATAAGTGTTCCAGTTCGCTTTAGTCGCAATTATCAAGCATAGGTTAATGGGAGCATATTCCAATCAATTCCAAGAACTGTTCTGGCCCTAATAAATTATCAGTAAGGTGTCAGGAAGAAACAGAGCTCCACATTTCAAGCCTGCACCAATTTCGTCACATATGACTCTAATGAATGAGAGATTTCAATAAATCCGAGATCCTAAAAGTGCTGTTGGGGTCATTGTCAGCACAGTTACCGGTACTACACAAATGTACCCCAGGATCTCTATATTTCAAACCTACGCCAATTTCGTCACATATGACCATGATGACTCCAATGAATGATTGAGTGAGTGAGTTGGGTTTAACGGCACTTAGAACAGTATTACAGTTATATCACGGCGTGTGTGGGAGGAAAGCCCGAAGTGATACAGGTTTTAGACATTTAACACTTCGGTGAAACCCACGAGCATGGGTATGGTACTGACAAACCTAGAAACATAATCAGGACGAACCGGGATTCGAACCCACTATCATAAGTTTCTGTCCAAAGGACACAACTCTGCATAGCGAATCGCGCGCTTTAGATGATTGGGTCACCCGTTCCCCCTTCCAATGAATGAAAGATTGCAATACATCAGAGATCCTAAAAGTGCTGTTGCGGTCATTGTCAACACAGTTACTACATAAATGTACCCCAGGTATATTTCTGTACACACAAATGTAGCCTATGTCAGCAACATCAACGATAGAAACTCAGCCCACTAGTCCTTATAATGATTACATATAGCAAAACCCTTAAAAAGGGCAAATTTCTACTGGTCCTTTGGATATATACCATAACCATTGGGCAGTTTGGCAAGGACGATAGGACAAGTGTCAATTTCTAACATGTAAGGAAGATCAGAATCAATGAATATATTTTTTCAGTTCACAAAACCATTTTCAATGTGGTTGTCATGTCAACTCTAGTGAGTGTTCTGTAACCTCAGTCGCTATATGAAGTTTGATTTTGGTTTGCGTACAATTCTAAACACAGTAAGGTCCCTGGGTGCCCAGACTACGACCCCTGCAACCCTAGTTGTGACATATGACAACATGCTACCTAGGTCCCTAGCTCCATCTTTTAATACATGTCACTACTAATAGCTCTGGTGTAGCCTATTCATATTGTTTGTCATATAGGCCTAAACGACTTAAAATAAGATCAGCGTTTTGTCTATTTCAAATGAACAGTAGGCCTAGATTTGATAAATGTCATGCAGATGGCTAGTATTCACATGCTCTTTCTATAGTTGATAAACAGTTATAATATCATAACTAAATCTTTAGCAAATAGAAGATTGAAACCAGATAACACTGACAAACCGTTTAGCATGAAATTCATATAAATATCGTAATACCCCAAATACTGAAATAGTTCTGTGATCTAGCTCTATCACTAGCAGACGCTACATATCATGCCCAAAAATAAATCGCATCGCTGTGAGACATTGAAACTCTGTTTACTACTTTTAATAAAAGAATGTCTGAAAATACGATTTTCTAACATGCATTAATTAATTTACACAGACACAAGAAATACCTTCATCGTTTCATAGAAACATCAAAACAAACCCGGTGCTCGCGATGGAATTTTACGCATGCGCACTTGTTCGTTACGCTGAAGACTTCTTAATGGGAGGTAACTCTGTGATAGGCAAACCACAAATAAAAGAATTTAACCCGAGAAAATATCACCGAGTAACAAGAGCCAATCATACAACCTTGTTGAGACCACTGGATCCCATGATTCTTTCCTGTTTTCGGTATTCCTTCCGTCTTCTATTTAATATTTCGGCCTGCATAGCGGCTTTGTATTGGATGGCAGTCATGGTGGCTGAAAAGAAAACACATAACAAACGGGCATAAATATTTAGAACTGACCGAGTATGATGTGTTTATGGCGTACCTAGTTATTTATCCATGCAACTTAATATTGTCAATAAATTTATGTAAAAATAAGGTTATACGGTCAAGGGTTTGACAGTTTAAAATATTCAGAAATGCGTTTACAAACTGAACTAGTTTCTTTGACATAAGCCCAGAGCATATATTTAATGAAACAATCACTCCATTCCATTCTCACCCCACTCTCAGCTCTAATAGGCTATACTCATCCAATTTCTACTAAAATTAAGAGACTTAGGCATCCAGGCTTCCATTACAGAATTATTTATCTTTAACCTAATGCATAAGTTTAGTTCAGGGACTACATGTGTTAGTGTCATCGTCCCGAGGCAAGAGTTTGTTTGTTTGTTTGTTTGTTTGTTTGTTTGTTTGTTTGTTTGTTTAAAGCCGCAATTAGCAATACTCCAGCTATATGACGGCGGTCTGTCAACAATCGAGTCTGGACCAGACAATCCAGTGATTAACATCATGAGCATCGATCTACGTTATTGGGGTACGATGACATGCATCAACCAAGTCAGCTTGCTTGGCCACCCGATCCAGTTAGTCGCTTATTACCACAAGCATGATCGCATTTTACGGCAAGCATGGGTTGCTGAAGACTTGTTCTACCCCGAATCTTCACGGGTCCCGAGGCAAGAGAGTTAACTGACTTTAAAAGTCCAGTTTCCACTTTTATAGTCAGTTAGCTCTCCTGCCTCGGTAAGTTGTGTTAGAGTATGAGTGAACAGTAGTGTTTGCTATACTCTCGTGAGAGGCTTTTCGAACTAATTAGCTCATAATCTGACTTTTGTCCAGTTCGTATTAACCCACTATTCGCCCGCACTGTCAGGTTAATTAGCTACGATGGCTGTGGATAGTAGTTGGATGGATGACAATGTTCAGTAGCCTGACTCCTGAGAGATTCTTCAATTTCGGTGCTGCCCCATATTGACACATGTTACACGCGGTGACAAGTGACTTTGCTCGAAATAAGCCACTGTACACCCAGCAATGAATGGGTACCCGGTAGGATGAGATAGTAATGTGACTGTTTGCCTTCTAGCATCTCACATGGCTGTATACTCCCCAGGGAGTTGCAAATAGAGTACATGTACACTGAATCATTGACCGGGGTGACACTATGTAGCGCCATGAACCTTCGCTTGCTGGGTGGAATTTGGCGCATTGAAAATGGAATTAGTAGCAGCAGCAGCAGCAGCAGCAGCAGTAGTAGTAGTAGTAGTAGTAGTAATAGTAGTAGTAGTAGTAGTAGTAGAAGTAGTAGTAGTAGTAGCAGTAGTGATATTTCGCACAGTAATGAGAACATGGTCCGATTATCCCATTGTAAATGGAAGTAGTAGTAGTAGTGGTGGCGGTGGTGTGATGGTGGTGGTGGTGGTAGTAGTAGTTGTTGTGCTAGTAGTAGTAGTAGTTGTAGTGGTAGTGCTTGTAATAGTAGTAGTAGTAGTAGTAGTAGTAGTGGTAGTGGTAGTGCTAGTAGTAGTGGTGGTGGTGGTGGTGGTGGTAGTGCTAGTAGTAGTAGTAGTGGTAGTAGTAGAAGTAGTAGTAGTAGTAGTAGTAGTAGTAGTAGTAGTAGTAGTAAAAGTAGCTGTAGTAGTAGTAGTGGTGGTGGTGGTGGTAGTAGTAGTAGTTGTAGTGCTAGTAGTAGCAGCAGTAGTTGTAGCAGTGATATTTCGCACAGTAATGAGAACACTGTCCGATTATCCCATTGTAAATGGAATTAGTAATAAAATGAAATTTACCCCAGTTTTCATGAGGTGATACACATAGCGTTTGCACTGGTGCTTTTCATAGAATTACGTGAATCAGTGGAATAAAACTTATATTTTGCCATAATGGATCCGTTTTGTGAAAGTAAATACAATAATCGTCCGAATTGTTCTCCCCGATACCAGGAATAATTACCGACGTGTATTTGCACAGGTGTGATTGACCGTGTTTAGTGCAGACACACAATTCTCGTCCTCTTGCATATTGATCGCCCCCACCGTTGACAGTGTTAGTTCAGAGTTGGCTGATAGTATCTCGTGTAAATAATTGATTTGTGTTATGTTGGCTTTGCATAGTTGCAATGCACAGCACAGATGATTGGCAGATACGGACTCAATCATTGCTTTTGAAATGATTGTGTGCATCATCATCATCATCATCATCATCATCATCATCATATATACATGTATGTCTAATGGCAAGTATAAAGTTTTTTATCCGTGGAATTATGTGCTCGAGAATAGTCATCATCATCATCATCATCATCATCATCATCATCATCATCATCATCATATATACATGTATGTCTAATGGCAAGTATAAAGTTTTTTATCCGTGGAATTATGTGCTCGAGAATAGTCATCATCATCATCATCATCATCATCATCATATATACATGTGTGTCTAATGGCAAGTATAACTTTTTTTATCCGTGGAATTAAGTGCTCGAGAATAGTGGCTTTCTATAATCACGTCTTGCTATGTTAGACGAAATGTAAGGCTAAATATATGTGGTATCATGACAAAACTCCACAACAAAGTAATTCTAGGACTATTCCTCTTTGAATGAGTGAGTGAGTGAGTTGGGTTAAAGGCTACCTTTGAACAGTCCAGCTGCATCAGGGCATGTCAGCTTAATATGGGAGGAAAGACCGAAGTGTTTCAGGTCTCAGACTTTTGCCGCTTTAGTGACACCCACGAGCACTATGGTGCTGACAATTCTATAAACGTAATCGGGGCAAACCGGGTTTCGCAACAACGGTCATAGGTTTCTGGTGTGTTCAAGGGACGCAACTCTGCACAGCGAATTGCAGCGCCTTCGTATTCCACTCTGAAGTGATCCTAGCTTTGATACATCACATTTCTGGAAATAACTTATCAATTTAGTTTAATTCAGTTATAATGCCCCAACCATGCGGGTATTTTTCTTCTCCCCGTTGTACATTCAAGTGCTGTTTATGACCCGTGAGGATCCGGGATAGAATAGGTCTTCAGCAACCACGCTTGCTGTACAAAGCGTCTCTGCTCGTCGTAAGAGACGACTTGCGGGATTGGGTGGTCAGGCTCGCTGACTTGGTTGATGCAATTACTTCTAACATGGATATTTAATCGTGATTAGCAAACTAGGCGCATACGTTTCCACGAAATGAGTATACATGTGAAATGACACCCTTTGGTTCAACGCCGCTTTCAACAAGTACCATATTTTAACGTTTTTGGATATGACGCGGCGGGGGATCGCACCCCCGACCTCACACTCTCCGGGCAGACGCTCGATCCACTAGATCACGGAGGCGGTCACAAGTAATTGTGACGGCAAACTATTAGCCGCACCAAGGTATCAGTATAATTATAACGTTGATAAATGTTTAGCACACAGCACACATATTGGTGGAAAGTGACTTCAAGGTGAAGTGATTTTGATTAAAACCACCTTAATAGTAATAAACCTGCTTCAGCAAGGATTGACGTATACGTCTTGAGCCTCACATAGACGGAATTGCGTAATAGTAAAATCTTTTGCTGAGGACATTATATGATGTCATAGAGGTATATCAACTAAACATTGAGTCAATTGAGAAAATCGTGTGCTGTGATGGTACGTGATCTTAGACGAATTTGAGGAGCGTGCCGTGATCAACACTAAACAATACTACAAAATGCCAGATGACATAACCACACACGTATTACTGTAGACAGAATTGCCCGTTTATACATTCCAGGATAGTTTACTATCCACTGTGTCTTCAATAGTCACTGAGACCCGTGAAGATCCGGGGTAGAATAGGTCTTCAGCAACCCATGCTTGCTGTAAAAAGCGTCTCTGCTTGTCGTAAGAGACGACTAACGGGATCGTCTGGTCAGGCTCGCTGACTTGGTTGATGTATGTCATCGATCCCAAGTGCGTGGATCGATGCTCATGATATTAATCACTGGACTGTCTGGCCCAGAATCGATTATTTACTGACCCCTGCCGTAAGAGTGCGGCGTAAGACAACAAACAAACAACAAACCAACCAACCAACCAATTGTCACTGAGACGCAAACAAAGGTTCTGGCAAGAATTGGCTGCAAGACCACAATGTCTACCTCTTATATTTACTGCAAGTCGTCATATATAAATGTACCTGTATTTTCCTTTAATATTATCCATATATACAGCGCATTTCACATGCAGCAAAGTATGAAAACACACTTCGAACAAATTGACAATGTGTGCATTTCCTTTTCAATTACCCATAAGTCACACAGACCAAAATCCTCATCGCCAAAGAAGATAAATGAGGAGATTCGAACCTTGGACTAGCGGATCCTGGCACGGCTAACGGACACAACTCACGCACAAGAGAAACGAACTGACGATAATACCGATGTGGTATATAATTATATATGCCACATGTATTCCATATACATACCTTATAAGGGTGTCTTGTACAGCAACTGAGATCCCAGTATGATATATACCTGTCTACAACTGTATTATCACATGAAAGAAACACCTGTACGCTGCCGACTCCCTCCATGCACCATGCACGTTTCTCACCTGTACGCTGTCGGCAAGCTACCTGAAACATGCACAATATTTTACAAACTGCACGGAGGTCAATCAATATTGATCTCAGATAACGGTTCTGCGAGATAGCGAGGCCGACATCCACAGATTTGTGAATTGTTTCGGCATTCATCATCGTTGATGAGGCAGGAAGCATCAATCATCGTTCACCCGTGTCAGTGTTAGATGATAAATGTTCCTATATAGGGAGGGAGTGCTGTGTATCGACCGGCCGTGTTCTCTGATTTCATGATCAGCTATTATATGCTGTGATATTGACATTGTGTGTGGTCCTGATCGTCAACTGTTATCGGGACATGATAATTTCTGTTGGTGAATGTAACGATGGTGACAGTTATATCATCTTATATTCATTGTCATGTGAGTTCTAGGGTGTGGCTTGAATTTATACATGAACGAACGAACGAACGACTGAACGAACGAAGGAACAAACGGACAAGTGAGTGAGTGAGAATAGCTAGATCGATTAATAAATCACAAATTGATGGCACGATTCTTCTTTGAGAAAATTTAAAATGATGTCATTCACTAGCTAGTGCAGACAGGGATCAGATGCTAAGTACAGTAACGTTAATAACGAACATGCTTATAACGAACTGACGGATATAACGAACTATTTTTTGTCCCTGTCCATTTGCTGTATATATTCCGTACATTTGCTTATAACGAACTACGGTTATAACGAATTAAAATTTGTGATCCCTTTGAGTTCGTTATAACCGTATTTTACTGTATATTCTCACCGAGCACCACCGTACATCCTGATTGAGTCTCTCTCCCCAGACCTGTGATTAACCATACGAGCCGGAGCCACTCCTTCTGCAGAGCAGCGAAGAGTTTATCCAGATTCGGAGGCACCACAGGACGCATCTTCCCGAGGCAAGGGAGTTAAATGACTTTAAAAGTCCAGTTTCCACCCTTGCCGAACTAGGCTGGAAGTACTTGGCTCGATCGTTGCGCCACCAGTGGCTATTACCAATTATGTCCCTTTTAAGCCTCTCCTATGGACCAATCAGATTCCACCTCTCGTATCACTTGCGTTTGCTTCACACAAAATGGTGGCGCTCAGTCAGGACGATCTGCTCGATAATCAAGATCTATATTGTGATAAAACGGGTCTTACATGGCGAAATGCATCAAATCACTTGAGCACCTTGATTAAAAACATGAACAGATTTGGAAAATATCTGCTGACAACGAGTTGGCGGTGCACATGCTTTGCAAATCCTGCAATCGATCGAAATCTGCACGACAGTTTACGAACCGGATTTTGATTTCGGAGCGCGATTTTGATTGGACTATGCCTAGACTCGTTAGTCCAGACAAAATGTAACTCCATATAATACCAGAATAGTTCGGCAAGGGTGGAAACTGGACTTGTATAGTCAGTTTACTCTCTTGCCTCGGGAAGATGCACAGGTCGTGGAATGGCAGCTTTCCGCCTCCGTGGTCTAGTGGATAGAGCATTTGTCCGGAAAGTAGGACGTATCGTAGCTCGACCCCCGGGTCGAGTTATACCAAACTACGGTATAAGATGATACTTGTTGTTACCCTGCCTGGCGCATGGCAGTATGGGGATAAAACAAGGAATGCTTGGCTCTGAGTCATTCACGTCGCTATATATGTGCAATAATCTTGAACGCGACGTTAAACACCATTTCACCTCACCTCACCTCACCTCAACTCAACTCACCTCATCTCACCTCAGATAACTCACTATGACATTTTAGGCTAATTAATCAGACCACGCTGTAGCTAAGGTATCCTGGAGTAGTCATACACTTGGCCATGGTGTACACAATTACTTATAACTGTATATACATTCATACATATATTATATATATATATATATTTGCCTTTATGCCGCTATTAGTACTATTCCAATTATATCACAGGCGGGGCCCACAGCGATTAAACACCATGTACCGAGGTGGGGAATCGAACCCGCGCCTCCGGCGTGACGAGCGACAGCTTGGACTACCAGGCTACCCTACATCCACAATTTAAGTCTGCAACGACACCTTAAACCCTCGAACGCAGGGAGGTCGAGGTGAAATGGAGTTTAACGTTGCGTTCAATATTATAGCAATTTTACTCAACAACAAAAGTTCCTGAGACACCAATATTTTAGTGTATTTTTCAAACAAGTGAAGTTTGGTTTTCAATATTGTAGTACATGTATGAAATCAAGTCACAAAATCGCAACTGCTACAGAAAAGCATGCATTTCATGCCAAAGTTGACTTTTATGCAAGCCCCATGCATTTCACTACCCATGAATGGGTATAAAAAACATGTGCGTTAACGGGATTCCATATGCATTGTTTAGCATTGTGCTGACAACAACCATTCAGAAAAACAACAAAATTACGCAATTATTCAACATTACGAAATGCCACGCCTGTCCGAAAAAGAGCGTCTGCGAGCCATTGGTATGCTTGAAGCAGGATCGAGTCAACGTGATGTTGCAAGACAATTTAACGTCCACAGAAACACCATTTGGTGCTCCAGCAGATATGGACAGATGTCCCACAGGACTTGGTGCGACTCTTGGTCCATTCCATGAGACGAAGACGTGTTTCTTGCACCGCAACCAGAGGGGGACACACACGCTGTTGATTTGTAAATTGACATTTTGGCATGTTCATGATGGGTTTTTTATGAAATCACGCATTTTCTGAAGTCAGTATGTCAAATTAAACCATTTGAACACTTACAGGAGTGTTTTATCTGTTGCAAACAGAAATTGTTTCAGATTTGGTAAAAAACATAACTTTGCATTAAATCTTATTCAATGTCACAGGAACTTTTGTTCAGTATATATAGCGACGTGCATACGCTCCCCCGGCAGACACTGCAGGTAGGTGTTTTAGAGTGAATGAGTGAGTTGGGTTTAACGCCGCTTTTAACAGTATTCCAGTCATATCGCGGCGTGTCAGCTTAATGTGGGAGGAAAGCCCGAAATGATGCAGGTCTCAGACGTCTACCACTTCGGTGAAACCGACGAGCACGGGTAAGGTGCTGACAAACCTAGAAACATAATTGGGGCGAACCAGGATCCGAACCCACAATCATAGGTTTCTGGCGTGCCCAAGGGACGCAACGCTGCACAGCGAATCGCGGCGCCTTAGACGACTGGGCCCCCCGTGCCCCCAGATCTTTTAGCGATTCCAAAAGGCCGATATACCATAATGTTAAGTTAAAGTTTTCTTGATATATTAATTATAAGTTTAAAACCTTTAGGTTTGAAGTGTGACTTCAATTTTGACCCCTATACGCTTTAAAACCACCTCAAGTTACCCTGGTCTAACTTGAGAAGTGTGTAGTTTGTTGACACAGGCGACTGGTTAACCCGAAAGTCTACATCATCATAATCATTATCGAATTTCAGGAATAAATATTTTACTGTGATCAAAGATTATATTTCTCTTTTTTCAAATATGTATGTGCCTGCAGTGAGCACAATAAACAACGTAGACAATTCTTACACGGAGCTACATGTATATCTGTCAACATCACACCACACCTACCCATTCGTCACCGCTCGCCCCTTTCCGTAACCTGACCGGGAATAACACCAGTTGGTCACGAATGCACACCTGCCGTCTGCACCGTGAACCAATCAACAGGGTCCAGGAATGTGTGGCTGCCCGTGTTCTAAATATAGAAACAGTCACACGTGTCGACGTGGAACGTATACATGTGTTGTTAATGCAAATAAAACATAAGACGATACATTCAGAATGACTACCTATATACAGGCATGACTCGAATATTTACTTTTACTTTCGGTGAAAAAAGGCCCGCTGATGAACTTAGAACTTACATAGTAGGACCCATCGATAAAACTCAATGAAGTGATTGGTACAATATGGGGCATTTACAGGCAGAGGCAGGTAAAGGGGACCGGTCATTATTCATGATCCAATAAAATAAAGGGGACCGGTCATTATTCATGATCAAATAAAATAAATTTTGTAGTTCATAGATGTATATGTTATATATTAACACCGTTTGAATATGCAGTCTTCAGTTCACTGTGCAGAGTTGCGTACCTTGGGCGTGCCAGAATCCTATGATCGTGGTCTCAAATCCTAGATTCGTCTTGATAATGTTTCTTGGTTTGTCAGTACTCGTGGGTTGCACCGCTTCGGGTATGAGTGTGTGTGTATGTTTGTGTGTATATGTGTGAACTGTGTATGTGAGTGTTATGTGTATGTGTGTATGCATGCGTGTATGTCAGCGTGCGTGTGTCTAGGTGTGTGTAATTGTGTGTGCGCATGTATATGTGTGTGTGCGTGCGTGCGTGTGTGCGTGCGTGCGTGTGTGCGTGTGTGTGTGTGCTTGAACACAGTATACTGACCTCGAGCCGACCTGTTCTTGTTTTAGCCCCTTAATGACTTTGATCGACCAAAAAACGACGTATGGCATGACACGGAGTAATACCATTTTGCATATTATCGGTACTGTTACAATCCAATGATTGACATTATGTACATCGATCCACGCAATTGGGATTGGGATGACAAACAGCAACCAAGTCAGCGAGCCAGTACGGTAGGAACTGAAGAGTTTCACTAACGTTCATTGCAAATTGTTTTATTGGAATGAATTTTCCAACAAATTTAGATTAGCGTCGTGAAAGCACCTTTTTTGTATTGAGTGAGTGAGTGAGGTTTTACGCCGCATTTAGCAATATTCCAGCAATATCACGGCGGGGGACACCAGAAATGGGCTTCACACATTGTACCCATGTCGGCAATCGAACCCGGGTCTTCAGCGTGACGAGCGAACGCTTTAACCACTAGGCTACCCGACCGCCCCTTGTATTGAGTATATATATATGTGTATATATGTATGTATATATGTATGTATGTATGTATATATATATGTATATATATATATTTATATATTTATATATATATGTCATTCTTCATCGCGATACATATACAACCCAATCATAAACCGTCCCAGTGTCACGACTGTTTCAATATCTTTTGTCTGCGTCAAAACTGTATCTATAATAATAATAATGATAATACACACCAGGACACGTGTAAAAATTACCTGCAGCAGGCACAACTGAGTTCCCCGTATGAATACCGCCTACTTTATACCATATATGGGAGGCATACAGCGGGCGAACAACACCAGTCCGTGCACGTCATGGTGTGAGTGTATTCCATGCTGACAGAGTGTTGATTGTACATATACTATTGTATGAAGACACCATCTGGTGCAAGGAGCGAGAGCGTCAGCCTTTAACCCGTGTAATGACGCAACCACTATTATTATTTACTGGCTTGACGTGTGTGCTATTTTTAACCTGGGAATTATCGTACTTTCGGTTATTTAGTGTGAACCGAGGAAAAACCCCACCACTAAATAAAGAATTAATATATAATCTTCATATTTCGCTCTTGCTGTCAATTCCTTCCGAGACTTGTTCAGGCAAGGTAGGTTCTTCCTTCGTGTGGATATAGTACTGATTTGATGATTCAATCATATTTATTGTGTGAAATGTTTCCTTTTATTATTTCAAAGTGTATTTAGGTTGGCTCTGTAGCGAAGAAAACAGATTGTTTTACATAAGGTATACGTAGAACCATGCTTTGTTTGATTGTTGTTTAACGCCGCACTCATCAGTATTCCAGCTATATGACGGCGGTCTGTAAAATAATCGAGTCTAGACCAGACAATCCAGTAACAGCATCGATCCACGTAATTGAGACCGATAACATGCATCAACCAGTCAGCAAACCTGATCACCCGATCCCGTTAGTCGCCTTATACAACAAGCGTAGTCGCCTTTAACGGCAAGCATGGGTTGCTGAAGACCTATTCTACCCCGGTATCTTAGATCCATGCATTAGCTCCAGCTGTATAACGAAAAACGTGTTATCGCCGTAAGTAGCTTATTCCCCGTCCTGTTTTATTTTTGCGGATGATTTAAAGCAATATAAAAATGTTATGTAAAGGCGGCACTGTCACCCAGTTGTCTCAATCGCCCTAATTCATTGTGCAGAGTTGCGTCCCCTAGACGAGCAAGAAATATATGATCGTTGGTTTGAAAAACAAATACGCCCTGACTATTTGTTTGTAGATTTGTTGACACAATACCACTGATTTGGGCTTTCGTCAAAATTGAAAACGCATAAGACCCGCGTCAAGGTCTTTCCTCCCACATCAATGTGACATGCCGTGATGTAACTAAAGTATTGTACAGAGTGGCGTAAACCAAAACCTTTACTGGTATATTTCATCAACTGATCTTTTAGTTACTATATTTATTGATATTTTATCATTTATATCATTATATTTTAGTGTTATGTTTATAGAGTGTACATCATTCTGTTTGTGCTTTCAGGAATTTTTCAAGATGAGCAATCATATGTCTGAACTCGAGACCCATGTTTCCGCCTGGACATGGGTAAATCACATCAAGCCGTATTACGAAACATACAGATTCGGAGATTTTGAGTTCCAGGTAGATTTAGAAAAGGTGGACTTTCTCTGCGAGAAACCCACATTCAAGTACAGGAAGAGTCCAATGTTAGACCCAAAGGTAGTGTTTAAGTCTCAGTACAAAAACGACACTGACGAAGCTCAGGAAATGACCATCCGCGTCCAGCGTACGACATCGGCTACGGCAAGAATCAGGATGAAGCATGGCTTCACGGCCGACAACGGAGTTGGCATCAAGCTCCGCGCACCACCGGAAGTAGACAGTGCGTTCGGCGGATACCTGCCCATCAAGACGGAGGAGACGAGTGACCTCTGTCACAGCATGACCTGGAAGTACAACTCCAAGATCACAGCCGCTCCTCGGAAGACAACAGTGGCCAAGTTCGAGGTCAACGAAGAGAGATTGGTCTGTGACTTCTCCACGTACGTAAGTCTGAAGGGGAAGGTCAAGGTGACGGTTGTTCACAAGAGCTCAGGCACTACTATTAAAACCATCAAGGAAAGCATCAGAACGATCATCGATGAATATCTACCGAATGCAACTCCGTATGATCCACAAGAGAACATAGTTTGGATTGGCGCTCAGGAAGCAAGATGGCCGTTTCGAGGTGACATAACCTTCAACTATGGAATATCCCAAAACGAGGTTGTTGAGTGAACTTCTTGGTTAACAGACTCACCTGCATAAAGCATATTGTGTATAATGTAATCTCGGATTTTAAAATGGTATCAGCAGACAGAAAGACATTCCACTAACTACACCTCGTTCTAATAATAGTCTTGAACCGAAGATAACAAAGCTTGAACTTAATTCAAAGCAGGCTGCAAGATTACGTGGAACTGAATTGTTTGATAGACATTACTCAGAAGTTGACGGATGACCATGTATAAACACATTATGGATGACAACGTCAAGGATTGTTTACACACTTTGTTAATGACTGTGATGTTTATTGCGTCTGTTTATTTATTTTACTAAATACGGTTTTCTTGTGTTGTAACTCCTGTTGTATGCTATCATGTATATAAATGAGGTTAAGATGATGTTAAATGGACGTTATTGTTGTACCTACCTATGGGATTATAGTAATGTTGATACGGTGGTTATGTTTTCTTGTTGATTTAATTACGTGTCTTAACAGTCATGCAGCTAATAAAGGATAATTTGTTTCTAAATGTTGACTTAAGTTTCCTTTTCTTACAAAAAACATAGTTAGACCTGATTCTGAGGCCTTTTGGTTTGATGTATTGTTTGTTTGTTGTTTAACAGTTGTCCATTAACAGTTTATGGATGACAACTTCTTTATTCTAATATGATTCGACCTTTGGATATAGATCTTTATACCTTTGTCAAGCAAGTGACTCTTGCGCACTTTTCCGGCTGTGTGTAAATAATCGACTTTGGACTAGACAATTGATATTGTGAGCATGCATCCACGCCATCGGGGTACGATGCTACGCAAACAACCGCAAGTCACCGAGTCTTACCACCCAACCCATTTGGTCGCCTTTCAAGACCAGGATAGATTTGCATCTTCCAGAGGCAAGGGAGGTAACTGACTACAATAGCGTAGATTCCATGGGCTTTTCCAGTCAGTTACCTCCCTTGTCTCGGGACGATGCATAGGTTGCGGGGGAGTATTCTAACCGGGAATCCCCACGTTGTTTTGTTTACATGTTGTTTGTCATTTAACGTCGAACTAAATAATATTCGAGTCTGGACCAGTCAATCCACTTATTGATATCATGAGCATCGACCCTCCAACTGGGATACGATGACATGCACCAACTAAGTCAGCGAGCCTGACCACCCGGTCCCGTAAGTCGCCTCTTACGATCAGCAAGGGTTACTGAAGACTAATTCTACCCCGGATCTTTACGGGTCGGTTTCCATGTACTTATGGAAAATAAACAATGATTATGACTTGAATGTCAGTGAATGTTTATCCTGATTTTGACCCATGTGGAGACTCACAAAGACTTAACAAAGTGTTGATTCAGATAAGGATACCTCCGTTGTCTAGTGGACAGAGCGTCTGCCCGGAGATCGGAAAGCCGGTGGTTCGATTCCCTGGCCGTGTCATATCAAAAGACGATATCAAAAGATGAAAACTTTATGTGACCCTGCCTGGCTTTCGGCATTAAAGGAATAAAAGAAGGACTGATCGACTCTTATAGTTAGTGGGTTATTCATGTTAAACTGCGGCAAGGCATCTAAGTGGGATGGCACAGTGACTATAAAACCGGCTTAAGTCCAGACTAGTACAAGCAGTCACACACATAAACAACACCATATAAGTTCATATCTTGAACGCGACGCTAAACACAGTAAATATAAAAGTTTAACGTATTTAGAGCCAACGACATAAAGATGTGGAATATAAACTATCTTAATCGTTTTTTGAAAGTTTGGTCAGAACTTTTTCAGCTACTTCTTTCTTTTAGTTCGTATTTTTCCCATAACGGTTTCGATATTCCAGGAAAATAACGGCGGGGGGACATCAGAAATGGGCTTCACACAATGTACTCATGTGGGGAACCGAACCCAAGTCTTTGGCGGGACAAGCATACTTGTCTGCCGCCCCGCCCCAGCTCTGCACAAAATATGTAATTGGACAAAAACTATCAATGATCTGCATCATTATGATCATCTGATGATCTGCAGTGTAACACGGCGAAGTGAGTGAGTAAGCGATGGGGAGTAAGCAATATTCCAGTCTTATCATGACGGGGAATAGCAAGGGTGGGTTACACACACTGTATCAAGCCTAGGTTTGGGGCGCGGCGAGCGGACACTTACACACCACCCATACGTACCCCACCGCTCCGTTACCAGTAGTGTGGAGTGAGTGAGTTGGGTTTAACGCCGCTTTTAACAGTATTACAGTTATTATTCGCGGCGTGTCAGCTTAATGTGGGAGGAAAGTCCGAAGGGGTGCAGGTCTGAGACGTTTACCACTTCAGTGAAACCCACGAGCACGGGTATGGTGCTGACAAACCTAGAAACATAATTGGGGTGAACCGGGATTCGAACCCACAATCATAGTTTTCTGGCATGCCCAGGGGACGCAACTCTGCCAGGCGAATCGCGGCGCCTTAGACGACTGGACCACCCGTGCCCCCAGAAGTGTGGAAGTGAAGACATTGCAACAAAACACATTCATGCACATGCCAAACCTTAAATGCGACACAGGTGGCAAATGTTGTTAAAAGCCTAAAAGTCTAAAGTGCTAAGCACCTCTTCCGAGCAGAGTCGTCGATAATAACGCCTAAAGAAACAACATTAGGACTAGTGGGTCGGGGGTATGCTTAAAAATTAGTGGCACTTTGACCTCCTTTGGCTTTGTTGACACCAGCCCTCTCAAGGGGCGTGACCTTCAGAGTGCCCTTCTGTCTAGCAGTTGCCTTGACCAGAGACTGTCCCTTGAGGCGGAGAGGTCCATCTTCCTGGCTTGTTTGTTTGTCTGTTTGTGGTTTAACGCCGCACTCAGCAATATCCCACCTATTTGACGGCGGTCTGTAAATAATCGAGTCTGGACCAGACAATCCAGTCATTGACATCATGAGCATCGATCCACGCAGTTGGGATACGGTGACATGCATCAATCAAGTCAGCAAGCCCGATAGCCGATGCCGTTAGTCGCCTCTTCCTTGGTGTTTATTGAGATGGTTTCTTGGACCTTCCGGTGTAAGGTGTCTGATCCTTGTTTAGCAGGTTTGGAGGAAAATGGTGGTGAGACCTGTCCGATTCTTGTCTGGAGTCTTGTCTGTGGCCGGAGGGCAGCTAGTTCACTGACAACATGCTGATTAGAGGATCTCAGCTGTTTCAGGACTTCCTCTGTTTCTTCGCCTCCCAGCTACTGGTGACCTCCTCCGGCCTCTCTTTCATCTCCTTCTCTGTTTCACCGTCTCCCAGCTACTGATGAGCCCCTCCGGCCTCTCTTTCAGCTCTTCCTCTTTTTCTCCGCCTCCCAGCTACTGGTGAGATTCTCCGGCCTCTCTTTCAACTCTTCCTCTGTTTCTCCGTCTCCTAGCTACTGGTGGCTTCCTCCGGTCTCTCTTTCAGCTCTTCATCTGTTTCTCAGTCTCCCCGCTACTGGTGAACTCCCCCAGTGTCTCTTACAGCTCTTCCTCTGTTTCTCCGCCTCCCAGCTACTGGTGAACTCCCCCAGTGTCTCTTACAGCTCTTCCTCTGTTTCTCCGCCTCCCAGCTACTGGTGGCTTCCTCCGGCCTCTCTTTCAGCTCTTCCTCTGTTTCTCCGCCTCCCAGCTACTGGTGGCTTCCTCCGGCCTCTCTTACAGCTCTTCCTCTGTTTCTCCGCCTCCCAGCTACTGGTGGCTTCCTCCGGCCTCTCTTACAGCTCTTCCTCTGTTTCTCCGCCTCCCAGCTACTGGTGACTTCCTCCGGCCTCTCTGTCAGCTCTTCCTCTGTTTCTCCGCCTCCCAGCTACTGGTGAACTCCTCCAGTGTCTCTTTCAGCTCTTCCTCTGTTTCTCCGCCTCCCAGCTACTGGTGGCTTCCTCCAGCCACTCTTTCAGCTCTTCCTCTGTTTCTCCGCCTCCCAGCTACTGGTGAACTCCTCCAGTGTCTCCTTAAGCTCTTATTCTGTTTCTCAGTCTCCCAGCTACTGGTGGCTTCATCCGGCCTCTCTTTAAGCTCCTCCTCTGTACTTGTTTGTTGCCATCGCACAGAAGTACTCCAGCTATGCGACGACGACAAGTAAATAAACCAGTCCAGTGCCACGACAGCCCATTTATTAAAATTATTTGAAACTAAAAACGATAATTATGTATATTTTGAATTACGTCTACTGTGTGAGACTCTGCAGCGTTTACGTTTTGGAAGATTTGATCACGTGGTTACATGCCCGTAGACTGGGTTACAGCCTGAAGGACAGTGAGTGAGTAGGGTTTAACGCCGCTTTTTATCAATATTCCTGTTATATCGCGGCGTGTCATGACCTTAATGTCGGAGGAAAGCCAGAGGTGATGCAGGTCTCAGACGTTTACCACTTCGGTGAAACCCAAGAGCATGCGTATGGTGCTGACAAACCTAGAGACATAATCAGGGCGCCCGGGGATTCGAACAAACAATCATAGGTTTTGGCGTGCCCCCTGAAGGACAGTGTAAGAAAACATTTAAAACGAGCATTAATGAGTGTCTTGATATAGCCTGATATAGACACGAGCCGAGATTGTCCACTACACTGCGGTGACCGTACGGTGGTGACAATAATGAGGGTTAACTATTCCATCACCGTTACATCCATCAGACTCTCTGCCATAGAACTGCCGCCATATACAATTTTCAATCTATCAATCAATCATGCACCATTTCAGAACAAGACGTGTTTTTGTCCTATTTCCGACTTAACATGTTTTGTCCAGGTATCGACCTGCTTAATATACTATACAAATTTAGTCATATCTCTAAGTTTGTTCGTGAAGCAACTGGAGTATGGCTGCCAGGAAATATATTCTTGATATGATCTTATGAATCTTAATTTGTCTCAGGAGGGTGGAGGTAGCTTAGTGGTTAATGTGTTCGCCCCTCACTCCCATGGCATAGGTTCGATTCCCTACGAGGGAACACTGTGTGAAGCCCATTTCTGGTGTCTCCGACGTGATATCGCAGGAATATTGCTAAAAGCAGCGCAAAAACCATAATTACTCACTAACTTGTTTCAACAATACAAAGAACATCTGTACATCAGAATATCAGTATCAGTGTCAGTATAGTCCCTGCAAACCAGTGAAGATCCGGGATAGACCAGGTCTTCAGCAACCAATGCTGGCGTAAAGGCGACTATGCTTGTAACGGGATCGGGTGGTCAATTTTTGCTGACTTGGTTGATGCATGTCATCGTATCCCAGTTGCGTGGATCGATGCTCATGCTGTCAATCACTGAATTATCTGGCCCAGACTCGATTATTTACAGACCGCCGTCATTTATCTGGAATATTGGTACAAACAAATCCCTACACAGTGCCTGACATGGGCATTCCCCCTTAGTGGCCATACAATAACAACGGTTTTATTTACCAGCGGCAAACATGTCACTCAGCAAGGAACATTTATACATGATTCTGTCCTAAATGCTATGACATTAAACCATGTCCTTCTGAGTGTTTGTCTGCTGACGCAAATTACATGATCATACTCATGTATTTTGTCAACCTGACAAATGAATATTTTCCATATTTCGCAGTTACAATTACGGCATTATATTAACTCATGACAATCTCTCGACCTCGCCTCTCTGGACTTACTTTTACATAAACAAATCAGATATGATGTGTTGCATTTATCACGCAGGTGTTCGCCAGTATTGTCACGTGATGCAATGGTGACGTGTCCCACCAATCGGAGCTCACTTCCGTTGCAGGAGTTCTTCATGCGCGTTAATTCCAGACTCCATAGTGAATAGGAGCAGAAGAGGCGGATATTCAAAAGCTGCTTAGATGAATGGTAAACATATCCAAACAAATCGGTGTGAATTCATATGTTGTATCGAGATGGACACCTATTTTTGATGTATCTAATATTTTCGCGCTGGAGTGAACATTCTTTTGATATCCGTGAAGTGCAACGGGAAGGATAAACACAAAGAGCGTTTTTGAACGAAATTTTTTACCGTGCTAGATTTTTTTTTATGGAACGTTAAACATAACGATAAGGCAAGTAAATAAGATGTTCTCAGATATGATTTATAACGCATTCATAAATTCCCCAATTGTTAATTTACAGGAAAATATGTTTGTTTGTTTGTTGTTTAACGCTGCACACAGCACTATTCAAGCTATATGACGGCGGTCTGTAAATAATTGACTCTGGACCAGACAATCCAGTGATTGACATCATGAGCATCGATACACAATTGATATTGTGAGCATGTACCCACGCAGTCGGGATACGATGCTACGCAAACAACCGCAAGTCACCGAGTCTGACCACCCAACCCATTTGGTCGCCTTTCAAGACCAGGATAGATTTGCATCTGCAAGAGAGAAGGGAGTTAACTGACTACAAAAGTCCAGTTTCCACATTTTTTTCAGTCAGTTACCTCCCTTGCCTCGGGACGATGCATAGGTTGCTGTGGACTATTCTAACCGGGAATCCCAACGTTGTGTTGTTCAATGTTGTTTGTTGTTTAACGCCGCACTCAATAATATTCTGGAGTCTGGACCAGTCAATCCACTTATTGATATCATGAGCATCGACCATCCAAATGGGATACGATGACATGCATCGTCAACCAAGTCAGCGAGCCTGACCAAACGATCCTGTTAGTCGCCTCTTACTTCAACAGAAAGTTATACTGGTGTATTGCCACTGTTCCACGTTGCGAGTGTTGAATAGTAATGTTACAAACGGTAATAAACGGTATGCATGTGGAGAACATATTTGTATTTTCGCCATGTACAAGGGTGTCAGAGCAGTTGTTAGTTCAATTGCCTTTAATGGGCTATGGCCTCGACTTGATGTATAACTATCCCGTACCGTGTGTGCGTGTTCGCGTGTATTTGATAATCACTACAGCCGCTATAGAAGCTAACGATGCATAATAAACTGTATCGCTAATTAGGCATTTTCATAACGATGGCCTATCATCCTAGAAACTGATAAATAGTATAAAGACTTGTTGATACGAATGAATTTTAGAAAAATACAAACGACAAACACAACCTTCCAAATGCACAAGAAATATCTGCCCAAGAAAAGGTAATTGACATATTTGTATTCTGAGGAAGCACTTCTGAAAGTTATATGTAGGATCTAAACATGAATGGAACCTCAGGCTAGTAAGGTGAAGATTATTTACAGACCAAGTCATACACCTGGAATACTGCGGCGTTAAACAACAAACCAACAAAATTTGGTGAAACCTCGTTATATCGATGTTCATTAGTTCGGTGATATATATCATTTTAGACAGCATATAGTCTAACAGCTTTATTATCCCAGCAGAATCGGCACGGGTCTAATATCGCCACAACCTATTTGATAGATAAGAATAAGATATCTATAAGGATGAACATCTTCTTTATTACAATATTGAGCGACTTGCTTGATAACGGTGCCAGAACCTCCACCGAAAAGTCTATATTGTGAAAAAGAACTTGTTAATCTATACATCTTATCCTTAATTAGTACTCCAACTTCTAAATTCGGTTTTGCACACAGTGCACAAGCAGCAAACTTGAATTCCTTCAAAACCGATGTGAGCACTGTGCGTAATTCTGCTATGCGTATTGACAAAATGTGTAAGCCGGTTTTTACATTTTATCTCCATAAACGCAAAAACAGATTGAAGTCAACGCTTAAAAAAACCATGTAAAATCGAACGGTTATACAGTAAACATGTGTAGTCATTAAAATATGAGAAATATCAAACAACCGTCGTCTCATGTTCGAAGGGCGCTAATTCCCTCATAAACATCCCATGTGGCATTTAGTCCCCGCCAAAACCCCGATTATAATTATAACGAGTCACACACATATAGTTAACGTACACACTTGGGCCAGTGTGTCCACCGTGTTGGGCGGTACATGCACGATATCATGATGGATACTGAAGGATATGTTGCGTATGGTTGTTCTTGCTGTTGACCGCCATTCCGCCTGAAGAGCCTCCCCAAGCTGGGTCACGGTGGTGGAGCTGGGTCTCTGGCGTACTCTCCCCGCGAGAACATCCCAAGGAGGGTACTTTTCCAATGTTCGTATGCCTTCTCGTCGGAGATAATCGTTGACGACCTGGGTACGATGAGGTCTGACATTGTCATCTTTCAATTCAAAATTTCTGCCGATAATTCAAGCGATAGGAACAACGTAACGACAGGACGAAACATTTCGTCAGCATTCACATTAACCAAATCAGTTCGCCTGTCACGTTTGACCCCGTCCCACAACATGACACTACGGTACGACACAGACCTGTTGTCTTTGCATACCGTTAGCCGCTACGTCGCTAACAACGTTTTCTACCATCTGTAAATCGGAAGCAAAAGCTTGATTCATTGGCGCACAGCCCGTCCCTGACGTTGCCAAGCCCACCCCGATCTTTGCTGCCCATGGTATGCTGTGTGCACATCTTTCGCAGGACGCCTTGCTTTCAGGAGGGCAGCATAGAGCCGGTTTTTAACGGTAAATGTTGACATTCGCCTTCCTGTGTTATTGTACGGAATTCTCAGTCTATAACACGAGCAGATATAAATCTGTTGCGCTATGCAGTTAATGAAATGAGACGATTGTGTCTAGGTGTCGTTTTCTGTCAGGCCTAGGTATCATTGCAACCCCATCAGGATGACGGTACTCGTCCCATAGTCGAAACATTACACTTTTTGATTTGCCAAACATTCATACAACTTGAGATACTGACACATCCTATTTCTTAGTGCAATTCTTCATTTTGTCTGTGGGGGGCACGGGTTGCCCAGTCGTCTAAGGCGCCGCGATTTGCTGTGCAGAGTTGCGTCCCTTGGGCACGCCAGAAAGCTATGATTGTGGGTTCGAATCCCGGTTCGCCCCAATTATGTTTCTAGGTTTGTCAGCACCATATCCATGATCGTGGATTTCATCGAAGTGGTAAACGTCTGAGGCCTGCATCACTTCGGGCTTTCCTCCCACATTAAGCTGACACGCCGCGATGTGACTGGAATAATGTTAAAAGCGGCGTTAAACCCAACTCACTCACACTCACTCGTTTTGTCTGTTCATTGAGATACTGGCTCAGGCATATTTATACGTGTGCTTAGCTCAGTTGCATTTGTGTTGGTGAGTTCCCCTACAGGCGCAATAACTTTGGCTTCTGTGTGCACGTGCACGCTGTTCATGTGTGATGGGAAATTTCATTGTGATATATAAGATGCTGCGTTCAGATACAACACCCCGGTATTGTAAATGTACACCTCAACGCCAGCTATATTCAAATCATTAGTTCCCTTATTTTTATCGGTAGTATATATCATGTCAACAACAACCCAAACACTGTTTTAAGAAAGCTTTTATATATATATTACCTCATGTTGTTCAATCATGTAGTATTTCACCTTCGGCTATACGCGGCATGAAACGCAATAGACTTCTGTTCTATTCTGATCAGTATTGATTTAGTCGCCTCCTACGACCGACCTAGATAATTGGGGACCTATACTAATCCCGATATGAAAGGGGCAGTTTCAGCTTCAGATAGAGGGAATTTATTTCTTTTGCACTGGGAACTCCCCGTTTATATTCGTTTTCGAGACACAGAAATCAGATGTATATGCTTGTCTGAATGCTTCGGTCCCTCAACAGTATCGGTCACAATAAGTCAAATGCTAATAGGAGTCCCGTTTCACTTAAATGACACTAATAACAAAGGACGGTCGATAAGGAGTGAGCTTTGTTAGTGTACAACCATACTCGCTGGCTATATACAGATCGATAGAAAACCCAGACAAAGCCAGGCTAGAGTCAATGTCACCTTACAGGTAAGATCTATTAATAACTTGGGTTTTACTTGAGTTTTGTAACAACAACGAAACCCTCGGAGTTGCCCAATCAAGTCATGGTTATTTATATTCCAAACTGAAAGTGAATCGCTCTTGTCTTATGCAGGCGCTTCGCATAACAGGTGAGGCATACCAGCTCTCCTATTTAGACTGGTTATTTATTATACTTTGGAACATAGACGTAACAAAGACGGATTTAAAGATTCTTTCAAATATCTAAATATTTATTTTGTGAAATGATAGATGCCCTTTTGATCACAATTATGTTACTGTTACATTTATATTAGATTATTATTTTAATGTCTTTTTGTGCATTATTGTGTATTTTGATGTTTGATTAAAACACATACGTGTATTATTGTGATCTACAATTGGATGATCCACATCTTGTAAATGAGGGGGGTATAATACTGTTTAATGCCGCAATCAGCGATATTCCAGGTGTACCACGACTGAAACAGATAAATCAGTGTCAAGCTTCCTGTGCCATCGAGGTGGGAGCGTGGTCCTACCGGGGTCTCCAGTGGATTTCGATCATATATGTGTCCACATAGTATAGCATTATAACCATATCTGGTTGCTGTTTCAGCCGTCCAGCAAAATGTCTGATAACTTATCTGACCTGGAAGCTGATGTAAGGAAGTGGTCCTGGAGATACCGGATCGAGCCCCACTACACGTTCAATGAGAGCGATTTGGAATTCAAGGTCGATATAGATCAAGTTGCGATAAGCTACGAAAACCCAACCTTCAGTAATTACAGAAAGAGTCCTCTGTCAGATCCCAAGGTTGTTTTTACAACAAATTACAACAATGCCACTGATGACCCCCAAGAAGTGGCCGTCCGCGTCCAGCGTACGACATCAGCTACGGCAAGAATCAAGGTGAAGTACGGCGTAACCGCTGACAACGGAATTGGCATCAAGCTGCGCGCACCACCGGAAGTAGACAGTGTGTTCGGAGGATACCTGCCCATCAAGACGGAGGAGACGAGTGACCTCTGTCACAGCATGACCTGGAAGTACAACTCCAAGATCACAGCCGCTCCTCGGAAGACAACAGTGGTCAAGTTCGAGGTAAACGAGGAGAGATTTGTCTGTGACTTCTCCACGTATCATCGTCTGAAAGGGAAGGCCACTGTGACTGTCATTCACAAAGTTTCAGGAAGAACTCTTGAGACCATCACGGAGGATATCAAGACGATTTTGGATGAACTCCTGCCAGATGCTGACGAAACTACTCCCCCTGAAAATATTATCCACATCAGGAAAGATGCTGTTCAGTGGCCTTGTCGGGGCGACATCTACTTTACCTATGGCCTTTCACAGAATGAGGTGGTGGAATGAGAGCTTCGTAATTTTAACTTTTAAGTTTCGTAGTTAAAAACGGCGCAAGTCTGTTTTTAGTCCTAATGTTATTTTCAAATTTATCCCATTTATTGAAATTAGTCGGTGCATGTACTCTACAACTGCTTTGCAATTCAGGAATGTTCAAATGCATATAAATTGATCGTAAATAAATGTTATATTATTAATAGTTTTTGTATTTTCTACTTTTCTACCATTGTTTTCACATATACCGTAATAATGTGTACACAACTACAGATGGTATATTTATGATACGTGTATCTACCGCTTTACCCACAGTACGGGTTTAGTGAAGGTATTTCAACATAGTGTGTTAATTATTTCAAAGAAAACTGAATAACCGTTTTCTGTTGTTATTTACTCTCACCTAACAATTAAAAACATGAATATTCTTCATTATATAACGGATAGTTTTATCGATGAGATAAACCAATCCAATAAACTTGGTATCACGATTCGATAAATATGCAAATGATGTCACCTCGCAGGAAATACCTTTATTATTTAGTAGTTAACTGTTTCAGTTTGTTTCTGATGTGAGGTGAAATGAGATTTAACGTCGCGTCCAAGACTATTGCACCTATATAGCGATGAGCATGCACGTGTGTGTGTGGCTGCTTGCACTTGTCCGGACTGATGCCGATATATAGTGCTAGCACACTGAGATACTATGCCGCAGTTAAACATGAATACCCCACTCAGACACAATATACTGATCCCGAGCCGACCAGTCCTTGTTTTAGCCCCTTAATGCCGAGCGCCAGACAGTGTGACAACAAGTGCCATCTTTTAACATCTTTTGGTATGACGCGACCAGGGATCGAAACCCGGACCTTCGGCTCTCCGGGCGGACGCTATACCACTAGACCATGGATATGGTCGTATTTGTAATGAATAGGAAGTGTTTTCCCGATGTGTAACCCCTTATGTAAACAAACATGGATGCAAATCATTTGGAACTATATCATAAATAGGGCGGTTCGTTTGAACTTTGTGTTCCATCGCAGTCTCTAAAGCATATATTTCTTAATTATTTTAAGATTTATTATATTATCATATATTTGGAATAAAACAATATGTATGACGCTCGCATAATGCAATTTGCATTCCTGATATATATTTACCATAAGAAAGACCCGTGAAGATCCGGTTTGGAATAGGTCTTCAGCAACCTATACTTGGCGTAAAAGGTGACTTGCTTGTCGTAAGAGGCGAATATCGGGATGGGCTGGTCAGGCTGGCTGAACTGGTTGATGCCTGTCATCGTATCCCAGTTGCGTGGATCGATGCTCATGATGTCAATCACTGGACTGACCTATTCTACCCCGGATCTTCACGGGTTTTATGCACGGTGTACGTTCTTGGTATGGTCGTGGATAGAATAAGCAATCGTAAAAGACCCTCCTGCTGGGGGACATAGAGTGATGTTTGGCAACATCATGATATCTTCACAACATGCCATGCAGAGTTATATCCCTTGGCTACATGTTTTATTTTTATCGACAACGAACTTCTTCGCTGAATATTATCATAAGCGCTAGTAAAATCACCTATTAGTTTGTTGTCGATAATCCACAATAATCAATAAGTGCAGTGCGTTATGTTGTTGGTTAACGCCGCACTCGGCAAAGTTCCAGCGTTTTGAATGCATGGGCTTTTATTTATTCGTAAATACATGTTACATGCATGGGATAGCTGCGGGACAAGCGGGAAATGTCACGTGCAGATCAGGCCTGGACACGCGTACTCGTCTCTTTCTCATGGTTAACGAATCATCATGAGTAGACCTAAATGGAAATGAAAACAGATAAGGTGAATATTCACCTGATGAAGGAGTAAGCATACACTCCAAAACGTTGTGTTCCTCATAAAAGAGAAGTTGACATCCATAAATTCTCATCCTTATGTTTATAACTTCTAAATGACTTGAAAAGACTTGAAAACAGATATGTGTAGATGTATGTAGCTAATTTTCTGACATAAAGGTTAGTTAAGTAGTAAAAATAATAAAAATAACTGTATCTGGTCAATGAAAGTGATGTTTGCTTGTTTCACAATAACATTCACGATGTACCTTCTTTTGTCAGAGGCAGCCTTGTTCAAATCAGGAGGTGTTTTTTGTGGTCAAAGATATATGTGCTGCACAGATTCAGTTATGAATTTAAATCGCCACGGTTACCATTTCTGTGTTTTATGTATGCATATACTTTTTATTTTCGAATCCCTGGTTAAAGTAAAGTGAACAATTGGGCTCACTTTGGAAAAAATGACATTGTAGTCTCCCTTCTTCTCTCGAAATGCTCCTTATTAGACTACATACAGGTAAAATACGACAAATCGTGAGGAATTGCATACACTTGTAAACACAATTTCAAAACCAACAAGGTGTCAAAATACGACAGAACCATATCGCTCGACAATAAAAGGGGTCAATCCCATAAAGCCGGTCGGGTAATCCGAAGTAAGACGGATTAACGGTAGCGTGTTTTGTTGTTTGTTGTTTAACGCCGCACTCAGCAATATTCCAACTATATGACGGCCGTCGGTAAATAATCGAGTCTGGAACAGACAATCCAGTGATTTACATCATGAGCATCGATGCACGCAATTGGATGACATGCATCAACCAAGTCAGCGAGCCTGACCACCCGATCCCGTTAGTCGCCTCTTACGACAAGCATAGCCGCCTTTTACGGCAAGCATGGGTCCTGAAGACCTATTCTACCCCGGATCTTCACGGGTCCGGTAGCGTATGGGTGGACCCTAAATGCGATAAAAGACTTGGAAATATTGTGATAACTTCATTTTTCGCTTCGCACGGTGTTAACATTGGCAATTCGGGGAGGTACTACAAGGTCGACGCTTAGTAAATTTGGTAGACGTAACCACATAGTAGGCCCGCCTCCCCGTACTTTTCCGCATACATCGTCCATCAATCAGCTAGGCATTAGAGTGAGTGAGTTGGGTTTAACGCCGCTTTTAACAATATTCCAGGTATATCACGACGTGTCAGCTTAATGTGGGAAGAAAGCCCGAAGTGATGCAGGTCTCAGACGTTGACCACTTCGGTGAAACCCACGAGCACGGGTATGGTGTTGACAAACCTAGAAACATAATCGGGGCGAACCGAGATTCGAACCCACAATCATAGGTTTCTGGCGTGCCCAAGGGACGCAACTCTGCACAGCGAATCGCGGCACCTTAGACGACTGGGCCACCCGTGCCCCTGCTAGGCATTAGATAAACAAAAGCGGGTTATTTTGGGAGCCGGTATCAAAGGGTGTGAAATAAGAAAATGCATGTAAACCAGAGTATATTTTCCAGCTCATGTCACGAAATGAATACTTTTAGCAATTTGTAAAACAGATCAATATCATTCTACAGGTGATATTTGGATGGAAATTGTTTTATATCCTTATACAAATTGAAAACATGTAGTCACTCCATCCACCAGTTCAAAGGCGGAGATGCTTCTTGTTGCGAAGGAGGAAGGATACTTGGAAACATGCAAGCACTGACAAAGGCGTGACGAGTACACAGCTGATAGAAAAGCTTTGGAACAACATGCGGTCTCGCCAAGATAGCGATACGCACAGGTAAGGTGGAATTAGGTTTAACGTCGCGTCCAAGATTATAGCACTTATATAGCGACGTGCATGAACGTGTGTGTGTGGCTTCTTGTACTAGTCCGGACTGATGCCGATTTATAGTGCTAGCCCACTGAGATACCATGCCGCAGTTTAACATGAATACCCCACTCAGACACAGTATACTGACTCCGAGCCGACCAGAACCTTGTTTCAGCCCCTTAATGCCAAGCGCCATACAGGGTAACAACAAGTACCATCTTTTAACGTCTTTTGGTATGACGCGGTCGGGGATCGAACCCCGGACCTTCCGCTCTCCGGGCGGACGCTCTACCACTAGACCACGGAGGCGGTCGGTACAACATGCGAGTATTGATTGATACGTTGAGCCTCACTCAGCAGGAATTGCTTTGTCGTGAAGTCTTCTGTTGAGTGAAATTATATATCATGTAGGTTAAATATAATTTAACCTTTGTTACATTTCCTTGAAATATAGGTGGACGTCAGTGCATTGGTCGCCACTATTGACACATGTCCTTATCAAAATAAACGTAATGATTTCTTCCATGCTGTAAACATAGCTTTTGTTGCATTTTTAACTAACATTTTATTGCTATTGTGAATCGCCCGTTCTATGTTGGTTTATCCCAAGATATGTATAATTATCAACAATCTCTATACATTGTTCATCAAACGGTAATGATAACTTAGGAATTAGTGATTTTAGCAGGTCAACTTAAAGAAACAATTGCTTTGGTTTTCCAGAGATCCACAGCCAGTTTCCATAAACAACCAAAAAAGTATCTAGTTATTTTTGTAACATCGCTGATTATTCACTGAACAGAACAGCGTCATCACCCATCAGCATATAACAATAGTACAAACAGTACCGGGAGCATTATGTCATTCATCCGTATACTCTAGATTCACACCTGTACATACTTATTGGAGTAGAAAGGACTCGAGATATTAATGAAAGGAAATAGTATTAGAGAGAGGTTTTGACCTTGTCTTACACCAGTGTGAAAATAAAATGAGTGAGTGAGTGAGTGAGTTGGGTTTAACGCCGCTTTTAACAGTATTCCAGTTATATCGCGGCGTGTCAGTTTCATGTGGGAGGAAAGCCCGAAGTGATGCAGGTCTCAGACGTTTACTACTTCGGTGAAACCCACGAGCGCGGGTATGGTACTGACAAACCTAGAAACATAATCGGGGCGAACTGGGATTCGAACCCGCAATCACAGGTTTCTGTCGTGCCCAAGGGACGAAACTCTGCACAGCGAATCGCGGCGCCTTAGACGACGGGGCCACCCGTGCCCCCGAAAATAAAATGATGTGCAGTTGTTAAGCTTTAAAGATTTGATGTGGTACATATTTTCAACAAAAGTAATTTAATCCCTTCATACCACAGACCAGCTCCCCACAGTGTATCGAAGGCTGTTGTAAAAGCAGTTAAGACCCAGAGTAGTTTATGTATAATTAATGCTTTGCGTAGTATGGTGGATCCTAGCTAGATTCGATGACAGATATTGACAAAACATCGTTTTATAAACAGAACAATGGATCCTGGGCAATAAGCCTATTACGGCATAAATATACTAGTACCCATACCGTAAATGCAATAATATTCTTGACGTCAAAACAGCTCTACTGCTGCCAGTGTAGGTACACATTGAATTAATATGTGACTGTTTAATCTTTTGAATCGGTGCATTTTTGTGATTAATGTTGAAAATCAGTCAATTATAGCATTTGATACCCTGATCTTCAAACCAATATGAGACCGCCTCCGTGGTCTAGTGGTAGAGCGTCCGCCCGGAGAGCGGAAGGTCCGGGGTTCGATCCCCGGCCGCGTCATACCAAAAGACGTTAAAAGATGGTACTTGTTGTTACCCTGTCTGGCGCTTGGCATTAAGGGGCTTAAACAAGGACTGGTCGGCTCGGAGTCAGTATACTGTGTCTGAGTGGGGTATTCATGTTAAACTGCGGCATGGTATCTCAAGTGTGCTAGCACTATAAATCGGCATCAGTCCGGACTAGTACAAGCAGCCACACACACACACACACACACACACACACGTGCATGCACGTCGCTATATAAGTGCAATAATCTTGGACGCGACGTTAAACCCCATTTCACCTCACCTCACCACCTCAAACCAATATGAGGTCAATATGCTAATGTGGCTGCAGTTGGTTCTGAACCAGGAACTCACTGTCCATTTATTCTTGCCAAGTAAAACTGATCAACCATAGGTCATAACAGGGTCTAAGTCGGAGAAATTACCCGAATTTGTTGATTCCTGAAGTAGAATCAACTAGGTCATTTCTCCATTACGGGGGCACGGGTGGCCCAGTCGTCTAAGGCGCCGCGATTCGCTGTGCGTCGCGTTGCGTCCCTTGGGCACGCCAGAAACCTATGATTGTGGGTTCGAATCCCGGTTCGCCACGATTATGTTTCTAGGTTTGTCAGCACCATACCCGTGCTCGTGGGTTTCGCCGAAGTAGTAAACGTCTGAGACCTGCATCACTTCGGGCTTTCCTCCCACATTAAGCTGACACGCCGCGATATAACTGTAATACTGTTAAAAGCGGCGTTAAACCTAACTCACTCACTCATTCTCCATTACGTTGTAGTTGTTCAAAAGAGCAATCCTACTCTGACCGTTGGCCATAAATTCACGATCATCTGTAGAGATCGCAAAATAATCCTTCGCTAAAAATAACAAGAACCGGTCTCTGTATACCTGATTCGTAACAGCGCGTGGCACAATTGTTATATATAATTAGTGAACTGAATATCGCTTTACTGACATTGTGTAGAAATAAGCATAACAATTTCAAAACTGTAATGTGATCTTGGCGTGCTTTTATGAACGAGGTGTGAAGTGTTTGTCGATAGAATTACAATGACAACTTCAAATAACAAAACAAATAACTCTACTCTTGAAATCTGAAGCAACACCAATCGCGCATTGTTAATTGTTCACACACGAGTTACAAAACTGATCCAGCCGGAATAATCTGTTTGACAATCAACGCCGTATCAGTTAAAGTTAAAAGGCGACAGTGACTATGATTGTGGTAAAGGCGATCGGGTGGTCAGACTCGCTGACTTGGTTGATGCATGTCATCGTATCCCAATTGCGTGGATCGATGCTCATAACGTCAATCACTGGATTGTCTGGTCCAGACTCGATTATTTACAGACCGCCATCATATAGCTGGAATATTGCTGAGTGCGGCGTTAAACAACAAACAAACAAACAAAAGTTAAAGTTTAAAGTTATAACCAGCTGACTCTATGCATCAGCAGCCATTGTTGCACGTGAACAGGCCTGGGCTGTCCAACGTGTGAGCAGGCAAAAACATGCCACTTTATTGCATAACTAATCTAGTATTTTCGCAAGGATATCGATTTTCCACCTACACTTATTCCAGTCGTACATGACTGGAATATCTATTCACCGGAACTGTCGATAGTACATAAATAAGACATCCATATTTTATGACGGCAATTCAATTCAACTTTGGACGAACGTCATACATCTATATTTGATGTTCTGAGGCCCCCTGAGCTGCAGGTGCCATTACCATCCGCGCTTTTGCAAAATTTAATGCTTCTGGGATTGGCGAGAATATAAGAAGGGTTAAAATCAGTTATATACATTTACATAACATCCGAGCTGATTGAAACTGCTTTGAATCACTTCCAAAATAACGGACATTTCTGAGCTATTGAGATATGATGACGCAGTGCAAACAGGCGGATGCCCCCTTCCTACTATTGGCGACATATTCAGATTATATATTCCGTTTCGGTTCGATCGCCCGAGCCAAAAAAGTCTGATCAGAAAATGAAATGGAAACAGTATAAATTAAATTGTTAATTGCTCGAAAGCTCTTTCTTTGACGAGTTGAAAAATGAAACAAATACAGGAAAATCATCGAACTATATGTATCAAACTCTGTGAATTTTATCTAATCATATAAAGACATCTTCTGTTGCCACTGTTGCCTTATGGACAAGAGAACAGAGTCCTCTCTGACAGCAGTGAAAACTGGAATCTGTTTCTGTGAAAATCGTAAACAGCGTACACTTGATGTTTGTTTCTTTATTTGTTTGTTTGCTTGCATGCATGTTGTCTAATTCCACACTCAGCAATATTCCGGCTGTATGTAAACAATCAAGTCTGGACGGACAATCTCGTGATTTACATCATGACCATCGATCTACGCAGCTGGGATACGATGACTTGCACCAACCCGACCAACCCGATCCCGTTAGTCGCCTCTTACGACACGCATGGGTTGCTGAAGACCAATTCTAACACGTATTTCCATGGGGTTCCTACATTTGAAACGGATTCAGCATTTACCCTTCTCCACATAACCAACCAATGCAATCAACTTTATGACAAATAACATGAAAAGTGGCACTCGTCACAAATTCACACAAAGGCAAATAAATTGTTCACTGTACAAAAATAACACTGGATTATACATGTATGGTACAAGTCATGGATCTTGGTGCATAGATCTAAATATGAAACCGATGAGGCGGTTTCAGTGGCCTATTTTAATTCTAGTTATTGTTTAGTAACAAATGCCGTATGGGTCAAGGCATAAAGTTTTCCCTTAAGTGTGTCATGTGGAAAAGTGGTGTACAAAGTTGAAAAGTCAAATGTTATGACAGAATTGAACTTTGTTCTTTTCTGAGGTTGCAAAATTTCAAGCAAACAATTGGACTTTTTGAGAATCCACATAGTATAAATTCCACTTGTCTCAAATACATTCTGCGAATATAAAGACATCCCGTACTTGATTGTGTTAAGGATTATGGTTAATCTTGAGACAGAAGATACCTTGACCATGAAATGAATAAAAGCGTTGGGGATTCGAACCCCAGATTCGCTGGGTGTCTCTCGCGAAAGTTGTGGACGTGCAGCTCGGGCTTCTCATTCAGACACAGCTGACACCTTGTGATGTTTACTGTTCCATTCTGTTCACGAAGGGCCATGGTAACAGTAATTAACTGAAGAGCTTAGAGCCAAAAGGGTACAATCTGTTTTGTCCCTTTTTGCATAAAATGGCATGAATAACATCTATGAGTCCTTGCCTGCTTGTAGAAAACATATGGTATGTTTTCATTGATAAGCTTTTGAAATACAGCTCCTTAAAATTCTGTAAAAGGGCCAAAGTCAAGACACTTTGATAGATTTTGTCCCTTTTAGCTCTCATTTCCGTGACTGATTGTTCAAGAGACACTAAAAGTTTGGAAACATTATTAGTATGTTTCAACTATTTCAACAAAGCTGGCATTAGTTTATATCATTTAAAAGAGCTTCAATAATATGTGTTTATACATTCAGTAGTAGTTTCAGCAATCTCACATGTTAAATCCCATGCAAACGCCTGAAGATAAAAAGGGCCAAATTACAGACATTTTTTCAAATGTTTTTATAGCAACATTTATATGTCTACTGTCAGAATGTGTTAAAGTTTAGGAATTTCTCTGTGAATAAAAATGTTTAATTAGCGGGCATAAGGTTATGGTTTTTATTACTTTTTTTCACATGACATTGACCCTTATGGCTCTAAGCTCTTCAATTTTACCCTTTTTGAGACGAATAAGACACGGGGTGATATCGTGAACAGACATGAACTGTTCAGCTACATTACAGCGTGAGTCCGTGCATGTGATAGACAACTCAAATTATTGTTTAATCTATTAGCAGCTATCAATACTGACAAGGTCATGCGGAAATGTGGGAGCGAAATTGCGGAAATGTTGGAGCCAAATCAATAAAATGAAGACATATGAACCCACAATGATTATCAGCTGTATAAACGCAATGCATATGCATAGATATCAAACAAGTCTCAACATCAACATGTCTCTAAAAATAACACGTGGGTGAACGATGGCAGGGACAGAGACAGGGACACTATTCATGTGAGCTACAAAGAGCTCGAGCATTTAGTTCCAAATCAATGTCCGGAAATGAATGCGGGAAACTTCAGACAATGTACGTTGTTCTGCGCATCAGTATTGAGTTATATTATGACGCACGTGATACACGCCCTCATTACGTATTTTGTGGATCATGCATTATGCATAAGGTATCAAACATGCCCGTCATTCTTCAGTCTGTTCAAACAACTAGCTAAAAAAACAAATGAATAATGCCAAAAAGTATGTTCTCGTGTTGGAATTGCATTCGTGACCAACTCGAGGTAATCGGGACAAGCCGAATAGCGACTCGTGCCCCTCTCGTGGCCATTTTTGCGACCGGGTTCCGACTTAGCGCAAACGGGCATACCTAAAACAATTGTCAACTCGTTGCGTAGTGGTTCACATATATTTCCCCATATACCGTATGTATTTCAGATGCAATTTAAAGCACATCTGGACATGCGGAATTATACAGTATGATTGAACACATTTAACTGTGTCTTGGGTATATTTTTAAATGCAAGACATGTGTAAAATAAAAAATTATCTCTGAGGGATTCTTTGACGAAGAACTTGAAATCATAAGCGCATTCTGATTGGTTTGTCGTATTTTCGCACATGACAGTCATCGATAGGGGGACGTGTCTTCTTGCAGGTTACGAAAAGGGGCGAGTGGTGACGAATGGTTGGAATTGGTATAGGCGCGGAAGGATACACATGTCAGATACGGGGGTATAGGAGGGGTAGAAAAACAAGTAGCAAGTAGGATATATATTATCTGTTGAAACAGCTAGAAAAACGACAAAGAGTATGTACTTGTGCCGGTATCAGCGCGGTAGGCTATAAAATAGGCTCGGTAGGATAAATTGGTTGATTGGTTGGTTTGTTGATTAACGCCGCACTCAGCAATATTCCAGCTATATGACAGCGGTCTGTAAATAATCCAGTCTGGACCAGACAATCCAGTGATAATATGAGCATCGATCCACGCAATTGGGATCGATGACATGCATCAACCAAGTCAGCGAGCCTGACCACCCGCTCCCGTTAGTCGCCTCTTACGACAAGCATATTGAACATATATTAAGCGTGGCAGGGTATATGATAGGCGCGGTAGGATATAGAGAAGGCGCGGTAGGATATATTGTTGTTGTTGTTTAACGCTGCACCAAGCACGATTCCAGTTAAATGACGTCAGTGTGTAAATAATGGAGTTTGGACCAGACAATCTAGTTATTGACATCATGAGCATCGATCCACGCAGTTGGGATACGATGACAGGCATCAACCAATTCAGGCAGCCTGACCACCCGATCCCGTTAGCCGCCTCTTACGACAAGCATAGTCGCCTTTTACAGCAAGTAGGGGTTGCTGAAGACCTATTCTACCCCGGATCTTCACGGGTCAAAATGTATTTGTAAAATTATTATGTCAAATGTAGTTTGTAAACGATCTTTTATTAAATTTACTAATTACAAATACTCAGTTTCATTGATATATCAAATGATACATCATGTTATAGCCTAGTTCGTTTACATATGTTTAATAATATATATTATTAAGCATATATACTGCCTGAATCTAGTAGAACATAAAACCAAACAGACAGGTCACTGCGAAGTGATTACTTAAACATGCTAAACGTTACATGACATCACGTCAATGCAGAGGCTGATCATGAAGATAAATAGAAACAAGTCCTTCCATTCCTGACTCTTTTATAGCCACAGAACGATGATTTGCCAAGGATAAGATAAAGTGTAAGTGGAAACTCTTTCTATGTTAGTTTGGGAGATCACAGCTTATCAGTCTATATTATCTGTTTAGACACGACAATTACCCTGTCTTAGCATCCGACACATCAGCATGGTTATCAAGCGAACCATTAAACGTAGTTAGAAATAACTGATGCAGGAATGCCCCTTGTCCCCGTCGTTGTAATCAACATGGTTATCTAGAGAACTATTAAACGTAGTTAGAAATAATTGATGCAGCAATGCCCCTTGTCCCCGTCTTTGGAATCAGTATACACAGTGTGGCATTAAAAGGCAAATAACTGATAGCACGATTACAAGATGTAGAATGCCAATATAATGAATACTTGATGAGGTTGCCTTCCTGATTTCGTTAAGAATGAAAGAATAATGGATTTCATTGATATTGATGTTTCATTTATGGGGGGTTTGTTTTCATGTGACAAGAATACATTGATTCAGAAACTATTGGGAAATGTAAATACTGCCTGTTGATGTCTTCGTTTCCTTTTTATTTTGACTAATTTGATCCTTGTTTAAAGATCAATACTGTATGACAGGAAAAGATTTCTCTTTATATTCTGGACACAAGTTGATATGTCGAATGCATGTAGGGTTGCTAAACGACTTCAATATTGACAGCTCAAATGAAACATCAATGATATTAATGATTGGTGTTAATGGTATTAATGAAGCTCCTTTAATCTTTCATTCTAAACGAAAATCAGGAAGGGAACCTCATAAAGTATCCTCATAAAGTATGAGCTCGTGCTCATGATATCAATCACTGGATTGTCTGGTCCACACTCGATTATTTACAGACCGCCGTCATATAGCTCGAATATTGCTGAGTGTGGCGTCAAACACCAGACAAAGAAACAAATACACATACCTCAAGCCTCGGCCTGCAAGAAACCTCTCTCTATTAGCCAACAACAACCCTCGCCCTATCCGCCTACAAGAAACCCCTCTCTCCGCCTCCAGGAACAAAACTCCCTATCGTCCTACACGAAACCTCTTTCTATTAGCCAACAACAAACCTCCCTATCGGCCTACAACAAACCTCTGTCTATTAGCCAACAACAAACCTCCATATCGGCCTACAACAAACCTCTCTCTAATAGCCAACAACAACCCTCCCCCTATCGGCCTACAAGAAACCCCTCTCGCCGCCTCAAGGAACAAACCTCCCTATCCTCCTACACGAAACCTCTTTCTATTAGCCAACAAAACCCCTCCCTATCGGCATACAACAAACCTCTCTCTATCCGCCATCAACAAGCCTCCATCGGCCTTTAAAAAACCTCTTTCTATCGGCCAACGAGAAACCACTCTCTAAAGGCCATGAACAAACCTCCGTCTATCGGTCTACAAGAAAACTCATAGTATCCGTTTACAGCAAAACTATCCCTCATGCACCGAACATCCCTCTCTTGGCCTACTATTTCGCCTTCCCCCTACAACAAACCTCACTGCGTTCGCCTACAAGAAACCTCTCAGTATCCAGCAACAAGAAAGCGCTATTTCTTCTGCCAACAACAAACCTCTCATTATCGGCCTATAACAACTTTCGCCTTCCCCCTACAACAAACCTCACTGCGTTCGCCTACAAGAAACCTCTCAGTATCCAGTAACAAGAAAGCGCTGTTGCCCCTCAGCAAACCTTCCTCTATATGCCAACAACAAACCTCTCTCTATCGGCCTATAACAACTTTCGCCTTCCCCCTACAACAAACCTCACTGCGTTCGCCTACAAGAAACCTCTCAGTATCCAGCAACAAGAAAGCGCTATTGCCCCTCAGCAAACCTTCCTCTATATGCCAACAACAAACCTCTCTCTATCGGCCTATAACAAGTTTCTCCTTCCGCCTACAACAAACCTCACTGTATCTGCTTTTTAGAAAACAACTGTTGTTATAACTCTGTTATAGTTGCTTTTATCAAGGTTGTGTGAGTCCGGGAGTGGATATAGCGTGACAGTTAAACCTATTAAACCTTGTCAGGGCCTCAATGGGTTTTTACACTAGTTGATAATGCCAAGCTGGTTACATCAAATGTATCCATTGATTTCATTGGTTGCCATTGGTTAAACTCTTTTGATTGGGTTTTCGATAATTGGTAATGTTGGGGATAAAAGTCTTATATTACACTTGTTATGATAGGATATTGTCCAAGGGCAGACAGCAAGGGGGTTATCAGGTTAGTACATTCAGTATTTTATGGTTCCATTTTGAAAATGGTACAAAACAAAGTGTATTAACTGGAGAGGGTCTTCAATGATTTATACTAGTTCATATACTCTTTCTTTGTGTGAAAATTAGTAAATGTATGGGCTTTTGGAATACAAAACGTTATAATTACCAACACTGTGGATGAAATAATATAAAGCTTTATTAATGAAATTATGTATTTAAGTTTGAGATTTGTATTGAGTATTCGAATACTTTGTGGCATATGTCGTTATACCTGTACTCACTGGATTGTCTCTGGTACAAGGATGCAATCCATTAAATATATGTTTAGCATAAGTAATGGCGTAGAATATTTATGAAACACTGATGCCACCATCTCACGCCAGGAACATACGTTCACAGGGCTATGTCATTGTATCTAGCAACGGAGAGCAGTTTGTAACTTCGGAAGAATTACTTATATACGTACGCTTGTGTTTGCTGCGCACACTGTTTTAGGGCATGTGTTTGTGTTTTAGTGTCTAGTTGTGTTGTCTCTGTTGTGAGGCAGTATGGGTTTACTTTATTAGTTAGACAGTACATGTGTTAGAATATTAGATGGTTGTTACAAGAATTAAATAGGATTTAACACATTATTATTGGGGTTTTGTTTTCTTCTTTATATTACCGAAAGATGTATCTTGTTATTCGTAACAGTTGTGGGTCATATAGTATTTGGTAATATTTTGTCAAAGCTGGTAGTTGTATTTTATATTTTGCACAAAGCGGCGTTAAACCCAACTCACCCACTCACTCATATTTTGCATATAACATGGTCGAGCATCCGTATGATTGTATATCTTTACTGAGCATAATCAAACATTCTATTCGTTGTCACTATTAGCACAAAATGATTGACGTTTGGGTATTTTCCACAAAACAAACTATACATTTGTTTCACCACTGCCAACTAAATGTGGGCATGTTTCGGAACAAACCTTTCCTTTAGAATCTCCCCCTCCCCCTTGATTTGATTTACCTACGGATACTAGAAACAAAAGTGGCACCGCTTCATTTGTTTCCAATGGTTTTTTTCAAGTAAACAATTGACTTGCCTTTGCATGTGTTTGTTACGGGTGCCACCGGTTGGGGCATGACACGCGCACCTTTTTGAGTTCATTGATTTGTGCTGAACAAAAGGAGAGGTTCAGGAGAGTGATGCTGGCTAGAGGGCTTGTATGCTAAAGCTGTTAACGCAGGTGCTATGCCCCATGCTGGTACAAAGATTTTAAGGATTTTCTGTTGTTGCACAGCAGAGTTTAAGTCTCTTCGAGGCTACGGAAAATCAGTCAAGCACTCCGTGGCGTGGGCAATGTTGTTAGTGTCCGGGTGTCCCGGCAGGGAGAGGAGGAGGTAGAGGGATAGGTAGGGTAGCGGTAGAGGTAGTGGTAAGGGTAGAGGTAGTGGTAGAGGTAGAGGTAGAGGTGGAGTTGGAGGTGGAGTTGGAGGTGGGGTTGGAGGTGGAGATAGAGGTAGACGTGGATGGAGAGGTAGGGCAGCGGTAGAGGTAGAGGTGGAGGTAGAGGTTGAGGTAGAGGTAGTGTTATGGGTATAGGTAGGGCAGCGGCAGAGGTGAAGGTGGAGGTGGAGGTGGAGGTGGAGGTGTAGGTGAAGGTGGAGGTGGAGGTGAAGGTGGAGGTTGAGGTGAAGGTGGAGGTGGAGGTGGGGGTGGGGGTGGAGGTGAGGGTGGAGGTGGAGGTGGGGGTGGGGGTGGAGGTGAAGGTGGAGGTGAAGCTGAAGGTGGAGGTTGAGGTGAAGGTGGAGGTGAAGGTTGAGGTGAAGGTGGAGGTGAAGGTGAGGGTGAAGGTGGAGGTTGAGGTGGAGGTGAGGGTGGAGGTGGAGGTGAAGGTGGAGGTTGAGGTGAAGGTGAAGGTGGAGGTGGAGGTGAAGGTGGGGGTGGAGGTGGAGGTGAAGGTGGGGGTGGAGGTGGAGGTGAAGGTGGAGGTGGAGGTGGGGGTGGGGGTGGAGGTGAAGGTGAAGGTGGAGGTGGAGGTGAAGGTGGAGGTGGAGGTGGAGGTGGAGGTGAAGGTGGAGGTGGGGTGGAGGTTGAAGGTGGAGTTGGAGGTGGAGGTGAAAGTGGAGGTGGAGGTGGAGGTGAAGGTGGAGGTGGAGGTGGAGGTGGAGGTGAAGGTGGAGGTGGAGGTGGAGGTGAAGGTGGAGGTGGAGGTGGAGGTGGAGGTGGAGGTGGGGGTGAAGGTGGAGGTGGGGTGGAGGTTGAAGGTGGAGTTGGAGGTGGAGGTGAAAGTGGAGGTGGAGGTGGAGGTGGAGGTGAAGGTGGAGGTGGAGGCGAAGGTGAAGGTGAAGGTGGAGGTGGAGGTGAAAGTGGAGGTGGAGGTGAAAGTGGAGGTGAAGGTGGAGGTGGAGGTGGAGGTGAAGGTGGTGGAGTTGGAGTTGGAGGTGGAGTTGGAGGTGAGGGTGGAGGTGTAGGTGAAGGTGAAGGTGTAGGTGGAGGTGGAGGTGAAGGTGGTGGAGGTGGAGGTGGAGTTGGAGTTGGAGGTGGAGTTGGAGGTGCAGTTTGAGAGGGAGATAAAGGTAGACGTGGATGGAGAGGTAGGGCAGCGGTAGAGGTAGAGGTGGAGGTAGAGGTTGAGGTAGAGGTAGTGTTATGGGTATAGGTAGGGCAGCGGCAGAGGTGAAGGTGGAGGTGGAAGTGGAGGTGGAGGTGGAGGTAGAGGTGGAGGTGGAGGTGAGGGTGGAGGTGAAGGTAGAGGTGGAGGTGGAGATGGAGGCGGAGGTGGAGGTGGAGGTAGAGGTAGAGGTAGAGGTAGAGGTGGAGGTGAAGGTGGAGGTGAGGGTGGAGGTGAGGGTGGAGGTGGGGGTGGAGGTGGAGGTGGAGGTGGAGGTAGAGGTGAAGGTAGAGGTGGAGGTAGAGGTGGAGGTGAAGGTAGAGGTGAGGGTGGAGGTGGAGGTGAAGGTGGAGGTGAAGGTGGAGGTGAAGGCGGAGGTATGGGTAGAGGTAGAGGGAGAGGAAGAGGTAGTGGGAGAGGTAGGGTAGGGGTAGAGGTAAGGATAGCGAGAAAGGTATGGGTAGTGGTAGGGTAGTGGTAAAGGTAGAGGTAGAGGCGCTACTGCTCCTATCCAAACTACGAAATGGGTCCCCATTGATATCACAGTGACGATTATGAACATATTCCATGCAGGTGCTGTATGGGTTTGAAAGGGGTTCCAACGGGTTTCCCATTTATTCACAATACACCCCAGTCACATTGACTCGTGTCACTGGGTCTAATCGGAAGGATAATGTTGTCATTGCTGGTGTGTCTACTAGTGCATTATTGGACCCAACCTGCCTCCACTTCACTGTGAGTGAACAGTTTTATAACACTCATTGTGCTCTTGTATTAATGATTGATATTGAATGTGCAGATGGAGCGCGTTTGCCATGATTAGGCCATGTCGAGGTTGGCTTACTGGATCAAGGTATTGCTACTGTAGAATCTGAACTTGTTTGCTGTTGGTTATCCACATTACTAGGTTCAAGCACATGGTGCCGTTGACCAAATGTCTTGCAGCCTCTGATTGATGGGTGTCATTCCACGTACCCAGACAGGCCAAATCATGGCGTCATGGTATGTCAACTTTAAAACCATTGTTTGGGCGTGTAAGAGAACCAGCCAAACCAAACGTTCGGATGAATATTATGTAATTGTTATGTAATTGGGACACGTATCCAAACTACAGTCTGGTTAGCTATACCTACCGATTTCCCACGTGAAGATCCCGGTTAGCATTGGTCTTCAGCAAACCATGTTTGTATCAAGAGGCAACTAACGGAATCGGATGCTCGCTGACTTGTCGATGTATCCTATTTAAGTAGATCGATGTTCATGACGTCAATGACTGGAATGTCAAGTCCAGACTCGAAATTTACCGACCACCCTCATATAACTGGAATATTGCTGAATGCGGCGTTAAACAACAAACAATTGAGTGTCATATCACGGCGTGTCAGCTTAATGAGGGAGGAAAGCCCGAAGTGATGCAGGTCTCAGACGTTTACCCACGAGCACGTATATGGTGCTGACAAACCTAGAAACATAATTGGGGCGAACCGGGATTCGAACCCACAATCATAGGTTTCTGGCGTGCCTAAGGGACGCAACTCTAAACAAACAAACAAACAAACTGAGTTACATTTAGAGCCTTGATAGCAACTGATCTGAACAATCATCATGAACAACGTTGCAACTAAGATATAGAGAATCTCACCAGAGTGTCTTTTGATATCAAATAAACTGAGGGCCAAAAGAAACGTTACCAACATTAACTGCTTTGCCACTTTGAAACAAAGATGCCAACTTGTTCAAAAACAGTAAAGAACACATCTCACGAATACAGCCTTCATGTTCTCTGTCGTTCTTTGCACGTGCTTTGCGGATTTTGGGAGATATTGGTGTTTTCCAGCAATTTTTTAAAACATTCTTTCCCAAATTATATTGCAATTACCGGGTATAAATTACGCACGGATCTGTTCCCTATCATTGGTTGCGATGATTAACACGAACGAACATGCCAAGACTGACCGCTGTCTAGAGGGAGAGAGCCATAGGTTTGCTGCAGATTGGAGCGACACATAGAGAGGTTGGAATGCCATTAACATGAACTGCTCCAAGATGACCATTACCAGACTGGTCGCACGTCTCCGACAGACTGGCAGAACCGCAGACAGACCCGGAGTGGCAGACCAAAGGTCACGACCCCGCAGGATGACTGCTTTTTCCGGGTAATTCATCTGAAGAACAGATTTCTTACTGTGACGTCATCAGCTGCCAACAGCTTAGGACATCAGTCAGCAGACAAACAGTGACCAGACGACTACGACATTATGGTCTCCGGGCTTATCGCCCTTTCAAGGGCATGGCCTTGACCCGTCAACATCGACGTGCCAGATTGACGTGGTGCAGGTAAACTCAGAGATGGCAACAAAGGGAATGGCGGCGAGTGCTGTTTAGTGACGAGAGCAGGTTCCAAATCTTCAAACCTGATGGGCGGACGCGAGTTTATCGACGACGTGGTGAACGTACGGCTCCTTGTTGTGTCCAGGAGGTGGAACCTTACGGGGGCGGAAGTGTGATGGTCTGAGGCGGCATTTGCGGGGACGAGAAGACGGAACTTGTCAGCATCGAAGGCAATCTGACAGCACAACGCTACATTGACAATATCTTACGGCCAGTTGTTCTTCCTTTCATCCAGCGTCAACAATGGACGGTGTTCCAACAAGATAACGTCACACCCCATAAAGCCCGTGTTACTAGAGACTTCCTCAACGCCAACAACGTGACTGTCCTGCCGTGGCCAGCTCGATCACCAGATCTGTCACCCAGAGAACATCTCTGGGACCAGCTGGGGCGTTGTCTTCGGAAACGTCAACATCCTCCCTTCACGAGACAAGCGTTGATCGTTGCCCTCCGTGAGGAATGGAATCGGATACCTGCAGTCGATGTGAGGACGCTTGTCTACTCAGTTCTACGCCCCATTCGAAGATGCATTGCCGCTCATGGAGGTCATATCCCGTATTGAACGGTCTGGGCCGTCGTCACCTTGAAGTTGCAACCAATGTTGTTGATCGAATACTGGACGAATGACCCCTTGTCAAGAAATGTCCCTGTTCGACGTCAAGGACTTTGTTGTTGAATTAGTAAATTGGCATTTATCTGTTCTGAATGATAAATTTCTACAATACAATTGTTATTGCTGCTTCAAATTGTGTTGGTCAAATTTTATCCAAGAAAGATCGTTGGTAATGTTTTTTTTGGCCGTCAGTTTATATCAACACGAGTTGATAAAAGTGCGAAAACTCCCAGGCTTGCCGAGGATTATTTCCACTTTTATCAACGAATGTTGATATATTTGACGTAAAAAGACACGAGTGTGAGATTTTATTTATCATCCAACATCATTCTTCCAACTTTTTCAGTTTGTAGACAGTAATAAGCAGTGTCTTAATTGTAAAAAATACTGCTAACAGCTTCAGTAGCAGAGCCATTAGTGATGTCATTTGATTTTGACGTCATGGTAACCAATGACGTCACAATGGTCCGCAAAGCATTGTGATGTAATTTCATTGCAGCGATATCTGCAGTGTAGATATCGCTTGATCTCACCCAAGCAATATATCCTATGGGAGCCAGTTTTAGATTATAAAGTTGTCATTCCACAAATCATCGAGGGATGAAGAACAAGGTACCTAATACTGCTAAAGAAATGCAATCTAATGTGCGTGCACTAAGAACTGACCTCTCACAGTTCAGCAATGGCATTCCGACATATACTATCCCACCAGGTACGGAGATTCTCATACAAGATTGTGTTATTCTCATACAAGAAAGTGTTATTCTCATACAAGATTGTGGGGGCACGGGTGGCCCAGTCGTCTAAGGCGCCGCGATTCGCTGTGCAGAGTTGCGTCCCATGGACCCACCAGAAACCTATGGTTGTGGGTTCGAATCTCGGTTCACCCCGATTATGTTTCTAGGTTTGTCAGCACCATACTCGTGCTCGTGGGTTTCACCGAAGTGGTAAACGTCTAAGACCTGCATCACTTCGGGCTTTCCTCCCACATTAAGCTGACACGCCGTGATATAACTGGAATAATGTTAAAAGCGTCGTTAAACCCAACTCACTCACTCACTCATACAAGATTGTGTTATTCTCATACAAGATTGTGTTATTCTCATACAAGATTGTGTTATTCTCATACAAGACTGTGTTACAACCAGGATAGTCATTCGTATCCCGATCTGCCTCGGCATGGCCTAAAATTGCATGGATTTAAGTAATTCCACTGAATGAAACTAAATTGAAATTTGAAAGGAGTTCACCTGCATGAGTTGTTAACCTGTGTGACATCCTTGGTGATTTGTGCAGGCGTATATTATACGTATTGGTTAAAGTTAACAAGAATGCACGAAGGTGGTATCCCAAGAAAACATGTTGATGTATTTCGACAACATTGGTCATAATACTTGGGTAACATCTGTTTGTAACATTTTATTTTCGCATGGTTTGGGATTTGTATGGTTAAACCAGTCTCTTGGGTACAATATAGCTTTCATTGGGGTATTTAAAACGTGTCTTGTAAATGAATTTCGTCAAAACTGGATGTCAACTCTCAACAATAGTACCCGATATGTAATGTATAAAGAATATAAAACATATATTAAATTAAGATGTAAATAAAATGTTTTACATTTACGACAGAACGTGGGTAGATGGCAATAGATTGAATCATGTTTACGTATGTTTCCTGTTTGCAATATGTCTGTTGAAGATGAAGATCATTTCGTATTGATCTGTAAACATTATATTGAACTACGTAAAGTTTTATTTGCCAGAATTGTATTGGGAATTTCCAACTATATATAACTTAAAAAAAATGTTGTGTACAACTCAGGATGTTTTATTAAAACGTCTGCAATATTATGTTTATTATGCACACAAAAAAGGACATGACGTCGTAAAATCCATGTAATGTGTTTCACATTGTACTATTGGCATTGCATTTCTTGTATATGGGCCTAAGGCCTACACACAAAACTAATATTGACTATTGACGTTGTCAACCGATCTCGAGGGGTATATATTATGATGTACCCTGTATGTGAGTCTATGTCTGCAAAGGCGAAATAAACATAGGGTACATCACACTTTATGCCCCGAGGGCCTGATAAGTTGCAGACAATCAAGTACAAACGCACGCCCGCACGCCCGCACGCCCGCACACACACACGCACGCACACAGACACATTCACTCAAGCATACACGCGCCCTGTTCAAGCATCGAGGGTCCATTCTTTACATGCAATACAAAATACCAACGTAACACAGAGACAAATAAATTCAGATACCGAAACATTCAAAGCAAACCCATAATATGAGTGTCGTACTTAAAATCAGAACTAAATATTTAACAAAGCTACCAAACAAAGTGTGTTCAGTAGATTTGATAATACATTTCAGTTAGCTGTCAGTTACATTTGCCATTGTTTGGGTCCTTCAAACAATAATTTCTTCAGCTAGCCTTAACAAAGTTGCATGAGAGTTTGTTTCGTTTGGTTGCTGATAAAATATTTACCTTCAACGGTGCTGATGGTAACAAAGGCATCCTTTTAATATTTGTTTCCTTAAGCACAGAGTTAACTGCTAACCATCTCCTTTGCAGCCATGTTAGCGTCAGAATACCAACACGTATACATGCGAGCATCGGCGGTTTCATCAACACGTCAGTTATTCGTCTAGCATAACAGCCACCCAGTCTACGTCAATAAGGTAAGAACATTTTTATTGTTTGTTTTAACAGGAAGACATTTGTAGTCTTATGCGCTGATGCAATTTGGTGTTTGTTCAGTAGCACTAGTCATATAAATACAAATATTTATGGCTCCGTAAGATTGAATAAAAAAATTGTTAAACTGTCATATAAATATTTGTCTCAATCGTCCCTATGTTATGTTAGAGGTATTTGACAGATTATTTTGGGCGGACATATCCAACAATTAAATTTAAGATGTATGTTGGTGTGAGGTATTTATTAACTTTCAATTTTTGGTGTCACTTTTCAAACATCTATTTCTTGTAGACGCGTCTTGCAATGTCAGTTTTGTCATCAAAGTGCCTGCTGTCCATCATACGTTGTGAATTTGGTTTAAACTTGCTTCTGTTCAACCATCCCAAAATGGTTACGATATTGCAGCCTTTCTATGATGTATTTGACTATTGATATCAAGGTAGCCTGAACAACATATTTGTCCCGCTATTTAGCACTAACATCCGGAATGCCAGAAGGGCATATAAGTCACTGCATTTCAACATCAACACCCTGGGTGCAAGAAGGACGTATATATTACTGCAACTGAACACATCCTGTGCAATGAAAGAGCAGCGCATTTAACATAGGTACAGAAGCTCTAATCCTGGGAATGGCCCAGTCGTCTAAGGCGCCGCGAGTTGCGTCCCTTGGGCACGCCAGAAACCTATGATTGTGGGTTCGAATCCCGGTTCGCCTCGATTATGTTTCTAGGTTTGTCAGCACCATACCCGTGCTCGTGGGTTTCACCGAAGTGGTAAACGTCTGAGACCTGCATTAATTCGGTCTTTCCTCCCACATTTAGCTGACACGGCCCGATGTAACTGGAAACCTGTTAAAAGCGGTGTTAAACCCAACTCATTCACTCATTCATTTGCTGTTGTTTTGAACGTTTCCACTGATTAATTAATTTTCTTTTCTTATATCATTTCCTTATTTGTAATGTCTCTGTGTTGACGAAACGAGCGGTAACGTGTATGAGTGGGTAAGTATGGTTTCATGCCGCCTTCACTCGTTGTACTCATGTGGTGATTCGAACCCGGGGCCTTCGGCATGACTAGCAAACGTCTTACCAACATGACTACTCCACCAACGCTTTCTGACTGATGTTTCTTTATTGTTAAATATGGACTGTTTTGTAGTCCAGTAGTTACCTCATTTGCTCGTCTGGCCGCAGACCTGTGTTCGATTCACCACATGGATGCAATGTCTGAAGCCCATTTCTGGTGTCCTCCGCCGTAATATTGCTGGAATAATGCTAAAAGAAGCATAAAACCACACCCACTGTTATTTAACGTCACACTCAGCATTAGTCTAGTTACATGACGACGGCCCCTATGTAGCCGAGTCTGGACCAGACAAACCGGTGATTCATATGACGGGCAACACCCGAGGTAGGCGCTCGCTTCCCTCCCTCCCTCCCTCCCTAACTCACTTACTCACTCACTCACTAATCCTACACAGAAGAACTGGATGTCAAACTATGATTTAAAAGGTGTCTAAGAAGTCTGATCGCAGGATCATATCCGATTAATTATTCACTGACTGGAATATACAAGTAAAGATTCTCAACATGTGGCAACAATTAACTCATTTTGATGTCATGCATGTACGACCAAACATGGACGCCGGCCAACGTTGTCATGCCAACAAACCACCAACGTAAGATGCGACAGCTAGTAGAAAACAGCTGCTCATAGAATCCCTTGTGTCATCGAAGTATCATCATCTATTTCAAGTGTCACAATCATGTCCTGAGTATGAATAATACATTGACGATAGTCAATATGTAATATTGTCAAGCGAAAAAAGAGCAGATTTGCTCTCTCCAATAGTACAGAACTTGGACGATATTCATGTCTATCGGATAGTGTAGGTCGGCCGACATTTACCAGATGAAGAAATATAACACGTTAACAGATAATAAATGACCAATTTCTCAATTATCCACCTAAACAGAATCCAAAAGAAGCTAAATGACGGTACAAAATTAAACGAAAGGATCACTGAAAATCAGTGATGACATCAGGTGTTCGCGTGAAGTGTAAGCGTATCATCCCGTACCGGAAGAACCGCCACTCACACAATTTGCAGCAAAAAGTAAGTGTTTGTCTGACGCTGCACAGTAATAATCCTGCCATGCGACAGCATCTTCCCGTGGCAAGGGAGTTATCTGACTATAAAAATCCATTTTCCACCCTTGCCAAGCCAGGCTGGATTCCTTCAAGTTTGCTCGACCGTACCGCCACCTGTGGCTGTTACGAGTTATGTCCCTTCAATGTCCATCCTATTGACCAAACAAATTCCTCCTCTCAGTTCAGAATATTGAAATACCTTTAATAAATAATTTTGGTTAAAAATATAATGAAATTTGGTATATGTTTAGTTAGTCATGAGACTTATTCTGTGCGTATCGCAAAAATAATTTGTTTTAACAAATTGAAAGATCTTAAATTGTCTCAAACGACATACTAAGCTCCGTAACGAGATTCCTTTTTTGAACTGCCAGACAGTGGAAGCTGAACTTTGGCATTTATGAATTTATGACATCACATGTTGTTCAAAATAATCATTATGATTTTAGGGTTGGTTTTTATTCCTCAGAGTGTATGAAAATATTGGGATATAAATGCTGATAGCAACTTTGTTTAAGAGTCTGTCTCAGTTGACATTTTAATCTGTTGACGTCATATCCAGGTGCGCTACAATGTCGTGGCACTACTTTTTTCAATATAACTGGCGTATTGAAAATAAGATAGAACCATCATTGGTAAGGACACTCATGTTAATATACAACTTAACCGCCTCCGTGGTCTTGTGGTAGAGCGTCCGCCCGGAGAGCGGAAGGTCCGGGGTTAAATCCCCGGCCGCGTCATACCAAAAGACGATAAAAGATGGTACTTGCTGTTACCCTGTATGGCGCTCGACATTAAGGGGCTAAAACAAGGACTGGTCGGCTACTGGTCAGTATACTGTGTCTGGGTGGGGTATTCATCTTAAACTGCGGCATGGTATCGCAGTGAGCTAGCACTATAAAACAGCATCAGTCCGGACTAGCACAAGCAGCCACACACAAGTGCATGCACGTCAGTATATAAGAACTATAATCTTGGACGCGACGTTAAACCCAATTCCACCTTCCCTGTGCGTATCGCTATTCTGGCGAGACAAGGCCAGTGTCACTGCTCCAGGCACAATTTAGGTAAACGACAGGGAAGAACTCGACTCTATCGCGTGTTCCAGTTCGTAATTCTAATGATTTATGTTCAATATATTTAAAAATTTAAATCATTTTGACGTTTTGGGGCACTAAAATGCCTTAAAACTATTTCCTTAGTCGATCCATAATATGATTTATATCTCCTCTCAAGGGCTGATAACTTGCAGACAGTAAGTACAAACACGCAAAGAGACCACCTTGTCCACATCCTGTTCAAACATCTCGGATCTATTCACGATCTGCAATACAAAATACTCACGCAACTAAGGGAAAATCAAAATTAGATACTGAAAAATTCAAAGCATGCCATAATACGTGGGCCGTATATAAAAATGCGCATTAAATCTTTAACCAAGCTATCAAACATAGTGTCACTCTCATGGGTTCGGTAGATTTGATGATGCATTTCAGTTAGCTGTCAGTTACATTTGTTATTGTTTTGTTCCTTCAAACTTCAGTAAGCCCAAACAAAGAATAGCCTGGTGCATGAGAGTTCTTTTCTTGGCTGCTGATCAAGTATCTGTGATCATGGTAACAAAGGTATCAATGTAATATTTGATTGTTTCCTTTATTAAGACTACCATGCATGCATACTCCATATCTCCTTTGTCGCTAGCTTTACGTCAGAATACGTAGGCGTTAACATTCAAGCACTCCATCGCGATTCGCCAATACATCAGTTGGTCGTCTGGCATACCTGTAGCCACACAGGCTGTGTCAACATCGCTGAGGTAAGAACAATACTTACTTAAGTATACTGTTTATAGGTGAAAAATGTGTTCACTTATCCAATTTTGTGTTTATAAAGAAGAATTAGTCACATAAATACAAATATATGGAAGGGACATTTTTACTTTTTATATGGAGAATATGGTTCTGTCTCTGTTTAATGCCTTGTAGCACTGTGACAGATGACCTTCAGTCTGTTCGCGGCAACATGCCATCGACGAAACAAAATGTTGGAAAAAAACGATCTTATAATTAGTTGTTAAACGTCTCTATGTTTTTATGTTTATGATAGTTTCTTGGACATTTTGTGTGTGTCATGTCCAACATTCAAAATGAGGATGCGAGTTGGCGTGGGGCACTTCTTGTTAACTTTCCCGGTGTCACTTTTCAAACATCACTTCTACTGTCCGCGGAACGTGATGATACATTGGTGCCATTTTGCTGCAAACGGATTATAGACACTTCAAGCAAAGTGGGTTTAGAGATCAGAAAGTCTGCCGTCCATCGTCCGATGTGAATTCAGTCTTAACTGGCTGGACGTTCCCTTCATCCAAATATTACTGAACCGCAAGAGAAACGTCAACATGGATAGATATATGAGAAACCGTATTTGACACTGTAAACATACTTTGAGACATATTAAAAAGATTAAACTTGGCAAAACTGATCAATGAGGACCAAATGAGGTATGGCGTGTGGTTACATGATTTGATCAATGTACCGAGCTGCCGTGACACCATTGCCTCTCCCTGGACCTATGTTCGGGAAGACCACAGGGACGACCCTCTGTGCAAGACCAATACCACCCCACACCATAATGAGTCTCTCTCCCTCTCCCTCCCCCTCTCCCTCCCACTCTCCCTCTCTCTCTCTCTCTCTCTCTCTCTCCCCCTCTCCCTCTCTCTCTCTCTCTCTCTCTCTCTCTAGTTGACATAAAGTAACGGCTCTCGTCTGAGAAGAGGACTCTTCTCCGCTGCTGGTGGCGCAAATGCTGGTGCTGTGGTGCCCACTGAAGACGGTCCCGGCGATGACGTGGTGTCAGAATTGCTCCTCGGTGTGGCCTGTGACAGTAGAGGTGTCTGCTAGCCAATCGTCGATGCACGGTGTCCTCACTAATGTGCGGTTCCTCAGGTGTAATACCCGGATGTAACGATCTTCACGGGGCGTGGTTACTCGTGGTCTCCCACTCCTGGGTCTGTCTAACGTCTGACCTGTCTGACGTAACCGCTGCATCAACCTGGTGATAGTGATGCGTGCGCAGCCCAACCTTCTGGCAACGTCGACGTGTGACGCTCCTTGTTGGACCATTCCAACGGCTCTCTCTCTCTCGATGGCTGTCAAACGTGGCATATCTTGTGTTCTTTTTGTTGCTGTGATATCAACGTGTCTGATCAGCCGTTTTATACAGTTTTTATGCACGTGCAGAACATGCTAGAGAGGGAAATGTCACTTTCACGAAATTTACGTTTTTTCCCGGAAGTGATTCCCGGTATTTTTTATCGACTATGCTGTGTTTGGGATGTGCAATACGAATTGGCATGTTTTCATACTAGACAATTCACTTAGTAAAAAACAATTTTGAAAATAAGTTGGTATCGTTTCTTTTGGACACTAGTTTATATGACGGCGGTCTATAAATAATCGAGTCTGGACCAGACACTCCTGTGATCAATATCATGAGCACTGATCCGCGCAATTGGGATACGATGACATGCACAACCAGCGAGCCTGACCACCTGATCACGTTAGGCGCCTTTAACGACAAGCATAGTCACCTTTTACGGTTAGCATGGGTTGCTGAAGACCTATTCTACCCCGGAATCTTTACGGGTCAAATATGATTGGTCCGTAGGAGGGGCACAAAAGGTAAAAAACTCGTAATAGCCACTAGTTGCGCGACAGTCGAGCCTGGAAGTTCCGGCCAAGTTCGGCAAGGGTGGAAACGGGACTTGTATGGTCAGTTAACTCCCTTGCCACGGGAAGATGTGACGTGAATCGAACATGCAACCTCACATATCGTGTTAAGTGGTGTTGCCCACTGTTTTCCCACTGTGCTACCGTCAGTACTCCAGCTTGTACATGCTGCACGTGTTTTCTCTCTTGCACGCTTTTGGCGAATTCCTTTTATACCGCGATACATTGTATTGTTTCACTATAAGGTATGTCGATGTTTTCTTATTTTTTCTGGTATTTCTTGCATTCAGACGGTTCATAAGCGTCGCACTCAGCAATAGTCTACTCACATGACGACGGCCTGTAAGTAACCGAGTCTGGACCAGACAATCCCGAGATTCGCATGTGACCAGCAAAGCCCGAGGCAGTCAGGGTACGACGACAAGCAAACCAAATGTCATAGGAATTGCCCGCCCACTCACTCGCTCGTTCACTCAATCACTCACGTAACCATCACGGATACCATCACATTAGTTACTTGATACCATCACATTAGTAACTGGTTACCATCACATCAGTAACTGGTTACCATCACATTAGTAACTGGATACCATCACATTAGTAACTGGTTACCACCACATTAGTAACTGGTTACGAACACATTAGTAACTGGTTACCACCACATTAGTAACTGGTTACCATCACATTAGTAACTGGTAACCATCACATTAGTAACTGGTTACCATCACATTAGTAACTGGATACCATCACATTAGTAACTGGTTACCATCACATTAGTAACTGGATACCATCACATTAGTAACTGGTTACCATCACATTAGTAACTGGTTACCATCACATTAGTAACTGGATACCATCACATTAGTAACTGGATGCCATCACATTAGTAACTGGATACCATCACATTAATAACTGGATACCATCACATTAGTAACTGGTTACCATCACATTAGTAACTGGATACCATCACATTAATAACTGGATACCATCACATTAGTAACTGGATACCATCACATTAGTAACTGGTTACCATCACATTAGTAACTGGATACCATCACATTAGTAACTGGTAACCATCACATTAGTAACTGGTTACCATCACATTAGTAACTGGATACCATCACATTAGTAACTGGTTACCATCACATTAGTAACTGGTTACCATCACATTAGTAACTGGTTACCATCACATTAGTAACTGGATACCATCTCATTAGTAACTGGATACCATCACATTAGTAACTGGATACCATCACATTAGTAACTGGATACCATCACATTAGTAACTGGTTACCATCACATTAGTAACTGGATACCATCATATAAGTAACTGGATACCATAGCAAACCAATTGTGCACTTAAAGCAGCCACATCGTGGATCGAAAATAGCACCTTAGAAATGAACTGTTTATTGAAGAGGTGTCTATACAGAACTATGATCCGATGCTCATGATTTCAATTACTGGATTGTCTGGTCCAGACTCGATTATTTACAGACCGCCGTCATATAGTTGGAATATTGCTGAATGCGGCGTTAAACAACAAACAAGAAAGAGAAAGAGAAAGAACTATGATCAAAGGATCCTGTCCGATTAATTATTCACTGACTGGAATATACAAATTAAGATTCAACACAGGTGGCAATGATTTATCCATGATGTTATGCATGAACAAAACAAACGTGGACACAGTCGGACGTTGCCACGGCAACAAAACATCAACGTAAGATGCGACAGCTAGTAGATAACAGCTGCTCACAGAATCCTGTGTGTCATTAAATAATCATCTATCCATTTCAAGTGTCACATTCAAGTCCTGAGTAATACATTTACGATAGTTGATCATATTGTCCAGCGATAAAAGAGCATCTCTCTCCAGTGGTACATGATTTGAATGATATTCATGTCTACTGGACATTGTAGGCTGATAGTAACCGAGCCTGGACCAGACTATTCAGAGGTTCGTGTGACGAGCAACGTCCGAGGCAGTCGGGGTGCGACGACAAGCAAACCAAATGTCATAGGAATAGCCCGCCCACTCACCCACTCACTTAAACTGTAAATTAAAGTGAATGAGTTAAAAGAGATACCGTGGTATCCTTACTGGTGTCTTCCCCATTGGCCTACTTCCCATTTGGCCTACGCTTTTAAAGGATTTAATTACGGTAAGTAATCGGTTGGTTGATCATTACTAATTACCCGTCTCCCCTAGAGTGATGAAAATGAACCAGTCCAACAACAGAGAAATACAAGCTAACAGAATCTTTTTAATGTAATTTAATAAGGATTCCTACTGCATCTGCTAATACCAAGGAAGATATTTCTCCTTGCTGGTGTCTGTCTCGGAGTCGGGACAGCTGACCATCGAGGTACACATATTTTCTCTTCCGCGGTGGAGGCTTGGCACCATGGGCCAGCTGGGCTAGATGTCTGGTGTGGCTAGCTTCAAGTGATTTCAAGACATCCAGGAAGCTGAACATTGTTGGATGGGCAGAGTTCATCTTGGCATTCAAGTGGTTGTGCCAACCAAATCTAGCATCATCCCAAACCCAGTTTGACTCGACATAATCATTGAACAGTTGAAATGCTGGACTCTCAACCTCAGCCTGTTCTAAAGTTTCAATTGCTTCGAACCATACGCCCTGAACATCAGCGGGAGGCAAAAGAGGCAGAGCCGCAGCTCGTCTCACCCACTGCTTGATGTCGGCATTATGCTTGTAGAGTCGCACTAGTCCTAAGTCCTAAGATAGCCGTTAGTACTTTTATACTATGAATACTAAGAACACTGTTATTTTTATTGAATTAACTTCGTCATCATTACCCGTATACAATGGTATGTGATCATAGAAATAAAACTAATAATAGTTAATCCTGTTGACTAAATACACAGCAGGCAAAGAAGCCAGTTATATACAATCTTTATGACCATAAGAAAAGGATTAATTAATTGTGAGATAGTTACATTAATCAACTTCACAGAAGACAAGACCTAAGTAACCTCAAACCAAACCATTTTTGTCAAGAGGGGTGTAGGTTGTTTAAAATAATCTGTGGCAGGCCAAATGGGAAAGGTCATTTCTGTTTCTGTAGGCCATATGGGACGTAGGCCAATAGGGGATGCACCTCCTTACTGAAAATCGCGTTCCGACGTCTTGAACAAATACGGGCGTCATCACGGGAGCAACACTATTTATGGCCATTACTCCGTGAATTCCGTTCAACGAACTTTGTGCATGCTTAGGTTGTAGTGGATATACAAATGGTCTGTTACTCGCGATATTTAATATTCTACCTTGATGACATTTCCGCCTGAACCACGCTGTACAATTTTCATCAAAGGCATTTCTTTGAACAAAACACATCAAGTCCTCAGCAACCACTGGACCAGTATGGGTGAAAGTACACATTCTTGTTCTTTTGGCATCCATATTGAAAAATCTATTGACGGCCATTTCTAAATAATTTTGGTTCAAAACGTAATGAAATTTGGTAAATGTATAGTTTGTAGTGGGACGCAACAAATACCTTCCGTGTCGGCACAATGTTGACCTTATTTTGACAAATTAAAGGAATACTCTTTATTACTCGGTAATGCCAGACTGTGGGAGCTGAACGTTGGTATGTATAATTTTAATGATGACATCATATTTTTTTCAAAAATAATCATATTATTTTAGAGTTACTTTTTATTCCTCAGTATTTATGAAGAAAGTATTTGGATATCAATACTGATAGCAATGCTGATAAAGGTTTTTTTTCGATAAGGTGTGGACGCCGGACGCCGGGCGCAGGAAAAACAGGCCATGACATACAATCACTTAACTGAAACTACATCTTCACTTCGTAGTACGACACGTTGTAGATTCCAACATCACAATTACAATGTCGCTGCAGCCGTAACACAAAAATTGATCGTCCACACTAGACCGCCTCCGTGGTCTAGTGGTAGAGCGTCCGCGTCATACCAAAAGATGTTAAAAGATGGTACTTGTTGTTACCCTGTCTGGCCCTCGGCATTAAGAGGCTGAACAAGGACTGGTCGGCTCATGTTCATGTTAAACTGCACCATGGTATCTCAGTGAGCTAGCACTATAAATCGGCATCAGTCCGGACTAGTGCAAGCAGACACACACACGTGCATGCACGTCGCTATATAAGTGCAATAATCTTGGACGCGACGTTAACACAATTTCACCTCACCTCCATCCACACTTACTTCTTATTTACACGTCCAACTTGTAAATGCCACCCACAGACCAAGTTATAAATCAACAAGCGTAATACAAATTATATATTTATGCACAAATATTTTACCCTGGCCTCTCGTTTTTTTAACCTTTTGTTAAATATGCTGTAGTTCAAGGTTCCAGATTTGTTTGAAAGTCGCATCATTAAAAATAATATAATAATATTGCTTCGATGACACATGATCATTTTATGAAAAAAAGAGTGTAAGGGTTTTGGTATTCTTGAGTGTAATATGCCAATAACATGGCATATATCCATGGCATATATCCATAATCGAGTCAATATTATAGGTTACGAGTTTCAAGTGGTTGGTTGGCTGGTTTGTTTGTTTGTTGTTTAACGCCGCACTCAGCAATATTCCAGCTATACGACGGCGGTCTGTTAATAATCGAGTCTGGACCAGACAATCCAGTGATTAATATCATGAGCATCGAACCACGCAATTGGGATCGATGACATGCATCAACCAAGTCAGCCTTTTGCCAAAAGCATAGTCGCCTTTTAAGGCAAGCATGGGTTGCTGAAGACCTATTCTACCCGGAATCTTCACGGGTCGAGTTTCAAGTGACCGACAAGTTCTTTAAAAAACAATAAGTAACGTCTAAACAGAACATCAATAATGTTTCAGTGAAGGAACGTAGCAGCTTTTCCCCAAAAAGTATCTGTGTTAACGGAAGCCACTGGCAAGTTCTGTTGATGAGCTTTTGGACGCGCCATTTAAAGTTATACATTCGACACTAGTATATTCATTTCATCGCGCCAGACTGTTAGACTCATGGAAATCGAAATGCTATGGATAGTTTGGTGCTGTACAAGCCATTCCAGGGAGTGGAACTTTAATGTAGGTCTGTGCATAATTTTAAGAAAGACTACCATTGGATAACTTAGGTTCATGCAAGTGGGCGAGGCTAGATGGCTCCGCTATTAGTAAAGGAATTTAATACTCGACCAGTGAATGTTTGTAAGGAAGGCCACTAATAGACAATTTAAAATTATGCAAGTGGGTACAGCATCTTGGCTTCGTGATAAGTGCAGGAGTAACCGGTATCGGTGTTATACAATGCCCTAAGCCTTTCAGTCAGACAGGTAGTTAGATCATTCTGATATTGTTATCAATACAATTGTTTGAAAGCAGTGACACACAAGAGATGTGAGTGGATGGGTATGTGTATGTTCAACGAGTGTTTTATCCGTATTTCAGTTATATCACGGCGACATGGTCGTATATGTTTACCAATTTCTCATTCCAGATGAAGTCGCTCTGGCTGTTGTTTTTGTTATGGGCAGGTAAGTACACCAAATGTCTTTTCCAGTTCATACACTAGCACAGGTAAATCAACAAAATATATACAATACTGTACGGTCACGGTACTCGCGCTTTTCGTGCCAAGTATTTCTTTTCAAAAGTTGGGAATGTGGAATTTCGACATGCTGTAAGATCTCGAGTTCAGACAACAAAACCACCTGGTTTCATTATCCGTTACTTCATTACCTGTGTGCTATCTGTTATTCTCACTGTACCTTACCTGTTGTTTTCAGTGTTAATCAATTCTGCCAATTCCAACATTGTCATGCATGTATACTTCTCATCACTTGGTTATTGGCACTTCAGCTTGATAACGGTGTAGGAATCTACATCGCAGCATCACTGTATGCAATAAACCATAAGTTGTTATCCATAAAGTTGAACGTTGCCGTTACATTCCCCAGAACTTGCACCTTGTCCGTCTAAATTACACCACGAACTGGTAGTCTAGCGCGAATACCTTCCTCACTGTCTGGGCTGATATCCTACGCAATCCTGGTATTGCCGTAGTTGTAGAGGTGGATGTGGTGGTTCGTTTACGTAAGTGACGTAGCCGTATGAATCTGTCCTGTGTTCTCGTAGTGATAGGCGGTCGACTGGGTCTGGAAATGTCATGCTCACATGTTGTCCCGTGTGTCTTATAACGGTGCAAGACCGCCTCCGTAGTCCAGTGGTAGAGCGTCCGCCCGGAGAGCGGAAGGTCCGGGGTTCGATCACCGACCGCGTCATACCAAAAGACGTTAAAAGATGGTACTTGTTGTTACCCTGTCTGGCGCTCGGCATTAAGGGGCTAAAACAAGGACTGGTCGGCTCGGAGTCAGTATATTCAGTATTCAGTACGCACGCACGCACGCACGCACGCACGCACACACGCACGCACGCACTCACACGCGCACGCACGCGCACACGCACACGCACACACACACGTGCATGCACGTCGCTATATAAGTGCAATAATCTTGGACGCGACGTTAAACCCCATTTCACCTCACCTCACCTCACCTATAACGGTGCAACAGTCTTATAACGGTGCTTTGTTACGTGGCAAAACGTGGCTCCGGACAAAGATGATTCTCCTGTTTGCAGGCTGCCGATGGCGTTGTTGCGTTGGGCTTCCGTCAGTCGTGGCATGTTTTCGCACTTCACATGTTGTAAGATTGTGATGGCATGCAAATGAAAACCCAGCGGTTTTTTATAGCCCAATAAGTGATGTCGCACGTGCATGTCATGTTGGTGTGTTTCGGCGCCAGGCCCTCACTTTGTTGTGTTTCTGCGATATTTCCATCTTTTCACCATATTCTGCAGTACATCATTCTTTCAACACAAATGCCACATAATTCTGGATTATGATAGTCCGAACAACCAGCTGCAACTTGAGAATAACTATTTCACATCCATCCATACATGTTCCAGTTGCCTTTGAATAAGTGTAACTGTATACTAAATTCGAATGGTAGTAGCGAGCTATTTTACACAGTCGGATGTGTGGAGAATCGTTCGCTTTTTTTTAAGTGTTGCATAGGGATATATTTCCTTTGGATTACAGACAGTGGAAATTTGGAAGGTTGTTGTGATCATATCTGGACACGAAGTTGATTATGGGTAAGAAAGAGAATAACCCATTTATCTTTCCCTCGGGAATTAATTCCAACGATAATAGCTAGCTATTTTATGCAATGCGATGTGCCGTGAAAAGGTCCCTTGTTTACAAACTGGTTCTACTGTTGGTGCGCGCCACAAGCCTAGCGCTGTTATCACAAATTTAGGTGGACAGGAGCCCAGTCAAACTTAAAACCATGAGCCTGATTTTTTATAAAGAAAAAACAACTTACAAAATGTAGTTTTTTTGGCAGACACATTCTTTTTTCTATAGTCTGAAGCATAATTATAAGTTTCAAGAATTTTCGGGGACAATTCATTTTTTCGATAAAATCCCAACCACCCACCCGGAAAATCAAATTTCGAACGTGGTTAGGAATAAGATCTAGAGACGATTTCCCTAAACCTGAAAGAGAATAAGCTGCTCGAAACTCGTAGTCACACGGATTTTATTTTTGTAAGTGAATGTTTCAAACTGTACTTTGGGGGAACCAGAACATATTCTCTCAGGACATGTCCATTGAACTTATATATGTTCTTATGAAACCAGAGGGGAAAGGGGTGAGGCCGGAGGGGCAAGGGGAAGGGGAGATGCGAAATGGGAGAGGGGAAAGGAGAGGGGATGCGGGGAGAGGGCAGAGGGGAGAGGGCAGAGGAGAAAGGGTACATTCGAAATGGCAGAGGGAAAGGTGAGAGACGGTAGGGCAGAGGAGAGAGGGGTGAGGTCAGAGGAGATAGGGGTGAGGTCAGAGGAGAGAGGGGTGAGGTCAGAGGCGAGAGGGGTGAGGGCAGAGGAGAGAGGGGTGTGGTCAGAGGAGAGAGGGGTGAGGTCAGCGGAGAGGAAGGGGGAAGGCGAAATGGCAGAGAGGAAAGTGGGTATTGAGAAAGACGAGGGGTCAGAGGGGATATGCCAGAAATAATACAATCTTCAAGATCATATTATTTATAACAAAACCCAAAGTAATGCAGAATGCAAGGGTAACATGAACCCGCGTATTGCCAATGTATGGCGATGATAAATGCGACCTCGATTGTTTAGAATCCCCACTGGCGCATGACTTGTACATACATACATTTGTGTATCGCCAAGAGAAGCATAAGCTATATTCTGCTCCTGATATGGGGTCATCATCTTTAATAATGCAAATTGCAGACATTTTACCAGTTAACAGGCATTTTGGAGGATGTTGTTTTTAATATAATTGAACATGACGTGGAATGACAGGAATGGTTTCCTTGCACAAGTGTAGCGTTTTATCTGTAGAGATTCGACATTCATGAACAGACACTGAGTCCATTCGTTTCCACCACAAAAATAGATTAACAACAATTGTTTTATGCGATATGTTTAGTGAGTGAGTGAGTATGATTTTACGCCGCCTTTAGAAATATTCCAGCAATATCACAGCGGGGGACAACAGAATTACAAAGAGCTCGGTTTGAAGTGTTCCGAAAGACTACTAAAATTTGATCATATTTACGTTTTGGAAGGTCTAGGGATTGCTTATTAGACTTCTTGGTCGATTAGTCCATTTTCTATCCTTTCGTTAAAGTATAAAACACAGGTTTTACCAGAAACAAGTAAGCTTCATGGACTTCATCAATAAATGTAATCTGTACACCCGTGAAGATCCGGGTTAGAATATATCTTCAGCAACCCATAGATGCTTGCCGTAAAGGCAACTATGCTTGTCGTTAGAGGGGACTAACAGGATCAGGTGGTCAGGCTCGCTGAAGTGGTTGATGCATGTCATCATTTCCCAGTTGCGTTGATCGATGCTCATTATGTCAATCACTGGATTGACCTATTCTACCCCGGATCTTCACGGGTTTTACGCATGGTGTACGTACTTGGGTGTGGTTGTGGATAGAATAAGCGACCGTAAAAGACCCCCCTGTTTGATGCATGTCATCGTATTCCAATTGCATGATCGATACTAATGATGTCAAACACTGGATTGTCTGGCCCAGGCTCGATTATTTACAGACCACCGTCATATAGCTGGAATATTGCTGAGTGCGGAGTTAAACAACAAACAAACAAACGAACAACACAAACAGACTCAATATGTATACTCCTTCAATCTGTCTTCATTCACATTTGTCTTCAGGTGCTTCAGCGATGCCAAAGGGACGACGATTCGTTGCAGCGTTCTTTGAACAACCATACCAAGCTAAAAGCTTTGCTGACATGTTCTTTGTGATTCTATCTGAGGTGAATACCACTGTTCACGTTGAGAGTGGATTCGGTATTTCGGAAGATTTACACATCCAAGGCATGGTAGAATACAAGTACAAAGTTAATGAAAGTTTTTATTACCAAGCCAACCTACAGGTGACTGACATGTCATTCTACTTTACATCCACTGAGGAAATAACCTTGTTCTGTTACCACGTACTTGTTAATGCAGGAGAAGGATACCTTGCCTTGCCGACTGAGACTTTATCCGCGGAATACATTGTAGTGACACACATTGATAATCTCACAACTGCTGACCCTGACCTTCCCTACACAAAGACCACACAGACTGCTTTCCTCATCATCGCTACGAAGGACAATACCCAGGTGAACATCAGTCTTAAGATACAAGGACCCCTCATGGCAGAGGGGTGTGGCAGTGGGACATTCTTCAATGGGGAGAGCAGAACATTTACACTCAACAAGTATCAGACAGTTGGTGCCTACTGTGCAGAGGATATTACAGGAACACTGATCACCAGTGACAAACCCGTGGCTGTGATTAGTGGGCATAACATGAAGTATACTCCTGGCGTTAAAGATGGCATGCAAGAAATGTTACTGCCCGTGAAATCATTTGGAAGAAGTTTTTACTTGCCAGAACCGCCATCTATTACTGGTGGGGCAATATACAGAGTTGTTGGATCAACAGCGTCGACCTCCGTACGCTCCCCGTCCGTCAGTGGCATATCTTTCTCCGTGGGTTCCCGGGAGTCGCATGACATAACTGTTGACAATACCACAGGTCCAGTGTACATTGAAGCCGACAAACCAGTTCTTGTTATGCAGATGACTATAACCACACCGTCACTGGCAATCGTTCCACCGACTAGTCTATACTCCAGCTCTTATGATATTGGAAAACCCGTTCTTCATCCGACATTTGACCTGAAGAAGGTGTATATAACAGTCATTGTTCCCACTGACAAGGTTCTCGGAATACGACCACAGATATTTCCCCAATTCAAAGTTATTAAAGGCAGCTGTTTCTCAGAGGCATCAGTGGAGTTGACATCACCAGGATTCTACCGCCTGACCCACGTAGATGATGTTCCATTTGGAGCTATGATGTACATGTTTCCGTTTGTAGACGCGTGTGTGTTTACCCATCCGGCCGGACTGAATCTGACAAATGATGTTGGTAAGTACAGTATCAATGTTCACAATAGCTACCTGTCCATTATCAAGTTATCATTTTAACCTGTCAGTTAACGTTGAAAACTAATAACAGCAAACACTGCTTGAACGTTGGGGATATTGAGAAATATACGTTTTCACATTAGGATCATATGTTGTATGAACCATATTGTAGGTTACAAAGTCAATTAACATCAGATTCTGCATTTTCTCACACACTGCTTTATTCTGTGATGTATCCAAACAGTCAATGTTCAACGTTTACCATACGAAGCAGGTTCAAGCTGAAACCATACAAACAACAAACTTACTTGCATGTCCCCATGTCCGAAACACAGCTAGCTTGTCACAATACAAACTCACTCCGTAATAATCCAAACAATACGGTCAATACGGTAATAACATGCACACGTCACAACACGGTGGTAACTCTCAAATAATTCTGGCTTTAAACGAACAATATATTAAATTACACCCCTTTCATAAATAAATATATCATGCATGCATATGCAATGTATTACTTACAAATTTCTTGGCAGAATCATAGCGTTGACAACAGCCGTACATAAGGTTATCACTCACAGCGATGCACACTTTCAAATTTCACGCCACCCCGCATGCTTTTTCTCTCATACCATCCACCCACAGTTATCACCCCTGTCCAAGCAAAGCCATTCAACCGCATACCGCTAAATAAAGAACAGTGACTTTCTGTCATCTACACATACATCACAATGATTGTGAAGTAGTGTTTGTTTTTTTGTTTGCTGTTTGCGCCGAACTCAGCAGTACTCCAGTAATATGACTGTGGTATGGACATAATCGAGCCTGGGCCACACAATCCAGTGACTGACATCATGAGCATCGGTTAACGCATATGGGGCACGATTACATCCTATCAATCAAGTATCAAAGCCTGACCACCCGATCCATTTAGTGGCAAACATTTTGTGGCAAACACGTGGGGATAACCATCTTGGTTCCTCACTCTGCAGCCCCTTCAATTCCAAGGGACCATATTGGTTTCGATAAAACTTCCTTTTCAACTGTGAATATTGAGATTTCAAACACTTAGTTTAAATTCAGCATCATAACTATCATCACCCCAATCATCTTAGCTTTAACATCTTCAGTTTCATATTTTATACAGTGCTACGGATTGGGAAATATGGTTATATTAGTAAATGGGGTCACCGTCACCGGTGCTTCGCGAGCTATTTCTGCCTAGTGTAACTTGAAGCAACAGTGCAGATTTTCATTCTATTTGAGACACTGACTGATATAAAATATTCAAATCTAAAATATGGAAAGACAGCTATGATAGTTCATATTAATGTGGCACACGTTTTACGTTCATAGGCAGGAAGTTCGTGATCAACACGTGAGCCAAAAGTAACCGGCAGCGAGGTCGGATATAGAATTTCTGAAAGGGAGGGGTCCAAAATATCAAAATGTATTACATTTTGCTTTCAAAAGAGTGAGTGAGTTGGGTTTAACGTCGCTTGTAACAGTATTCCAGTTATATCACGGCGTGTCAGCTTAATGTGGGAGGAAAGCCCGAAGTGATCATGCATGTCTCAGACGTTTACCACTTCGGTGAAACACACGAGCACGGGTCTGGTGCTGACAAACCTAGAAACATAATCGGGGCGAACCGGGATTCGAACCCACAATCATAGGTTTCTGGCGTGCCCAAGGGACACAACTCTGCACAGCTAAACGCGGCGCCTTAGACGATCATTGAATACATTTGGTGCCAATGACAACGTTGATTGAAATAACGTGTTCGTAGTCTTGGGTGATAACAAGTTAGTATAATCTTGTTAATTATTAAGAAATAATAATGATGTCCAATATCGAGCAATGTCACTTTGTGTAAGATCGTGTAGACTGTTTTATTTCATATCGATATATTCCTAACTGTCATTCTTATTATAACATAATCTATGAAACAGTCTGCGAATGAACAAATCACGACCACTTCCGTCAATTTTGTTTTGACTTAGAAGAACACTGACAATTTCAGCGGGATTTTGTATCAGTACATCTCAATGAATGCATAACTTGACAGAAATGTCATAATCTCTCATCGGCTGGCTACGGCACTGCTCTTTGAGTAAATGTCGGCTCATTGGTTGTAAACATAAGTGTGTATTTTTTCTTAATCTGATTATTTATCAAATGTTTATAAGTATATTTCTGCGTTTATATTAGTAACGTTGTATTTATTCTATGTTATGACATAGTTGCAATTAACAGCACAGATACGGAGAAAACCAGTAGTTTGGGAAACATTTCCTTTGGACCATGTAGACGATAATATTGTTGAACATACGTAAGAAGGGGTTGATGCTGTACGTCCATAAAACACGAAAATCATTTGGACTTAAATTTTGCTCTACTCAGTTTTGTACACACGCAGTCAAGGTTACACACAACCAAATGTTTTCCCATAGAGTTCTATAGTAACGTTATAATTTTTTTTTAAATAACTAAGCATTCAACAGCTATTACCTGTACGTGTGTGCACAGTTTGGCCTTAGAGCAGCAATAAAAAAATAAAAAATGACTAGCTTAGCCAGCTCCTTTTCCGAGTACCGGAAGCTAAACACACCACCCCCAGTTTCGCACCAAATGTCACCTACTTGAAAATAGCTGTGGTCACATTCAGCATAAGTCATCATGTTGAAAAAGACAGTACTAAATATAGAAAAACATGGTCAGTTTTAATAACTGGATGGATGTACATTTGAAAGACATAAAAATCTTACAGAATATTCTCCAATCACAGCCTGCAGATATCTCTCGATCTGCACTGAAGGCTACGAAAACCGCACTGTCCCTACGAAAACCGCACTGTCCAAACTGGTACTGATTTGGTGTAGTAGAACCTCAAGAGTCACCGAGTCTGATGATTAATATTAAGTCGCCTCGTATGACAAGCATGGGCTGCTGGGGACCTTTCTGTTGTGCCTACTTGAATCCTGACTGAAACATAATGTACATGTCTTCACTACTATAATGAGACGGACGAGTTCATACCAAGGATCATTTTTAATCGTGAGGAAACTGTTGCTAACCCATGATTAGATAGCATTATGATTTTTGTTTATATGCGTATTCAGCAATGTTACACATAAAATGTACATTATCAAGACTGGACCGGACAATCCATGCAGTTACTTATATAAGCACACATCGGTTGCATGGGCTGTATTTGATATATATTTGTATCAGGATCTGTAAGACAGACTACCTGTGCCAAAACAGTCTACTGTATACATACATGTATACCTATTTTCTAGGCCTTTTTCTATTGATTATCATAATCTTTATTAAGTTAAGATAACGAATAATGTCACGATCATGATCTGTATATCTAAGGTTTGTCGTCATATACAAACAAGGTAATTCAAAGTAAGTTTTATGTTCTTGGAAAGTGTGGACTTGATTTTGTGTGTTGCGTTCCATGGTTTTCTTGGTTATGTTCCAGAAAAGACAGCATGTCCTGCATCAATGGTGTGTTCAGACGGAACTCCGTATCCATGCGCGTGTTCATCGGGATACTTTGAATACCAGTGTTACAATAGTAAGTAAGAGAGTGAGGCGGTGATTATTGATTAACATTAGCAGTCTTATAGCCATGGTTTCCAATGTAGCGCCCAGCACCATCACACGGCTACGGGATCGGTTTCAACAGCATGGGTCAACACGTGATCGGCCAAGGTCGGGACGACCAAGTGTAATAACCCCCCCCCCCCCCCCCAAAGATCGCTACATCCGACTGCGCCACCTACGTGAAAGGACGACCACAGCCACCTCAACCGCATCCCAATTACCCGCAGAATCTCCGACCAGACCGTACGAAACCGTTTCAGAGCAGCAGGTCTACGAGCAAGATGTTCTGTTCGACGCGTCATATTGAGTCTACAACATCGTCAACAGCGACTGCATGGGTGTCGTAAACACAGGGTATGGCCTCAACTGCGATGGAGAGATGTCTGGTTCAGCGACGAATCAAGATTTCTCCTCCGTCGAGGGGATGGAAGAGCACGGGTCTACAGACATTGGGAAGAACGTTACGCCGGAAACTAAGTACAGGAAGTGGACAGGTTTGGAGGGGGTAGCTTTATGTTGTTGGCGTCTATCTCTCATCATGGCACGACAGGTTTGGGCCATATCCAGGGCAATCGTACGACTCAATGATATATCAACGAAATTCTACCACACGTCCTCCCAATTGCAGCCAACTGCAACAGTGTATTCCAGCAGGACAACGCTCGACCGCATACAGGACGGATCACAAGAGCCCGTCTTCACACCAACAATGTTGATGTTCGCCCCTTGCGTCCAGATCTCCCCGGATTTGAACCCGATAGAGCACCTGTGGGATGAATTGAATAGACGGCTACGCCGACGTCAACCACAACCCCAGACGTTGCAGCAGTTGGCTTTTGCGTTGCAGGCCGAGTGGGCTACCATTCCCCAGGATGTGATTTGCATACTCATCTCTTCCATGGGCAGGAGATGTCAGGCCCATATCGATTTCAACGGGGGACATACGCGTTATTGATGGTCGCTGACCTTCACCCTGTAATTTTCCTATGTACCGATAACTGAGATGACTACAATTAAGTGTTCTCTCCACGACATTTTGGCTCAATACCTTGTGCGGTTCCTCGTATAAATGTATTTTCCTACCTCACACAAATCTGGCTTTGCGTTTCTTTTTATGAAGAGTTTATTACGTCACAGCTTCAATGTCAACAGGCAATATAGTTCCTATTGAAACGTGTTTTGTGACACAAAGACATGGTATGATGTAATAGTATGCTTAACTGACTCGTTCGCCGATAGACAAGGGCTTTGGGCAGAATGTGGATTTCATAGAAAAGAGTAAAGATAAAATATATATGTCAGATCGGATAGCCAAGTAACTTGGCTCAGATAAGGTGGGACACTAAAACCTGCGGAAGTGCATCCTTCAGGATGCTTTATTTGTACATGCATACTAGTATACATATTATATCGTCGGTATTGTAATTAAACATAACACGTCAACGTTAGAAACTAAGTGTTGCATTAAAGTTGAGAATAAAAGAACTTGCATGTGTAATTGATTTGTGTCTATTTAAGCTTCAGGCGGCTGCGCCGTGGAGCCCTGTCGGTACTCCAGTGGCTGTACTGATCTGAAGAACCTCTACCAATGTGGCTGTGTCAATGGAACGGGAGGAGCTTTCTGTGAGACCGGTAAAGTTTCAGATAACATGGCATCATCGTGTCTGAGATGACAATTATCACGGGATGACTTGGTCTGGGATAACAGTTATCACGGGATGACTTGGTCTGGGATAACAGTTATCATGGGATATCTTCGTCTGAGATAACAATTATCATGGGATGACTTGGTCTGGGATAACAGTTATCACGGGATGACTTGGTCTGGGATAACAGTTATCACGGGATGACTTGGTCTGGGATAACAGTTATCACGGGATGACTTGGTCTGGGATAACAGTTATCACGGGATGACTTGGTCTGGGATAACAGTTATCACGGAATGACTTGGTCTGGGATAACAGTTTTCACGGGATGACTTGGTCTGGGATAACAGTTATCATGGGATATCTTCTTCTGAGATAACAGTTATCACGGGATGACTTGGTCTGGGATAACAGTTATCACGATGACGTGGTCTCGGATAACAGTTATCACGGGATGACTTGGTCTGGGATAACAGTTATCATGGGATGACTTGGTCTGGGATAACAGTTATCACGGAATGACTTGGTCTGGGATAACAGTTATCACGGAATGACTTGGTCTGGGATAACAGTTATCACGGGATGACTTGGTCTGGGATAACAGTTATCACGGAATGACTTGGTCTCGGATAACAGTTATCACTGGATGACTTGGTCTGGGATAACAGTTATCATGGGATATCTTCTTCTGAGATAACAGTTATCACGGGATGACTTGGTCTGGGATAACAGTTATCACGATGACGTGGTCTCGGATAACAGTTATCACGGGATGACTTGGTCTGGGATAACAGTTATCATGGGATATCTTCGTCTGAGATAACACTTATCATGGGATATCTTCGTCTGAGATTACAGTTATCACGATGACTTGGACATTTATGTAAATATGATATATATGATACATATATATATCCGACAGGTAACGGCTTGCACAATATAAATATGATGCACATGTCCGATGGGTAACGACGTAACAACTTGTACAATATATACGAGGGGCGTTCAATAAGTTTTGCAACTTCAATATAAGACCAAGTCGCAGAATATCTTTTGCACTTTTATTTGTCAATATAATCTCCATTCACCTCAATCCACTTCAAGCTTTTATACCACTTTTATAGAAATCCGCCCTCTAACCACGCCTCTGTGGCAGCCTTTATGTCCTCGTCATCCTGGAAGTGCCTTTCACAAAGGGCAGATTTCATTTGCCGGAACAGGAAATAGTCACTTGGGGCTAAGTCTGGGCTGTAGGGTGGGTTATTTAACTGTGCAAAAGATATTCTGCGACTTGGTCTTATATTGGAGTTGCAAAACATATTGAACGCCCCTCGTATGTTCATTGTGATCGGGTCTGAAATAACAGCTTCTACGAGATCTGGCCCTTTTCGGGACCTGCAGATATACATATCCTTCTTGAGCACACACGCTAATATAAATAGTGTACGAGCTGTTGTGTTGTGTATACAATGGAGTTGCTCTAAATCCTGATGACGCGACTAAAGGAATCGATGCGAGTTTCGATCGTCTTCGCATTTTAGAAAAAAACGGGTACTGGGAATGAGATGATCAGCTTCTGCTTGTGAACAGAATGGAATGTATGCAATGTATGCAGAATGTATAACTTAAACTCAATAGAAGGATTCATATTGAGCTTCTGCTCTGATTGGCTGGCTGAATGTAGGTTTTAAAGAAAGTCCTGCTTCAGTGTACATGTGTGCCAGCCTATAATGCGCTGTCGAGATGAACCTGTAGACATTCGCTGATTTAGAGATTACAATATGGGAGCTGGCACTAAGAATCCAGTTAACCCCCTCTTACACCAGCATACAGCCACTATCTCCTGTTTTATGAGTTTGTTTTCAGTCATCAATGACTTGATAGTTTCCTGCAATAGTCGATCTGTGGACACCTAACAGCTTCGGTCTTATCACATAATTTGAGAGTCGCCTGTCACTGGTATAACTGGTAGCTTAAGAAAACGACTCTTATATACAGAAGCAAGAATGTTTTGATCCAGTAATATTCACTTTTTCTATTCGACTTCATACACGTACATGTATATCATGAACAACACGAAAATACCGATTACAAGGTTTTTAGATATATTGATGTTTGCTTTCTTGCAGACATCATAGATAGTTGCGCCAACAACAGCTGTGCAAACGGCAGCTGCGTCGATCAGCTGGAGTCGTACAGCTGCAACTGTACTGCTGGATACAGTGGCAGCCTCTGCGAGATAGGTAAGTGTTGCTAGAATACATTCATCCTGCAAGTGATTGATGAAGTAAAAGATGTCTGGCCTCTGACATTGCCTCCTCAAGAGCACCCGCACTGTCTTTGTACACAAAATGTACTGATATCACCCTCAAAGGTGGTTGATGTAACGTAACATAATTGTCCCCACCCCCCTAAAAAGGTATGTAATTTCTTCTTTTACCTCATTCCATGACTTTCTCTCTGTGTGTCTCTCTCTCTGTGTCTGTGTCAGTCTTTCTTTGTGTCAGTCTCTCTCTGTCTGTCCCTCTCGCTTTGCAGCTCTCTGTCTCTGTGTGTATCTCTGTGTGTCTCTCTGTCTGTCTCTGTGTGTATCTCTGTGTGTCTCTCTGTCTGTCTCTGTGTGTATCTCTGTGTCTCTCTGTGTGTCTGTCTCCGTGTGTATCTGTGTCTCTCTCTGTCTGTCTCTGTGTGAATCTCTGTGTGCCTCTCTCTGTACATGTCTCGGGGTGGATCTCTGTGTGTCGCTCCGTCTGTCTCTGTGTGTATATCTGTGTCTCTCTCTGTGTCTGTCTCCGTGTGTATCTGTGTCTCTCTCTGTCTGTTGTCTGTCCCTGTGTGTATCTCTGTGTCTCTCTCTGTCTCTGTGTGTGTCTTTCTCTGTCTGTCCCACTCTCTGTGTCTCTATCTGTCTGTCTCCGTGTGTATCTGTGTCTCTCTCTGTCTGGCTCTGTGTGTATCTCTGTGTCTCTCTATGTCTGTCTCTCTGTGTGTCTGTCTCTGTCTGTCCCACTCTCTGTGTATCTCTCTGTCTCTGTGTGTATCTCTGTGTTTCCGTGTGTCTCTCTCTTTCTCTCTCTGTCTCTCTCTCTCTCTCTCTCTCTCTCTCTCTCTGTCTGTCTCTCATTCACACTATTGCTGGTAACCAATTACGTCTAATTAGCAAGTTAAAACTAAAATGGATTATACAAAACATTTGGAATTTTTTTCTGGACATGATTAATCCAGGGGGTAATAACCAAGAGCAAATGGCACACACTGTCTGGTTACAATGAAAAGCAATCATCAATGCCACCGATTCTGACTGACTTATTCGAGGGAAGTACAAATGACTATTAAAACTTTAGACCATCTCACACTTATGCACTGGTGTTTTGTTGACTTCCTTGGCAACAGTGAAAGTAAATAATCCATTAAAATTGCTTCCTTTACCATACCAATTTTCTACAATGTCTATCAAACAATTACCTTTACGTATGATAATGATAACCACTGTTTTATAACAGAAATAATGGTGAAAGTGGCGTTCTTCCCTTGCTCCATTTCACCAGATATAGGGATGCTATTGGAAGATGTCCATTTAATCAGATATTGGGATGCTATTGGAAGATGTCCATTTGATCAGATATACGGATGCTATTGGAAGATGTCCATTTGATCAGATATAGGGATGCTGTTGGAAGATGTCCATTTCATCAGATTATAGGGATGCTATTGGAAGAAGTCCATTTCATCAGATAAATGGATGCTATTGGAAGATGTTCGTTTCAGAATATACACATATAACTGCTACAAATGTTCAGTTCGGTTTTTAAAGCCCTGATGTAAAGCCTATTATTAATGATAGAGATGCTTTTGGTCGCAAAGTATGACCGTGCCTCGCTGTGGAGTAATGATCGGTTTATTTCAGATGTCAGGTATTCATGTAGTCATGGCCCTGAAACAATTATAACAGTGTAGTAACAGCCACAAATCATATGTATCAATATCACATGTAGTATCACATCACAAAAAATGTACGGGATTTATGGCATCGTAAAATAACTATACATAACAATTGTCCGACAAATATATAAATTTGTCACATCAAGGGAGGTAATAAACACTCATGACATAAGCTGTGAGATAATATCACGCCAAGGGATGTAATTCACCACCAAATAACATGTTTTGCCCACATAATCACAATGAAAACAGTATTTACACATATACTTAACACCGGCATCACCCAACAAGTAACGTACCATACATGTTGTAACATAAAGATCAAATCTATTTATCCATGATAATAAACCTTACGTATTTGTGGACTTGAGCCATATGAAAACACATGATGACTTACAATAAAGGCAGACCATGGATTGCCTGCAATTTACAAACACCATCATTGAACATTGTGACAGTGCACTCATCATGACGTAGGATGTTCTCTCACACAATTCAAACAAAACCATTGCATATATATGCTCATAGCCAACTGACAAAAGCTAACGTTAATAATTATTTAACTCTGACTTTAATCAGAACTTTTATTGCAATTGCCTACATTACCAAATGAACTTTAGCTTTAACGTAATCGATCAACAATAATTTAGATACTTTTTCAATATTACCATATGTAACAAGTTACCGAAGAACATTATTGTTTAAGAAACAACAGATTTTGTGATCATACAAAAGAACTAAAAAACATGAACATAATTTAGTGTTGAAGTATTTTTCTGACCTGTTTTATCGTGCTGTCACATAACGTGTTGTTGCCTGCTGTGCTGTGCTGTGACTTAGGTGGTTAGATTTGATGCAGGGGGACTATCTTAGTTTTGAAACTAGCCATGAGTAGATAGTAAATATGGTCAGGTGATAAACAAGTTTTATCCTAGTTTCAGAATGAGACAATACTCTTGATCAAGCATCACACTTTACGACGGCATTCCCTTTCAGATAAATGAAATTCATATGAAATAACAGACAAATATAACCAACTACCAATATAATTCATTTTGACATGTGCTAAATACCACAAACCTTAGAATACTGCAACCGACCTTCAGTATTTAAGGAGCCTTTTTATTACCTATATTTACAATAAATGTAAAGTAGATATAAACAAACAAACCAAACTAAGATATAAAAATGACATGAAGAAGTGGATGCTACTCTGAAAGAACTCAACTTCTAAAGCTACGGAGTTTAATGTTTGGTTCTCTGCGGCTAGTTACTGTGAAACATTAATTGTTATGTTATGTTATGTTTTGGTTAATTCTTTATGTATCTGTTTGTAGACATAGACGAGTGCGCAACAACCCCATGTGTGCACGGTACATGTGTCGAACACGTCAACAACTACACCTGTGACTGTGAACCTGGGTATACAGACAAGAACTGCAACACAGGTAAGAAGGCCTTCCCTATCTCACACAGGTTTTATTTATGTCAGTATTATAACCTCATTAGCCCGAACCCCATTAGGTCGGACACCATGCTTTCCAGGCGATTACGACTTTTGGCGACTGAAAATACACAAGGAAAAATACTTAGTAACGATAATTCGTTTCTTCGGATAGTTATGTATTTAGACAGTTTTGGTTAATTCTTTATGTAACTGTTTGTAGATATTGACGAGTGTGCAACAAACCCATGTGTGCACGGTACATGTGTCGAACACGTCAACAACTACACCTGTGACTGTGAACCTGGGTATACAGACAAGAACTGCAACACAGGTGAGAAGGCCTTCCCTGTCTGACACAGGTTTTAGTTTTAGTATTATAACCTCATTAGCCCGAATCCCATTAGGTCGGACACCATGCTTTCCAGGCGATTACGACTTTTGGCGACTGAAAATACACAAGGAAAAATACTTAGTAACGATAATTCGTTTGTTCGGGTAATCAATAAATTATGTATTTGGACAGTTTTGGTTAATTCTTTATGTAACTGTTTTTAGATATCGACGAGTGTGCAACAAACCCATGTGTGCACGGTACATGTGTCGACCACGTCAACAACTACACCTGTGACTGTGAACCTGGGTATACAGACAAGAACTGCAACACAGGTGAGAAGGCCTTCCCTATCTCACACAGGTTTTATTTATTTCATTATTATAACCTCATTAGCCCGAACCCCATTAGGTCGGACACCATGCTTTCCAGGCGATTACGACTTTTGGCGACTGAAAATACACAAGGAAAAATACTTAGTAACGATAATTCGTTTGTTCGGATCATTAATAAAATTATGTATTTGGACAGTTTTGGTTAATTCTTTATGTAACTGTTTGTAGATATCGACGAGTGTGCAACAAACCCATGTGTGCACGGTACATGTGTCGACCACGTCAACAACTACACATGTGACTGTGAACCTGGGTATACAGACAAGAACTGCAACACAGGTGAGAAGGCCTTCCCTGTCTCATACAGGTTTTATTTATTTCATTATTATAACCTCATTAGCCCGAACCCCATTAGGTTGGACACCATGCTTTCCAGGCGATTACGACTTTTGGCGACTGAAAATACACAAGGAAAAATACTTAGTAACGATAATTCGTTTGTTCGGGTAATCAATAAAATTATGTATTTGGACAGTTTTGGTTAATTCTTTATGTAACTGTTTGTAGATATTGACGAGTGTGCAACAAACCCATGTGTGCACGGTACATGTGTCGAACACGTCAACAACTACACCTGTGACTGTGAACCTGGGTATACAGGCTGGAACTGCAACACAGGTGAGAAGGCCTTCCCTATCTCAAACAGGTTTTAATTATTTCATTATTATAACCTCATTAGCCCGAACCCCATTAGGTTGGACACCATGCTTTCCAGGCGATTACGACTGTTGGCGACTGAAAATACACAAGGAAAAATACTTAGTAACGATAATTCGTTTGTTCGGATCATTAATCTGTATTTGGACAGTTTTGGTTAATTCTTTATGTAACTGTTTGTAGATATTGACGAGTGTGCAACAAACCCATGTGTGCACGGTACATGTGTCGAACACGTCAACAACTACACATGTGACTGTGAACCTGGGTATACAGACAAGAACTGCAACACAGGTGAGAAGGCCTTCCCTATCTCACACAGGTTTTATTTATTTCAGTATTATAACCTCATTAGCCCGAACCCCATTAGGTTGGACACCATGCTTTCCAGGCGATTACGCCTTTTGGCGACTGAAAATACACAAGGAAAAATACTTAGTAACGATAATTCGTTTGTTCGGGTAATCAATAAAATTATGTATTTGGACAGTTTTGGTTAATTCTTTATGTAACTGTTTGTAGATATCGACGAGTGTGCAACAAACCCATGTGTGCACGGTACATGTGTCGACCACGTCAACAACTACACCTGTGACTGTGAACCTGGGTATACAGGCTGGAACTGCAACACAGGTGAGAAGGCCTTCCCTATCTCACACAGGTTTTAATTATTTCATTATTATAACCTCATTAGCCCGAACCCCACTAGGTTGGACACCATGCTTTCCAGGTGATTACGCCTTTTTGCGACTGAAAATACACAAAGAAAAATACTTAGTAACGATAATTCGTTTGTTCGGATCATTAATCTGTATTTGGACAGTTTTGGTTAATTCTTTATGTAACTGTTTGTAGATATTGACGAGTGTGCAACAAACCCATGTGTGCACGGTACATGTGTCGAACACGTCAACAACTACACATGTGACTGTGAACCTGGGTATACAGACAAGAACTGCAACACAGGTGAGAAGGCCTTCCCTATCTCACACAGGTTTTATTTATTTCAGTATTATAACCTCATTAGGTCGGACACCATGCTTTCCAGGCGATTACGACTTTTTGCGACTGAAAATACACAAGGAAAAATACTTAGTAACGATAATTCGTTTGTTCGGGTAATCAATAAAATTATGTATTTGGACAGTTTTGGTTAATTCTTTATGTAACTGTTTGTAGATATCGACGAGTGTGCAACAGACCCATGTGTGCACGGTACATGTTACGACCACGTCAACAACTACACCTGTGACTGTGAACCTGGGTATACAGACAAGAACTGCAAAACAGGTGAGAAGGCCTTCCCTATCTCACACAGGTTTTATTTATTTCAGTATTATAACCTCATTAGGTCGGACACCATGCTTTCCAGGCGATTACGACTTTTGGCGACTGAAAATACACAAGGAAAAATACTTAGTAACGATAATTCGTTTGTTCGGGTAATCAATAAAATTATGTATTTGGACAGTTTTGGTTAATTCTTTATGTAACTGTTTATAGATATTGACGAGTGTGCAACAAACCCATGTGTGCACGGTACATGTGTCGACCACGTCAACAACTACACATGTGACTGTGAACCTGGGTATACAGACAAGAACTGCAACACAGGTGAGAAGGCCTTCCCTATCTCACACAGGTTTTATTTATTTCATTATTATAACCTCATTAGCCCGAACCCCATTAGGTTGGACACCATGCTTTCCAGGTGATTACGCCTTTTGGCGACTGAAGATACACAAGGAAAAATACTTAGTAACGATAATTCGTTTGTTCGGATCATTAATATGTATTTGGACAGTTTTGGTTAATTCTTTATGTAACTGTTTGTAGATATTGACGAGTGTGCAACAAACCCATGTGTGCACGGTACATGTTACGACCACGTCAACAACTACACCTGTGACTGTGAACCTGGGTATACAGGCTGGAACTGCAACACAGGTCAGAAATATGTCCCTATATCTCACAACCTTTTGTATTCATAATCAGTGTAACGCCGATATGTAGTATTAAGTTTGGAAACCAGGAAAGTACATGTACATATCATTGTGCTCATTATGATAGTATATCATTGTTTAATATTCCTGAAGTTTACTTCTTCATATCTGTTCAGATGAGACAAACCCTGCAATAAGTTCAGTGTTAATATAACGTCAGTTCATATAAAAGACCGCAGAGTAACCCGTCGCGATTATCCGCCGGAACAGATTCCATTGGGCGTAAAATTCAATATATAGCTGTGAAAAGTATATGAATGGATCGCTGAAAATCAGTGCTGACACCAGGTGTTTGCAAAAAGGATAAGCATACCCTGCGCTACCCATAGCACACGCCACTCACACAATTTGCATAAAAATTACGTGTTTCTTACCTGAAGCCACACCAAATGCAGTGCCACGGCGGTCTGTAAACAACCCAAATCATCAATTGATGGACCAGAATGTGACACGTTAGCGCATTTACTTAAACCTCTATTATCTGCACTTGACCTATGTCAGTATAACCATCATTAAGTGTCACATGTCAATTAATGATAGACAATTTTATTTATAACTCACTTGTAAATATGTCTATGCTTTAATAGTAGGTCAGCGACATTTAAGACCCGTGTCTTGTGTTGCTCATAATAGCTGCTTAATGTGCTAACCATCAATGTTTAAATTGTAAGAATTTTTAGATCTTGTGGATTAAATTAGACAAGGTGACCAAAAGGAAATTGAAAGTCGTCCCGAGTTCTGGCTCTTTTTCTGCTGCAGTGCAAAGGTCGAACATCTACGATGATGTATATTGAACACCATACTTATACTTGAACACATATGAAATCTCTATCTGAACGTCCTCTCTTTATCATTATTTCATTTTCATCGATGTCAACAACTCAACTTTCATCTCAAGTCGACCATGAAACTTCTTTGACATAGGCATACATTAGCACATTCACGTCACTTGATTGTGGGTTCGAATCCCGGTACTTCCCGATTATGTTTCTAGATTTGCCAGCACAAGACAATTGGCTTTCATCAAAGTGGTGAACGACTAAGACCTATATCACTGACACGCTGTGATATAACCTCCCGTAACCTCTCTGTTATCCAGTTCTTGACCCCTGCGCGACTAATCCCTGTCAGAACAACGGGATCTGTACTCAGACACAAGCTGCTTTTACCTGTTCTTGTCCGGCTGGTATTAAAGAGGACAACCGTGAGATAGATAAGTGACGTTAAAGGTGTACAGGTGCCGAAAAAAACAAAACGATGGCAATTCAGAGGAACTGAAAGTCAGGCCGTTTTGGTGACATCTGGAAGCATGTTTTGGGTATAAGAATTGTAACAATAATCGTTCCTCATTTATCTATTTCAGACATCGACGACTGTGCCTCCAGTCCATGTAAAAACAACGGGACTTGCGCTGATCGTGTCAACGCTTTTGAATGCCTTTGTCCGGCTAACTACAGTGGACTCCTTTGTCAGTTTGTACTTGCTTGTGGGTGCCCTTGCCTTTTCAAGGGTAACATGACAGATGAAGAACTGGCTGCAAAAATTGCATGGCTGCGGTCGAGTTTACTCCTCGACAAGTCGATTCTGACCAGCACAATACGAAAAAAGACGAGTGCACCGGATACACGCAAATCTTCAACAGGGATTGGATTAATCGGCATAGTTTGCATTGGTGCAGCATTTGGATTTTTCCTATTCGTTGATTGTTTTAACTTTGTTAAGTTTATTTCAACAAAAAAGGACCCGAAACGCAAAATAATACAGATGACGAAAATAATCAGGAAGAAAGATCGGTAACATCATGGTAATTTAAGTTCTCAAACCAGGGCATCTGTATATTACCACCTACTTCACTACCTATTTCCTTCCATGCCCCTTCCCTCGCCAATTGTTCTTTGTAGAGTTGCTACTTCTCCTCCTCAACACTTTATCCACTGGCCGTGGCTTTACTTTATATAACACTGTCGGAAACCAAACATGGACTCTGCTTATGGACTCAAAGATTATGAAATGGCTTTGTCGCTTTTCTATAGACTTGTAGTCCCAGTGATTACTTTTATGTAAACTGTAGCTTCCTCTCACCATTTAGAATTGGCTTGGAATGCACATTGACATTATCTGCCTCAGATAACAAATAATTATGCTGTGGTGATATGGAAAAAAGGTTAGATACAGTGGTGACTAATGCATATATATTACATCAAGTGTTAGTGATTATTAAGGTAGCTATAGGCCTGGAACTTTCTGTTTGAAAGTTGTAATACTTAGGGCATATGTTTTTCCAAACTGGAAGTACGTTTAAATTTGTTCTTAAGATATTTAGAGGGATATAAATATCTATTTCAAAGTTATACTGCATTGGGCATGCTTTCTGGAACCAATGGAAGCTACTTTGATATTAAGGTAGGCGAGATGAACTTTCCCTGCAAAGAAGTGCTGCATTAGGCATGCTTTCTAAAACCAATGGATGCAACTTTGATATTAAGGTAGGCGAGATGAACTTTCCCTTCAAAGATGTGCTGCACTGGGCCTGTGTTCCCATACCGAAAGAGGTGTCATTAAATCTTTCACTTAGGGTAGCTAGAGGCATAGGCTTTATATTAGTCTTCAGCATCCAAAGCTTGTCGTAAGAGGCGACTAACGGGATCGGGTAGTCAGGCTCGCTAACTTGGTTGATGCATTTCATCGTATCCTGTAGATCGATGCTCATGATGTCAATCACTCGATGGTCTGGAGCAGTCTCGATTATTTACAGACCACCGGCTAAACCTGGAATATTGCTGAGTGTAGCGTAAATCGAAGCATAGAAATGAGTTTTACTGACTGATACATATGGGATGAACAATTAATATATTTGATATACATGTAGATAGTATCGGAGAGGTCAATTATAATCAAGTCAGTTAGTCAAGTATGGTTAGCCGTGCATGTTTCTAGGGGAAACAGCTAGTTTATCAGGTGTTGACCATTAACGTTTTCAGTGCATGCAGAAATAGAGAGAAAATGGTATGAATCGTGCAGGCATGTCCGACAGTAACTGGGCAACAGCGAGATTCAGAAGTTGGACATGTGAACAAACTTGTTTGCCATCAATTTTGAATCATGGACGAATGAGTACTGTTTATCGTGCTTCATTATGTAATTTGTCACTTTAAGATTTGCTTTAAGATTTAATTAGTCAAATTTGAAGATTGTTATATATTCAGAAATGTTGTCCATTATGTGCAATAATTATTGATTTGATCTAACGTTTAAACCACAATAATATATGAAAACAAAAACTCTTTCTAGTTATTTGACGTGGGGCATATCTGTTTTGCTCTGATATAAAATCTATAATTTTGTTTTCCTTTTACACGTTTTGTAAATCTAAAGAATGGAGAAATGGATTGAAATTATTCGTCAGTATAATTTACGAGTTTATTAACTTATGATATTAATCAAAATGGAACAAAAAGGCTGGAGTGCAGGTAAAAAAACAAAACAATACTTAATTGTATTACATATACATCAGATGTCAGATAATTTAATCAGTTTCACTTTTCATTTTATAAAGTCATATCACTGACCATTACCATAAAGATCGGTATGTTGTGATACCCGATGTTTGCAAGTAGCTCTTAATTATTCGTCTCTCTTTAACATGCATTTATTATAGTATTTTCAAATGATGTGTATTGTATTTTATGTTTTTATATGTTTTCATCATAGATATAAACCAAATATTTCTTTCTAAGCTTGATTTAATGTAACAAATTAATTAACCTACAAACTCGACATGTGGCCTTTAATATAATATGTTTCTTAAAAAACTAATTACTCAGCGGTTTTGCTCACGTTATGTATGTACAAAACATATGTCAAATAAAGTTGTGCTTCAAAGGATTGTTTGTTTGTTGTTAAACTCCGCACTCAGCAATATTCCAGCTATATGACGGCGGTCTGTAAATAATCAAGTCTGGACCAGACAATCCAGTGATTGACATCATGACCATCGATCCACGCAATTGGGATTCGATGACATGCATCAACCAAGTCAGCGAGTCTGACCACCCGATCCCGTTAGTCGCCTCTCACGACAAGCATAGTTGCCTTTTAAGGCAAGCATGGGTTGCTGAAGACCTATTCTACCCCGGAAGACCTTTTGCTTTTCGTTGACGTCTGTACATGTTCGGCATTAACACGGTGCAAACAGTTAGTACGTACAACGCATGTACATTTAGTTGTACTAACTGAAGTTCACACTGTGGCGAATTGCATACAGCTCGGATCTCGCGATATCTCTGACTTTAGCTGGGCGAAATTGGGAAAATTGCGATTCAGTTCATCATTACCGCCGGAATATTGGCTGCTGGTTTAATATTCTGACACACATATTTGTGTTAGTTGTGCGATAATTGTGGTCGTGCAGCCATTGGCCTACATGTACCTCTTACTTTGCATTTTAACGTTGATGTTTCGTATTGAAATATGGGCCTGATGTGTAAAATTGATTGACGATATGAGACTGGTTTGTAATAGATGTTGTGCAAGAATCTGTTTTGTTGAAACGACTAACACAAAAATACAACATGACACAGTACGTATACAACGGAAGATAACTAAGTAATATTGATGCTGGTAACAATCACAATCTATCTTATACAATTAAATCCATTTGTTAACATCTCTACATTGACTTATAACATGCATACTGCAACCCCAAGTTTTCCCTGTTTCACAGTATAGAAAAGTAGAAAAGGTTAAAAAAATGAATGTTACGTTATTTCGATACAACAAAATATCCTTTCTTTTAATAATAATAATAATGATGATGATAATAATAATAATAATAATAATAATAATAAGCCAAACCCTCTTTGCTGCATTATTTATTTTAATCTGTTAATGATAATAATCAAAATTATAGATCCCACAACCCTCACTCTTCCCTCAATCGCTTATATTCACCAACTTTATGGGAGGGCGTGGTTTGATTTACGTTGGGGCTCTTCATGGTAGAATTATTTTGTGCACTTTTGCACACATTTATTTGTCTGATGACCCTCTTGTGAAGCATGTCAAGACTCATGATGAAAACAAGTTTTCCTAAACGCGCAAAGGATGTGGGACATAATCTCAATGTCAGTGTTGATTTTGTTGATGGTTCTGTACTGATGGACGTTAGAGAAATGAGTGTCAACCAAGCGAAGTGCCATATCAAGTCGGCCCAGACTCCTTTTTCAAGGAGAGGCTATCTGAACGACCACTGCATTAAGTGGCTTGGTCTGGGCAGCGCTTCCTGGGAGAAGTCCCATTCGCTGTCTGGGCTGCGTGTAGAGGGGACGTGGTCCCTGAGGTGATAGTGAGCCTAACCAGGCTGTCTGTCAACCAAACCCTGTTTGCTGCATTTTTTAAATTTTAATCTGAACATTAAACATTGTGTTTCATTTCACTTGATTTCCCGTAACATGTTATTAAAAAGTCCAAATCTAATACGGCGCCAGGGTTTTATCTGCATTAATAATGTGCCAGATTCCATTCACCAAGCGGATGCGCATTGCGCTACACTATAATTACCCCAGACAATAGATCAGTGTGCACTCCATTTTAATTCTCCGCTCCCTGAGGAGTATACAACCCAAGCTGCCTGTGAGGCCCTAAAAGGTAAACAACCACATTACCATCTCATCCTACCGGGTACCCATTTACTGTTCGGTTCAGCCCCCATTACACAGGGCTGCAACCTTTGTGCCACCTTCGAGCGATCAAAAACTGTCCAGGACGCTCAATGGTCGCCTGAACCCAGAAAATCATGTATCTATGTAACTGCTCCAGCAGTTGTTCAGCAGTAACTGCTCGAGTTGGTCAACGTCTGCAACCACAATGAAACACTGCAGGTACAAGCCCTCTAGTTATAGGCAGGCTGAGGAGGCACTACAGGTAGCTCAAAGGAGGCAGAAAAGAGGCAGAAGCATTACCATGGTGTCTCAAGTGTTGCCGTGGTCGCCGAATGGATGCACGGCGATCGCCATACTCATCGTTCAATGCACGCCAAAAGGAGGCAACAACGGCAATGCTTGGGCCTCCTTCTGCCTCCTTTGAACCACCTTTGAGCAACCAACCTCATCGGCGACCTTTGTGCGACTGTTTTGAACATGGTCAAAACTTCACGGCGACCATGGCGTCCATGGCGATGTCTGAACCTCATGTGTGCCACCTTGGAACGACCTAGGCAACCATTCTGCCTCCTTTGAGCCTCCAACGACGACCTGGCAAATTGTATGGTCGTACAAAGGTCGCCATCCTGTGTAAAGGCCCCATTTAGCAGGGGCCCATGCCAAACAAATTGCATATATATAATTCTAAACCGCAACAACGTGAAATACTCTAACCTGATTGGACAATCAATAAAATTAGATTGGGTCTGATTTTATAAACGCTTCACCGCGCATTTGTGCAACACGTTCGCAACTACTTACGTTTAGTTTAACCACCAACATGGCTGATGTCAACACAACACAGGAGACGTGGTGGATTTCGGAATTTTTGAAGTCGACAATTTTTGCCGATGTATATGATCCGGACTTGGCAGAATTTAGTGAGGATGAGTTTAACACACTCATCGCCAACTAAAACAGTTCAGGTGAATTTGGCCCAGAAACTTCAGCATAATTAACATCGTGAAAATAATTACGATGGTACGCTGGATTATCGCGGTAGTTAACATGTATCTTTTTCTTTGTTCAACTTTTTTGACATATCAATTAGGATTGATCGATGCTGTTTTTCTTTACCGAGCTGGGTGAACCAGAGACCAGGCGGGCAACTCTATATAATATTTAGTGCATAATTCTGCATAATTAGTGGTCATATGACCCGGGTAGGGTCAAGGGACTTCGTCCAAACAAATGGGTTCTGTTCTACTCAATTTCGAATTGAGGTTGGGGTAATTCCACTGCATTCCAGAAAAAAACTATCACAAAAAAGTTAATGAGTTGCCGTGACATACCCCAACGATTCCTGTATTCGATTAAGCGGTGAAATATCGTGCTTAGATTTGCATAAGTAAACAGTCACAGGGTGTGTGGATAACGAGATTTACCGATACCGCGATAACAGAGAGCCTAACCATAAATCGAACGAAAATGTCGTCAGCTTAAATGCGTAGGCCTATGTTATGAACACATCTCTTTTTCAAATATAGTTGTAATATTTCATTACAAGGTAACAAACATACATAATCATTTTTCAGCTCATTCATTATCCGAAATCGGGGCGGTCGCGTAGCCTCGTGGTTAAAGATTTCGCTCGTCACGCCGAAGACCCGGGTTCGATACCCGACATGGGTACAATGTGTGAAGCCCATTTCTGGTGTCCCCCGCCGTGATATTGCTAGAATATTGCTAAAAGCGCTGTAAAACCATACTCACTCGCTATTATCCGAAATCACAGAAAGTTCCATCCCAGAGTATGAACAACCTATATCTGCACCAACAATGTCGATGAAGGAAGAAACAACATTAATCGGCGTTGATAGAAATATGAAAAATAAACTGGTTAGTGCGACTACAATTGATAAAAAAAAGATAAACGTCTGGAATTACTGAAAAAACGAAAACAAGTTATTAACATGATCATCCAAATATTGTTTACAATTTCGCAAAGAGGCCTGTCATTAACCAGCTGAATAAATAGCCTAGGGTCTAGATATATAATATTTTTTAATTTATCTCGTGAAACAAAATTTTCTCCAAAACAAAATAATAACTTATTCCCACAGACACAAGAAATACAAAAGAAACTACTTCTGGGGGAAGTCGGGGCCGTATCGCAACAATAGACGAGGCTGACCTCGAATCTATTTTCCTGGATGGCCGACCAAAATTAACCCAACTGACAACACACAGGGGAATTATGAAAAATAAAACACTTGATCAAACCTTTGTTTCGAAAACACAATTATATGAATTTTTTCCTCCACGTTTATCCGAAAGTCTCCCTATCATATAAGCTTCTATTTTTAGAATAACTATTTTTAACCTAGACAAAACGTATAACAGTGTCGAAGGTGTGACACCAAATCTTCTATAGGAAGTGAGTGAGTGGGGTGGGTTTAACACAGCTTTTAACAGTATTCCAGTTATATCGCGGCGTGTCAGCTTAATGTGGAAGGAAAGCCCGAAGTGATGCAGGTCTCAGACGTTTACCAATTCGGTGAATCCCACGAGCACGGGTATGGTGCTGACAAACATAGAAACATAATCGGGGCGAACCGGGATTCGAACCTACGATCATAGGTTTCTGGCATGCCCAAGGGACGCAACTCTGCACAGCGAATCGCGGCGCCTTAGACGACTGGGTCCCCGTGCTCCCTTGTGAATAGAGACGTAGCTATAGATCGATGACTATATATAACATGACAAACATACAAATCTGGTTTTATCACTGATTTTCAGTGATTCATTTGTTAAATTTTCACCACTCTCAGTGAGCTAGCACTATAAAATAGGCATTAGTCCTGACTAGGAAGCACAAATATACATACCCGTGCATGCACGTCGCTATATTAGTGCAAAATTGTTGAACGAGACATTAAACGCCAATATGAATTGTTAAAAATGCATTCATAGATAGGCGAGAGAAATTAATTTACGTTATTGACATTTGACATATTTCAAGTTCAAAACGTTTAGAAAATTTACAGTCACACCCTGGGGATTCGCATTTCCCGAGCAACCTATATGTAACGTATACCGTATCGAAACTTAGATCTAGCTCCCACTACCCACATCCAACCCTAACAGTAACTACCCACATCCAACCCTAACAGTACCTACCCACACCCAACCCTAACAGTACCTACCCACACCCAACCTCACAGTACCTACCTACATCCAACCTCACATTACCTACCCACACCCAACCTCACAGTACCTACCCACACCCAACCTCACAGTACCTACCCACACCCAACCCCACAGTACCTACCCACACCCAACCTCACATTACCTACCAACACCCAACCTCACATTACCTACCCACACCAAACCTCACAGTACTTACCCACACCCAACCTCACAGTACCTACCCACACCCAACCTCACAGTACCTACCACTGCCAACCTCACAGTACCTACCCACACCAAACCTCCCAGTACCTACCAACACCCAACCTCACAGTACCTACCTACACCCAACCTCCCAGTACCTACCCACACCCAACCTCCCAGTACCTACCAACACCCAACCTCACAGTACCTACAGTGTACCCGACTATATCAAACCTATATCCAACCCCACATTAGCCATCTACATCCATCTTCACAGTACCCCTCTACATCCAACCTCACAGTGCCCCTCTACATCCAACCTCACAGTACCCCTCTACATCTTATCTCACCTTAACCCTCTACATCCAACCTCACAGTACCCCTCTACATCCAACCTCACAGTGCCCCTCTACATCCAACCTCACAGTGCCCCTCTACATCCAACATCACTGTACCCCTCTACATCCAACCTCACAGTACCCCTCTACATCCAACCTCACAGTAGCCCTCTACATCCAACCTCACAGTAGCCCTCTACATCCAACCCGACAGTACCCCTCTACATCCAACCTCACAGTACCCCTCTACATCCAACCTCACAGTACCCCTCTACATCCAACCTCACAGTGCCCCTCTACATCCAACCTCACAGTCCCCCTCTACATCCAACCCGACAGTACCCCTCTACATCCAACCTCACAGTACCCCTCTCCATCCAACCCGACAGTACCCCTCTACTTCCAATCTCACAGTAGCCCTCTACATCCAACCTCACAGTACCCCTCTACATCCAATCCGACAGTACCCCTCTACATCCAACCTCACAGTGCCCCTCTACATCGAACCCGACAGTACCTCTCTACATCCAACCTCACAGTCCCCCTCTACATCCAACCCGACAGTACCCCTCTACATCCAACCTCACAGTACCCCTCTACACCCATCTTCACAGTACCCTTCTACATCCAACATCACTGTGTACCCACCTGCATCCAACCCCACAGTAATCACCTACGTGAAAGCTCACTGTATCCATCCACATCGATCTTCCCAGTACTAGCCTACATTGATCCTGTACCAGCCTGGATTAAACCACTCAATGCAAACCTACATCAACCCTTACAGTACCTGCTTACATCAGACCTCACAGTACCGGCCTATATCAAATTTCACAGTACCTCAATCCTCACAGTACCTGCCTACATCAAACCTCACAGTATCCGTCTACTTCAAATCTCACAGTACTCACGTAGATCAAACATCACATTTCCCGCCTACGTCAGTCCCCACAGTACCCATCCACATGAAACCCTCAACGAAACAGTCTTTTTAAACCCACCCACTTGAAACCTCACATTACCCACCTTCATCAAATCTCACAGTACCTGCCTCAATCAAAGCTGACCTTACCCGCGTACATTACCACCAAACCTCATGAAAACTTACAGTACCCGCCTAAATCAAACATCTCAGTACGAACCTATATCAAATAGCACAGTACCCGCCTACATCAAACCTCACGGTACCCGCCTACATTATACCATACATTATCCATCCACATCAAACCTCACAGTACTCGTCTACATTAAACCAAACACTATCCATCCACATCAAACCTCACAGTACTCGCCTTCAGCGAACCCCACAATGCCAGCCTACATCAAAACTCATATTATCGGTCTATCTCAAACCTCAATCTAATCTCATAGTACCCGCCTGCATCAAATCTCACATTGACCACCTGTGACAAACCTAAAAAAGATTGCTGAGTCACGCATACGGAAGTCGGTACAGTGTCACTCACGACACAGCATCTTGATTCAAGATCGACATCCGATCAAAAGATCATAATCTGGATTTTGCGAACGATTGACGACTTCATCAGTCACGAAGTCTTAGTTGTTTTTACTTCATACCGTTTTCATACTTCAGGCGACATTGGTTCCGGATGTCGGTGTAGGCCTTGGACAACAGTAATCCCCAGATATATGTTGAAACAATCAACCATTCCATTATAGGACGGTCCACCTGAAACACATTCCTTTATAACGGCCCTGTGCAATAACAAGACACTGCATATGATATCTGTGACTACAGTGTCAGTAGATGGTATTATGATATTCTGTAACTAGTGTTATACAATAGCTGATGTAAACGTTTTCACAGATACTATCGATGGTATCAAAACACTGCCTTCAGTTATATAGCATGATGTCTTCAATGGGGCTCCTACATCTGTCACTCTCACACAATCACAAACCATTGACACATTCACACTCACTCACAAACCGTCGCAGACACGTTCACCAACCGTCACAATCACACACAAACTGTTACACACTCACACTTACTCACAAACCGTCAAACAATCACAAACCGTCACACTCACACACAAACCGTCACACACTCACACTCACTCACAAACCGTCACAGACACAATCACAAACCGTCACTCTTACTCACAAACCGTCACACTCACACTCACTAACACACCGTCAAACAATCACAAACCGTCACACACTCACACACACACCGTCACACTCACTCACAAACCGTCACAGACACAATCACAAACCGTCACTCTTACTCACAAACCATCACACACTCACACTCACTCACAAACCGTCAAACAATCACAAACCGTCACACACTCACACACACACCGTCACACACTCACAAACCGTCACAGACACAATCACAAACCGTCACTCTAACTCACAAACCGTCACACAATCACACTCACTCACAAACCGTCAAACAATCACAAACGTCACACACTCACACACACACCGCCACAGACACACTCACTTATCTTCACACTCACTCACAAACCGTCACACTTACACACAAACCGTCACACACTCACACCCATTCAAATATCCCTGATCCATTTTGACTTACAATAAAAAATATCAACCTAACACCGAGACATTCAGTCAGATACTAAAACATTCAAAGGAAACCGTAATTTCCTGTCGTACCTAAAATGAGCGTTGAATAATAAATTAACAAAGACTCCAAACAAAGTGTCACTCTCATGGGTTCAGTCCATTTGATAGTACATTTTAGATCGCTGTTCATTTACATTTCCTTTGAGTGACTCCTTTGAGCTGCAATGTCTTCAGCAAGCCTAAACAAAGCACCAGTTCTTTTCTTTGTTGCTGATAAAATATTCACCTGCGTTGATGGTAGCAAAGGCATCAATTATATATTTGATTTGTTTCTTAAGCAGCAGAGCTACCTGATCCCTTATGTAGCCACGTTTGCGTCAGAAGACCTTCGCGCAAACACTCGAGTAAACACCATCGGCACTTTCGCCAAGACGTCAGTTCGCCGTCTGCCACTCAGGTGGTGAAAACATGGCCATGGTAAGCACATCTATTATTGTTTATAGGAACATATTTGTGCAATTGTCTTTTATGTAACAGTTACCGACAGTTTGACTTAACATGTATAGATTATTTTCAGTTCCAATTTGATAGATCACCTGACTTACATTTTGGCAGCAAAATGACATCGATGCATAAAAAAGTTGTTAATATTTGTGTCTGTAGTCTCTTTGCTATGTAATAGTTTCTCAGACACCCTTTTTAAGATGATAGGGGTATTTATCAACTTTAACGATATTACTTTTCAAATATCAATCACTTTTACGACCCGTGAAAATTCGGGGTAGAATAGGTCTACAGCAACCCATGCGTGCCGTAAAAGGCTACGATGCTTGTCGTAAGAGGCGACTTACGGGATCGGGTGGTCAGGCTCGCTGACTTGGTTGATGCATGTCATCGATCCCAATTGCGTGGATCGATGCTCATATTGTCAACCACAGGATTGTCTGGTCCAGACTCGATTATTTACAGACCGTTGTCATATATCTGGAATATTGCCGAATGCGGCGTTAAATAAACAAACAAAAACTTTTACTTTCTGTGGACATTTAGCATTTATCGGTGTCATTTTGCTGCATCAAAAACTATAACTTGCTAAAGATGTCCCCTTCTTCTCTCCAACGGCCCCAATATGGGTATCATGTGTGCAGCCCATTTCTGGAAAGAACATAGATGTCCTTGTATTTGACTATTAATATTCTGAATGCCAAAACGTCACTTATGTCACTGTATTAAATACCGACATCTTGAAGGCCAGAAGGACGCAATGGAGGTGAGGTGCGGTGAAATGTGGTTTAATGTCGCGTCCAAGATTATTGCACTTATATATCGTCGTGCATGTACGTGTGTGTTTGTGTGTCTGCTTGTAATAGTCCGGACGAATGCCAGATTTTACAGTGCCAGCCCACTAAGATACCATGCCGCAGGTTAACATGAATACCCCACTCAGACACAGTATACTGATTCCGAGCCGACCAGTCCCTGTTTTAGCCCCTTACTGCCGAGCGCCAGACAGGGTAAGAAGAAGTACAAACTTTTAACGTCTTTTGGTATGACGCTGTAGGGGAAGACACAATGGAAGTTAGGGATAGTTTCGCGCATTCTGTTAAGCGATTTGTCATGTTGAATAAATTTTGCCCTCAATGCGTTCTATAAACTTTCTGAAATGTCTGAACCAGGCCTTTGATGGGGAAAGAAAAAACTAATTATCTTTCCGTGAAATTTTAATTAAATATGATGACATAAAGCACATTAGCAATTGAGAAAAGTGGACGCCATGAACTTGAGCTGATGGTGAATATAGCTCGACTTGAAGTTCAAAACTGGAAAATCAAAATCAACCCCCATGTCGTTCAGCTTGGTACAAAGGTTGCAAACATTTTGAATTTCTATACACAGGGCTAGACAGGACATTGACTGTGGCCTCTTAATTGTTTCCTTAATTTCTCAGTCTGGTGGATGGTGGATGAGGTGAAGATAAGATTACACCTGTTGTGGGTCAAAGCAAAACGGACGACACTGTCTGCAGTCTGATGCATGATGGACGGCGCTTTCGATCTTGCCTCCAACCATACAAGTAGTAGAGGGGCGGTCGGGTAGCCCAGTGGTTTAAGCGATCGCTCGTTACCGCGAAGACCAGGGTTCGATTCCCGACATGGGTACAATGTGTGAAGCCCATTTCTGGTGTCCCCCGCCGTGATATTGCTGGAATATTGCTAAAATTATTGTGGATCGATACTGATCATGATGATGTCCATCTGGTCCAGACTCGAGTATTTACAAACCGCCATCATATAGCTGAAATATTGCTGAGTGCGGCGTTAAACAACAAACAAACAAACATGTCAGTCGCGTATGATTTAGCCTGTAAATAACGCCCGTTAGAATGACTGTCTTCCACCTCGTCGGAACGCAAAACACTCTACACGATGAGGGTTGGCCACTATTATAGATCAATGTGCGCACATTGTGAACAAAACACTCATATACCTGAGTTGTTGTAACCGAACATTGATTGACCCCGCTGTCCATTTCAGAATCAGTTTTGTACCACTCCTCAGCATACCTTTTTTCATTGTTCCGTTTTCAAGATTTAATTGTATAAAGGTTTTCTCGACTCTGGTATCATCGAATTAGGACCTGCCCATTATCATGTGAGGGATGAGGTTAGCTGAGTGTAACCGAATCACCCCATCTTCCCACAATGACTGTTGTTGAACTGACTGTGGACGAACTGAACTGTGGTCGAAGAGAAGGCTCCACTCATGAATAACTCTTAATCACGCTTGGTGTGGCAGACTTAAGTTCGGATAATACCTGACAATGAATACTTAACTAAAGAGAGTTCTTGGTGTTTAACGACCGTTTCAGACGCAATAGCTTTGGAAAATGAGTCAACAGGGTAACAACATCTGATCCCATAGACTGTGAGTGAGTGAGTTGGGTTTAATGCCGCATTTAACAGTATTCCAGTTATATCACGGCGTGTCAGCTTAATGTGGGAGGAAAGCCCGAAGTGATGCAGGTCTCAGACGTTTACCACTTCGGTGCCCAAGGGACGCAACTCTGCAGAGCGAATCGCGGCGCCTTAGACGACTGGGCCCCCCGTGCCCCCCTGTGGCTGGTTGAACTGTAAATTAAGACACCACCCAGGAAGAGGGTAAAGAAATGAGAAGGAAAACCTTCCTCCCCTAGGGACGACTCCCCCAAGACTCTAGAGTCGCGTACCCTAACATCCATACTGATGGAATGGGGGGCGGAACAAAATGAAAATATGAACAGTGACTATCTGTATTCTTTGAATCTTGCTTATTTATTACACTACAAGAAAATATGCAAGCTAAACGAGAAAAGATTACGTGTGTATTTTGTAACATATTTATCTACTGCAAGATGTTTAAAAAATATAATCATAAGAGGCAAAATAGCGGTGAGAATTACAGGATCACTAAATATCAGCAAAAAACGTTTTAATGTACGGCATTATGGGAAATATCGCTTTCTCGCTCTATCGCTTTCTCGCTCTATCGCTTTATCGCTTTCTCGCTCTATCGCTTTCTCGCTCTATCGCTTTCTCGCTCTATCGCTTTATCGCTTTCTCGCTCTATCGCTTTATCGCTTTCTCGCTCTATCGCTTTATCGCTTTATCGCTCTATCGCTCTATCGCTCTATCGCTTTATCGCTCTATCGCTCTCTCGCGGTTTAGCAATATTCCCTCTTGTGGGTTTTAATCATAAAAGAGAGCTGAGATTTTTCCAGTCGCATTTCAAATTATACATATGGACGGAATGTTGAAATTTTCTCACTATCTACTGAAATATAATTTAACAGTACAGACATATGTGCTTTTATAACAATCCACGTATTTCTGCGTAAAAAAGAATTTGATTGATTTATGACCCTATTTAGCTATTGGATCCCCCGCCCCCAGGCCAAGTTATCAAAACAAATAGCAAATAACACCGCTCAATAGCGCTGAGTAGTACGTACTTCCTAAAAAGCAATAGTGTTTTCCTAAAAACAACGCTTATATCAACGTTTATTCTGTTTGCGGAGTAGATGTCATCAAAGTGGAAGTCCTCACCCCAGCAATGGTTAATACTACCGGATGTCCTTTATGTAATTTCTAGTTTTTGGATGACATATTGTTCTCAGTAACCGTAATGTGGAAATAGATATTTGATTGGTTTTATATTCAAGTTGGTATTTCCGCTATTCAAAGTGTTCAGTGAGGCCGTCTTATCAACAGTCATTTCTGAGACATAAATGCAAAGTATAAATACCTTATTCGAAAGTAATAAGCGCCCCGCTCTAATCAACGCTATTTTTGCTAAAATATTGGCTAGTGAACAATCCCAATTAGCACCCCTTGCGATTGATTAATCTACACCAGACTTATTTATTCGCGTATAATACGCACTCGTGCGTTATATGCACACTTAATTATGGACAATTAAATTTGGGAAAAATATATCTGTCGTATATCAACATTTCAGGCTGTCAGCATAAACCACGAAATTTATCTTTCAACCCACCTTTCTTTTTCGCCAAAATATTATTCTTTAGAGCGCCCTGGGCACTTATTACGTCGAATACGGTAATTATGTCTACGCTATTTTTTTTCATTTATAATTAACATTAATTTATCTATTTTTGTGTACATCGACCGTCTGCCACTCTGAACAAGATGTGCAAGTATGTCACTGATGATTTACTGTTTACATTTATATATAGCCAAGGTCACCTGACATTTAGTAAGTAATAAATATAAATGTAAACAGTAAATCATCAGTGACATACTTGCACATCTTGTTCAGGGTGGCAGACGGTCAATGTACACAAAAATGGGGATTAACAAATAGGATTAGCATCTTATAAATAACAGCAATTAAGTGTTTCAAGGCATAAAGATGTCATGGCTCCAGGGTAATGAGCCTTTGCAATTAAATGTTCTTCAGACAATGGGTGTCGTAAATCAGTCGCTATGACAGTCTTTGAACATTTGGATATGTTATGGTGCAAGGCTGCATGTCTGTTCCAACATCGCATCATTCAAAGACAATCAAAGGGTTACTTGCATTTTATAATAATGCAATGTTGACACGTGATCATTTTGTGAAAAAAGAGTGAATAAGAATTCAATATTACCAATTCAATAATTATGATTCATGTCCAGACGAGTAAAAGTAGGATGCGAGTGTACAATACCCGGAGAGTTATTTCTAAATAATAACAATGTTTCAATGTAGCAAAGTAGCAGCTTTTCCCAAAGGAGTATCTGTGTTGATCGAAGCGACTGATTTGGAATTTGTATTTACACTGGATTGTTTTGGAAGATTCGTTAGCCATCCCTACATTTCATTCACTGATTCGTGCAACACGCTCCCCAGTGATAACACGCTATCCAGTGCTACGCGTCCATGAACAGCAATAGCCAGGCATGCCCAGACACTTTTCATAGTCCCTACCAGGGGACCTTGTCTCCATTGTGGAGACACTACTTGACTATCGTGTGGATCATCACGTCATTGACGCCCAACTTAATCAAGACTTCAAGCCTATCCACACATCTTTCCACCTTAACAACAGAAAGAAAGCTTAGGGACAAAATCTACCAGAGTCATGAAACAAAGCACCCTCTAGAGACAAACCTAACACCAGGAGGCAGAACCAGAAACTATTAAATTCAGAGAAATGGCGTTTTACACACTAATGTAGTGGTTATGATCTCGAATGAGTTCAAAGTTATGACCCTTGCTTCATGCTTTTCAACGTGATTCATACTGCGTGAAATGGGGACACGTTTTCTCAGAAACTACTGAAGTTACATGAATGATATTTTATATGATTATCTAAGAGATACTTGTCAAGACTTAGTTCGAAAATTGGTCCCGTCAATAAGTGTTTAATTACAACCCTTGATCCATGTTATTACACATAGTGCATAGTGTGTGCAATTGGAACAGGTTTTCTCAGCAACTACTGAAGTTACATGAATGAACATTTGCATGCTGATCTAAGAGATACTTGTCAGGACTATGTTCGAAAATTGGTCAGGTAAATAATTTTTGTATAGAGTTGAGGCCCTTGATCCATAAAATTTTATTCAGTGCGTAGTGTCTAGTCACTGAAACTCGATGATAGCGTGTATGACATAATATATTCGTAAAGAAAAAAATCTATATGTATATACAGGGGTGTGATTTTTTTCTTTACGAATATATTATGTCATACACGCTATCATCGAGTTCCTGTGTGTCTAGTTTGTGTGTTCGTATTAATGTGTGTTTATATGTTGCTGGTTTTCTGTTTTGGAATTGTTGTGTGATTAATTTGTAGATTGGGTTTTGTTGTGCACCAGCCCAGTAGTAAAGACTAACGTGGTCACGACTGAGTGGGGATAAGGTATTGTCTGTAAGTAATAGTAGATTGTTAAGGGAGGTACCCGCTCTTGTACCAAGGGCCATTGGTGGGACGAAAGCACAAAGCACTCCGGACAAACAGGTCATGCTCTAACTGAAACTACCAACACACACCTTGACTTCTTAATATATACAATCGCAGCAACGATTCGTTGTAGGTCCTAACACCGCAACATTTGCTTGATAATTGTATTGGTGAAGATTCTAGGTTAGAATTGTGTAATAGTTGACTATAGTTGACTGACGGAATCGGGTGGTCAGGATTGCTGACCTTGTTGACGCATGTCATCGTATCACAATTGCTTAGATCGATGCTCGTGATGTCAATCACTGGATTGTCTGGCCAGACTCGAGTGTGGCGTTAAACAACATACAAAACAATGATAATGGTATTCGAATCTACATGTCATTATAATTGCTGAACAGTTGTTACTCATTAATCTTGTTAATTACACACTCACATTATAAATGCCACTAAAACAAGTTATATATAAAAAAAGTGTAACAGTAGTATTGTATTTATCCACACACATTTAACGCTGGTCTTTCAACATTTAGTATTCTTTGAAAATTTGGAATATGGTGCAAAGCTGCATGTCCGTGCGAACATGGCACCATTCAAAGACAATCATATTATGATGCAACGTTGACAAGTAACCATTTTATGAAAAAAGAGTGAATAAGAATTCAATATTACCAAGTCCAATAATAAAGTTACATGTCAAGACGAGTAACAGTGGGATGCGAGTGTACAATAGCCGTCGATATATTTCAAAATGATAACGATGTTTCAATGTAGCAAAGTAGCAGCTTTTCCCAAAGGAGTATCTGTGTTGATCGAAGCGACTGATTGTTTCTATTAATACACCCTTGCGAGAATTATTTGAAATTAACACAATCAACGCCAGTTATTCATTTCATCGCGCCAAGCTGTTCGTCTCGTGGAAATCGGAATGCCATAGTTAGGTGCTGGACAAACCATTCCCGGGAATAGTATTTTAAAGTATGCCTGTGCATGTTTGTAAGAAAGACTACCATCGGATAACTTAGGTTTATGATCATGCCAGTGGGTGCAGCGTCTTGGTTTCTGAATTAGTACGGGAGTCCTCCATTGTACACGTACACTCTACGCCTTCCTTAGATAGGCAAATACTTCACTCTCATTTCTGAGGGAGGGATGCCCAATGTGAAGCAGGTCTTAGATGTTTAGATGGTGAGACCCATGGAAATCACAAAGTGATGCAGGTCTTTGATGAAACCCACGGAAAGCACAAAGTGATGCAGGTCTTTGGTGAAACCCACGGAAAGCACAAAGTGATGCAGGTCTTTGGTGAAACCCACGGAAAGCACAAAGTGATGCAGGTCCTTGGTGAAACCCACGGAAACCAGAAAAGTGACATAAGCCTTAGATGTTTAACACTTGGGTGAAAACCACGGAAAGCACAAAGCAACAGAGGTCTTAGATGTTTACCACTTTGGTGAAACCCATGAGAAGGAACAAAGTGATGCAGGTTGTAAGTGTTTACTAATTTGGTGAAACAACGGAAATGTTTACCTCTTTGGTAAAATCCGCGGAAAGCACAAAGGGTCACACTAGGATGCAGCATATGGGCGTCGAGTAAGATGACTGGGCTACCATCGTCCACCAAACTAATGCTTTTGGTTCCTTCATTGTTTAACTAGCGCTTTATATGCATATGCAGCCATCATTCTTTCATCAGTTTTTTTTTCTTCATACGTCATATGAGTCATGATCACAGATGAGGATAAGGGTTATGTTATCGATATTCGTATTCCTAGGACTGATTGATACCGACTTTTAATTTCTTCTTCCAGATGACGTCGTTCTGGCTGGTTCTTCTGCTATGTGCAGGTGAGTACACAGTTACCAGGTCCTGTAATACCAAGTGTTAATTAAAAGTAACACTACAACATAAAAACATATTCGATAAGATAATACTGCTGTGCATTTAAGCAAACACTGAATACATATAAAATAAATACTACAATGGATATTCTCGCCATATATCGACCTTCGCAAACAAGCCAAAGGTGAAAACGTGCGAGATTTGCTTAGATCGCGCATTCTAATGTTTTTCGTGCATAACACTTTCGAAAATGCTAAATATTGACATGATGTAAAATGTCGCATGAGCTATTTATTACTGCAGTGCTGGTGCTTGTTTCTTGATTTTCTTCTGTAGATAAAAAAATATTCACTGTGGTTTAAAGTTAAGCATTTGCTAGCTTAGTCTTAGCTTTGGGGAAAGAAGGTTGATCAAGAAGTATTCCGAAAGGACTTACAAATGCTCATGCGCCTTGACCTTATGATACTGCAGATGCGTGTGGACAGTGTCCAAAACGCGAAAATGATCGCGATTGTTTGTTTTTAATGTTAAGTGGGAACGGATCTCGAAAGTCATTCGGACTTTTCACTTCGTGGGAATAGTTTCCATAAGGCATATCTGTTTGTCTCAATCCCATATTTGCAAAATATAGGTACTATTATCCGAAATAGATACCACACTTATGAGATTATTATGTTAGACCAATAGCTATCAGAGCAACCTTGACTTGCTTTTTGCGTGGTCACTTATCACGTAAGCATATGACGTCATCAGTTGTATCATGACGTAATGACATTTCAAAGTGATGTCATACCGGTCTCACAACTGAGGGAGAGAGTGCTATGGAAAAGTACTGCCAAATATTGTAATTTACAATGACGATAGAAGGGGGTTGAAGTAGCTTAAATAGTCCCCCTAAGAGAGTATCAATAGTCCACATCATTCAACGTAGGAGATAATAAGTCCTACGTAAGAGATACTTAGACAAAAAACATTTCACCGTGGCACTACTACGCTTCCGTACAATGTGTATGCTCAAAGCGCTTACATTGTAACCTTGGTCAATGCACTCGGTATTCATTCTCAGCTCCCTGTGAGGTGCCAGAAGGTTAACTGTTTATATCTACCATACCATTTATTCTCATACCACTGAGCACCCATCTGCTGGGTGAACAGAGGCACATTACGAACAAGGTCCTTGTCTAAGGTGACACCATACGTGTTACATGTGCTTGAGAGACCGCCACCGTGGTCTAGTGGTAGAGCGTCCGCCCGGAGAGCGGAAGGTCCGGGCTCGATCCCCAGCCGCGTCATACCAAAAGACGTTAAAAGATGGTACTTGTTACCCTGTCTGACGCTCGGCATTAAGGGGCTAAAACAAGGACTGGTCGGCTAGGAGTCAGTATACTGTGTCTGAGTGGGGTATTCATGTTAAACTGCGGCATGGTATCTCAGTGAGCTAGCACTATAAATCGGCATCAGTCCGGGCTAGTACAAGCAGCCACACACACACATAAACGTACATGCACGTTACTATATAAGCGCAATAATCTTGGACGCGACGTTAAACCCCATTTTACCTCACCTCACCTCACATGTGCTTGAGTGTGGGGCAAGACCGGAGCTCCAGAAACTCAGGAGCTACTGAACGCGGCCACCGATCCCAGGTGTCTCCGCGACCAACTTTACTAACTTCACCTCAACTCATTTATACTAATATACACACGCATCGTTGAACACCTTGTGGACGTTCGTTTTCATGTCTGTAGGTGACCTATTTCCATTGTGCCAGCTTTACCATCCAATCATAATGAAAGTAATAAACAACACGCTTCTTTATCCCAAAGGCACTTTATTATAATAAAATACATGAAAGGGTATTGCCTCTTTGAATAGTTCCTGTCCATTAAACCGTGTCTTGTGTTCCCCTGGGTGATACTCCATCATTGTAGTTTTATGCTTTTTCGATCATCTGTATCGGACACTGGTATTATTACCATGGTTCGTTTCCTATCGTTTCATGGTAGAGCGGAAGGTCCGGGGTTCGATCCCTAGCCGCGTTATACCAAAAGACGTTAAAAGATGGTACTTCTTCTTACCCTGTCTGGCGCTCGGCAGTAAGGGGCTAAAACAGGGACTGGTCGGCTCGGAGTCAGTATACTGTGTCTGAGTGGGGTATTCATGTTAACCTGCGGCATGGTATCTCAGTGTGCTAGCAGGGGCGGTCGGATAGCCTAGTGGTTAAAGCGTTCGCTCGCCACGCCGAAGACCAGGGTTCGATTCCCGACATGCGTACAATGTGTGAAGCCCATTTCTGGTGTCGCCCGCCGGGATGTTGCTGGAATATTGCTAAAAGCGGCGTAAAACCATACTCACTCACTCACTCAGTGTGCTAGCACTATAAATCGGCATCAGTCCGGGCTAGTACAAACAGCCACTCACACACATACACGTGCATGCACGTTACTATATAAGTGCAATAATCTTGGACGCGACGTTAAACCCCATTTTACCTCACCTCACCTCACATGTGCTTGAGTGTGGGGCAAGACCGGAGCTCCAGAAACTCAGGAGCTACTGAACACGGCCACCGATCCCAGGTGTCTCCGCGACCAACTTTACTAACTTCACCTCAACTCATTTATACTAATAAACACACGCATCGTTGAACACCTTGTGGACGTTCGTTTTCATGTCTGTAGGTGACCTATTTCCACTGTGGCAGCTTTACCATCCAATCATAATGAAAGTAATAAACAACACGCTTCTTTATCCCAAAGGCACTTTATTATAATAAAATACATGAAAGGGTATTGCCTTTTTGAATAGTTCCTGTCCATTAAACCGTGTCTTGTGTTCCCCTGGGTGATACTCCATCATTGTAGTTTTATGCTTTTTCGATCATCTGTATCGGACACTGGTATTATTACCATGGTTCGTTTCCTATCGTTTCATGGTAGAGCGGAAGGTCCGGGGTTCGATCCCCGGCCGCGTTATACCAAAAGACGTTAAAAGATGGTACTTCTTCTTACCCTGTCTGGCGCTCGGCAGTAAGGGGCTAAAACAGGGACTGGTCGGCTCGGAATCAGTATACTGTGTCTGAGTGGGGTATTCATGTTAACCTGCGGCATGGTATCTCAGTGGGCTGGCACTGTAAAATCTGGCATTCGTCCGGACTATTACAAGCAGACACACAAACACACACGTACATGCACGACGATATATAAGTGCAATAATCTTGGACGCGACGTTAAGCTTTATTTCACTTCTCTTCCTATCGTTGCAATCGTGTGAATGAGTGAGTGTGTTATTTAACGCCGCTCTCATCAATAATTCAGCTTTATCACGATGGTCCTTAAATAATCAAATATTAACCGGACAATTCAGTGATTGATATCATGAGCATCGAACTTCTCAATTTGTACACACAAACATGCATCAACCAAGTCAGCGAGTCTGTCCACCCTTTCCCGTAAGTTGCCTCTCACGACAAGCTTTTGTTCCTGAAGACCAATTCCAACCCGAATCCCCGCGGGACAGTGGCCATTGATGACAGCCACTGATCAAGCTCACATATCGATCTGAGCCATGCTTCCAATGCTGATTTTAGTCGGCTCTTACATACGCTTTTTGTCGCGGATTCCCAACGGGGGGCTTGAATCGATCATATGTCTTTTGCATTTTTAACATCTGTTGTGTTCAACTGACACTTGAGTGAGTGAGTGAGTGAGTATGGTTTTACGCCGCTTGTAGCAATATTCCAGCAATATCACGGCGGGGGACACCACAAATGGGCTTCACACATTGTAACTATGTCGGGAATCGAACCCGGGTCTTCGGCGTGACGAGCGAACGCTTTAACCAGTAGGCTACCCGACCGCCCCACTGACACTTGAAGGATGCATTACTGTATGTTAATGCATCGAACCCGGAGTTCCTCAACATACAGCCGTACGAATAGAAGAGTGACCCTATTCCACATTGGTGAAAATAAAAGCTACGAAACTCTTTCCCGATTCATAAGTCATCTCTGCTAATAGCAGAGTCCATTTTATTATTTTATGAGAGCATGTGTTTAATTATCACCATCAAATAGTGATAACACCAGGTGTTCGTGAAAAGGTGAGCGTATCCTGCCCCATTTCTGGGTATATTGCCCTTTGACAAACACATGCAAAGACAAGTTAATGGTTCATCTGAAACAACACACTGGAACATATGGTACAAATCAAAATTGGGAATTGCACTGGCCATAAGCTAAGTCACTTGTGGTCCAAATTTGGAAACGTCAACATATGTCTACCATACATCGTGTTGAAATCTTCGTAGAAAGAGCAAGATCGATCATTTGTAGAATTAACCTATCCCTTCTTCATTACGTAATAGCGATCACGGGCAAATTTTGAGACACGAATTTGGTGATACATTTGCTGACCCAGCAATATATCTCTTTGTAAGGTTATATATATTTGGAAGCAGTATGAAAGAGCAACATACATTTGTGTCAACTTCCCTGCATGTATTCAGAAAGCCAGTCGACATTGTTATTGCCAATTCTAATTGCGATTGTCCCATACTATTGTTGTGACCCGACCCACAACACAATTCCGTCATTGTAAAGAAGTATGTCTTGCTGATACACCTAGCAACCATAGCGTGATTATTCCATCGATCCCCTCAATGTTGGGAGAAAGCTACTGTTCATCATACCAAACAGTGCATCACGCTCATGTATTGGCTGAAAGGTTCAGACAGCAGGACGTGGTTTAAATATTACATGTGCTTCACAGATCGATTATGACGGGCTGCCTGTGAACGATTGTGTTTATCGTTGGACATAAGTGATCGATGCCATTTATAGCCGTATTCAGATGTAAATAAACACTCAATGACAGTTGTATTGTCTTATCTATTAAAATATGTAAGATGTAATATATGTAAAAATAGTCTTAATAACAAAATCATGAGCGTAAAACGAACAAGGTTGTACATGAAATTTGAAGAATCTGTTTCTGAACGGTTGGTATTGATTAGTGTTTTAGTGTTGTCATGAAATAAATAACTGTGCTCCAGGGATAGTGAAAGCGTATCATAATTCAATATTTTCATCACGAATGCGTGTCAGCCAGGTCATTCTCGATATGGGATGTTCTTTTAGCACTCTTTTCGACACATAACTCGGTGAAAGGGATCCATATTTCATCACAGCAGTATTTTCTATTCTCAATAACTAAGTAATTATGTGTTCGATATTCTTTTTGTCACATTTGTACGATTTCCTTAAGTTTCATACAATGGTCATGATCAAGCACAAATTACAATTATATAATTATATACCCAACTAATAAGTCTGGCAGAGATGGACCAATCGCCCAAGGAGCGAAAGTTCACTTTTTAGAGTTGCGTCCCTTAGTCGTGCTAGAATCCGATGATCGTTGTTTCGAATCCCCGATTTGCCATGATTGTGATTCTTGGTATGTCAACATCATACCTGTTTTCTAGGGTATACATAGTAACATCAGCAGCCTGCTTCAATTAAGTATCACTAATTCAGCGTCCTGTGAAGGCTGTGGTCGTACACTGCACAAGCATAACTGAGTTTAGTTCCATGGGGTGTTAACACATAATATAAGACGACGTAACATGTAGCATCTTCCCGAGGCAAGGGAGTTAACTGACTATAAGAGTCCAGTTTCCACCCTTGTCGAACAAGGCTGGAATTTCCAGGATCGATCGTAGCGCCACCAGTGGCTATTACCAGTTATGTCCCTTCTATGTTCCTTCTATTAACCAATCAGATTCCACCTCTCATATTACAAACGGGCGACACCAAGGCAAGACGATCTGCTCGATAATCTAGATCTATATTGTAATACAACGGGTCTTACCCCGCGAAGTGCATCAAATCGAGTTAGCACCTTGATTAAATGCATAAAGAATTTACAAAATATCTGTCGACGCCAATTTTGCGGTACACATGCTTCGCAAATCCTGCAGTCGACCGACATATGCACGTTGAAATTCCTGTTGTTAACGAACCGGATGTCTAGTTCGTGGATAATGCACAGACTCGTTCGCCCAGCCAAAATGTAGCTCCATAAATACAAGCCTAGTTCGGCAATGGTGGAAACTGGACTTTTATAGTCAGTTAACTCCCTTGCCTCGGGAAGATGAACTTATAGATGGAATGCACCTGACTGCAGCGTTGTACAACAGCCACAAAAATATTATACAATAGCTAATAATAACGAATAAAGGATTTTAGTAAAGGAAAAATGACAATTATTGTCAACATTCTTTCACAGTACACACCACATGCATCCGCTAAAATTGCTACATTAAATATGAATGTAGGTAAATATACGTACAAAACATAAACGACAAAGATCGATTAATATGATTTGCATTCATAAATAAGATGGATGATGTTGTTTATTGATAATTTCACATGTAGACATACATCATTAGTCGGCGTCAATAAATCTATAAATATGTTAAATTGTTTACCTGGAATAATATACAAAATATAAAACACGAATGACTTGGGGTAAGGCAGTGTGAGAGTGAGTGAGTTGGGTTTAACGCCGCTTTTAACAGTATTCCAGTTATATCACGGCGTGTCAGCTTAATGTGGGAGGAAAGCCCAAAGTGATGCAGATCTCAGGCGTTTACCACTTCGGTGAAACCCACGAGCACGGCTATGGTGCTGACAAACCTAGAAACATAATCGGGGCGAACCGGGATTCGAACCCACAAAGGGAAGGAACGCAACTCTGCACAGCGAATCGCGGCGCCTCAGACGACTGTGCCACCCGTGCCCCGACTTTGATGGAACTATTGTCTTACAATATCACTATGATCCAGCGGATCAACACGGCGCAAAGACATTTTGTAGCATGCGTGACAGTGATGCAAGTACCTGTACTGTCATTAAGCGCACGTGTAACTCAGAAGGTAAAACAAATTGTAATTTGCATGCGGTCCTTCAGAATCAGGAACAAGGGTACAGTAAACTACGGTTATAACGAACACGCTTATAACGAACTGACGGATATAACGAACTTACTTTTTAGTCCCGGGCATTTGTTTATATATGCTCGATATATGCTTATGACGAACAACGGTTATAACGAACTAAAATGAATGGTCCCTTTGAGTTCGTTATAACCGTAGTTTACTGTATATGGAGTATGATATAAAAGTTGAAAATAAAACATATTATGAAAACAAAACTAGTAATATGTTTTCACTGCAATGACCTCCTGAAACATTTGTTTGTTACAGATGGGCGGTATTCCCTATTTAAACTACTGACCACTTTACCATATTGTACCAAAGAAAGAAAACGCACAATACATGATTGTGTTACATCCTTGTGAAATTATTAGCAATTCATTCTTAAAATGTCGTTACTGATGGGGAAGGGCAAGGGAGAGAACAGAGTGAGGAAGGGCAAGGAAGGGTAAATGTTTAATGTGGTGGTGTTACAGCGCTGTCAAAACAAACATCTTCATAAAAAGTTTGTTTAACGCCGTTTAACATGAATACCCCTCTCAGACACAATTTACTGACTCCTAGCCGACCAGTTCTTGTTTTAGCCACATATTGCCAATGCTAGGCAGGGTAACAACAAGTACCATCTTTTAACGAATTTTGGTATGAGGCGGCCGAGGATCGAACCATCCGTTCTCCGGGCAGACGAACTGTCTCGTGACAAATATAATGCACCATTGAAGATCTGGGGTAGAATAGGTGTTAAGAAACCCATATGCTTGTCGTAAGAGGCAACTAAGGGGATCGGGTGGTCAGGTTCCCTGATTAATGTTAATCCCCTTATTGCCAAGGTGTAGCACATTTGTCTTCAGGTGCTTCAGCCATAACAAAGGGACGACAATTTGATGCCTCGTTATTTGAACAACCGTACAATTCTGGATTGTACATTTTATATATTTCCACCGTGAACACTAACACATATGGATACACAACTGTATGTGCTGGTCCCGTATTAAATGTTAACGTTTTGTTTTAGTTAATCCCCCCATATTCAACTCATTTTGCTCGTTTGTCTTCAGGTGCTTCAGCGATGCCAAAGGGACGACAATTCGTTGCAGCGTTCTTTGAACAACCATTCCAAAGTTCAAGCTTTCCAAACATGTTCTTTGTGATTCTGTCTGAGTTCAATGCCACTGTTCACGTTGAGAGTGGATTCGGTATTTCGGAAGATTTACACATCCAAGGCATGGTGGACTACAAGTACAAAGTTGATGAAAGTTTTTATTACAAAGCCAACCTTCAGGTGACTGACATGTCATTCTACTTTACATCCACTGAGGAAATAACCTTGTTCTGTTACCACGTTCTTGCTAATAAAGGAGAAGGATACCTTGCCTTGCCGACTGAGACTTTATCCACGGAGTACATTGTAGTGACACACATTGATAATCACTCAGTTACAACTGATGAGACTTCACTTCCCTACACAAAGAAGACACAGACTGCTTTCCTCATCATCTCTACGGAGGACAATACCCAGGTGGTCATCAGTCTTAAGATACAAGGACCCCTTATGGCAGGTGGGTGTGGCAATGGGGCATTCTTCAATGGGGAGAGCAGAACATTTACACTCAACAAGTATCAGACAGTTGGTGCCTACTGTGCAGAGGATATTACTGGAACACTGATTACCAGTGACAAACCCGTGGCTGTGATTAGTGGGCATAACATGAAGTATACTACAAGCGTTAAAGATGGCATGCAAGAAATGTTACTGCCCGTGAAATCATTTGGAAGAAGTTTTTACTTGCCAGAACCGCCATCTACTACTGGAGGGGCAATATACAGAGTTGTAGGATCAACAGCGTCGACCTCCGTACGCTCCCCGTCCGTTAGTGGCATATCTTTCTCCGTGGGTGGACGGGAGTCTCATGACATAACTATTGACTCTACCACAGGTCCAGTGTACATTGAAGCCGACAAACCAGTTCTTGTTGTGCAGATGACTATAACCACACCGTCACTGGCAATCGTTCCACCGACTAGTCTATACTCCAGCTCTTATGACATTGGAAAACCCGTTCTTCATGCGACATATGACCTGAAGAAGGTGTATATAACAGTCATTGTTCCCACTGACAAGGTTCTAGGAATACGACCACAGATATTTCCACAATTCAAAGTAATTAAAGGAAGCTGTTTCTCAGAGGCATCAGTGGAGTTGACATCACCAGGATTCTACCGTCTGACTCACGTAGATGATGTTCCATTTGGCGCTATGATGTACATGTTTCCGTTTAGTGACAGTCAGTGTGTGTTTACCCATCCGGCCGGACTGAATCTGACAAATGATCTTCGTAAGTACAGTGTCAACGTTTATGCCTATTCATTATCAAGTTATCATTTTAACCTGCCTGTTAAGTTGACACCACGTACAGTAAAGTACGGTTATAACGAACTCAAAGGGACTATTAATTTTAGTTCGTTTTAACCGTAGTTCGTTATAAGCATATATACAGCATAACTACAGCAAATAGTCGGGACCAAAAAAGAAGTTCGTTATATCCGTCAGTTCGTTATAAGCGTGTTCGTTATAACCGTAGTTTACTGTAACTGCAAACGTTTACACTGCTTGAACGTTCCGGGCATATAACGTTTTCACATTGCGATCATAATTTGCGGTTGCCAGACATTACAGTGATTGTGAAAAAGTATTTTTCTTGTTGTCACACACCACTACTCAGCACTACTCCAGCAGTGTAACTGCGTTATGTAGAAAATCGGATCTGGACCAGGCAAACAAGTGTTTGACATCATCAGCAGCATGGCATCCAACCACCCAAGTCACCGAGCATGACCATGAGCATCAGCATGACTATCTATATATTACGTATAAATTGCTTAATCACGACATGGGATTAATGATTGAGACGATACTATTGTTGAATTCATGTAAATATAACACGTCCAGATTATCAGCCGAACCATTAGGCGCAAAAGGCAAAAATACCTCGGAGGTTTATATGAATAGATCACTGAAAGTAGTGATGACAAGAGTGTTAGCGAAATGTGGAAGCAAAAAACAAGAGGGGTAAGGTAAGGAAGGGGTGGTACTGTATATCCTTAACTCACGAAAGTCATTTTGACTTTAACGCTGCTCTACACAGTTTTGTACACACGCATTCTACCCGTGGAGATCCGGGTTAGAATTGATTTTCAGCAACCAATGCTTGTCGTTAGAGGCAACTAACAGGATCGGGTGGTCAGGCTCACTGACTTGGTTGATACATGCCTTCCTATCCCAATTGCGTTAATCGATGCTCATGATGTCAATCACTGGATTGTCATTTCATTATGACCAGGAAAAACAGGAAAACAGATTGCATACTACTACCTATGCTGTTTCATTGTACACTACAACAGACATGGTTTTGTATATGATTAAGTTGTAAGATGTCCCTTTGTTGGTATATATAACCACGACCTGTATGTGGCAGTTTTTTCAAGGTAATTCAAAGTTAGTTTTAGTTTTTTTTGGATAATGTGCATTCCTGACTTCATTTTGTGTGTTGTGTTCCATGGTTTACTGGGTTATGTTTCAGACAAGACAACATGTCCTGCATCAACAGTGTGTTCAGACGGGACTCCGTATCCATGCTCGTGCACATCGGGATACTTTGAATACCAGTGTCATAACAGTAAGTAAGAGAGTGGGGGCGGTTTATTATTGATTGACGCCCCATCAACAATCTTGTTGCTATTCCCGACGAGCACAAGCAAGTTCTTCGCGTTCTTCGTTCGTCTTATTTATTATCGCTGTAGAAATTCTAGGTATTATGATAAGAACAAATCCAGATATAAAAGGTATAACAATTAACGATAAGGAAAGTAAACTAGGTCAGTATGCGGACGATGCTCAATTATTTCTAGATGGATCTGAAAAAAAGCCTTAATACTTCAATGGATACCCTCAACAAATTCTATCAAATGTCAGGACTTCTATCAAATGTAGAAAAAACAAAAGCAATTTGGATAGGATCATTGTCTGAAAGTATTCTAGTTTTAGCACATGACTTTAAACTTGATTGGTATAAGGGAGATTTTGAAATTTTAGGGATAACTTTAAATGCTTCATTGAACGACCTTTGGGTAATCAATACTAGAAAAAGAATAGAACATATTAATAGACTACTAGCTAATTGGCGCAGAAGAACCTTAACTCTTATTGGAAAAATTACGGTTATCAAAACTCTTGCTATATCAACTCTGGTACACATCTTCTCTGCTCTACCCAATCCACCCAAAGCTTTTATTACCGACCTAAACACATTAATTTTTAGATTCCTTTGGAATAACAAAAACGACAAAATTAAGAGATCAACTATTAGCAGGAATTATGAAGATGGAGGTCTAAGGATGATAGATATTGAATGTTTTATCAATGCTCTCAAACTATCTTCATTACAAAAGTATATAAAAAAGTATGAAGATTCTATAACAATCTTCCCTCTAAAACATCTTTTCAAACTTGGTTCTAATGCTGTAGAATGTTTATCTAAACATGACAACCCTTTTTGGAGAGATGTATTGTCTGCTTGGAAGATATTTTACCAAAAAATGAGTTTGTATGAATATGATTTAGACCACATTCTGAATCAACCACTCTGGCTGAACCATTTTTTTAATTCATCTTATATTATAAAAAACTGGTTTATTCGAGGTGTTCAGAGTGTTAGAGACCTTTGCGACAACAACGGTTTTCTTAGTTTTTGAAAATTTCAAACAAAAATGTAAGATCCAGGGAACTTTTCTAGACTTTCAAAAATTACTGAACAATATTCCAAAGAGTTGGAGATTTCAAATCAGAGACAAAACCCTTGATGTTAATGTAGTTCAGCTGAACAATGTATGTAAACACTTCTTTAATAACGTTAAAAAATCAAGGACTTTTTATGATGAACTGATTAGGAAGGATACCATACCGAAATCATTAGAATACTGGAATATGGTTTTTCCTCAAGGTTTGGATTGGGAAAATATACTTCTATGTTATAGAAATTGCACACGCGACTGTAAACTTTTAGATTTTCAATATCGATTTATAAACAGAATAATTTACACTAAGAAAGAATTATTCAAGATGAAACTTGTCGATGAAGATATTTGTACTTTCTGTAAAACTGCTTCTGAAGATATGTCTCATGTATATTTTGATTGCCAATCTGTTCAACAATTTTGGCTTAAAGTTGAAAACTTCCTAAATAACAACCTGCAAACAAATTTTATCCTTTCGAAAGTTAATATCTTTTTTGGTGTTTCCACTCAAAACCATGTAACAAATCATATTATTATATTAGCAAAAAGATTCATCTACATATCAAACATAAAACAACAAGATTTATCTTTCGAGCAATTTTTTTCACTACTAAAAGACACAATTTGTTTGGAAAGTTTTATCGCTAAAAAAAATAATCAATTTAACCAGTATGCTCAGAAATGGCAAAACTTACAATTCATAATCTAACGAAGCAGTTGAATCATACTTCCTGTTAATTAGTAATCATTTATTTCTTGTAAACAAATATTTATAATCTCCCTCTCAGTTTGAGAAAACGATACATCCAACACAACCTGCCTGTCCTCACCTATGAAAACTATAACTTGTGTTAATTCTGTCTTATATGTACATGTTAATACCTACACTTGTAACAATATATATGGAATGGAATAACAAAAAAAACAAAAAAAACAAAAAAAAGTTCTTCGCGTGATTTGTTGTATGAAACGAATCCCGAACATACCTCGACTTTGACGAATATGGGGGGGGGGACGGATGAGCCTGTTGTTCAAGACGCGGCAGTTCACCGTGCCAAGTTGCCACCCATAGGCGTAACAGGCACCTATGATCGTGGGTGGGAACCTCGGATTCGCCTTGATTCTTTCTAGGTTTTCAAATACCATACCTCGTTGGTTGTAAGACCAGAATTACACTGGGCCTCTCTCCCACATCAGGCTGACTTCCCAAGTCATAATTGAAATGCCTTACAAAAACTCTCTCATTTGAAGGATATATTTGAGCCACGATCCACAGCAGTAAGGCTCAATGAAACGAAATCAGTCAAGTGACCGAACCCGACCATCATCGTCCGGCTCCAATAACATGCAGGGACGGATACAGCTTTTTTTTAAAGGGGGGGGGGGGGTGGGGGGGGGGGGGGGGGGGGGGGTGCACAATTAAGATCTATTAATTGTCTTTGGTGGTAATTTATACTGAAATAAAGATTTTTTTCGAAATAAAAAGGGGGGTTGCCCCCACCCCACCCCACCCCCTCTGTATCCGCCCATGACATGGGATACTGGTGTCTGTTCCCTGCTATTACCACCATCATCTGGTGATGGCCTGGCCGGTTAACATATGATATTTCTATATCTCACACCCTATCAACCTGAGGGTCGAACGGGGTCGTAGGTTGAGATGGGGTATGATATGAAAACTGCCATATAATAACGTAATTTCAAATTGTAAAATATATCTATTTATAAAACACCCATGACGTCCGTGTATGTCCGAAGAACATTGTCACGGGAAAGCTATAGCCGACATTTATCACACGAGCAGACGACACACTAAGGGAAGTAACTCCAATTTCTCACCAACCTGGCTGTTAACGACTGCCCATTCTGAATGGACTGGTAGGTGAGGTGAAATGGGGTTTAACGTCGCGTCCAAGATTATTGCACTTATATAGCGACGTGCATGTACGTGTGTGTGTTTGTGTGGCTGCTTGTGACTGATGCCGATTTATAGTGCTAGCTCACTGAGATACCATGCCACAGTTTAACATAAATACCCCACTCAGACACAGTATACTGACTCCGAGCCGACCAGTCCTTGTTTTAGCCCCTTACTGCCGAGCGCCAGACAGGATAACAACAAGTACCATTTTTTAACGTCTTTTGGTATGACGCGGCCGGGGATCGAGCCCGGACCTTCCGCTCTCCGGGCGGACGATCTACCACTAGACCACGGAGGCTGCTGGGCTGGGCACACATGAACTCGATGACTGCGTGCAGAGCGTAATATATTCGTATAGAAAAAAAATCACACCCCTCTGTCTACATGCATATAGAGGGGTGTATTTTTTCTGTACGAATATATTACGCTATATACACGCTGTCTTCGAGTTCCTTTGGCTCGGCAGGGGGTGCAATACGGTTATGTTTTTTGCACCTCCTGTGCAAGCTTACTACCCAATGAAAATTGTGTACAGATACCTCCTTTATGCAATAGAAAAGGTTTAGGGTATACAGGAAAATGGAACGAAAATCTTGTTTTGCACCCCTGGCCAACTGAGTAATATGACCGTCTCTATATATGTTGGCTCTGTCGCACACGCAAATTGTCCCATCATCGATAGGTATATAATGATATGATTTAAGTTACCATAAACACGCCGTACTTTATCGGTAAATATGACGTTGCACAATGATATATTCAAATAATTAACGAGTCCTACATCTTAGAGTGTGTTTGGATGGTACCTGTTCTCTATAAGGCTTAGGGTTTTAACTAAATTAAATACATAGTGTTTACATATAACTTACCGTACGTTAGCATTGCAAGTTTTGCAAGAATATGCGATTGTTATATATTACGTAACAAACTCAACGCAAACAGACAGAAGAATTACAAATAAAACGTGTTTTGAGACACCAAGACATGTATGACGTAATAGTATGCTTAACAAAACTATGGAGAATTCTGACTCGATCGCCGATAGACAAGGGCGAGCAGATAAATGTTTTTTTCATGCAAAAAACCACAATGACTTTAAATGTTAAGTGTGTGGTTATTGTTGCACATAAAATTGAACGACCGTAATCGTTCTTGATTAATCATGTATCGCATCTCTATTTTATTTCATAGCCTGAAGAGGACCCCGTTGGTGGTGTTGACAACTTGAAAACGTCACGAAACTATATAAACTTTTAATGTCAGGTCAGGTAGCAAAGTAACTTGGTTCAAATGAAGTGAGCTCCCGACGCCTACACATACTTGCCGGACGTGCATCCTTCAGTCTGCCTTATTTGGATATATGTATGCCACCATCGGTACTGCAATAAACGACACGTGAACATCATGGGCGAGAATAGGTCTTCAGCAACCCATGCTTGCCGTAAAATGCGACTATGCTTGTCGTAAGAGGCGACTAACATGATCGGGTGGTCAGGCTTGCTGAATTGGTTGGTTCATGTCATCGTATCCCAATTGCGTGGATCGATGCTCATAATGTCAATCACTGGACTGTCTGGCCCTGACTCGTTTATTTACAGACCGTCGTCATATCGCTGGAATATTGCTTGAATATTGGAGTGCGGCGTTAAACAACAAAGAAACAGACAAAACTGTAAATAAACACGCGATTTTTGCTGAGAATAAAAGAACTAGCATGTGTTATTGAGTTGTATCTATTTAAGCTTCAGGCGGCTGCAGCGTGGACCCATGCGAGTTCTCCAGCGCCTGTACAAGCCTAACAAACCTCTACCAATGTAACTGTGCCAATGGATCGGGAGGAGCTCACTGTGACACCGGTAAGGCTAAGATTAGCATTGAGGGCTGGTCAAAGGTATAAGCCTGACTAACTTTCAACTGTAGGTCATAACAAAGTGAACTTGTCATTGTAGTTCATTCTGTTAGTCGTTCATTGCAAGGGTATATGATCTGGTAAGGCCGTTTGTATATTACTGACAGTTGAATGTGACAAGAGTTCAAATGGAAAAGAAACATTATCGAGCAGTCATCAAATTTATGACTTTAGAGAAATGTACTCCACAAGAAATTCATGACCACATCTCACAAGTGTAATTGCGCTTGCTATTGCATACACGTTCATGTATATCATGAAAAGCACGAAAATACCGAACGCAAGATTATCAGATACAATAACTTTGCTTTCTTGCAGACATCATAGATAATTGCGCCAACAACAGTTGTGCAAACGGCAGCTGCGTCGATCAGCTGGAGTCGTACAGCTGTAACTGTACTGCTGGATACAGTGGCAGCCTCTGCGAGATAGGTAAGTTGGTTTGTTGGTGGGTTGGCTTGTTGTATAACGCCGCACTCAGCAATATTCAAGCTATATGACGGCGGTCTGTAAATAATCGAGTCTTGACCAGACCATCAGGTGATTAATCTAATTAGCATCGATCCAAGCAAATGGGATCGATGACATGCATCAACCATTAGTCGCCTCTTACGACAAGCATAGTGGCCTTTTACGGCAAGCATGGGTTTCTGAAGACCTGTTCTACCCCGGATATTCACGGGACAGGCCGCAGTTAACTTTTTTGACAGGGGGGCAAGTATTTGTACAAGTATCACTCGTCCCCAACTTGATTCAAATAAAACTTTTTTTCTATTTAAAAAAAACCAAACCCCCTCCCCCCTTATGCTGCAACTCGGAATTTTATACGTTTGCATGTTTCGTTCTTTGACAACGAGGTATTATATATACGCGTGACCTAAGCGTACCAGTGTCTATAGTTGCAAGTCGAATATAAGGGCGCCAGAACGCTAAAATTCAGACGGAAAACCTACTGTTATGCTCCCCTGAAACCGCATGGGAAGTAATGTCTAGGGCAGTCCCACGAGGTATTCTAGTGTGACCCGAACGTCTATAATAATTATCACACTAGCTGCAGAAGGATATTATAAATGCAGGTAACTTTTGAGGATATTCATCTATAGCTGGGTGCCTTACTTTTCTAAAATATATCAACACAAAAGATCAAATTTAGTACATATATAATATATGTGGTCTCCTATTGTCCATGAAAGCATATGAACTTGGGGAAAAAGTAGAACGTTTGCATGACATTTAAATAGTTTTTTTATTGATGTTACTACTATTACTACGAACGGTAATCAGTACTGCCCTCTAATGCCGTGAACTCAATCTGCAAGTCAAATAAGAAAAATCATTGGAAAATCTGTAGTGAAATTAATCTAATGTTTAGAAATAGTAAATGTATAATTCTACTGTTACCTGGGAAAGAACATAATTGCTTTATCATTTAGATATTAAAAAACATTAAAATTAAATTCTCAACAAAAACGAATTGGAAAAGGTTATTTTCATAATCTCCCCTGGTGTGATACACATATATTTCATGTTACTTTTAAATGACACTAAACTCATTAATGTCTCAAAGGAACAGGAACTGACTAATCCCTATTCAATTCTCCACACATCCGTTATTAAGTATCATGTGTCCTTCATAGTTTATTGGCCGCCTCCGTGGTCTTGTGGTAGAGCGTCCTCACGGAGAGCGGAAGGTCCGGGGTTCGATCCCCGGCCGCGTCATACCAAAAGACGTTAAAAGATTACCCTGTCTGGCGCTCGGCATTAAGGGGCTAAAACAAGGACTGGTCGGCTCGGAGTCAGTTTACTGTGTTCATGTAAAACTGTGGCATGGTATCTCAGTGAGCTAGCACTATAAATCGGCATTCTGTCCGGACTAGTACAAGCAGCCACACACACACACACACACACACACACACACGTGCATGCACGTCGTTATATAAGTGCAATAATCTTGGACGCGACGTTAAACCCAATTTCACCTCACCTCATAGTTTATTGCTCACATGTAACTATTCTTTGTGTTAATGTTTACCTTATGGGCCAAGCATCAACATTTAAATAGAATTCGGGCTGCTGGTTCTTGTGCTGCTTCAGTGCAAGGGTCGAACGTGTGGATGTATATTGAACACAATGTAGATACTGTATACTTGTACATATATGTAATCTCTGTGTCTTCATCATTAGCTTTATTTCCATTATGTCAGCAATCCAACACAAGTACAGATACGTTTTGTTCCATCCCTGATGTAACTGTTTGTAGACATCGACGAGTGTGCAACAAACCCATGTGTGAACGGTACATGTGTCGACCACGTCAACTACTACTCCTGTGACTGTGAACCCGGGTATACAGACTCGAACTGCAGCACAGGTGAGAAGAAGTCCTTCCCTATCTGACACCGGTTTTCTATTCAGTATGGCTCCGACAGTCCGGACCCCATGATTTCTGGGCAATCACACCGTTATGTCCGTAGTGTATTTACAGGGCAATTTCTATAGGATTAACGTGGATTGACGGAATTTCACTGTACACGTACATCGAACCAACAGAGTCGTTTTGAATACTGTTGAAATTGTAGGCTCGTGTTATTCAGAATTCAATTGTTTCTCGTAATAGTTTCACTTATTGATGAAAGATAGCTTTATGGAGACATGAAACTTTTATGGATAACAACTTTCTTAGTGTCTGCAAAGACATTTACGTCCAACATCGTGCCCCTTTATATGCATCATGTGAATGATGAAGGCGAGAGTAGTAGTGCTGAAACGTCGTTCCAAACAATAAAGAATTTTGAAACATTCTCTTCTTGTTCTACATGCTCCTAATACCAACTTGAGACGTTTTTCTTCTTTTGGTTTAAGAGGAAGTGACGTAATCATCCTCAAGAGGCATTTCTCATCAATGTTTTACATACTTATGTTTTGTACCAGGTACTGTTTGACAGGTACTGATATATGGACATATCTCATTAAAAATACATCTAAGTATAATTATCAAAGGTTAACTGTGAAAATATATCGTGCAAATTGTTGAAGAGCGTCAACTTTCAAATTTCTGAACGACCACTGCATCGAGTTTATGTGCAGCGTGTTGAGAAGACCAGCAACACTGCAGAGTCCTTCGCTTGGATGAAATCGGTTGGCCTGGAAGTGAACAGAAGGTTTTCTGTTTGCTGCTCAGATCAGGACCAGCCACGTCCCACTCACCAATGTGTGGGAGAGGCTTTTTGAACGACCACAGCATCAGGTTTATGCGCAGTGTGTTGAGAACAGAAACCTCGCAGAGTCCTTCAATTGGATGAAGTGGGCTGGCCTGAGAGTGAAATAGAAGGCTTTCTGTTTGCTGCTCAGGACCAGTCATCTCCCACTCGAAATCGTCAATGTGTGATTTTGCATTAACGTGTAAATATGAAATATAGATTATGCAATGAAGTTAATGAGAAATGTCCAACACATTGTTAGTAGATGCCTAGCTTTGGCACAAACAGTATCTTAAGCCACATCATAGTGTGGCTCGAACATTTTATTACCGTCTTCGCAATGCTTGTGGTTTTGACACAGTGGTCCATCCATGGTATAACCCAGAATATGTAGAGGGCGTCATGGTAAATGATGAATACAAAATTCTTTGGAAGAGGCCCGTATACAGCCTCAGACGTCTCCAGGCTAACAACCCTGATCTTGTCCTATTTGATAAGGGGCGGTCGGGTAGCCTAGTGGTTAAAGCGTTCGCTTGTCACGCCGAAGACCCGGGTTCGATTCCCGACGTGGGTAGATGTGTGAAGCCCATTTGTGGTGTCCCCCGCCGTGATATTGCTGGAATATTGCTAAAAGCGGCCTAAAACCATACTCACTCCTTTTTTATAAATCCATTGGAATAATTTATGTTGTTAAATGTTTTGTTCCTTTTGACACTTATGTGATTGATAAGATTCAGGAAAAACATGGCAAATATGCGGACCTCGTTTTCGAAATGTCACGCTTGCATCCCAAGTACCAAGTTGTCCGACTCTCCATTGTTCTCGTTGCCTTATGTTTGGTACCTCCAAATCTGTTGACTGACATATTGGCCGAGTACCCAGGTTTGCTGCCACAGCATGTGTAATGCAGAAGGCTGCAGTGTTGGGGAGTCTTAACATTCACCAAAAAGTCCTGTGTTGGGTTCGACTCGGCAGCGCTTCCTGTGAGAAGTCCCAATGGCTGTCTGGGCTGCATGTAGAGGGGACAAGGGCCCTGAGCTGATGATGAGCCTAACCAGCCAAATCGTGCCAGGATCCCCCAAACCCTCTTTGCATTATTTATTTTCATCAGTACACAATAATAGATTTATGTTTGTAGATATCAACGAGTGTGCACCAAACCCATGTATGAACGGTACATGTGCCGACCACGTCAACAACTACACCTGTGACTGTGAACCCGGATATACAGACAGGAACTGCAGCACAGGTGAAGAGTCCAACTGACCAAGTGTTTTAAACTAGAATAGACAACACTAAATCAATACAACGTGGGGAAAAGTAGAAACTTTGAATGACATTTAAATATTTTTTATTAATGCTACTACTTTTACAATTAATGGCATTCAGTACTGCCCTCTATGTCGTAAACTCATTCTGCAAGTCAAATAAGAAAAATCCTTGGAAAATCTGTTGGAAAATATATTTACTGTTTAGAAATAGTACATATATGTACAATTCTACTTTTACCTGGGAAAAGAACATACTTGCTTTATCATTTAAATATTCAAAAACATTAAAATTAAATTCTAAACAAAAAAGAATTGACAAAGATTGCTTTCTTACTTTGAAAACTAATCTACGTAGGAACAAATATAACCTTAAAAGGGACAAACTATTTTTTTCTGAGTCACGTATTTTCCGGTATGATACACATGTATTTCCTGTTACTTTTAAATGGTAGACTCATCAAAGTCTCAAAAGCATGATACAAAAGAATCCAAAAACATTTCGTCTGTAACACTGCATATCTTCGCATCAGTCATGCATTCTGCATCGAGTGCCTATTTTGGACGATCATTCTGAGCTAGCCCTCGAATGACAACTACATAACGATATGCAATATTGAATATTCCAAGGGAGTCTTAGGGCGACCCCTCTTATATCGTTAGAGAGCATACCAGAGTCATGAGGAAACATTTTCCATATTTGATACAGGTTGGTGCCGTAGGTGACGAAACAGGAACTGACGAATCCCCATTCTATTATCTATTCTTAATTTAAGTCCATACAACCGTAATAAAGTGTCATGTGTCTTCCTGGAGCAACCATCAATATTTAAATAGAAATGGTGAACAAGAGGATTTCGACACAGCAATTCGTACTTCTGGTTCTTGTGCTGCTCCAGTGCAAGGGTCGAACGTCTGTATGTTTATTTAACAAAGTAAAGCTACTATATACTTGAATATATATACATCTCTATCATTATCTTTATTTTCATTATGTCAGCAAATCCATCGGTCAACACATTAATTACTGATGAAACTGTTTGTAGATATTGACGAGTGTGCAACAAACCCATGTGTGAATGGTGCATGTGTCGACCACGTCAACAACTACACCTGTGACTGTGAACCTGGGTATACAGACAGGAACTGCAGCACAGGTGAGAATTCTTTCCCTGCCTCACACAGGTTTTGTATTCAATATGGCTCCGATTGTCCGGACCCCATCAGTTCGAACACAGTGCTTTCCAGGAGTTCGCCGTTGTGTCCGGAGTGTATCTACCGGGGAATTTAGTCGGACCAATCTTAATTGATGGAGTTCCACTGCTGTACAAGGGTCGAACGCCTGTATGTATATCTGTCAGCAGGACGACGCCACACCCCACATCGCACTTGTTTGCATAGAGTTTGCACTGATACGCTACCCTGGTCTGCTCGTTCGCTAGACTTGTACCCTATTGAACATCTGCTGGACCTTCTTGATCGTCGTGTCCGTCAACGTCAACCAGCGTCACAAACACTGCAGGAACTTTCTGTGGCGCTAGAGAAGGAGTAACAGAACATTCCGGGCTGTTATTCGAACTTTGATCGCGTCTATGGGCAGTCGCTGCCATGCGGTGATAGCAGCTCGACCAGGCCATGATCGTTACCGATTTTCCACCTACCACGGACGTCTTTGCACCTGTTTTTTGTAAAGTGCATATGGTACCGCAATAATTTACCTATAAATTCCACTATTTATAATGGTATAAGATCTAAACTCGACACATAAACCAAGCAATCATGATGTATACTTTCTTCTTTTGAAGAGTATATTTATATCTCTATCATTATCTTTATTTTCATTATGTCAGTAATCCAACCGTAAATACAAGTAATCTACTTTGACATTAATTCCTGATGTAACTGTTTGTAGATATTGACGACTGTGCAACAAACCCATGTGTGCAGGGTACGTGTGTCGACCACGTCAACAACTACACTTGTGACTGTGAACCTGGGTATAAAGGCTGGAACTGCAGCACAGGTGAGAATTATTTCCTTGTCTCAAACAGGTTTTATATTCAATATAGCTCCGATAGTCAGGACCCAATCAGTTGGAACACAGTGCTTTCAGGGAGATCACCGTTGTTTCCGGAGTGTATTTACAAGGCGATTTCTACATATCTACTTGTACATCTCTACAATTATCCTTATTTCCATTATGTCAGCAAGCCAACGGTCAACACAAGTAATCTACTATTAATTCTTCATGTAACTGTTTGTAGATATTGACGAGTGTGCAACAAACCCATGTGTGCAGGGTACGTGTGTCGACCACGTCAACAACTACACCTGTGACTGTGAACCTGGGTATACAGACAGGAACTGCAACACAGGTGAGAAGGCCTTCCCTGTCTCACACACGTTGTATATTCTGTATGTCTCCGGCAGTCCAGACCCCATCAGTTCGGACACCGTGACAAAGACAATATCAAAGACAAACTTAGGGCAGAATACAAAATGTAGACCCAAGAAAATCTGGAGTTCAGAGCTGAACGCTCGCAAAAAGGTTAAGCATACAAATGCTTATGCTGCAACCATCCTTTCGTATTCTTTTGTGGTGTTGATTAGATAAAACAAGAAATTCGGGATATTAACAAATTCACACGAAAATCATGTCTGACAATAGATTAAACCACCCATGCTCTTCCCTCGATCAATTATATTTACCAATTTTAATGGGAGGGCGTGGTTTGATAACGTGGAGGCTCATCGTGATGGAGTGATATTGTGTACTTTTGCACATATTTATTTGTCTGGTGATCCTCTTGTAAAACATGTCAAGATTCATGATGAAAACAAGGCATTCCACAGTTTTCGGGCTGAGGACGTGGGACAATGTCAATGTTGATTTTATTGATGGTTCTGTACTGCTAGACAGAACAGATATGAGCGTCAAACAAGCGAAGAGCCACATCAAATCGGCTCAAAAGGGAGATGCTGTTTGAACGACGACTGCATCAGGTTTATGTGCAGTGTGTTGAGAACAGAAACCACGCCTCCAATTGGATGAAGTGGGCTGGCCTGGAAACTGAAACAGAAAGTTTTCTGTTTTCTGCTCAGGATCAGTCATCTCCCACTCGAAATCGTCAATGTGGGATTTTGCATCCAAAAGTAAATATGAAATGTAGATTAGGCAATGAAGTTAATGAGACTGTCCAACACATTGTCAGTGGATTCCCAGCTTTGATTGGGGCACGGGGGGCCCAGTCGTCTAAGGCGCCGCGATTCGCCGTGCAGTGTTGCGTCCCTTGGGCATGCCAGAAACCTGTGATTGTGGGTTCGAATCCCGGTTCACCCCAATTATGTTTCTAGGTTTGTCAGCGCCATACCCGCGCTCGTGGGTTTCACCGAGACCTGCATCACTTCGGGCTTTCCTCCCATAATAGGCTGACACGCCGTGATATAACTGGAATAATGTTAAAAGCATCGTTAAACCCAACTCACTCACTCACTCACACCCAGCTTTGGCACAAACACATTATCTTAGATGACATAATGGAGCGGTATATGTTGAGGGCGTCAAGGTAAATGATAAATACAAAATTCTTTGGAATAGGCCTGTATACAGTCTCAGACCTATCCAGACCAACAACCCATACCTTGTCCCTTTTTGATAAATCCCATGAAATCATTCATATCGTAGAATTTTCTGTTCCTTTTTGACACAAATATGATTGACAAAGTTCAGGGAAAACATGGCAAAAATTCGGACCTCGCTTACAAAATGTCACGCTTTCAACCCAAGTACCAACTTGTACGACTCTCCATTGTTCTCAGTGCCTTACGTTTGGTACCTCCTAATCTGTTGACTGACTTAGTGAGTGAGTGCGTAAGTATGGTTTTACGCCGCTTTTAGCAATATTCCAGCATAATCACGGCGGGGGACTCCAGATATTGGCTTAACTCATTTAAACCATGTCGAGAATCGAACCCGTGTCTTCGGCGTTACGACCGATCGCTTTAAAAACTAGGATACTGGAATAATGTTGGGAGAGAATCAGTGTTTGCTGCCAGGAATACAGCACTTCTGACAATCTGGGTAATGCAGGAGGTTGCAGTGTTGGGGTCTTCACATTCTCCGAAAGGATCTGGTTGCCTTAGAATCGGCAGCACTTCCTGGGAGAAGTCCCATTGGCTGTCTGGGCTGCATGTAGAGGGGGCAAGGCCCTGAGCTGATGATGAGCCTAACCAGCCTGACTGTGCCAGGATCATCCAAACCCTCTTTGTTGCATTTTAAATCTGTAAATAATATGAAAAAGATGAAGAAAAGGAATAAGCCATTTATATACATGTTTGTAGATATCAACGAGTGTGCAACAAACCCATGTGTGAACGGTACATGCATCGACCACGTCAACAACTACACTTGTGACTGTGAACCCGGGTATACAGACTCGAACTGCAGCACAGGTGAGGAGTCTTCCTGACCAACTTTTATTAACTGGAACAGACAACACGAAAGCAAGACAACTTAGGGAAAACTAGAACATTTGAATGACATTTAAATATTTTTGTATTAATGCTGCTACTATTGCTACTGATGCTATTTCATCCTGCCTTTCTACGTCATGAACTCATTCTGCATGTCAAATAAGAAAAATCTTTGTAAAATCTGTATTTAAATTTATTTACTGTTTAGAAATAGTTAATGTATAATTCTAGTGTTACCTTGGAAAAGGACATACTTACTTTATCATTTATATGTTCAAAAATATTAAAATCATTTTTTTAACAAAAGCGAATTGGAAAAGCTTCTTTTCCTACTTTGTAAACTAACCTACGTAGCAAGAATTGAAACTTTAAAAGGGTCAAAATATGATTTCCTTTGATACTTATCTCCCCTGGTGACTCACGTATTTTCCGGTGTGATTAACATGTATTTCCTGTTACTTTTAAATGATACTAAACTTATTCATTTCTCAAAAGCACGATACAAAAGAATTAAAAAAAACAACTTTGACTATGGAGTGTCATTTCGTCTGTTACACTGTATACCTTCGCATCAGTCAGGCATTCTGCATCGAGTGCCTATTCTGGACAATCCTTCAGAAGATTCAATCCTCAACTAGCCCTCGTTCGCAACAAAAGAATGACATGCAATAGTCAAGATTCCACGGGAGCATACCAGAGTCATGGGGAAACATGTTGCATATTTAATACATGGCGGGGCTCCAGGTGGCGAAACAGGAACTGACTAATCCCCATTCTATTATCCATACTTAATTTAAGTCCACACAACTATAATTAAGTGTCATGTGTCTTCCTTCATTGTTTATTGCTCACATTTAATTATTCCATGTGTTCATGTTTACGTTATGGGCCAACCATCAATATCTAAATGGAAAACTTGAAGAAACTAGGGAACTAGAGTACTTTGACACTGATCAATTCGTACTGCTGGTCCTTGTGCTGCTCCAGTGCAAGGGTCGAAAGTCTAGATCTACATGTATATAGAACACAATGTAGATACTGTATATAATCTCTATCCCTTCAGCATATCATTATCTTTATTTTCATTATGTCAGCAAGCCAACGATCAACACAAGTAACCTACTTTGACATTAATATACATAAACTCAAAAAAAATCAAACCAACGTATACAGATACATTTTGTTTAATTCTTGATGTGTAGATATCAACGAGTGTGCAACAAACCCATGTGTGAACGGTACGTGTGTCGACCACGTCAACAACTACACCTGTGACTGTGAACCTGGGTATACAGACAGGAACTGCAGCACAGGTGAGAAAAGGTCCTTCACTGTCCCACACAGGTTTTGTATTCAATATGGCTCCGACAGTCCGGACCCCATCCGTTCGGACACCATGCTTTCCGGGCGATCAACGATGTGTCCGGTGATTATTTAGAGGGCGACTTCACTGTACACGTACATCGAGCCAATACATTGTCGTTTTAAATATTGTTGAAAATGTAGGCTCGTATTATTCGGAATTCAATAGCTTCTCGAAATAGTTTCACTTACCAATGAAATATGGAGACATGAAACGTTTATGGATAACAAATTTCTTAGTGTCTGCAACGACGTTTACGTCCAACATGGTGCCCCTTTATATGCATCATGTGAATGATGAAGGCGAGAGTAGTAGTGCTGAAACGTCGTTCCAAACAATAAAGACATTTTGAAACATTCCATCTCTTCTTGTTCTACATGCTCCTAATGCTCCTTAATACCCCTTCTTCCCCAAGAGGCATCTCTTATCAATGCTTTACATAGTTATGTTTTGTATGATGTGACGTTGACGAAGGTGCTGACAGATGGATTTATCTCCCCATTCATCTCATTTATGTAGTTTCATGTAGTACGTGAAAAAAGACACCACATACCCTTTATGTATTTGCTTCCTGGGAGAAGTTCCCATTCGCTGTTTAGGGTGCGTGTTGAGGGTCCAAGTGCCCTGAACTGATGATCAGACTAACCAACCTGATGACTGTGCCAGGATCACCCAAACCCTTTTTTACTTATTTAACCCATTTACTTATAAAATGAATGAATGAATGAATGAATGAATGAATGAATAACCGATTTATAAACATGTTTGTAGATATCGACGAGTGTGCAACAAACCCATGTGTGAACGGTACATGTGTCGACCACGTCAACAACTACACCTGTGACTGTGAACCTGGGTATACAGACAGGAACTGCAGCACAGGTGAGAAGTTTTCCCCTGTCTCACACAGGTTTCATATTCAATATAACCCTGACAGATAGGACCTTGTCAGTTCGGACACCATGGAAGTGCATCACATTACACAATGCACCAGGACATCATTGTTAAATATTCTTGAATGTTTGTTTGTTTGTTGTTTAACGCCGCACTCTAAATAATCGAGTCGGGACCTGACAGTCCCATGATTAATATCATGAGCATCGATCCGATCGCCTATTACGACAAGCATTGTAGCCTTTTACGGAAACATGGGTTGCCGAAGACCTATTCCACCCCGGATCTTCACGGGTCAAATATTCTTGAAAGTTGTTAGAATCGAATTATCATAACTGCTCAGGAAATACTACGTGTATGAAGTCCTGCAATAAGGTAGTGATGTAAAACGTCAACCCCTGTCTCGATTATCCGCAGAAACAGATTACATTGCGCATTAGAGACAAGATATGGCAATGACAATTATATGGAAGGATCACTGACAATCAGTGATAGCCCCAGGTGATCGAAAAAAGGGCAAGTATGTCCTGCCCTACAGGTAGAACTCGCCACTCAAACAAATTGCATGAAAATGTAAGTGCTTGTTTCCTGGCGTCGCATGGCAGTACACAAGCTAAGCTGTGCGACGCCAGCTTGTTAACAAACGAGACCAACAAGTGATTGACCAGAACATTAAGTGGCACGTTGGCGCATTTACTGATACCTCTACTGTCTGCTAAATTTTCCTACTATCCCCTTTCAATCAGAAACTGACTAATCTCTATTCTATATCCATACATAATGTCTTCTTTAATTGTTTACTTCTAACTATTTTCGATGTAACAATATCTACCTCGCCAATGGCGTTTAGGAACAATATTTTCTATTGCCCATAAGAACTGTCTAATGGGCTAGCATTCAATATTATAACTGTAAGAGCTTTTTAAGTTTGTGGCTTAAAACGAAAATGGTGACCAAGCGGATTTTGACACAGTGCAGTCCTCACTGCTTGTCCAGGTGCTGATCCAGTGCAGGGTCGAACCTCTGCTATTATATATTTTAACATCATGTTTACAGTTTATACTTGACCATACAATCTGTATCTGAACGTCATCTCTTCATTTTCAACAACCCAGCGGTCAACACAAGCTGACCATATAACCTACATTGGTCTACATTCAAAATCAAATCAAAATATACATGTACGTTTGGGTTAATTCATAATAACCGATTTATATACATGTTTGTAGATATCGACGAGTGTGCAACAAACCCATGTGTGAACGGTACATGTGTCGAACACGTCAACAACTACACCTGTGATTGTGTACCTGGGTATACAGACTGGAACTGCAGCACAGGTGAGATGTACTCCGTCTTATACAGTTTTCAGGAATAACTTCACCTGTGGCTTCCTCATGAACCACTGAAATATCTTCGATAATTCCCTTTCATGATCAGTTTCAACAGATACCAATGATTTTTTATGCAGTTGATGTTGGAATAATGGCTACCTCATGCAAAAAAGAATTCAAGCGACAGGGTTGTGATAAAGTTATACATCTTTGCGGTTGAACGTTACACCGATGCACAAAGTTGTCAAGGATCCTTCAGAATCAACACCCATTAGGTGCAATTCCCTCAGGCAACAGAACCTTGCTATACACATTCCATGTGGATTCCTCGTTGTAACAGTAGGAAAGACACGCGAGGCAAGATGCAACATCTTCATTTTTTTGTTATATAAATGGAGGAAAGGTTTAAATATACTACCGACGAAAAATAAACGGAAGTGATGGAATGATAGTGAATGTGTAATTAATATAAGTGTCAGAAAATTATTTCGGGCGTGTTGACCAATGTAAATGTCTGTTGTGTCCACCTTGGCATACCATTAATAAACTTGCGTATGGTTGCCCACGGAATTGTCCGCCATTCCGCCTGAGGAGCTACCGAAATTTGGGCCACGCTAGTGTGTACTGGGTCTCTCTCCACACCAGAACATCCAACATATGCTCTTTTGGGGACGTGTTAGGGACTTAGCGGGCCAGTCCAATCGCTGACGGCCTGGTCTTGCAGTTAACAAATAAACAAATCAGTTCGCCTGTCACTTGTGATACCACCCCACACCATGACACAACTACCCCCATATCATGGTCAACAATTGTTGCCCTGCCATACAGCTCGCCGCTACGTCGCTAACAACGTTTCCTGGCATCTGTAAATCGGAGGCAACACCGCCCGTGAACAAGGTGTAACGCAAGTGGCGCAGAGCTCGTCCCTTGTGTTGCCCAGCCCACCCAAATCTTTGCCACCTTGGAAAGTGCTGAGGTAACTCCCATCAAAGGACGCCTGGCGAGCTGCATAGCGTTGGTATTTCACGGTGGACATTGAAATTAACCTTCCTGTTATTGTACGGAGTTCTCCATTGAGAATATGAGCAGATCTGAATCTTTTGCTTGGTACAACCGTTTGACGGTAACAGTTGAGACATTACACTTTTGTATTTGCGAAACTTTCGGGCAACTTAGAATATTGATGCCCTCGCTCTATCGTACCCACAATTCGCCATTTCGTCTGTCCACTGAGACATTTATAAGCGTGTGCTTAGCTCAATTGCACAAGTGATTATGAGTTCTTATACCGCATTACTTATCGATTCCGAAATTGAAACAATATGTTTACCAAGAAATCTGTGTCTGTGAAACCAACAAATGGTATACAATAAAAAAATATTATTTTAAAATTCGATCACTAGGTTTCCAAATCAATACAAAATGCTGCATAGCAATGGTGGTACACAATAGAGTGGTAGTGCAATATTTAATGGCAATATATAATATGATGGCAGTGGTCAGTATCAAATACAAATACAGTGGTGATAATCAGTGATAATAATATATTCATGCAGTAGCGACAGTCGTCAAACATCCGAGAAAGGCTTAAGCAAGGAGTCAGGGATGATAAGTGATCTTCACGTGAAAGCTGGTCTTGATATAATGAAATGTGAGAGTTGATTTAGTCACGTCTTCGATGTGGTTGAAATATTGCCGATTTGACGTTAAATAGTGACTCACTCACTCACTAGTCACGCCTTCACCCTCTTATATAGCCCCAAAACCTTACAGAACTGTCAACTATCAAATATTTTTGGGCGCTCCATCCCAGTCCATGCTGTTCCGGAAGTTTAAACATCTAGTATCTAATACACTTGTATCTACATATAGTAACTTCCTCTCCACTGCTTACATTAAATAGTACTACATTCCTGACGACTAATCATTGTTTGACAATAAAAATCACTGCCATATAACAATATTAATAGGCGCAAACACTTGGCTTCTGTGTGCGCGTACATGCATGATGAGAAGTTTCCTTGTGATTAGATGAAATGCCACGATATTGTAAATGTACACCTCAACAACAGTTACATTGAAATCATTCGTGTCTCTTTTCGTCAGCAGTTTATATAACAGATATAAACGAATATTCCAGTAACTCATGCAGTGACATGCCCAACATGTTCATGTCATGGCCTACTCGTGTCTCTGAGTTTACCTGTTAAAGGGCAAGTTCACACGGAAATGAGCATATTTTTCTTGTACTTTTTCCACATTAAAAGTGTTAACCTAGAAGTGTCATAGACAAAAATATAAAAATATCACAATTAATCAACATATTTTTCGCATTAAAGCTATTTATATTTTTCACATTTACCAAGTGTTCTATTTCCATAACAAAAACACCATGGCTTATGCCCCTTGCAATATGACGTCATTGGTGCCAGTTGATAAACATTATGACGTCATCATGCTTTGATGCTTCACGTGGTGTAGGTACAGGTGTGTGATTCTTGCGTCTCAGATGCCAGCTAACATAGTGTTATGCTGAGTCACCACTGCGCCGGAGTGTGTCGTAGGCCATGTTGTTTTACCGCAAACTGGTACTTGATATCTTTTGCGTTGAGAATAGACAGGGACCCAGTTGAATTGGCACTAATTACCACATAATCTAAGGGGGATAACTCAGGCCTGTTTAGCTCGAAAAACGAAGGCCTCATAACGGCATAGCATTTTCACACTATTGTGAGCTTCCTACTTTCCCTGTGAAAAAATGAGTGTATATTTTCAAACACAGATACTAACTAATTCTAAAATTCCGTTTTGTTTAGAAAAAGAAAGAAAGTAACTTTTGTGTGTACACTTCCCCTTTAAGTTGCAATCGCGGAACCCTGTATGAACATAGTAAGAATACTTCTATGTAAACCGTAACTGCATTATGTACTGCTGGAGTCTTTAAAGTACCTTTAAAGCCACTTTTAATGTACATCTGCATGGCATTACATTTGGGGCATCAGTGCTCTTTGTTTGTTTTGTTTTTTATTGTTTGTGTAATAGGGCTGTTGGTTATTTTGGGGGAATAATGTCAGTATCACTTCATGTTTTAAGATAAGGTGGTACGATTAGACCATAATATGATCCATTCACAGTGTAAACTGATTTACATTGTCATCATCACAGACATTGACGAATGCGCCACCAAACCATGCCTCAATGGCGGAAGCTGCACAGACATGATAGATGGATACAACTGTACCTGTAGTCATGGCACCAACGGCACCAATTGTGAAACAGGTATTTCTCTTCCATTGAACCCCGTTGGAACTACAGGTCATAACTGATCCTAGTAACCTGGGCTCAACGTAAGGAGCGAGTTAATGGATCGGATGGCCACGTTCGGGGATCATTGCTCATAACATAAATGACTTGGCTGTCCAGATTCAGTTCAGCCCACTCGTTTGGATGCTGGGTGAGAACTGATCTCAAGCAACTGATGCTGATCCTAAGAATGTAGAAATGGACCGTAAATAAATTGTACAAACATGTCGATGGTAACAAACAAAAACGAAGTGTGTGTAGCAAAAGTTGAGTTTTGTTTGTTTGTTGGTTTACGCCGCACCAAGCGATATTCCAGCTATATGACGGCGGGCTGTAAATAATCGAGTCTGGACCAGACAATCCGGTGATTGATATCATTAGCATCGATCCACGCAATTGGGATTCGATGACATGCATCAAACAAGTCAGCGAGCCTGATCACCCGATCCCGTTGGTCGCCTCTTACGACAAGCATAGTCGCTTTTCACGGCAAGCATGGGTTCCTGAAGACCTATTCTACCCCGGAACTTCACGGGTCCAAACGTTAAGTTATAGATAGTGAGGTATCAGCCTCGTGGTTTATTTGTATGAATGACAAGGATCCTGGCAACCAAGTTAGATGCATACAAGATTATTGGAGATAATATATGGCGATAATACATTTTAAATATAATAAAATATACACTATACAACATGTCAATGGTCATAAGTATGGTAGGTTGATCATCAACCTAATTTAATGTCTATGTTATCCAGTTCTCGACCCCTGCGCGGCGAACCCCTGTCATAACAAAGGGATCTGTACTCAAACAGATGCTGGCGTTACCTGCTCCTGTCCGGCTGGAATTACAGGGGTCATGTGCGAGACAGGTAAGTAAGGTATACAGGTACGATGGCGATTCAGAGTAATTGAAGGTCAGTCTGTGTTGGTCAGTCATTCTATTTCGTAAAACAGTCTTTCATTTACTTTAATCCCGTAAACGATGATACGTTTTGTATTGTATTCCTCATTTATCTATTTCAGACATCGACGACTGTGCCTCCAGTCCATGTAAAAACAACGGGACTTGCTCTGATCGTGTCAACGCCTTTGAATGCCTCTGTCCGGCTGAGTACAGTGGCTTGCTTTGTCAGTTTGTACTTGCTTGTGGGTGTCCTTGCCTTTTCAATGGCAACAAGACAGAACTGGCTGCAAAAGTGGCATTACTACGATCGATTTTACTTGTCGACAAGTCTATTCTGTCCAGCACAATACGGAAAAAGACAAGTGCACCGGATGATCGCAAATCTTCCACAGGGATTGGATTAGGTGGCATCGCTTGCTTTATTGCAGCATTTGGGTTTTTCCTGTTCGTTGATTGTTTAAACTTCATTCAGTTTATCTCAACAAAAAAACAACCGAAAAGCAAAATATTTGACAAGACGGAAAAAATCAGAAAGAATAATTAAACTTTTCATTGGAAAAAAAAATATAATGATCGGATTCTCGCGCTGTACTTAGGAAAGTAATATACCTTTAAGTTAGATGAACATTCTGACATATGATTGCTTGACTGTGGAGGTCTAATAGTCGGTTGTACGATTCCGACTACATGTACAGGACCTTGGTATTGCTGGTATGTCTAATCCAATGTACAAGCCAGTCCTTTGTCTAAATAGGAAAGGTGTTTTTATGTGCTGGAATTTCTATAACATCTGAGAATAAGTTCATTCCAGCCGGGGGCACGGGTGGCCCAGTCGTCTAAGGCGCCGCGATTCGCTCCGCAGAGTTGTGCCCTTGGGCACGCCAGAAACCTATGATCGTGGGTTCGAATCCCGGTTCGCCCCGATTATGTTTCTAGGTTTGTCAGCACCATACCCGTGCTCGTGGGTTTCACCAAAGTGGTAAACGCCTGAGGCCTTCATCACTTCGGTTTTTCCTCCCACATTAAGCTGACACGCCGTGATATAACTAAAATACTGTTAACACTCACTCACCAATTTCAGCCATACGCTGAATTCCTAAGGTTCATACGAATTGCAGGCTCCAACAAATGTATCACCAAAACGATTTTCAAAACTACTTACTAAACAAGTAGTTAATATCCCAATGGGTACTAACTTTGCTCCTCTCCCAGTTGATCTGTTTCTCGTTGCATGACATATGTTTGTCTACTTCGTTAAATCAAACAATACACACATTGCCTAGACGTTATACTCGAGACTCCGATATATAGATGACCACGCCTCCTTCAACACTACCAACATAAATGAATATCCTCACCTCATCTATCCTCCATAGAAATCTTATAGTGGACATTCAGAGGAATTTACTAGCTATGCTGGTTGTCAATATGATGTGCCTACAATGACCTTCCCAGGGACTGTCATACTCACTCACTTACTTTTGGGGATCAGGTGGTCATGTTTGTTGACTTGGTTGTTTACTAATAATAATCACTGGATTGTCTAGTCATGACTCAGTTGGTTACGGGCCGGTCGTCAGGAGTATTGCTGGGTGCCGCGTTATGTTTCAAAAGCAAAAACTTACTTTTTTGTGAAAAAATTGTTAGTGATGGCTGCTACCGGTAGAGCAGAACCCTTTTCACGAACAAAAGATTTTCAGTGACCCATTCATATAATTTTCATCACTATTTGATCGATACGGATATTTCTTTGGCATTGACGTTTTGAATTTATGAATCACCATCAGTTTGTGATGATATTATATGTTCGCGAAAAGGTTAGCCTCACCGGTTGCAAGCTTCACAAACACATGCAAAGGCACATCAAGTGCTCACTCGAATAAACATGTTTACAACATGTCAACCACAAAACCTCTTGAAAGCCTTACTGAGTCATCAAATGCTGAAACCCTGATCAAACAATATTTGAACAAGATTCATGTGAAGCTCTTTAAAATCTTTGTAGAAAGATCATGTTCGATTGTATCACAAAGGTTTTGAAATGTACACGCAAAGCGCTGGAGCTGCTGGAATATTGCTCGACGTACAGGGACAGTTGAAATCATACAGTCTTGTGGACACCGTATTGTCACTCTGAATCTTTATGTACAGATCTAAATTCTCTGGTCTCTTTTTTTTAGTCGTGGTCGGTAAGACAGTGGAAAGTAACAATGGTTTTATGTATGGAATATGCATTATTCTTTATTTGTGGGAGATGCATCATGTTGGATTTAAGAGAGATGCATAATGTTTGTGTTATGGGAGATGCATTGTTTTACATAATGGAAGAAGCATTTTGTTTTATTTGTTGGAGATGTTTTATGTTTTATAGGAGATGCATCATGTTTTCTTCATGGGAGATTCAATAGTTCTGTTTTATTTTTGGAGATGCATCAGTTTTTATGTGTTTACATAATTATTTGTTACGAGCTCTGGGGAAAGTATTATTGATTTTTTTAAATAGATGTGATGTACACTTAGCTTATGAATTTACACGTGGGTCAAAAGAGAAGCTACACGTATATACTCCCCAAAGAAAGTAGGGGAAATTAAAACATAACGATGTCCCAGGTGTGCTCTATATGAAAAGGGCAGGACTGGCCCTTGTTGCATTCTGGTGATGTAGTGCTTTTGGTGGTAGTCAGGTACGATACGCGCACGGTGGGCAAGGATGTTATCGTCTGGAAGGACACGATGTAGACAAGCATGGTGCGCAACCTGTTCCAACGTCTGCAAATGAGACACATTGAACATATTGGCTACCTGTCGCTGACTTCTACCATTTAGAAGCATGCCAACAGCCTTTAGGCATTCATCACGTTGTTGACGAGGAACTCCTGTCCTGATCATGAATAAAAGCATTGAAGCAAGAATAGAGACATCACGTGCTACTGTGGATAATAAAATCGGCAATACTCACCTTTCTTTGAAGTGTCAAAATCATGAATGACCCTTTACCCACGTGCACGGAGGAACTGAATGGTCCACGTGGTATGTTTCGGATGTGTTGAGGCGTTCTGGTTCCGAAACCGTTCTATCCCCTGGGGTCATCTTTCCAAGCTGATCTTTCTTCTGACGACCGATAAAAAACATTGATATTTCATGTTCCTCTACTTTTTTTGGAGAGTATTTGTTTAATCACCGCTATTTAAATATAAATATATACTCAGTGGTTGCTTGTATATGTACATAGAACCATCTTGGCGACAATTGTCACTTCGTGTGAATAACATGACTTTTATGTAGATGTTTAATGATATGTCCGCCTATAATTATTAATGCAGTTGTATTTATTCGATCTAACCTTCAGACCCTGATGGTCAGTGAATGAAACTTTTACGTGTTATAAAAAAACTAGATAGATATTATTCGTCAGGATAATTTAAAAGTTAATCAACATATGGATAAATTAACAGTTAGTGTGCAGATGAAACAAAATACAGCTTTACTTGATCGCGTTGTACGCATCAGATCATTTCATCGGTTTCCAAATCTTAATTCACGTTACTGACCATCACTATCAAGATACCCGATATTAGCAAGCTTCTTAAGTGTCTTTCTTTAACATGCGTGTATCATCGTATTTGCAAATATTGTGTATTGTGTATCATTTATATATAATGGGTTTCGTATTGTTGTTTTTTAAATCTATTTTACACCACAAATAATACTTATGAAAACGAACAATGGGAAATGTAGCTTTGCTGTCGGTACATTTGAACTAGCGCGCATACATTCAACACGTCATTATCAAATGTTGAGATGTGTTTGTGTGTATGTTTCCAACGCGTATAAGGTAGACAAAGCTAGGAACCAATGTCATAGCATATCATTTTATTGTGCCTTAAACTAAGTGTCCCCGTATTTATTTCGATCAGCATATGAACCAAAGATTTCTCCTTAAGCTGAAATATTTGTAAAAAATCAGATATCATAAGAATTAGATACATGACCCTTAACTATTATATTTCATGTATATATATGATTACGTGGCAGTTCTCCTCGCACTATTAATGAGCAAAACATATTTCAAATCAAGTGCTCCAATGAAGACCTGAGCGATTGATTGTACATGTTCGGTTATGGGACATTCTCCCGGTCCAGCTGGCTGGTACAACTTGAATGCAGTTAGCTGTAACTAGGTTGTATACAATTCGACGTTCACACGACAACCCGGATCTCGCGGGATACCTGCTTACAGCATGGGAACTTAAGTACTCACGGAAATGAAAAAAAACTGTTTTTTCGACCTCAGATCTTAAATAAATGCAGTTAATATACAAAATATGTAAATATTCAAACAACTAAATTAGTACTAATTGGGCCGTGGCACAAATACAGCGTATCAAATGTTTTAATGCCCTTTTACACGTAAAAGTGTGTATAAATGTGAATAAAACAGACTATTGTGAAACAGGGCATTACCAGGTGTAAGTAGATCAAGGTGACCTATGACACCTTGACGACAGGTGAGAACAGGTGCATAATGCCTATAGTCTGTTTCTGCTATGTCAATTTGGACTTAGTTTTATTTTTGAATGTTGAAAGTGCCGACAAATTACCTCCTGTAATGTACATTTTATATTGTTCACTGTGATCAAACTAGCAAATCCAGACTAGTACTTTTCGAGTTGTTTTGGTATTTCGTATTTACAGCTATGTAACACTTTGTGTCGATTTTTAAATTTAGAAAAACAGTTATTTTTCATTTCCGTGAGTACTTTAGGGATTCAGTTCTCCATTACTGCTGGAACACAAGCTGCCGTTCATTAATGTCTGACACTTATGTTTTGTATGTTCATTGTGCGCAAAGTGCTGTCATTTGCCACTACCTACCTATGCCTAAGATGTTACGTAAATGTAACCTATTGAATTGTCAACCTCGTGGGGTAAGATCAATTGTAAATATATGACTTGTTTGAAAAGCACAGAGTGTTAAATGTGTCCATGACTCGATTTTTACTGCAAAAATAAATGAACAGTGGCGACATTTAATTGAACAGTGGCTACCGATTAGTGCACAAGACAGCTTTTTTGTAAACTGACAGCATTCGTTGTTGTTTGGTGTTTAACGCCGCCTTTGCCTATATTCAAGATATATGACGGCGGTTTGTAAATGATCGAGTCTGGACCAGACAGTCTAGTGATGGGCATCATAAGCATCAATTCTCACGGCGTCAAACAACAAATATACAAAATAAAGAAATAGTCTTGCGTTTGCTTCTGTTGTGAATATATAGAGCTTTAACCTTGAAGATATTGTTCTGGATGCAATGACAATAGTACTAGCAATTGTGCCACCATCCTTGGATCTGTCTGTAAATATGTGTTTCTTAATTGATTGTATTCTTGTTTATAATGTTGGCGCCTTTAAACACAAGCAATGGGATGCTTGGGTACATTCTACCCAAAGGGTCAAGGCTCGAGCTCGTTTATTTTTTACAGCCAGCCGTCTAATAGCTGGAATATTGAGTGTGTAAATTCATTCAAGCCATAGTCTCATACATGTATCTGCAAAGAGTAGTCTTCCCCAGAAAGAAACAATAAATAGTAAATAAAATACAAATTGGACCTCCTAACTCATCCCTCCTGCCCTTGGATAAAAATCCAGAAAATAGCAATGCCCGACGCGGGGCTATAAAATGTCGCGGGCGGGGACCAGAAACATAATACATAGAGATCCGTGAAGATCCGGGTAGAATAGGTCTTCAGCAAACAGTTGCAATGCTTGCCGTAAAAGGCGACTAACGGGATCGGGTGGTCAGGCTTACTGACTTGGTTGATGCATGTCATCGATCCCAATAGCGTGGATCGATACTCATGATATTAATCACTGGATTGTCTATTCCAGACTCGATTATTTACAGAGCGCCGTCATATACCTGGAATATTGCTGAGTGCGGCGTTAAACAACAAACCAAACCAACCAACAAACCAACTCAAAGGTATTGATTAAATGCTTGAATCAATACACATACTAAAATTATGGGTCCCGTGAAGATTCCGGGTTAGAGAATTGATCTTCAGCAACCCATGCTAAGAAGTGACTAACGGGATCGGGTGGTCAGTCTCGCTGACTTGGTCGATGCATGTCATCGTATCCCAGATGCTCATGATGTCAATCACTGGTTTGTATGATCCAGACTCGATGTTTTACACACCGTCGTCATATGGCTGCAATATTGTTGAGTGCGGCGTTTAACAACAAACAAACTAAACTTATTGTTTTATGAATATTTTATGTCCGTTACAGTTGAAATGTGTTTAACGTCGCGTTCAAAATTATTGCGCTTATATAGCCACACGACACGAATGGGTGTGTAAAGAGAGATGACGCAGCCAGGGATTGAACCACCGGCTTTTAAATAGCAGTGGTAAATAAAGATTCACCTACCCGGAAGGTACACGTTACATAAATTCATCGATGTACCGGCCTAGACAGTACTCGGAGATCAAACTATTAAACCGTAGGTGTATCAATCTCCATAATCCTTCGAGGCCCCATGATGAAACTGTAGGTGTATCAAATTCTACAATCCTCAGAGGCCCGATGATGAAACTGTAGGTGTATCAACCTCTACAATCCTCCGAGGCCCTACAATGAAACTGTAGGTGTCTCAACCTCTACAATCCTCCGAGGCCCGATGATGAAACTGTAGGTGTATCAACCTTTACAATCCTCCGAGGCCCTACAATGAAACTGTAGGTGTATCAACCTCTACAATCCTCCGAGGCCAGATGATGAAACTGTAGGTGTATCAACCTCTACAATCCTCCGAGGCCCTACAATGAAACTGTACGTATCTCAACCTCTACAATCCTCCGAGGCCCGATGATGAAACTGTAGGTGTATCAACTTCTACAATCCTCCGAGGCCCTACAATGAAACTGTAGGTGTATCAACCTCTACAATCCTCCGAGGCCCTACAATGAAACTGTAGGTGTATCAACCTCTACAATCCTCCGAGGCCAGATGATGAAACTGTAGGTGTATCAACCTCTACAATCCTCCGAGGCCCTACAATGAAACTGTAGGTGTATCAACCTCTAAAATCCTCCGAGGCCCGATGATGAAACTGTAGGTGTATCAACCTCTACAATCCTCCGAGGCCCTACAATGAAACTGTAGGTATCTCAACCTCTACAATCCTCCGAGGCCCGATGATGAAACTGTAGGTGTCTCAACCTCTACAATCCTCCGAGGCCCGATGATGAAACTGTAGGTGTATCAACCTCTACAATCCTCCGAGGCCCGATGATGAAACTGTAGGTGTATCAACCTCTACAATCCTCCGAGGCCCCATGGTGAAACTGTAGGTGTATCAACCTCTACAATCCTCCGAGGCCCGATGATGAAACTGTAGGTGTATCAACCTCTACAATCCTCCGAGGCCCGATGATGAAACTGTAGGTGTATCAACCTCTACAATCCTACGAGGCCCGATGATGAAACTGTAGGTGTATCAACCTCTACAATCCTTCGAGGCCCCACGATGAAACTGTAGGTGTATCAACCTCTACAATCCTCCGAGGCCCGAAGATGAAACTGTAGGTGTATCAACCTCTACAATCCTTCGAGGCCCCACGATGAAACTGTAGGTGTATCAACCTCTACAATCCTCTAAAAGTCTTACATGAGCAGAGAAGGGTCCCATCATCAGACAATACAATATAGGTCTGCTCGGTGTTTTCTTGTTGCATCAAGAAGATGGAAACTATATGATATCATAATGTTACAGAGAACATTTGAAATCCACGGTTTTAGAAGACGATTTATTTTTCTACAGATAATCGATACAATGTAAACTAGTATTAAGTATAGAATAAGTGGGCGAATGTTGTTTTACGCCGCTTTTAGCAAAATTCCCGCAATATCACGTCAGGGGACACCGGAAATTCGGCTTCACACATTGTACCCATGTCGGGAATCTAACCCGGACTTCGGCGTGACGAGCGAACGCTTTAACCACTAAGCCACCCGACCTCCCCAATAATTTAGAGAATATTGTTTATCGTTGTATGTTCCACTTCACTATAAGACAAGTTTGTAACATCAAAGTCGTACATAAGGTAATTAACGCTATAAAACATTTAATATCTTATCATTTCAATTTCATGCGAAATGATTTATCACGGCCGAAATTTGTTGTAATTACTCAACATGGAAATTTAAAAAAGCCTCCAATGAATGTGTCCGTAACTGAAAAACTTCCAACACCCTATGGTTGTCGTAACAGCCGATCAACTTAATTACGGGTGTTCGTTTTTAGTGACCTTGCTAATTGTGTCATACATGTAATTCAATAACATTCATCTTTGATCAAAGCAGCATTAATTTATGACTTAATTTATAACGTTAGAATGAATAGTGTAGTATTCGGAAAATGAAACGTGAATCGTATTGTTTATAGTATTCCCTTTGAATGTTTCCTCATGGAAACTAGTTTCAACAGGACATTAACGATACGTTAAGTCGATAAGTTAAGAAAAAATACTAGCGTCGCAGCAAGAGACAGAAATAGTATCTGGCTAATGTAAACTGTGTGATGTTTTTATGGGTTTCATCAAAACGTTTGCGTGGCCCATTGGTTTAAAGCGCCGTCCGCGGCTCATGAGTTCAATTCTCTGGATGCTGCCATTATTATCCTTGACCTGTAATCATCATTTTTCGGCCTGTGAAGATCCGGGGTAGAATATGTCTTAATCAACCCATACTTGTCGTAGTGAGTGAGTGAGTGAGTTCGGTTTTACGCCGCTTTTAGCAATATTCTAGCAATATCACGGCGGGGGACACCAGAAATGGGCTTCACACATTGTACCCATATCGGGATTCGAACCCGGGTCGAGCAAACGTTTTAACCACTAGGCTACCCGACCGCCCTCATGCTTGGCGTAAGAGGCAACTAACGGGATCCGGTCAGGCCCACTGACTTTGTTGATGCATGTCATGGTATCCCAATTGTGTGGATCAATGCTCATGATGTCAATTACTGGATTGTCTGGTCCAGACTTGATTATTTATAGACTGCCGTCGAATGGCTGGAATATTGCTGAGTGTGGCGTTAAACAACAAACAAGCAAACAATCATCATTTACCGAGTTCGTGGTTAAAAATCTATCTTCATTTTAAGATTTTCTCCGCGCTAACAACTCACTCACTCAGTCAGTGAGACTTTATTGTTATTTACACTGTACGTGTCAAATTGTGAATTTTACAAGTACGGTCCCAAGAACGTTGAACATCCCAGATCAACCTAGCCCTGTTGTCAAAGGCGCCGCAATTAGCTGTATAGAGTTGCGTCCCTTTGGCCTCCACGCACGATCGTGGGTTCGAATCCCAGTTTGCCGAGATCGGGGGATCAGTCTCGGTCACTTGGTTGATTGCGTGTCATCGATCTTACCCTGACGGCGTGCCCCGCTGCTTAATCTATCTCCTTGTCTGGTCCAGATTTGATTATTTACAGGTCGGCATCATACGCCTGGAATAGATATACGAGGGCTGGTTCTAAGCCTAACAAACAAACCAACAATCATCCTGCTTTTCAATACAATTATCATATCGTTTTTCAATTCCAGTCAGGAAAAAGATTTCTGAAAAACACATTCACAGCAGCTTGGGGTCATCGTTGTCGTCATAGCACTTTCCATGAAGATGTTCTTTCATTTTAGGAAACAGGCGGAACTCACTTGGTGACGGGTCTGGCGAATATGGAGCGTGAGGAACCTCTTCGAACCCACATTGTCTCACAGCAAGCATTACAAATCGAGAGGTGCGAGAAGAGGCATTGTCATGAATAATTGGAACTCCAACAGTCAGCATTCCTCGCCGCTTTTCTTTGATAGAATCTCTCATCCGATGAAGCAATTCAGCATAGTAGGCACCGGTAATCGTCTTTTGACTTTCTAAGTAATCAACAAGGATCACAACATTTGCATCCCAGACTACAGTGGCCGTAACTTTCTTCACTGATCTTGAAGACTTGAACTTCTTTGGTGCTGAAGAAGTGGAAAGTTGCCGGCCTTAAACACAGCTTCCCAATGTTTAACAGTGAAATAGCTAGGGCACTAATTCCCATACACTTGTGACATGCGGTCATGAATGTTTGGGGAGTACTTTTCTCTGAAGTAAAAAAACTTGATGACTGTTCAATAATCGTTCTTTTCCATTTCTATGTCCATTTGGACCCCTTTCACATTAAACTGGCTGCCACTATTATACAAACGGCCTCAACAGACCAAATACACTTGCAATGAACTACGCAAACAATGTACTACATTGACTAGTTCACTTTGTTATGGCCCATATTAAAAGTTAGTCAGGCTTAGAATTTTTTGACCAGCCCTCGTACTGTTCTCCCTGAAGTTGATTATGTGCTTGCCTTTAGCCAGCAGGGTCCTTGATGAGTTTACTCGCTTCTATACAATAAACTACGTTTATCAAGCACATGCTTATAACGACATAATTAGTCTGGACTGTTTACCCCCACTGTGTCCACTTTTGAATATGGATCTTATAACGACAAAGGATTAAGGGATTAGGCCGTATCACCATCAGGGTTGCAGTGCCCACTATGCCACAGTGGATGTATAGACCCATGAATATACTAGTACAGTCAAGTCTCGTTAATCCGACATCGTTGGTTTCACATGATTGGATTAACGAGTACGTCGGATTAACGAAATTAAGTGATTTGTGATCGAAAATCGGACGTCTTCACGATAGATAATAACCGTGTGTACCTTGTAATAAAATTATTAAAAACGAAATATTTATAGTGTTATGTTGTTTATGCATTCATTCCTTAATTCATAATTAATGACATTGCAAAAATAATAACAATTTTCCCATTTATACATAACAATAGAGACATTACTCACTGAATTTATCACATTAACGACACGCGTTTCCTCGTGTAAATGCAAGTGCTACTGTCTTAACAACTTGCTTCATCTACTTAAAATAGTCTGTCAGTGTTTTCTGTTTCTCACATTTTGAAGGCACATTTCTCAAAGTCCCCTGCTCGCTTGACGGGCTTGTGGTTCTTCAGCATCAACATTGTCGAGGTGTATATTGAAATAAGCATACACAAGAATGTAAATAATGATTTATTTTTGGCAAAATAAAAACAATGCCACCGGGGCGTAAAACCAAGCTCGTCACGTTCCAGTGATAGTAGCGCCTCCCTACTCGCCCCTCTCCGTCTTTGTGGTCCTCAGTCTTCCGCTAACGAATTTGTTGTCTGTGTGTTTTATTGTGTTCTTTTCATGTGTCAGTTTGATATCAGTTCGTGAAAAGATAGGTACTCCTACCTCTTTCATGTATCAGCAAAAAATCACAATGAAAAAAATAATCAATGTAAAAACATGTATAAGTTTTGTAAAGACACAACCGTTTATGTTTATTTGACCAAACTGTCACCCTCAAAGACATTTTTGATAACTTAAAACACGTTCACCGGACGTTTTGAACCAGCCCAAATAAGAACTGTTTCGACAAGGTCCGGTCAAAATAGATACGAAACTGAAAGACGAGGCTTGTGGCATATGGGGAAATATAAGTTTACAACAAGGTCATGCTGCGAGCGTTGACAACTACGTGGACGTGGTCTGTCATGCTTTGACTTATTGTTACATAGAAATATCTAAGTAGAACAAGGTGCTATTTCCGAACAAATGTTTATTTCCGTATAGATTTGTCACATCGCCTTTCGTAACACATATTGTTATGAGAATTAACACTGAACGTACTCTTCCGGTAGGTATATCGCCTGATTCGCAGATAGCCGATACAAATACAAAGAATGAAGGAAATAAACGGAGGTAGACAAGGGACATCACGCTCATATACGTGATTCGTACATTGACAACGAAAGTACTAAGATAATAAGTACAGTCAAAACTGGGACATCTTTTTCTATACTCAACATCCAATCTATTTTCGTATCTTGTTGCGTTCAAGTACATGAGGTAAACTTTCCATAGTGAAACTGAAAATACAATCTGATCACTACAATCTTCATATCGTGTTTTTGGCTCTTTACGAACATAGTCCCTTCAGCGCAAGACCGATTATAGTTTGTATCATACGACATTTCGTTTACCTGCTCACAGTAAACTGATTGAACGATTTAGTCCCGTAGTCCGTAGTATTTACGGAGTTTAAATTGAAATAGATACGCTGTAATATACTAGTTCGGATAACGTGTAGCGTAGGCTCCGTGAGAAGCACCGGTATTTTCATACATTATCCTACAAAGTACTTCTATGAGGGGAGGTGAAAGGGGTTTCACGTCGCTTCCAAGATTATTGCACTTATATAGCGACATGCATGTATGTGTGTGTGTTTGTGTGGCTGCTTGTACCAGTCCGGACTAATGTCGATTCATTAGTGCTAGCACACTGAGATACCATGCCTCAGTTTAACATGAATACCCCATTTAGACACAGTATAATGACTCCGAGCCGACCAGTCCTTGTTTTAGCCCCCTAATGCCGAGCCCCAGACAGAGTAACAACAAGTACCATCTTTTAACGTCTTTTGGTATGACGCGGCCGGGGATCGAACCCCGACCTTCCGCTGTCCGGGTGGACGCTCTACCACTAGACAGACGCGGTCAAATATACTTTGAGATGTCCTTACTTAAGATACATCATCATAAAATGTTTTGTTGTTTTTTTATTTGGGGGGGGAAGGGGGGCTGGGGGGGGGTGGTCGTTGGTGAGGTCATATAGAGTTGAGGTGTGAGACTAATGTACCAGCAGTACGTAGTGGCTGTAGACCGACTCTACATACCTACGTGACGGTTTCGGGCCAGAGTAACCTTTGCTTATCGTATAAGGCAACTTATTTGATCAGGCTGCCAGGCTCAGTGGTGTGGTTGATTTAAGTCACTGTATCACAGACAAAGACACACACACTCACATTGATAGACAGAAACACACACATCAACACCCACACTCATACACACACTTTACATACACAGACACAGAAAGACACACACACACACTCACATAGATAGACAGAAACAGACATTCACACCCACGCTCATACACACACTTTACACACACAGACACAGACAAAGACACACACACTCACATAGATAGACAGAAACACACACATCAACACCCACGCTCATACACACACTTTACACACACAGACACAGAAAGACACACACACACTCACATAGATAGACAGAAACAGACATTCACACCCACGTTCATACACACACTTTACACACAGAGACACAGACAAAGCGGAAGCGAACGCACACGCACGCACACAAACGTACACACACGCGCAGAGAAGTTATTGAATGACCCGCTTATCATGGACTGAAACTGGACTGCAGGCATGTTGATCCTCAAGTTATGATCTCGGTGAGAGGAAATATTTCCGGGTGTTAGTTATCAGTTTCAAATAAAATTTGCAGCACAAAGGCAACCCATAGTCGGGTTGTTAGAAATAGTTCCGCGTGCTCCGGAAGCAATAGCATCTGAATGCATTCCCAATATTCAGCGTGTCACCCTGTCACATTTGAGTAGTGTTTGAGCAATACACATGGTAATCGCCATCAAGGAAATTGTCCGGTAAACACTGATATGAGATCACAAACGAACGAGTGTTTTATTCATTTTCGCATTAAATCAACTAGCATTAGTTTTTACATGTGCTATAGTGAGCTGCTGTGCATTTCAGAATGGCGCCTGAGAGGATACTACTACCCTTCTATACATGGGTTTTCACCCAGATTAGCTCGGCTACAGTAGGTAAGTATGTCATTTACTGTTTTAAAAATGCCAAAGAATGTTGGATCATTCCACTGTGTATATAAATGTTTATTGGGGGTCAGTGTCGAGCATGGGACGTGTATTACTGATTTTAGTGTCCTCATAACGGGTCGATCGTCTAGATTCGAGTTTGCTTTTTAAAGTTAAAACCATCTATGTATCTAAACTGGTTTGTCTTGTCCAGACTCGACGTTGTACAAGCCGTCGTTATAAAGCAGAGATAGTTTCGACTGTGGCGTTGAACAATCTTGGTCCGAACCGAATACTGGTTGTACCTGGTTATGTTTGTGTTGGAATTATGGGTTCAGCTGTCTTTATTTGTACGTTATATACTTGCGTTATATATACGCATTTTGATAAATTCGGGTTCCGATGGCGTTACTTAGATAAGGAACATACAGTTTTACTTATTTTATTGACATATATGGTCAACGGGATTGGACAAACGTTCTCCAACTACTTTTTGTACAGACATGCAGTGATTTAACCATGCAAATAACGACCCGTGATACGCCGTATGTAGCTGCATGCATTGGTGCAAGTGTTCCTTCAAACGGTTAGCCTCTGCTGCTGCATGCATTGGTGCAAGTGTTCCTTCAAACGGTTAGCCTCTGCTGCTGCATGCATTGGTGCAAGTGTTCCTTCAAACGGTTAGCCTCTGCTGCTGCATGCATTGGTGCAAGTGTTCCTTCAAACGGTTAGCCTCTGCTGCTGCATGCATTGGTGCAAGTGTTCCTTCAAACGGTTAGCCTCTGCTGCTGCATGCATTGGTGCAAGTGTTCCTTCAAACGGTTAGCCTCTGCTGCTGCATGCATTGGTGCAAGTGTTCCTTCAAACGGTTAGCCTCTGCTGCTGCATGCATTGGTGCAAGTGTTCCTTCAAACGGTTAGCTTCTGCCGTACTCAAAGGTCGGTAATCACATACTTACCAACAAGATTTAATGTATTTCGGTCTGAGTGATGTTTGATGTGCACTCTGAAACGCCATTGACCCAATATAAGCAATATAACACCATAACCTGGTATTTTCTGTTATAGGACTTAACATACATTGTATATCATTAAAGATAGTTCCCAGACGTTACCATCCTAAACCAATTCTTAGAATAATTGTTTGTAGTGCACTGTGAAACGCCATGGTCGTCTAAGGCGTCGCAAGACGCTGTGCAGGGTTGACGTGATCGTGGGTTCGATCCCAGCTTTGCTCTGTTTATGTTTCTAAGCTTGTCATGCAGCACCATACACGGGCGCGTGGGCTCTTCCCACGTTGTAAATTTAAACGTGACGTAACTGAAATACTGCACATTTGCAAAGCGGCGTTCAACCGAGCTCAGTCACTAATCTATTGTCTTCGGAGGCTCATATATTCGAATGGGGATCTCTAATCTGTATTGCCGGTTTAACTTTGTTCGACGCCTCTGATATTTTTTCGTGAACTTGACAATACATTGTACATCCGATTCTCCTGATGTGGGTGTTGACAAACGTTATCATAACTTTACATCCGCTGATACAGGTCTTTGCAAATATTGTAATAACCTGTTTCTTCTCGTGTATTAACCTGTAATACCGTGTGTACCGAGATGCATTTCGCTTTTGATTCTTAGCTCGCTACCAATTTGGCCAATGACGTCTCAATATAAAGAAGTCATGGTTTGGAAAAAAGTTATTTGGAGAATGTAATGCATGTTATTTTACGCACCAATATTCCAGCTATATGACGGTGGTCTGTAATCGAGTCTGGACCAGACAATCCAGTGATTAATGTCATGAGCATCGATCCACGCAATTGGGATCGATGACATGCATCAACCAAGTCAGTTTACGACAAGCATACTCACCTTTTACGGCAAGCATACTCACTTTTTACGACAAGCATGGGTTGCTGAAGACCTATATATGCTAACCGGGAATCTTCACGGGTCGATAATACACTGAAATTTACAGTCGCAGCTAAACATTGTTCTGGCGCCGTGTTGAAGACCTGCTTGTGTTCATGAGGCGTTCCCCCACCGCGTCATACCAAAAGACGGTAAAAGATGGTACTTGTTGTTACCCTGTCTGGCGCTCGGCATTAAGGGGCTAAAACAAGGACTGGTTGTGTCAGTATACTGTGTCTGAGTGGGGAATTCATGTTAAACTGTGGCATGGTATCTCAGTGAGCTAGCACTATAAACCGGCATCAGTCCGGACTAGTACATGCAGCCACACAAACACACACACGTACATGCACGTCGCTATATAAGTGCAATAATCTTGGACGCGACGTTAAACCCCATTTCACCTCACCTCATGATCACCTCATGAGGCGTGTAACAGTATTAAAGCTTTCTTTTTGTAATTTGAGAAGAACATGGTAGTCTTCGTCTTGTCTGGGATGACAGTAATGCCAGATTGAGTAATAAACGTCGATGCATTTATAAAAAAAATATGGTTGTGTACATCTGAACTGGGAAGACGTGAGAAGCATTAAATAAAGTCAGAAATCGATGCATTATATCGCCATTCTGGATACATCGATGAAACGTTAGACTCCTCCCTGAACACCCCCTCCCATCACCGCCACCATCCTGTGTAACGAACAATGGTTTCATTTCAGCCGAGGCCTGTGAAACAGGTACGTTTGTTCTTATTCTTTTGTCTCGGTAGAATATATTGAAACCAAATGAGTCCAATTTGAGTGTGCATATCTTAAGTGCGTTTCAGATTCTCATTTCAAATAAACATAAGGATAAACACCGTGGCATCAGTCTCTGCTTTATTAAACTCAATTGTAAGAGATTATACAGTCAAAAATTAAAGGAAATATACTTAAAAAAACTGTGATTACGGTCTTGTTTTAAAACACTGTGATTTTCATGAGCTTATTACCTTTTAGAAGGTTTCAAGTTTCTTGTTTATTTATTTGGCATGAAGATTTTAATTCTTATACATATGAATTTGAACAAAATTACAATTCCGTTTAGCTTTTACTGAATTGTGATACAATATCTTGTACTTCAGTGTTTACCCATTTATATTCCGAAAGTCGTTTCGTTCTAAATTCTGATATCGCTTCCAATTCGGCCGCCGGTGCTTCATTATAACAGGACACATTCTAAGGAATGTTTTCAAATGTTACAAGTCATTATTTCGAGAAGGTAATACGCTCCTTTCTTGAAAAAAGATAATTCACTGAAACTTGTAGTCGCATATGATTGAGGTCATAATACATGATCTTTTCAACATTCAACATTATTTTAGCGCCGTGTTGAAATCTTCTTTGTGATAATGGAAAGTATATTGAACAATATCAATGCTTTCTTTTTTAATTTTATAAAAAATATGGTCGTCATCGTCTGGTCATGGATGCCAGAAATATCAGATTGAGTAATAAACGTCGATGCGTTGTATGGCCATTCTGGGAATATAGATGAAACGTCAGACTCCTCCCTGAACACTCCTTCCCATCACCAACACCATCCTGTATAACGAACAATGGTTTCATTTCAGCTCAGGCCTTGGAAAAAGGTACGTTTGTCGTTATTCTTATCTGTCAGTTATATATATATATATATATATATATATATATATATATATATATATATATATATATATATATATATATATATATATATATATATATATATATCTAACCAAATGCTTTCAATTTAAGTGTGCATTTGTTTCAGATTGTCATTCAAATAAAGATAAGGATACATTCTGTTAGATCAGCCTCCGTTTTATCAAACTCAATTGTAAGAGATGATACAGTCAAATAAAAAGGAAATATACTTAACGCAACTTTGATCATTGTCTTATGTTAGAATGTTGTGATTTTCAGGAGTTTATTTCACTTTTTTAGAGGGTTTAACGTGTAATGTTGATGAATTCGCCTTACTATTATTTTACTACTTTTACATTTACATTTGAACATTTTTGTAAAACACATTTCCGCTTAGCTATTATTGAATTGTGATGAAATATCTTGTACTTCTGTGTTGGTGTCAAGGGCGCCTGCTCGCCAAACAGTAGGGCACAATTTGTGAGTTGTATATGCAATAGCGACAGCCAAAATAATTTTATTTCTGAGAGCAGCTAAAGGAAACAATATATGTATTTATAACAAGCCAGAAATGAAATCATATCAATACGAAAACAGAAATATTATCAATACAAAATCAGCTATTTTTTCAACTAAATCTCACACTAAATGCGTGTACCCTGCTCACACATTTGAGTCCCAAAGAGGGGCAGGTCAGCCGAAATTGCTAAAGCAACAATAACAATACCGCCAGGATCTGCTAGACCATACATGGGTCGTAGCGTTACTGGGTGGTCAGGTCGAGGATGAGTTTCGCTAGTAGGCAATGTTGGGCGATTTTGATCTTGTACTGACACACTGCTTGTGTTACTGAGCTATCTTATTAGGTAGGGCGTTATTTATTATTCCCCTTTGTCCAGCAATCCGTGAATAACTAATTTTTTCGGGTTACCTAGCTGAGGTCAAGAACCTTTTTTATTGTTTAGAGTCAAGTTCCTCTTTAGGTCAAGTATCTTTGTATTGTTGTGAATCAAGTTCCTCTTTAGGTCAAGTGCCTTATTTATTGTTGTGAATCAAGTTCCTCTTTAGGTCAAGTGCCTTTTTATTCTCGTGAGTCAAGATCCTCTTTAGATCAAGTACCTTTTTATTTTGTTGTGAGTCAAGTTCCTCTTTAGATAAAGTGCCTTTTTTATTGTTGTGAGTCAAGTTCCTCTTTAGGTAAAGTGCCTTTTTAATTGTTGTGAATCAGGTTCCTCTTTAGGTCAAGTACCTTTTTTATTGTTGTGAGTCAAGTTCCTTTTTAGGCCAAATACCTGTTCTATTGTTGTGAATCAAGTTCCTCTTTAGGTCAAGTGCCTTTTTATTCTCGTGAGTCAAGATCCTCTTTAGATCAAGTACCTTTTTATTTTGTTGTGAGTCAAGTTCCTCTTTGAGAAAAGTTCCCTTATTCTTGTTGTGAGTCTCAAGTTCCTCTTTATGTCAAGTGCCTTTTTTATTGTTGTGAGTCAAGTTCCTCTTTAGGTCAAGTGCCTTTTTTATTGTTGTGAGTCAAGTTCCTCTTTAGGTCACGTGCCTTTTTTATTGTTGTGAGTCAAGTTCCTCTTTAGATCAAGTGCCTTTTTTATTGTTGTGAGTCAAGTTCCCTTTTAGGTCAAGTACCTGTTCTATTGTTGTGAAGCAAGTTCCACTTTAGGTCAAGTGCCTGTTCTATTGTTGTGAGTCAATTTCCTCTTTAGGTCAAGTGCCTTTTTTATTGTAGTGAATTAAGTTCCTTTTTAGGTCCAGTACCTTTTTGTTGTCGTGAATCTAGACACCCTAGAGGTCACGAACCTGTATATTTTAGAAGTCTAGAATTTCCTTGTTCAGTCCAAGCGACTTTAGTCTGTAAGACTATTTTATTTAGGTGTATTCGTCTAATCTTAATTATCCCAATGACATGTTTTAAGGATAGGCCCTCATTTCTTCCTATTTTACCACGCATGACAGTGTTGAGTTAAGTATCTCTGTGTTATTTGGGCACAGTCGGCTTAATATATTGTCTATACGTCTTGTCGATTGTCTTGTTAGAGTGTTGATTTAGCTATTTTGGTAACAGCTGTTGTACAAATGCTTAACTATTCAGGTTGTATATTTGTTTTCAGGGATGATCGTCAGTGTCCATTGGGGTCTTGATTCTTTAGATTGTCTGTCGTTAGTTACAATTAGGTGATAATAATAAATCTGTAAACTTTTACCCCATGTTTTTGTTATTATTACTTTATTTTTATTTAATGACACCCTGGTCTCAGGAGCACCGTATGAAGAGAATAGAGATTGGACGTAGTGGTCACGTCACGAGCGCGTCGTTGTTTCGGAGTTAGAACGTAAACATAGACATATGGCAAAAAACAGTTTGTACAAGTATCAGAAGTAAGAGAATTGGTGTTGGCGTGTCAATAACCGCATTTAGTTGTTTTGCTAAATGTAATTATACACATAAGTTATTTTTCAGTATGGTGGGGTTTTGTCGTCGAAGCAGCTGTCTTTGTTCTCATCATCTTCATCTACTTCTTGATAAAGCGGTGAGAAATTTAATTCCTCTTCACTGATACTAAGGCCGTCTATTTTATTTTTTTCTCATGTCCGGCCGGCCTAAATTACAGTCATGCTAAAAAATATGAGTTTCTTTATAGGCCCATTTGCCCGCATCTTCCGGTTGTAGAAAGAATTTACCTTTGTTGAAAATATCAAATGTTCCCTTTGTTTTAGCGGAGCTAATGTACGTTTGGTAAATTTCCAAAATTCAAAATCAGTTTGTTTTGAAAAAAATGTAATATTAAGTCAACGTGTCGGTTGCATGCTCTGCTCTACAGATATTTTGGTTAATTTCCTTTTTCCTGCCTTTTCGATTTGAAACTAAGCAAAGACATGAAATACACGATAAAATATGGATGGCCTAATTATTACCGATTGGAACTAATTCACTTTCAGGTATTTGATGTATAACCAATTTTTGTCATTTTGGAGTTTAAATGTACTTGGTGGTTAGGCTTAGTTGAGTGTGTGTCATCGTTCCCGACGGTGTGCGATGTTGATAATGATACCGATCACTGGATTGTTTGGCATATTTAACTTTCTCTAAAACCGGGCAATCGTATATTTCTGTTTTGTAATACACAATAACCATCTCATCTTGCCTTAATGGCGAGTTTCGGGGTTTAGTTTCCTACCCCAATATAAAAAACACAATCTCTGTTTTGAACAGCAATAATGCAACTGAATTCCATATTTCTCCAAATAGATTGCCCATACGATAGTATCGCTAGTAACATATTATTTCGCACAGTGTCAAGACGCTCATATGCGGTCCCACCGATGGTTTCAATTTACAAAACCAAGGGCCCTTCCCGTAGATTTAGCAATTCCTTTACCAGTAAAACGTAAATTTAAAATTTCATGTACTCAAGATTCCACGGTATTTATATACATTAATGTTTCCATGAAACATTAGAACTGCACCTTGCAGTAGAGGGAGTTCAATATTGAAACCCTTTTTATCTTTCTTTCTCGTGTATTAATCCGCAGTCACCTTTCAGAAAAACAATGTAACATTATCGAATGTGAAGTCTGCTGAAATAAGGGCGATATCATCTGTGTACATGTTGTGTACTAAACATATTGCCATCAACATCAATGCTACATTGTCAATAGTTAATTTCGTGAGCTAAATGATGATTAAAATCAGAAAATAAAGCCGGGGTAAGACCTGTGTTACGTTGTTATCAACGTCAAACGTATCCGTGAATCGATCATTCAAAGATACACATCATATGTTATCTTCATGGGGGCACGGGTGGTGCAGTCTGCCTAAAGCCCCACAAGTCGCTGTACAGAGCTGCGTACCTTGATCTCGCCGGAAACCAATGATTTTGGGTTCGAATACTGGTTCGGCCTGATTATGATTCTCTTATTGTCAGCACCATACCCATGCTAATGGGTTGCACCAAAGTGGTGAACGTCTAAGAACCACACTTTTCTGAAACGCCGTGATGTAACTGGAATACTGTTCAAAGCGGCGTTAAACCCAGCTCACTCACTACTATTCCTATACACATATCGAACTGCAGTGTTACGTTTTCCACTTATACCCAGATTTACAAGCATGTACCAGAGATGTTCCCTGTAAGCATGATCGAAGGCTTTCATAACAAACAAAAGTTGGAATTTTCATATCATATTTCTTATACATAGTGGAATACAAAGTGTAGGTCAGTGGTCGTACATGCCGTAATGCAGCATGGATATTACTGACTGCAACGTAAAACAACATTCACTCATGCATTTACAGGCATAGTGATAATGAGGATTGGAGTCCTATTCCTCATCAAGATCAATATATCTGAAGGTTGTTCCATCTTAACTTGTCCATAACCATTTTCGTAACATTTTGCAAGATTTTGTTGATCAGCACAGGGGCATTAAGGTCGATTTCCTACCGTCGGATTCTACGATTCAGACAACTTTCAGTAGGAAAATACATTTAATGAAGTCAGAAATTAGCAGTTTTCCCTTTTCCAGTTTAAAGTAAAAGAACGAAACTACTTCTTCATAGTTTGTACATGAATGTCAGTTATGCAAAACCTTCCAATAAACGTCTTAATATACAATCGATTCCTTAGATGGGCAGATATGTCAAATAGATGTTAACTTCTGGAAGAAAGCATGAAAATTTGTATACAGGGGTTATGGAGTATGCAGAATCCGATTTTAATGGGATCCACGCTGGCAAACCAATGGTTCCCACTCAAAATGGAGAAATCCAAGATGGCCGCCATCCATATTACAAATTTCGATATATTGCCGTAACTTTGGATCTATTTGACATAGAAACATGATCTTGGTGGCAAATTATGGGTTTTCGGGGCCAAGGAATGCAATGAAATAGTTTAAAATAATGTAAAGTGCACGATCCAAGATGGCCGCCATCCATTTTACGAATTTCGATATCTCTCCATAACTGTATTTTGATTCCCACTCAGAATTGAGATTGAACATATAATGTTTTAAGTTGAACCATAATTTAAAACATAGCTTTTATTGATTTATTTTTTTCTGTCATCAGCACATTGCAACTATAAGATTTTGAAAGTATTTTGTGGTCATGACGACGCAAATACATGTAAAAAACAAGAATCAAGAATCAAACAAAACTGTTTCTTCTGACATGATGCTGCCATACACGAAACCTTCACACTTAAAAGTTGTTGGATTCCACCTAATTCTAAAAAAACAAGTGTTCTCTTCTTGTAAGAAGTCCATCACTCGATGTCTGCAAGAGGTCCGTCACTCAATAACCCTTAGTGTACACTGTCCACCACAAAAGCAGAGCTGTGTGCATGGGAGACTGGCTTTGGAGCATTGGCATCGTCTTATGCAGCGTTTCTTGCTGGCACACTCGATGAGTTCTCTGCACCCCTTTGATGCTTAAGGGAGGGTACTCCATAACGGCACAAAGATTCCTTCGCTGTCCAGTTTCAATCCCCAGATGTGTCCGGCTTGGTAAGCCGCTCGCTTGACATGTTGTAGCAGTGCTGCACATGACGGCGGGATGTTCTCCAGCTTCCGATTACCGTAGGAGAACAGTTCACTTCAGTGAGTGACTGAGTGAGTTGGGTTTAACGCCGCTTTTAACAGTATTACAGTTATATCACGGCGTGTCAGCTTAATGTGGGAGGAAAGCCCGAAGTGATGCAGGTCTTAGACGTTTACCACTTCGGTGAAACCCACGAGCACGGGTATGGTGCTGACAAACCTAGAAACATAATCGGGGCGAACCGGGATTCGAACCCACAATCATAGGTTTCTGGCGTGCCCAAGGGACACAACTCTGAGCAGCGAATCGCGGCGCCTTAGACGACTGGGCCATCTGTGCCCCCTCACTTCAGTAAGCTGTGATGTTCGAGAGTAGAGCAGGACCACATATCTCTCGAGTTCTTTCATGTCAGCGTCTGTCACCTCATCTGGCGTATCTGACAACCAATGAAATACGTCGTTGATTTGAGGATGTGACTTCCATACTTCCCAGGCTGTCTTCTTACCGATGGAGCAGAATGACGACATCGTGTCACAGCCTGACAATGCATGCACGAATGGTAAGCCTCTGCAGTAATCATTGCCCATCTCACTGGCAACAATATGAGCTCCAATGTAACGGAAATGGGAACCATGTCCGAAAGCTAACCAAAGTTCACAATCTTCAATGTCGATTGCAGTCACAATTGCAAGAACCAGTACGTCCGTGTCAGAGGCATATAACATTATCTTCTTCATGCCATGTTTGTACGCATGGAGACAATGGAGCATCATTCGGTAGTCTGACTCTTCGTGTGAGCATGGCTGTAGGTCAGAAGCATCTAGTGGTGTGGATGAGGTTACACTCTGACCCTTGGTTGTGATCAGTATCTTCCCTGTTGCTGTTGCTTCAGATTCAATAACTGTGGCTAGAAACTTGAAGAGTTCTGTCGCGTTGCTGTCGACTCGCAAGAAACTTTTCCAGTTGTGTGGAAGTCGTGTTTTCTCAGACACACGAAGAGCTTCTCCTGTTCCTCGGCCCTCTCTTGTGTGCTCTTTCAGACTGTCAGTCATGTGGGTATCCTATACAACATCTACCCGTGCAGCATGTACAAGCTGCCTCTTCAGATACGGGACAAAGACATACTCTGCATAGTCTTTGAACGTTTTCACATTTGTTGTGGCAGTCTTCGCATCCAACGTGTGGACGAGGGCAGCACCATCAAAGATCTTCACGTCCACAGTAGACGTGGTGCTAGTGGTTCCAGATACTTTAGCAAGTCAGATTTTTCTCCGAGACGCATCATGTTGTTTTCAGCCAGAGACGGTGGCCAAGAGTGGTTTTCATGCTGGAAGAACACATCCATTTCACCATTTCGTGGACATTTTGGACTTTATCTTTGAGGAGATTTTCCGTTCTCCTGACTTGAACAACTGGAGGTTATTTTTTGGAATAGTGTCATTGAAAGGCTACTCCATCTTCACAACTCGCAGTCCTACCTATTTCCTCGGCTTCTGAGAAGTTCTAGATGACTTGATCAGACATGATGACCTTCGTGTCCAGTGTGAGGAGATCAGCGCTCGTTTCTGTGAAGGGATTACCCAATTCATGCAGCACATCTATCACACTTTGGACATTTGTTGCAAATTTCTTTTGTGTGGTCAGAGTTTGCTCATGGTGTTGATCATTGTGGGTTGTCTTCTGGGATGTGCTCACTTCAACCTCATGTATGATCCTGGCCATCTCGGGAGCTGCAACCATCCACCGCCTGAGGGCTGCTTCATTTTCAGTGATGCCGATTATTCCACCATCCCCTTTCAACACAGCATTGAGCTGCTCGTGTACATGGTCAAGAGCCATCATGGAGAAGCGATGAGTTGGTTTCTGTGTCACAAAGTGTCCTTTTATGATCTCATTGCACACAGCTGGGCATTCACGCTGTAACTGCATCAGATCTCGCACGTGAACAGACAACCACCTCGCATAGTGGAAGTGATCCATGGCAAACATCCATGGCACAATGTTTCCTAGTGTGCCAATGTAGAGCTCAAATTTCCTTCACGCTGTGACTGCACGAAATGGAGGAAGAGAACCTCAAGTTTGAAGGTTTTGTTCCAGTACCGAAACTGCGGATGATGCGTCTCCATGTGTGTGCACCAGTTTTCGAATGGCATCACAGGCCTCGCGCCTGCCTCTGCTTCTACTTTGTATGAAATGTAGGCTTGGCTACGTAAACAAAACAGTGCAGCATCTGTTACTTGATGAGCCCACTGAGAACGTGCCGTGAATGATCCCTTTCTAAGAGCATCAGCCCTACAATCGGTGGTAACGTTCGCAGTCGTCAGTACAACCAATCATCCACTGCCATCTAGCCAATCTCCTAGAACTTTCAGGAACCCCATCTCTATATGCAATCCACCCATCATCACCACATACTTGTCTTCGCCATAGGCAGCTGGCCAGGTCCACTGGATCTTCTTGGCGATGGCATACAGTGGCTGATCCACAGTCAATATTGCGACTTGTCCAGGATGCACATGTTCGGTAGCTTTAGCGATTACATCCATGCCATGCTTTACCATCGCCAAAGAATGTGCATTATCACAGAATAATGGCATGAGCCCAGATATCGCCGGTGGTCTGGGGCAGGAATCTTGTGAAGCTGTAAAATGTGCAGACCAAGAGATGATATCTTCTGATTTCAATTCAGGTTTCTCCAACAGCTTCTCAACTGCCTGTGCCCATGTGAGCTGCAGCTCATCTGAGTTGACTGGAGACGTATTTATCAGAAATCTATATCCAAAGTTTCAGCTGAAAGCTGATCAGGATGCATGTTGTCAAATTCTGCAAATTCAGCAAATCATGAAATTAATGCTTATGCATGCATTCACCAGGTGTACTATGGATATGATTTTCCTGAAAAATAAATGAAAAGAGATTTATAAATTAAGTTTTAATTGGAGTTCACCCTTCAAAAAAGCATATTTGTCGTTTACACAAGTTGTTACCCGGATGGCGGCCATCTTGGCTCTTGTTCTGGATGCACTTTACATTATTTCAAACTATTTCATTGCATTCCTTGGCCCCGAAAACCTATAATTTGCCACCAAGATCATGTTTCTATGTCAAATAGATCCAAAGTTACGGCCATATATCGAAATTTGTAATACGGATGGCGGCCATCTTGGATTTCTCCATTTTGAGTGGGAACCATTGGTTTGCCAGCGTGGATCCCATTAAAATCGGATTCTGCATACTCTAAAACCCCTATGTACAAATGTTCACGCTTTCTTCCGGAAGTGAACATCTTGGCCTTATATTGTTACATATCTGCCAAGCTACCTGGGTCTAGTTGCACAAAACGATCTTAACGATAAGATGATCGTAACTCCCATACTTTAACATAGGCTTACAATACCTAAGATCGCTTTGTGCCAGTGGGCCCTGGTTAATATCCATTTTTGTATTTTTCGATCATCTTTAAAATTGAAAAATAATGATTTCAATACCAGCATTTGTTTTAACTATGTTTATTTTCAGTTACAAAAAGAAGAAACCAAAGAGAGCTTCACCGAAAGAAAGGGTTGCCATATATCGCCCAATGCCCCCGAAGCCTGAGATCACCAAGTACGATTATTCAACCGCTGGCGTCGAATTTGTAAATAGAGATCGTCAAACAAATGTCAAACAACCCCAGCATGGTGGTGACGTTAATGAAGGTGATTATGACGTGTTGTGGAAGTTGAATCCAAAGCGGTATAAGGTGGCGGAGACCCAAGGCGTGTACAGTCATCTGGTGATGACAAGCGGGATGAATGAGTGCCCGGACCCAGACCAGTATGACACGACGAGGCGGGTGTTGGCGGAACGACGGGCTAGGCCTGAGGAAGACTTGTATAACAAGATGGCCATACCTAATGTGTAGATACCAGCTATGAAAGCTCACCTGGTCATCATCCATCGTCAGTAATCCCCGTGTTTGAATACGTGCGGTTGCTTTTCTATTCTTACGAAACGATTCCAGCGATGGGGAAACCTGCAGGTTCTGATGACATGGGCAGTACTTCTCGTGAACCATGTGCCGCACCCATTGTTCGGTTTCAGACAAGGGTCGAACGCGCACAAACTTCACGAAGGCTTATTAGACACAGGTTCATTATCTGTACAAAACCCAGACACCCGTCACGATTACACCCAATATCGCCCACTGTATTCACATATATACACCTCATAAACACTTACATGAAGTACTGACGATGCTGGTGACATACTTGCACCATAGTCATGGCGCATTTTCCGTAAGGCCCTACAAAGTCGTATGTTTCCAGTATTTTTGTAAACAGAGGAGAGGACGTGATTTTGTTTGTGACAAGCATGCCAATAGTGGGTCAAATAGAACAGTACATGCGTATCTCTAAAACAACATTCTGATTTTTCCAACACTTTATGTCAGTGGTACAATCTGTGAACCTTCACACCATATTTTAGTGAAATGATCATGTACGGCTCAGCACCCTTTGTTAATGTATGTTCCACATATACCAAAACCATGCAAACTACGGAGAACAACTCCCAAATAAGGAGTTCTCATTAACACATTGTCAACGATCACGACACTTCGTCATGGTAGACATGAGGGCGACAATTCCATGGTGGACGCTCCAGTGACCAAAATGTTATCCGATGCAATTCCTTACTTATATTTCTGCTCCCTTGAATGTTCAGGTGAACACTTTTATTTGTGGTGCAGTATACGCACACTTTTGTGCGAACCCCATCATCACTATTTGATTGTGATTCGTAAACACATGATTATGATATTGTCGGAATCGTACAATGGACGATTTCTTATGAATATGAAAAGGGATTCTAAAATGACCAATGTTATGAGAATCCTCTGGGGTTTCTCACATTTTTTTCCAGGGTATGTGACAATCTCATTAAAATCAGATCTTAGCTCTTGTTTCCGTTAAACAAGACCCGTGAAGATTCCGGGGTAGAAAAGGTCTTCCGCAACCCATGCTTGCCGTAAAAGTCGAGTATGCTTGTCGTAAAAGGTGACTAACGGGTTCGGGTTGTCAGGCTCGCTGACTTGGTTGATGCATGTAATCCATCTCAATTGCGTGGATCGATGCTCATGATATCAATCACTGGATTGTCTGGTCAAGTCTTGATTATTTACAGACCGCCGTCATATAGCTGGAATATTGCTGAGTGCGGCGTTAAACAACAAACCAACCAACCGCTAAACAAAGATCTGCAGACATCCCATTACGGGTTACGTCAGAACTACCTTTCATCCGACCAATCAAAGCGTCGCTTACCAGATCATGGAAGTGACAGTCGGAATGCGTTTTCTAATCATGCAACCTCGAAAACGTTAACACAGGGTATTCCGAACGACAGTTACCGTCCGTGCGACTGATTCCATCAAAATCATCGTCTATCTTTCGCTTCCGTGGGTTAAACATTTGAACGGAAGAGACGTTGCATAGTACGTGGGAAGCACTGCCATACAATCTCAACCATATATAAACAATTTTTGTTTGTTCAGTATTCAAAATTTTAATCGAGAACTGTGTCAATATATTTTTCAAGCGTAGTCTGAAATGAAGTCACCAGGTTGAAACGAGTGTCGTTAGGCTCGGAAAGCTGCTTTCTAATTGGCTGATGTCGACTTCTTTTTCGCGAAAGGTCGTTCTGACGTGACCTGCAATTGGATGTCCTCAGATCTTTGTTTAGCGGCAGCGAGAACTTAGATCCGATTGAGCTTGGGGTATGTGAGGAACTATTTAAACATGTACATCTTTTCAGGATGCATGCATTCTAAATGCATTATAGATGCATGTAATATCATTCTGGACATAGTCAGGTGATTATTATGTACTAGAAGCTAAATGCATCATACTTTTATTGTATTTGTGGCATCACGAACTATGTAAATTATGTACATTAATGCTTCGTTTCAATATGGCTGTTCTAATATGACTGCCTTTATATATCTCTTTGAAATGTTTTCTTTGTTTTATACCATCTCTGTCATGCTATTTACTTTGGCAATACCCTTAAATTATGTAGCTTTACTTCTGGATTATGGTATACAGATTTGTTTTAAATAATTAAATTGATAACAAACGTATACACAATATGATGTGAATAAATCATTATACATTTAGAGAATTTATAATCACTTACTTTTGTTTCTGTAAAAGGCAAGGAAAGTTAGAAAAAAAATTGCAATTTTGTTGGGAATATCAATTTTCCCGGAAACATGTGGTCAAATTCCGAGGGAGAAAAATTAATAATATTCGTAAAAAGTATTTAAATGTCCACCTGAAAGTCCCGAAATCACACTCTCCATAATCGGCTTGCAAAACAAACCAATTTCGGGGCGTGGCCTGAAGCCACCTTGCGCAGTGGTGACAACTGGTTTCATTGGCTGAGATGTTTGCCGCGTTTATCTATTTTGTGATTCTAATCCGTTACACATGTACGTTTCTATTTCTATTAACCCTACAAAAATACACACATTGCATGCATTGATGATTGTGTTAAACGATCTTTGACCTTGACAATGTGAACAGTTACAATATTAAAGAACAATCGGTTACTAGCGATTTATTACTAACATTCCGTTTGGGTAATAAAACACCAGCTGCCCTCGGCCCTATGCCACACAACCAATGCTTGTCAGGGAAAATCATAATAATGATTTATGCATCTTGACCTATCACCATCCTGCCACTGGCACATACCCTGACCTTGATCTTTCACTGACAGATTCAAATATTTTAAACGAATTTGAATGGCCGGTCCATGATGACCTTTGTGCAAGTGACCATTTTCCAACAATACTGACGAACCACCTTCAAACAGGTCGAACAAAGGCCAACTGGTATTTATTCTAAACATTGTGTACAGAAAAACGAAAGCATTCGTAAGTCATCTGCGAATCCTCACCTTCTTAAACCATTGTTCGATAATAATTGTAAACAAGCTACAAAAAATAGGAAACAAAATAAACGCCAATCCCCCAGGAACTATGTATCAAAGATAAATTCTCAAGGTATGCTCAAGGTGTGGAACATGATTCAAAAGATTAAGGCAAAGGATCCAAATCTGGAGTTCACCATCTCAAAGATGGTATTACACTTTTAACAACTAAATCTGAAATTGCCAACAAACTTTGGGAAACTTTGGCAAAACATCATCATCTTCCAACTATAACGGGGACGGTCGGGTAGCTTAGTGGTTAAAGCGTTCGCTCGTCACGCCGATGACCCGGGTTCGATTCCCGACATGGGTACAATTTGTGAAGCCCATTTCTGGTGTCCCCGGCCGTGATATTGCTGGAATAATGCTAAAAGCGGCGATAAACCATACTCACTCACTCACTCCAACTATAAAACCCTCAATTTCAGAGGTTTCAAAAACAGCAGGAAAAAAAGGTAAAATTTAACTCTGATAATGGTGACCACAACGAAACTTTTCACTCCATGAATTGCACACTGCCCTAGGGCAAGCTCATGGCACTACAACAGGAGCCGACAACATATATTATCAGCTCCTGAAACACTTGCCCGATTCATGTTTGGAAACGCTGTGTAATATATTTGATGAAATATGGACAACCGAACCGGAAATTTTCCTCCTTCGTGGCACAATGCTATTATCATTCCTATACTAAAGCCTGGACGGGATCATACAGGTCAATCCAACTACCGTCCAACATCATTAACTAGTTGTGTTTGTAAAACCATGGAGCGCATGGTCAACAATCAGTTAGTCTGGTACTTGGAAAACAATAACCTCCCAGCGACGTCCAGAAAACAGAAGTACCATTGGCCATTTTGTGGCTTTTATTATCATTTATTAAAATTTCCATTGTCAAAAAAACAACATGCTGTATCAATCTTTTTCGACCTATGAAAAGGCGCATGATACAACGTGGAAACATGGTATTTTAAAAGATTTGGCATTTGGATTGAGGGGCAGATTACCTCAGTTCGTATCTGATTTTTCAGACAATTTCATGTACGATTGAGCTCAACTCTGTCTGATCATTTCGATCACGATCAGGGCTCCCTCAAGGCGGCATACTATCAGTCACACTTTTCAGCATCAAAATTAATTATTTCACAAAAGTATTCTTGTCGTGGTAACAATGTGCATACAACAGCAAGACAGCTACAGCTCTGTCTTTACAAAATTATAAAAATGGGCCGATAAGAATGGCTTCAAATTTTCTAAATCCAGAACAAACTGCATTCATTTTTGTCGTAAATACAAACCGCATATGGATCCAGATTTATTTTTAGAAGGTACTCCTATCAAGGTAGTAGAAATTATGTACAATTCCTGGGCCTCATATCTGACCGTCATCTCGCATTCTTACCACACATCAAATATCCAAAGACAAAGTGCCGCAAGGCTCTCGACTTGTTAAAAGTCGTTTCAAATTCCGAGTGGGGAGGGGATCAGACAACTAGACCATGGTTCCACTGTCTGTGGTGGAGCCTGCAAAAGCAATTAAGAAACATAAGACACAATATACCACCAAGGCCTAAGGCTCTGTCTTGGAGCTTTTAGGACCTCTCACGTGGGCAGTTTTTGTGTGGAGGCTGATGAACCTTCCCTCGAACAAATTTTCAATGCAATACATAACTTAAAGGCATTCAAATAAATCAAATCCAGCATACAATTGCGTTTTCCACCCTCAATATGAAAACCTGTTTCGAAATTTGTCTAACCACTTGGAATTAGAATTCAACCACATAGCACTGCAGCTAAAATAGATCTTAATATTACCCTCCCGACTTCTGTCTTCGTCTCCCTGGAAGATGGTGAAGCCAGGGTAAGACCTCACTCTAACAAAGCTAAAAAAGTATGAAACAAATATTTTGGTATATCAACAAGCATATAACCAATTACGATCAAAATATAATTCTCACAGATCCATTTTTACAGACGGGTCCACGAATGGTGGCAGACTTGCTAGTGCCACCATCATTGGATCCAGAACTGTCTCCTCAAGAATGCCAGATAATAGTTCGATCTTCACTGCTGAGGCCAGAGCTATATTAACAGCTTTGACCTGTATTAAACATAAACAATAATCTAAACATTTCATCATCTTCTCTGATTCGTTGTCTTGCCTTCAGGCACTTAAAAGTGTCTCGTCATTGTCCCAGACATTTTAGAACTATATAACGATCTTTCCACTAGCCAATGTGACATCGTCCTTTGCTGGTTACCAAGTCATGTAGGCATAACAGGTAACTCAAAAGCCGAAGCTTCAGCCAAAGCAGCTCTTGACAAATCGTTTTCCACACTACGTATCCTTAATAGTGATTTCAAACAAACCATCAAGAGTTATACTCGGGATCTCCTGCGAAAGAGGTGGGACACCCAGGTAGGAATCAATAAACTTCATGAATTTAAATAAAGCGACACAACCCTTTCCATATCCAAAAGAAATCTCTGCATAAAGCTGAGTCGATTGTACAATTCCGATTCAGTCTCAGATATCATGCTGTATGACAGGAGATCTGTCATATGGGCTGGTCAGGAACACTGTCAGATATCATGCTGTATGACAGGAGATCTGTCACGTGGGCTGGTCAGGGACACTGTCAGATGTCATGCTGTATGACAGGAGATCTGTCATGTAGGCTGGTCAGAGACACTGTCAGATATCATGATGTATGACAGGAGATCTGTCATGTAGGCTGGTCAGGGACACTGTCAGATATCATGCTGTATGACAGGAGATCTGTCATGTAGGTTGGTCAGATACACTCTCAGATGGCATGTTGTATGACAGGAGATCTGCCATGTAGGCTAGTAAGGGGCACTATCAGATATCATGCTGTATGACAGGAGATCTGTCATGTAGGTTGGTCAGATACACTCTCAGATGGCATGTTGTATGACAGGAGATCTGCCATGTAGGCTGGTCAGGGACACTATCAGATGTCATCCTATAGATATACTACATTGTCTGATCAGGATCATTACTAGGCCAGAACAGTGCATGCAACAGCTAGAACAGATGTAACCTCCAAACGTATGGAACAACAAATAACAATGCAATAAACGCAGTGACAAGAAATACTCCGAGCAACTCACATCCACGCAATGTACATGTATATAGCGTATATACTCAAAAACACAACTTGTTCTCAAAAACTGAGAAGTAAAACTTTACAAGGACGATGATTTCATGTGATTTAAAAGATGACATCATTAATCATTTTAAAAACGTCTTTACGGTGCTGCCTTTGATTAGGCACCGACATGGCCAACAAAAGATTTCCTTCGTCGAGAGTACTGGAGAACGTTTACATTTACAATTGTTCATGTAACATTTCATTTAGTTTCATACATGATCCAGTTGAAATATCAACTCACTGACAGCCTCCCTTATATCTCCTCGCACTAAATTGGGACTAGCATCCATGTGTAGATCTGCATAGTGTATAGAATGCTGTGTATATAACACACATATAAGTAACACCTACGTAATCTCTTCCTACACGTATTTAGACTGGTTCATCCCGTAAAGATTGAGTTTTTAATTTGTCTTCTGCAACCATGCTTGGCTACTGGACGGATCGAGAAATGAGACTGGGTGACTTGCTATATTGTGCGGCATCTTACCTAGGTGCGTCGGGGGCGGTCGGGTAGCCTAGTGGTTAAAGCGTTCGCTCGTCACGCCGAAGACCCGGGTTCGATTCTCGACATGGGTACAATGTGTGAAGCCCATTCCTGGTTCCCCGGCCGTGATATTGCTGAATATTGCTAAATGCGGCGTAAAACCATACTCACACACTCACTAGGTGCGTGGGTCGATGCTCGTGATGTCAATCACTGGATTGTCGGGTCCAATCTAGATTATTGACAGATGTAAATTTACGCCATCATATAGCTGGAATATGGAATGAGACGCTAAACAACAAATACTCTCTGGATGTTGTCTTTAGTACAAAGTGTTACACTAGGGCACTGTATCTGTGTGCTTAGAGTGTTGATTAACTGTTTAAATCAATAGACATAATATTATTGGGTTATTATCAAACGAACAAAGTACATCAAACTTGCCAGGACTAGCCATTTAGCCGAGGTCGTCTTCACGTGACGTTTTTATGAACATTTTAAGTCCGTTTCAGTAACGTTTCACATCGGGTGAGGTGAAATGATGTTCAACGTTGCGTTCAAGATTGCTGTACTCATATAATGACGTGCATGCACGTGTGTGTGGCTGCTTGTACAGAGTCCCTCGAAGACGTCCCACGGCCAGGAACAAAATTCCTGAAATAACCCTGCTTTGGAAAAGAGTATAATAACTGATAGATGGGTAATGGTAGCATACAAAAGTGATGGGAAATGGGTTAAACATTAGTGCACTTATATAGCGACGCGCATCCTTGTTTTATCCCCTTAATCCCGAGCGACAGCAATGGTGACAACACGTACCAACTTTTAACGTATTTAGGTTTGACGCGGCCAGGGGTTCGAACCACCGACCTTACGCTCTGCTGACACATCATAATTAAATAGCAGTGGTAAAACAAGATTTACATACCCGGAAGGTACACGTTACATTACTCGGTGTGTCGGCCTAGACAGCCATCCGAGGTCCCTCGATGAAACTATACATGTAGGTGTATCGGCCTAGACAGTCCTCCGAAGTCCCTCGATGAAACTGTACATGTAGGTATATCGGCCTAGACAGTCCTCCGAGGTCCCTCGATGAAACTATATATGTAGGTATATCGGTCTAGACAGTCCTCCCAGGTCCCTCGATGAAATTGTACATGTAGGTGTATCGATCTAGCTAGTCCTCAAAGGTCCCTCGATGAAACTGTAGGTGTAGGTGTATCGGCCTAGACAGTCCTCCGAGGTCCCTCGATTAAACTGCAGGTATATCGGCCTAGACAGTCCTCCCAGGTCCGTCGGTGAAACTGTACAAGTAGGCGTATCGATCTAGATAGTCCTCCTAGGTCCCTCAGTGAATCTGTACATGTAGATATATCGTCCGAGACAGTCCTCCTAGGTCCCTCGTTGAAACTGTACATGTAGGTGTATTGGTCTAGACTGTCCTCCGAGGTCCCTCGTTGAAACTGTACATGTAAGTGTATCGATCTAGACAGTCCTCCGAGGTCCCTCGATGAAACTGTAGGTGTTCCGGCCAAGACAGTCATCCCAGGTCTCTCGATGAAACTGTAGGTGTATCGGCCTAGACAGTCCTCCAAAGGTCCTTCGATGAAACTGTAGGTGTTCCGACCTAGACAGTCCTCCCAGGTCTCTCGATGAAACTGTAGGTGTATCGGCCTAGACAGTCCTCCAAGGTCCTACGATGTTACTGTAGGTGTACCGGTCTAGACAGTCCTCCGAAGTCCCTCTATGAAACTGTACATGTAGGTGTATCGGCCTAGACAGTCCTCCGAGGTCCCTCGATGAAACTGTAGGTGTATCGGCCTAGACAGTCCTCCAAAGGTCCTACGATGTTACTGTAGGTGTACCGGTCTAGACAGTCCTCCGAAGTCCCTCTATGAAACTGTACATGTAGGTGTATCGGCCTAAACAGTATTCCCAGGTCCTTCGGTGAAACTGTACATGTAGGTATATCGGCCTAGACAGTCCTCCGAGGTCCCTCGATGAAACTGTACATGTAGGTGTATCGGCCTAGACAGTCCTCCGAGGTCCCTCGATGAAACTGTACATGTAGGTGTATCGGCCTAGACAGTCCTCCCAGGTCCTTCGGTGAAACTGTACATGTAGGTGTATCGGCCTAGACAGTCCTCCAAGGTCCCTCGATGAAACTGTACATGTAGGTGTATCGGCCTAGACAGTCCTCCTAGGTCCCACGATGAAACTGTAGGTGTATCGGCCTAGACAGTCCTCCGAGGTCCCTCGATGAAACTGTACATGTAGGTGTATCGGCCTAGACAGTCCTCCGAAGTCCCTCTATGAAACTGTACATGTAGGTGTATCGGCCTAGACAGTCCTCCGAGGTCCCTCGATGAAACTGTAGGTGTATCGGCCTAGACAGTCCTCCAAAGGTCCTACGATGTTACTGTAGGTGTACCGGTCTAGACAGTCCTCCGAAGTCCCTCTATGAAACTGTACATGTAGGTGTATCGGCCTAGACAGTCCTCCCAGGTCCTTCGGTGAAACTGTACATGTAGGTGTATCGGCCTAGACAGTCCTCCGAGGTCCCTCGATGAAACTGTACATGTAGGTGTATCGGCCTAGACAGTCCTCCCAGGTCCTTCGGTGAAACTGTACATGTAGGTGTATCGGCCTAGACAGTCCTCCCAGGTCCCTCGATGAAACTGTACATGTAGGTGTATCGGCCTAGACAGTCCTCCGAGGTCCCTCGATGAAACTGTACATGTAGGTGTATCGGCCTAGACAGTCCTCCGAGGTCCCTCGATGAAACTGTACATGTAGGTGTATCGGCCTAGACAGTCCTCCCAGGTCCTTCGGTGAAACTGTACATGTAGGTGTATCGGCCTAGACAGTCCTCCAAGGTCCCTCGATGAAACTGTACATGTAGGTGTATCGGCCTAGACAGTCCTCCTAGGTCCCACGATGAAACTGTAGGTGTATCGGCCTAGACAGTCCTCCGAGGTCCCTCGATGAAACTGTACATGTAGGTGTATCGGCCTAGACAGTCCTCCGAAGTCCCTCTATGAAACTGTACATGTAGGTGTATCGGCCTAGACAGTCCTCCGAGGTCCCTCGATGAAACTGTAGGTGTATCGGCCTAGACAGTCCTCCAAAGGTCCTACGATGTTACTGTAGGTGTACCGGTCTAGACAGTCCTCCGAAGTCCCTCTATGAAACTGTACATGTAGGTGTATCGGCCTAGACAGTCCTCCCAGGTCCTTCGGTGAAACTGTACATGTAGGTGTATCGGCCTAGACAGTCCTCCGAGGTCCCTCGATGAAACTGTACATGTAGGTGTATCGGCCTAGACAGTCCTCCCAGGTCCTTCGGTGAAACTGTACATGTAGGTGTATCGGCCTAGACAGTCCTCCCAGGTCCCTCGATGAAACTGTACATGTAGGTGTATCGGCCTAGACAGTCCTCCTAGGTCCCTTGATGAAACTGTACATGTAGGTGTATCGGCCTAGACAGTCCTCCGAAGTCCCTCGATGAAAACTGTACATGTAGGTGTATCGGCCTAGACAGTCCTCCCAGGTCCTTCGGTGAAACTGTACATTTAGGTGTATCGGCCTAGACAGTCCTCCGAGGTCCCTCGATGAAACTGTACATGTAGGTGTATCGGCCTAGACAGTCCTCCTAGGTCCTTCGATGAAACTGTACATGTAGGTGTATCGGCCTAGACAGTCCTCCGAGGTCCTTCGATGAAACTGTAGGTGTATCGGCCTAGACAGTCCTCCGAGGTCCTACGATGTTACTGTAGGTGTAGCGGTCTAGACAGTCCTCCCAGGTCCCACGATGAAACTGTAGGCGTATCGGCCTAGACAGTCCTCCAAAGGTCCTACGATGTTACTGTAGGTGTACCGGTCTAGACAGTCCTCCGAAGTCCCTCGATGAAACTGTACATGTAGGTGTATCGGCCTAGACAGTCCTCCCAGGTCCTTCGGTGAAACTGTACATGTAGGTGTATCGGCTTAGACAGTCCTCCGAGGTCCCTCGATGAAACTGTACATGTAGGTGTATCGGCCTAGACAGTCCTCCTAGGTCCTTCGATGAAACTGTACATGTAGGTGTATCGGCCTAGACAGTCCTCCGAAGTCCCTCGATGAAACCGTACATGTAGGTGTATCGGCCTAGACAGTCCTCCGAGGTCCCTCGATGAAACTGTAGGTGTATCGGCCTAGACAGTCCTCAAAAGGTCCTACGATGTTACTGTAGGTGTACCGGTCTAGACAGTCCTCCCAGGTCCCTCGATGAAACTGTACATGTAGGTGTATCGGCCTAGACAGTCCTCCGAGGTCCCTCGATGAAACTGTACATGTAGGTGTATCGGCCTAGACAGTCCTCCGAGGTCCCTCGATGAAACTGTACATGTAGGTGTATCGGCCTAGACAGTCCTCCGAAGTCCCTCGATGAAACTGTACATGTAGGTGTATCGGTCTAGACAGTCCTCCGAGGTCCCTCGATGAAACTGTAGGTGTATCGGCCTAGACAGTCCTCAAAAGGTCCTACGATGTTACTGTAGGTGTACCGGTCTAGACAGTCCTCCCAGGTCCCTCGATGAAAGTGTACATGTAGGTGTATCGATCTAGATAGTCCTCCGAGGTCCCTCGATGAAACTGATGGTGTAGGTGTATCGGTCTAGACAGTCTTCCCAGGTGCTTCGGTGAAACTATACATTTAGGTGTATCGGCCTAGACAGTCCTCCGAGGTCCCTCGATGAAACTGTACATGTAGGTGTATCGGCCTAGACAGTCCTCCGAGGTCCCTCGATGAAACTGTACATGTAGGTGTATCGGCCTAGACAGTCCTCCGAGGTCCCTCGATGAAAGTGTAGGTGTATCGGTCTAGACAGTCCTCCGAGGTCCCTCGATGAAGCTGTAGGTGTAAGTGTAAGTGTAGTCCTCCCAGGTCCCTCGATGAAAGTGTAGGTGTATCGGTCTAGACAGTCCTCCGAGGTCCCTCGATGAAACTGTACATGTTGGTGTATCGGCCTAGACAGCCCTAGGCTAGCCCTATGGACACAATAGGCTGTATTCATTATAAAGGGTGCATTTCAAATCCACTGTCCAAAATTCCCAGACTACAAGTATTGGATGATATATATACTAGAGTTATTATATATAAAAAAAATTATTAAACGCAGCATAAAAGTTCACCTTGCTAAGTTAGTTTTCTTACATCCAGGTCGAAAATGAGGTTATTAAGGAGATGGGACAGGTATTATCTGACTCTGTCAACATTAAGGTTCCAAAATACCATGCGAAAGTTATTATCGAGGACGAATATTTTCATAAATACTCAACATAAAAACATAAAAAGCTTCCATTGAATGTCCCTATTATTGAATAATTTCTTTAACACCATGTCGTAACAACCGACCAACTTGATTACCGGGTGTTCGTGATATGTGACTTGGCTCATCATGTGTTATCGTACCGCGATGGCGCTGGTCGTTGCTCATGTTAACAATCACTCGCGTATATGCTTCACAGGCCGCAGTAATTAATATGGCTGACCAAGTGCTAACGACAGCATAAAATAACATTCAATCACTATCACTAACCGTTTGACATCACAGTCACCATGACCTCAATTGCAATTTTCAAGTAGTTCAATATCAACCAACCGTGATACGAGCAGCATTATTCTATGACTCATCAAACACACTGACTGTTCAAACGTCGGTAGAAATAGTTCGATATCAGGAAAATGACATGTTTAATGTTTAGAATATGTTAATATTATTCTCTATGAATATTTCCTCATGGAAACAAGTTTCAATGGGACCATAACGAAAGGTTTCGTCCATACGTTAATGAGAAACACCAGCGTCGCATTATCGGACGGAAATTGAAGCTGGCAAGTGTAAATCGTGGGATGTAATATGAGATCGTGGGTGGGTTGTTTTTCTGTGGCCAAGTGGTCAAGCTCTCTTGATGCTGAGTTAATCTTTCACTTATTGTGACGTAACTATTCAAATCCTGAAACGATACCTTTCGACATGGTTTGCGGTTATTAATTATGTAGTGTGTGTGCGTGCGTGCGTGCGTGCGTGGGTGCGTGCGTGCGTGCGTTCGTGCGTGCGTGCGTGTGTGTGTGTGTACATATATATATCACGTACACACACACACTCACACAGGATGAACAGGGATATTGAGAAGGATGAACAGGGATAGTGAGAAGAATGAAAGGGTATATTGAGAAGGATGAACAGGGATAGTGAGAAGGATGGACAGGGGTAGTAAGATGAAGTGGGATAGTGAGAAGGATGAACAGGGACGGTGAGAAGGATGGACAGGGAAAGTTAGATGATGTAGCGGGATAGTGAGAAGGATGACCAGGGAAAGTGAGAAGGATGGACAGGGATAGTAAGATGAAGTGGGATAGTGAGAAGGATGAACAGGGACGGTGAGAAGGATGAACAGGGATAGTAAGATGAAGTGAGATAGTGAGAAGGATGAACAGGGATAGTAAAATGTGGAATAATGAGAAGGATGAACAGGGACGGTGAGAAGGATGGACAGGGATAGTAAGATGATGTGGGATAGTGAGAAGGATGAACAGGGAAGGTGAGAAGGGTGGACAGGGATAGTGAGAAGGATGAACAGGGATAGTGAGAAGGATGAACAGGGATAGTGAGAAGGATGAACAGGGATAGTAAGATGAAGTGGGATAGTGTGAAGGATGAACTGGGAAGGTGAGAAGTATGGACAGGGGTAGTAAGATGATGTAGTGGGATAGTGAGAAGGATGAACAGGGACGGTGAGAAGGATGGACAGGGATAGTAAGATGAAGTGGGATATTGAGAAGGATGAACAGGGACCATGAGAAGAATGGACAGGGATAATAAGATGATGAAGTGGGATAGTGAGAAGGGTGGACAGGGACCATGAGAAGGATGAACAGGGATAGTAAGATGAAGTGGGATAGTGAGAAGGATGAACAGGGAAGGTGAGAAAGATGGACAGGGATAGTAAGATGATGTAGTGGGATAGTGAGAAGGATGAACAGGGACGGTGAGAAGGATGGACAGGGATAGTAAGATGAAGTGGGATAATGAGAATGATGAACAGGGACTGTGAGAAGGATGGACAAGGATAGTAAGTAGACGTGGCATAGTGAGAAGGATAAACAGGGACCATGAGAAGAATGGACAGGGATAGTAAGATGAAGTGGGATAGTGAGAAGGATGAACAGGGACCATGAGAAGGATGGATAGGGACGGTGAGAAGGATGAACAGGGATAGTAAGATGATGAAGTGGGATAGTGAGAAGGATGAACAGGGACTGTTAGAAGGATGGACAGGGATAGTAAGATGAAGTGGGATAAGGAGAAGGATGAACAGGGACTGTGAAAAGGATGAACAGGGACGGTGTGCAGGATGGACAGGGATAGTAAGATGAAGTGGGATAGTGAGAAGGATGAACAGGGATAGTGAGAAGGATGGACAGGGATGATAAGATGAAATGGGATAGTGAGAAGGATGAACAGGGACGGTGAGAAGGATGGATAGGGACGGTGAGAAGGATGAACAGGGATAGTAAGATGATGAAGTGGGATAGTGAGAAGGATGAACAGGGACTGTGAGAAGGATGGACAGGGAGAGTAAGATGAAGTGGGATAAGGAGAAGGATGAACAGGGACTGTGAAAAGGATGAACAGGGACGGTGTGCAGGATGGACAGGGATAGTAAGATGAAGTGGGATAGTGAGAAGGTTGAACAGGGATAGTGAGAAGGATGGACAGGGATAATAAGATGAAGTGGGATAGTGAGAAGGATGAACAGGGACGGTGAGAAGGATGGACAGGGATAGTAAGATGAAGTGGGATAGTGAGAAGGGTGGACAGGGACGGTGAGAAGGATGGACAGGGATAGTAAGATGAAGTGGGATATTGAGAAGGGTGAACAGGGACGGTGAGAAGGATGAACAGGTATAGTAAGAAGATTACGTGGGATCGTGAGAGAGATGGACAGGGATAGTAAGAAAATGAAGTGGGAGAGTGAGAATATATATATATATAATTTTAAGACTGCATGTGGTATTACAGTCTTGTAAGTAAATATATTTTGTAAATGTAAGTAACAAATTCTTTTGGGCTGGATATAATAACTACAGACTTTGAGTTTGGGTTCAATCTTCAATTCTTAAGATCGTTTCTTTTACGCGCTCATCCATGATTTGAGCAGAGAGATGAGAATGACATGATATAGTTGGCCAAATTACTACAGACAAGTACAAATTCAAGTATACGTAGTTGATGTTGACCAACTCTACATATTCCCCCGTGACGATGTCGGGTTTAAGACGGTCCACAAAAACACTATGGTTATTGTAAGAGGCGGCTGACTCAATGGATTGGGTTGTCAGTCTTGGTGTATTAAGTCATCGGCGTGCAATGTTGCTCAATATACCAATTAGTGGTGTGTCCACATCTTCCTTCGTTCCCCAGCTTGAAGAGTTCCCTCTGTCGACATCGCCGAACAACAATACCTGTCCTGCTACAGACCAGAGCTGATGTTCACCTTGAGGGGCTGTGGACCACTAACAGGGATGGAAGAATATCCCCCCTCTGCGCAGACGGTGACGAAGACAAGATCCTGATCTTTTCCACTGATGAGCAGCTGAGGTGTCTTGCAATTATCCAGCCAATCTCGTCGACACCCAGACCTGCGACCCTTAAACCCGAATCAGCGCCCTTCCGCATCGCCCTCCCATTCATAGGAAAAGCCTCCCACATCATCAGCCGCCTCCTCAAACAGCAAGCCAACATCGACACCCACTTCACCAGCTCCAACTCCCTCAACACCCTGCTAAGAGCCAACGGCAGGAACACATCTAAACCCAAAGAGGCTAAAGGTGTAGTCTATAAAATTGACTGCAACTGTGGACAGTCTTACGTAGGTGAAACATCCCGCCCAATCAACACCAGAATCAAAGAGCATAAAACCTCCACCATCAAATCCGACAGCAAATCAGCCATCTCGGACCATATAAGCAACTGTCCCAATCACATCATCAACTGGGACAACCTCCAAATCCTCGCCAACAACCTCCATGATTTCACTGAAAGAAAACTAACAGAAGCAGTACACATTCGCCGCCACAAGCCATCAATCAACAGAGATCAAGGCTATTTCGTCCCACCCGCCTAATATGAACTCATCAAACAATAATCACTTATCCTGTTTATTGGCTTCATGACCCTATTGGCTTCCAGCTATGTATTTTCTGTCCATCGTGTTGTGACAGCACCATCCCTTTGTTGTCACACCTACCAATGTTATCCGACTCATGTATACTATTGTTGTTACTGTTAATCCTCCACCTACTATATATATTCTGCACTATGTCCCTCATTCATATTAAGACAGGACAACTAAATAAACAATATACCAGAGGCATCTTCTTAGACTTCTCTAAAGCTTTCGACATGGTATGGCACGATGGGCTAATACAAAAACTTAAAAAAATAGGACTCAAAGGTCAGATAATAAACTACATCCAGGACTTCTTAAACAATCGTAAAATAACCGTGGGTATAGACCAAACTCTATCGGACCAATGTCCCCTAGAAAATGGCACTCCACAGGGCAGTATCCTCAGCCCCACCCTCTTCAATATAATGATAAACGATCTATTCGATGGTCTATCCCCTAAAGTAAACACATCAAAATTCGCGGATGATGGAGCCATCTGGATCCGCACAAAAAGCATGAAAATGGCCAAAAATCTACTCCAAAAATCTCTTAATAAAATACAACAATGGGCTGACAAATGGGGCTTCTCCCTTAACTCAGAAAAAACAACAGGAATAGTATTCAAACATAAAAACATGAAACCCGCCTCCCCAATCCTCCAGCTAAACAATCAAACAATCAAATTTCAAAAACAAACCAAATTCTTAGGACTTTTTTTCGATGAACATCTCACCTGGGATGCTCACATCCAAAACCTAACAACTAAATGCAGTAAAGACCTAAACACCCTAAGATGCCTAACTGGCTCTAACTGGGGAGCCTCCAAAGATACTCTCCTCTCTCTCTCTACATATCCCTAATTAAATCAAAACTAGACTACGGCTGCGCCATATACAACACCCTAAACAACTCTCTATCTAAAAAACTTGACTCAATACAATATCAGGCTCTCAAACTCATTACACGCACCCAACATGGCACCTCCTACACCTCACTTCAGGCCTTAACAGGAGAAATGCCACTAAGTCTACGCAGGGAACAGCTAAGCTTAAATTTCTGGGCCGCGTCCCAATCAAACCCTCTCATCCAAAACTTAATAAACCAAAACATCAGCCCTAAAAACCAAGCTCTAGCTCGTAAACACCCCTTACTTACCCCAATATCCCAAAGAATAACAAACTACCTAAATGAACACCAAATTAAAAATCTTAAACAAAACTGCAAACAATCAAATATCTTCACCCCTAAACTTAAAATACCCAAAATAGACACAACACTAGCTAGCCAAATAAATAAACAAACCGACCCAAACATAGCTAAAACTACCACACTAGCATACATACACAAAAATTGGCCAAATTGGTGTCACATTTACACGGACGGATCCTCAGATCCGACCTCCAAACACACGGGTTTCGGAGTCCATACCACACAACCAACTAAAACCACACAATCCTTCCGACTCCCAAATAACCAATCAATATTCACGGCAGAACTAATGGGCATGGCCTCAGCCCTCCACAATCAAGAATCCAAAAACCACCAAAAAATCCTAATACTTACTGACTCCCTAAGTGGACTACAAGCCCTCCAAAACAAAAATACCAAAAACCGACCTAAATTAATAAATCAAATACTTAAAAGTTCCAACGACCTAACAAAAGCAGGCAAACAAATAACCTTCTTGTGGATACCCGCCCACGTAGGAATATACGGTAATGAAAACGCCGATAAAGCAGCTAAACTATCCCTCAAAATCCCAGAAATAAGCTTAAACTTACCCATCTCAAAATCAGAAATTAAAAGTGTAAACAAACAAAAAATCACAAAAAAATGGCATAACCTATATCTAAACTCAAATAGCCAAATCAAAAGAGTTCTCAGCAAACCACTAACCAAACCAAAAATTCTCCATCCATCAAAAAAAATCGACAGAGTAATCACTAAACTCCAAACAGGACACACCAACCTAAATAACCACCTAATTTTTTTTTAAAAACACACTACAGGTAACTGCCCACACTGCAAACAACCAGAAACCCCAGAACACGCACTCATCCACTGCACACACTACCTAACACATCGAACCGCATTACAAACCACCCTCAATCTAAACAAGGCTCTCACTCTAGAAGCAATACTAAACCCACAAAATAAACTAGAAAACTTCAAGGCCTTAGGCGTATTCTTAATCAAAACGGAACTAATAAAACGCATCTAAAACCATAATAACCTACCAAATCAAAATCACATAAACAAACAATCATCCACCATACCCAGCTCCCTTAGTTCTCCTCCCCAACCCCATCGGCATCTATTCCAAATCTCAAAATTCCCAAATTCTATATAAGCAACCCCTAAAGCCCCCTCTTGGGTTGCACAGACCACCCTCGCCCCTTTCGGAAACACATTAAATGGCCTGGCCGGGCCCGTGTGCGAAATACGCATCAGTCGGAAAGCGCACGTTAAATCTCCAAAGTAAGTAAGTAAGTAAGTAACCTCATTCAGTCTTGCTCGACAACGGTATAAGGATCTATACCGAAACGTCGCTTTTCACAGTATTAAAGAAGTTGTTATCCAAAAAAATTGTCTCTATCTTGTCTTGCAGAAGTTTATCAGTCTACATGGATGGTACGTTTTCCTGCTGTCCTCATCTCAGAGTGCATAATACATGTACATCTATCCTGTAAATTCCTCAAATTTTTGTTTTCTGGTCTGTTCCACTTAAATGAAAGGTAAACAGGTAACTATTGCTTGACTAACCAACCTTGACTAATCCTGGTAGAAGCTGTCTGACAAATGGGATGTCTGACAATTTGGGAGGTTACCTATACAGACAGAGGGAGTATTGCCCGGCCCTCGGTATCATTAAACCATCAAGCCTGACACAGGACTGAAGGTATGATAATATTCAAGTTATGATCTCGATGAAATATTTCCGGGTGTGAAATTAGCACGACAATGGCAGCACATAGTCGGGTTGTTAGAAATAGTTCCGTGTGCTCCGGAAGCAATAGCAGTTGAATGCATTCACAAAACTCAGCGTGTCACCCTGATGACTTGTGTTTGAGCGATTCACACGGTAATCGCTATCAAGGAAATAAACCTGTCCACATTGAGTTGTATGGATAATTTATTCATTTCCACATCAAATCAAGTAGCATTCGTTTCTACATGTTCTGTTGTGAGCTGCTGTGCATTTCAGAATGACGCATGAGTGAATATTACTACCCATTTATACAATTGGCTTGGCCAAGATGAGTGGCTGTTGTAAGTATGTTATTTACTGTTAACGAAATGCCAAAGAATGTTTGGTAATTGAACTCTGTGTGTAGGGGTTTATATTTGGGTGGTGTCATGGGGAGAGTTTAGTTTCGTCATAACCGGTTCTTCGGTTGGCTCGCTTTTTTTGCGATATATTAAAGTTGTCTATGTATATAGGTTCATTATTTACATGCAGTCGCCATATAGCTAAAATATTGCTGGCTACGACGTTGAACAACAAACAAACATTCTTTGTCCTATCTGAATAAGGTGGTTCCCGGTATTATTTGTGACACTGAGAAAATTAGAATCATGGTTCCCTGTTGAAATAGTCTTATTTGCTTACATAATATGTACAAAAAGTAATTAATTCGGGTTTCGACGTTGTAACCGAAATAATTAATATGCAATGACCTGATTATGCCAACTAAAACCAGCTGCATGCCATTGCTAAAGTGCTACCTCTAAAGTGTTAACCTCTTCTACACGCAAAATGTCGGTAATCATATTTTCATAAAACACATGTAATGTTTTTTAAAATGTTTTTCGTGAGTTCCGGTAAAAGTATTTTTTGTTCTACTCCTGAAACCGTCATGGTCGTTTAAGGCTGTGCTGAGTTGCGTCCCTTGGGCGTGCCAGAAACCTATGACCGCGGGTTTGAATCCCAGATTAGCCTTCAGTATGTTTTTAGGTTTTTCAGCTCAAAACCCAAGCTCGTGGGTTTCACCAAAGTTGTAAACGGCATAAGTGAAATATTGCACAAAGAGTCGTTAAACCGAGTTCACTCACTCATCTATTGTTTTCGGAGGCTCATATATTCGTTTGGTGACCGCAGATCATCCGTATTGCTTGTCGCCTCTTATGGTTTTTTTCAAAAACATGAAAATGAACTGTACCTCCGAATCTGATGAAGCAGGTGTTGAAACATGTTATAATAACCTGATCATGACACCCGCGCATATGGGGCTTTACAAACGTTGTAATAACGTGTTTCTTCTCTTTTAAGTATTTGCACAACACAACTTCATACATGGTAATCTGTAATACCTTGTTTTCCGAAAGGCATTTCGTTATTTATGTTGAGCCCGCTACCAGTTCGGCCACAGGAATAGCGAATATCAGACCGAGTAAATAACGTCAGAAATCAATGCATCTGTATACATCGATGAAATGTCAGACTCTTCCCTGAACAGCCCCACATCCACCCTTACCCCCACCCATCATCCCCACTCCCAACCCTACCCCTATCCCTACCCCTAACCCTAACCCCTACCCCTAACCCCTAACCCCACCCCAAACCCCTACCCCCACCCCGGCCTCACCCCTACCCCTGTCCCTACCCCCAACCCCACCCCCAACCCCACCCATCATCACCTGCCCCATCTCCTCCCGCAACCATCATCACCACCATGCTGTGTAACACAATGTGCTTTCATTTCAGCCTGGTGCTGTTTTCAAAAGCCAGAAGGTACGTTTGTTATTATCATTTTGTCTCTGTTATATATATCTATAGACACCAAATGCATCTAATTTAAGCGTGCATATCTTGTGTTTCAAGTTCTCATTTCACGTATACAAAAAGAATGAACACTGTTAGATCCATTCTGTGTTTTTTTCAAACACAATTGTAAGATTCAATACAGTCAAATGACAAAGGAGATATACTGAATGTAACTCTGTGATCATGGTCTTGTTTTAGAATATTGAGCGAGTGAGTATGGTTCTACGCCGCTTTTAGCAATATTCCAGCAATATCACGGCGGGGGACACCAGAAATTGGCTTCTCACATTGTACCCATGTCGGGAATCGAACCCGGGTCTTCAGCGTGACGAGCGAACGCTTTACCACCAGGCTACCCGACTGCCCCTTTAGTAGAATATTTTGATTGTCAAGAAGTTATCCTTTTGTAGAAGCTTTAAAGTGTGTTGTTGATTAATTCGGATGAAGATTGTAATTCTTATTTATCAAGTTTCTAAATCACATTTCTACTGCTGTTTTTACCCATTGCGTTTACCCATTTGTACACCGAAAGGCATTTCGTTTTGGACTCTGATCTCGCTACCAATTCGAGTACTCAGTATTAAAGGACACGTGGAAATGCTTTCAAACGTTACAAGTTATCATTTAGAGATCGTAATATGTTTTTATACTTGTAAAATGATAATTCATTCAATGATAAATGTATTGTCGAATCTGATCCAATTCATAATGAATCATCTTTACGACCTACGTGTACAACATTGTTTTGGCGTCGTGTTGAATTCCTCCTTTTGATAATGGGACGTACACTGAACAATATTGATGCTTTCCTTTTTAATTCGATAAAACTACGGTTGTCTCCATCCGAAACAACCCCGAACGAAAGTACTTTACCTATAACCACTTTATCAATTACCTGCCAAACAGACTTGACATGGGTTATCAAAGATTCTCCCCAAGTTTTCTCACCTGTACAGTCCACTCAGACTGCAGCACTGCTTCCTACCGCACCGATACTAGCTCAAGTTCCCCCACAATCATCTGAATCATCTCAGGAACAGTCATCATCTGAATCAGTTCCAAAACCCCTACCGAGCGGAATTATATATTCATATATAACTATTTCTCATCTGTTATACAGTTGATTAAATAATCAGTAAAACAGCTGATTAACTAATCAGTAAAAGAGTTGATTAACTAATCAGTAAAAGAGTTGATTAACTAATAAGTAAAACAGTTGATTATCTAAAAAGTAAAACTGTTGATTAACTAATCAGTAAAACTGTTGATTAACTAATCAGTAAAACTGTTGATTAAATAATCAGTAAAACGGCTGAATAACTAATCAGTAAAAGAGTTGATTAACTAATCAGTAAAAGAGTTGATTAACTAATAAGTAAAACAGTTGATTATCTAAAAAGTAAAACAGCTGATTAACTTATCAGTAAAACTGTTGATTAACTAATCAGTAAAACAGCTGAATAACTAATCAGTGAAATAGTTGATTAACTAATCACTGAAACAGTTGAATAACTAATCAGTAAAGCAGCTGATTAACTCATCAGTAAAACAGTTGATCAACTGATCAGTAAAACAGCAGATTAACTAATCAGTAAAACAGTTGATTAACTTATCAGTAAAACAGTTGATTAAATAATCAGTAAAACAGCTGATTAACTAATCAGTAAACCAGTTCATTAACAAATAAGTAAAACAGTTGATTAACTAATCAGTAAACAGCTGATAAACTAATTAGTAAAACAGCTGATTAACTATTCAATAAAACTGTTGATTAACTAATCAGTAAAACAGTTGATTAACTAATCAGTAAACCAGTTGATTAACTAATCAGTAAAAATGTTGCTTAACTAATCAGTAAAACAGCTGATTAACTAATCAGTGAAACAGTTGATTAACTAATCACTGAAACAGTTGATTAACTAATCAGTAAACCAGCTGATTAACTAATCAGTGAAATAGTTGATTAACTAATCACTGAAACAGTTGATTAACTAATCAGTAAAACAGTCAATCAACTTATCAGTAAAACAGTTGATTAACTAATCAGTTAAACAGCTGATTAACTAATCAGTAAAACAGCTCAATACCTAATCTGTAAAACAGTTGATAAACAAATCAGTAAAAGAGTTGATTGACTAATCACAGAAACCGTTCATTAACTAATCAGTTAAACAGCTGATTAACTAATCAGTAAAACAGCTCATTAACTAATCAGTCAAACAGTTGATTACCTAATAAGTAAAACAGCTTATTAACTAATCAGTGAAACAGTTGATTACCTAATCAGTAAAACAGCCGATTAACTAATCAGTAAAACAGCTCAATACCTAATCTGTAAAACAGTTGATAAACTAATCAGTAAAACAGCTGATTAAGTTATCATTAAAACAGCTGATTAACTTATCACTAAACTAGTTGATTAACTAATCAGTAAAACAGCTGATTAACTAATCACTAAACTAGTTGACTAACTAATCAGTAAAACAGCTGATTAACTAATCAGTAAAACAGCTGATTAACTAATCAGTAAAACAGCTGATTAACTAATCAGTAAAACAGCTGATTAACTAATCAGCTTGTATATTTCTTGTTGGGGCGGTCGGGTAGCCTAGTGGTTAAAGCGCTCACTCGTCACGCCGAAGACCCGGGTTCGATTCCCGACATGGGTACAATGTGTGAAGCCCATTACTGGTGTCCCTCAACACTGATACCCAAGGCAGTCTGTTTTATTTGTTTGTCACGTCCTGTCTACCTAAATTGCAGTCATGCTACAAAAATAAGTTTCTTTATTCATCCATTTGCCCGCTCTTATGTACATCAGCCGGTTGTAGAAATAACGCAATATTGTGCCTCATTGTGCCATACCTCGCTTATTGTGCGTCATTGTGCCATACCTCGCTTATTGTGCGTCATTGTGCCTTACCTCGCTTATTGTGCGTCATTGTGCCCCACCTCGCTTATTGTGCGTCATTGTGCCCTACCACGCTTATTGTGCGTCATTGTGCCATACCTCGCTTATTGTGCATCATTGTGCCATACCTCGCTTATTGTGCATCATTGTGCCCCACCTCGCTTATTGTGCATCATTATGCCCCACCTCGTTTACTGTGCATCATTGTGCCCCACCTCGCTTATTGTGCATCATTGTGCCATACGAGCTTATTGTGCATCATTGTGCCCCACCTCGTTTACTGTGCATCATTGTGCCCCACCTCGCTTATTGTGCATCATTGTGCCATACCTCGCTTATTGTGCATCATTGTGCACCACCTCGTTTACTGTGCATTATTGTGCCCCACCTTGCTTATTGTGCATCATTGTGCCCAACCTCGCTTATTGTGCGTCACTGTGCCCCACCTCGCTTATTGTGCATCATTGTGCCCCACCTCGCTTATTGTGCGTCATTGTGCCCCACCTCGCTTATTGGGCGTCATTGTGCCACACCTCGCTTATTGTGCATCATTGTGCCATACCTCGCTTATTGTTCGCCATAGTGCCCCACCTCGCTTATTGTGCATCATTATGCCCACCTCGTTTACTGTGCATCATTGTGCCCCACCTTGCTTATTGTGCATCATTGTGCCCCACCTCGCTTATTGTGCATCATTGTGCCCTACCTGGCTTATTGTTCGCCATTGTGCCCCACCTCGCTTATTGCGCGTCATTGTGCCCCATCTTGCTTATTGTGCGTCATTGTGCCCCACCTCGCTTATTGTGCATCATTGTGCCCCACCTGGCTTATTGTGCGTCATTATGCCCACCTCGTTTACTGTGCATCATTGTGCCCTACCTCGTTTACTGTGCATCATTGTGCCCCACCTCGCTTATTGTGCATCATTGTGCCCCCACCTCGTTTATTGTGCATCATTGTGCCCCACCTCGCTTATTGTGCGTCATTGTGCCCCACCTCGCTTATTGGGCGTCATTGTGCCCCACCTCGTTTATTGTGCGTCATTGTGCCCCACCTCGCTTATTGTGCATCATTGTGCCCAACCTCGCTTATTGTGCGTCATTGTGCCCCACCTCGCTTTTTGTGCATCATTGTGCCCCACCTGGCTTATTGTTCGCCATTGTGCCCCACCTCGCTTATTGTGCATCATTATGCCCACCACGTTTACTGTGCATCATTGTGCGCCACCTCGCTTATTGTGCATCCTTGTGCCCCACCTCGCTTATTGTTCGCCATTGTGCCCCACCTCGCTTATTGTGCGTCATTATGCCCACCTCGTTTACTGTGCATCATTGTGCCCCACCTCGCTTATTGTGCATCCTTGTGCCCCACCTCGCTTATTGTGCATTCTTGTGTCCCACCTCGCTTATTGTGCATCATTATGCCCCAACTCGTTTATTGTGCATCATTGTGCCCCACCTCGCTTATTGTATATCATTGTGCCATACCTCGCTTATTGTGCATCATTATGCCCCACCTCGCTTATTGTGCATCATTGTGCCCCACCTCGCTTATTGTGCATCATTATGCCCCACCTCGTTTACTGTGCATCATTGTGCCCCACCTCGCTTATTGTGCATCATTATGCCCCACCTCGTTTACTGTGCATCATTGTGCCCCGCCTCGCTTATTGTGCATCATTGTGCCCCACCTCGCTTATTGTGCATCATTGTGCACCACCTCGTTTACTGTGCATTATTGTGCCCCACCTTGCTTATTGTGCATCATTGTGCCCAACCTCGCTTATTGTGCGTCACTGTGCCCCACCTCGCTTATTGTGCATCATTGTGCCCCACCTCGCTTATTGGGCGTCATTGTGCCCCACCTCGCTTATTGTGCATCATTGTGCCATACCTCGCTTATTGTTCGCCATAGTGCCCCACCTCGCTTATTGTGCATCATTATGCCCACCTCGTTTACTGTATATCATTGTGCCCCACCTCGCTTATTGTGCATCATTGTGCCCCAATTTACTTATTGTTCGCCATTGTGCCCCACCTCGCTTATTGTGCATCATTGTGCCCTACCTCGTTTACTGTGCATCATTGTGCCCCCACCTTGCTTATTGTGCATCACTGTGCCCCCACCTTGCTTATTGTGCATCATTGTGCCCCACCTCGCTTATTGTGCATCATTGTGCCCCACCTCGCTTATTGTGCGTCATTATGCCCCATCTCGCTTAATTTTTCGCCATTGTGCCCCACCTTGCTTATTGTGCGTCATTGAGGCCCGACGGCTTTGATTATTGTTCATGTAGTGGGATAATATAAGCGGGGTTTCGGACGTGAAAAGTGGAAATGTGCCATATCTCAGTTTTGCTAGAATACTGCGATGGTACCGTACATATGCTGAAACATCCAAACAAATGTAAGTTCTAAACAATCTTATTTTTTAAGTTTATTTCCATTCATTTGACCGGTATCTTTCCAAAGACCACAGGTCCACCTTTAGTGATCAGCAACAATCTATCTATTTTAATACCTCTGAAGACCCGTGAAGATCCGGGGTAGAATAGGTCTTCAGCAACCCATGCTGGCCGTAAGAGGCGACTAAAGGGATCGGGTGGTCAGGTTCGCTGACTTGGTTGACGCATGTCATCGTATCCCAATTGTGCAGATCGATAATCATGTCAATCACTGGATTGTCTGGTCCAGACTCGATTATTCACTGAAGGCGTCATATAGCTGGAATAGTGCTGAGTGCGGCGTTAAAAAACAAACAAACAAACAAAAGATTCCTATTCGGCATTAAGTTGAGATATATCTGGAAGAATAGCCATCTAAGCTTATCCATATCCGTTTTAGTAACAGTTTGCCAGACTGTGTTAATGAGTACAGAGATATGAAGGTCAATTTCATTCAACCCAATTCAACGACTCAGATAACGTCGATTCATTCAACTGGATTCAACGATTACTGCCGCTACTCTGAGACGGAAATTCATCTAATTTAAGTCAGAATCGAGCAGTGTTCCCTTTTCCAGTTTAAAACAAAGGATCGAAAAGTTTTCTTCATAGTCCTGTGTCTCCGTTATGCAGAACCTTCAAGAAAATATCTTAAATGACAATCGATACATAATTTATATATATTTTCTTATTGTTGATCATCTTTAAATTTTTAAAAACACACTTTGATTTCAATACAAGCAATTGGTTAAATTGTGTTTATTTTCAGTTACAAAAAAAAAGAAAGCAAAGAGAGCTTCACCAAAAGAAAGGGTTGCCAGATATCGCCCAGTGTACCCGAAGCCTGAGGGCACCAAGAACGATTATTCAGCTGCTGACGTCGAATTTGTAAATAGAGATCGTCAAACAAATGTCAAACAACCCCAGCATGGTGGTGACGTTAATGAAGGTGATTATGACATGTTGTGGAAGTGGAATCCAAAGCGGTATAAGGTGGCGGAGACCCAAGGCGTGTACAGTCATCTGGTGATGACAAGCGGGATGAATGAGTGCCCGGACCCAGACCAGTATGACACGACGAGGCGGGTGTTGGCGGAACTACGGGCTAGGCCTGAGGAAGACTTGTATAACAAGCTGGCCATACCTAATGTGTAGATACCAGCTATGAAAGCTCACCTGGTCATCATCCATCGTCAGTAATCCCCGTGTTTGAATACGTGCGGTTGCTTTGCTATTCTTACGAAACGATTCCGGCGATGGGGAAACCTGCAGGTTCTGATGACATGGGCAGTACTTCTCGTGAACCATGTGCCGCACCCATTGTTCGGTTTCAGACAAGGGTCGAACGCGCACAAACTTCACGAAGGCTTATTAGACACAGGTTCATTATCTGTACAAAACCCAGACACCCGTCACGATTACACCCAATATCGCCCACTGTATTCACATATATACACCTCATAAACACTTACATGAAGTACTGACGATGCTGGTGACATACTTGCACCATAGTCATGGCGCATTTTCCGTAAGGCCCTACAAAGTCGTATGTTTCCAGTATTTTTGTAAACAGAGGAGAGGACGTGATTTTGTTTGTGACAAGCATGCCAATAGTGGGTCAAATAGAACAGTACATGCGTATCTCTAAAACAACATTCTGATTTTTCCAACACTTTATGTCAGTGGTACAATCTGTGAACCTTCACACCATATTTTAGTGAAATGATCATGTACGGCTCAGCACCCTTTGTTAATGTATGTTCCACATATACCAAAACCATGCAAACTACGGAGAACAACTCCCAAATAGGGAGTTCTCATTAACACATTGTCAACGATCACGATACTTCGTCATGGTAGACATGAGGGCGACAATTCCATGGTGGACGCTCCAGTGACCAAAATGTTATCCGATGCAATTCCTTACTTATATTTCTGCTCCCTTGAATGTTCAGGTGAACACTTTTATTTGTGGTGCAGTATACGCACACTTTTGTGCGAACCCCATCATCACTATTTGATTGTGATTCGTAAACACATGATTATGATATTGTCGGAATCGTACAATGGACAATTTCTTATGAATATGAAAAGGGATTCTAAAATGACCAATGTTATGAGAATCCTCTGGGGTTTCTCACATTTTTTTCCAGGGTATGTGACAATCTCATTAAAATCAGATCTTAGCTCTTGTTTCCGTTAAACAAGACCCGTGAAGATTCCGGGGTAGAAAAGGTCTTCCGCAACCCATGCTTGCCGTAAAAGTCGAGTATGCTTGTCGTAAAAGGTGACTAACGGGTTCGGGTTGTCAGGCTCGCTGACTTGGTTGATGCATGTAATCCATCTCAATTGCGTGGATCGATGCTCATGATATCAATCACTGGATTGTCTGGTCAAGTCTTGATTATTTACAGACCGCCGTCATATAGCTGGAATATTGCTGAGTGCGGCGTTAAACAACAAACCAACCAACCGCTAAACAAAGATCTGCAGACATCCCATTACGGGTTACGTCAGAACTACCTTTCATCCGACCAATCAAAGCGTCGCTTACCAGATCATGGAAGTGACAGTCGGAATGCGTTTTCTAATCATGCAACCTCGAAAACGTTAACACAGGGTATTCCGAACGACAGTTACCGTCCGTGCGACTGATTCCATCAAAATCATCGTCTATCTTTCGCTTCCGTGGGTTAAACATTTGAACGGAAGAGACGTTGCATAGTACGTGGGAAGCACTGCCATACAATCTCAACCATATATAAACAATGTTTGTTTGTTCAGTATTCAAAATTTTAATCGAGAACTGTGTCAATATATTTTTCAAGCGTAGTCTGAAATGAAGTCACCAGGTTGAAACGAGTGTCGTTAGGCTCGGAAAGCTGCTTTCTAATTGGCTGATGTCGACTTCTTTTTCGCGAAAGGTCGTTCTGACGTGACCTGCAATTGGATGTCCTCAGATCTTTGTTTAGCGGCAGCGAGAACTTAGATCCGATTGAGCTTGGGGTATGTGAGGAACTATTTAAACATGTACATCTTTTCAGGATGCATGCATTCTAAATGCATTATAGATGCATGTAATATCATTCTGGACATAGTCAGGTGAGTATTATGTACTAGAAGCTAAATGCATCATACTTTTATTGTATTTGTGGCATCACGAACTATGTAAATTATGTACATTAATGCTTCGTTTCAATATGGCTGTTCTAATATGACTGCCTTTATATATCTCTTTGAAATGTTTTCTTTGTTTTATACCATCTCTGTCATGCTATTTACTTTGGCAATACCCTTAAATTATGTAGCTTTACTTCTGGATTATGGTATACAGATTTGTTTTAAATAATTAAATTGATAACAAACGTATACACAATATGATGTGAATAAATCATTATACATTTAGAGAATTTATAATCACTTACTTTTGTTTCTGTAAAAGGCAAGGAAAGTTAGAAAAAAAATTGCAATTTTGTTGGGAATATCAATTTTCCCGGAAACATGTGGTCAAATTCCGAGGGAGAAAAATTAATAATATTCGTAAAAAGTATTTAAATGTCCACCTGAAAGTCCCGAAATCACACTCTCCATAATCGGCTTGCAAAACAAACCAATTTCGGGGCGTGGCCTGAAGCCACCTTGCGCAGAGGTGACAACTGGTTTCATTGGCTGAGATGTTTGCCGCGTTTATCTATTTTGTGATTCTAATCCGTTACACATGTACGTTTCTATTTCTATTAACCCTACAAAAATACACACATTGCATGCATTGATGATTGTGTTAAACGATCTTTGACCTTGACAATGTGAACAGTTACAATATTAAAGAACAATCGGTTACTAGCGATTTATTACTAACATTCCGTTTGGGTAATAAAACACCAGCTGCCCTCGGCCCTATGCCACACAACCAATGCTTGTCAGGGAAAATCATAATAATGATTTATGCATCTTGACCTATCACCATCCTGCCACTGGCACATACCCTGACCTTGATCTTTCACTGACAGATTCAAATATTTTAAACGAATTTGAATGGCCGGTCCATGATGACCTTTGTGCAAGTGACCATTTTCCAACAATACTGACGAACCACCTTCAAACAGGTCGAACAAAGGCCAACTGGTATTTATTCTAAACATTGTGTACAGAAAAACGAAAGCATTCGTAAGTCATCTGCGAATCCTCACCTTCTTAAACCATTGTTCGATAATAATTGTAAACAAGCTACAAAAAATAGGAAACAAAATAAACGCCAATCCCCCAGGAACTATGTATCAAAGATAAATTCTCAAGGTATGCTCAAGGTGTGGAACATGATTCAAAAGATTAAGGCAAAGGATCCAAATCTGGAGTTCACCATCTCAAAGATGGTATTACACTTTTAACAACTAAATCTGAAATTGCCAACAAACTTTGGGAAACTTTGGCAAAACATCATCATCTTCCAACTATAACGGGGACGGTCGGGTAGCTTAGTGGTTAAAGCGTTCGCTCGTCACGCCGATGACCCGGGTTCGATTCCCGACATGGGTACAATTTGTGAAGCCCATTTCTGGTGTCCCCGGCCGTGATATTGCTGGAATATTGCTAAAAGCGGCGATAAACCATACCCACTCACTCACTCCAACTATAAAACCCTCAATTTCAGAGGTTTCAAAAACAGCAGGAAAAAAAAGGTAAAATTTAACTCTGATAATGGTGACCACAACGAAACTTTTCACTCCATGAATTGCACACTGCCCTAGGGCAAGCTCATGGCACTACAACAGGAGCCGACAACATATATTATCAGCTCCTGAAACACTTGCCCGATTCATGTTTGGAAACGCTGTGTAATATATTTGATGAAATATGGACAACCGAACCGGAAATTTTCCTCCTTCGTGGCACAATGCTATTATCATTCCTATACTAAAGCCTGGACGGGATCATACAGGTCAATCCAACTACCGTCCAACATCATTAACTAGTTGTGTTTGTAAAACCATGGAGCGCATGGTCAACAATCAGTTAGTCTGGTACTTGGAAAACAATAACCTCCCAGCGACGTCCAGAAAACAGAAGTACCATTGGCCATTTTGTGGCTTTTATTATCATTTATTAAAATTTCCATTGTCAAAAAAACAACATGCTGTATCAATCTTTTTCGACCTATGAAAAGGCGCATGATACAACGTGGAAACATGGTATTTTAAAAGATTTGGCATTTGGATTGAGGGGCAGATTACCTCAGTTCGTATCTGATTTTTCAGACAATTTCATGTACGATTGAGCTCAACTCTGTCTGATCATTTCGATCACGATCAGGGCTCCCTCAAGGCGGCATACTATCAGTCACACTTTTCAGCATCAAAATTAATTATTTCACAAAAGTATTCTTGTTGTGGTAACAATGTGCATACAACAGCAAGACAGCTACAGCTCTGTCTTCACAAAATTATAAAAATGGGCCGATAAGAATGGCTTCAAATTTTCTAAATCCAGAACAAACTGCATTCATTTTTGTCGTAAATACAAACCGCATATGGATCCAGATTTATTTTTAGAAGGTACTCCTATCAAGGTAGTAGAAATTATGTACAATTCCTGGGCCTCATATCTGACCGTCATCTCGCATTCTTACCACACATCAAATATCCAAAGACAAAGTGCCGCAAGGCTCTCGACTTGTTAAAAGTCGTTTCAAATTCCGAGTGGGGAGGGGATCAGACAACTAGACCATGGTTCCATTGTCTGTGGTGGAGCCTGCAAAAGCAATTAAGAAACATAAGACACAATATACCACCAAGGCCTAAGGCTCTGTCTTGGAGCTTTTAGGACCTCTCACGTGGGCAGTTTTTGTGTGGAGGCTGATGAACCTTCCCTCGAACAAATTTTCAATGCAATACATAACTTAAAGGCATTCAAATAAATCAAATCCAGCATACAATTGCGTTTTCCACCCTCAATATGAAAACCTGTTTCGAAATTTGTCTAACCACTTGGAATTAGAATTCAACCACATAGCACTGCAGCTAAAATAGATCTTAATATTACCCTCCCGACTTCTGTCTTCGTCTCCCTGGAAGATGGTGAAGCCAGGGTAAGACCTCACTCTAACAAAGCTAAAAAAGTATGAAACAAATATTTTGGTATATCAACAAGCATATAACCAATTACGATCAAAATATAATTCTCACAGATCCATTTTTACAGACGGGTCCACGAATGGTGGCAGACTTGCTAGTGCCACCATCATTGGATCCAGAACTGTCTCCTCAAAAATGCCAGATAATAGTTCGATCTTCACTGCTGAGGCCAGAGCTATATTAACAGCTTTGACCTGTATTAAACATAAACAATAATCTAAACATTTCATCATCTTCTCTGATTCGTTGTCTTGCCTTCAGGCACTTAAAAGTGTCTCGTCATTGTCCCAGACATTTTAGAACTATATAACGATCTTTCCACTAGCCAATGTGACATCGTCCTTTGCTGGTTACAAAGTCATGTAGGCATAACTGGTAACTCAAAAGCCGAAGCTTCAGCCAAAGCAGCTCTTGACAAATCGTTTTCCACACTACGTATCCTTAATAGTGATTTCAAACAAACCATCAAGAGTTATACTCGGGATCTCCTGCGAAAGAGGTGGGACACCCAGGTAGGAATCAATAAACTTCATGAATTTAGATAAAGCGACACAACCTTTTCCAAATCCAAAAGAAATCTCTTCATAAAGCTGATTCGATTGTACGATTCCGATTCAGTCTCAGATATCATGCTGTATGACAGGAGATCTGTCATATGGGCTGGTCAGGGACACTGTCAGATATCATGCTGTATGACAGGAGATCTGTCACGTGGGCTGGTCAGGGACACTGTCAGATGTCATGCTGTATGACAGGAGATCTGTCATGTAGGCTGGTCAGAGACACTGTCAGATATCATGATGTATGACAGGAGATCTGTCATGTAGGCTGGTCAGGGACACTGTCAGATATCATGCTGTATGACAGAAGATCTCTCATGTAGGTTGGTCAGATACACTCTCAGATGGCATGTTGTATGACAGGAGATCTGCCATGTAGGCTAGTAAGGGGCACTATCAGATATCATGCTGTATGACAGGAGATCTGTCATGTAGGTTGGTCAGATACACTCTCAGATGGCATGTTGTATGACAGGAGATCTGCCATGTAGGCTGGTCAGGGACACTATCAGATGTCATCCTATAGATATACTACATTGTCTGATCAGGATCATTACTAGGCCAGAACAGTGCATGCAACAGCTAGAACAGATGTAACCTCCAAACGTATGGAACAACAAATAACAATGCAATAAACGCAGTGACAAGAAATACTCCGAGCAACTCACATCCACGCAATGTACATGTATATAGCGTATATACTCAAAAACACAACTTGTTCTCAAAAACTGAGAAGTAAAACTTTACAAGGACGATGATTTCATGTGATTTAAAAGATGACATCATTAATCATTTTAAAAACGTCTTTACGGTGCTGCCTTTGATTAGGCACCGACATGGCCAACAAAAGATTTCCTTCGTCGAGAGTACTGGAGAACGTTTACATTTACAATTGTTCATGTAACATTTCATTTAGTTTCATACATGATCCAGTTGAAATATCAACTCACTGACAGCCTCCCTTATATCTCCTCGCACTAAATTGGGACTAGCATCCATGTGTAGATCTGCATAGTGTATAGAATGCTGTGTATATAACACACATATAAGTAACACCTACGTAATCTCTTCCTACACGTATTTAGACTGGTGCATCCCGTAAAGATTGAGTTTTTAATTTGTCTTCTGCAACCATGCTTGGCTACTGGACGGATCGAGAAATGGGACTGGGTGACTTGCTATATTGTGCGGCATCTTACCTAGGTGCGTCGGGGGCGGTCGGGTAGCCTAGTGCTTAAAGCGTTCGCTCGTCACGCCGAAGACCCGGGTTCGATTCTCGACATGGGTACAATGTGTGAAGCCCATTCCTGGTTCCCCGGCCGTGATATTGCTGAATATTGCTAAATGCGGCGTAAAACCATACTCACACACTCACTAGGTGCGTGGGTCGATGCTCGTGATGTCAATCACTGGATTGTCGGGTCCAATCTAGATTATTGACAGATGTAAATTTACGCCATCATATAGTTGGAATATGGAATGAGACGCTAAACAACAAATACTCTCTGGATGTTGTCTTTAGTACAAAGTGTTACACTAGGGCACTGTATCTGTGTGCTTAGAGTGTTGATTAACTGTTTAAATCAATAGACATAATATTATTGGGTTATTATCAAACGAACAAAGTACATCAAACTTGCCAGGACTAGCCATTTAGCCGAGGTCGTCTTCACGTGACGTTTTTATGAACATTTTAAGTCCGTTTCAGTAACGTTTCACATCGGGTGAGGTGAAATGGTGTTCAACGTTGCGTTCAAGATTGCTGTACTCATATAATGACGTGCATGCACGTGTGTGTGGCTGCTTGTACAGAGTCCCTCGAAGACGTCCCACGGCCAGGAACAAAATTCCTGAAATAACCCTGCTTTGGAAAAGAGTATAATAACTGATAGATGGGTAATGGTAGCATACAAAAGTGATGGGAAATGGGTTAAACATTAGTGCACTTATATAGCGACGCGCATCCTTGTTTTATCCCCTTAATCCCGAGCGACAGCAATGGTGACAACACGTACCAACTTTTAACGTATTTAGGTTTGACGCGGCCAGGGGTTCGAACCACCGACCTTACGCTCTGCTGACACATCACATTAAATAGCAGTGGTAAAACAAGATTTACATACCCGGAAGGTACACGTTACATTACTCGGTGTGTCGGCCTAGACAGCCATCCGAGGTCCCTCGATGAAACTATACATGTAGGTGTATCGGCCTAGACAGTCCTCCGAAGTCCCTCGATGAAACTGTACATGTAGGTATATCGGCCTAGACAGTCCTCCGAGGTCCCTCGATGAAACTATATATGTAGGTATATCGGTCTAGACAGTCCTCCCAGGTCCCTCGATGAAATTGTACATGTAGGTGTATCGATCTAGCTAGTCCTCAAAGGTCCCTCGATGAAACTGTAGGTGTAGGTGTATCGGCCTAGACAGTCCTCCCAGGTCCCTCGATTAAACTGCAGGTATATCGGCCTAGACAGTCCTCCCAGGTCCGTCGGTGAAACTGTACAAGTAGGCGTATCGATCTAGATAGTCCTCCTAGGTCCCTCAGTGAATCTGTATATGTAGATATATCGTCCTAGACAGTCCTCCTAGGTCCCTCGTTGAAACTGTACATGTAGGTGTATTGGTCTAGACTGTCCTCCGAGGTCCCTCGTTGAAACTGTACATGTAAGTGTATCGATCTAGACAGTCCTCCGAGGTCCCTCGATGAAACTGTAGGTGTTCCGGCCAAGACAGTCATCCCAGGTCTCTCGATGAAACTGTAGGTGTTCCGACCTAGACAGTCCTCCCAGGTCTCTCGATGAAACTGTAGGTGTATCGGCCTAGACAGTCCTCCAAAGGTCCTACGATGTTACTGTAGGTGTACCGGTCTAGACAGTCCTCCGAAGTCCCTCTATGAAACTGTACATGTAGGTGTATCGGCCTAGACAGTCCTCCGAGGTCCCTCGATGAAACTGTAGGTGTATCGGCCTAGACAGTCCTCCAAAGGTCCTACGATGTTACTGTAGGTGTACCGGTCTAGACAGTCCTCCGAGGTCCCTCTATGAAACTGTACATGTAGGTGTATCGGCCTAGACAGTCCTCCTAGGTCCTTCGATGAAACTGTACATGTAGGTGTATCGGCCTAGACAGTCCTCCGAGGTCCCTCGATGAAACTGTAGGTGTATCGGCCTAGACAGTCCTCCAAAGGTCCTACGATGTTACTGTAGGTGTACCGGTCTAGACAGTCCTCCCAGGTCCCACGATGAAAGTGTAGGTGTATTGGCCTAGACAGTCCTCCAAAGGTCCTACGATGTTACTGTAGGTGTACCGGTCTAGACAGTCCTCCGAAGTCCCTCTATGAAACTGTACATGTAGGTGTATCGGCCTAGACAGTCCTCCGAGGTCCTTCGGTGAAACTGTACATGTAGGTGTATCGGCCTAGACAGTCCTCCGAGGTCCCTCGATGAAACTGTACATGTAGGTGTATCGGCCTAGACAGTCCTCCTAGGTCCCTCGATGAAACTGTACATGTAGGTGTATCGGCCTAGACAGTCCTCCGAAGTCCCTCAATGAAACTGTACATGTAGGTGTATCGGCCTAGACAGTCCTCCCAGGTCCTTCGGTGAAACTGTACATTTAGGTGTATCGGCCTAGACAGTCCTCCGAGGTCCCTCGATGAAACTGTACATGTAGGTGTATCGGCCTAGACAGTCCTCCTAGGTCCTTCGATGAAACTGTACATGTAGGTGTATCGGCCTAGACAGTCCTCTGAGGTCCTTCGATGAAACTGTAGGTGTATCGGCCTAGACAGTCCTCCGAGGTCCTACGATGTTACTGTAGGTGTACCGGTCTAGACAGTCCTCCCAGGTCCCACGATGAAACTGTAGGCGTATCGGCCTAGACAGTCCTCCAAAGGTCCTACGATGTTACTGTAGGTGTACCGGTCTAGACAGTCCTCCGAAGTCCCTCTATGAAACTGTACATGTAGGTGTATCGGCCTAGACAGTCCTCCCAGGTCCTTCGGTGAAACTGTACATGTAGGTGTATCGGCCTAGACAGTCCTCCGAGGTCCCTCGATGAAACTGTACATGTAGGTGTATCGGCCTAGACAGTCCTCCTAGGTCTTTCGATGAAACTGTACATGTAGGTGTATCGGCCTAGACAGTCCTCCGAAGTCCCTCGATGAAACCGTAAATGTAGGTGTATCGGCCTAGACAGTCCTCCGAGGTCCCTCGATGAAACTGTAGGTGTATCGGCCTAGACAGTCCTCCCAGGTCCTTCGGTGAAACTGTACATGTAGGTGTATCGGCCTAGACAGTCCTCCGAGGTCCCTCGATGAAACTGTACATGTAGGTGTATCGGCCTAGACAGTCCTCCGAGGTCCGTCGATGAAAGTGTAGGTGTATCGGTCTAGACAGTCCTCCGAGGTCCCTCGATGAAACTGTAGGTGTAAGTGTAAGTGTAGTCCTCCCAGGTCCCTCAATGAAAGTGTAGGTGTATCGGCCTAGACAGTCCTCCCAGGTACCTCGATGAAAGTGTAGGTGTATCGGTCTAGACAGTCCTCCGAGGTCCCTTGATGAAACTGTACATGTTGGTGTATCGGCCTAGACAGCCCTAGGCTAGCCCTATGGACACAATAGGCTGTATTCATTATAAAGGGTGCATTTCAAATCCACTGTCCAAAATTCCCAGACTACAAGTATTTGATGATATATATACTAGAGTTATTATATATAAAAAAAATTATTAAACGCAGCATAAAAGTTCACCTTGCTAAGTTAGTTTTCTTACATCCAGGTCGAAAATGAGGTTATTAAGGAGATGGGACAGGTATTATCTGACTCTGTCAACATTAAGGTTCCCAAATACCATGCGAAAGTTATTATCGAGGACGAATATTTTCATAAAAAACTCAACATAAAAACATAAAAAGCTTCCATTGAATGTCCCTATTATTGAATAATTTCTTTAACACCATGTCGTAACAACCGACCAACTTGATTACCGGGTGTTCGTGATATGTGACTTGGCTCATCATGTGTTATCGTACCGCGATGGCGCTGGTCGTTGCTCATGTTAACAATCACTCGCGTATATGCTTCACAGGCCGCAGTAATTAATATGGCTGACCAAGTGCTAACGACAGCATAAAATAACATTCAGTCACTATCACTAACCGTTTGACATCACAGTCACCATGACCTCAATTGCAATTTTCAAGTAGTTCAATATCAACCAACCGTGATACGAGCAGCATTATTCTATGACTCATCAAACACACTGACTGTTCAAACGTCGGTAGAAATAGTTCGATATCAGGAAAATGACATGTTTAATGTTTAGAATATGTTAATATTATTCTCTATGAATATTTCCTCATGGAAACAAGTTTCAATGGGACCATAACGAAAGGTTTCGTCCATACGTTAATGAGAAACACCAGCGTCGCATTATCGGACGGAAATTGAAGCTGGCAAGTGTAAATCGTGGGATGTAATATGAGATCGTGGGTGGGTTGTTTTTCTGTGGCCAAGTGGTCAAGCTCTCTTGATGCTGAGTTAATCTTTCACTTATTGTGACGTAACTATTCAAATCCTGAAACGATACCTTTCGACATGGTTTGCGGGTTATTAATTATGTAGTGTGTGTGCGTGCGTGCGTGCGTGCGTGCGTGGGTGCGTGGGTGCGTGGGTGCGTGCGTGCGTGCGTTCGTGCGTGCGTGCGTGTGTGTGTGTGTACATATATATATCACGTACACACACACACTCACACAGGATGAACAGGGATATTGAGAAGGATGAACAGGGATAGTGAGAAGGATGAAAGGGTATATTGAGAAGGATGAACAGGGATAGTGAGAAGGATGGACAGGGGTAGTAAGATGAAGTGGGATAGTGAGAAGGATGAACAGTGACGTAGAGAAGGATGGACAGGGAAAGTTAGATGATGTAGCGGGATAGTGAGAAGGATGACCAGGGAAAGTGAGAAGGATGGACAGGGATAGTAAGATGAAGTGGGATAGTGAGAAGGATGAACAGGGACGGTGAGAAGGATGAACAGGGATAGTAAGATGAAGTGAGATAGTGAGAAGGATGAACAGGGATAGTAAAATGTGGAATAATGAGAAGGATGAACAGGGACGGTGAGAAGGATGGACAGGGATAGTAAGATGATGTGGGATAGTGAGAAGGATGAACAGGGAAGGTGAGAAGGGTGGACAGGGATAGTGAGAAGGATGAACAGGGATAGTGAGAAGGATGAACAGGGATAGTGAGAAGGATGAACAGGGGTAGTAAGATGAAGTGGGATAGTGAGAAGGATGAACAGGGAAGGTGAGAAGTATGGACAGGGGTAGTAAGATGATGTAGTGGGATAGTGAGAAGGATGAACAGGGACGGTGAGAAGGATGGACAGTGATAGTAAGATGAAGTGGGATATTGAGAAGGATGAACAGGGACCATGAGAAGAATGTACAGGGATAATAAGATGATGAAGTGGGATAGTGAGAAGGGTGGACAGGGACCATGAGAAGGATGAACAGGGATAGTAAGATGAAGTGGGATAGTGAGAAGGATGAACAGGGAAGGTGAGAAAGATGGACAGGGATAGTAAGATGATGTAGTGGGATAGTGAGAAGGATGAACAGGGACGGTGAGAAGGATGGACAGGGATAGTAAGATGAAGTGGGATAATGAGAATGATGAACAGGGACTGTGAGAAGGATGGACAGGGATAGTAAGTAGACGTGGCATAGTGAGAAGGATGAACAGGGACCATGAGAAGAATGGACAGGGATAGTAAGATGAAGTGGGATAGTGAGAAGGATGAACAGGGACCATGAGAAGGATGGATAGGGACGGTGAGAAGGATGAACAGGGATAGTAAGATGATGAAGTGGGATAGTGAGAAGGATGAACAGGGACTGTGAAAAGGATGAACAGGGACGGTGTGCAGGATGGACAGGGATAGTAAGATGAAGTGGGATAGTGAGAAGGATGAACAGGGATAGTGAGAAGGATGGACAGGGATGATAAGATGAAATGGGATAGTGAGAAGGATGAACAGGGACCATGAGAAGGATGGATAGGGACGGTGAGAAGGATGAACAGGGATAGTAAGATGATGAAGTGGGATAGTGAGAAGGATGAACAGGGACTGTGAGAAGGATGGACAGGGAGAGTAAGATGAAGTGGGATAAGGAGAAGGATGAACAGGGACTGTGAAAAGGATGAACAGGGACGGTGTGCAGGATGGACAGGGATAGTAAGATGAAGTGGGATAGTGAGAAGGATGAACAGGGATAGTGAGAAGGATGGACAGGGATGATAAGATGAAGTGGGATAGTGAGAAGGATGAACAGGGACGGTGAGAAGGATGGACAGGGATAGTAAGATGAAGTGGGATAGTGAGAAGGGTGGACAGGGACGGTGAGAAGGATGGACAGGGATAGTAAGATGAAGTGGGATATTGAGAAGGGTGAACAGGGACGGTGAGAAGGATGAACAGGTATAGTAAGAAGATTACGTGGGATCGTGAGAGAGATGGACAGGGATAGTAAGAAAATGAAGTGGGAGAGTGAGAATATATATATATATATAATTTTAAGACTGCATGTGGTATTACAGTCTTGTAAGTAAATATATTTTGTAAATGTAAGTAACAAATTCTTTTGGGCTGGATATAATAACTACAGACTTTGAGTTTGGGTTCAATCTTCAATTCTTAAGATCGTTTCTTTTACGCGCTCATCCATGATTTGAGCAGAGAGATGAGAATGACATGATATAGTTGGCCAAATTACTACAGACAAGTACAAATTCAAGTATACGTAGTTGATGTTGACCAACTCTACATATTCCCCCGTGACGATGTCGGGTTTAAGACGGTCCACAAAAACACTATGGTTATTGTAAGAGGCGGCTGACTCAATGGATTGGGTTGTCAGTCTTGGTGTATTAAGTCATCGGCGTGCAATGTTGCTCAATATACCAATTAGTGGTGTGTCCACATCTTCCTGCGTTCCCCAGCTTGAAGAGTTCCCTCTGTCGACATCGCCGAACAACAATACCTGTCCTGCTACAGACCAGAGCTGATGTTCACCTTGAGGGGCTGTGGACCACTAACAGGGATGGAAGAATATCCCCCCTCTGCGCAGACGGTGACGAAGACAAGATCCTGATCTTTTCCACTGATGAGCAGCTGAGGTGTCTTGCAATTATCCAGCCAATCTCGTCGACACCCAGACCTGCGACCCTTAAACCCGAATCAGCGCCCTTCCGCATCGCCCTCCCATTCATAGGAAAAGCCTCCCACATCATCAGCCGCCTCCTCAAACAGCAAGCCAACATCGACACCCACTTCACCAGCTCCAACTCCCTCAACACCCTGCTAAGAGCCAACGGCAGGAACACATCTAAACCCAAAGAGCCTAAAGGTGTAGTCTATAAAATTGACTGCAACTGTGGACAGTCTTACGTAGGTGAAACATCCCGCCCAATCAACACCAGAATCAAAGAGCATAAAACCTCCACCATCAAATCCGACAGCAAATCAGCCATCTCGGACCATATAAGCAACTGTCCCAATCACATCATCAACTGGGACAACGTCCAAATCCTCGCCAACAACCTCCATGATTTCACTGAAAGAAAACTAACAGAAGCAGTACACATTCGCCGCCACAAGCCATCAATCAACAGAGATCAAGGCTATTTCGTCCCACCCGCCTAATATGAACACATCAAACAATAATCACTTATCCTGTTTATTGGCTTCATGACCCTATTGGCTTCCAGCTATGTGTTTTCTGTCCATCGTGTTGTGACAGCACCATCCCTTTGTTGTCACACCTACCAATGTTATCCGACTCATGTATACTATTGTTGTTACTGTTAATCCTCCACCTACTATATATATTCTGCACTATGTCCCTCAGCAACAGCAACTTCAGCCAAAAATTCCAAGATAAACTTAAAACAGAAAACAAACCCACAAAAGAACCAAACAATAACAATCTAGAAATAAATCAACCCTACACAATGGAGGAGCTCCTCTACGTAATCCAAAACAGGAAAAAGGGCACAGCCCCAGGATTAGACCTAACCTCTTACCAAATAATTAAAAAACTCCCCCTAAAACTGCTCCAGGCACTACTCAAACTATACAATCTCATCTACCTAAACGGACAGGTTCCTACACCCTGGAAACAGGCCCTAGTCATACCAATCCCTAAACCTAATAAACCAGCTAATCAAGCTAACTCATATAGACCAATATCCCTAACTTCAAACTTATGTAAAGTAATGGAATCAATGGCTAAAAATAGATTACAACATTACTTAACCCAAAATAACACCATAAACCCAGATCAAAGCGGTTTCACTCCTGGCCGCTCAACCCTAGATAACCTCGCCCGACTAGAACAAGATATTAAGACAGGACAACTAAATAAACAATATACCACAGGCATCTTCTTAGACTTCTCTAAAGCTTTCGACATGGTATGGCACGATGGGCTAATACAAAAACTTAAAAAAATAGGACTCAAAGGTCAGATAATAAACTACATCCAGGACTTCCTAAACAATCGTAAAATAACCGTGTGTATAGACCAAACTCTATCGGACCAATGTCCCTTAGAAAATGGCACTCCACAGGGCAGTATCCTCAGCCCCACCCTCTTCAATATAATGATAAACGATCTATTCGAGGGTCTATCCCCTAAAGTAAACACATCAAAATTCGCGGATGATGGAGCCATCTGGATCCGCACTAAAAGCATGAAAATGGCCACAAATCTACTCCAAAAATCTCTTAATAAAATACAACAATGGGCTGACAAATGGGGCTTCTCCCTTAACTCAGAAAAAACAACAGGAATAGTATTCAAACATAAAAACATGAAACCCGCCTCCCCAATCCTCCAGCTAAACAACCAAACAATCAAATTTCAAAAACAAACCAAATTCTTAGGACTTATTTTCGATGAACATCTCACCTGGGATGCTCACATCCAAAACCTAACAACTAAATGCAGTAAAGACCTAAACACCCTAAGATGCCTAACTGGCTCTAACTGGGGAGCCTCCAAAGATACTCTCCTCTCTCTCTACATATCCCTAATTAGATCAAAACTAGACTACGGCTGCGCCATATACAACACCCTAAACAACTCTCTATCCAAAAAACTTGACTCAATACAATATCAGGCTCTCAAACTCATTACACGCACCCAACATGGCACCTCCTACACCTCACTTCAGGCCTTAACAGGAGAAATGCCACTAAGTCTACGCAGGGAACAGCTAAGCTTAAATTTCTGGGCCGCGTCCCAATCAAACCCTCTCATCCAAAACTTAATAAACCAAAACATCAGCCCTAAAAACCAAGCTCTAGCTCGTAAACACCCCTTACTTACCCCAATATCCCAAAGAATAACAAACTACCTAAATGAACACCAAATTAAAAATCTTAAACAAAACTGCAAACAATCAAATATCTTCACCCCTAAACTTAAAATACCCAAAATAGACACAACACTAGCTAGCCAAATAAATAAACAAACCGACCCAAACATAGCTAAAACTACCACACTAGCATACATACACAAAAATTGGCCAAATTGGTGTCACATTTACACGGACGGATCCTCAGATCCGACCTCCAAACACACGGGTTTCGGAGTCCATACCACACAACCAACTAAAACCACACAATCCTTCCGACTCCCAAATAACCAATCAATATTCACGGCCGAACTAATGGGCATGGCCTCAGCCCTCCACAATCAAGAATCCAAAAACAACCAAAAAATCCTAATACTTACTGACTCCCTAAGTGGACTACAAGCCCTCCAAAACAAAAATACCAAAAACCGACCTAAATTAATAAATCAAATACTTAAAAGCTCCAACGACCTAACAAAAGCAGGCAAACAAATAACCTTCTTGTGGATACCCGCCCACGTAGGAATATACGGTAATGAAAACGCCGATAAAGCAGCTAAACTATCCCTTAAAATCCCAGAAATAAGCTTAAACTTACCCATCTCAAAATCAGAAATTAAAAGTGTAAACAAACAAAAAATCACAAAAAAATGGCATAACCTATATCTAAACTCAAATAGCAAAATCAAAAGAGTGCTCAGCAAACCACTAACCAAACCAAAAATTCTCCATCCATCAAAAAAAATCGACAGAGTAATCACTAAACTCCAAACAGGACACACCAACCTAAATAACCACCTAAAAAAATTTAAAAAACACACTACAGGTAACTGCCCACACTGCAAACAACCAGAAACCCCAGAACACGCACTCATCCACTGCACACACTACCTAACACATCGAACCGCATTACAAACCACCCTCAATCTAAACAAGGCTCTCACTCTAGAAGCAATACTAAACCCACAAAATAAACTAGAAAACTTCAAGGCCTTAGGCGTATTCTTAATAAAAACGGAACTAATAAAACGCATCTAAAACCATAATAACCTACCAAATCAAAATCACATAAACAAACAAGCATCCACCATACCCAGCTCCCTTAGTTCTCCTCCCCAACCCCATCGGCATCTATTCCAAATCTCAAAATTCCCAAATTCTATATAAGCAACCCCTTAAGCCCCCTCTTGGGTTGCACAGACCACCCTCGCCCCTTTCGGAAACACATTAAATGGCCTGGCCGGGCCCGTGTGCGAAATACGCATCAGTCGGAAAGCGCACGTTAAATCTCCAAAGTAAGTAAGTAAGTAACCCTCAGGTCAGATAATAAACTACATCCAGGACTTCCTAAACAATCGTAAAATAACCGTGGGTATAGACCAAACTCTATCGGACCAATGTCCCCTAGAAAATGGTACTCCACAGGGCAGTATCCTCAGCCCCACCCTCTTCAATATAATGATAAACGATCTATTCGAGGGCCTATCCCCTAAAGTAAACACATCAAAATTCGCGGATGATGGAGCCATCTGGATCCGCACTAAAAGCATGAACATGGTCCAAAATTTACTCCAAAAATCTCTTAATAAAATACAACAATGGGCTGACAAATGGGGCTTCTCCCTTAACTCAGAAAAAACAACAGGAATAGTATTCAAACATAAAAACATGAAACCCGCCTCCCCAATCCTCCAGCTAAACAATCAAACAATCAAATTTCAAAAACAAACCAAATTCTTAGGACTTATTTTCGATGAACATCTCACCTGGGATGCTCACATTCAAAACCTAACAACTAAATGCAGTAAAGACCTAAACACCCTAAGATGCCTAACTGGCTCTAACTGGGGAGCATCCAAAGATACCCTCCTCTCTCTCTACATATCACTAATTAGATCAAAACTAGACTACGGCTGCGCCATATACAACACCCTAAACAACTCTCTATCTAAAAAACTTGACTCAATACAATATCAGGCTCTCAAACTAATTACACGCACCCAACATGGCACCTCCTACACCTCACTTCAGGCCTTAACAGGAGAAATGCCACTAAGTCTACGCAGGGAACAGCTAAGCTTAAATTTCTGGGCCGCGTCCCAATCAAACCCTCTCATCCAAAACTTAATAAACCAAAACATCAGCCCCAAAAACCAAGCTCTAGCTCGTAAACACCCCTTACTTACCCCAATATCCCAAAGAATAACAAACTACCTAAATGAACACCAAATTAAAAATCTTAAACAAAACTGCAAACAATCAAATATCTTCACCCCTAAACTTAAAATACCCAAAATAGACACAACACTAGCTAGCCAAATAAATAAACAAACCGACCCAAACATAGCTAAAACTACCACACTAGCATACATACACGAAAATTGGCCAAATTGGTGTCACATTTACACGGACGGATCCTCAAATCCGACCTCCAAACACACGGGTTTCGGAGTCCATACCACACAACCAACTAAAACCACACAATCCGTCCGACTCCCAAACAACCAATCAATATTCACGGCAGAACTAATGGGCATGGCCTCAGCCCTCCATAATCAAGAATCCAAAAAACACAAAAAAATCCTAATACTTACCGACTCCCTAAGTGGACTGCAAGCCCTCCAAAACAAAAATACCAAAAACCGACCTAAATTAATAAATCAAATACTTAAAAGCTCCAACGACCTAACTAAGGCAGGCAAACAAATAACCTTCTTGTGGATACCCGCCCACGTAGGAATATACGGTAATGAAAACGCCGATAAAGCAGCTAAACTATCCCTCAAAATCCCAGAAATAAGCTTAAACTTACCCATCTCAAAATCAGAAATTAAAAGTGTAAACAAGCAAAAAATCACAAAAAAATGGCATAACCTATATCTAAACTCAAATAGCCAAATCAAAAAAGTGCTCAGCAAACCACTAACCAAACCAAAAATTCTCCATCCATCCAAAAAAATCGACAGAGTAATCACTAAACTCCAAACAGGACACACCAACCTAAATAACCACCTAAAAAAATTTAAAAAACACACTACAGGTAACTGCCCACACTGCAAACAACCAGAAACCCCAGAACACGCACTCATCCACTGCACACACTACCTAACACATCGAACCGCATTACAAACCACCCTTAATCTAAACAAGGCTCTAACTCTAGAAGAAATACTAAACCCACAAAATAAACTAGAAAACTTCAAGGCCTTAGGCGTATTCTTAATAAAAACGGAACTAATAAAACGCATCTAAAAACACAATAACCTACCAAATCAAAATCACATAAACAAACAAACATCCACCATACCCAGCTCCCTTAGTTCTCCTCCCCAATCCCATCGGCATCTATTCCAAATCTCAAAATTCCCAAATTCTATATAAGCAACCCCTAAAACCCCCCTCTTGGGTTGCACAGACCACCTTCGCCCCTTTCGGAAACACATTAAATGGCCTGGCCGGGCCCGTGTGCGAAATACGCATCAGTCGGAAAGCGCACGTTAAATCTCCAAAGTAAGTAAGTAAGTAAGTACCCTCATTCATATTAAGACAGGACAACTAAATAAACAATATACCAGAGGCATCTTCTTAGACTTCTCTAAAGCTTTCGACATGGTATGGCACGATGGGCTAATACAAAAACTTAAAAAAATAGGACTCAAAGGTCAGATAATAAACTACATCCAGGACTTCTTAAACAATCGTAAAATAACCGTGGGTATAGACCAAACTCTATCGGACCAATGTCCCCTAGAAAATGGCACTCCACAGGGCAGTATCCTCAGCCCCACCCTCTTCAATATAATGATAAACGATCTATTCGAGGGTCTATCCCCTAAAGTAAACACATCAAAATTCGCGGATGATGGAGCCATCTGGATCCGCACTAAAAGCATGAAAATGGCCAAAAATCTACTCCAAAAATCTCTTAATAAAATACAACAATGGGCTGACAAATGGGGCTTCTCCCTTAACTCAGAAAAAACAACAGGAATAGTATTCAAACATAAAAACATGAAACCCGCCTCCCCAATCCTCCAGCTAAACAATCAAACAATCAAATTTCAAAAACAAACCAAATTCTTAGGACTTTTTTTCGATGAACATCTCACCTGGGATGCTCACATCCAAAACCTAACAACTAAATGCAGTAAAGACCTAAAGACCCTAAGATGCCTAACTGGCTCTAACTGGGGAGCCTCCAAAGATACTCTCCTCTCTCTCTCTACATATCCCTAATTAAATCAAAACTAGACTACGGCTGCGCCATATACAACACCCTAAACAACTCTCTATCTAAAAAACTTCACTCAATACAATATCAGGCTCTCAAACTCATTACACGCACCCAACATGGCACCTCCTACACCTCACTTCAGGCCTTAACAGGAGAAATGCCACTAAGTCTACGCAGGGAACAGCTAAGCTTAAATTTCTGGGCCGCGTCCCAATCAAACCCTCTCATCCAAAACTTAATAAACCAAAACATCAGCCCGAAAAACCAAGCTCTAGCTCGTAAACACCCCTTACTTACCCCAGTATCCCAAAGAATAACAAACTACCTAAATGAACACCAAATTAAAAATCTTAAACAAAACTGCAAACAATCAAATAGCTTCACCCCTAAACTTAAAATACCCAAAATAGACACAACACTAGCTAGCCAAATAAATAAACAAACCGACCCAAACATAGCTAAAACTACCACACTAGCATACATACACAAAAATTGGCCAAATTGGTGTCACATTTACACGGACGGATCCTCAGATCCGACCTCCAAACACACGGGTTTCGGAGTCCATACCACACAACCAACTAAAACCACACAATCCTTCCGACTCCCAAATAACCAATCAATATTCACGGCAGAACTAATGGGCATGGCCTCAGCCCTCCACAATCAAGAATCCAAAAACAACCAAAAAATCCTAATACTTACTGACTCCCTAAGTGGACTACAAGCCCTCCAAAACAAAAATACCAAAAACCGACCTAAATTAATAAATCAAATACTTAAAAGTTCCAACGACCTAACAAAAGCAGGCAAACAAATAACCTTCTTGTGGATACCCGCCCACGTAGGAATATACGGTAATGAAAACGCCGATAAAGCAGCTAAACTATCCCTCAAAATCCCAGAAATAAGCTTAAACTTACCCATCTCAAAATCAGAAATTAAAAGTGTAAACAAACAAAAAATCACCAAAAAATGGCATAACCTATATCTAAACTCAAATAGCCAAATCAAAAGAGTTCTCAGCAAACCACTAACCAAACCAAAAATTCTCCATCCATCAAAAAAAATCGACAGAGTAATCACTAAACTCCAAACAGGACACACCAACCTAAATAACCACCTAATTTTTTTTTAAAAACACACTACAGGTAACTGCCCACACTGCAAACAACCAGAAACCCCAGAACACGCACTCATCCACTGCACACACTACCTAACACATCGAACCGCATTACAAACCACCCTCAATCTAAACAAGGCTCTCACTCTAGAAGCAATACTAAACCCACAAAATAAACTAGAAAACTTCAAGGCCTTAGGCGTATTCTTAATAAAAACGGAACTAATAAAACGCATCTAAAACCATAATAACCTACCAAATCAAAATCACGTAAACAAACAATCATCCACCATACCCAGCTCCCTTAGTTCTCCTCCCCAACCCCATCGGCATCTATTCCAAATCTCAAAATTCCCAAATTCTATATAAGCAACCCCTAAAGCCCCCTCTTGGGTTGCACAGACCACCCTCGCCCCTTTCGGAAACACATTAAATGGCCTGGCCGGGCCCGTGTGCGAAATACGCATCAGTCGGAAAGCGCACGTTAAATCTCCAAAGTAAGTAAGTAAGTAAGTAACCTCATTCAGTCTTGCTCGACAACGGTATAAGGATCTATACCGAAACGTCGCTTTTTACAGTATTAAAGAAGTTGTTATCCAAAAAAATTGTCTCTATCTTGTCTTGCAGAAGTTTATCAGTCTACATGGATGGTACGTTTTCCTGCTGTCCTCATCTCAGAGTGCATAATACATGTACATCTATCCTGTAAATTCCTCAAATTTTTGTTTTCTGGTCTGTTCCACTTAAATGAAAGGTAAACAGGTAACTATTGCTTGACTAACCAACCTTGACTAATCCTGGTAGAAGCTGTCTGACAAATGGGATGTCTGACAATTTGGGAGGTTACCTATACAGACAGAGGGAGTATTGCCCGGCCCTCGGTATCATTAAACCATCAAGCCTGACACAGGACTGAAGGTATGATAATATTCAAGTTATGATCTCGATGAAATATTTCCGGGTGTGAAATTAGCACGACAATGGCAGCACATAGTCGGGTTGTTAGAAATAGTTCCGTGTGCTCCGGAAGCAATAGCAGTTGAATGCATTCACAAAACTCAGCGTGTCACCCTGATGACTTGTGTTTGAGCGATTCACACGGTAATCGCTATCAAGGAAATAAACCTGTCCACATTGAGTTGTATGGATAATTTATTCATTTCCACATCAAATCAAGTAGCATTCGTTTCTACATGTTCTGTTGTGAGCTGCTGTGCATTTCAGAATGACGCATGAGTGAATATTACTACCCATTTATACAATTGGCTTGGCCAAGATGTGTGACTTCCGTACATGTAAGTAAGTTATTTACTGTTAACGAAATGCCAAAGAATGTTTGGTAATTGAACTCTGTGTGTAGGGGTTTATATTTGGTTGGTGTCATGTGGAGAGTTTAGTTTCGTCATAACCGGTTCTTCGGTTGGCTCGCTTTTTTTGCGATATATTAAAGTTGTCTATGTATATAGGTTCATTATTTACATGCAGCCGCCATATAGCTAAAATATTGCTGGCTACGACGTTGAACAACAAACAAACATTCTTTGTCCTATCTGAATAAGGTGGTTCCCGGTATTATTTGTGACACTGAGAAAATTAGAATCATGGTTCCCTGTTGAAATAGTCTTATTTGCTTACATAATATGTACAAAAAGTAATTAATTCGGGTTTCGACGTTGTAACCGAAATAATTAATATGCAATGACCTGATTATGCCAACTAAGACCAGCTGCATGCCATTGCTAAAGTGCTACCTCTAAAGATTAACCTCTTCTACAAGCAAAATGTCGGTAATCATATTTTCATAAAACACATGTAATGTTTTTTAAAATGTTTTTCGTGAGTTCCGGTAAAAGTATTTTTTGTTCTGCTCCTGAAACCGTCATGGTCGTTTAAGGCTGTGCTGAGTTGCGTCCCTTAGGCGTGCCAGAAACCTATGACCGCGGGTTTGAATCCCAGATTAGCCTTCAGTATGTTTTTAGGTTTTTCAGCTCAAAACCCAAGCTCGTGGGTTTCACCAAAGTTGTAAACGGCATAAGAGAAATACTGCACAAAGAGGCGTTAAACCGACTTCACTCACTCATTGTTTTCGGAGGCTCATATATTCGTTTGGTGACCGCTGATCATCCGTATTGCTTGTCGCCTCTTATGGGTTTTTTCAAAAACATTGAAATGAACTGTACCTCCGAATCTGATGAAGCAGGTGTTGAAACATGTTATAATAACCTGATCATGACACCCGCTCATATGGGGCTTTACAAACATTGTAATAAAGTGTTTCTTTTCTTTTAAGTATTTGCACAACACAACTTCATACATGGTAATCTGTAATACCTTGCTTTCTGAAAGGCATTTCGTTATTTATTTTGAGCCCGCTACCAGTTCTGCCACAGGAATAGCGAATATCAGACCGAGTAAATAACGTCAGAAATCAATGCATCTGTATACATCGATGAAATGTCAGACTCTTCCCTGAACAACCCCACCCCAACCCTTACCCCCACAAATCATACCCAATCCCTACCCTACCCCTACCCCCAAACACAATTGTAAGATATGATACAGTCAAATGACAAAGGAAATATACTGATCATGGTCTTGTTTTAGAATATTGAGCGAGTGACTATGGTTCTACGCCGCTTTTAGCAATATTCCAGCAATATCACGGCGGGGGACACCAGAAATGGGCTTCACACATTGTACCCATGTCGGGAATCGAACCCGGGTCTTCAGCGTGACGAGCGAACGCTTTACCACCAGGCTACCCGACTGCCCCTTTAGTAGAATATTGTGATTGTCAAGAAGTTATCCTTTTGTAGAAGCTTTAAAGTGTGTTGTTGATTAATTCGGATGAAGATTGTAATTCTTATTTATCAAGTTTCTAAATCACATTTCTACTGCTGTTTTTACCCATTTCGTTTACCCATTTGTACACCGAAAGGCATTTCGTTTCGGACTCTGATCTCGCTACCAATTCGGGTACTCAGTATTAAAGGACACGTGGAAATGCTTTCAAACGTTACAAGTTATTATTTAGAGATCGTAATATGTTTTTATACTTGTAAAATGATAATTCATTCAATGATAAATGTATTGTCGAATCTGATTCCATTCATAATGAATCATCTTTACGACCTACGTTTACAACATTGTTTGGGCGTCGTGTTGAATTCCTCCTTTTGATAATGGGACGTACACTGAACAATATTGATGCTTTCCTTTTTAATTCGATAAAACTACGGTTGTCTCCATCCGAAACAACCCCGAACGAAAGTACTTTACCTATAACCACTTTATCAATTACCTGCCAAACAGACTTGACATGGGTTATCAAAGATTCTCCCCAAGTTTTCTCACCTGTACAGTCCACTCAGACTGCAGCACTGCTTCCTACCGCACCGATACTAGCTCAAGTTCCCCCACAATCATCTGAATCATCTCAGGAACAGTCATCATCTGAATCAGTTCCAAAACCCCTACCGAGCGGAATTATATATTCATATATAAATATTTCTCATCTGTTATACAGTTGATTAAATAATCAGTAAAACAGCTGATTAACTAATCAGTAAAAGAGTTGATTAACTAATCAGTAAAAGAGTTGATTAACTAATCAGTAAAAGAGTTGATTATCTAAAAAGTAAAACAGCTGATTAACTAATCAGTAAAACTGTTGATTAACTAATCAGTAAAACTGTTGATTAACTCATCAGTAAAACAGCTTATTAACTAATCAGTGAAATAGTTGATTAAATAATCACTGAAACAGTTGATTAACTAATCAGTAAAGCAGCTGATTAACTCATCAGTAAAACAGTTGATCAACTGATCAGTAAAACAGCAGATTAACTAATCAGTAAAACAGTTGATTAACTTATCAGTAAAACAGTTGATTAAATAATCAGTAAAACAGCTGATTAACTAATCAGTAAACCAGTTGATTAACAAATAAGTAAAACAGTTGATTAACTAATCAGTGAAACAGTTGATTAACTAATCAGTAAAACAGCTGATTAACTAATCAGTAAAACAGCTCAATACCTAATCTGTAAAACAGTTGATAAACTAATCAGTAAAACAGCTGATTAAGTTATCAGTAAAACAGATGATTAACTTATCACTAAACTAGTTGATTAAGTAATCAGTAAAACAGCTGATTAACTAATCACTAAACTAGTTGACTAACTAATCAGTAAAACAGCTGATTAACTAATCAGTAAAACAGCTGATTAACTAATCAGTAAAACAGCTGATTAACTAATCAGCTTGTATATTTCTTGTTGGGGCGGTCGGGTAGCCTAGTGGTTAAAGCGCTCACTCGTCACGCCGAAGACCCGGGTTCGATTCCCGACATGGGTACAATGTGTGAAGCCCATTACTGGTGTCCCCCGCCGTGATATTGCTGGGATATTGCTAAAAGCGGCGTAAAACCAAACTCACTCTCTAACTCACTTGTATCTTTGTTGTCAGTGATCATTGTTTATGTCAATTGGGGTCTTGATCCTTTAGATTCCCTCTCTTTAGTAACATGTTGCTTATAAAAATAAAAATGTTAACTTTTACCTCGTTTTTTTTCTATCATTACTATATTCTGATTAAATGACACCCTGGTCTCAGGAGCACAGCTCCGTGACAGACAGCGGAAGACGAGATAAAGTGAGAAGCGAAGAGATTTGACGAAGTGGGGATTGTGAGGAACTGGTGACGTCACGAGCTCTTGGTTTGTTTTGGAGTTAGAACGTAAAATTAAAAATGGCAGAAAAATATATAATTATCATAAGTTGCAGATTTTATGTTTGCGTGTCAATAACGGCATTTAGTTGTTTAGCTAAATATAATTATACACATAAGTTGTTGTTTTTCAGTATTTCCTGCCCTTGTCGGCGAAGCAGGAATCTTTGTTGTCATCATCGTCATCTATTTTGTAGTCAAGCGGTGAGAAATTTATTTCCTCAACACTGATACCCAAAGCTGTCTGTTTTATTTGTTTGTCCCGTCCTGTCTACCTAAATTGCAGTCATGCTACAAAAATAAGTTTCTTTATTCATCCATTTGCCCGCTCTTATGTACATCAGCCGGTTGTAGAAATAACGCAATATTGTGCCTCATTGTGCCCTACCTCGCTTATTGTGCGTCATTGTGCCATACCTCGCTTATTGTGCGTCATTGTGCCTTACCTCGCTTATTGTGCGTCATTGTGCCCCCACCTCGCTTATCGTGCGTCATTGTGCCCTACCACGCTTATTGTGCGTCATTGTGCCATGCCTCGCTTATTGTGCGTCATTGTGCCTTACCTCGCTTATTGTTCGCCATTGTGCCCCACCTCGCTTATTGTGCATCAGTGTGCCCCAACTCGGTTATTGTGCATCATTGTGCCCCACCTCGCTTATTGTGCATCATTGTGCCACACCTTGCTTTATGTGCACCATTGTGCCCCAACTCACTTATTGTGCGTCACTGTGCCCCCACCTTGCTTATTGTGTATCATTGTGCCCAACCTCGCTTATTAGGCGTCATTGTGCCCCACCTCGCTAATTGGGCGTCATTGTGCCCCACCTCGCTTATTGTTCGCCATTGTGCCCTACCTCGCTTATTGTGCATCATTATGCCCACCTCGTTTACTGTGCATCATTGTGCCCAACCTCGCTTATTGTGCATCATTGTGCCCCACCTCGCTTATTGTGCATCCTTGTGTCCCACCTCGCTTATTGTGCATCATTATGCCCCAACTCGTTTATTGTGCATCATTGTGCCCAAACTCGTTTATTGTGCATCATTGTGCCCCACCTCGCTTATTGTATATCATTGTGCCCCCACCTCGCTTATTGTGCATCATTGTACCCCACCTACCTTATTGTGCATCATTGTGCCCCACCTCGCTTATTGTGCATCATTGTCCCACACCTTGCTTTATGTGCACCATTATGCCCACCTCGTTTACTGTTCATCATTGTGTCCCACCTGGCTTATTGTGCATCATTATGCCCCAAATCGTTTACTGTGCATCATTGTGCCCTACCTCGTTTACTGTGCATCATTGTGCCCCACCTCGCTTATTGTGCGTCACTGTGCCCCCACCTCGCTTATTGTGCATCATTGTGCCCCACCTAGCTTATTGTGCATCATTGTGTCCCACCTGAGTTGCTTTATGTGCACCATTGTGCCCCACTCACTTATTGTGCGTCACTGTGCCCCCACCTCGCTTATTGTGCATCATTGTGCCCCACCTTGCTTATTGTGCATCATTGTGTCCCACCTCGCTTATTGTGCATCATTGTGCCCCACCTCGCTTATTGTGCATCATTGTGCCCCACCTCGCTTATTGTGCATCATTGTCACACACCTTGCTTTATGTGCACCATTGTGCCCCAACTCACTTATTGTGCGTCATTGTGCCCCCACCTTGCTTATTGTGTATCATTGTGCCCAACCTCGCTTATTGTGCGTCATTGTGCCCCACCTCGCTAATTGGGCGTCATTGTGCTCCACCTCGCTTATTGTTCGCCATTGTGCCCCACTTCGCTTATTGTGCATCATTATGCCCACCTCGTTTACTGTGCATCACTGTGCCCCACCTCGCTTATTGGGCGTCATTTTGCCCCACCTCGCTTATTGGGCGTCATTGTGCCCCACCTCGCTTATTGGGCGTCATTGTGCCCCACCTCGCTTATTGTGCATCCTTGTGTCCCACCTCGTTTATTGTGCATCATTGTGCCCCACCTCGCTTATTGTGCATCATTGTGCCCAACCTCCCTTATTGTGCATCATTGTGTCCCACCTCGCTTATTGTGAATCATTGTGCCTCACCTCGCATTTTGTGCATCATTGTGCCCACCTCGTTTACTGTGCATCATTGTGCCCCACCTCGCTTATTGTGTATCATTGTGCCCCACCTCGCTTATTGTGCGTCACTGTGCCCCCACCTCGCTTATTGTGCATCATTGTGCCCCACCTCGCTTATTGTGCATCATTGTGCCCCACCTCGCTTATTGTGCATCATTGTGCCCCACTTCGCTTATTGTGCATCATTGTGCCCCACCTCGCTTATTGTGCATCATTGTCCCACACCTTGCTTTATGTGCACCATTGTGCCCCAACTCACTTATTGTGCGTCACTGTGCCCCCACCTTGCTTATTGTGTATCATTGTGCCCAACCTCGCTTATTTGGCGTCATTGTGCCCCACCTCGCTAATTGGGCGTCATTGTGCCCCACCTCGCTTATTGTTCGCCATTGTGCCCCACCTCGCTTATTGTGCATCATTATGCCCACCTCGTTTACTGTGCATCATTGTGCCCAACCTCGCTTATTGTGCATCATTGTGCCCCACCTCGCTTATTGTGCATCATTGTACCCCACCTCGCTTATTGTGCGTCATTATGCCCCATCTCGCTTAATTTTTCGCCATTGTGCCCCACCTTGCTTATTGTGCGTCATTGAGGCCCGACGGCTTTGATTATTGTTCATGTAGTGGGATAATATAAGCGGGGTTTCGGACGTGAAAAGTGGAAATGTGCCATATCTCAGTTTTGCTAGAATACTGCGATGGTACCGTACATATGCTGAAACATCCAAACAAATGTAAGTTCTAAACAATCTTATTTTTTAAGTTTATTTCCATTCATTTGACCAGTATCTTTCCAAAGACCACAGGTCCACCTTTAGTGATCAGCAACAATCTATCTATTTTAATACCTCTGAAGACCCGTGAAGATCCGGGGTAGAATAGGTCTTCAGCAACCCATGCTGGCCGTAAGAGGCGACTAAAGGGATCGGGTGGTCAGGTTCGCTGACTTGGTTGACGCATGTCATCGTATCCCAATTGTGCAGATCGATAATCATGTCAATCACTGGATTGTCTGGTCCAGACTCGATTATTCACTGAAGGCGTCATATAGCTGGAATAGTGCTGAGTGCGGCGTTAAAAAACAAACAAACAAACAAAAGATTCCTATTCGGCATTAAGTTGAGATATATCTGGAAGAATAGCCATCTAAGCTTATCCATATCCGTTTTAGTAACAGTTTGCCAGACTGTGTTAATGAGTACAGAGATATGAAGGTCAATTTCATTCAACCCAATTCAACGACTCAGATAACGTCGATTCATTCAACTGGATTCAACGATTACTGCCGCTACTCTGAGACGGAAATTCATCTAATTTAAGTCAGAATCGAGCAGTGTTCCCTTTTCCAGTTTAAAACAAAGGATCGAAAAGTTTTCTTCATAGTCCTGTGTCTCCGTTATGCAGAACCTTCAAGAAAATATCTTAAATGACAATCGATACATAATTTATATATATTTTCTTATTGTTCATCATCTTTAAATTTTTAAAAACACACTTTGATTTCAATACAAGCAATTGGTTAAATTGTGTTTATTTTCAGTTACAAAAAAAAGAAAGCAAAGAGAGCTTCACCAAAAGAAAGGGTTGCCAGATATCGCCCAGTGTACCCGAAGCCTGAGGGCACCCAGAACGATTATTCAGCTGCTGACGTCGAATTTGTAAATAGAGATCGTCAAACAAATGTCAAACAACCCCAGCATGGTGGTGACGTTAATGAAGGTGATTATGACGTGTTGTGGAAGTGGAATCCAAAGCGGTATAAGGTGGCGGAGACCCAAGGCGTGTACAGTCATCTGGTGATGACAAGCGGGATGAATGAGTGCCCGGACCCAGACCAGTATGACACGACGAGGCGGGTGTTGGCGGAACGACGGGCTAGGCCTGAGGAAGACTTGTATAACAAGATGGCCATACCTAATGTGTAGATACCAGCTATGAAAGCTCACCTGGTCATCATCCATCGTCAGTAATCCCCGTGTTTGAATACGTGCGGTTGCTTTGCTATTCTTACGAAACGATTCCGGCGATGGGGAAACCTGCAGGTTCTGATGACATGGGCAGTACTTCTCGTGAACCATGTGCCGCACCCATTGTTCGGTTTCAGACAAGGGTCGAACGCGCACAAACTTCACGAAGGCTTATTAGACACAGGTTCATTATCTGTACAAAACCTAGACACCCGTCACGATTACACCCAATATCGCCCACTGTATTCACATATATACACCTCATAAACACTTACATGAAGTACTGACGATGCTGGTGACATACTTGCACCATAGTCATGGCGCATTTTCCGTAAGGCCCTACAAAGTCGTATGTTTCCAGTATTTTTGTAAACAGAGGAGAGGACGTGATTTTGTTTGTGACAAGCATGCCAATAGTGGGTCAAATAGAACAGTACATGCGTATCTCTAAAACAACATTCTGATTTTTCCAACACGTTATGTCAGTGGTACAATCTGTGACCCTTCACACCATATTTTAGTGAAATGATCATGTACGGCTCAGCACCCTTTGTTAATGTATGTTCCACATATACCAAAACCATGCAAACTACGGAGAACAACTCCCAAATAGGGAGTTCTCATTAACACATTGTCAACGATCACGACACTTCGTCATGGTAGACATGAGGGCGACAATTCCATGGTGGACGCTCCAGTGACCAAAATGTTATCCGATGCAATTCCTTACTTATATTTCTGCTCCCTTGAATGTTCAGGTGAACACTTTTATTTGTGACGGGTGCCAAAGGTGGTGCAGTATACGCACACTTTTGTGCGAACCCCATCATCACTATTTGATTGTGATTCGTAAACACATGATTATGATATTGTCGGAATCGTACAATGGACGATTTCTTATGAATATGAAAAGGGATTCTAAAATGACCAATGTTATCAGAATCCTCTGGGGTTTCTCACATTTTTTTCCAGGGTATGTGACAATCTCATTAAAATCAGATCTTAGCTCTTGTTTCCGTTAAACAAGACCCGTGAAGATTCCGGGGTAGGAAAGGTCTTCCGCAACCCATGCTTGCCGTAAAAGGCGAGTATGCTTGTCGTAAAAGGTGACTAACGGGTTCGGGTTGTCAGGCTCGCTGACTTGGTTGATGCATGTAATCGATCTCAATTGCGTGGATCGATGCTCATGATATCAATCACTGGATTGTCTGGTCCAGTCTTGATTATTTACAGACCGCCGTCATATAGCTGGAATATTGCTGAGTGCGGCGTTAAACAACAAACCAACCAACCGCTAAACAAAGATCTGCAGACATCCCATTACGGGTTACGTCAGAACTACCTTTCATCCGACCAATCAAAGCGTCGCTTACCAGATCATGGAAGTGACAGTCGGAATGCGTTTTCTAATCATGCAACCTCGAAAACGTTAACACAGGGTATTCCGAACGACAGTTACCGTCCGTGCGACTGATTCCATCAAAATCATCGTCTATCTTTCGCTTCCGTGGGTTAAACATTTGAACGGAAGAGACGTTGCATAGTACGTGGGAAGCACTGCCATACAATCTCAACCATATATAAACAATGTTTGTTTGTTCAGTTTTCAAAAATTTAATCGAGAACTGTGTCAATATATTTTTCAAGCGTAGTCTGAAATGAAGTCACCAGGTTGAAACGAGCGTCGTTAGGCTCGGAAAGCTGCTTTCTAATTGGCTGATGTCGACTTCTTTTTCGCGAAAGGTCGTTCTGACGTGACCTGCAATTGGATGTCCTCAGATCTTTGTTTAGCGGCAGCGAGAACTTAGATCCGATTGAGCTTGGGGTATGTGAGGAACTATTTGAACATGTACGTCTTTTCAGGATGCATGCATTCTACATGCATTATAGATGCATGTAATATCATTCTGGACATAGTCAGGTGATTATTATGTACTAGAAGCTAAATGCATCATACTTTTATTGTATTTGTGGCATCACGAACTATGTAAATTATGTACATTAATGCTTCGTTTCAATATCGCTGTTCTAATATGACTGCCTTTATATATCTCTTGGAAATGTTTTGTTTGTTTTATACCAGCTCTGTCATGCTATTTACTTTGGCAATACCCTTAAATTATGTAGCTTTACTTCTGGATTATGGTATACAGGTTTGTTTTAAACAATTAAATTGATAACAAACGTATACACAATATGATGTGAATAAATCATTATACATCTAGAGAATTTATAATCACTTACTTTTGTTTCTGTAAAAGGCAAGGAAAGTTAGAAAAAAAGATTGCAAGTTTGTTGGGAATATCAATTTTCCAGGAAACATGTAGTCAAATTCCGAGGGAGAAAAATTAAAAATATTCGTAGAAAGTATTTAAATGTCCACCTAAAAGTCCCGAAATCACTCTCTCCGTAATCGGCTTGCAAAACAAACCAATTTGGGGGCGTGGCCTGAAGCTACCTTGCGCAGAGGTGACAACTGGTTTCATTGGCTGAGATGTTTGCCGCGTTTATCTATTTTGTGATTCTAATCCGTTACACATGTACGTTTCTATTTCTATTAACCCTACAAAAAAACACATTGCATGCATTGATGAATGTGTTAAACGATCTTTGACCTTGACAATGTGAACAGTTACAATATTAAAGAACAATCGGTTACTAGCGATTTATTACTAACATTCCGTTTGGGTAATAAAACACCAGCTGCCCTCGGCCCTATGCCACACAACCAATGCTTGTCAGGGAAAATCATAATAATGATTTATGCATCTTGACCTATCACCATCCTGCCACTGGCACATACCCTGACCTTGATCTTTCACTGACAGATTCAAATATTTTAAACGAATTTGAATGGCCGGTCCATGATGACCTTTGTGGAAGTGACCATTTTCCAACAATACTGACGAACCACCTTCAAACAGGTGGAACAAAGGCCAACTGGTATTTATTCTAAACATTGTGTACAGAAAAACGAAAGCATTCGTAAGTCATCTGCGAATCCTCACCTTCTTAAACCATTGTTCGATAATAATTGTAAACAAGCTACAAAAAATAGGAAACAAAATAAACGCCAATCCCCCAGGAACTATGTATCAAAGATAAATTCTCAAGGTATGCTCAAGGTGTGGAACATGATTCAAAAGATTAAGGCAAAGGATCCAAATCTGGAGTTCACCATCTCAAAGATGGTATTACACTTTTAACAACTAAATCTGAAATTGCCAACAAACTTTGGGAAACTTTGGCAAAACATTCATCATCTTCCAACTATAACGGGGACGGTCGGGTAGCCTAGTGGTTAAAGCGTTCGCTCGTCACGCCCAAGACCCGGGTTCGATTCCCGACATAGGTACAATGTGTGAAGCCCATTTCTGGTGTCCCCGGCCGTGATATTGCTGGAATATTGCTAAAAGCGGCGATAAACCATACTCACTCACTCACTCACTCCAACTATAAAACCCTCAATTTCAACGGTTTCAAAAACAGCAGGAAAAAAAGGGTTAAAATTTAACTCTGATAATGGAGACTACAACGAAACTTTTCACTCCATGAATTGCACACTGCCTTAGGGCAAGCTCATGGCACTGCAACAGGAGCCGACAACATATATTATCAGCTCCTGAAACACTTGCCCGATTCATGTTTGGAAACGCTGTGTAATATATTTGATGAAATATGGACAACCGGAAACTTTCCTCCTTCGTGGCACAATGCTATTATCATTCTTATACTAAAGCATGGACGGGATCATACAGATCAATCCAACTACCGTCCAACATCATTAACTAGTTGTGTTTGTAAAACCATGGAGCGCATGGTCAACAATCAGTTAGTCTGGTACTTGGAGAACAATAACCTCCCAGCGACGTCCAGAAAACAGAAGTACCATTGGCCATTTGGTGGCTTTTATTATCATTTATTAAAATTTCCATTGTCAAAAAAACAACATGCTGTATCAATCTTTTTCGACCTATGAAAAGGCGCATGATACAACGTGGAAACATGGTATTTTAAAAGATTTGGCATTTGGATTGAGGGGCAGATTACCTCAGTTCGTATCTGATTTTTCAGACAATTTCATGTACGATTGAGCTCAACTCTGTCTGATCATTTCGATCACGATCAGGGCTCCCTCAAGGCGGCATACTATCAGTCACACTTTTCAGCATCAAAATTAATTATTTCACAAAAGTATTCTTGTCGTGGTAACAATGTGCATACAACAGCAAGACAGCTACAGCTCTGTCTTTACAAAATTATAAAAATGGGCCGATAAGAATGGCTCCAAATTTTCTAAATCCAGAACAAACTGCATTCATTTTTGTCGTAAATACAAACCGCATATGGATCCAGATTTATTTTTAGAAGGTACTCCTATCAAGGTAGTAGAAATTATGTACAATTCCTGGGCCTCATATCTGACCGTCATCTCGCATTCTTACCACACATCAAATATCCAAAGACAAAGTGCCGCAAGGCTCTCGACTTGTTAAAAGTCGTTTCAAATTCCGAGTGGGGAGGGGATCAGACAACTAGACCATGGTTCCACTGTCTGTGGTGGAGCCTGCAAAAGCAATTAAGAAACATAAGACACAATATACCACCAAGGCCTAAGGCTCTGTCTTGGAGCTTTTAGGACCTCTCCCGTGGGCAGTTTTTGTGTGGAGGCTGATGAACCTTCCCTCGAACAAATTTTCAATGCAATACATAACTTAAAGGCATTCAAATAAATCAAATCCAGCATACAATTGCGTTTTCCACCCTCAATATGAAAACCTGTTTCGAAATTTGTCTAACCACTTGGAATTAGAATTCAATCACATAGCACTGCAGCTAAAATAGATCTTAATATTACCCTCCCGACTTCTGTCTTCGTCTCCCTGGAAGATGGTGAAGCCAGGGTAAGACCTCACTCTAACAAAGCTAAAAAAGTATGAAACAAATATTTTGGTATATCAACAAGCATATAACCAATTACGATCAAAATATAATTCTCACAGATCCATTTTTACAGACGGGTCCACGAATGGTGGCAGAGTTGCTAGTGCCACCATCATTGGATCCAGAACTGTCTCCTCAAGAATGCCAGATAATAGTTCGATCTTCACTGCTGAGGCCAGAGCTATATTAACAGCTTTGACCTGTATTAAACATAAACAATAATCTAAACATTTCATCATCTTCTCTGATTCGTTGTCTTGCCTTCAGGCACTTAAAAGTGTCTCGTCATTGTCCCAGACATTTTAGAACTACATAACGATCTTTCCACTAGCCAATGTGACATCGTCCTTTGCTGGTTACCAAGTCATGTAGGCATAACAGGTAACTCAAAAGCCGAAGCTTCAGCCAAAGCAGCTCTTGACAAATCGTTTTCCACACTACGTATCCTTAATAGTGATTTCAAACAAACCATCAAGAGTTATACTCGGGATCTCATGCGAAAGAGGTGGGACACCCAGGTAGGAATCAATAAACTTCATGAATTTAAATAAAGCGACACAACCCTTTCCATATCCAAAAGAAATCTCTGCATAAAGCTGAGTCGATTGTACGATTCCGATTCAGTCTCAGATATCATGCTGTATGACAGGAGATCTGTCATATGGGCTGGTCAGGAACACTGTCAGATATCATGCTGTATGACAGGAGATCTGTCACGTGGGCTGGTCAGGGGCACTGTCAGATGTCATGCTGTATGACAGGAGATCTGTCATGTAGGCTGGTCAGAGACACTGTCAGATATCATGATGTATGACAGGAGATCTGTCATGTAGGCTGGTCAGGGACACTGTCAGATATCATGCTGTATGACAGGAGATCTCTCATGTAGGTTGGTCAGATACACTCTCAGATGGCATGTTGTATGACAGGAGATCTGCCATGTAGGCTGGTCAGGGACACTATCAGATGTCATCCTATAGATATACTACATTGTCTGATCAGGATCATTACTAGGCCAGAACAGTGCATGCAACAGCTAGAACAGATGTAACCTCCAAACGTATGGAACAACAAATAACAATGCAATAAACGCAGTGACAAGAAATACTCCGAGCAACTCACATCCACGCAATGTACATGTATATAGCGTATATACTCAAAAACACAACTTGTTCTCAAAAACTGAGAAGTAAAACTTTACAAGGACGATGATTTCATGTGATTTAAAAGATGACATCATTAATCATTTTAAAAACGTCTTTACGGTGCTGCCTTTGATTAGGCACCGACATGACCAACAAAAGATTTCCTTCGTCGAGAGTACTGGAGAACGTTTACATTTACAATTGTTCATGTAACATTTCATTTACAGTTTCATACATGATCCAGTTGAAATATCAACTCACTGACAGCCTCCCTTATATCTCCTCGCACTAAATTGGGACTAGCATCCATGTGTAGATCTGCATAGTGTATAGAATGCTGTGTATATAACACACATATAAGTAACACCTACGTAATCTCTTCCTACACGTATTTAGACTGGTGCATCCCGTAAAGATTGAGTTTTTAATTTGTCTTCTGCAACCATGCTTGGCTACTGGACGGATCGAGAAATGAGACTGGGTGACTTGCTATATTGTGCGGCATCTTACCTAGGTGCGTCGGGGGCGGTCGGGTAGCCTAGTGGTTAAAGCGTTCGCTCGTCACGCCGAAGACCCGGGTTCGATTCTCGACATGGGTACAATGTGTGAAGCCCATTCCTGGTTCCCCGGCCGTGATATTGCTGAATATTGCTAAATGCGGCGTAAAACCATACTCACACACTCACTAGGTGCGTGGGTCGATGCTCGTGATGTCAATCACTGGATTGTCGGGTCCAATCTAGATTATTGACAGATGTAAATTTACGCCATCATATAGTTGGAATATGGAATGAGACGCTAAACAACAAATACTCTCTGGATGTTGTCTTTAGTACAAAGTGTTACACTAGGGCACTGTATCTGTGTGCTTAGAGTGTTGATTAACTGTTTAAATCAATAGACATAATATTATTGGGTTATTATCAAACGAACAAAGTACATCAAACTTGCCAGGACTAGCCATTTAGCCGAGGTCGTCTTCAGGTGACGTTTTTATGAACATTTTAAGTCCGTTTCAGTAACGTTTGACATCGGGTGAGGTGAAATGATGTTCAACGTTGCGTTCAAGATTGCTGTACTCATATAATGACGTGCATGCACGTGTGTGTGGCTGCTTGTACAGAGTCCCTCGAAAACGTCCCACGGTCAGGAACAAAATTCCTGAAATAACCCTGCTTTGGAAAAGAGTATAATAACTGATAGATGGGTAATGGTAGCATACAAAAGTGATGGGAAATGGGTTAAACATTAGTGCACTTATATAGCGACGCGCATCCTTGTTTTATCCCCTTAATCCCGAGCGACAGCAATGGTGACAACACGTACCAACTTTTAACGTATTTAGGTTTGACGCGGCCAGGGGTTCGAACCACCGACCTTACGCTCTGCTGACACATCACATTAAATAGCAGTGGTAAAACAAGATTTACATACCCGGAAGGTACACGTTACATTACTCGGTGTGTCGGCCTAGACAGCCATCCGAGGTCCCTCGATGAAACTATACATGTAGGTGTATCGGCCTAGACAGTCCTCCGAAGTCCCTCGATGAAACTGTACATGTAGGTATATCGGCCTAGACAGTCCTCCGAGGTCCCTCGATGAAACTATATATGTAGGTATATCGGTCTAGACAGTCCTCCCAGGTCCCTCGATGAAATTGTACATGTAGGTGTATCGATCTAGCTAGTCCTCAAAGGTCCCTCGATGAAACTGTAGGTGTAGGTGTATCGGCCTAGACAGTCCTCCCAGGTCCCTCGATTAAACTGCAGGTATATCGGTCTAGACAGTCCTCCCAGGTCCGTCGGTGAAACTGTACAAGTAGGCGTATCGATCTAGATAGTCCTCCTAGGTCCATCAGTGAATCTGTACATGTAGATATATCGTCCTAGACAGTCCTCCTAGGTCCCTCGTTGAAACTGTACATGTAGGTGTATTGGTCTAGACTGTCCTCCGAGGTCCCTCGTTGAAACTGTACATGTAAGTGTATCGATCTAGACAGTCCTCCGAGGTCCCTCGATGAAACTGTAGGTGTTCCGGCCAAGACAGTCATCCCAGGTCTCTCGATGAAACTGTAGGTGTATCGGCCTAGACAGTCCTCCCAGGTCCTTCGATGAAACTGTAGGTGTTCCGACCTAGACAGTCCTCCCAGGTCTCTCGATGAAACTGTAGGTGTATCGGCCTAGACAGTCCTCCAAAGGTCCTACGATGTTACTGTAGGTGTACCGGTCTAGACAGTCCTCCGAAGTCCCTCTATGAAACTGTACATGTAGGTGTATCGGCCTAGACAGTCCTCCGAGGTCCCTCGATGAAACTGTAGGTGTATCGGCCTAGACAGTCCTCCAAAGGTCCTACGATGTTACTGTAGGTGTACCGGTCTAGACAGTCCTCCGAAGTCCCTCTATGAAACTGTACATGTAGGTGTATCGGCCTAGACAGTCCTCCGAGGTCCCTCGATGAAACTGTACATGTAGGTGTATCGGCCTAGACAGTCCTCCTAGGTCCCACGATGAAACTGTACATGTAGGTGTATCGGCCTAGACAGACCTCCCAGGTCCCTCGATGAAACTGTACATGTAGGTGTATCGGCCTAGACAGTCCTCCCAGGTCCTTCGGTGAAACTGTACATGTAGGTGTATCGGCCTAGACAGTCCTCCTAGGTCCCTCGATGAAACTGTACATGTAGGTGTATAGGCCTAGACAGTCCTCCTAGGTCCCACGATGAAACTGTAGGTGTATCGGCCTAGACAGTCCTCCGAGGTCCCTCGATGAAACTGTACATGTAGGTGTATCGGCCTAGACAGTCCTCCCAGGTCCTTCGGTGAAACTGTACATGTAGGTGTATCGGCCTAGACAGTCCTCCTAGGTCCCTCGATGAAACTGTACATGTAGGTGTATCGGCCTAGACAGTCCTCCTAGGTCCCTCGGTGAAACTGTACATGTAGGTGTATCGGCCTAGACAGTCCTCCGAAGTCCCTCGATGAAACTGTACATGTAGGTGTATCGGCCTAGACAGTCCTCCCAGGTCCTTCGGTGAAACTGTACATTTAGGTGTATCGGCCTAGACAGTCCTCCGAGGTCCCTCGATGAAACTGTACATGTAGGTGTATCGGCCTAGACAGTCCTCCTAGGTCGTTCGATGAAACTGTACATGTAGGTGTATCGGCCTAGACAGTCCTCCGAGGTCCTTCGATGAAACTGTAGGTGTATCGGCCTAGACAGTCCTCCGAGGTCCTACGATGTTACTGTAGGTGTACCGGTCTAGACAGTCCTCCCAGGTCCCACGATGAAACTGTAGGCGTATCGGCCTAGACAGTCCTCCAAAGGTCCTACGATGTTACTGTAGGTGTACCGGTCTAGACAGTCCTCCGAAGTCCCTCGATGAAACCGTACATGTAGGTGTATCGGCCAAGACAGTCCTCCGAGGTCCCTCGATGAAACTGTAGGTGTATCGGCCTAGACAGTCCTCAAAAGGTCCTACGATGTTACTGTAGGTGTACCGGTCTAGACAGTCCTCCCAGGTCCCTCGATGAAACTGTACATGTAGGTATATCGGCCTAGACAGTCCTCCGAGGTCCCTCGATGAAACTATATATGTAGGTATATCGGTCTAGACAGTCCTCCCAGGTCCCTCGATGAAAGTGTACATGTAGGTGTATCGATCTAGATAGTCCTCCGAGGTCCCTCGATGAAACTGATGGTGTAGGTGTATCGGTCTAGACAGTCTTCCCAGGTCCTTCGGTGAAACTATACATTTAGGTGTATCGGCCTAGACAGTCCTCCGAGGTCCCTCGATGAAACTGTACATGTAGGTGTATCGGCCTAGACAGTCCTCCGAGGTCCCTCGATGAAACTGTACATGTAGGTGTATCGGCCTAGACAGTCCTCCGAGGTCCCTCGATGAAAGTGTAGGTGTATCGGTCTAGACAGTCCTCCGAGGTCCCTCGATGAAACTGTAGGTGTATCGGCCTAGACAGTCCTCCCAGGTACCTCGATGAAAGTGTAGGTGTATCGGCCTAGACAGTCCTCCGAGGTCCCTCGATGAAACTGTACATGTAGGTGTATCGGTCTAGACAGTCCTCCGAGGTCCCTCGATGAAACTGTACATGTTGGTGTATCGGCCTAGACAGCCCTAGGCTAGCCCTATGGACACAATAGGCTGTATTCATTATAAAGGGTGCATTTCAAATCCACTGTCCAAAATTCCCAGACTACAAGTATTTGATGATATATATACTAGAGTTATTATATATAAAAAAAATTATTAAACGCAGCATAAAAGTTCACCTTGCTAAGTTAGTTTTCTTACATCCAGGTCGAAAATGAGGTTATTAAGGAGATGGGACAGGTATTATCTGACTCTGTCAACATTAAGGTTCCAAAATACCATGCGAAAGTTATTATCGAGGACGAATATTTTCATAAATACTCAACATAAAAACATAAAAAGCTTCCATTGAATGTCCCTCTTATTGAATAATTTCTTTAACACCATGTCGTAACAACCGACCAACTTGATTACCGGGTGTTCGTGATATGTGACTTGGCTCATCATGTGTTATCGTACCGCGATGGCGCTGGTCGTTGCTCATGTTAACAATCACTCGCGTATATGCTTCACAGGCCGCAGTAATTAATATGGCTGACCAAGTGCTAACGACAGCATAAAATAACATTCAATCACTATCACTAACCGTTTGACATCACAGTCACCATGACCTCAATTGCAATTTTCAAGTAGTTCAATATCAACCAACCGTGATACGAGCAGCATTATTCTATGACTCATCAAACACACTGACTGTTCAAACGTCGGTAGAAATAGTTCGATATCAGGAAAATGACATGTTTAATGTTTAGAATATGTTAATATTATTCTCTATGAATATTTCCTCATGGAAACAAGTTTCAATGGGACCATAACGAAAGGTTTCGTCCATACGTTAATGAGAAACACCAGCGTCGCATTATCGGACGGAAATTGAAGCTGGCAAGTGTAAATCGTGGGATGTAATATGAGATCGTGGGTGGGTTGTTTTTCTGTGGCCAAGTGGTCAAGCTCTCTTGATGCTGAGTTAATCTTTCACTTATTGTGACGTAACTATTCAAATCCTGAAACGATACCTTTCGACATGGTTTGCAGGTTATTAATTATGTAGTGTGTGCGTGCGTGCGTGCGTGCGTGGGTGCGTGCGTGCGTGCGTTCGTGCGTGCGTGCGTGTGTGTGTGTGTACATATATATATCACGTACACACACACACTCACACAGGATGAACAGGGATATTGAGAAGGATGAACAGGGATAGTGAGAAGAATGAAAGGGTATATTGAGAAGGATGAACAGGGAAGGTGAGAAGGATGGACAGGGGTAGTAAGATGAAGTGGGATAGTGAGAAGGATGAACAGGGACGGTGAGAAGGATGGACAGGGAAAGTTAGATGATGTAGTGGGATAGTGAGAAGGATGACCAGGGAAAGTGAGAAGGATGGACAGGGATAGTAAGATGAAGTGGGATAGTGAGAAGGATGAACAGGGACGGTGAGAAGGATGAACAGGGATAGTAAGATGAAGTGAGATAGTGAGAAGGATGAACAGGGATAGTAAAATGTGGAATAATGAGAAGGATGAACAGGGACGGTGAGAAGGATGGACAGGGATAGTAAGATGATGTGGGATAGTGAGAAGGATGAACAGGGAAGGTGAGAAGGGTGGACAGGGATAGTGAGAAGGATGAACAGGGATAGTGAGAAGGATGAACAGGGATAGTGAGAAGGATGAACATGGGTAGTAAGATGAAGTGGGATAGCGAGAAGGATGAACAGGGAAGGTGAGAAGTATGGACAGGGGTAGTAAGATGATGTAGTGGGATAGTGAGAAGGATGAACAGGGACGGTGAGAAGGATGGACAGGGATAGTAAGATGATGTGGGATAGTGAGAAGGATGAACAGGGAAGGTGAGAAGGGTGGACAGGGATAGTGAGAAGGATGAACAGGGATAGTGAGAAGGATGAACAGGGATAGTGAGAAGGATGAACATGGGTAGTAAGATGAAGTGGGATATTGAGAAGGATGAACAGGGACCATGAGAAGAATGGACAGGGATAATAAGATGATGAAGTGGGATAGTGAGAAGGGTGGACAGGGACCATGAGAAGGATGAACAGGGATAGTAAGATGAAGTGGGATAGTGAGAAGGATGAACAGGGAAGGTGAGAAAGATGGACAGGGATAGTAAGATGATGGAGTGGGATAGTGAGAAGGATGAACAGGGACGGTGACAAGGATGGACAGGGATAGTAAGATGAAGTGGGATAATGAGAATGATGAACAGGGACTGTGAGAAGGATGGACAGGGATAGTAAGTAAACGTGGCATAGTGAGAAGGATGAACAGGGACCATGAGAAGAATGGACAGGGATAGTAAGATGAAGTGGGATAGTGAGAAGGATGAACAGGGACCATGAGAAGGATGGATAGGGACGGTGAGAAGGATGAACAGGGATAGTAAGATGATGAAGTGGGATAGTGAGAAGGATGAACAGGGACTGTGAAAAGGATGAACAGGGACGGTGTGCAGGATGGACAGGGATAGTAAGATGAAGTGGGATAGTGAGAAGGATGAACAGGGATAGTGAGAAGGATGGACAGGGATGATAAGATGAAATGGGATAGTGAGAAGGATGAACAGGGACCATGAGAAGGGTGGATAGGGACGGTGAGAAGGATGAACAGGGATAGTAAGATGATGAAGTGGGATAGTGAGAAGGATGAACAGGGACTGTGAGAAGGATGGACAGGGAGAGTAAGATGAAGTGGGATCAGGAGAAGGATGAACAGGGACTGTGAAAAGGATGAACAGGGACGGTGTGCAGGATGGACAGGGATAGTAAGATGAAGTGGGATAGTGAGAAGGATGAACAGGGATAGTGAGAAGGATGGACAGGGATGATAAGATGAAGTGGGATAGTGAGAAGGATGAACAGGGACGGTGAGGAGGATGGACAGGGATAGTAAGATGAAGTGGGATAGTGAGAAGGGTGGACAGGGACGGTGAGAAGGATGGACAGGGATAGTAAGATGAAGTGGGATATTGAGAAGGGTGAACAGGGACGGTGAGAAGGATGAACAGGTATAGTAAGAAGATTACGTGGGATCGTGAGAGAGATGGACAGGGATAGTAAGAAAATGAAGTGGGAGAGTGAGAATATATATATATATAATTTTAAGACTGCATGTGGTATTACAGTCTTGTAAGTAAATATATTTTGTAAATGTAAGTAACAAATTCTTTTGGGCTGGATATAATAACTACAGACTTTGAGTTTGGGTTCAATCTTCAATTCTTAAGATCGTTTCTTTTACGCGCTCATCCATGATTTGAGCAGAGAGATGAGAATGACATGATATAGTTGGCCAAATTACTACAGACAAGTACAAATTCAAGTATACGTAGTTGATGTTGACCAACTCTACATATTCCCCCGTGACGATGTCGGGTTTAAGACGGTCCACAAAAACACTATGGTTATTGTAAGAGGCGGCTGACTCAATGGATTGGGTTGTCAGTCTTGGTGTATTAAGTCATCGGCGTGCAATGTTGCTCAATATACCAATTAGTGGTGTGTCCACATCTTCCTTCGTTCCCCAGCTTGAAGAGTTCCCTCTGTCGACATCGCCGAACAACAATACCTGTCCTGCTACAGACCAGAGCTGATGTTCACCTTGAGGGGCTGTGGACCACTAACAGGGATGGAAGAATATCCCCCCTCTGCGCAGACGGTGACGAAGACAAGATCCTGATCTTTTCCACTGATGAGCAGCTGAGGTGTCTTGCAATTATCCAGCCAATCTCGTCGACACCCAGACCTGCGACCCTTAAACCCGAATCAGCGCCCTTCCGCATCGCCCTCCCATTCATAGGAAAAGCCTCCCACATCATCAGCCGCCTCCTCAAACAGCAAGCCAACATCGACACCCACTTCACCAGCTCCAACTCCCTCAACACCCTGCTAAGAGCCAACGGCAGGAACACATCTAAACCCAAAGAGCCTAAAGGTGTAGTCTATAAAATTGACTGCACTTACTTACTTACTTTGGAGATTTAACGTGCGCTTTCCGACCGATGCGTATTTCGCACACGGGCCCGGCCAGGCCATTTAATGTGTTTCCGAAAGGGGCGAAGGTGGTCTGTGCAACCCAAGAGGGGGGTTTTAGGGGTTGCTTATATAGAATTTGGGAATTTTGAGATTTGGAATAGATGCCGATGGGATTGGGGAGGAGAACTAAGGGAGCTGGGTATGGTGGATGTTTGTTTGTTTATGTGATTTTGATTTGGTAGGTTATTGTGTTTTTAGATGCGTTTTATTAGTTCCGTTTTTATTAAGAATACGCCTAAGGCCTTGAAATTTTCTAGTTTATTTTGTGGGTTTAGTATTTCTTCTAGAGTTAGAGCCTTGTTTAGATTAAGGGTGGTTTGTAATGCGGTTCGATGTGTTAGGTAGTGTGTGCAGTGGATGAGTGCGTGTTCTGGGGTTTCTGGTTGTTTGCAGTGTGGGCAGTTACCTGTAGTGTGTTTTTTAAATTTTTTTAGGTGGTTATTTAGGTTGGTGTGTCCTGTTTGGAGTTTAGTGATTACTCTGTCGATTTTTTTGGATGGATGGAGAATTTTTGGTTTGGTTAGTGGTTTGCTGAGCACTTTTTTGATTTGGCTATTTGAGTTTAGATATAGGTTATGCCATTTTTTTGTGATTTTTTGCTTGTTTACACTTTTAATTTCTGATTTTGAGATGGGTAAGTTTAAGCTTATTTCTGGGATTTTGAGGGATAGTTTAGCTGCTTTATCGGCGTTTTCATTACCGTATATTCCTACGTGGGCGGGTATCCACAAGAAGGTTATTTGTTTGCCTGCCTTAGTTAGGTCGTTGGAGCTTTTAAGTATTTGATTTATTAATTTAGGTCGGTTTTTGGTATTTTTGTTTTGGAGGGCTTGCAGTCCACTTAGGGAGTCGGTAAGTATTAGGATTTTTTTGTGTTTTTTGGATTCTTGATTATGGAGGGCTGAGGCCATGCCCATTAGTTCTGCCGTGAATATTGATTGGTTGTTTGGGAGTCGGAAGGATTGTGTGGTTTTAGTTGGTTGTGTGGTATGGACTCCGAAACCTGTGTGTTTGGAGGTCGGATTTGAGGATCCGTCCGTGTAAATGTGACACCAATTTGGCCAATTTTCGTGTATGTATGCTAGTGTGGTAGTTTTAGCTATGTTTGGGTCGGTTTGTTTATTTATTTGGCTAGCTAGTGTTGTGTCTATTTTGGGTATTTTAAGTTTAGGGGTGAAGATATTTGATTGTTTGCAGTTTTGTTTAAGATTTTTAATTTGGTGTTCATTTAGGTAGTTTGTTATTCTTTGGGATATTGGGGTAAGTAAGGGGTGTTTACGAGCTAGAGCTTGGTTTTTGGGGCTGATGTTTTGGTTTATTAAGTTTTGGATGAGAGGGTTTGATTGGGACGCGGCCCAGAAATTTAAGCTTAGCTGTTCCCTGCGTAGACTTAGTGGCATTTCTCCTGTTAAGGCCTGAAGTGAGGTGTAGGAGGTGCCATGTTGGGTGCGTGTAATTAGTTTGAGAGCCTGATATTGTATTGAGTCAAGTTTTTTAGATAGAGAGTTGTTTAGGGTGTTGTATATGGCGCAGCCGTAGTCTAGTTTTGATCTAATTAGTGATATGTAGAGATTGACTGCATACTTACTTACTTATATTGGAGATTTAACGTGCGCTTTCCGACTGCAAGCGTATGTCGCACACGGGCCCGGCCAGGCCATTTAATGTGTTTCCAAAAAGGGGAAAAGTGAGTTTGTGCAACCCAGGAGGGGGCTTTAGGGGTTACTTATATAGTAATTTTGAAATTTTGAGATTTGGAAAGAATGCCAAGAGTGGGTGGGGGACGAACTAAGGGAGCTGTGTGTGTTGGGTGGTTATCAAATAAGGTAGTTTTGGTTTTAATATTTTATTTGGGGTTTAAATGCGACTATTTAGTCCTGTTTTTATTAGGTATATGCCTAAGGCTTTGAATTTTTCTAATTTATTTTGTGGGTTTAGGATTGATTCTAGTGTAAGTCCGGTTTTAAGATTTAGGGTGGTCTGTAGTGTTGTTCGGTGTGTTTGGTAGTGTGTGCAGTGAAGGAGTACGTGTTCTGGTGTTTCTTGTTGTTTGCAATGTGGGCAGTTTCCTGTTGTGTGTAGTTTAGCTATTTTACGGTGATTATTTAGTTTGGTGTGGCCTGTTTGTAGTTTGGTAATTATTCTGTCGATTTGTTTGGATGGGTGTAGTATTTTGGGTTTATTTAAGGGTTTTTTGAGTACTTTCCTGATTTGGCTATTTGAGTTTTGGTATATATTTTGCCATTTTTTGTTAATTTTTTGTTTAGTGACACTTTTGATTTCTGATTTTGAGCTGGGTAAGTTTAAGCTTATTTCTGGGAGTTTAAGGGATAATTTTGCTGCTTTATCTGCCTTTTCATTTCCAAAGATTCCTACGTGGGCGGGGATCCAAATGAACTCTATTTGTTTACCTACCTTAGTTAAGTTGTTTGAGCTATTGAGTATTTGATTTATTAGTTTGGGGCGGTTTTTAGTGTTTTTATTTTTGAGGGCTTGTAGTCCACTGAGAGAGTCGGTTAGGATGAGGATTTTTTGGTGTTTTTTAGATTGCTGATTGTGTAGTGCTGAGGCCATGCCCATTAGTTCGGCCGTGAATATGGATTGGTTGTTTGGGAGTCGGTAAGATTGTGTGTCTTTGGTTGGTTGTGCGATGTGGACTCCGAAACCTGTGTGTTTTGAGATCGGATCTGAGGATCCGTCTGTGTATATGTGACACCAATTTGGCCAATGTTCATGTATGTATGCTAGTGTGGTGGTTTTAGCGATGTTAGGATCGGTCTGTTTATTTAGTGTATCGGCTAGTGTTGTGTCTATTTTTGGTATTTTAAGTTTTGGAGTGAAGATATTGGATGATTTATTGTTTTGTTTAAGATTATTTATTTTGTGTTCGTTTAGGTAATTGGTTATTCTTTGGGAAATTGGAGTAAGTAGTGGATGTTTCCGGGCTAGGGCTTGGTTTCTAGGGCTAATATTTTGTTTTATTAAGTTTTCGATTAGTGGGTTTGATTGGGACGCGGCCCAGAAGTTTAGGGTAAGTTGTTCCCTACGTAGTTTAAGTGGCATTTCTCCTGTTAAGGCCTGGAGTGAGGTGGAAGAGGTGCCATGTTGAGTTCGTGTGATTAGTTTTAGGGCCTGATACTGGATTGAGTCTAGTTTTTTAATGAGAGAGTTGTTTAAGGTGTCGTAAATGGCACTGCCATAGTCTAGTTTGGACCTAATTAGTGATATATAGAGTGAGAGGAGGGTGTTTTTAGAGGCCCCCCAGTTGGAGCCGGTTAGGCATCTTAACGTGTTTAGGTCTTTGCTGCATCTGGTTACAAGGTTTTTAATGTGAGCATCCCAGGTGAGATGTTCATCGAAGATTAATCCTAAGAATTTGGTTTGTTTTTGGAATTTGATTGGTTTGTTGTTTAGTTGGAGGTTTAGGGTGGCGGGTTGCATATTTTTGTGTTTAAATACCATTCCTGTGGTTTTTTCTGAGTTTAGGGAGAAGCCCCATTTGTCAGCCCATTTTTGTATTTTATTTAGAGATTTTTGTAGTAAGTTTTGGGCCATTTTAATGCTTTTAGTGCGGATCCAGAGGGCTCCATCATCCGCGAATTTTGATGTGTTTACTTTGGGGGATAGTCCCTCGAATAAATCGTTAATCATAATATTGAAGAGTGTTGGGCTTAGGATGCTGCCCTGGGGAGTGCCATTTTCTAGGGGACATTGGTCCGATAGCGTTTGGTCTATGCCCACGGTGATTTTGCGGTTTGTTAGGAAACTTTGGATGTAGTTAATTATTTGACCTTTAAGTCCTATCTTTTGTAGTTTTTGTATTAGTCCGTTATGCCAAACCATGTCGAATGCTTTGGAGAAGTCTAGAAAGATGCCTGTAGTATATTGTTTGTTAAGTTGGCCTGTTTTAATGTCCTGCTCTAGTCGGGCGAGGTTATCTAAGGTTGAGCGTCCAGGAGTGAAACCGCTTTGGTCTGGATTTATTATGTTGTTTTGTTCTAAGTAGTGTTGTAACCTGTTTTTGGCCATTGATTCCATTACTTTGCATAAGTTCGAAGTTAGGGAGATTGGTCTGTATGAATTAGCCTGGTCAGCTGGTTTATTGGGTTTGGGGATTGGTATGACCAGGGCTTGTTTCCAAGGTGATGGGACCTGTCCGTTTAGATATATGAGGTTATAGAGTTTCAGAAGAGTTTGGAGTAGTTTGGGTGGTAGTTGTTTAATTATCTGGTATGAAGTAAGGTCTAAGCCTGGGGCTGTGCCCTTTTTCCTATTTTGTAGGACGTGGAGTAGTTCTTCCATTGTGAAATGGAGATTAATTTCTAGGTTATTATCTTTTGGCTCTTTGGTAAATTTGGTTTCTGCTTTTAGTTGTTCCTGGAATTTTTGGTTGAAGTTGCTATTGCTACTGACGGCCGAGAAGTGATTTGCTAGGTTATTAGCTTTTTCAGTGGGGTTTGTTGAATTGTTTACGTTGGGAGTTTTTTTATGACGTTTAATGCCCCTAATGGCGTGGATTTTGCGCCAAACTGTTCTGGCGTCTGTATGATGGTTAATTTCTTCGCAAAATTTTTTCCAGTCTCTTGTTTTAGCTGTTTTAACTAAGCTTTGTACTTTGTGATTTAGTTCATGTGCTATCTTTAGGTGTTTGGAGTCACGTTTGGCTTTATTGAATGCGGATTTGCGTTTACGCCTCGTTTGTTCTATCTCCTCGTTCCACCAAGGAACCGAGGGTTTGCCTATGCTGGTTGTTTTGAAAGGAATGGAGTTTTTAGCTGCGTTTATTATATAGTCAGTGAGGTTTTTACAGTAGATTTCGGGGTCGTTACTTTCTAGGTCAGCTAGGTTAGCCTGGTTGCAAATGTCCTGAAATTTGTCCCAGTCGGCTTTGTTGTAGTGGAATTTAGGTTCCTGGTTTGGGGCTGGTGATGGGATGTTTACGTCTCCTATAGTTATATTTATGGGGAAGTGGTCACTACCTAGTGGTACCCCGTGTACTTCCCATTGAATACTTTGGGCTAAATCTGGGGTGCATATGGTTAAGTCGATAGCCGACATTTTGTGGTGTATTTTGTCGTATCTAGTAGGTTGGTTGTTATTTAGTAGTATTAGGTCATTTTGTTCTATCCATTCTGAGATGAGTTTTCCGTGTTTATCTATTTTATCTTCTATACCCCAGGTAGGGTGGTGGGCATTAAAGTCTCCTAGGAAGATTGTAGATTTATTGCCTATTTGGAGGAGGGTGTTTAAATCCTCAGGTTTGACCTGTTTTTCTACCCAGTGGTATATATTTATGATATTAATTTTTTGGTTGTTATTTGTTATTTGGATACCGTTTGCTTCTAAGTTCGGTGTGTTTATTTTTAGTTCTTTGTAGCTTAAATCTTCCCTGACGTATATGATTAGGCCGCCTCCGGCTCTACCTGGGTTTGTTTTGGCTCGGTCAGTTCTTATTGAGTTATAGTTTGGTAGGGTGAATTTAGATCTGGTAGAGAATTTAGTTTCCTGTATACAGACTATGTGTGGACCTTTGTCTCGTTTGAATTTGGCTTTTAATTCCTGGCCGTGGGAGGCTAATCCGTTGGCGTTCCACTGAAATATATTTAGTCCTTCCATTTTGGGGGATGAGAGGTTATTAGTTTGTTTTGAGTTTTAGGTTTTGTTTAATTGGTAGCTTCCCTAAGTTGAGAGAGAAATAACTCAAAGGAGAGAGTTGTGAGTTTTAGTTTTTGTGCTACTGAGTGAAAAGCTTTAATACTAGCATTTGGTGAGTTTTGCTTATGCATGTAGGCTAGGAGTAGTGTGAGGTTATTAAGAGTTTTAGTGCTGGTTAATTGAGGATTTTTGCGCCTGAAGTTTTTGTTGGTTTTAGGGGCTGAGAAAGTGATTTCATTTATTTCCTCGGTGGAAGAATACTCGTCTTCGTCGGTTAGGTTGGTTTTTATTGTTTGAGTTTTCATTGGGGAGGCTTGTGGAGGTGTTTGTGGTGTGGGGTGTTGAGTTTGTGCTTGCGTGTTGGGTGTAGCTGTGGTTTCCTCAGTGTTTGAGTTTTTTTGTTGTGGTTGCTTGTGGGGAAGTGTTGTTGCCTTGTGGGCTGTAGAGTGTCTGGCTGAGGGTCGTAGTGTGTCTGTGGTTTTGCTGATTGACTGCAACTGTGGACAGTCTTAAGTAGGTGAAACATCCCGCCCAATCAACACCAGAATCAAAGAGCATAAAACCTCCACCATCAAATCCGACAGCAAATCAGCCATCTCGGACCATATAAGCAACTGTCCCAATCACATCATCAACTGGGACAACGTCCAAATCCTCGCCAACAACCTCCATGATTTCACTGAAAGAAAACTAACAGAAGCAGTACACATTCGCCGCCACAAGCCATCAATCAACAGAGATCAAGGCTATTTCGTCCCACCCGCCTAATATGAACTCATCAAACAATAATCACTTATCCTGTTTATTGGCTTCATGACCCTATTGGCTTCCAGCTATGTGTTTTCTGTCCATCGTGTTGTGACAGCACCATCCCTTTGTTGTCACACCTACCAATGTTATCCGACTCATGTATACTATTGTTGTTACTGTTAATCCTCCACCTACTATATATATTCTGCACTATGTCCCTCATTCAGTTGCAGTTTGTACCCCAAGCGAGCAACACCTCCCAAGCCAGCACTGAGCATTGCCTGATAGCCAGCCAAGGAGAACTCCAACATCGACAATCAGTTGCAGTTTGTACTCCCAGCGAGCAACACTTCCCAAGCCAGCACAGAGCATTGCCTGATAGCCAGCCAAGGAAACTTCACCATCGGTAATTATCATCACGTTATCCTTTCATCCTTACTCACATACTCTTATCACTCTCACCAAATTAATCACAAAACCCCTAAATCCTTAAAAAAAACAACAACAACACTCAAACACACCCTTTAGTCTCAAACCAACACCTTACCCTCCCCCATCTCCTTAACACAGCACGCTCTCATTTCTATTCACTACCCACGCCCACCACTCAAACGCACCCTTTGACCCAACTCCTAAAAACCCAAAACACCTAATCCCCCCTTCACAACGCACGCTTTTTCCTACTCACCACCCACGCCCACCACTCACCTATCACTCCACTCCTTCGACTTAATATTTCCTAATCCCAGTTTCCACTAACCCCAGCCTTCCAGCAAAAAAATAAATCTCTAGGGTTCAGGCACCACACATCACAACTCACCCAAAACATGACAGACACACGCATCATCTCACACGCAGACACCCCAGATCCTGATTTACCCACACCCGCGGAAGCGCACAACACCTCCGGGAGGACAGTCGAAAACATTGTTCCGGACGAGTATGGCTCAGACATGGAACATACCACCCCCACCAAACCAGCCAACTCGCCTCCACAATACACAAACCCAAAAAAACGTAAGCTCGACTCATCCACTCCACCACCTTCTCCCACACCCTCCCCGGCTTCCTTCATCACCACCTTCGCACTATACTTCTTCGCCGCAGGCTCAGCATCAATCCTAACTAAACAACTCTCACCAGACAGGATAGGTTTATGGTTTAAACGCGAAAAAATCCATTACAGCAACATCAAAAAAGCAAATAAAGGTTACCAAATAATATTCCCAAATCAAGATTCATTCAATGCAGCTAAAAAAATAGTACAAATTTTTCACGTAACCGTAACAAAACAAATTCCAAATTGGCAGCAATTCACCCGAGGGGTAATAAGAGTAAACCCTAGAGAAACAGCCGAAGACCTAGAACTCTACACCCAAGAAGCAAACACAAATCAATACCCTCAACCCCAAATAACAAGCACCCGCAGGATAACAACAAACAGAAACGGCAAAACGGTCCCTACATCAATCGTTATTGTAAACTTCAAAAAAAATGCTAAATTTCCTGAAGCCCCTAATCACATCTCTTTCGGTGCCCACACTAAACTAGAAGTTAAACCATACATCAAACAGGTCAAACAATGTTCTAACTGCCTTAGATATAACCACACGGCCACCCAATGTACATTCAAAAAAACTAAATGTAAAAAATGCGCCCAAACCGATTGCCCAGGTACATGCTCTCCCTGGTGCATCCATTGCAAATGCATAAAACATACATCACTCTCAAACCAGTGTCCGCACAGACATGCCCTAACACAACAGGCCAACAAACACATAAACATAGATTCGGCCAAAATCCAAACAAGAAAATATGCACCACCTACATCCAAACCTCTCCTCCCCACACCACACTCAACCACCACACACAAACTCTCGGATTCAATCTGGGGCAACCACATAGAAACCGCACCCACCACTTCCACACATCACCTCTCACAGCCACCTACCAACTCCCCCATAACATCAACACCCGCATGCAAAGCAAACAGCAAAACCACAGGCACACAACGACCCTCAGCCAGACACTCTACAGCCCACAAGGCAACAACACTTCCCCACAAGCAACCACAACAAAAAAACTCAAACACTGAGGAAACCACAGCTACACCCAACACGCAAGCACAAACTCAACACCCCACACCACAAACACCTCCACAGGCCTCCCCAATGAAAACTCAAACAATAAAAACCAACCTAACCGACGAAGACGAGTATTCTTCCACCGAGGAAATAAATGAAATCACTTTCTCAGCCCCTAAAACCAACAAAAACTTCAGGCGCAAAAATCCTCAATTAACCAGCACTAAAACTCTTAATAACCTCACACTACTCCTAGCCTACATGCATAAGCAAAACTCACCAAATGCTAGTATTAAAGCTTTTCACTCAGTAGCACAAACACTAAAACTCACAACTCTCTCCTTTGAGTTATTTCTCTCCCAACTTAGGGAAGCTACCAATTAAACAAAACCTAAAACTCAAAACAAACTAATAACCTCTCATCCCCCAAAATGGAAGGACTAAATATATTTCAGTGGAACGCCAACGGATTAGCCTCCCACGGCCAGGAATTAAAAGCCAAATTCAAACGAGACAAAGGTCCACACATAGTCTGTATACAGGAAACTAAATTCTCTACCAGATCTAAATTCACCCTACCAAACTATAACTCAATAAGAACTGACCGAGCCAAAACAAACCCAGGTAGAGCCGGAGGCGGCCTAATCATATACGTCAGGGAAGATTTAAGCTACAAAGAACTAAAAATAAACACACCGAACCTAGAAGCAAACGGTATCCAAATAACAAATAACAACCAAAAAATTAATATCATAAATATATACCACTGGGTAGAAAAACAGGTCAAACCTGAGGATTTAAACACCCTCCTCCAAATAGGCAATAAATCTACAATCTTCCTAGGAGACTTTAATGCCCACCACCCTACCTGGGGTATAGAAGATAAAATAGATAAACACGGAAAACTCATCTCAGAATGGATAGAACAAAATGACCTAATACTACTAAATAACAACCAACCTACTAGATACGACAAAATACACCACAAAATGTCGGCTATCGACTTAACCATATGCACCCCAGATTTAGCCCAAAGTATTCAATGGGAAGTACACGGGGTACCACTAGGTAGTGACCACTTCCCCATAAATATAACTATAGGAGACGTAAACATCCCATCACCAGCCCCAAACCAGGAACCTAAATTCCACTACAACAAAGCCGACTGGGACAAATTTCAGGACATTTGCAACCAGGCTAACCTAGCTGACCTAGAAAGTAACGACCCCGAAATCTACTGTAAAAACCTCACTGACTATATAATAAACGCAGCTAAAAACTCCATTCCTTTCAAAACAACCAGCATAGGCAAACCCTCGGTTCCTTGGTGGAACGAGGAGATAGAACAAACGAGGCGTAAACGCAAATCCGCATTCAATAAAGCCAAACGTGACTTCAAACACCTAAAGATAGCACATGAACTAAATCACAAAGTACAAAGCTTAGTTAAAACAGCTAAAACAAGAGACTGGAAAAAATTTTGCGAAGAAATTAACCATCATACAGACGCCAGAACAGTTTGGCGCAAAATCCACGCCATTAGGGGCATTAAACGTCATAAAAAAACTCCCAACGTAAACAATTCAACAAACCCCACTGAAAAAGCTAATAACCTTGCAAATCACTTCTCGGCCGTCAGTAGCAATAGCAACTTCAACCAAAAATTCCAGGAACAACTAAAAGCAGAAACCAAATTTACCAAAGAGCCAAAAGATAATAACCTAGAAATTAATCTCCATTTCACAATGGAAGAACTACTCCACGTCCTACAAAATAGGAAAAAGGGCACAGCCCCAGGCTTAGACCTTACTTCATACCAGATAATTAAACAACTACCACCCAAACTACTCCAAACTCTCCTGAAACTCTATAACCTCATATATCTAAACGGACAGGTCCCTTCACCTTGGAAACAAGCCCTGGTCATACCAATCCCCAAACCCAATAAACCAGCTGACCAGGCTAATTCATACAGACCAATCTCCCTAACTTCTAACTTATGCAAAGTAATGGAATCAATGGCCAAAAACAGGTTACAACACTACTTAGAACAAAACAACATAATAAATCCAGACCAAAGCGGTTTCACTCCTGGACGCTCAACCTTAGATAACCTCGCCCGACTAGAGCAGGACATTAAAACAGGCCAACTTAACAAACAATATACTACAGGCATCTTTCTAGACTTCTCCAAAGCATTCGACATGGTTTGGCATAACGGGCTAATACAAAAACTACAAAAAATAGGACTTAAAGGTCAAATAATTAACTACATCCAAAGTTTCCTAACAAACCGCAAAATCACCGTGGGCATAGACCAAACGCTATCGGACCAATGTCCCCTAGAAAATGGCACTCCCCAGGGCAGCATCCTAAGCCCAACACTCTTCAATATTATGATTAACGATTTATTCGAGGGACTATCCCCCAAAGTAAACACATCAAAATTCGCGGATGATGGAGCCCTCTGGATCCGCACTAAAAGCATTAAAATGGCCCAAAACTTACTACAAAAATCTCTAAATAAAATACAAAAATGGGCTGACAAATGGGGCTTCTCCCTAAACTCAGAAAAAACCACAGGAATAGTATTTAAACACAAAAATATGCAACCCGCCACCCTAAACCTCCAACTAAACAACAAACCAATCAAATTCCAAAAACAAACCAAATTCTTAGGATTAATCTTCGATGAACATCTCACCTGGGATGCTCACATTAAAAACCTTGTAACCAGATGCAGCAAAGACCTAAACACGTTAAGATGCCTAACCGGCTCCAACTGGGGGGCCTCTAAAAACACCCTCCTCTCACTCTATATATCACTAATTAGGTCCAAACTAGACTACGGCAGTGCCATTTACGACACCTTAAACAACTCTCTCATTAAAAAACTAGACTCAATCCAGTATCAGGCCCTAAAACTAATCACACGAACTCAACATGGCACCTCTTCCACCTCACTCCAGGCCTTAACAGGAGAAATGCCACTTAAACTACGTAGGGAACAACTTACCCTAAACTTCTGGGCCGCGTCCCAATCAAACCCACTAATCGAAAACTTAATAAAACAAAATATTAGCCCTAGAAACCAAGCCCTAGCCCGGAAACATCCACTACTTACTCCAATTTCCCAAAGAATAACCAATTACCTAAACGAACACAAAATAAATAATCTTAAACAAAACAATAAATCATCCAATATCTTCACTCCAAAACTTAAAATACCAAAAATAGACACAACACTAGCCGATACACTAAATAAACAGACCGATCCTAACATCGCTAAAACCACCACACTAGCATACATACATGAACATTGGCCAAATTGGTGTCACATATACACAGACGGATCCTCAGATCCGATCTCAAAACACACAGGTTTCGGAGTCCACATCGCACAACCAACCAAAGACACACAATCTTACCGACTACCAAACAACCAATCCATATTCACGGCCGAACTAATGGGCATGGCCTCAGCACTACACAATCAGCAATCTAAAAAACACCAAAAAATCCTCATCCTAACCGACTCTCTCAGTGGACTACAAGCCCTCAAAAATAAAAACACTAAAAACCGCCCCAAACTAATAAATCAAATACTCAATAGCTCAAACAACTTAACTAAGGTAGGTAAACAAATAGAGTTCATTTGGATCCCCGCCCACGTAGGAATCTTTGGAAATGAAAAGGCAGATAAAGCAGCAAAATTATCCCTTAAACTCCCAGAAATAAGCTTAAACTTACCCAGCTCAAAATCAGAAATCAATAGTGTCACTAAACAAAAAATTAACAAAAAATGGCAAAATATATACCAAAACTCAAATAGCCAAATCAGGAAAGTACTCAAAAAACCCCTAAATAAACCCAAAATACTACACCCATCCAAAAAAATCGACAGAATAATTACCAAACTACAAACAGGCCACACCAAACTAAATAATCACCGTAAAATAGCTAAACTACACACAACAGGAAACTGCCCACATTGCAAACAACAAGAAACACCAGAACACGTACTCATTCACTGCACACACTACCAAACACACCGAACAACACTACAGACCACCCTAAATCTTAAAACCGGACTTACACTAGAATCAATCCTAAATCCACAAAATAAATTAGAAAAATTCAAAGCCTTAGGCATATACCTAATAAAAACAGGACTAATTAGTCGCATTTAAACCCCAAATAAAATATTAAAACCAAAACTACCTTATTTGATAACCACCCAACACACACAGCTCCCTTAGTTCGTCCCCCACCCACTCTTGGCATTCTTTCCAAATCTCAAAATTTCAAAATTACTATATAAGTAACCCCTAAAGCCCCCTCCTGGGTTGCACAAACTCACTTTTCCCCTTTTTTGAAACACATTAAATGGCCTGGCCGGGCCCGTGTGCGACATACGCTTGCAGTCGGAAAGCGCACGTTAAATCTCCAATATAAGTAAGTAAGTAACCCTCATTCATATTAAGACAGGACAACTAAATAAACAATATACCAGAGGCATCTTCTTAGACTTCTCTAAAGCTTTCGACATGGTATGGCACGATGGGCTAATACAAAAACTTAAAAAAATAGGACTCAAAGGTCAGATAATAAACTACATCCAGGACTTCTTAAACAATCGTAAAATAACCGTGGGTATAGACCAAACTCTATCGGACCAATGTCCCCTAGAAAATGGCACTCCACAGGGCAGTATCCTCAGCCCCACCCTCTTCAATATAATGATAAACGATCTATTCGATGGTCTATCCCCTAAAGTAAACACATCAAAATTCGCGGATGATGGAGCCATCTGGATCCGCACTAAAAGCATGAAAATGGCCAAAAATCTACTCCAAAAATCTCTTAATAAAATACAACAATGGGCTGACAAATGGGGCTTCTCCCTTAACTCAGAAAAAACAACAGGAATAGTATTCAAACATAAAAACATGAAACCCGCCTCCCCAATCCTCCAGCTAAACAATCAAACAATCAAATTTCAAAAACAAACCAAATTCTTAGGACTTTTTTTCGATGAACATCTCACCTGGGATGCTCACATCCAAAACCTAACAACTAAATGCAGTAAAGACCTAAACACCCTAAGATGCCTAACTGGCTCTAACTGGGGAGCCTCCAAAGATACTCTCCTCTCTCTCTCTACATATCCCTAATTAAATCAAAACTAGACTACGGCTGCGCCATATACAACACCCTAAACAACTCTCTATCTAAAAAACTTGACTCAATACAATATCAGGCTCTCAAACTCATTACACGCACCCAACATGGCACCTCCTACACCTCACTTCAGGCCTTAACAGGAGAAATGCCACTAAGTCTACGCAGGGAACAGCTAAGCTTAAATTTCTGGGCCGCGTCCCAATCAAACCCTCTCATCCAAAACTTAATAAACCAAAACATCAGCCCCAAAAACCAAGCTCTAGCTCGTAAACACCCCTTACTTACCCCAGTATCCCAAAGAATAACAAACTACCTAAATGAACACCAAATTAAAAATCTTAAACAAAACTGCAAACAATCAAATATCTTCACCCCTAAACTTAAAATACCCAAAATAGACACAACACTAGCTAGCCAAATAAATAAACAAACCGACCCAAACATAGCTAAAACTACCACACTAGCATACATACACAAAAATTGGCCAAATTGGTGTCACATTTACACGGACGGATCCTCAGATCCGACCTCCAAACACACGGGTTTCGGAGTCCATACCACACAACCAACTAAAACCACACAATCCTTCCGACTCCCAAATAACCAATCAATATTCACGGCAGAACTAATGGGCATGGCCTCAGCCCTCCACAATCAAGAATCCAAAAACCACCAAAAAATCCTAATACTTACTGACTCCCTAAGTGGACTACAAGCCCTCCAAAACAAAAATACCAAAAACCGACCTAAATTAATAAATCAAATACTTAAAAGTTCCAACGACCTAACAAAAGCAGGCAAACAAATAACCTTCTTGTGGATACCCGCCCACGTAGGAATATACGGTAATGAAAACGCCGATAAAGCAGCTAAACTATCCTTCAAAATCCCAGAAATAAGCTTAAACTTACCCATCTCAAAATCAGAAATTAAAAGTGTAAACAAACAAAAAATCACCAAAAAATGGCATAACCTATATCTAAACTCAAATAGCCAAATCAAAAGAGTTCTCAGCAAACCACTAACCAAACCAAAAATTCTCCATCCATCAAAAAAAATCGACAGAGTAATCACTAAACTCCAAACAGGACACACCAACCTAAATAACCACCTAATTTTTTTTAAAAAACACACTACAGGTAACTGCCCACACTGCAAACAACCAGAAACCCCAGAACACACACTCATCCACTGCACACACTACCTAACACATCGAACCGCATTACAAACCACCCTCAATCTAAACAAGGCTCTCACTCTAGAAGCAATACTAAACCCACAAAATAAACTAGAAAACTTCAAGGCCTTAGGCGTATTCTTAATAAAAACGGAACTAATAAAACGCATCTAAAACCATAATAACCTACCAAATCAAAATCACATAAACAAACAATCATCCACCATACCCAGCTCCCTTAGTTCTCCTCCCCAACCCCATCGGCATCTATTCCAAATCTCAAAATTCCCAAATTCTATATAAGCAACCCCTAAAGCCCCCTCTTGGGTTGCACAGACCACCCTCGCCCCTTTCGGAAACACATTAAATGGCCTGGCCGGGCCCGTGTGCGAAATACGCATCAGTCGGAAAGCGCACGTTAAATCTCCAAAGTAAGTAAGTAAGTAAGTAACCTCATTCAGTCTTGCTCGACAACGGTATAAGGATCTATACCGAAACGTCGCTTTTCACAGTATTAAAGAAGTTGTTATCCAAAAAAATTGTCTCTATCTTGTCTTTCAGAAGTTTATCAGTCTACATGGATGGTACGTTTTCCTGCTGTCCTCATCTCAGAGTGCATAATACATGTACATCTATCCTGTAAATTCCTCAAATTTTTGTTTTCTGGTCTGTTCCACTTAAATGAAAGGTAAACAGGTAACTATTGCTTGACTAACCAACCTTGACTAATCCTGGTAGAAGCTGTCTGACAAATGGGATGTCTGACAATTTGGGAGGTTACCTATACAGACAGAGGGAGTATTGCCCGGCCCTCGGTATCATTAAACCATCAAGCCTGACACAGGACTGAAGGTATGATAATATTCAAGTTATGATCTCGATGAAATATTTCCGGGTGTGAAATTAGCACGACAATGGCAGCACATAGTCGGGTTGTTAGAAATAGTTCCGTGTGCTCCGGAAGCAATAGCAGTTGAATGCATTCACAAAACTCAGCGTGTCACCCTGATGACTTGTGTTTGAGCGATTCACACGGTAATCGCTATCAAGGAAATAAACCTGTCCACATTGAGTTGTATGGATAATTTATTCATTTCCACATCAAATCAAGTAGCATTCGTTTCTACATGTTCTGTTGTGAGCTGCTGTGCATTTCAGAATGACGCATGAGTGAATATTACTACCCATTTATACAATTGGCTTGGCCAAGATGAGTGGCTGTTGTAAGTATGTTATTTACTGTTAACGAAATGCCAAAGAATGTTTGGTAATTGAACTCTGTGTGTAGGGGTTTATATTTGGGTGGTGTCATGGGGAGAGTTTAGTTTCGTCATAACCGGTTCTTCGGTTGGCTCGCTTTTTTTGCGATATATTAAAGTTGTCTATGTATATAGGTTCATTATTTACATGCAGCCGCCATATAGCTAAAATATTGCTGGCTACGACGTTGAACAACAAACAAACATTCTTTGTCCTATCTGAATAAGGTGGTTCCCGGTATTATTTGTGACACTGAGAAAATTAGAATCATGGTTCCCTGTTGAAATAGTCTTATTTGCTTACATAATATGTACAAAAAGTAATTAATTCGGGTTTCGACGTTGTAACCGAAATAATTAATATGCAATGACCTGATTATGCCAACTAAAACCAGCTGCATGCCATTGCTAAAGTGCTACCTCTAAAGTGTTAACCTCTTCTACACGCAAAATGTCGGTAATCATATTTTCATAAAACACATGTAATGTTTTTTAAAATGTTTTTCGTGAGTTCCGGTAAAAGTATTTTTTGTTCTACTCCTGAAACCGTCATGGTCGTTTAAGGCTGTGCTGAGTTGCGTCCCTTGGGCGTGCCAGAAACCTATGACCGCGGGTTTGAATCCCAGATTAGCCTTCAGTATGTTTTTAGGTTTTTCAGCTCAAAACCCAAGCTCGTGGGTTTCACCAAAGTTGTAAACGGCATAAGTGAAATATTGCACAAAGAGTCGTTAAACCGAGTTCACTCACTCATCTATTGTTTTCGGAGGCTCATATATTCGTTTGGTGACCGCAGATCATCCGTATTGCTTGTCGCCTCTTATGGTTTTTTTCAAAAACATGAAAATGAACTGTACCTCCGAATCTGATGAAGCAGGTGTTGAAACATGTTATAATAACCTGATCATGACACCCGCGCATATGGGGCTTTACAAACGTTGTAATAACGTGTTTCTTCTCTTTTAAGTATTTGCACAACACAACTTCATACATGGTAATCTGTAATACCTTGTTTTCCGAAAGGCATTTCGTTATTTATGTTGAGCCCGCTACCAGTTCTGCCACAGGAATAGCGAATATCAGACCGAGTAAATAACGTCAGAAATCAATGCATCTGTATACATCGATGAAATGTCAGACTCTTCCCTGAACAGCCCCACATCCACCCTTACCCCCACCCATCATCCCCACTCCCAACCCTACCCCTATCCCTACCCCTACCCCTAACCCCTACCCCTAACCCCTACCCCCACCCCAAACCCCTACCCCCACCCCGGCCTCACCCCTACCCCTGTCCCTACCCCCAACCCCACCCCCAACCCCACCCATCATCACCTGCCCCATCTCCTCCCGCAACCATCATCACCACCATGCTGTGTAACACAATGTGCTTTCATTTCAGCCTGGTGCTGTTTTCAAAAGCCAGAAGGTACGTTTGTTATTATCATTTTGTCTCTGTTATATATATCTATAGACACCAAATGCGTCTAATTTAAGCGTGCATATCTTGTGTTTCAAGTTCTCATTTCACGTATACAAAAAGAATGAACACTGTTAGATCCATTCTGTGTTTTTTTCAAACACAATTGTAAGATTCAATACAGTCAAATGACAAAGGAGATATACTGAATGTAACTCTGTGATCATGGTCTTGTTTTAGAATATTGAGCGAGTGAGTATGGTTCTACGCCGCTTTTAGCAATATTCCAGCAATATCACGGCGGGGGACACCAGAAATTGGCTTCTCACATTGTACCCATGTCGGGAATCGAACCCGGGTCTTCAGCGTGACGAGCGAACGCTTTACCACCAGGCTACCCGACTGCCCCTTTAGTAGAATATTTTGATTGTCAAGAAGTTATCCTTTTGTAGAAGCTTTAAAGTGTGTTGTTGATTAATTCGGATGAAGATTGTAATTCTTATTTATCAAGTTTCTAAATCACATTTCTACTGCTGTTTTTACCCATTGCGTTTACCCATTTGTACACCGAAAGGCATTTCGTTTTGGACTCTGATCTCGCTACCAATTCGAGTACTCAGTATTAAAGGACACGTGGAAATGCTTTCAAACGTTACAAGTTATTATTTAGAGATCGTAATATGTTTTTATACTTGTAAAATGATAATTCATTCAATGATAAATGTATTGTCGAATCTGATCCAATTCATAATGAATCATCTTTACGACCTACGTTTACAACATTGTTTTGGCGTCGTGTTGAATTCCTCCTTTTGATAATGGGACGTACACTGAACAATATTGATGCTTTCCTTTTTAATTCGATAAAACTACGGTTGTCTCCATCCGAAACAACCCCGAACGAAAGTACTTTACCTATAACCACTTTATCAATTACCTGCCAAACAGACTTGACATGGGTTATCAAAGATTCTCCCCAAGTTTTCTCACCTGTACAGTCCACTCAGACTGCAGCACTGCTTCCTACCGCACCGATACTAGCTCAAGTTCCCCCACAATCATCTGAATCATCTCAGGAACAGTCATCATCTGAATCAGTTCCAAAACCCCTACCGAGCGGAATTATATATTCATATATAACTATTTCTCATCTGTTATACAGTTGATTAAATAATCAGTAAAACAGCTGATTAACTAATCAGTAAAAGAGTTGATTAACTAATCAGTAAAAGAGTTGATTAACTAATAAGTAAAACAGTTGATTATCTAAAAAGTAAAACTGTTGATTAACTAATCAGTAAAACTGTTGATTAACTAATCAGTAAAACTGTTGATTAAATAATCAGTAAAACGGCTGAATAACTAATCAGTAAAAGAGTTGATTAACTAATCAGTAAAAGAGTTGATTAACTAATAAGTAAAACAGTTGATTATCTAAAAAGTAAAACAGCTGATTAACTTATCAGTAAAACTGTTGATTAACTAATCAGTAAAACAGCTGAATAACTAATCAGTGAAATAGTTGATTAACTAATCACTGAAACAGTTGAATAACTAATCAGTAAAGCAGCTGATTAACTCATCAGTAAAACAGTTGATCAACTGATCAGTAAAACAGCAGATTAACTAATCAGTAAAACAGTTGATTAACTTATCAGTAAAACAGTTGATTAAATAATCAGTAAAACAGCTGATTAACTAATCAGTAAACCAGTTCATTAACAAATAAGTAAAACAGTTGATTAACTAATCAGTAAACAGCTGATAAACTAATCAGTAAACCAGCTGATTAACTAATCAGTAAAACAGTTGATTAACTAATCAGTTAAACAGCTGATTAACTAATCAGTAAAACAGCTCAATACCTAATCTGTAAAACAGTTGATAAACAAATCAGTAAAAGAGTTGATTGACTAATCACTGAAACCGCTCATTAACTAATCAGTTAAACAGCTGATTAACTAATCAGTAAAACAGCTCATTAACTAATCAGTCAAACAGTTGATTACCTAATCGGTAAAACAGCTTATTAACTAATCAGTGAAACAGTTGATTAACTAATCAGTAAAACAGCTGATTAACTAATCAGTAAAACAGCTCAATACCTAATCTGTAAAACAGTTGATAAACTAATCAGTAAAACAGCTGATTAAGTTATCATTAAAACAGCTGATTAACTTATCACTAAACTAGTTGATTAACTAATCAGTAAAACAGCTGATTAACTAATCACTAAACTAGTTGACTAACTAATCAGTAAAACAGCTGATTAACTAATCAGTAAAACAGCTGATTAACTAATCAGTAAAACAGCCGATTAACTAATCAGTAAAACAGCTGATTAACTAATCAGCTTGTATATTTCTTGTTGGGGCGGTCGGGTAGCCTAGTGGTTAAAGCGCTCACTCGTCACGCCGAAGACCCGGGTTCGATTCCCGACATGGGTACAATGTGTGAAGCCCATTACTGGTGTCCCTCAACACTGATACCCAAGGCAGTCTGTTTTATTTGTTTGTCACGTCATTGTGCCCCACCTCGCTTATTGTGCATCATTGTGCCCTACCTCGCTTATTGTTCGCCATTGTGCCCCACCTCGCTTATTGCGCGTCATTGTGCCCCATCTTGCTTATTGTGCGTCATTGTGCCCCACCTCGCTTATTGTGCATCATTGTGCCCCACCTGGCTTATTGTGCGTCATTATGCCCACCTCGTTTACTGTGCATCATTGTGCCCTACCTCGTTTACTGTGCATCATTGTGCCCCACCTCGCTTATTGTGCATCATTGTGCCCCCACCTCGCTTATTGTGCTCCATTGTGCCCCACCTCGCTTATTGTGCGTCATTGTGCCCCACCTCGCTTATTGGGCGTCATTGTGCCCCACCTCGTTTATTGTGCGTCATTGTGCCCCACCTCGCTTATTGTGCATCATTGTGCCCCACCTCGCTTATTGTGCGTCATTGTGCCCCACCTCGCTTTTTGTGCATCATTGTGCCCCACCTGGCTTATTGTTCGCCATTGTGCCCCACCTCGCTTATTGTGCATCATTATGCCCACCACGTTTACTGTGCATCATTTTGCGCCACCTCGCTTATTGTGCATCATTGTGCCCCACCTCGCTTATTGTTCGCCATTGTGCCCCACCTCGCTTATTGTGCGTCATTATGCCCACCTCGTTTACTGTGCATCATTGTGCCCCACCTCGCTTATTGTGCATCCTTGTGCCCCACCTCGCTTATTGTGCATTCTTGTGTCCCACCTCGCTTATTGTGCATCATTATGCCCCAACTCGTTTATTGTGCATCATTGTGCCCAAACTCGTTTATTGTGCATCATTGTGCCCCACCTCGCTTATTGTATATCATTGTGCCCCAACTCGCTTATTGTGCATCATTATGCCCCACCTCGCTTATTGTGCATCATTGTGCCCCACCTCGCTTATTGTGCATCATTATGCCCCACCTCGTTTACTGTGCATCATTGTGCCCCACCTCGCTTATTGTGCATCATTATGCCCCACCTCGTTTACTGTGCATCATTGTGCCCCACCTCGCTTATTGTGCATCATTGTGCCCCACCTCGCTTATTGTGCATCATTGTGCACCACCTCGTTTACTGTGCATTATTGTGCCCCACCTTGCTTATTGTGCATCATTGTGCCCTACCTCGCTTATTGTGCGTCACTGTGCCCCACCTCGCTTATTGTGCATCATTGTGCCCCACCTCGCTTATTGGGCGTCATTGTGCCCCACCTCGCTTATTGTGCATCATTGTGCCATACCTCGCTTATTGTTCGCCATAGTGCCCCACCTCGCTTATTGTGCATCATTATGCCCACCTCGTTTACTGTATATCATTGTGCCCCACCTCGCTTATTGTGCATCATTGTGCCCCAATTTACTTATTGTTCGCCATTGTGCCCCACCTCGCTTATTGTGCATCATTTTGCCCTACCTCGTTTACTGTGCATCATTGTGCCCCCACCTTGCTTATTGTGCATCACTGTGCCCCCACCTTGCTTATTGTGCATCATTGTGCCCCACCTCGCTTATTGTGCATCATTGTGCCCCACCTCGCTTATTGTGCGTCATTATGCCCCATCTCGCTTAATTTTTCGCCATTGTGCCCCACCTTGCTTATTGTGCGTCATTGAGGCCCGACGGCTTTGATTAGTGTTCATGTAGTGGGATAATATAAGCGGGGTTTCGGACGTGAAAAGTGGAAATGTGCCATATCTCAGTTTTGCTAGAATACTGCGATGGTACCGTACATATGCTGAAACATCCAAACAAATGTAAGTTCTAAACAATCTTATTTTTTAAGTTTATTTCCATTCATTTGACCAGTATCTTTCCAAAGACCACAGGTCCACCTTTAGTGATCAGCAACAATCTATCTATTTTAATACCTCTGAAGACCCGTGAAGATCCGCGGTAGAATAGGTCTTCAGCAACCCATGCTGGCCGTAAGAGGCGACTAAAGGGATCGGGTGGTCAGGTTCGCTGACTTGGTTGACGCATGTCATCGTATCCCAATTGTGCAGATCGATAATCATGTCAATCACTGGATTGTCTGGTCCAGACTCGATTATTCACTGAAGGCGTCATATAGCTGGAATAGTGCTGAGTGCGGCGTTAAAAAACAAACAAACAAACAAAAGATTCCTATTCGGCATTAAGTTGAGATATATCTGGAAGAATAGCCATCTAAGCTTATCCATATCCGTTTTAGTAACAGTTTGCCAGACTGTGTTAATGAGTACAGAGATATGAAGGTCAATTTCATTCAACCCAATTCAACGACTCAGATAACGTCGATTCATTCAACTGGATTCAACGATTACTGCCGCTACTCTGAGACGGAAATTCATCTAATTTAAGTCAGAATCGAGCAGTGTTCCCTTTTCCAGTTTAAAACAAAGGATCGAAAAGTTTTCTTCATAGTCCTGTGTCTCCGTTATGCAGAACCTTCAAGAAAATATCTTAAATGACAATCGATACATAATTTATATATATTTTCTTATTGTTCATCATCTTTAAATTTTTAAAAACACACTTTGATTTCAATACAAGCAATTGGTTAAATTGTGTTTATTTTCAGTTACAAAAAAAAAGAAAGCAAAGAGAGCTTCACCAAAAGAAAGGGTTGCCAGATATCGCCCAGTGTACCCGAAGCCTGAGGGCACCAAGAACGATTATTCAGCTGCTGACGTCGAATTTGTAAATAGAGATCGTCAAACACATGTCAAACAACCCCAGCATGGTGGTGACGTTAATGAAGGTGATTATGACATGTTGTGGAAGTGGAATCCAAAGCGGTATAAGGTGGCGGAGACCCAAGGCGTGTACAGTCATCTGGTGATGACAAGCGGGATGAATGAGTGCCCGGACCCAGACCAGTATGACACGACGAGGCGGGTGTTGGCGGAACTACGGGCTAGGCCTGAGGAAGACTTGTATAATAAGCTGGCCATACCTAATGTGTAGATACCAGCTATGAAAGCTCACCTGGTCATCATCCATCGTCAGTAATCCCCGTGTTTGAATACGTGCGGTTGCTTTGCTATTCTTACGAAACGATTCCGGCGATGGGGAAACCTGCAGGTTCTGATGACATGGGCAGTACTTCTCGTGAACCATGTGCCGCACCCATTGTTCGGTTTCAGACAAGGGTCGAACGCGCACAAACTTCACGAAGGCTTATTAGACACAGGTTCATTATCTGTACAAAACCCAGACACCCGTCACGATTACACCCAATATCGCCCACTGTATTCACATATATACACCTCATAAACACTTACATGAAGTACTGACGATGCTGGTGACATACTTGCACCATAGTCATGGCGCATTTTCCGTAAGGCCCTACAAAGTCGTATGTTTCCAGTATTTTTGTAAACAGAGGAGAGGACGTGATTTTGTTTGTGACAAGCATGCCAATAGTGGGTCAAATAGAACAGTACATGCGTATCTCTAAAACAACATTCTGATTTTTCCAACACTTTATGTCAGTGGTACAATCTGTGAACCTTCACACCATATTTTAGTGAAATGATCATGTACGGCTCAGCACCCATTGTTAATGTATGTTCCACATATACCAAAACCATGCAAACTACGGAGAACAACTCCCAAATAGGGAGTTCTCATTAACACATTGTCAACGATCACGACACTTCGTCATGGTAGACATGAGGGCGACAATTCCATGGTGGACGCTCCAGTGACCAAAATGTTATCCGATGCAATTCCTTACTTATATTTCTGCTCCCTTGAATGTTCAGGTGAACACTTTTATTTGTGACGGGTGCCAAAGGTGGTGCAGTATACGCACACTTTTGTGCGAACCCCATCATCACTATTTGATTGTGATTCGTAAACACATGATTATGATATTGTCGGAATCGTACAATGGACGATTTCTTATGAATATGAAAAGGGATTCTAAAATGACCAATGTTATCAGAATCCTCTGGGGTTTCTCACATTTTTTTCCAGGGTATGTGACAATCTCATTAAAATCAGATCTTAGCTCTTGTTTCCGTTAAACAAGACCCGTGAAGATTCCGGGGTAGAAAAGGTCTTCCGCAACCCATGCTTGCCGTAAAAGGCGAGTATGCTTGTCGTAAAAGGTGACTAACGGGTTCGGGTTGTCAGGCTCGCTGACTTGGTTGATGCATGTAATCGATCTCAATTGCGTGGATCGATGCTCATGATATCAATCACTGGATTGTCTGGTCCAGTCTTGATTATTTACAGACCGCCGTCATATAGCTGGAATATTGCTGAGTGCGGCGTTAAACAACAAACCAACCAACCGCTAAACAAAGATCTGCAGACATCCCATTACGGGTTACGTCAGAACTACCTTTCATCCGACCAATCAAAGCGTCGCTTACCAGATCATTGAAGTGACAGTCGGAATGCGTTTTCTAATCATGCAACCTCGAAAACGTTAACACAGGGTATTCCGAACGACAGTTACCGTCCGTGCGACTGATTCCATCAAAATCATCGTCTATCTTTCGCTTCCGTGGGTTAAACATTTGAACGGAAGAGACGTTGCATAGTACGTGGGAAGCACTGCCATACAATCTCAACCATATATAAACAATGTTTGTTTGTTCAGTTTTCAAAAATTTAATCGAGAACTGTGTCAATATATTTTTCAAGCGTAGTCTGAAATGAAGTCACCAGGTTGAAACGAGCGTCGTTAGGCTCGGAAAGCTGCTTTCTAATTGGCTGATGTCGACTTCTTTTTCGCGAAAGGTCGTTCTGACGTGACCTGCAATTGGATGTCCTCAGATCTTTGTTTAGCGGCAGCGAGAACTTAGATCCGATTGAGCTTGGGGTATGTGAGGAACTATTTGAACATGTACGTCTTTTCAGGATGCATGCATTCTACATGCATTATAGATGCATGTAATATCATTCTGGACATAGTCAGGTGATTATTATGTACTAGAAGCTAAATGCATCATACTTTTATTGTATTTGTGGCATCACGAACTATGTAAATCATGTACATTAATGCTTCGTTTCAATATCGCTGTTCTAATATGACTGCCTTTATATATCTCTTGGAAATGTTTTGTTTGTTTTATACCAGCTCTGTCATGCTATTTACTTTGGCAATACCCTTAAATTATGTAGCTTTACTTCTGGATTATGGTATACAGGTTTGTTTTAAACAATTAAATTGATAACAAACGTATACACAATATGATGTGAATAAATCATTATACATCTAGAGAATTTATAATCACTTACTTTTGTTTCTGTAAAAGGCAAGGAAAGTTAGAAAAAAAGATTGCAAGTTTGTTGGGAATATCAATTTTCCAGGAAACATGTAGTCAAATTCCGGGGGAGAAAAATTAATAATATTCGTAGAAAGTATTTAAATGTCCACCTAAAAGTCCCGAAATCACTCTCTCCGTAATCGGCATGCAAAACAAACCAATTTGGGGGCGTGGCCTGAAGCTACCTTGCGCAGAGGTGACAACTGGTTTCATTGGCTGAGATGTTTGCCGCGTTTATCTATTTTGTGATTCTAATCCGTTACACATGTACGTTTCTATTTCTATTAACCCTACAAAAAAACACATTGCATGCATTGATGAATGTGTTAAACGATCTTTGACCTTGACAATGTGAACAGTTACAATATTAAAGAACAATCGGTTACTAGCGATTTATTACTAACATTCCGTTTGGGTAATAAAACACCAGCTGCCCTCGGCCCTATGCCACACAACCAATGCTTGTCAGGGAAAATCATAATAATGATTTATGCATCTTGACCTATCACCATCCTGCCACTGGCACATACCCTGACCTTGATCTTTCACTGACAGATTCAAATATTTTAAACGAATTTGAATGGCCGGTCCATGATGACCTTTGTGGAAGTGACCATTTTCCAACAATACTGACGAACCACCTTCAAACAGGTGGAACAAAGGCCAACTGGTATTTATTCTAAACATTGTGTACAGAAAAACGAAAGCATTCGTAAGTCATCTGCGAATCCTCACCTTCTTAAACCATTGTTCGATAATAATTGTAAACAAGCTACAAAAAATAGGAAACAAAATAAACGCCAATCCCCCAGGAACTATGTATCAAAGATAAATTCTCAAGGTAAGCTCAAGGTGTGGAACATGATTCAAAAGATTAAGGCAAAGGATCCAAATCTGGAGTTCACCATCTCAAAGATGGTATTACACTTTTAACAACTAAATCTGAAATTGCCAACAAACTTTGGGAAACTTTGGCAAAAACATTCATCATCTTCCAACTATAACGGGGACGGTCGGGTAGCCTAGTGGTTAAAGCGTTCGCTCGTCACGCCCAAGACCCGGGTTCGATTCCCGACATAGGTACAATGTGTGAAGCCCATTTCTGGTGTCCCCGGCCGTGATATTGCTGGAATATTGCTAAAAGCGGCGATAAACCATACTCACTCACTCACTCACTCCAACTATAAAACCCTCAATTTCAGAGGTTTCAAAAACAGCAGGAAAAAAAGGGTTAAAATTTAACTCTGATAATGGAGACTACAACGAAACTTTTCACTCCATGAATTGCACACTGCCTTAGGGCAAGCTCATGGCACTGCAACAGGAGCCGACAACATATATTATCAGCTCCTGAAACACTTGCCCGATTCATGTTTGGAAACGCTGTGTAATATATTTGATGAAATATGGACAACCGGAAACTTTCCTCCTTCGTGGCACAATGCTATTATCATTCTTATACTAAAGCATGGACGGGATCATACAGATCAATCCAACTACCGTCCAACATCATTAACTAGTTGTGTTTGTAAAACCATGGAGCGCATGGTCAACAATCAGTTAGTCTGGTACTTGGAGAACAATAACCTCCCAGCGACGTCCAGAAAACAGAAGTACCATTGGCCATTTGGTGGCTTTTATTATCATTTATTAAAATTTCCATTGTCAACAAACAACATGCTGTACCAATCTTTTTCGACCTATGAAAAGGCGCATGATACAACGTGGAAACATGGTATTTTAAAAGATTTGGCATTTGGATTGAGGGGCAGATTACCTCAGTTCGTATCTGATTTTTCAGACAATTTCATGTACGATTGAGCTCAACTCTGTCTGATCATTTCGATCAAGACCAGGGGGTCCCTCAAGGCGGCATACTATCAGTCACACTTTTCAGCATCAAAATTAATTATTTCACAAAAGTATTCTTGTCGTGGTAACAATGTGCATACAACAGCAAGACAGCTACAGCTCTGTCTTAACAAAAAAAATAAAATGGGCCGATAAGAATGGCTTCAAATTTTCTAAATCCAAAATAAACTGCATTCATTTTTGTCGTAAATACAAACTGCATAAGGATCCAGGTTTGTTTTAGGAGGTACTTCTTTCAAGGTACTAGAAATGACGTACAATTCCTGGGCCTCATATATGACCGTCATCTCACATTCTTACCACACATCAAATATCCAAAGTCAAAGTGCAGGGAGGCTCTCGACTTGTTAAAAGTCGTTTCAAATTCCGAGTGGGGAGGAGATCAGACAACTAGACCATGGTTCCACTGTCTGTGGTGGAGCCTGCAAAAGCAATTAAGAAACATAAGACACAATATACCACCAAGGCCTAAGGCTCTGTCTTGGAGCTTTTAGGACCTCTCCCGTGGGCAGTTTTTGTGTGGAGGCTGATGAACCTTCCCTCGAACAAATTTTCAATGCAATACATAACTTAAAGGCATTCAAATAAATCAAATCCAGCATACAATTGCGTTTTCCACCCTCAATATGAAAACCTGTTTCGAAATTTGTCTAACCACTTGGAATTAGAATTCAACCACATAGCACTGCAGCTAAAATAGATCTTAATATTACCCTCCCGACTTCTGTCTTCTTCTCCCTGGAAGATGGTGAAGCCAGGGTAAGACCTCACTCTTACCAAGCTAAAAAAGTATGAAACAAATATTTTGGTATATCAACAAGCATATAACCAATTACGATCAAAATATAATTCTCGCAGATCCATTTTTACAGACGGGTCCACGAATGGTGGCAGAGTTGCTAGTGCCACCATCATTGGATCCAGAACTGTCTCCTCAAGAATGCCAGATACTAGTTCAATCTTCACTGCTGAGGCCAGAGCTATATTAACAGCTTTGACCTGTATTAAACATAAACAATAATCTAAACATTTCATCATCTTCACTGATTCGTTGTCTTGCCTTCAGGCACTTAAAAGTGTCTCGTCATTGTCCCAGACATTTTAGAACTATATAACGATCTTTCCACTAGCCAATGTGACATCGTCCTTTGCTGGTTACCAAGTCATGTAGGCATAACAGGTAACTCAAAAGCCGAAGCTTCAGCCAAAGCAGCTCTTGACAAATCGTTATCCACACTACGTATCCTTTATAGTGATTTCAAACAAACTATCAAGAGTTATACTCGGGATCTCATGCGAAAGAGGTGGGACACCCAGGTAGGAATCAATAAACTTCATGAATTTAAATAAAGCGACACAAACCTTTCCATATCCAAAAGAAATCTCTGCATAAAGCTGAGTCGATTGTACGATTCCGACTCAGTCTTAGATATCATGCTGTGTGACAGGAGATCTGTCATGTAGGCTGGTCAGAGACACTGTCAGATATCACGCTGTATGACAGGAGATCTGTCATGTAGGCTGGTCAGGGACACTGTCAGATATCACGCTGTATGACAGGAGATCTGTCATGTAGGCTGGTCAGGGACACTGTCAGATATCATGCTGTGTGACAGGAGATCTGTCATGTAGGCTTGTCAGCGACACTGTCAGATATCACGCTGTATGACAGGAGATCTGTCATGTAGGCTGGTCAGGAACACTGTCAGATATCACGCTGTATGACAGGAGATCTGTCATGTAGGCTGGTCAGGGACACTGTCAGATATCATGCTGTGTGACAGGAGATCTGTCATGTAGGCTTGTCAGGGACACTGTCAGATATCATGCTGTGTGACAGGAGATCTGTCATGTAGGCTGGTCAGAGACACTATCAGATGTCATGCTGTATGACAGGAGATCTCTCATGTAGGTTGGTCAGATACACTCTCAGATGGCATGTTGTATGACAGGAGATCTGCCATGTAGGCTAGTAAGGGACACTATCAGATGTCATGCTATAGATATACTCCGTTGTCTGATCAGGATCATTACTAGGCCAGAACAGTGCATGCAACAGCTAGAACATATGTAACCTCCAAACGTATGGAACAACAAATAACAATGCAATAAACGCAGTGACAAGAAATACTCCGAGCAACTCACATCCACGCAATGTATATAGCGTATATACTCAAAAACACAACTTGTTCTCAAAAACTGAGAAGTAAAACTTTACAAGGACGATGATTACATGTGATTTAAAAGATGACATCTTTAATCATTTTAAAAACGTCTTTACGGTGCTGCCTTTGAGTAGGCACCGACATGGCCAACAAAAGATTTCCTTCGTCGAGAGTACTGGAGAACGTTTACATTTACAATTGTTCATGTAACATTTCATTTACAGTTTCATACATGATCCAGTTGAAATATCAACTCACTGACAGCCTCCCTCATATCTCCTCGCACTAAAGTGGGACTAGCATCCATGTGTAGGTCTGCATAGTGTATAGAATGCTGTGTATATAAGTAACACCTACGTATTTTTTTCCTACACGTGCTTAGACTGGTGCATCCCGTAAAGATTGAGTTTTTAATTTGTCTTCTGCAACCCATGCTTGACTACTGGACGGATCGAGAAATGAGACTGGGTGACTTGCTATATTGTGCGGCATCTTACCCTAGGTGCGTCGGGGGCGGTCGGGTAGCCTAGTGGTTAAAGCGTTCGCTCGTCACGCCGAAGACCCGGGTTCGATTCCCGACATGGGTACATTGTGTGAAGCCCATTCCTGGTTCCCCGGCCGTGATATTGCTGAATATTGCTAAATGCGGCGTAAAACCATACTCACTCACTCACTCGCTCACTAGATGCGTGGATCGATGCTCGTGATGTCAATCACTGGATTGTCGGGTCCAGTCTAGATAATTGACAGAAGTAAATTTACGCCATTATATAGCTGGAATATGGAGTGAGACGCTAAACAACAAACACTCTTTGGATGTTGTCTTAAGTACAAAGTGTGACACTAGGGCACTGTAGTGCAAAGAGTGTTGATTAACTGTTTAAATCAATAGACATAATATTATTGGGTTATTATCAAACGAACAAAGTACATCAAACTTGCCAGGACTAGCCATTTAGCCGAGGTCGTCTTCACGTGACGTTTTTATGAACATTTTAAGTCCGTTTCAGTAACGTTTCACATCGGGTGAGGTGAAATGATGTTCAACGTTGCGTTCAAGATTGCTGTACTCATATAATGACATGCATGCACGTGTGTGTGTGGCTGCTTGTACAGAGTCCCTCGAAGACGTCCCACGGCCAGGAACAAAATTCCTGAAATAACCCTGCTGTGAAAAAGAGTATAATAACTGATAGATGGGTAATGGTAGCATACAAAAGTGATGGGAAATGGGTTAAACATTAGTGCACTTATATAGCGACGCGCATCCTTGTTTTATCCCCTTAATCCCGAGCGACAGCAATGGTGACAACACGCAACATTTAACGTATTTAGGTTTGACGCGGCCAGGGGTTCGAACCACCGACCTTACGCTCTGCTGACACATCACATTAAATAGCAGTGGTAAAACAAGATTTACATACCCGGAAGGTACACGTTACATTACTCGGTGTATCGGCCTAGACAGTCCTCCGAAGTCCCTCGATGAAACTGTACATGTAGGTGTATCGGCCTAGACAGTCCTCCGAAGTCCCTCGATGAAACTGTATATGTAGGTATATCGGTCTAGACAGTCCTCCCAGGTCCCTCGATGAAAGTGTACATGTAGGTGTATCGATGTAGATAGTCCTCCGAGGTCCCTCGATGAAACTGTACATGTAGGTGTATCGGCCTAGACAGTCCTCCGAGGTCCCTCGATGAAACTGTATATGTAGGTATATCGGTCTAGACAGTCCTCCCAGGTCCCTCGATGAAATTGTACATGTAGGTGTATCGATCTAGATAGTCCTCCGAGGTCCCTCGATGAAACTGTACATGTAGGTGTATCGATCTAGATAGTCCTCCCAGGTCCCTCAGTGAATCTGTACATGTAGGTATATCGTCCTAGACAGTCCTCCTAGGTCCCTCGTTGAAACTGTACATGTAGGTGTATTGGCCTAGACAGTCCTCCGAGGTCCCTCGTTGAAACTGTACATGTAAGTGTATCGATCTAGACAGTCCTCCGAGGTCCCTCGATGAATCTGTAGGTGTTCCGGCCAAGACAGTCCTCCCTGGTCCTTCGATGAAACTGTAGGTGTATCGGCCTAGACAGTCCTCCAAAGGTCCTACGATGTTACTGTAGGTGTACCGGTCTAGACAGTCCTCCCAGGTCCTTCGATGAAATTGTAGGTGTTCCGGCCTAGACAGTCCTCCCAGGTCCTTCGATGAAACTGTAGGTGTTCCGGCCTAGACAGTCCTCCCAGGTCTCTCGATGAAACTGTACATGTAGGTGTACCGGTCTAGACAGTCCTCCGAGGTCCCACGATGAAACTGTAGGTGTATCGGCCTAGACAGTCCTCCGAGGTCCCTCGATGAAACTATATATGTAGGTATATCGGTCTAGACAGTCCTCCGAGGTCCCTCGATGAAAGTGTACATGTAGGTGTATCGATGTAGATAGTCCTCCGAGGTCCCTCGATGAAACTGTACACGTATGTGTATCGGCCTACACAGTCCTCCGAGGCCCCTCGATGAAACTATATATGTAGGTATATCGGTCTAGACAGTCCTCCCAGGTCCCTCGATGAAATTGTACATGTAGGTGTATCGATCTAGATAGTCCTCCGAGGTCCCTCGATGAAACTGTACATGTAGGTGTATCGATCTAGATAGTCCTCCTAGGTCCCTCGTTGAAACTGTACATGTAGGTGTATTGGCCTAGACAGTCCTCCGAGGTCCCTCGTGGAAACTGTACATGTAAGTGTATTGGCCTAGACAGTCCTCCGAGGTCCCTCGATGAATCTGTAGGTGTTCCGGCCAAGACAGTCCTCCCTGGTCCTTCGATGAAACTGTAGGTGTATCGGCCTAGACAGTCCTCCAAAGGTCCTACGATGTTACTGTAGGTGTACCGGTCTAGACAGTCCTCCCAGGTCCTTCGATGAATCTGTAGGTGTTCCGGCCTAGACAGTCCTCCCAGGTCCTTCGATGAAACTGTAGGTATATCGGTCTAGACAGTCCTCCCAGGTCTCTCGATGAAACTGTACATGTAGGTGTACCGGTCTAGACAGTCCTCCGAGGTCCCACGATGAAACTGTAGGTGTATCGGCCTAGACAGTCCTCCCAGGTCCCTCGATGAAACTATATATGTAGGTATATCGGTCTAGACAGTCCTCCCAGGTCCCTCGATGAAAGTGTACATGTAGGTGTATCGATGTAGATAGTCCTCCGAGGTCCCTCGATGAAACTGTACATGTAGGTGTATCGGTCTAGACAGTCCTCCGAGGTCCCTCGATGAAACTGTATATGTAGGTATATCGGTCTAGACAGTCCTCCCAGGTCCCTCGATGAAACTGTACATGTAGGTGTATCGATCTAGATAGTCCTCCCAGGTCCCTCGATGAAACTGTACATGTAGGTGTACCGGTCTAGACAGTCCTCCCAGGTCCCACGATGAAACTGTAGGTGTATCGGCCTAGACAGTCCTCCCAGGTCCCTCGATGAAACTATATATGTAGGTATATCGGTCTAGACAGTCCTCCCAGGTCCCTCGATGAAAGTGTACATGTAGGTGTATCGATCTAGATAGTCCTCCCAGGTCCCTCGATGAAACTGTACATGTAGGTGTATCGATCTAGATAGTCCTCCCAGGTCCCTCGATGAAACTGTGCATGTAGGTGTACCGGCCTAGACAGTCCTCCGAGGTCCCTCGATGAAACTGTAGGTGTAAGTGTAAGTGTAGTCCTCCCAGGTCCCTCGATGAAAGTGTACATGTAGGTGTATCGGCCTAGACAGTCCTCCCAGGTACCTCGATGAAAGTGTAGGTGTATCGGTCTAGACAGTCCTCCAAGGTCCCTCGATGAAACTGTACATGTTGGTGTATCGGCCTAGACAGCCCTAGGCTGGCCCCATGGACACAATAGGCTGTATTCATTATAAAGGGTACATTTCAAATCCACTGTCCAAAATTCCCAGACTACAATGATATATATACTAGAGTTATTATATATAAAAAAATTGTTAAACGCAGCATAAAAGTTCACCTTGCTAAGTTAGTTTTCTTACATCCAGGTCGAAAATGAGATTATTAAGGAGATGGGACAGGTATTATCTGACTCTGTCAACATTAAGGTTCCAAAATACCATGCGAAAGTTATTATCGAGGACGAATATTTTCATAAATACTCAACATAAAAACATAAAAAGCTTCCATTGAATGTCCCTATTATTGAATAATTTCTTTAACACCATGTCGTAACAACCGACCAACTTGATTACCGGGTGTTCGTGATCTGTGACTTGGCTCATCATGTGTCATCGTACCGCGATGGCGCTGGTCGTTGCTCATGATAACAATCAATCACGTATATGCTTCACAGGCCGCAGTAATTAATATGGCTGACCAAGTGCTAACGACAGCATAAAATAACATTCAATCACTATCACTAACTGTTTGACATCACAGTCACCATGACCTTAATTGCAATTTTCAAGCAGTTCAATATCAACCAACCGTGATACGAGCAGCATTATTTTATTACTCATCAAACACACTGACTGTTCAAACGTCGGTAGAAATAGTTCGATATCAGGAAAATGACATGTTTAATGTTTAGAATATGTTAATATTATTCTCTATGAATATTTCCTCATGGAAACAAGTTTCAATGGGACCATGACGAAAGGTTTCGTCCATACGTTAATGAGAAACACCAGCGTCGCATTATCGGACGGAAATTGAAGCTGGCAAGTGTAAATCGTGGGATGTAATATGAGATCGTGGGTGGGTTGTTTTTCTGTGGCCAAGTGGTCAAGCTCTCTTCATGCTGAGTTAATCTTTCACTTATTGTGACGTAACTATTCAAATCCTGAAACAATACCATTCGACATGGTTTGCAGGTTATTAATTATGTAGTGTGTGTGTGTGTGCGTGCGTGTGTGTGTGTGTGTGTACATATATATATCACGTACACACACACTCACACAGGATGAACAGGGATATTGAGAAGGATGAACAGGGATAGTGAGAAGAATGAAAGGGTATATTGAGAAGGATGAACAGGGATAGTGAGAAGGATGGACAGGGATAGTAAGATGAAGTGGGATAGTGAGAAGGATGAACAGGGACGGTGAGAAGGATGGACAGGGATAGTAAGATGAAGTGGGATAAGGAGAAGGATGAACAGGGATAGTAAGATGAAGTGAGATAGTGAGGAGGATGAACAGGGATAGTAAAATGTGGGATAGTGAGAAGGATGAACAGGGACAGTGAGAAGGATGGACAGGGATAGTAAGATGATGTAGTGGGATAGTGAGAAGGATGACCAGGGATAGTGAGAAGGATGGACAGGGATAGTAAGATGAAGTGGGATAAGGAGAAGGATGAACAGGGATAGTAAGATGAAGTGAGATAGTGAGAAGGATGAACAGGGATAGTAAAATGTGGGATAATGAGAAGGATGAACAGGGACGGTGAGAATGATGGACAGGGATAGTAAGATGATGTGGGATAGTGAGAAGGATGAACAGGGAAGGTGAGAAGAATGGACAGGGATAATAAGATGATGAAGTGGGATAGTGAGAAGGGTGGACAGGGACTGTGAAAAGGATGAACAGGGATAGTAAGATGAAGTTGGATAGTGAGAAGGATGAACAGGGACGGTGAGAAGGGTGGACAGAGTTAGTGAGAAGGATGAAGTGAGATAGTGAGAAGGATGAACAGGGATAGTAAGATTAAGTGGGATAGTGAGAAGGATGAACAGGGAAGGTGAGAAAGATGGACAGGAATAGTAAGATGATGTTGTGGGATAGTGAGAATGATTTCCAGAGATAGTGAGAAGGATGGACAGGGATAGTAAGATGAAGTGGGATAGTGAGAATGATGAACATGGACTGTGAGAAGGATGGACAGGGATAGTAAGTAGGCGTGGCATAGTGAGAAGGATGAACAGGGACCATGAGAAGGATGGACAGGGATAGTGAGATGAAGTGGGGTAGTGAGAAGGATGAACAGGGACGGTGAGAAGGATGGATTGGGACGGTGAGAAGGATGAACAGGGATAGTAAGATGATGTAGTGGGATAGTGAGAAGGATGAACAGGGATAGTGAGAAGGATGGACAGGGATAGTAAGATGAAGTGGGATAGTGAGAAGGATGAACAGGGATAGTGAGAAGGATGGACAGGGATGATAAGATGAAGTGGGATAGTGAGAAGGATGAACAGGGACGGTGAGAAGGATGGACAGGGATAGTAAGATGAAGTGGGATAGTGAGAAGGGTGAACAGGGACGGTGAGAAGGATGGACAGGGATAGTAAGATGAAGTGGGATATTGAGAAGGGTGAACAGGGACGGTGAGAAGGATGACAGGTATAGTAAGAAGATTACGTGGGATCGTGAGAGAGATGGACAGGGATAGTAAGAAAATGAAGTGGGAGAGTGAGAATATATATATATAATTTTAAGACTGCATGTGGTATTACAGTCTTGTAACTAAATATATTTTGTAAATGTAAGTAACACATTTGGTCGGAAAGTTTTCGGTTACTTTCTCTTTCGATTGAACTCGTGCACCATGCTATAAACAAACAGTATCATGATATAGTTGCCAGTTAGTGTTGTTTGGAATAGGCCAATATTATGGAATACTGTAAGGGACATTCTCCAATATAGGTGTTCGGCAGAGGCGTCAAGGACAAGAAGAAAAGTTTCTATCTGGAAGCAAAATATCTACCCACCAAGCACATCAACCTTTTCTCTTTCTCACCTCAAGCTTTTCTCCTTCTCACATCAAGCTTTTCTCTTTCTCACCTCAAGCTTGTCTCTTTCTCACATCAACCTTTTCTCTTTCTCACATCAAGCTTGTCTCTTTCTCACATCAACCTTTTCTCTTTCTCACCTCAAGCTTTTCTCTTTCTCACATCAAGCTTTTCTCTTTCTCACATCAAGCTTTTCTCTTTCTCACCTCAAGCTTTTCTCTTTCTCACATCAACCTTTTCTCTTTCTCACCTCAAGCTTTTCTCTTTCTCACATCAAGCTTTTCTCTTTCTCACCCTCAAGTTTTTCTCTTTCTCACCTCAAGCTTTTCTCTTTCCCACATCAAGCTTTTCTCTTTCTCACCTCAAGCTTTTCTCTTTCCCACATCAAACTTTTCTCTTTCTCACCTCAAGCTTTTCTCTTCCTCACCTCAAGCTTTTCTCTTTCTCACCTCAAGCTTTTCTCTTTCTCACCTCAAGCTTTTCTCTTTCTCACATCAAGCTTTTCTCTTTCTCACCTCAAGCTTTTCTCTTTCTCACATCAAGCTTTTCTCTTTCTCACCTCAAACTTTTCTCTTTCCCACATCAAGCTTTTCTCTTTCCCACATCAAGCTTTTCTCCTTTCTCACATCAAGCTGACACATAAGGAGGTTCTCCTTATTTGAGTGAGGCAGATATTTGGTGAAGATCCAAACATGATTCTAAGCTGAGTGAATCTATATGGTTTTTCCGATTTAACCACAATGATTACATGATTCTAAACACATAACTGTTTCAGATGAATCATAATTAAGGTATTTGGATTATTTTGGGCTGGATATAATAACTACAGACTTTGAGTTTGAGTTCAATCTTCAATTCTTAAGATCGTTTCTTTTACGCGCTCATCCATGATTTGAGCAGAGAGATGAGAATGACATGATATAGTTGGCCAAATTACTACAGACAAGTACAAATTCAAGTATACGTAGTTCATGTTGACCAACTCTACATATTCCCCCGTGACGATGTCGGGTTTAAGTCGGTCCACAAAAACACTATGGTTATTGTAAGAGGCGGCTGACTCAATGGATTGGGTTGTCAGTCTTGGTGTATTAAGTCATCGGCGTGCAATGTTGCTCAATATACCAATCAGTGGTGTGTCCACATCTTCCTTCGTTCCCCAGCTTGAAGAGTTCCCTCTGTCGACATCGCCGAACAACAATACCTGTCCTGCTACAGACCAGAGCTGATGTTCACCTTGAGGGGCTTGTGGACCACTAACAGGGATGGAAGAATATCCCCCCTCTGCGCAGACGGTGACGAAGACAAGATCCTGATCTTTTCCACTGATGAGCAGCTGAGGTGTCTTGCAATTATCCAGCCAATCTCGTCGACACCCAGAACCGCCGCCCTTAAACCCGAATCAGCGCCCTTCCGCATCGCCCTCCCATTCATAGGAAAAGCCTCCCACATCATCAGCCGCCTCCTCAAACAGCAAGCCAACATCGACACCCACTTCACCAGCTCCAACTCCCTCAACACCCTGCTAAGAGCCAACGGCAGGAAAACATCTAAACCCCCAGAGCCTAAAGGTGTAGTCTATAAAATTGACTGTAACTGTGGACAGTCTTACGTGAAACATCCCGCCCAATCAACACCAGAATCAAAGAGCATAAAACCTCCACCATCAAATCCGACAGCAAATCAGCCATCTCGGACCATATAAGCAACTGTCCCAATCACATCATCAACTGGGACAACGTCCAAATCCTCGCCAACAACCTCCATGATTTCACTGAAAGAAAACTAACAGAAGCAGTATACATTCGCCGCCACAAGCCATCGATCAACAGAGATCAAGGCTATTTCGTCCCACCCGCCTACTATGAACTCATCAAACAATAATCACTTATCCTGTTTATTGGCTTCATGACCCTATTGGCTTCCAGCTATGTGTTTTCTGTCCATCGTGTTGTGACAGCACCATCCCTTTGTTGTCACACCTACCAATGTTATCCGACTCATGTATACTATTGTTGTTACTGTTAATCCTCCACCTACTATATATATTCTGCACTATGTCCCTCATTCAGTCTTGCTCGACAACGGTATAAGGATCTATACCGAAACGTCGCTTTTCACAGTATTAAAGAAGTTGTTATCCAAAAAAATTGTCTCTATCTTGTCTTTCAGAAGTTTATCAGTCTACATGGATGGTACGTTTTCCTGCTGTCCTCATCTCAGAGTGCATAATACATGTACATCTATCCTGTAAATTCCTCAAATTTTTGTTTTCTGGTCTGTTCCACTTAAATGAAAGGTAAACAGGTAACTATTGCTTGACTAAACAACCTTGACTAATCCTGGTAGAAGCTGTCTGACAAATGGGATGTCTGACAATTGGGAGGTTACCTATACAGACAGAGGGAGTATTGCCCGGCCCTCGGTATCATTAAACCATCAAGCCTGACACAGGACTGAAGGTATGATAATATTCAAGTTATGATCTCGATGAAATATTTCCGGGTGTGAAATTAGCACCACAATGGCAGCACATAGTCGGGTTGTTAGAAATAGTTCCGTGTGCTCCGGAAGCAATAGCAGTTGAATGCATTGAATTTCACAAAACTCAGCGTGTCACCCTGATGACTTGTGTTTGAGCGATTCACACGGTAATGCTATCAAGGAAATTAACCTGTCCACATTGAGTTGTATGGATAATTTATTCATTTCCACATCAAATCAAGCAGCATTAGTTTCTACATGTTCTGTTGTGAGCTGCTGTGCATTTCAGAATGACGCATGAGTGAATATTACTACCCATTTATACAATTGGCTTGGCCAAGATGTGTGACTGCTGTAAGTATGTTATTTACTGTTAACGAAATGCCAAAGAATGTTTGGTAATTGAACTCTGTGTGTAGGGGTTTATATTTGGGTGGTGTCATGTGGAGAATTTAGTTTCGTCATAACCGGTTCTTCGGTTGGCTCGCTTTTTTTGCGATATATTAAAGTTATCTATGTATATAGGTTCGTTATTTACATGCAGCCGCCATATAGCTAAAATATTGCTGGCTACGACGTTGAACAACAAACAAACATTCTTTGTCCTATCTGAATAAGGTGGTTCCCGGTATTATTTGTGACACTGAGAAAATTAGAATCATGGTTCCCTGTTGAAATAGTCTTATTTGCTTACATAATATGTACAAAAAGTAATTAATTCGGGTTTCGACGTTGTAACCGAAATAATTAATATGCAATGACCTGATTATGCCAACTAAGACCAGCTGCATGCCATTGCTAAAGTGCTACCTCTAAAGATTAACCTCTTCTACACGCAAAATGTCGGTAATCATATTTTCATAAAACACATGTAATGTTTTTTAAAATGTTTTTCGTGAGTTCCGGTAAAAGTATTTTTTGTTCTGCTCCTGAAACCGTCATGGTCGTTTAAGGCTGTGCTGAGTTGCGTCCCTTAGGCGTGCCAGAAACCTATGACCGCGGGTTTGAATCCCAGATTAGCCTTCAGTATGTTTTTAGGTTTTTCAGCTCAAAACCCAAGCTCGTGGGTTTCACCAAAGTTGTAAACGGCATAAGAGAAATACTGCACAAAGAGGCGTTAAACCGAGTTCACTCACTCATCTATTGTTTTCGGAGGCTCATATATTCGTTTGGTGACCGCTGATCATCCGTATTGCTTGTCGCCTCTTATGGGTTTTTTCAAAAACATTGAAATGAACTGTACCTCCGAATCTGATGAAGCAGGTGTTGAAACATGTTATAATAACCTGATCATGACACCCGCTCATATGGGGCTTTACAAACATTGTAATAACGTGTTTCTTTTCTTTTAAGTATTTGCACAACACAACTTCATACATGGTAATCTGTAATACCTTGCTTTCTGAAAGGCATTTCGTTATTTATTTTGAGCCCGCTACCAGTTCTGCCACAGGAATAGCGAATATCAGACCGAGTAAATAACGTCAGAAATCAATGCATCTGTATACATCGATGAAATGTCAGACTCTTCCCTGAACAACCCAACCCTTACCCCCACAAATCATACCCAATCCCTACCCTACCCCTACCCCCACCCCCACCCCGGCCTCATCCCTACCCCTATCCCTACCCCCGAACCCCACGCCCAAACCCACCCATCATCACCATGCTGTGTAACACATTGTGCTTTGTTATTATTATTTTGTCTCTGTTATATATATCTATAGACACCATATATGTCTAATTTAAGTGTGCATATCTTGTGTTTCAAGTTCTCATTTCACGTATACAAAAAGAATGAACACTGTTAGATCCATTCTGGGTTTTTTTCAAACACAATTGTAAGATATGATACAGTCAAATGACAAAGGAAATATACTGATCATGGTCTTGTTTTAGAATATTGAGCGAGTGACTATGGTTCTACGCCGCTTTTAGCAATATTCCAGCAATATCACGGCGGGGGACACCAGAAATGGGCTTCACACATTGTACCCATGTCGGGAATCGGACCCGGGTCTTCAGCGTGACGAGCGAACGCTTTACCACCAGGCTACCCGACTGCCCCTTTAGTAGAATATTGTGATTGTCAAGAAGTTATCCTTTTGTAGAAGCTTTAAAGTGTGTTGTTGATTAATTCGGATGAAGATTGTAATTCTTATTTATCAAGTTTCTAAATCACATTTCTACTGCTGTTTTTACCCATTTCGTTTACCCATTTGTACACCGAAAGGCATTTCGTTTCGGACTCTGATCTCGCTACCAATTCGGGTACTCAGTATTAAAGGACACGTGGAAATGCTTTCAAACGTTACAAGTTATTATTTAGAGATCGTAATATGTTTTTATACTTGTAAAATGATAATTCATTCAATGATAAATGTATTGTCGAATCTGATTCCATTCATAATGAATCATCTTTACGACCTACGTTTACAACATTGTTTGGGCGTCGTGTTGAATTCCTCCTTTTGATAATGGGACGTACACTGAACAATATTGATGCTTTCCTTTTTAATTCGATAAAACTACTGTTGTCTCCATCCGAAACAACCCCGAACGAAAGTACTTTACCTATAACCACTTTATCAATTACCTGCCAAACAGACTTGACATGGGTTATCAAAGATTCTCCCCAAGTTTTCTCACCTGTACAGTCCACTCAGACTGCAGCACTGCTTCCTACCGCACCGATACTAGCTCAAGTTCCCCCACAATCATCTGAATCATCTCAGGAACAGTCATCATCTGAATCAGTTCCAAAACCCCTAACGAGCGGAATTATATATTCATATATAAATATTTCTCATCTGTTATACAGTTGATTAAATAATCAGTAAAACAGCTGATTAACTAATCAGTAAAAGAGTTGATTAACTAATCAATAAAAGAGTTGATTAACTAATAAGTAAAACAGTTGATTATCTAAAAAGTAAAACAGCTGATTAACTAATCAGTAAAACTGTTGATTAACTAATCAGTAAAACTGTTGATTAAATAATCAGTAAAACAGCTGAATAACTAATCAGTAAAAGAGTTGATTAACTAATCAGTAAAAGAGTTGATTAACTAATAAGTAAAACAGTTGATTATCTAAAAAGTAAAACAGCTGATTAACTAATCAGTAAAACTGTTGATTAACTAATCAGTAAAACTGTTGATTAACTAATCAGTAAAACAGCTGAATAACTAATCAGTGAAATAGTTGATTAACTAATCACTGAAACAGTTGAATAACTAATCAGTAAAGCAGCTGATTAACTCATCAGTAAAACAGTTGATCAACTGATCAGTAAAACAGCAGATTAACTAATCAGTAAAACAGTTGATTAATTTATCAGTAAAACAGTTGATTAAATAATCAGTAAAACAGCTGATTAACTAATCAGTAAACCAGTTCATTAACAAATAAGTAAAACAGTTGATTAAGTAATCAGTAAACAGCTGATAAACTAATCAGTAAAACAGCTGATTAACTATTCAATAAAACTGTTGATTAACTTATCAGTAAAACAGCTAATTAACTAATCAGTTAAATAGTTGATTAACTAATCACTGAAACAGTTGATTAACTAATCAGTAAACCAGTTGATTAACTAATCAGTAAAAATGTTGCTTAACTAATCAGTAAAACAGCTGATTAACTAATCAGTGAAACAGTTGATTAACTAATCACTGAAACAGTTGATTAACTAATCAGTAAACCAGCTGATTAACTAATCAGTGAAATAGTTGATTAACTAATCACTGAAACAGTTGATTAACTAATCAGTAAACCAGCTGATTAACTAATCAGTAAAACAGCTGGTTAACTAATCAGTAAAACAGTCGATCAACTTATCAGTAAAACAGCTGATTAACTAATCAGTAAAACAGCTGATTAACTAATCAGTAAAACAGCTGATTAACTAATCAGCTTGTATATTTCTTGTTGGGGCGGTCGGGTAGCCTAGTGGTTAAAGCGTTTGCTCGTCACGCCGAAGACCCGGGTTCGATTTCCGACATGGGTACAATGTGTGAAGCCCATTACTGGTGTCCCCCGCCGTGATATTGCTGGGATATTGCTAAAAGCGTCGTAAAACCAAACTCACTCTCTAACTCACTTGTATCTTTGTTGTCAGTGATCATTGTTTATGTCAATTGGGGTCTTGATCCTTTAGATTCCCTCTCTTTAGTAACATGTTGCTTATAAAAATAAAAATGTTAACTTTTACCTCGTTTTTTTTCTATCATTACTTTATTCTGATTAAATGACACCCTGGTCTCAGGAGCACAGCTCCGTGACAGACAGCGGAAGACGAGATAAAGTGAGAAGTGAAGAGATTTGACGAAGTGGGGATTGTGAGGAACTGGTGACGTCACGAGCTCTTGGTTTGTTTTGGAGTTAGAACGTAAAATTAAAAATGGCAGAAAAATATATAATTATCATAAGTTGCAGATTTTATGTTTGCGTGTCAATAACGGCATTTAGTTGTTTAGCTAAATATAATTATACACATAAGTTGTTGTTTTTCAGTATGTGCTGCCCTTGTCGGCGAAGCAGGAATCCTTGTTGTCATCGTCGTCATCTATTTTGTAGTCCAGGGGTGAGAAATTTATTTCCTCAACACTGATACCCAAAGCTGTCTGTTTTATTTGTTTGTCCCGTCCTGTCTACCTAAATTGCAGTCATGCTACAAAAATAAGTTTCTTTATTCATCCATTTGCCCGCTCTTATGTACATCAGCCGGTTGTAGAAATAACGCAATATTGTGCCTCATTGTGCCATACCTCGCTTTTTGTGCGTCATTGTGCCCTACCTCGCTTATTGTGCATCATTGTGCCCTACCTCGCTTATTGTGCGTCATTGTGCCATGCCTCGCTTATTGTGCGTCATTGTGCCATACCTCGCTTATTGTGCGTCATTGTGCCCTACCTCGCTTATTGTGCATCATTGTGCCCTACCTCGCTTATTGTGCGTCATTGTGCCCTACCTCGCTTATTGTGCGTCATTGTGCCTTACCTCGCTTATTGTGCATCATTGTGCCCTTACCTCGCTAATTGTGCGTCGCTGTGCCCCACCTCGCTTATTGTGCGCAAATGTGCCCCAACTCTCTCATTGTTCGCCATTGTGCCCCACCTCGCTTATTGTTCGCCATTGTGCCCCACCTCGCCTATTGTGCATCATTTTGCCCCACCTCGCTTATTGTGCATCATTGTGCCCCACCTCGCTTATTGTGCATCATTGTTCCAAACCTTGCTTTATGTGCTCCATTGTGCCCCAACTCGCTTATTGTGCCTCATTGTTCCAAACCTTGTTTATGTGCTCCATTGTGCCCCACCTCGCTTATTGTGCCTCATTGTTTCAAACCTTGCTTTATGTGCTCCATTGTGCCCCACCTCGCTTATTGTGCTTTATTGTGCCCTACCTCGCTTATTGTGCATCATTGTGCCCCACCTCGCTTATTGTGCATCAGTGTGCCCCAACTCGGTTACTGTGCATCATTGTGCCCCACCTCGCTTATCGTGCATCATTGTGCCACACCTTGCTTTATGTGCTCAATTGTGCCCCAACTCGCTTATTGTTCGCCATTGTGCCCCATCTCGCTTATTGTTCGTCATTGTGCCCCATCTCGCTTATTGTTCGCCATTGTGCCCCACCTTGCTTATTGTGCGCCATTGTGCCACAACTTGCTTATTGTGCGTCATTGAGGCCCGACGGCTTTGATTATTGTTCATGTAGTGGGATAATATAAGCGGGGTTTCGGACGTGAAAAGTTCAATTTCAAGCGGAAATGTGCCATATCTCAGTTTTGCTAGAATACTGCGATGGTACCGTACATATGCTGAAACATCCAAACAAATGTAAGTTCTAAACAATCTTATCTTTTAAGTTTATTTCCATTCATTTGACCAGTATCTTTCCAAAGACCACAGGTCCACCTTTAGTGATCAGCAACAATCTATCTATTTTAATACCTCTGAAGACCCGTGAAGATCCGCGGTAGAATAGGTCTTCAGCAACCCATGCTGGCCGTAAGAGGCGACTAAAGGGATCGGGTGGTCAGGTTCGCTGACTTGGTTGACGCATGTCATCGTATCCCAATTGTGCAGATCGATAATCATGATGTCAATCACTGGATTGTCTGGTCCAGACTCGATTATTCACTGAAGGCGTCATATAGCTGGAATAGTGCTGAGTGCGGCGTTAAAAAACAAACAAACAAACAAATGATTCCTATTCGGCATTAAGTTGAGATATATCTGGAAGAATAGCCATCTAAGCTTATCCATATCCGTTTTAGTAACAGTTTGTCAGACTGTGTTAATGAGTACAGAGATATGAAGGTCAATTTCATTCAACCCAACGACTCAGATGACGTCGATTCATTCAACTGGATTCAACGATTACTGCCGCTACTCTGAGACGGAAATTCATCTAATTTAGGTCAGAATCGAGCAGTGTTCCCTTTTCCAGTTTAAAACAAAGGATCGAAAAGTCTTCTTCATAGTCCTGTGTCTCCGTTATGCAGAACCTTCAAGAAAATATCTTAAATGACAATCGATACATAATTATATATTTTCTTATTGTTGATCATCTTTAAATTTTTAAAAACACACTTTGATTTCAATACAAGCAATTGTTAAAATTGTGTTTATTTTCAGTTACAAAAAGAAGAAAGCAAAGAGAGCTTCACCAAAAGAAAGGGTTGCCAGATATCGCCCAGTGTACCCGAAGCCTGAGGGCACCCAGAACGATTATTCAGCTGCTGACGTCGAATTTGTAAATAGAGATCGTCAAACGAATGTCAAACAACCCCAGCACGGTCATGAAGTTAATGAAGGTGATTATGACGTGTTGTGGAAGTGGAATCCAAAGCGGTATAAGGTGGCGGAGACCCAAGGCGTGTACAGTCATCTGGTGATGACAAGCGGGATGAATGAGTGCCCGGACCCAGACCAGTATGACACGACGAGGCGGGTGTTGGCGGAACGACGGGACAGGCCTGAGGAAGACTTGTATAACAAGATGGCTATACCTAATGTGTAGATACCAGCTATGAAAGCTCACCTGGTCATCATCCATCGTCAGTAATCCCCGTGTTTGAATACGTGCGGTTGCTTTGCTATTCTTATGAAACGATTCCAGCGATGGGGAAACCTGCAGGTTCTGATGACATGGGCAGTACTTCTCGTGAAGCATGTGCCGCAGCACCCATTACATCCCATTACGGGTCAGCCATTGTTCAGTTTCAGACAAGGGTCGAACTCGCACAAACTTCACGCACGGCTCATTTGACTTCCGTGAGTTATACACTGGCTTATTATACACAGGTTCATTATCTGTAAAAAAAAACAGACACCCGCCACGATTACACCCCATATCGCCCACTGTATTCACATATACTATGAAAGACGAGTGCTCACATGACATGGGACGTATGTCTCGTGCAACACGTGCCGCAGCATTTCTACATGTGAAGTATTGGTACAAACGTCAAGCCCGGTTCAGGTTTCATTTGACGTTCGTGAGTTAGAGACTCATTGCCTTAACTGGCTGAAAAACAGACACGCGTCACTATTAGGCCGAATACCGGCCATTGGATTCACGTTTGACATGACCCGTGAAGCTCTGACGATACTGGTAGCCTATAATTGCACCATTGTCATGGCGCATTTGTCGTAAGACCCCACAAAAGTCTACGTTTCTGGTATTTTGGTTTGCCCTAAACTGATGCGGCCGTTCGAGTTTTGTCAATGGTGACTTAAATAGCTTAAAGGCTCATCAGAACGCAATACAAGACTTCGTGTAGATTGTATTGCAAATCAATACTATTATAATAAAAGCTTCCGCGCAGGCCAGTTAGAGTTACCTGCCCTTGGTTTAAGTCTGGAAAATGCCGTTGAGAAAAACGCAGGGGGAGACCAGAAACAAGCTTGTTTGGGAGGGACTTAAAGTTTCAATTTGCTACTTCTTCACTTTCACATATGGATCACATCAATGGCGCTTTGTATTTTGTTTATGGCGCTGGATATTGTGTTCGCTTCTGTTCCCATATTTGTGATGCTTTTGAGTCACAGAAACTTGATACATGGAGTCAACGTTTAAACAACTTTGCACAACTCGTTGTTGAACGATACACGATGTGCATATTAGACTCTATATTCAAGGTATTCAATGAAGTGTTTCAATCTGCTGGTTTATACCTGAAACGTGTGTGGTAAATTTTATTCGTATGGTAAAGAACATATGCTCTGTATCTCTAAAACAACTGTTACAACAGTCTGCTTTTTCCAACCGTTTATTGTGTCGTTCATATACAGTAAACTACGGTTATAACGAACTCAAAGGGACTTTAGTTCGTTATAACCGTATTTCGTTATAAGCATATACAGCATAACTACAGCATATATTCGGGACTAAAAAGTTAGTTCGTTATACCCGTTAGTTCGTTATAACCGTGTTCGTTATAACCGTAGTTTACTGTACAGTACTTATGCACATCACAACGTGTCGTTCATATACAGTACTTCTGAACATCAATTTCGCTGCCATGTGACCGACACATTTAAAAAATATACATATTTGTTTTAAACAAAATAAAACAAACGTATTCACAATACACCATGAATATATAAGTACTTTGTTAACTGACATTTAACATATAAGTTATGTAAGCTTTGGTAAGTTTATTCAGTGGCATCATGAGGTTTCAGCAGGATGTGATGCAGTTCTTATATCTCTACCACATAGCACCATACCCGTGCTTCTTGGTTTCTCTTTACACACCAAGAATTAAGATCAGACCAATATTGGATTCGAACCTACGATCATGGGTTGCCCGCATCCCTAAGGTACGCAGCTCCGCATAGCGGATTCCGACACCAAAGACGCCTTGGCCATCCGTACCTGTGCTCCGGTTCCAGAAGTACCTACTTGTATTGACAATGTATCGCCAGTCGATATGTGCAACCCCTTTCGGTCACATCTTATATACAGTCGTACATTTAATTTACCCGTGTCTTTCGACAGAATGAAGATTGTGTGGAAAGTTTGGTGTTACACTATGTTTGGGCCTATGGAACATTTTACTCGGGCTCCAAACAAAAATGATTTGCTAACAGATGCATATGAACGGATGCCTTTAAGGGCCTTTTTTTTCTTGAAATTTCAAGATGTTATGTTGAAAGTTCAAAATACTATGTTGAAATTTCAAGATATAAAACTTCAACTTAGTATCTTGAAATTTCGAGAGAGAGAAAAACGGCCCTAAAGGCTTCCGTAGAAATGAGATGGCGGGTCTACTTGGACAAATAATTTGTTCCAGATCAAAAACTGTGAAAAACTGTTCTCGTGTTTTACACACAAGAAATTGTTCACTGGGCATGCTGGGAGTGCCGTGCATACTGGGTATTACTCACACATAACTTACAAGGGATGGTCCAGTCGTCCTAGGCCCCGCGATTCTCTGTGCAGAATTCCTTCCCCTGGATATGCAAGGAATCTACGGCCGTTGGTTCGAGTCCCAGATTCGCTCTGGTTATGTCATCAGGTTTGTCAGCACCATTTCCATGTGTGTGGGTTTCATCATGGTGATGACGACTAGAAGACCCACATCACGTCGGGCTTTACTCCCTCATCAAGCTGATACATAACTGAAATGCTGCTGGAAGCGGAGCTACCCATGAAGATGCGGATTAGAATTTATCTTCAGCAACTCATGCTTCACAGTCGAAAAAATGCACTTTCCGTTTTACGGATCCTTTGCGGACACCTCCGGACACGTCGCGTGGTCAGGCTCAGGCTCGTCAGTGTGTATATCGATGCTCGTGATGTCAATCACTGGATTGTCTGGTCCGGTAATTGAGGCTAGGTAATATGTGCATGTACATTTGACGTAATATAGATCACTTCCTCAAAAGCTGAAGTTTTCACTATACCGCAGTGATTTCATGAAGATTTATAACTGAAAAAATCGACATATTTTAGTGATTTGTTTTTATTTATTCTAAAACACAACAGGAAAAAAACAATAACACAGAAAAGGTAATAAGAGTGATTGAGTGACTATGGTTTTACGCCGCTTTTAGCAATTATCCAGCAGTATCACGGCGGTAGACACCAGAAATGGGCTTCACACATTGTACCCATGTCGGGAATCGAGCCCGGGTCTTCGGCGTGAGGAGCAAACGCTTTAACCACTAAGCTACCCGACCGCCCCAAGGTAATAAAAAAACAACTCACAACTGCTGTAGGCTCGTTTTATAAACGATGGGAGTGCAATTAGATGGGGAGGGGTGGGTGACGTGAAATGGGGTTTGACGTCGCTTTCAAGATTATTGCACTTATATTGCGACGTGCATGTACGTGTGTATGTGTGCGTGTGTGTGTGTGTGTGTGTGTGTGTGTGTGCGTGTGGCTGCTTGTACTAGACCGGACTAATGCCGATTAAATAGTGCTAGCCCACTGAGATACCATGCCGCAGTTTAACATGGATACCCCAGATGTACACTCTTTTAAAGTCCTTTGTATATTCCTAACTATTCCTATTAACTGCCACCGTGTCTTTGAACCGTTTCATCATAAATGGGAGTAACACTGCCTGTTGCTCATCCGGGTACCCAGATTCATTTTTCTTTTCTATCGAGTCCGCCATCTTGGAATCACTGTGTGGAGCCGTCATTTTGTAGTCATTTACCTCGGTTTTCACCGGTGATCCAGCGTACCTGGATGCTCGTTGCTTCGTTTACCGCCTTTTTAGCTGTCGACACCGCTGTGCTATGAATAAAGCTCAATCACGACCTCGAGTTTGTTTTTAAGCACATTCACCTTTGATCAATTTTCAAAATGCATAACCAGTTTATATTTTGCACTTTCGGGGTCAGTATAAAAATTTTGCTCTGTTGTGGCACAAGTGCTTTGTCTTTTCTTCTTCAAGGCATCCTTTAATTTGTCTCTGAAAAGTGGATACGATTACATTTTGTTCAGATTTGCAGCGATTAAATTAGTTTCTTAAAACAATAAGGCTATTCTTTTCACAGATTTGTTTTGAACCAGAATATCAGATGATCTGTACCTACTAGGCACCGTCCACACACCTACATTGTTTGAATATAGCTTCTTTGGTCAGATGATCTGTACCTACTCGGCACCGTCCACACACCTACATTGTTTGAATATAGCTTCTTTTGTCAGATGATCTGTACCTACTCGGCACCGTCCACACACCTACATTGCTTGAATATAGCTTCTTTGGTCAGATGATCTGTACCTACTCGGCACCGTCCACACACCTACATTGCTTGAATATAGCTTCTTTGGTCAGATGATCTGTACCTACTCGGCACCGTCCACACACCTTCATTTTCTTGAATATAGCTTCTTTTGTCAGATGATCTGTACCTACTCGGCACCAACAACATATGTACATAGCTTCACTATCGGATGACGGTCCCCTCTACGAAATCATCGATACAATGAACCAACCTCTGGTTGACATCCTTTTTTATGTTCAGTCTGGGGTCACCGATAATGCTGCTTCTTGTTGAACTAGCAGCGGATGAATCTGACAAGTAATAGTGATACACATCGCCAGTGTCGAAGTTATGTAAAATCGGTAAAACTCTCTGTTGTGGAGACAATTCTTCTGACGCTTCACAGTGACGAGGCAGATCGGGATAAAGCCCTTTTCCTGCGATCCCGTCATCATGTGTCAATCCTGAAGTTTTAGCCGTGAGTCTCGTACCACCCTCGCTTTCGCTATTGGAACATGAAATGTCATTGAATATGACGTGAGACCTTGACCTTGACTGACCTCTATTCCATGACCTCTGACCTGATGACCTTGACTTCGGAGTGGTGTAAGACGTCATATTTTGGTACGTGTCACCAGAGGTGGCTTGTGGCCGATCGTTGAAAGCCACGTGTGCAGACTGACAGTTGGTCGACTGACCATTGGAGGTTTCCGACTGTCCTGGAGCAGAGGAAGTTGGTGGGTGACATGCGTTCACAAACGACAACTCCGATTCACCGACTTTCTGTACATACTGGTCAGATACAGACGGCAGCTGACGTTTGGTGACATCTGCCATAACTGTATCAGGTTGTATTGTCTGACCACATGCATTTTCATCAGCTTTTACTTTAATGGCTTCAGGGATAGTGCCTTCTACAGAGAGGATCCTGTCTGGAGCAGCGTTTGTCAAACTCCGTTCACCCAAGCTGTCTCCTAGCCATTCTCTTAGCGATGACAAAGCGGGGTTTATATACTCAGCCATGATATGAGCTTCTGGTGGAACTGTCGCGTTAGTTTTACATGACTGGCAGAGGTAAGTGCACGTGCGGCACTTCACCCGCAAAAAGCAAAATAAAATGATAACAGTGAACAAGACAAAACAAGAAGCAAGAATATAGAAGTTGTCCTTGTATGAAGTCAGCATTTCCTTCAGTCCGTTTATCAAACCAGGCGAAGTGTTATCTGAAAACAAAAAGAAATTATATTGGTGACACAATGTACACTCCTACATGTTTCCAGTTTATCGCCGCTTTAAACACTGTTTCCGTTACAGCGTGGTGCGGTCCTTTGACTTTTACACTTTGGTTAAACCCACTAGCACAAAAGAAATATTTATAATCAGACCGAATTTGGTATTCCAATCAACAATCATATGATCTCCAGGCATTGCAGTGGCACGGGTGGCCCAGTCGTCTAAGGCGCATCGAATCCTTGTGCAGAGTTGCGTCCCTTGGGCTTGCCAGAAACCTATGATTGTGGGTTCGAATCCCGGTTCGCCCCGATTATGTTTCTAGGTTTGTCAGCACCATACCCGTGCTCGTGGGTTTCACCTGAAGTGGTAAACGTCTGAGACCTGCATCACTTTGGGCGTTCCTCCCGAATTAAGCTGACGCGCCACGATATAACTGTAATACTGTTAAAAGCGGCGTTAAACCCAACTCACTCAGTCACTTAGGCATGGCAAATGTGGCATTTGGAACGTGTAGGACGGCAACACGTGCCATCGATTGAAAATGTACTTTGTAGTCTATTCTTGTCGAACACCGTGTGTTCATGTTTATTTCCCTCAACAAAATACATTGTTTATTCGAAACACATTTGTCAGTTTTATTTTGAAGGAAAGCACGAACTGAGGCAGGCATTAATCACATTGTTATTTTACAATCTATTGTTTCAACCTTGTGCCATTTTTTTCATTATACAAATCGGGTGTTGTATTATTATTATTATTATTATTATTATTATTATTATTATTATTATTATTATAACCTGCTCCATGACGTTCTTGACAACCAGGATAAAGACTCCAGCGTGTGACATTTGAAGACGGACAGAAGGCACACTGGGTGTCCATTTCGGCCGAGCACGGTGTTGAAATGTACATAGAGGGTGGGCATTTCCTAGCGCACGGGCTGCACGTACTTCCGTCTCGTAAAAACTCTTCATAGGGGCAGTCTCGTGAAGGTTTGTCTGCAGAGGACGTTGAACTTAAAGAGTTGTCAGAGCGGTGTGCATCTGCTGGCTGAAGATCAGTCGGTATTTTTGTTTGGTTTTGTTCAGAAATGGCAGTTACTGTCGGTATCTGGAACAAAAAGAGAGTTTAGAAAATTCAAGCCATCAATTTCAAAGAAAAAAATCATATGAAATTATTTACAGTAATTTGTAGTTACAAAGTATATAGTAAATACAGTCATTTCAAAGATAATCTAATATAAATAAAATCATCATTATAAAAATTTGAATCATAATTCAGTATCAGATTTTTTACTTTTCTTTTCATAGTCTAAATCCTATCAAGATGTACACATATATGAGAGGCATATGAGAGGATTTTCCATCGCACTTTATCGTTCCTAATTATACATAACCCTTAGACATAAGTAAAATATGTGAAGAGGTCATTCAAATGATCTGGATACTCTGTTAGTATCATTGCAGTGACAAGTGTAAGGAATAAAAAAAACGAATGACTTGATAGGGCACCAACTTGTTGGATATACAGTAAGGATAGATTGGCGTCAACTTGTTGGATAGATAGACAGACAGATATATACATATAGATAGCCTTAGATGGTGTTTGAATACCAGCGGGCAACTGTGTTTAAAGGGTGTGTACTGTTATGAAATTTAATTCAATTGACACATATATATTATGAGAGCTTTAAAGCCTATTGAATACAGCACAAACATGATTAGAGTTATGTCCCTTTGGAATTGCACAACACACCGAGATGTTTATGCAATGTATGTGACACGTATTTCAATTTCAGAGGTCATCCAATGAACGTGCAACAGGTATACTCAATCTAAAATTAGCTCTCCGGAAAAACCACACATAGCTGATACATTATGGATACGGCGTTAAACAGCAAAAGAACAAAACAAACAAATCATTGCACTATAACTAATGCTTTTAGGTATTTTTTTACACAACATTCCAAAATACCTGAGAATAAAAGAGTATTTGAATTCGATAATATAAATCACGTCTACGAGAAAGATGAGCATATATTATTTCATAGATTGCATTATTTAAGAAAATGGACAAAAACGGTGTTGTTTTTTATTTTTAAAAATAAAACATTGAAACCCAAATGAAAAATACAGAATGCATGTAAATTGAAATGTCTTTGACTGTCGACCAGATATAAACAATCAACAAATATAACGCAAGATGAATCAACTCACCTGCATTTGACAAAATAGCAGCAACATTATCGCGGCAGAGAGCAGCGTTGCTGCACTTCCAGAGTGTGGCAGTGGTCCCATCCTTAACCGTGCTTGAAGTTACATGTAGAAGACGTGGCGGAATCACAGCATTTCTCTTCACCGAGCTCCCGTACTGACCCCTTAATCGAAAACAGATCGATCAAACTCGGCCTGAGTTGGAGGGTTTGTTTACAAAGTGACGTAATCGTTGCAGTGCGAACGACTGCGCTCCTGACTGAAAGCGTTAAGCTTGTTGCGCGAACTAATAATGGACCCAGTTTATTCTTCCTGATGACCCAGATTCGATCTGAAGGTCCTCGAGAGAACCTCGTCTGCTGTTCACGTCAATTCAGAGGATCATGAATGCGAATGAGTGATTTTTCTTGGTTTTCACTCCTGAGCTTATTGGGTCTTGGAGTAGCCTCCCTTTGTCCACGAGGCGCCAATAACATTGCAAAGGTAACGAAGCGTATATAAAATCCTTTGTCTAGTTTCAAGTACTGATGCTATGATCCTGATTTGTTTCTTTGATGTTTAACGACGCAGTCGGCAATATTCCAGCTCTATGACGAAGTCATGTAAATAATCGAGTCTGGAACAGATAAACCAGTGATATCATGATTGATATCTACGACCACCGATTCATTTGGTCGCCTCCTACAACCAGTCTACCTTTAAAGTGCCCAGTTCTATCCCAGAATCCCCCCTGAGGCCTTATGATTGTAGTTTGGTTGGAATAGGTTTGTCATTGTTTGTCTATGCATAGCAAGAATCTTAGCTGCCGATAAAGCATAAATATAAGGTGTTTGTTTTTTTCCTGATATCTCTAATCGCCCGACATGGGTACAATATGTGAAGCCCATTTCTGGTGACCCCCGTCATGATATTGCTGGAATATTGCTAAAAGCGGCGTAAAACCATACGCACTCACTCACTCTAATCGCCATCTACCCACACACTACATTCGCAAATGTTCAAACATTTCTTATCTCCTGTAACCAGTGATTATGTTGAAAAAGCCGAGGACAGACTTACTGAGGATCGAGTTGTTATTGATATTGTTATCATGACCATCGGCGTGGGTCGTTGCTCATGCTATCAACCACTAGATTAGATTTTTACAGGTCTGTGGTGACGCTGGGACAGTGCTGACTCTGGTGTATTCACCCATTTCACTTCTAGTTGACGACGACCTGTCATATTCTAATCTGGGTCAGACAAACCAATGATTGATATTATGAGCAACGTCTCTCACCGTCGGCGAGCCTGACCACCCGATCCATTAGATCGCTCTTACAACCGGCATATATTGCTGGAGATTAACTCTAACACTGAACAAGCACTTTTGACTCTCACGAATTGCAGATGACTATCACATCGTGAGACCGCCGTCAAAACAATGCTGCCGACGTTAATCGATGTTCATTCTATCACCCACAGGTTTTCTGTTGCTCAGTATTAACCGGTCACCTTGATGTAGCTGGAATATTGTTGGCTTCTGCGTGAAACAACACATTCACTCTAACACTGCGTGTGCGTGTGTGTGATGGGGGGGGGGGGGGGGGGGGGGCATGGGTGGCCCAGCCGTCTCAGGCGCCGCAATTCGCTGGGCACGCCAGAAACCTGTGATTGTGGCTTAATCAATCACGCACTGCCAAGCATTATTATGTGATGACCAACCCTTTGCTTGCTATAACCTTATAATGTACTGCCAGTTCTACTGATCAGAAAGGGGACGCGGGTGGCCCAGTCGTTTAAAGCGCCGCGATTCGCTGTGCAGAGTTGCGTCCCTTCGGCACGCCAGAAATCTATGATTGTAGGTTCAAATCCCGGTTCACCCCGATTATGTTTCTAGGTTTGTCAGCACCATACCCGTGCTCGTGGCTTTCACCGAAGTGGTAAACGTCTGAGACCTGCATCACTTCGGGCTTTCCTCCCACATTAAGCTGACACGCCGTGATATAACTGGAATACTGTTAAACACGCCGTTAAACCCAACTCACTCACTCACTCTAACTAATGTGATGTAAGGCCCAGTTGAGATGCCAGCCGTAGCGGAATTACTGACAGTGATCTATAATCAGCGAAGCCACAGCAAAGGCAAAGCAGGCTGTAAGTTTCAGGAGTGGAAGTAGAACGGATTTCCCATTAAAACGACCTAGCATTGGTTCAGGCATTTTCGCCCTTCATGTGTTTTAGCGACCGAATTCCTCTCCAAGCTGTTTACGCAAATGCCATTCATAATGTTAGAGTGGGCTAATTAAAGTGAGATAATGCTTATCAAAATATATTTTCATTTAGAGTTTGACACGAGACACCTGTTCAACTGAATATCTGTACAAACACAATCTGCCCTTGCCCGGGAAACCTAATTATGTTAGAGTAAATAATTAGATTTAAACATGAAAAATGTATATCGTGCCCGAATTTAAGTGACATTGGTAAATCTGGTTGTTTTGATGTAAGTGTTTGTAACCTGAACAGACAGGCCAGCCAGAAACATGGTTTATTCCCAATTATTTTACGTGGTTATCTCCCTTTACCCGTAAAGCGAACATGGTGGAAAAGTGTACTAGAACATTAAAACTGATTGCAACAATGTGAAGATGAAGACTGTTTAACAGCAATAGAGACTGGACCTCCGTACACTGTAGGTCGGTTAAGTGGACACTCGTGTTCCCTATCACTCATTATGGAAAAGAATGTGGGAAAGACAGGTGTTTTAATTTGAAATCGATTTGGCCGTGTTTGCAAGGAATTCAGTGGTGACCTTTGCCTCTGGGCTCTCCCCCTTATTGCTTCGGGGTTTTGTTCCCTGTGGCTATGCTCTTGCTTCGGGGCTCTGTTCCCTGTGGCTACGCTCTTGCTTCGGGGCTCTGTTCCCTGTGGCTAGGCTCTTGCTTCGGGGTTCTGTTCCCTCTGGCTATGCTCTTGATTCGGGGTTCTGTTCCCTGTGGCTATGCCCTTTCTCCGGGATTCTGTTCCCTGTGGCTATGCTCTTTCACTGGGATTATGTTCCCTGTGGCTATGCTCTTTCTCAGGGATTCTGTTCCCTGTGGCTATGCTCTTTCTCCCGGATTCTGTTCCCTGTGGCTATGCTCTTTCTTCGGGGTTCTGTTCCCTGTGGCTATGCTCTTGCTTCGGGGTTCTTTTCCCTGTGGCTATGCTCTTTCTTCGGGGTTCTGTTCCCTCTGGCTATGCTCTTTCTTCGGGGTTCTGTTCCCTGTGGCTTTGCTCTTTCTTCGGGGTTCTGTTCCCTGTGCCTATACCCTTTCTCCGGGATTCTGTTCCCTGTGGCTATGCTCTTTCTCCCGGATTCTGTTGCCTGTGGCTATGCTCTTGCTTCTGGGCTCTGTTCCCTGTAGCTATGCTCTTGCTTCAGGGTTCTGTTCCCCTAGGCTATGTTCTTGTTTCGGGGTTCTGTTCCCTGTGGCTATGCTCTTGCTTCGGGGTTCTGTTTCCTCTGGTTATGCTCTTGCTTCGGGGTTCTGTTCCCTGTGGCTATGCTCTTTCTTCGTGGTTCTTTTCCCTGTGGCTATGCTCTTGCTTCGGGGTTCTTTTCCCTGTGGCTTTGCTCTTTCTTCGGGGTTCTTTTCCCTGTGGCTTTGCTCTTGCTTCGGGGTTCTGTTCCCTGTGGCTTTGCTCTTTCTTCGGGGTTCTGTTCCCTGTGGCTATGCTCTTGCTTCGGGGTTCTTTTCCCTGTGGCTATGCTCTTTCTTCGGGGTTCTGTTCCCTCTGGCTATGCTCTTTCTTCGGGGTTCTGTTCCCTGTGGCTTTGCTCTTTCTTCGGGGTTCTGTTCCCTGTGGCTTTGCTCTTTCTTCGGGGTTCTGTTCCCTGTGGCTTTGCTCTTTCTCCCGGATTCTGTTCCCTGTGGCTATGCTCTTTCTCAGGGGTTCTGTTCCCCTAGGCTATGCTCTTTCTCAGGGATTCTGTTCCCTGTGGCTATGCTCTTTCTCCTGGGCTTTGTTCCCTGTGGCTATGGTTCTGTATCTTGCGTGACTCTTCAACTTGACCCTGTACACTTAAGACTGGATTCCCACATATTCAAATTCATGACCGTTACTAAATTGGGAAGCATAATGAACCACGATATTCCGAGGACACTATATGCGAACACACTTGAGTGAGTGAGTGTGGTTCATCGCAACTTTGAAAAGTATATCACTTATATCACGGCGTGTCAGCTTGGTGTGGGAGGAAAACCCAAAGTAGCACACATTTTAGACGTTTACCAGTTTGGTGAATCCACGAGCACAGGTTTGGTACTGACAAACCAAGAAACGGGGATTCGAACATACGACTATAGGTTTCTGGAATGTTTGTTTGTTTGCTGTTTAACGTCGCACTCAGCAATATTCCAGCTATATGACGGCGGTCTGTAAATACTCATGTTTGGACCAGACAATCCAGTGACTGACACTATGAGGTTCGATCTACGCAAATGGGATACGATGACATGCATTAACCAAGTCTGACCACCCGATCCCGGATCTTCATGGGTAGGTTTCTGAAATGAAGTGACACAGCTTTGCACGTCGCACGCATGAAGGTAACGTTTTAATAGTATATATTTAAACCCTATATTTATAAAAAAAAAAAAAAAAAACATTAACTTATCGCCATTAACTAAGTTTAAAACTAGGAATGGCTAGATTTACCCCATGTTGATGGGATCTGTCCACTTTGTAATACTTCTGTCGGTGACGGTTTCACGACTTGTTTGAGTGTACACACCACAGGAAACTGATCGTCAGCGCTTTCTTAAAAAACTTATTGTGTCAAGCTTGATTACCATAAACTACATCAACTATTTTTACTCCGAAAGAAACCTCAGCAGATTTGTCTCCCGTATACTTAAAAAAGTTCTAATGTAAACTCTCAAATGCATGCGAATGTCTCTGCTGTTCAAATGACCCTCTTGCGTTTATGTCCATGTACCACTGGGAGTGTTTTTTTTATGAAAAAACAATGTCAATGTCAATTAAAACATGAGCAACTCCCGCCATCAGGCACGATATCACGCAATCAGCCTTAAAGTCTTTTTAGTCTTTTTTAACGACAAGCAATAAGATGGCGATCATTTGATAATCTGAAGTGGGGGGTTGGGATTTATATTTCTCAAATATATTGTCCCCGAAAATTCTTGAAAAAAATAATGATGCTTTATATTGTTGGGGGGTTAAAGAAATTATCTGGCACAAACATGACATTGTTACAATGTGCCAACATATTTTGGCTCATAGTTTTAATTTTACATGTTTTAATGTTTTTGTAGCACGGTAGGCCTAGGCTTTGTGCAGAGGTGCGTCCCTTGGACACGCCAGGAACCTATGTTTGTGGGTTCGAATGCCGTTTCGACCCAATTATGTTTCTATATCGTGGGCTTCACCAAGGTGGTATATGTCTGAGATCTGCATCATTTCGGGCTTTCCTCCCACAATTAACTAACACGTCGTGATATAACTGGAATAATTATTGTTTGAAAGTGATTAAACCCCACTCACTCACTGCGACATCCATGGGATATTGGGGACACATGGGGACCTAGTCATGTTATAGGAAAGCGGGGTTCTGCAGAGTCTTCAAATGTCCATCTTGACTGAGTTTATCACGAGGGCAGCACGACCATGCTCGCTCAAGGAGTGTTTCCTGAAATGCAGTCTAGAATCTGGTGTTCACATTTAGATGTGTTAATAAGTGTTATTTCCTGTTTTCAATGTTTATCTCATCGGTACACATGCAGTAACACACATAATCTAGTGATGGCGTTACAGCCAGACACGTGATCCGATGTCGCCATGTCTGATACAGTCATGGCAACGCTTTTGATCAGCTTTCGACAGTTTCCGCCACTCTACGGAAAACTCAAAAGAAACAAAACACGTGGCGTTATATTTTTTGTCATGTAATTCTACTGATGCTTTTTCAACGTACTGTGAACAGCATTGCACTTAAAGAACATACTTTTCCACAATAAAGGGCCAAGTGGTTATTTAGTTACCGCCTAAAAGGTAACTAAAAACCCAAGGAAATTAAACCTTTAACATACAAGAGCCATAAAAATAAAAGAGGGTGGTCCCTCAATCTAAACCCCGCCACAGAGCTATATCCACAAAAGCTTGAGTTAATTGAGCAACAGTCAAGGCAAGAAGTCAGTAAAATAAGCAGGGGTCTGTGACCTTTGGACAATCGACAACAAGGGCGAAAAGTGCTCAACATTGAACGCCATCCATGATAATATCAGCACAACACAAGGGAAGGATGCCTCTTCCTATACCACTGTAAACAGGAATGAGTCTAATCGTGACGGGGAGAACCTTGAAGACGACCCCGTCCTGGAAGGCCTGTGCCATCGGCAACGTCAGAAATGATCCAAAGAATCCATGAATATGGATATGACCGACTGGTGAATGACTGAGTGTCCTATTGCTAGCTCAGTAGGCATTTCCCAGGAGAGAGTACCTTCCATTATCACAGAAACGTTGGCAATGAAGCTGTTTGACTTTTGATAAAAATGGCACCAATCCTTCCCCATCCACAACCCTTCCCCACCACTAACCCTTCCACACCACCTACCTTCCCCACACCGACCTTGCCCATCATGAACCCTCCCCACCACTAACCCTTCCACACCAACAACCTTGCCCACACCAACCTTCCCCACACCGAACTTGCCCACCACCAACCCTCTCCACCACCAAACTTCACCACCACCAACCCTTCCACACCACCAACCCTTCCCCATACCAATCTTCCCCACACCAACCTTCCCCACACCAACCTTCCCCACACCAACCTTCCCCACACCAACCTTCCCCACTACCAACCTTCCCCACACCTACCTTCCCCACACCAACCTTCCCCACACCAACCTTCCCCACACCAACCTTCCCCACACCTACCTTCCCCACACCTACCTTCCCCACACCAACCTTCCCCACACCAACCTTCCCCACACCAACCTTCCCCACACCTACCTTCCCCACACCAACCTTCCCCACTACCAACCTTCCCCACACCAACCTTCCCCACACCAACCTTCCCCACACCTACCTTCCCCACACCAACCTTCCCCACACCAACCTTCCCCACACCAACCTTCCCCACACCAACCTTCCCCACACCTACCTTCCCCACACCTACCTTCCCCACACCAACCTTCCCCACACCTACCTTCCCCGCACCAACCTTCCCCACACCAACCTTCCCCACACCAACCTTCCCCACACCAACCTTCCCCACACCTACCTTCCCCACACCAACCTTCCCCACTACCAACCTTCCCCACACCTACCTTCCCAACTACCAACCTTCCCCACACCTTCCTTCCCCACTACCAACCTTCCCCACACCAACCTTCCCCACACCAACCTTCCCCACACCTACCTTCCCCACACCTACCTTCCCCACACCAACCTTCCCCACACCTACCTTCCCCACACCAACCTTCTCCACACCAACCTTCCCCACACCTACCTTCCCCACACCAACCTTCCCCACACCTACCTTCCCCACACCAACCTTCCCCATACCAACCTTCCCCACACCAACCTTCCCCACACCTACCTTCCCCACTACCAACCTTCCCCACACCAACCTTCCCCACACCTACCTTCCCCACACCAACCTTCCCCACACCTACCTTCCCCACACCAACCTTCCCCATACCAACCTTCCCCACACCTACCTTCCCCACACCAACCTTCCCCACACCAACCTTCCCCACACCAACCCTCCCCACCACCAACCTTCCCCACACCTACCTTCCCCACACCTACCTTCCCCACACCAACCTTCCCCACACCAACCCTCCCCACCACCAACTTTACCCACCATCAACCCTCCCCACCACCAACCCTCCCCACCACCAACCCTCATCACCATCAACCTTCTCCACCACCAACCCTCCCCACCAACAACATTCCCCACCATCAACCCTCCCCACCACCAACCCTCCCCACCATCAACCCTTCCACACCACCAACCTTCCCCACCACCAACCCTCCCCACCACCAACAATCCCCACCACCAACCCTCCCCACCACCAACAATCCCCACCACCAAACCTCGCCACCACCAGCCCTCCCCACCACCAACCCTTCCCCACTACCAACCCTTCCTACCACCAACCTTCCACACCACCACCCCTCCACACCACCAACCTTCCGCCGCCAACACTTCCCCACCACCAACCCTCCCCACCACCATCCCCTGCCCACCATCACCGTTTCCACCACCAACCCTTCCCAACGACCACTACTCGACACAAGAATCTCAAGAATATTTAATGGCGAGCGTCTTAGTACAAATAAAACCGTAGTTAAACCTGGTGTGTCAAAGAGATTTCTCACAGTGTCACATCGGTTCAAGACATTACTCTCCTTGTTGTGCTTTTAGCAAGTTATTTCAGTGGAGATATATCAAGCTAATGGGATACTTGTTGTCAACAGTCAACCGAAGTAGAAGACAATTAGACAATCTATACAAATAATGGTATTGTTGAACTTCGTAGAAGGATTGATCAATCACTGCATCTCAAGCAGCATTCTCCATCTTATCACCAAAGTAAAAAGTCGTATTTGCGATTCTAATTTAAATGCATCTAATGCATTTTTTCCTGGGTGAAACATGGGTCCTTAGGGAATTTGTTTTCAGGACAATGGCAAATGTAGGCTACATATAAAGTTTCAAAACTTTGTACATGTACATGGATACCACGACATCAGCTGGGAGGCAGCATTAGAGGCCGATCCAGAGGTTATTCATTGGGTTAAACCATGGCGTTATATCATGGCGTGTCAGATTATTGTCGGAGGAAAGCTCGAAGTGATGTAGGTCTCAGCCGTTTGCCATTTTTGTGAAACCTACGAGAACGAGAACTAGTATATAATCGCACCCACTCACCGCACCGTAGGTGATGGGGTGATGGTAGGTGATGGACTGATGGTAGGTGATGAAGTGATGTAAGATGATGGAGTGATGGTAGGTGATGGAGTGATGGTAGGTGATGGAGTGATGGTAGGTTATAGAGAGATGGTAGGTTATGGAGTGGTGGTAGGTGATGGAGTGATGGTAGGTTATGGAGTGATGGTAGGTGATGGAGTGATGGTAGGTTATAGAGAGATGGTAGGTTATGGAGTGATGGTAGGTTATGGAGTGATGGTAGGTGATGGAGTGATGGTAGGATTTGGAGTGATGGTGGGTTTTCGGGTGATGGTAGGTTATGGAGTGATGGAAGGTGATGAAGTGATGTTAGGTGATAGAGTAATGGTAGGTGATGGAGTAATGGTGGGTTATCGGGTGATGGTAGGTGATGAAGTGATGGTAGGTTATGGAGTGATGGTAGGTGATGGAGTGATGGTTAGTTTATGGAGGGATGTTAGGTTATGGAGTGATTGTAGGTGATGGTAGGTTATGGAGTGATGGAAAGTGATGAAGGGATGTTAGGTGATGGAGTGATGGTAGGTGATGGAGTGATGGTAGGTGATGAAGTGATGTTAGGTTATGGAGTGATGGTAGGTGATGGAGTGATGGTTGGTTATGGAGTGATGGTAGGTTATGGAGTGATGGCAGGTGATGGAGTGATGGTAGGATTTGGAGTGATGGTGGGTTATCGGGTGATGGTAGGTTATGGAGTGATGGAAGGTGATGAAGTGATGTTAGGTGATTGAGTGATGGTAGGTGATGGAGTGATGGTAGGTTATGGAGAGGTGGTAGGTTATGGAGTGATGGTAGGTGATGAAGTGATGGTGGGTTATCGGGTGATGGTAGGTGATGGAGTGATGGAAGGTGATGAAGTGATGTTAGGTGATTGAGTGATGGTAGGTGATGGAGTGATGGTCAGTTATGGAGTGATGGTAGGTGATGGAGTGACGGTTAGTTTATGGAGGGATGTTAGGTTATGGAGTAATGGTAGGTGATGGAGTGATGGTTAGTTTATGGAGGGATGGTAGGTGATGAAGTGATGGTAGGTGATGGAGTGATGGTTAGTTTATAGAGTGATTTTAGGTGATGGAGTGATGGTAGATGATGAAGTGATGTTAGGTGATGGAGTGATGGTAGGTGATGGACTGATTGTAGGTGATGGAGTGATGGTAGGTGATGGAGTGATGGTAGGTGATGGACTGATGGTAGGTTATGGAGTGGTGGTAGGTGATGGAGTGATGGTAGGTGATGGAGTGATGGTAGGTGATGGAGTGGTGGTAGGTTATAGAGAGATGGTAGGTTATGGAGTGGTGGTAGGTGATGGAATGATGGTAGGTTATGGAGTGATGTTAGGTGATGGAGTGGTGGTAGGTGATGGAGTGATGTTAGGTGATGGAGTGATGGTAGGTGATGAAGTGATGGTAGGTTATAGAGAGATGGTAGGTTATGGAGTGGTGGTAGGTGATGGAGTGATGGTAGGTTATGGAGTGATGTTAGGTGATGGAGTGATGGTAGGTGATGAAGTGATGTTAGGTTGTGGAGTGATGGTCAGTTATGGAGTGATGGTCAGTTATGGAGTGATGGTAGGTGATGAAGTGATGTAAGATGATGGAGTGATGGTAGGTGATGGAGTGATGGTAGGTGATGGAGTGATGGTAGGTGATGGAGTGATGGTAGGTTATAGAGAGATGGTAGGTTATGGAGTGGTTGTAGGTGATGGAGTGATGGTAGGTTATGGAGTGATGGTAGGTGATGGAGTGATGGTAGGTTATAGAGAGATGGTAGGTTATGGAGTGATGGTAGGTTATGGAGTGATGGTAGGTGATGGAGTGATGGTAGGATTTGGAGTGATGGTAGGTTATCGGGTGATGGTAGGTTATGGAGTGATGGAAGGTGATGAAGTGATGTTAGGTGATGGAGTTATGGTAGGTGATGGAGTGATGGTAGGTGATGGAGAGATTGTGGGTTATCGGGTGATGGTAGGTGATGAAGTGATGGTAGGTTATGGAGGGATGGTAGGTGATGGAGTGATGGTTAGTTTATGGAGGGATGTTAGGTTATGGAGTGATTGTAGGTGATGGTAGGTTATGGAGTGATGGAAAGTGATGAAGTGATGTTAGGTGATGGAGTGATGGTTAGTTTTTGGAGGGATGGTAGGTGATGAAGTGATAGTCGGTGATGGAGTGATGGTTAGTTTATAGAGGGATGGTAGGTGATGGAGTGATGGTAGATGATGAAGTGATGTTAGGTTATGGAGTGATTGTAGGTTATGGAGTGATGGTAGGTGATGGAGTGATGGTTGGTTATGGAGTGATGGTAGGTTATGGAGTGATGGCAGGTGATGGAGTGATGGTAGGATTTGGAGTGATGGTGGGTTATCGGGTGATGGTAGGTTATGGAGTGATGGAAGGTGATGAAGTGATGTTAGGTGATAGAGTAATGGTAGGTGATGGAGTAATGGTGGGTTATCGGGTGATGGTAGGTGATGAAGTGATGGTAGGTTATGGAGTGATGGTAGGTGATGGAGTGATGGTTAGTTTATGGAGGGATGTTAGGTTATGGAGTGATTGTAGGTGATGGTAGGTTATGGAGTGATGGAAAGTGATGAAGGGATGTTAGGTGATGGAGTGATGGTAGGTGATGGAGTGATGGTAGGTGATGAAGTGATGTTAGGTTATGGAGTGATGGTAGGTGATGGAGTGATGGTTGGTTATGGAGTGATGGTAGGTTATGGAGTGATGGCAGGTGATGGAGTGATGGTAGGATTTGGAGTGATGGTGGGTTATCGGGTGATGGTAGGTTATGGAGTGATGGAAGGTGATGAAGTGATGTTAGGTGATTGAGTGATGGTAGGTGATGGAGTGATGGTAGGTTATGGAGAGGTGGTAGGTTATGGAGTGATGGTAGGTGATGAAGTGATGGTGGGTTATCGGGTGATGGTAGGTGATGGAGTGATGGAAGGTGATGAAGTGATGTTAGGTGATTGAGTGATGGTAGGTGATGGAGTGATGGTCAGTTATGGAGTGATGGTAGGTGATGGAGTGACGGTTAGTTTATGGAGGGATGTTAGGTTATGGAGTAATGGTAGGTGATGGAGTGATGGTTAGTTTATGGAGGGATGGTAGGTGATGAAGTGATGGTAGGTGATGGAGTGATGGTTAGTTTATAGAGTGATTTTAGGTGATGGAGTGATGGTAGATGATGAAGTGATGTTAGGTGATGGAGTGATGGTAGGTGATGGACTGATTGTAGGTGATGGAGTGATGGTAGGTGATGGAGTGATGGTAGGTGATGGACTGATGGTAGGTTATGGAGTGGTGGTAGGTGATGGAGTGATGGTAGGTGATGGAGTGATGGTAGGTGATGGAGTGGTGGTAGGTTATAGAGAGATGGTAGGTTATGGAGTGGTGGTAGGTGATGGAATGATGGTAGGTTATGGAGTGATGTTAGGTGATGGAGTGGTGGTAGGTGATGGAGTGATGTTAGGTGATGGAGTGATGGTAGGTGATGAAGTGATGGTAGGTTATAGAGAGATGGTAGGTTATGGAGTGGTGGTAGGTGATGGAGTGATGGTAGGTTATGGAGTGATGTTAGGTGATGGAGTGATGGTAGGTGATGAAGTGATGTTAGGTTGTGGAGTGATGGTCAGTTATGGAGTGATGGTCAGTTATGGAGTGATGGTAGGTGATGAAGTGATGTAAGATGATGGAGTGATGGTAGGTGATGGAGTGATGGTAGGTGATGGAGTGATGGTAGGTGATGGAGTGATGGTAGGTTATAGAGAGATGGTAGGTTATGGAGTGGTTGTAGGTGATGGAGTGATGGTAGGTTATGGAGTGATGGTAGGTGATGGAGTGATGGTAGGTTATAGAGAGATGGTAGGTTATGGAGTGATGGTAGGTTATGGAGTGATGGTAGGTGATGGAGTGATGGTAGGATTTGGAGTGATGGTAGGTTATCGGGTGATGGTAGGTTATGGAGTGATGGAAGGTGATGAAGTGATGTTAGGTGATGGAGTTATGGTAGGTGATGGAGTGATGGTAGGTGATGGAGAGATTGTGGGTTATCGGGTGATGGTAGGTGATGAAGTGATGGTAGGTTATGGAGGGATGGTAGGTGATGGAGTGATGGTTAGTTTATGGAGGGATGTTAGGTTATGGAGTGATTGTAGGTGATGGTAGGTTATGGAGTGATGGAAAGTGATGAAGTGATGTTAGGTGATGGAGTGATGGTTAGTTTTTGGAGGGATGGTAGGTGATGAAGTGATAGTCGGTGATGGAGTGATGGTTAGTTTATAGAGGGATGGTAGGTGATGGAGTGATGGTAGATGATGAAGTGATGTTAGGTTATGGAGTGATTGTAGGTGATGGAGTGATGGTAGGTGATGGAGTGATGGTAGGTGATGAAGTGATGGTAAGTGATGGAGTGATGGTTAGTTTATGGAGTGATGGTAGGTGATGAAGTGATGGTAGATGATGAAGTGATGTTAGGTTATGGAGTGATTGTAGGTTATGGAGTGATGGTTAGTTTATGGAGGGATGGTAGGTGATGAAGTGATGGTAGGTGATGGAGTGATGGTTAGTTTATGGAGTGATGGTAGGTGATGGAGTGATGGTAGATGATGAAGTGATGTTAGGTTATGGAGTGATTGTAGGTTATGGAGTGATGGTTAGTTTATGGAGGGATGGTAGGTGATGAAGTGATGGTAGGTGATGGAGTGATGGTAGTTTATGGATTGATGGAAGGTGATGAAGTGATGTTAGGTGATGGAGTGATGTTAGGTGATGGAGTGATGGTAGGTGATGAAGTGATGGTAGGTGATGAAGTGATGGTAGATTATGAAGTGATGGTAGGTGATGGATTGATGTTAGGTGATGGAGTGATGGTAGGTTATGGAATGATGGTAGGTGATGGAGTGATGGTAGGTTATGGGCTGGGTGTGATGGAGGTGAAGAAATAACGTGGCCGATGGTAGATTTCGCGTCGTTCCGGGTTTGAAATTGTCCCCAGCAACCTATATAGTCAGGATACTCAAAATATCAATCACGGGTTTGTCTGGGCCGAGTGCAACGTTAAACACAAAACAAAATATTGACAGGTTTTATGTACTGATTAGCATGTTGTCATAACTATGTGGATCTATATAGATGACAGATTGCAGATGCAACGTAAACTATTAACTCACTCACTTGTGTCTCGTAAGAAGACCCACCTGTCAGAAGCTAATACGTCACGAATGACGATTGACTGAATTAGGTTATACGTTTTTACCCTGTTTATTGACTATCTGAGAGATATTCAATCTGACATGTTGTCTGTGGGAATAAACAATTTTACACAACCATTTCATAAATACGGTGGCCCATAAGGGACATGGAGTCTTTTTTTCATTATTTTGACATTAAACTTACTGTTATCGTAACCTTTTGCAAATTAACACGATTTGTCATACAAATATGTGATAAATCATGTATAAAGTAGATTTTGAATCGCTGAAAAGAGAAGCGAAAATGTTAAAATATAAAATGAAAATGTCAATTGGAAATATTATCACCGCGGTGTTTTGACATTTTCGCTTTTGTTTTTAACATTTTCATTTTAGTTTTTGACCTTTTCGTTTTTGGTTTAGACATTTCCATTTTAGTTTTTGACGATTCAATAGCTACTTGAAAGTACATATTCCATGTTTTCGGTTGTTTTTTACATGATTTATCACATATTTTAATGACAAATTGTGTTAATTTGCAAAAGGTTACGATAAAAGTAAGTGAAATATCAAAATATTGAAAAACAGACTCAATGTCCCTTATAGGCCACCGTACATAAAGGCGAACAACGGGTAACACGAAACTCATTTTTTAAATTCATATTTGGTTTAAATCAGTGAAAGCTTAGTCAAATACGTTTGCTCCAATTTCAACTTTCATGTTATCAATTTTTTTGACCTTCTGTTCCTTTTATATCTGGGGCGGTGGGGTAGCCTAGTGGTTAAAGCGTTCGGTCGTCACGCTGAAGACCCAGGTTCGATTCCCCCTAATGGGTACAATGTGTGAAGCCCATTTCTGGTGTCCCCCGCCATGATATTGCTGGAATATTGCTAAAAGCGACAAAAAACAATACTCACTCACTCATTCACTCACTCACTCCTTTTTCTATCTCTTCTCATTATACATGGTTGAAGTTACTGTAAAATGAGGCAGGTCATACTATTTATAACCAACTTAAATCGAAATGATGAAAACAAAGCAATTTCCTTATGGAACAACGCGGGAAAGAGTGTGCCTCGTGGTCTAAACGAGACTTATGACGTGCACCTACAGTAGACTGTGTACATCAGACAACGTGTACGTGGCTGTGCAACGTGCCGGCCTTATATACATGCTGATAGAAGTAAGGCTGTGGTATCGAGCACGTTGGCAGCCACGCAGACTTAAACATTGATGTACGCGAGGAGGATCCCCTGCTGTACGATCATTATAGATATCGGTAGTAAGGATAAAATGTTTCGAGTTGATCGATTCCTTGTTCATGGGGTGAATGTCAAGTAGAATTAATGTACCAACTGAGACAAATTCATGTGTTTGTGTTCACAAATGTAATTGATCGGACAAGATTAACCGTGCATCACCCGTTGGTATATTACCACGTGGTTGCTGCGTGTGGCCAATGTCCTGATTGGCGATGTGGATGGAACACGTTGTTTCCAATGCTCTGACTTGATATCTATTTTCATCATTCATATCCACATGGGTTAAGACAACGTGCAAAATTTATCAGTTCACATTGGGAAGCAAATGCAGTGGAACGTGTATGCCAGGAAGCTTATTAATCTATTTATAATAAACAGCGTCTAAATGTGATTTCATTCAGCTGCTGTCACGTTACCATGGGAATTGCACCCGACACCACTCCTGTGATTATAGGTTATTTGTAGCTTCGACAATGACATATATATCTATTAAAATGAGTTAATGTTGTGTATCTGTATCATACTACTGAAAGATATTTTGAAACTACATTTTCCTTATATGTACAAATACAGTAAAGTTCGCTCAACTGCATTTTATTGGTGTTCCGTTTCGTTTGTTTGATTGTTTTTAACGCCGCAATATTTCAGCTATATAACGGCGGTCTGTAAATAATCGAGTCTTGACCAGACAATGCAGTGACTGACATCATGAGCATCAATCAACGCAATTGGGATACGATGACATGCTTCAACCAAGTCAGCGAGCCTGACCACGCGATCCCACATAGTCGCCTTTTACGGCAATCATGGTTTGCTGAAGACCTATTCCATCCCGGTGTATTAACGATATTCTATAGCTTGAATTTCGTGAACTATCAAACTAAATATGGCCAAATTAAAATGTTCCCATTTAAACTGTGTGATTATGGCTTAATCAATCACGCACTGCCAAGCATTATGATGTGATGACCAACCCTTTGCTTGCTATAACCTTAACGTACTGCCAGTTCTACTGATCAGACAGTATTTTGTCAAGTCGAACACAGCGCTATGGGGATTTCGGGTAAGAACGTTTTTACCAGAAACCTATGTTTGTCATAAAAGGTCACTTAATTGAGGCATCGTGTGGTCAGATTTGGTGATTATATTGCGTGTCATCGTTCTTCCGATGGAGGGGTTGTTGCTCACAATATCAATCACTGGTCCAGATTGGATTATTTACAGGCCGTCGTCGTAGGACTGGAATACTGCTGAGTGTTGGGGTAAACAGCAACAAATAAATAAACACCGAGACGAATAAAGATGCCTTTGTTGTTTTCCTTTAAATTTCTCTAACAAAAGCAATAAAGTAACACCTGTATCATGATAAGCACGGATGCATTTTGTGCACATGGTATCGCTTTATGCCATGACATCTGTATTCATGACGTCACGATTAGGGCTAGCAGTTTATAGCTTTGTTAGTCGGAAACGCCAGAGTTCTCCTCGCACAACAACCGACAATAAAAGGTTGTGCAAATAAACCCTCTTGACTCTGCCTGCGTGCTACAGGTATGTTGTGAACGAGAAGATTTCTATCTCCAACCTTGGAATCAAAACATTGACATAGGTCTCCCCACGTCAGGCTGTGCGAATACAAAACCTCCAGATTATAGCGATTTCTTACACCTGTGCGGTTCTCCATGACAAGGAGATGAGAGATTAGAGTATTTATCTCTTCATGAAACACGGGCGGTGGGGTAGCCTGGCGGTTAAAGCGTTCTCTCGTCACGCCGACGACCCGAGTTTGATTCCCCACATACATGTGTGAAATGTGCGAAGCCGATTCCTGATGACCACCGCCTTGATGTTACTGGACTAAAAGCGACGTAAAAAAACAACTCACTCACTCAGTTCATGACACAATTCATGTGAATGTGTACATCCAAAACCATGAAAGTTGACGCTAAATGTATATTGGTAACACATCATACGTACCGATTGAGAATATGATCGAAATGTCATTGTTTATCATTCCTGTTTGATGTTTTAATACAACATGTAACTGAGTTTTTGAAAAACATAATTGCCAGGACCACCGACGAAGCAGCGGGCCCTAATTTAAAACCCTGCAGCTTATTGTGACAAATAAATTGACAAGTAAATTTACTGCGGGCTATAAGGGCCCATACACATTTGACGTACTGCCACCTGCTCTACCTGTCAGGGCCTACGGCGCTTTTCTCGAACCGTTAAATATAATGATAACTCCATATTTTTTATACATCGTTAAGATTCTGTTGGCAATATGTGTTGGGGTTTTACCTTTCCTCTCTGACACATTCCGACCAATCGTACTTTTAATATCTTTTGAAATTTTTCGAAAAAGTATGCTCTTTACCGCCCCAAAATTAAGGAGAAGTATGGACAGACGCAATATTTCTGGGTTAAAATATGCTGCATACTGTTGAAAACAATTGTCTGCTATCCAAATTGCCTTGTGACAATTGAAGATGCAAAAATATTTCGGCTCATAGTTTTACTTAGAATTTTTTTTTTGCAGTTGCAGCTGGAAGAAAAATGTCGAACCTTCAAACAAAATACCTGCCGGTTTCTCAATACAATACTTTTTCACACGCGACAAAAGACCCACCAACACAAGCGACCTCTGGCGGTTGGAGATGACATTCAGCTGTCAGTTGATTGACGGCCGGTCCACGATAAGTGCTCCATCGAAGTTGCGTAGGCGCTGACGTTGCTGGACTCACGCGGAGTAGGCACAGGTCAGGGAATAGGCAGGTAATCACAAATGTAATCATAATTAATTCTCCATGTTCGTAAGTCAGTCCTACAGGTGAACATTAATGGGACACATGGATCATGGGTGTGCGGTGAAGATCGTGCTTCCTGTAACCCCTGTCCTACTTCACACACCAGGAAGTGTGTGGGGTGGGATGAGAGTATCAGTTCGAGTGTAGACGTGGGAGGGTGTAGACAGAGAGACACTAGGGGACTGAGAATCTTGTGTGTGAGATGGAGATAATCTATGAGGGACAAAACCGTTTCCATAGCCACACGGAATCTCTGCTGAAGTGGAGAGTGGGGAAATAAAAACTCGGAGTGTGTGTTAAAACATTGTGTCGGAGGTAACAAAGAGAAATATAAAGAACACAACTTTGAGGTTCGTTTACCCAGTTATATCATTTCAGACTTATTCAACTTTTCAGCATTACACATATAACACTGGGAAGATGAGAGCCAATGGATAACATTACACATATAACACTGGGAAGATGAGAGCCCATGGTTAACATTACACATATAACACTGGGAAGATGAGAGCCTATGGTTAGCATTACACATATAACACTGGAAAGACGAGAGCCAATGGTTAACATTACACATATAACACTGGGAAGATGAGAGCCCATGGTTAACATTACACATATAACACTGGGAAGATGAGAGCCCATGGTTAACATTACACATATAACACTGGGAAGATGAGAGCCCATGGTTAGCATTACACATATAACCCTGGGAAGATGAGAGCCCATGGTTAACATTACACATATAACACTGGGAAGATGAGAGCCCATGGTTAGCATTACACATATAACACTGGGAAGATCAGAGCCAATGGTTAACATTACACATATAACACTGGGAAGATGAGAGCCCATGGTTAGCATTACACATATAACACTGGGAAGATGAGAGCCAATGGTTAACATTACACATATAACACTGGGAAGATGAGAGCCAATGGTTAACATTACACATATAACACTGGGAAGATGAGAGCCAATGGTTAGCATTACACATATAACACTGGGAAGATGAGAGCCAATGGTTAACATTACACATATAACACTGGGAAGATCAGAGCCCATGGTTAGCATTACACATATAACACTGGGAAGATCAGAGCCAATGGTTAGCATTACACATAAAACACTGGGAAGATCAGAGCCTATGGTTAAAATTTTCACAATTACATGAAATTACACGAATTTTTCTGCGTTCCCAAAACACATGTAGTATAGTTTCTAATTCTAATTTACAAATACGGAAATGTTTCTGACCATTTCGACTCACCGTTGTTGCATACGTTGGAAACATTCAGAGTGTTTGACATAGGCCCGTGATCGAATATCCCCTCTACAACCCACTCGAGTAAACGTAGAAATGCACACACCCAATCTATCAACTCCATCCGATCATAGACTGTCATAGACAATGAACATCATTATACAGCAATCTCATTTACTTCGACATATCTTACAATCACTTTTGAATCATCGGCCATTTGATCAATGATGACCAACACTTATTATCGCCACAGGTTCATTGACATTTGTGGAAAACGTCCCCGACATGCTGGCATCGTAGGTCACCTTGATGTCACTCCCTTGAGATAAATGTATCACGACTCACTGTCACTGTCACAAAGCTAGTGATGATAGTGAGAATATTCTTAACAGACATTTCTCATCTGATAATATCAATCAATCTTTATTTCACATACTGAAGAGGCCACAGGCCTATAGTACAATTTGAAGAATATACAATTTTATACCATTTATGTACATATCTCACCAGATCACCTCACGTCATTCCACCTCGCATTTCAACGCAGTCACATAATTTCACACATTCAGTACAATACCATGCCCTGTAATTTCATAATTTCTATTTTACCATATCACATCTTGTTATATCATACAACATATTCTATAACATCATATCATATTGTCTCATTATTATAAGATCATACTATATAGTATTATTTCATATACCATTATCATATCATAACATACCATACATACCATCGTACCATATATCACACCTATATTATATCACATTTCAACATGTCATATCACATAACACATTAGCAATTCAATTTCATAGCTTGTCCCATCATATCTTATCATATCATACCATATAATGCCATGTCATTCCATGCCAATTTATTTCATATCAATCAATCAATATTTATTCAACACTGGAAGACCGCAAGCCATATAATATGTACACTAAAAAACAGTATTTACACAATTTCTATAATACACATAACATATTCCATCATATCCCCTCATGTATCATATCACACCACAACACTTATCATATCATATCACATCATGTCATGTCACATCATATCATTTCATATACATATAACTATACTAAACCATTTGTAATATCACGTCCCACAATATCATATGACAGCCTAGTAGTTTAATACCATTTCTTACTCTTTTGTTTGTAGTTTATTCAGATGGCAAATATCTATAAATATGTACTTAATGTATATACACAATAGTTTCCTAATACCAAGCAGCTAAGATTATTCTTTCATAAGGTTCTGTCGGTATAAAGAGGCATAATATATGTACATGGAAACATTTTGTAAGATACTTCTTTTTGTGTTTGACAGCAGTGTAACAAATTTAATAATATTAGGGTACCTGTTATAAGCTTGCAGGTATTTTTCTCTAAGGTGTAAATACACTGGACATACAAGTAAGAAATGAAATTCATCTTCTACTGAGTTTAAACTACATAGATTACAGATTCTTTCTTCACGAGGAATGTTTACATAGCGCCCTGTTTCTATTAAAAGGTCGTGAGAAGAACATCTAAAACGTGAAAGAGCCGTTCGAAAGTTTTTAACATTAACTTTTGATAAATAATCTTCCATAATTATTTCTGATTTAAACATTTTGTAATAAAAGCACTTGTTTGTTAGAGTCAATGATGCAGTCCAAGATTGTATATAAATATCCTTTAATCACTGGGTTAATGAAAGTATAAACATTGATTTGGAATACACATTATGGTTTTGCCAAATATCACCAAAGCCACAACTGAAAAGTAATTCCCTGACACCTGTAACCCAGTTTCTTTTCCCATTATTATCATAAACTAACATCATATTATAACACTTTTTTGGCAATCTTTATGAGGGCATGTCAATAAGTCTCAGCCAGTATTTAATAACTTTTATATTTGAATATACATAGAGAGGGAATCTTCCACATCCTCCATACACCTATATATCTGATAATATCAATCAGATATATTAGCTACCAAACAACACAAGATGTTACAGTGAAGCAATTTGAACTATTATCTATAGATGTATTTCAAAACATCGCTCCATAAATATCACTACCACCTGGCGACCATTCATACCTGAAGTATCGATCGACAAAAAGACGAAACAGTCTGATCCCATACACCGACATAAAATACTGTATCCATCATATATGAGTCATGTTATTAAATTTGTCAGATTTCATGGGATCAGAATACTAGAACTGAATTTCAGCTGAATAGATTCAGCAAAACAGTTTTAGACAGGTGAAATACCAAATGTCGGAGACAACTTTACTACATTTGCCCTCACGTGGAGCTGTTTATAAGTTCTGTTCGGGTCTGAATCTGACAAATGAGGTGCCAGGCAGATGATAATATTTTCAACATCCAAGAGTGCGGTTCAGTTTGCATCTGGAATGAACCATTTTCTACCCACATTGACTGTTGCTTGCCATGTATTGTACGTGCATGGGCTAAACCAACCATTCTGTCCAGGCGGGTGTTTTGAGTTGTTTTTTCCCTCACTCTCAATCTTGTAATTTTCATTGCTTTAAAAAGACGTTGTTCATTTTTCCAGGTTCAAAATAAATCAAGTCAGTGTGACATATTGTTGGCATCTGTTCAAGCTAGACCCCCTTAACACCAAGGCGACCCTACAATAATGACGCTCTGTATACTAGGTGTCCTAATGTTCATTTAAAAATTAAATATTGTAGGCAAACAGAGTAAGTGAGTGGGTGAGTGAGTTAATTGTAAACGTTTGCAGTATTCCAGCCATGTCGTGATTATTTAAAGTTATGGAAAAATAATAAATACATATAAACTTCATAAAATCCTGTCAACCAAGGACAGTAAAATAAAATAACAAAAGTATCATAGAATTTCCTTGAAACTTGTAACCATAAAAAGATATAATTAAACATAACAATGTATTAAATATAACGGCCAATAGATCGCCAGCAACTGAAGGTAGATCACCTAGGGATCATGGGGAAGAACAGTACCTTTGCTACCACTATGGACCCCAGCAGGATTGACATAGTCCCTACAGGTGTTGGCGATTAGTGACATTTAGCCTAACATTTAAATAACGGTACGTTCGCATAAATGAGATCGCACTGTACGTGCACACGTGTGCTTTAATATAGGAAAAAAATCTTATACATTACTTACAAAGATTTCTAATATGCACTCGATTCTCCTGCCATCTTAATTGCTAATCATCAGTTCCTTAAAATGGGTATTCCTAAACACGAAATATATTTTTAACTTCAGTGTAAACGAAGGAAGGTAAAAATAGATCTGGTTCACACGTAGTTCTGACGTAGCTTCTCCGTGAATGCACTTATCGTCAAGAGATGCGCCCTCATCTTCACTACGATGTTTACGTTCGACAACACCGTCACACCCGAGCAGCAGAGCCGTCGATCCCCTTCTGCAAATCCCCCTCTCCACCTCCCTGTTAATCCACACAGCTTATCTCCAAGCAGTGAGGCAAGTTTGCTGATGTGTGTAGGAAGTTGCCATGTATGTGTGTTATGTTTGATTGACAAGTCATTGACAAGTCAGTGCCACTCATATGGCCTGGTCCCTGGGTTGGAGTACATAGGCGTGGTACAAAGAGGCTATCTTGTCACGTCGTGACGGTGTTGTCACGTCGTCACGAGGAATGAGTTATAAACTGCCGGGCAAAAGAAAGTATACACCCATGTTTGATGGTGGCTAAAAATGAAACAAACAAGAAATAGTTCTTCGATGGTGATGTATTTGACACTGGTATCATAGTTATGTCTTGGGCCTTAAGGTTTTAGTGTTTCGGCGACTGTTTTCAGCCTAGTAACGTTTTGATAACTTTGTAATTTATAGGGCCAAATCCAATTTCCAAGTGTATACTTTCCTTGCTGTGCAGTTCATGTGTTTTTATATAATTTTATTTTGGGAGGCCTTGTTTATATTGTTCACTTTTTTAGGTACTGAGTCATAAGTATGCGTCATCGTAAATTATTAATCACAAGTCCATCGTTGTATCAGTTATATATATATATTTGTGAACTTCCAAAGTTCCTACAAATGTAATTTTATAAAGGTTAATTATTAGCTGCATGTGGTATCAGTTCGCTTTGTTAACGAAAATTGATGCAGCTGAGAAATTAGATTAGCACTGTTGATAATTCAAGAAGTCAGTATGCAATTTTATAATAATAATAATAAAAATAATAATAATAGAAGGGCGTGGTTTGATTAACGTGGAGGCTTTTCGTGATACAATTGTTTTGTGCAGTTTTGCACACATCTATTTGTCTGATGATCCTTTCGTGAAGCATGTTAAGTCTCATGATAAAAACAAGGCATTCCTCAGTTTTCTTAAACGAGCCAAGGATATGGGACATAATCTCAATGTCAATATTGATTTTTTTATGGTTCTGTACTGCTGGACAGTACAGAAATGAGTGTCAACCAATCGAAGTGCCATATCAAATCGGCCCACACCCAAGGAGAGGCTATCTGAACGACCACTGCATCGAGTTTATGCGCAGTGTGTTGAGAGGATCAGCAACCAAGCAGAGTGCTTCAGAAGGCTTTGTGTTTGCTGGTTAGGAAGTATAAATATAAGATGTAGATTATGCAATGAATTGAATTAGAATGTCGAACACAGTGTCAGTGGATGTCCAGCGTCGGCACAAAAAAAACAGTATCTTAAGCGACATGATGGAGTGGCTCGATCATTTTATTACCGTCTTCGCCATGCTTGTGGTATTGACACAGAGGTCCATCCATGCAACGAACCAGAATATGTGGAGGGCGTCATGGAAAATGATACATATAAAATTCTTTGTACTAGGCGTGTATACAGCTTCAGACGTATCCAGGCCAACAAACCTGATCTTGTCCTTTTTGATAGCTCCGATGAATGATGTATATCATCGAATTTTCTGTCCATTTTGACACAAATGTGCTCGACAAGATTCGGGAAAAACAAAGTAAATATGCGGACCTCGCTTACAAAATGTAAGCTTGCAACCCAAGTACCAAGTTGTCCGACTCCCCATTGTTCTCGGTGCCTGGTACCTCCTAATCTTTTGACTGAGTATGGTTTTACGCCGCTTTTAGCAATATTTAAGCACTATCACGGCGGGGGACAGCAGAAATGGGCTTCACACATTGTACTTACTTACGGAATGTTATGATGCGTCCAGAGGACGAAGTCGTTAGGCAGCCCATTGTTCTCGGTGCCTTAGGTTTGGTACCTCCCAATCTGCTGACTGGCATTGGGGTAGCACCCGGTTTTGCTGTCAGATATACATCGATAGTTAGTAATGCAGACGTCTGTGGTGTTAGGGGAGTCGAAAAGTTCTGGGTGGGTTCGACTAGGCAGCGCTTCCTGGGAGAAGTCCCATCTACTGTCTGGGCTCCGTGTAGAGGGGACAAGGACCCTGAGCTGATGATGAGCCAATAATAATAATAATAATTATAATAAAAAATAATAATAATAAAGCGCATCTTACACACTTCGATATATTGCGGATAAGCATCAAATATAAAGAGCAGAAACCCTTCATAAACATTTCTAACAGTCTTTTTTAACCTTTGATTAGTATAAATAACTGAAAAATCACAGATGACAGTCAACACAGTGTCAAATACGTGTACTATAACTGGTACCATTGGATATCCAGCTTAAATACTATTTCTAATAAATGTCCACATTGCAGCAGAAGCCTTTATGATAAATGTCTACAGATTGGTGCTGCACGCGTTATGGTGTTTATCTTTCAATAATTTATAATCATTATTGATATATTGATGCATAGCATTATACTGAAATCAGTGTATTTCTTTTTTTTAAATTATCTGAATCCATAAGATAATAATCACAAACAAACCCCATTACGCACTTCGGTGTGTATCTTTCTTTTGAGTTATGGTAAAAGTTTATTTCTCAAAGTTGTTTTTTTTAAATATTTGTTTCATGTATAGCGTGTACGCATAAATTGCTGCCCAAGAGCGGAGCTCTTTTGAAGAAAATACAACAAAAATATTCTTAAATTCAATATTTACTCACAACGCCGAGAAAACGTGTTAAAAACTTTTTTCAAAGATTATCTTTGCTATTTTCTTCTTTTCAAGTAAAATATCTTTATTTTATGGGAGTTGAGTGGAACATGTCGCCGAAAACATTGGGCAACTCCCATCCTTTTATAACAGTGCAGCGGGTCTGTTGCCTTTGACGTGTCAAACCATTTGATGAAACCATCGCTTAAAGGGATTGATAAATTCAGAAAATGTTTCAGGTTAAATCTGGAAACATGTCAAGCTTGATAAGCAAATGCAAATACAGCGTTCTATTCTGTGACTTCGACATACGTGTCTGGCGCCTGTCGCTACTCGATCCCCTCTTAAACAGCTTGTCAACATTAACAACTCACGCCAATCAATTGAAGTCACAACATGGTACAAAGAAACAACGTATGACAGTTTCCCCTGTTTACTACCGACAGGGCGGCGGTTGTACATTGTCTGCACATAAATACAAAAATACGAGACTCGTACTCTGAAAAGGAAAATGTCTTTGTCCCTTAAAATGTTGTCGCCACTTGAAGATAAAACTCCTATCGTAAATAGCAGACTTCCTTGTGGTGTTCGTTTCATTGTGGGTTTTTTTACAACGAGACATAACCACGGAAGTGAGTGACTTTAAAATGCACAGTTGCGTACTTACAAAAAAAAAGGAAAACCCTTGGTTAAAAAACAATTGAAATCCATTAAGTAACATTTTGAAGATGAAAATAGAAATAATATTTGCATTTAAAATATCTATTCAGCTTTTGTTAATGGTTTGCTTGTTTTGGTTGCATTAATTTTCATTGCAATGGCTGCGTGTGTTTATTCCCAAATCTGTGTACTCATTCTGTTTTGAGCTGCTAAATGTTTTACTGATGTGAAACAAAACACAAGAGAGAGAGAGAGAGAGAGAGAGAGAGAGAGAGAGAGAGAGAGAGAGAGAGAGAGAGAGAGATATCACGTTTTCACGCGTTACAGTTGTCATGGTTAATAAAACGATAGGTTTATCACATATAATACTAACGCCCAACCACCATAAGAATTATGAGACATGGTAAAAACATACAAAATAAGATGGTATATATATATAATAAGTACAACTTAGTCATATTAATGAATGAAATATTGTTACATATTTTATTTAAGAAATAAAGACTTGGAGTTGTTTATCGTACAATAAAACACTGCTGGGGGAATACCATCATGGGCGTATGTTTAAACACATTCCGGATACACATATGAAAGGGGAACAATCATATTTTGCATTAATTGGGAATTTGACTTGTAGTTTTGTTTTCATCGGCATCGTATTAAGGAGTTTCCCAGAGAACATTCAATTGAGCAATCCCCCTGGAATGAGGATGTTAACAGTTTCACTTACATCCCTGTCAGGGTGACGTCACCATTAATATCAGGGCGAAATCTAAATTAAATAGCTTCCATGTATTTCTAAATATGAACAGTATTTACTTTTCGTCAAACAATTATCGGACAACCTGAACAGAAAATGTACGTTGAAACCACACAGGCTTTAATATTGATAATTCTCAGGTCTTGTGTGGATTCCTGTGCTTGTCGTCAAGGCAACGTGGTGGATCTGGTGGTCAATCTCGGTGACTTCGTTGATATCGTGTCATCTTACCCTGACGGCATGGAGACCCGTGAAGATCCTGAGTAGAATAGGTCTTCAACAACCCATGCTTGTCGTAAAAGTCGACTAACGTGATCGGATAGTCAGGCTCGCTGACTTGGTTGAAGCATGTCATCGATCCCATTTGCGTGAATCGATGATCATGAAATCAATCACTGGATTGTCTGGTCCAGACTCGATAATTTACAGAACGCCGACATATAGCTGGAATATTGTTGTGTGCGGCGTAAAACCAACCAACCAACCAACCAACGGCACGGATCGTTCTCGAAATGTCAATCACTGGTTTGTCTGGTCCAGATTAAATTTTCCACTGACAGCCGTCATGTAGCTGGAAGATTGCTGAGTGTGTCGTTAAACGACAAAAAAACAAGGCAAAAAGTAGACAGGACTCACAAATAACCCCGACTTCAACTCCAGCTCAAAGCATGAAAAGGGCAATTTTTTATCTGAAAATCCACTTATCGAAATCAAACTTTGCACTGCCCCTCTCCGATTGGTATTGAAACTGTGCCCCCAATTGGAAATGCATCCATTAATCATACTAACAGAGGTTATCACAATCAGCCACATGTGTTAATATTCCACAGCATGTTTAATATTAAACTAAGTGTGTTGAAGCTGTATCAAAGTTTTGTTCAGCACCAATGCAAAAATATAAGTCCTTCTGATATATAATATATGCACTGTATTGTATAGTATCCGCACAGCTCCCATGTAACTTTAGGATGTATATGTATGATGAATATTTGTATTTGTGTGGCCAGAAAAGCAAATAAGGTTATGCCATGTTAAGTTAGATCCCTCAGCCTGCTGACCTCTCGTTGTGTTTCTTTGCCCTAATGTACGGGTCAGGTCAGTGGTCCTTGCGCTCTCTGACCAGTTGACTGCCAGCTGTTAGGTCGTGTGTGACAACAGGCCATCTTGTGTTGTAACACAGACTGACTAATTAGGACGTGTGACGTGGCAGATACTATGTCCTGCTCCTGACCCCAGGTCACAAGGATAACAGACTCTTGGTCAACAATTTGTGTCGGCGTGAATGTAATGATGGCGCAGTGGAATTTTAGAACCGTGCCACTCCGATATTTGAGTGGATCGATGCTGCACGTGACTACGTGATGGTGACAGATACAGTCATCAAGTAGAGCATGTGCAAGAGGGCCATCACTATCATCATCATCATCATCAACCATCATCATCATCATCATTATCATTATCAAGTACAACTGTATTGTTTGATGGGAATTTCATAGACGTTGATGTATGCGAAAGTAGACTAAACAATATGGATAACAACTTCTTTATTCTACTGTAATTCTATTCTACTGTAAAAGAGACGTATTGTAACTGCGCACAATCCCATGTAGATGAAACACTCTGCCTCATCAACACCAGAATCAAAGGGAACAAAACTTCAGCCATCACATCAGATAGTAAATCAGTCATCTCGGACCATGTCTGTTTGTTTGTTTGTTGTTTAACGCCGCACTCAGCAATATTCTAGCTAGAGGTAGCGGTCTGTAAAAAATCAAGTCTGGACTAGACAATCCAGTGATTGACATCATGAGCATCGATCCACGCAATTAGGATACGATATCATTCATCAACCACGTCAGCGAGCCTGACCACCCGATCCCATTAGTCGTCTCTTACGACAAGCATAGTTGCTTTTTGTGGCAAGTTTGGGATGCTGAAGACCTATTCCTACCCTGTGGACCATACCAGGAACTGCCCTAATCACAACATTACATCCTCCCCAACAACCACCACGACTTCCCTAAATGAAAATTAGCAGAAGCAGTCCAAATTCGCCGCACAAGCCCTCTATCAACAGAGATCAAGGCTACTTCATCCCCACCCATAGTTTCTCCAATCATTTCACCTGATAATATAATCCGGTTTAATTGGCTTCCTGTTTAATTAGCTTCCCCATCGTGTGTTCTCTGTCCATAATGTTATTACAAGATTATCCTTTTGTTGTTATTAGTTAAATAACCCTTATTTACACTATTTAAAAACAAAATTAAAAAGATATCGTTAATGTCTTTTTTCGTGTGTAGGTAAATAGTTCACCCATATAAAAACTCCCCCTGCTCGTGATTACAGACAATGTCTGTGAATGACTCGCACTCTTATTTCCTTGCGATGACGCCATGACCTAATGTTTACACTGTGACTAACAGTTGAGTCTTGCATTTGTATATCTACCGTAAATTATCAAATAAATTCAAATTTAATAAATGCCTCTGTGTCAATGTGTGAACAAACAAGGGTTGAACACACTTTTTCTGAGAGTCAACTCGATATAATCAGAGTGGGAATTTTGTCAGAACAGGGCCACGTTCCAGAAAGCGTTCCACGACTGAAGTCACCCTACTTTATCGTCGACCTAGTCGTCGTAGCCCTAAGATTGACATGTAAAAGGACGTCCAGACCACGTTATTAATAAAGCAGGACTATATTCAACTGGCCTTATTGTTAGGAGGATGATTCACAGGCAGTTGTTCACTGCTCAAAGACTTTACACATTATTCTCTGAAACGGGGAGGGGGCACGGGTGGCCCAGTCGTCTAAGGCGCCGCAATTCGCTGTGTAGAATTGCGTCACAATTCGCTACGCAGAACTGCGTCCCTTGGGCACGCCAGAAACCTATGATTGTGGGTTCGAATCCCGGTTCGCCCCGATTATGTTTCTAGGTTTGTCAGCACCATACCCGTGCTCGTGGGTTTCACCGAAGTGGTAAACGTCTAAGACCTGCATCACTTCGGGCTTTCCTCCCACATTAAGCTGACACGCCGTGATATAACTGGAACACTGTTAAAAGCGGCGTTAAACCAAACTCACTCACTCACTCACTCACTGAAACGGGGAGCCGAAGAATCTATTTTCCTCCATAGAAATCCAGCATATGAAGCGATAAATTGACTTTTGTTTAAAAAACCTGTCAAAATTATTTTTCAATAAAATCTTATCTTAAATTCTGTTGGTTCAATTTATACACACATGGTTAACTCCGCTATTTTTTCAGTAATTAAATATTGAATGTAAAACTGTGTAATGCCAAGAGAAATATATCGTAAAAGACCATTATTTGAGAGATTACGGTTCATATATTACTATCAGTTACTAACAGGCCTCTGAAGCACGGACATTTAAAGGTATTTCCCATGTTTGTTGCACTATGGAGCCTAGCCTAGCCCGACCAGCTAGCGGCATGTATTTCCTTTAGATATGTACAAGGCCGTGTCAGTTTCAGATTGACTGGAAACATGACATTTCCGGGTAACGTTAAATGCCCTGGTCTCGGGGAATGTTTGGATGGATTTATGATCGTTTGAGTATAAATAAATGTTAACAAAGAGATGTCTTTTTATAACTTTGGTTGAAATATTGCCAGTATAATATTTCAGAAAAGTGATTAAACTTCCATGCTGTTCCACATCCTGTATGTCTCTTACATTTTAGTTAAATCACCTCATCTATCTCTTGTGTCCCATTAGCGCTGTTTAAACTTAAAAGATAAAGTGACCATATTCTCTTTTCAAAAGATAGTTGTTTTTATAAAAGACCTATCTAAACAAATATCAGCCAGATCGGTAAGAAATTCGGAAAAGAATTGTTTTTAAATTATAAAACCTGAACAACAAAATATTTTATTTTGAAAATAAACATCAAAATTCCTCTTTTATCGTGACCCAGACAGTATCATGTGATCGTTAAGTGCAAGTGACCAGGACTCAACACAGACGTGACAAAAAACGCCATTCCTCGTGATTGTACCTTCTTCCACCAGAATTTCAACCTCATATGAAAATGTTGTATTTCGGCAATAAATTGACAAGTCCTCTTTCGAAAGGGGAGTTTCTTCTGTTTCGCTGTTGGATTTTCGCGCCTTATTGAATAGCTGGAAAAACCGACATATTTCTCAAACTCGCAAGCGGCTGGAAACACGGAAGTGCTGTTTACATATCCAATATGGCGCCGCAGGAAGTGAGGCCAGACATGCTTTTGATTCCGAATTATTGAGATATTGGATTAATTTGTTATGTTTGGGGGGAAAGTGAAAGGCGTTTGAGCAAATGCTGAGGGAAATATCAAAGGATGATACCGGTGCAATTATTCTAAAGGAAATACGCTCACATTTAACAAGGGTCCGCAGGATTAAGAACCTGAAAACAAAACGTAATTTTAAAATAAACCGACTGCGCAGAGTAGGAATGAATAAAGGCTAATGTATTTGGGTTTGGGTTTATTGACAGAACATAACGTTTATAAGGTTCGAATATATTTGGAAAGAAACCGAAAAAGTTTGGTCTACAAAATATATATTGGGTTGTTTTTCACGATGATGTGACTTAAATCGCAACGTGTGCTGGTTTATTATATTACGTGAACAATATTGATTGAAAATGCGAGATTTAAAACTGCTAAAACTATATTCTAGATATCGTGATAACTAATACATGTGAAATTTACAGTTTTTAATGCGTATAATTTCGCAAGCGTAAAATCAATTTTCAACTTTAAAGATATTGCTACATATATTATATATACCAAAGCAACAATGATTGTTGGGAATTCGATAATGTGTGATGTTTAATTATGTATGGTAAGATGTTAGGTTATTTTGTACCTTTCTGTTGGTCTCTCATACTAAGGAAGCGTAGTAGGGCCACTTTTTGTCCAAGTATCTCCTACGTAGGACTTATTATCTCCTACGTAGGACTTAGTATCTTCCACATAGGACTTAGTATCTTCTACGTAGGACTTAATATCTCCTACGTAGAACTTCCTATCTCCTAAGTCCTACGTAGGAGATATTAAGTCCTACGTAGGAAATAGTAGGTCCTACGTAGGAGATAGTAAGTCCTACGTAGTTGATAGTAAGTCCTACGTAGGAGATAGTAAGTCCTACGTAGGAGATAGTAAGTCCTACGTCGGTGATAGTAAGTCCTTCGTAAGAGATAGTAAGTCCTACGTAGAAGATGCTAAATCCTGGGGTGCTGGGTGCCGTTTTACGAAACAACTTTAGCGCTAAGTCTGTTAAGCTATGGGAGTTACGATCACCTTACCGCTAAGATCGCTTTGTACAAACGGCACCCTGATCGGTATGGCGTCAGTATACTGTGTCTACGTGGAATATTATAAAACCGGTATAATAACCTAACTTCCCCACAAGTACAAATATGTAGCCTTTTTTCTCGGAAGGGGGAGGAGGAAGCGGCTTGATACCTGTTTCCGAAATGGCATGTTTCTCCATCTCGATAATATCCAAATTGGGCCCATTAAAATCAAAATGTTAATTCCATCTTGCAAAATAACTAATGGTAATAACAGACTTGTACTTTTACTGAAACGGAATTGGACCAATCACATAATTAATCTCACGAGCACATTATATCAATGTGTGTTAGGATTTGAAATGTACCTGGATGAAGTGACAGGAACATATGAAGAAATGTGTGGTATTACCCATACGCTGCGTGTGGCAGATAGATATACCTGAAGCTCATTAGGGAGGCTCGTTGATTCATTACCTGCCTCATGAGTTGTATATGTGTATGTAGCGAATGTACCGGCTATGCCGTGTACATGTATAGACATGCTGGAGTATATTTAGCATTGATGGAGTAGTCGAGGTTGAGATGAGTGGGTTGGGTTTAACGCCGCTTTTAACATTATTCCAGTTATATCACAGCGTGGCAGCTTAATGTGGTAGGACAGCCCGAAGTGATGCAGGTCTTAGACGTTTACCACTTCGGTGAAACCCACGAGCACGGGTATGGTGCTGACAAACCTAGAAACATAATTGGGGCGAACCGGAATTCGAACCCACAATCATAGGTTTCTGGCGTGGCCCAAAGGACGTAACTCTGCACAGCGAATCACGGCGCCTCAGACGACTAGGCCCCCCGTGCCCCCCGAGATAGAGATGAAGAGGTTTCTAGTCTGTGTCATGATTTCTTACAGTTTCTTAAAATTCGAGAGGGCCAAGCGTTTGAAGCGTTCTCTCGTCACTCAAAGGCCCAGGTTCGATTTCCTAAATGAGTACAATGTTTGAAGCCATTTCTGGTAAACAAAGCCATTCTCTTTCAAGTGACCCCACGTAATTGTTTATTTTCAGATTTATACAAAGCTTCGCACAACCATCATTCTTCCCAGACTATGTGGATTTTTTGTTTGAGGATCTTTATTTAATGTTTAAGAGTACACACACAGACAGTTATTTTTTCCAACTTAAACAGGTGCTCAATTTGATTAAAAAAAACAGTAGTTAAATTATTGTTTTAGAAAAGGTGACAGCTAACATACTTTGAAACGAATTTTGCAATACACAAGCAGGTTCTTTGTGAAAGTATTTAAATTGAGCATATTCAACGTGTACATTCACTTTGTACCACGAAACTATTGACTGTTTGCCAGGTGTAGTCTTCGTCAACTTCAAGACAAATGACAGTAGATATGACCACTCATTAAAACGAGACCCTTGAAGATCCGGAGTAGAATAGGTCTTCAGCAACCCATGCTTGCAGTAAGAAGCAACAATGCTTGTCGTTAGAGGCGACTAACGGGATCGGGTGGTCAGGCGGTTTGATACATCCGGATTCGTAGACCGCCTCCGTGGCCAAATGGTGGAGCGTCCCCCGAAGAGCGCAAGGTTCGAGGTTCGATTCCCGGCCGCGTCATACCAAAAGACGTTAAAAATTGTTACTTATTGTTAGCTACCTGGCGATCGGCATTAAGGGGCTAAAACCAGGACTGGTCGGCTCGGAGTCGGTATACTGTGTCTGAGTGGGGTATTCGTGTTAAACTGCGGCATGGAATCTGGCACTGAAACATCGGCTTCAGCCCGGACACACAGACGAGCATGCACGTGGCTATATAAGTGCAATAATTTTTTAACGCAAAGTTTAACCCTTTTTCACCTTACTTCCGGATTCGCATTATCATTAAAAAGATACGGGACCACTTTGTTATCTATCATTAGATTACCCGACTTCGCTTTATTTTGAAGACACTGGTTTGTTTTCCCACTTTGCTATTCTCCGCGATGATAGGACCATAGAATATTACTGAGCCCAGTGCAAAACAACGCACGTTCACCTTCTTATTCAGGAAAATGCAATTTATATATAAAATTTACATTAGTAAGTCAGAGCTGAAAGATTATTGTTAGAACAGACGTATTTTTGGCACTTCCCGATGAGTGAGTGAGTATGGTTTTACGCCACTTTTAGCAATATTCCAGCAATATCACGGCGGGGGACACCAGAAATGGGCTTCTCACATTTTACCCATGTCGGAAATCGAACCCGGGTCTTCGGCTTGACGAGCGAACGCTTTAACCACTAGGCTACCCGACCGCCCCCGCATCCGGACGAAAGAGAGGGTGTTAGCGTGTAACCCCAGATAATCCCTGCCTCTCTTTTCTCTGTTTCGCTTGCCATTATGAAATAGCACTCTATGAAACGTATACATGCCTGATATATCTGAAATCTATACGCGGAAATATCAAGCACATGTCTGGCACGTGCAAGTGATCCAAAGACCCAAAGGGCTCACTTACATTTACAAGGAACATATTGCTCCTCAGGCCCATTCCGGTTTAATTTTACCGTTACTGACAGGGTTTGCACCGGGCATAATGTGACATCATGTTTGCCACATCCGGGTTACGCCATTTGTGTCAACTGTTAAACCGCAGGTCTTGCTGACTGGAATTTCGATTTTTAAACAGAAAGCAAGAAATATCCACGAATCATCCATATATGGTCCGTACATATTCAGTACGTACACGTAATATGTACACGTGATTCATGCAGGGATGTGAAGTAGCCTACTGGTTAGAGTGAGTGAGTTGGGTTTAACGGCGCTTTTAACCTTATTCCAGTTATATCACGGCGTGTCAGCTTAATGTGGGAGGAAAGTGATGCAGGTCTCAGATGTTTACCACTTTGGTGAAACCCACGAGTACGGGTATGGTGCTGTCAAACCTAGAAACATGATCGGGGCAAACCGGGATTCGAACCCACGATCATAGGTTTCTGGCGCGCCCAAGGCACTCTGCAACTCTGCACAGTGAATCGCAGCGCCTCCAGACCTTTGACGACTGGGCCTGGTGCCGGTCGAATAGTGCTAGCAAACAGGGATACCATGCCACAGATTAACATGGATACCCCATACTGACTCCGAGCCGACAAATCCTTGATTTATCCCTTTAATGCCAAGCGGCAGCAGCGTAACAACAAGTACCTTCTTTTAAAGTCATTTGGTATGACGCGGCTAGGGGATCGAAACACCGACTTTCCGTTCTTCAGACAGACGCTTGTCCACTAGACCACAGAGGCGGTCAGATGCGAATGTACAAGAACAGGACTATTCACGGAGTTTGTTATAAGGTAAAAATGCATCTCAAACGTTCCCGTTTACCAGTTTTTTACTGGTAAAATTAGGCTTGGACCGGTAATTCAGGTGACTGCCAGTCCCAGTACCTTATACATTTTTGTTGTCGAACAAAACATCGGTGATATTCATATAAGTACATTTTTCGAACAAAGTCATTTTATCTGACTTACCATCAGGGATTCCCCTTGTCTATTACTAGGCTATTTCTAGGTTAAATATCCATTTGTTGCGACTTCGTCTCGAAATATTAAAAAAAAGAAGAGACAGTTGTGACTGAAGTTTGTATGAATGACGTATAGAATTATAGAATTAAAACCAAATAATTTTGATACGTTTTTTCATTTGTTGAAAGTTGGGACTGGCAAAAATTAGGGGGCACTGGCTATTTTAAGAGTTGCTATTTTAAGAATTAAAACCAAATAATTTTGATACTTTTTTTCATTTGTTGAAAGTTGGAACTGGCAAAAAATAGGGGGCACTGGCTATTTTAAGAGTTGCCAGTCCACAAGGACTGGCAGTTTCAAAAGCCAGCGTTAACACTGCTCAAAGACTTAAGATAATTGTGACAAATTACACCTTGGATAGCTTCAAGGATGTAGTTGTATTGTACATAAAGTTCGTGACAAGAAACTTTGGGTTAGAAGGGAATCGGAACTTTCATATTTATCATCGTAATGTTTCCACATTGTCGTCGATTGGTTCATGAGTCAGCAGAGAGGTATAACACGTTTTCATTTGTCGAATCCTGAGTGAGTAAGAAAATCAATAGAGAGATGCTCAAATGGTCACGTAAGCTCCGGTATTTATTCAGATTACGACACACGATTTCATGGTCAGAATTAACGAATCACATTGAGGTATTATTGCATGTGACAAAGAAAGGTCAAGGTTCGATTACCTTTAAAATACGTTTAGCACTAACTGAGCATTTTCCCGAGGCAAGGGAGTTAACTGACTATGAAAGTTCAGTTTCCAGCCTCGCCGAACTAGGCTGGAATTCCGGAGTTATATTTTGGCTGAACTAACGAGTCTATGCATGGTCCAATCAAAATCGCGTAACGAACTAGACATGAGGTTCGTAAACAACATGGATTTCAACATGCAGATTTCGGTCGACTGCAGGATTTGCAAAGCATGTGTACCGCCAACTTGGCGTCGTCAGATATTTTGCAAATCTTTTCAGGTTTTTAATCAAGGTGCTCAAGTGATTTGATGCACTTCGTGGAGTAAGACCAGTTGTTTTACAATATAGATCTTGATTATAGATCAGATCGTCTTGACAGGGCGCTGCCATTTTGTTTGAAGCAAATGCAAGTGATATGAGTGATGGAATCTGATTGTTGAATACGAGGGACATAGAGGGGACATAACTCATAATATCCAATGGTTGCCCTACGATCGAGCCTGGACATTCCAGCGTAGTTCGGCAAGGGTGGGAACTGTCTTTTTACAGTCAGTTAACGCCCTTTCCTCGGGAAGATGTAATTGAGAGAAGCGGGCTTTATCAGCAACTGAAGAAAATCGATACTACCCCGTTTTCACACTATGTGGCGAGTCTAACCTGTCTTGTTCAGATTGGTGTAATCTGTTCGTTGTTTTACGCCGCACTCAGCAATATTCTTGCTTAACGACGGCGGTCTGTAAATAATCGAGCCTGGACCAGACAATCCAGTGATTGATATCATGAGCATCGATCTACGCATTTGGGATCGATGACATGCTTCAACCAAGTCACCGAGCCTGAACACCCGATCCCGTTAGTCGCCTTTTACGGCAAGAATGGATTGCTGAGGACCTATTCTACCCAGATCGTCACGGGTCGTCTTGTTTAGAAGTTGTATTGCTTATAAGCGTTATTAAAAAGATAGTGAGTGAGTTTGGTTTAACGCCGCTTTTAACAGTAATACAGTTATATCGCGGTGTGTCAGCTTAATGTGGGAGGAAAGAGATGCGTTTACCACTTCGGTGAAACCCACAAGCACGGGTATGGTGCTGACAAACCTAGAAACATAATCGGGGCGAACCGGGAATCGAACCCACAGTGATAGGTTTCTGGTGTGTCCAAGGGACGCAACTCTGCACAGCGAATCGCGGCGTCTTTGACGACTGGGCCACCCGTGCCCCTTAAAATGATAGATGTGTCTATAACCCTTGTGTCGTGTTGATCAATGAGAGAAGGGAACAGTAAATGATTGCTGATGGAGACAGCTCGACGTGAGGGCCGACAGACCAATCATGCCGTGACTTCCTTGACCCTTGGCTGACCAGGCGAGTCGTTGAGTCATGGCTTACCTTGACAATGACGGCGTGGAACAATATGTTAGGTAACGGTAGTAGGGTCCTGTTAACCCCAAAACGCAGTAACGACAGTATGTTGTCTTTGTTGCTTCTGACTCTTATATCACAGCGTGTTGTTTTGTACAGTGAAACGTAAACAATATGTTGTATATGCATCACTGAATTAAGAACTTGCATAAAACACAACAGGGTGATGTAGGTCCCCGGGACGACATCTTTGTCGTGATGCGGATTAAAATGGGGATGGGCTGGTTACAGCATTGAATGTTGCTCATGCTGTCAACCATTGATCTGATCTAACCCCTTACCAACAGGTACTCGTGCAATATGTACCGTTACGTCATTCCTGACAGGTGGGCAAACAACATTTAGTTACAGTAAACTCTTGTTTTCACATAGCGTACCTGGTATTTTTCTGGTATACTCTCAATCTGAAACATGACCCACCTGAACAGTTTAGATTTACGAAATTTCCTGAAAACGAATATATGATCTTAGTCAATCGAATCGAAAATGCAATTACCATAACAAAACGGTACGATGTTAATTTTGGAATGTGTGTCGTTCTTTTGCCATATTCTGTGGCCGACAAAGTGCTGCTGTCTTCTTCAATCTCAATCGTCGTCTAAAACAGAATCCACGTTCCATGCAGAATGTGCGGCCACGTGTCCGATTAGGTCCGACGTAAAAAGCGAGTCGTTTTCGTTCGTGTTAAGGCCGTTTCCCAAGAAAAGTAACATACCTCATGCTGATATAACTATAGTTAGAAAGACAAGACCATTTCTCAAACAAAACTGGGTCAATAAAAGCAATGTGTATGTATCCGGTGAGGATGGTTCTGCAGCTTTGATGATTATGGGTTAATTGGCGTGTGGGGTGAAATGCAAGGCTCCACCTTGTTGTCCTGCAGTGTTGTTAACTGAACGGTAATTAAGCTATGACATCGATCGTTAGGAGACTAATCTAAGACTTAGGTTAATCAGTTAAATTATGATTTACGTAGGATAGGAAATAAAGACAGAGCAGAATTTTCGCGTGGCAGTAAATGTGAAAATGCATATAATTATTTTTCTTTGATTGTAACTTGTTAAAAGAAGTAGAGTGAGTGAGTGAGTATGGTTTTACGCCGCTTTTAGCAATATTCCAGCAATGTCACGGCGGGGGACACCAGAAATGGGCTTCACACATTGTACCCATGTCGGGAATCGAACCTGGGTCTTCGGCTTGACGAGCGAACGCTTTAACCACCAGGCTACCCGACCGCCCCTAAAAGAAGTAGACGTTATTCATAGAAAAATGAGTAGTATTCTCGAAAATACACCAACTGATCTTAACCTGATATTTAATGGAAATGGGGATTAACCGGAACAAGATAATATTTTTTTAAAAACAAGTATGTGCAGAGTTATATACGTAATACAAAGATATTGTGACCCGCGAAGATCCGGGGTAGAATAGGTCTTCAGCAACCCATACTTGCCGTAAAAGGCGACTATACTTGTCGTAAGAGGCGACTAACGGGATCGGGTGGTCAGACTCGCTGACTTTGTTGATGCATGTCATCGATCCCAATTGCATGGATTGATGCTCATGATATCGATCACTGGATTGTCTGGTCCAGACTCGATTGTTTACGGACCGCCTTCATGTGGCTGGAATATCGCTGAGTCCGGCGTTAAACAAGAAACAAACAAACCTTAAACAACGCCTCGAGCGAATCTGATCACATTTAAGCCAACTTAAAAATTATAGTAATACGTATCTCACATTGATGTGAAACAGACCCAACGTCTAAGGTGTTGTTTATCATTGTATAAAATCTCATTTTCCACGCCGTGTGTACATCGCGCAGATGGTTTCCACGTGCAGTTCGTGCTTTTGGCAAAGTGACAAAATCTTGCAGCCTTGACAACCGCGAGTCGAGACGATTTCGAAGATGCGCAGTTTGAGGAGATTCATATCAAAGGTCAACGCGGCCATAGTTCTAAGGTCAAGGCAATATGGCAATGGTTTCTGTTATTGTTCAAAACAAGATTTGCATATTTCCCACGGTTTGTTGATATTGTATTCTTGTTTATAATCGCAAACATTGAAGACATTCATGTCGTATACGTGGAGATGAGTCGGCTGGGATACCCGGCAGACAGTTGATAATTAATTCGGTTAATTTAATAATCGAATGTCATGATGTTAAATTACTGTTAACATGCTTATTTACATACACTTAAAGAGGTTTAACACTGACAACCATGTATCAACGTAAATTTAAACAATGCGCGGTATGTCGGCGTTCTTTACAAATAATTAGAAGGAACGAGGTTAATATGGATGATATACATTCCTCCAACAAGAGCGTCCTGGAGAGGTATTTGTGCTTCTTTACGCGATTCAATATTTTATGGCATCTTAAGTTGAAAGGAGAGTCACGCAAATAAACTGTGATATTCTCACGCGCTGGCATGCGCACACTCGGAAACTAGAAGTCACTCCTCCCAACCACCCGACTCCGTTTTAGTCGAAGGTCACAACTGGGGTGAGTGAGTGAGTTGGGTTTAACGCCGCTTATAACAGTATTACAGTCATATCAGGGCGTGTCAGCTTAATGTGGGAGGAAAGCCCGAAGTGATGCAGGTCTCAGACGTTTACCACTTCGGTGAAACCCACGAGCACAGGTATGGTGCTGACAAACCTAGAAACATGATCGGGGCGAGCCGGGATTCGAACCCACAATCATAGGTTTCTGGCGTGCCCAAAGGACGCAACACTGCACAGCGAACCGCGGTGCCTTAGACGACTGAGCCACCCGTGCCCCCACACATTTCTGGGGATATATTCTGTTTATGTTCTTGTGTTATGTCATAATTTTAATAAGACATACATTGTATACATGTGTTTATATAACATATACTTACCGCCAATAGAAACGCGAACCATAGAAACATATAGAGAAGTATGTACGTTAAGAAGAGATGTTTCCAATGTGTACCACTTAATGACAAAACTAATAATCAGTCAAGTGTAATCACGGTGATTTACTAGTATTCTTATCACGATAAGGTGCACGTAATTTCTAGACTTTTCAACGCTTATCCTGCGCAAAACAAAAGGTGCATCTCGAGTCATGGATCTACTGCGTCACATGTGATGCGTTCATGAGCGTCGGTTCCCAAAACATACCAGGATGGTCGTTTGTGCATCAAACCACTCTGTTATCTCAAACCACTAGGCTACCCCTAAAAATATATATATATACTACTCAAAAGAAGTTAAGGATCACCCGATTCTTTCATAATGGTAAAGTTAATCGGTCATGACATGAGCGATTAAATATAGTAATATGAAAGAATCAGGTGATCCTTAGCTTCTTTTGAGTAGTATATATATATATACACACACACACACACACACACACACACACACACACACATATATATATATATATATATATATATATATATATATATCTATTCACTTCACGTTGATAACATTCCAACGGAACTGGTGGATTAACGATGAGATTATATCAAGCTGCTGGAACGCGATGGCTGTCATTCGTTGAAAAGCGGAAACAGGCGAATGACAACGCTTGTTTCGACGAAGATATGCATCCTGGGGTTTACACCGGAACTTCAATATCTAACAATACCATATAAGGACATAGTATACTATCGACCACGTGTCTCTGCTGATGTGCACGTGACTGTTGTCATCTACTCCAGCTCTTCCATAATAACTTGAAGATGACAGTCTGGTCATGTTGACACCTGTCTGCTCATGTGACAAGAACGGGGACTTTGGGACCTATTCTGACCTGGAATCCCGACAGCAATATCAGTGAATGTGCTCCAGAGCTTGATCACGTGTCTCGGTGGTGGAGGCGAATGCCCGAAGCAGTGTAGCACGTGCAGCACACATTCTTGTGACCTTTCGCGATTCCTGTACACCTCGTATGAAATTATTGTTTGTGATCCACACTGCCTCTACGACTACTTCTACAACTGCTACCACTACCACTATCACCATGACTTTACACTTCAACCATTGCAACTAATGACGCGTGAAGATCCGCGATTTAATAGGTCTTCAGCAACCCATGGTTGCCGTAAAAGGCCACTCTGCTTGTCGTAAGAAGCGATTAACGGATCATTTTATCCCAATTGCGTAAATCAATGCTAATGATGTCAATCACTAGATTGTCTGGTCCATACTCGATTATTAAAAGATCGAATAGTTGGAATATTGCTGAGCGCGGCGTGAAAAAGCAAACAATCAAACATGGAAGAAGAAATAATTGTCAACATAAAAACGGGCTATAGATCGCCAGCAACTCAAGTTTAGCCACCATATTTGGGATCGATGGGACAATGTTTCTCATCTCATCCTACCGGGTACCCATTCACTGCGAAGATCGGTGCTCATGGTATCTATTGCTGGATTGTGTGGTCCAGACTGGATAATATAGCGACTATAAAGCTGCATTATTGCTGAATGCGGCGTTAAAAACAAACAAACAAAAAAACAAAATTATATTGATTCTGTCTTGGTTTTTCGTTTACACCGTATTACTCGATATTCGGAGATGAATGAGTCCGAATTAAAACTGTTTCACAGTACTGTACAGGGGCGTTACTAGGCTAATTTCAAGTGTAAGCAAAGTGGGACCGTTTATTTGTACCAAATATTGGTAATATATATATATTCAAGTAACGTCTATGACATTTAAACATTAAAACGAATCTTTAAAATTACTTTTATGTGTTTTTACAGTTTCATTCGTAGTGTGTGATGTTTATCAATATTTTCATATTTTAACGCTAGCCGACCTATCATTATAATGAAAATAATTGTGAGAGCGCGGTTTGCATACGTCACAAACCACCTACCACTAAAATCCAAAAGAGCGTAAAGATTCCGATTTTCATGTCACACAATAAATATCACGTTCAACCGTGTAGAGTTTGAATTATTAAATTACTGTATAGTTGGTAAATTGAGGTTTACTTATAAAACAAAACTGTGGGGTTTTTTAGTGTAAAAAAGTGTGCTTTTTTTCTTTGATGTAAGCAATTGTTTTTCTGCTACAATGGTAGTTTCGCCCCTGCTGTCAGGGATATGTATTTAATGGATTAGAGATTAGAATGTGTTATCTACTTGAAACATCTCTTCCTGGTGCTCAAATGAACAACACTTTGACGTCCCCAACGATACGTGTCGCTGTCAACCTATTTCACAAGCTATTCGGGGACTAAAATATACATCTAGATATTCTGAGTCATTCCAGTTACGTAAAGGTCACTTGACCTGAAACTACAGGTCTCGAGTTGAACAGGTCATGCGTCTGTGGCCACGTGCTAAATATAGCATGATTACATTCGAGCTTTGACTTTCAAAATAATTGACTTTTGTTGAGCCATTGTCGTTAGCGAATAGCACTCCGCCACTCGAGGGAGTATTAATAAACATGTTGACATGTCACGTGTTTCTCGGGGCATTCTGCTGTCCCTCGGGGCACGTGCTGACGTGCGCTTCGTCAGCTGATCAAAAGGAGTGATTTCACCACATTTCACGTTTTATCCTTCTATCTCCAAACGGGGGTGTTTGTGAATGTATACGTTTTTCTATTGTGCATTGGTTATCTGTTATTTTGAAATGTCATACATGTCGAAATATGTAACACGATTAAATGAATTCAAACAAGGAGGCTTGATATATACATTAATGGTGATTCGTGCTTTAATAAATCATATCAGAAAACTGTTTTACAGCCATTTATCAGAATTTATGATGACAAAGCAGACACAATGAAAATATATCAACCATGTGACTATATCATGCTTGTCCATTGTTTGTTTGTTTGTTTTTTGTTTAACGCTGCGCTCAGCAATATTCCAGCTATATGACGGCGGTCTGTATATAATCGAGGCTGGACCAGAAAATCCAGTGATTGACATCATGAGCATCGATCCGCGGAATTGGGATCGATGACATGTATCAACAAGTCAGCGAGCCTGACCACCCGATCCCGTTAGTCGCCTTTTATGCATATGTAAGCAAGTATATGTAAGCATGCATATGTAAGCACGTATATGTAAGCATGCATATATAAGCAGGGACATGTAAGCATGCATATGTAAGCGGGTGTATGTAAGCATGCATATGTAAGCAGGTATATGTAAGCATGCATATGTAAGCGGGTATATGTTAGCATGCATATGTAAGCAAGTGTATGTTAGCATGCATACATAAGCAGGGACAAGTAAGCATGCATATGTAAGCAGGTAAATGTAAGCATGCATATATATATAAGCATCTCTATATATCGCCTTTTGTTAACCTACATTAATGAAGCATCGAGTTTTAAAACAATTGGATTCGAATGACTCAACGGGACCAATTCTACGTTGCTGAAAATATTGAAACAGTTTAATTCCTTCTTGACGGGAATATACTTTTAGAAAGCAGTGGTAATTACTTTTTTTCTTCCTTGATCTTTTATTATGAATAATCTTTATATTACCTAGAGTGTGTTTTGGGTGTAATTGTCCTATGGTGCACCCTTTTTCAGGGACTTCTCCTCAAACGAAATGCTGATGTAATGATGTAATATACCGTTGTCATGATTCGATGATCGATGACATGTATCAACCAAGTCAGCGAGCCTGACCACCCGATCCCGTTAGTCGCCTTTGACGACAAGCATAGTCGCCTTTTACGGCAAGTATGGGTTGCTGAAGACCTATTCTACCCCGGATCTTCACGGGTCGCTTGTCCATTGAGTACACCTGAATCAGAAATAAAGGAGACCAGAGAGACCGCCTGGTCTGTTTCATATTTCGATGTGTGCATAAAGATTCAGTGTGACAAAACACTCTCCACAAGACTGTGTGGCAAGAGGGATGACTTCAACTCTCCGATAGTCAACTTTCCCTTCATGTCGAGCAATATTCCAGCAGCTCCAGCCTTTGGTGTCTACATTTGGCAACTTTTGAGATGCAATCGAGCATGCTCTTTCTACCAAGACTTGATGTGCGTACGACTCTTGCTCAGAATTTGTTTGATCAAGGTTATAACATTGAAAGCCTCAGTAAAGCCTCAGTAAAGCCTCCGTAAAGTTTTATGGTAGACATGTGGAGAATATTTCCAAATTTGACGCATCAGTGACAAAAATGATGTCCGATGCAATTCCTTATTTTGATTTGTACCATACGTTTCATAGTTTTTGGGCTTTTTTTCAGGTGGACAATTGACTTGCCTTTGCATGTGTTTGTGATGGGTGCCACCGGTGTGTCAGGATACGCTCACCTTTTCGCGAACACCTGGTATCATCACTATTTGAAAGTAATTCATAAACTGTCCTAGTTTATAAACTGTTTAGCCGACCAGTCCTTGTTTTATCCCCTTAAATCCGAGCGCCGGGCAGAGTATAGCAAATGCCATTTTTTAACGTATTTTGGTTCCCGCCGCCAGGAATCGAACCACCGATCTTCCGCTCTCCAGGCAGACGCTCTATCCACTGCACCACAGATCGTGAAATAATAAAGAAATCACAAAATAATATACGTATTGAATTTGCAACAATTTACTTCCCTGCCAGTGGTTTTATTCCATTTGCTTGTTTGTTTTATTAATATTTTGTATTTAAGGAAACAAGCCATCAGTTTTTTGTTCATACTTGCTTATTGAAATATGTTTTATTATCCTAAAGCATTTCTTGAAATTATAATTTGTTTAAATGTCCAAATTAATCGATACTTATAATTGCGACTTCAGACAATCTATAAGATTTTACCAATGTTCAGCCACTAAGCTTGAAATATTATTTCATTAAGTCCCAATCATGAATACCTGCTTGATTAGTATTCTAGAAGTTAGTAAGTAAGAAAACATGCAAATTTATGGATAATATTTTCTGATGCATATCGTTTAGCGACGTTTAATATGTATGGAGTATGGAGGAGGGTCTCCTGGGGTCTTTTTGAATGATTTGCGACCCGTGAAGATCCGGTTGAGAATTGGTCTGTTGTCAGAGGTGACTATGCTTGTCGTAACGGGATCGGGTGGTCAAGCTTGCTGACTTGGTTGATTCATGTCATGCTATTCCAATAGCGTGGATCGATGCTCATGCCATCAATCACTGGATTTTCTTGTCCAGACACGATTATTTACAGATTGCCGTCTTAATACTGGAATATAGATGAGTGCGGCGTTAAACAACAAACAAGAAAACAACATCAGTCACTTCTGACTTTGCTGAAGAAGCTGTCATGCCTTCATATAGAGCATCGTACGTAAGCGGGAATATGTAAGCATGCATATATAAGTAGGTACATGCAATCATGCATATGTAAGCAAGTATATGTAAGCATGCATATATAAGTAGCTACATGTAAGCATGCATATCTAAGCAAGGACATGTACACATGCATATGTAAGCAGGTATATGTAAGCATGCATATATAAGCAGGGACATGTAAGTATGCACATGTAAGCAAGTATATGTAAGCATGCGTATGTAAGCACGTATATGTAAGCATGCATATATAAGCACAGACATGTAAGCATGCATATGTAAGCAGGTACATGCAAGCATGCATATGTAAGCGGGTATATGTTAGCATGCATATGTAAGCAAGTGTATGTAAGCATGCATATATAAGCATGGACAAGTAAGCATGCATATGTAAGAAAGTGTATGTAAGCATGCATATATAAGCATCTCTATATATCGCCTTTTGCTAACCTACATTAATGAAGCATCGAGTTTCAAAACAATTGGATTGAATGACTCAACGGGACCAATTCTACGTTGCTGAAAATATTGAAACAGTTTAATTTCTTCTTGACGGGAATATACTTTTAGAAAGCAGTGCTAATTACTTCTTTTTTTTCTTCCTTGATCTTTTGTTATGAATAACCTTTATATTACCTAGAGTGTGTTTTGGGTGTAATTGTCCTTTTTTCAGGGACTTCTCCTCAAACGAAATGCTGATGTAATGATGTAATATACCGTTGTTATGGTTGTAATCTTGACACGTTGTAATAGTGGTCATTACAGGTGTCGTGAATACTAGTTTGATTTTATCAGGATCTGTCCGATAAATTAACACCAATTCCCCAAATCACGAATTCAATTATGTAAACACTTTGGTTGTCATATCAGACTGACCTCGCAACTGTGTGAACAGGTCACGTGTCTTCTAAACACCTCGGGTCATGACCCTGTGATTGCATCGGGACCTTTTATGGATCCTAATTACATATGCGTTACAGCGTTAATTGTGTGTATTTCCACCTGTTAAGGTCCGATGTCTATCTGATGTTCTTTGTGAGAAACCCTGTTCTCAGACAAGGCAGGGCAGGGGTCATTTGGTTAAACAGGTGACAGGTCAGTCTACGGTCAGACATGGCAGGATATGGGGTATACATGTACTTTACACCTTGGAATGCCTCGGTCATATCTGCAACTTAAATACACAAAATAGAGTGATAAATTGGCGTTTATATTTATTGCTAAGTTTAAAACTACACTATACGTAGGGATTTGATTCATCTCGTGGATCAAGAAGCTAAGTGGTCGACCATTTCATTCTGAGATTGAGGAGTGTTTGTGGGGACCTTAGTTTGTTTGGGATATGATTCAGGCAGTGTTTCCTCTGAAAGGAGAAGACAATAAAATTGTTGTTTGATGTTAATAGCCGCACTCAGCAATGTACAAGCTATATGACGGAGATAATAAAAGATTGAGGCCCGCAACGTAATATTTTCTTCAAGACATATTTTGAGAAAGGGTGAGAAAGGATTGAGGACACACAGCACAATATTTTCAGAACGTCAAGTATATCCAGTGGCCGATATTTTTGTGAGGTGAGGTGAAATTGGGTTTAACGTCTCGTCCAAGATTATTGCACTTATATAGCGACGTGCATCCACGTGTGTGTGTGTGTGTGTGTGTGTGGCTACTTGTACTAGTCCGGACTGATGCCGATTTATAGTGCTGGCCCACTGAGATACCATGCCTCAGTTTAACATGAATACCCCACTCAGACACAGTATACTGTCTCCGAGTCGACCAGTCCTTGTTTTAGCCCCTTATTGCCGAGCGCCAGACATGGTAACAACAAGTACCATCTTTTAACGTCTTTTGGTATGACGCGGCCGGGATCGACCCACGGACCTTCCGCTCTCCGGAAGGGATAAGAAAGGACCCCTACCACTAGACCTCGATATTTTTGTGTACGGTGAAGCAAATGAACTTTTGCATCATTTTCGTGAACAGATCATCAATGGTAGACCCCCAACTGCATTAAAACATCACAGGTGAGACTAGAGTTGTGGCATAAATTAATGAATGAGTAGTCATGTGGGATTCGAATCCACGATCACACGTTTCAGGAACGCCTTACGGACTCTGCACAGCAAATTGCGACTTCAGACAATTGGGCCACCCATGCACTTGTAAGGACATGGAGGTTAAACAATAAACAGATTTTTTTAGAAGAGTTTGCTACAAGACTTATATCTCAATACAGTTTAAAGGGTACGCAGCGTATGTTCATCTGTGAACTAATATATATGTGAAGAACGTCTTTGCAGAAACCATTTTACGGACGTGTGGGTAATCATGCATAAACCTGTGACGTCACGCTTGGTGGCGCTTGGAAGTAAATGAGGTTAGTATGCTTCGCAATAAATCAAAACAACTTTGCAGCAATAAATCAAAACTACTTTGTAGCCGAGGATAGGTGTGGTTCTGTCTTCATTTTAAAAAGGTAACAAGGTCATTGTAAATAACGGTAATCGTTAAATAATACAATCAATCACTGGATTGTCTGGTCCAGACTCGATTATTTATAGACCGCTGAAATATTGCTGAGCGCGGCGTTATAAACAACAAACAAAGAAACAAACAACTTGATCTGTGACGGAGATGCCTCTCAGAATAAAACTGTGACGATAAGAGCTGTCTGCATATCTCTGAAGAGTTGATTTTGTCGGATGAAAATATGCTTTTACCTCTTTGATTTGTAGTGATGATGTTTCTAGGTTAAACAGCACCATGTGCGTGCTTTCCCGAATGTGGAAGCCCTTCAGCACACTGACGGGGGCATGGGTGGCCCAGCCGTCTAAGGCGCCGCGATTCGCTATGCAGAATTGCGTCCCTTGGGCACGCCAGAAACCTATGATTGTGGGTTCGAATCCCGGTTCGCCCCGTTTATATTTCTAAGTTTGTCAGCATCCATACCCGTTCTCGTGGGTTTCACCAAAGTGGTAAACGTCTGGAACCTGCATCACTTCGGGCTTTCCTCCCACATTAGGCTGACACGGCGTGGTATAACTGGAATACTGTTAAAACGGCGTTAAACCCAACTCACTCACTCACTCACTCACTCACTCAAAGCAGCGATTGTGTGGTGGGCCTAGTAGTTAAAGCGTTCGCTTGTGACACCGACGTCCCGGGTTCTATCCCAAACATGAGCCTCATTTGAAGCCATACCTTGTCTCCCCCGTTGAAACCGGCGTAGATACATACTCATTCACTCAACCACAACACAAATAAAACCCACATCTAACCTTATGCGGCTTTCATAAAACCTTTACATCAGAAAGTATACTTAAGATAATAAGAATTATAATGCAATCTTTTATCTGAGGTGGTCAAAGACATCAGATAAACCGTATGCCATTCAATCCCTGATAATCACTGTTCAATGTTGTTTCGTTTCACAAGAAGGGGCGGTCGGGTAGCCTGGTGGTTAAAGCGTTAGCCCGTAACGCCGAAGACCCGGGTTAGATTCCCGACATGGGTACAATGTGTGAAGCCCATTTCTGGTGTCCGAGGCCGTCATATTGGTGGAATATTGCTAAAAGCGGCATAAAACCATACTCACGAGAGCGGCTTGCGCAGAGTACGCAAGTTTTGTACCTACAAACAAAAACAACAACACGACACACGAAATAAATGATGTGAAGATCATCTCAGGGTTATATCAACAAAACGTAAGTAAAGTAGTCCCAGTGAACCCTTTAACCTTGTGCAATATACAAGACATAACGCGCCCAGATGGCCGCCAGGCAGGCGTGTTTATACACGCTTATACATTTCATCGTGAAATCTACAACTTGCTAGCGGATGAATCAACCCTGCGGACAATGATGGATAGCGTCATAGACCTGTCTTTGATGTTTCTCACGAAAATGGGATCTTGTTACGAACGTTAAACTGAACCATAACACCAAAGTGTGTTTGTTTCACCAATCAACGTGGGGGAGTGAGTGAGAATGGTTTTACGCCCATTTTGGCCATATTCCAGCAATATCACTGCGGGGGACACCAGAGGTCAGGTGAAATTGGGTTTAATGTCGCGTCCAAGATTTTTGCACTTATATAGCGACGTGCATGCACGTGTGTGTGTGGCTGCTTGTGCTAGTCCGGACTGATGCCGATTTATAGTGCTAGCCCACTGAGATACCATGCCTCAGTTTAACATAACCCCACTCAGACACAGTATACTGACTCCGAGCCGACCAGTCCTTGTTTTAGCACCTTAATGCCGAACGCCAGACATGGTAACAACAAGTACCATCTTTTAACGTCTTTTGGTATGACGCGGCCGCGGATCGAACCCCGGACCTTCCGCTCTCCGGGCGGTTCGAGGGACACCAGAAATAGGCTTCGCGCATTGCACCCATGTGGGGAATCTACCCACTGTCCCTTCAGTAATTAAAATTAAAATACACGGATAATATGGAGAGAATCTCACCAAAGTTTCTTTTGATATCAAATATATCTACACGGGTTGATTGTAAGTTTAAAACTCCGAGGCTTGCGTTTATCGAATAGTGTTAATTATATTTGAAAGTCGCGAGGGTGAAAATATATATTTGTCATACAAAATCACTCTCCCAACTTTTTCAGTTTGTAAACAGTACCAATCAGTGTCTTGAGTGTAAATAAGTACCGCTAACTAGCCCTTGTGGTAGAGATGTCCTTTTATTGTGACGTCGTGGTATTCGATGACATCATAATGGTCTGCAAAGCATTGTGATGCAGTGATACCAAAGCAATATCTCCCGTGGAAGCTAGGTTTGGATGATAAATGACACTGATATGTTGGCATTATGCCTCCTTTGATTGTTCCAAGTGATAAGACAATGTTTTCATGTCAGTAGTCCTTTTTATTTCCTATTTGCTGCTATCTTGTCTCCGGGCATTGTCACTGCTCCGAAAGCCATACATATAAATATTGATTAATAACCGATCGATAAATACAAGTGACAAGCGAAAGCGCGCCATTGCGCTAAGTAACCTTCGCTCGTACTACGTACTGCTATCATTTAGCCGACCACATGTTTAAACAGTAATGTTGTGTGTTGCAAACAGACACAGTACAGCACCACGTGAACCACGTGAGGAGGTTGTGGAGCTGTGCTGTAACCCACTACCATTAGTAGCCCGCGTGCGTCAAAACTGTATTGCGAAACCTGCGTTGTGACGTCGATTGAAAGTTTTTTAAATCTCCTTGTTTTGTAAACCTTTATTACTGCGGATTTTCGTAATGGCGTGGATGATTGAATAAATATTGGCACAAATGAAAACAAATGTTTTAAGCAATGGTTGTAGATTATATCAAGGATTGCGCTATTCCAGGGAACGGATTTGAAAGGTTTAAGTGTATTTTATTCGGTGGCGATTCTGATAAAGATCTGTGTTAATATAGTTGCGTAATAGCAGGGTGGTTTGTGGGCGTGACTGTGGGTAGGGTTCAGCGGAGTTCCATTTCTCGGGGGTGACACTTCTTATATAACGGTTTAATAAATCTTTGTTGAAATTTCTTAACCGTCTGGATTCGGGATCAGAGATAGACTCTCGGTTACCATACTCGTCATTCAGTAGGGACACCGCGTTAGAAGATACCCCAGCAACCGAGACGACTTAATGGTGGTCAGGCTCGGCGACTTGGATGATAGCATGTCATCGTACCACGAGGGTGTGGATTGTTGCTCATAATATCAATCACTGGTTTGTCTGGTTTATCTGGCCCAGACTCGACTGCCCTCACGTGGGTGGATTATTGCTGACTTCGACATTAAACAACAAACAATCCATGCCCGTTACACCCGACTCTAGGGGATCGGGGATTGACAAGGGATAATAGAGAGTCATCATACCCCAATGGCGTGGATCGTTTCTCGTGTTCATTCTATCGACCACTGGTTGCCGTGGTGTAGGGAGAATATTGCTGCCAGAACTATTCGCATGACAATATGGTGAGCAAAGTGGGGCACGTGGTGTGGCTAAAGGTCATAGGATATTTGCAGGATAGGCACTTGTGACAAACACGCCCAAAATATGTCGCATACATGCATGCATCGATGAGATAGTAGTATAACCCAATTCAACAATTATGTATGGCCAGATAGACAGCGTGTATTTATCCTTGAGGCCTGATCTGCTTGAATATACATGTAGGGGAACATATGTATTCAGAATCAGGTGGGGGTGAGGTGAAATGGGGTTTAACGTCGCGTCCAAGATAAAAACACTTATATAGCGACGTGCATGTACGTGTGTGTGTGTGTGTGTGTGTGTGGCTGCTCCGGACTGATGCCGATTTATAGTGCTAGTACACTGAGATACCATGCCGCAGTTTAACACGAATACCCACTCAAACACAGTATACTGACTCCGAGCCGACCAGTCCCATAACGCCGAGCGCCAGACAAGGCAACAACAAGTACCATCTTTTAAAGTCTTTTGGTATGACGCGGCCGGGTATCGAACCCCAGACCTTCCGCTCTCCGGGCGGACGCTCTACCTCTAGACCACGGAGGCGGTCTACGTGTTCAGGGAACTGTATATGATTATTGATAAGAATAGAAGTCCATAGTACCACCTGCTTTTCATTTTGGAGACGACAAATGAGCGTCAGGTGGCGGCTGCCATGTTTTGCTAATGCTGCCTGTGGCGTATAACAATATTCACTCACCCAGGAAGGTAGATGAAGTCGTAGCAACTAATTTCCGTGTTGATCTTTGAGCAGCGACGCCAGTGTGTAAACATGACAACAAATATGCATAACATTACATTACCACATACAAGTGCTTGTACACAACGTTTTTTTTGTTGTGCTGTCACCAATTGCTGCCAACTAGATGTCTGGACATCGGAACGCGGAAAATTTGTCGTTTGTGTAATTTGACATTTTTTTTAACACAATAGATAAACACATTTCAATGCAGCCTGAACCATCTTGACGCCAAACTGCACTGTCGTCCCCGTCGACTGACCCTGGTCTCCCCCGTACTACCGTACTATCGTACTAGCAACCCCCTACGCACCCCACCCTGCCATCTGTACCGTACTACCAATCCCCCACCCCCCACCCGACCACTACTAACCCCCCAACCACCCCACCCTGCAATCTGCCCCGTACTACCAATCCTTCCTACCCTGCCATCTGTACAGTACTACCAATCCCCCACAGCCCACTTCACCATCTGTACCGTACTACCACCACCCCCACCCTGCCATCTGTACCGTACTACCACCACCCCTACCCTGCCATTTGTACCGTACTACCACCACCCCTACCCTACCATCTGTACCGTACTACCACCACCCCTACCCTGCCATCTGTACCGTACTACCACCACCCCTACCCCGCCATCTGTACCGTACTACCACCACCCCTACCCCGCCATCTGTACCGTACTACCACCACCCCTACCCTGCCATCTGTACCGTACTACCACCACCACCACCCTGCCATCTGTACCGTACTACCACCACCCCTACCCTGCCATCTGTACCGTACTACCACCACCCCTACCCTACCATCTGTACCGTACTACCACCACCACCCCCACACTGCCATCTGTACCGTACTACCACCCCCACCCTGCCATATGTACCGTACTACCACCACCACCACCACCCTGCCATCTGTACCGTACTACCACCACCACCCCTACCCTGCCATCTGTACCGTACTACCACCACCACCCCTACCCTGCCATCTGTACCGTACTACCACCACCACCCCTACCCTGCCATCTGTACCGTACTACCACCACCCCTACCCTGCCATCTGTACCGTACTACCACCACCCCTACCCTACCATCTGTACCGTACTACCACCACCCCTACCCTGCCATCTGTACCGTACTACCCCCACCACCACCCTGCCATCTGTACCGTACCACCACCCCCACCCTGCCATCTGTACCGCACTACCACCACCCCCAACCTGCCAATCCCACACTGCACCAACCTCACTCCACCCCACCCTATAACCACACTATCGATCGCCACACCCCACCTCACTCCTCCCGACCCCCAACATCCCCCCATCTCACTCCCCGCCACACTGTAACCGTACCACCGATTCCACACACTCCACCCCACTCCTCCCGACCCCCCACATCCCATCTCACTCCCCGCCACAGTGTAACCGTACCACCGATTCCACACACTCCACCTCACTCCTCCCGACCCCCCACATCCCATCGCACTCCCCGCCACAGTGTAACCGTCACTCCACCTCACACACTCCACCTCACTCCTCCCGACCCCCCACATCCCATCGCACTCCCCGCCACAGTGTAACCGTCACTCCACCTCACACACTCCACCTCACTCCTCCCGACCCCCCACATCCCATCTCACTCCCCGCCACAGTGTAACCGTCACTCCACCTCACACACTCAACCTCACTCCTCCCGACCCCCCACATCCCATCTCACTCCCCGCCACAGTGTAACCGTCACTCCACCTCACACACTCCACCTCACTCCTCCCGACCCCCCCACATCCCATCTCACTCCCCGCCACAGTGTAACCGTACCACCGATCCCACACACTCCACCTCACTCCTACCGACCCCCCACATCCCGTCTCACTCCCCGCCACAGTGTAACCGTCACTCCACCTCACTCCTCCCGACCCTCCACATCCCATCTCACTCCCCGCCACAGTGTAACCGTCACTCCACCTCACACAATCCACCTCACTCCTCCCGACCCCCCACATCCCATCTCACTCCCCGCCACAGTGTAACCGTCACTCCACCTCACTCCATCCAATCCCTCTCCCCAGTCCATGTACTTAATTGTTCCCATTTCCACTCCCCGACCCCTGACCCCCGACCCCCGACCCCACCCTTCCCCCTAGCCGACGGCTACCACACACGCCTGGTCCTGCTCCGTATCTTGTATACATAACCACACCTACAACGAAACCCCAATAATTGTTTTATCTGTTCGGTGTGTCAGACGGTTAGTACATCTCGACCCACTGACTCTTTTCCTTCTCCATACTTGGCTGCTCCAACTGTGGATGCTCCAACTGTGGATGTTCATGTCATGGTGGACCCATGAAGATCCGGGGTAGAATAGGTCTTCAGCAACCCATGCTTGCCGTAAAAAGCGACTATGTTTGTCGGAAAAGGCGACTAACGGGATCGGGTGGTCAGACTCGCTGATTTGGTTGAAAATCGATAAAATCATGATATCATTCACTGGCTTGTCTGGTTCAGACTTGATTATTTACAGACCGCTGTCATATAGTTGGAATATTGTTAAGTGTGGCGTTAAAAACCAACCAACAACCAATCACGTCATCATGATGTTCACGTTATCATTGTTCACACATATATATATATATATATATATATATATATATATATATATATATATATATATATTGTGTGTGTGCGTGTGTTATTTCGTTGTCGCTAGTCATTTTGCAGTTGTTCACGTTGTTGCTGTTTACGTTGTTGTTAACTTTGAAGTTATTCATGTTACTTTTAGCTGATAAACATGTTGTCGTAGTTCAGGTTGATGTAAACCTTGTAGTTAGTTTAGTTGTCATTGTTGTTGTTTACGATGTGTATATTGTGACTAGTTCCCTCGTTAACATTCATGTGGGACGTCTGTGCACTTGTACTCATTTGTCATATACACGTGACCTACATGTCATCTACAGGTAACATACACGTAACCAAGCCGTCAGCGACACTAGTTGCAGACGTAAGACAGAATTACCCAAGGATCAGATGCAAGGCAGCATGACCCAAGATTCAGATTTATGACCGCATGGCCCCAGGTTCAGATATTGTACAGCATGACCCCAGGATCAGACACTGTACAGCATGACCCCAGGATCAGATGCAAGACAGCATGGCCCAAGATTCAGATTTACGACCTCAGGTTTAAATGTAGGACAGCATGGACCCAGGTTCAAATATAGGACAGCATGACCCGTGGTTCAGATATGGTACAGCATGACCCCAGATTCAGATGTAGTATAGAATGGCCCAGGTTCAGATATAGGACAGCATGACCCCAGATTCAGATGTAGTATAGAATGGCCCAGGTTCAGATGTAGGACAGCATGGCCCCAGGTTCAGATATAGGACAGCATGACCCCAGATTCAGATATAGGACAGCATGACCCCAGATTCAGATGTAGTATAGAATGTCCCAGGTTCAGATGTAGGACAGCAAGGCCCCAGGTTCAGATATAGGACAGCATGACCCCAGATTCAGATGTAGTATAGAATGGCCCAGGTTCAGATATAGGACAGCATGACCCCAGATTCAGATGTAGTATAGAATGGCCCAGGTTCAGATGTAGGACAGCATGGCCCCAGGTTCAGATATAGGACAGCAAGGCCCAGGTTCAGATATAGGACAGCATGGCCCCAGGTTCAGATGTAGGACAGCAAGGCCCCAGGTTCAGATGTTGGACAGCAAGGCCCCAGGTTCAGATATAGGACAGCATGGCCCCAGGTTCAAATGTAGCACAGAATTCCCCCAGGTTCATATGTTGGACAGCATGACCCGTGATTTAGATATTGTACAGCATGACCCCAGGTTCAGATATAGGACAGCATGGCCCCAGGTTCAGATGTAGGACAGCATGGCCCCAGGTTCAGATATAGGACAGCATGGCCCCAGGTTCAGATGTAGGATAGAATTACCCCAGGTTCAGATATAGGACAGCATGACCCGTGGTTCAGATATGGTACAGCATGACCCCAGATTCAGATGTAGTATAGAATGGCCCAGGTTCAGATATAGGACAGCATGGCCCTAGGTTCAGATATTGTACAGGTTCAGATGAAGGATAGCATAACCCCAGATTCAGATATAGGACAGCATGGCCCCAGATTCATTTTTTTCACAGTTGGTTGCCAGGCTACAGGACCACGTGAGAAAAAATCGAAATACGTGCGACAAAATCGACAGCAGTTATTGTGTTCATTAGATATCTCTTTGTGTTGAATATCCGGTTGTGTCGAAGATTTCTACGCTGATGTTGGCTTCAACGTCGTGATGGCAATCCTGAGTTTCCGGGTTAAACCTCTTGCACCTCATGCTCTTCGTTAGACCCGACTACCTTGGGTGGTCACGATGTTTGACCCGACTACCTGGGGTGGTCACGATGTTTGACCCGACTACCTGGGGTGGTCACGATGTTTGACACGACTACCTGGGGTGGTCACGATGTTTGACCCGACTACCTGAGGTGGTCACGATGTTTGACCCGACTACCTGAGGTGGTCACGATGTTTGACCGGACTACCTGGGGTGGTCATGATGTTTGAACCGACTGGTTCTGTGTCAGAGTGACCCAATAGCGTCATCACAATCAACAACTTATACCACTGATCACGTACACTATAATTTATTTAAAATATTTTCCTCCATAGTATTCTGAAATCCATTTAATTTTTACAGTAATCTTGTAGTATCATATACTGTATTCAATAAAAAATTCTCAAAATCAACATCTATGAGGAGCCTTTCCATTGATCAGAACTCTGAGCACAAATCCATAGCATTTCCTATCAAGCTCAATTTACGAGACGAACATTCTTTCTAAAAATACACATCCACAAATGATCTGCATATGCGCACTGCTTCACACGCACTGTTATTCATTTCACGTGCATTGCTATAGAACTGTGTTAATTTCATTACTGCCCGCGTGGTTCAAGGCTAAACGCATTCGCACTCCGTGAGGCGTCGTGCTGCATTACTCGTGTTGGGTTGTACATTACATCTGTAGCACGCTATGTACATACAAACTGACCTCGGATCGGTGCGTTGGGTTCACGCTGTCCGAAGCAGGATATTACGATGGAAGGCTGCGGAAGGTATCATTCTTTTCAGAGACAGGTCATATATTATGGCATAACATTCATATGATAACAGATCTTATCCAACCTCGCAATTCGAAATAGAAGTTAAAGTACCTGAAAATCTAGAGATACATGTACGTGTCATAAATTATGCCATATGAAGGACACAAGTTCGTAATCTCAGAGTGAGAGGGACTTGGAGGTGCTTTGATTTATGCTGGAATGTTTTTCTGGCATTGCTTCAAAATACGCAGGTTTTCTGGGTAAGTCGCCGAATAATTGTTTTTTCAAAAAATATTGTATTCAGCATACCGAACATTTTTTTGAGAAAAACAACCAATCCAAGCAGAAATGGTTAAATGGACTCAAATTAATTATACTGAAACGGCGTAAACTCGAAAGCTTCGGGACCACCAAATATATAGAGATAGTAGTTTAAGACACCCGGTGTCGGGTATTTGATCACTATGTCAATAAAGGTTCTGCTATCAAGTTACATCTTCTGGAACTACATGTCCAGTAAGCGGTGTTCGAATTATCAATGTTTCGTCTTAACGCAGGTCATTGTTACGTAACAGTGTAATTTGATCAAAAGTTCCGAAAAGGGATAGCCAGAAAAGCTGGGTAAATTTCTGGATTAAGGAGGCTCGGACTACGCTAGGTGAATTGTTTCTGGAATTTCCAATTAAACGTCAAAGATGAACACTACAAAATTTGAAACTGCTATTAAACTACTTGTTCCATATGTTACCGTGTTTTGAGGTGAATAGTTGACTTGCTTTTGCATGTGTTTGTGACGGGTGCCACGGGTAGGACGGGATAAGCTCACCTTTTCGCTAACATCTGGTATCATCATTATTTGACAGTGATTCATATATACATGCTTGTGATATAGTCGGAATCGTACAGTTGACAATGGATATTCCAAATAATTAATATGGAAATGGTTCTCTTTTTTTATCTAAATGATCCGTCATTTCAAATGTAGTGAGAATATATCCCTAACACCGCATCAGCAATCTTGCACGTATTTTGCGACGTAAATGGACTATACGCTCTACAATTGACCTCAATTTCTAATCTGAGCGACAGCCGACAGGGTATTGTGGCGACATTTCATAATTTGTCCTTTTTCTTAGAAAGTCAGACGCATCATGCTTAAAAGCATACACTGTGTGACCTTCTAGACGGCGCGCTAGCAAGTCGATATTTTCTTCCGGTATATAGCCATCACAAGTGGACGTTGTGTACCGGCCATCGGATATGTTCGTACTTGACTGACATATTTTGGATTGAAAATATCGGGATATTAATAAAAATCGACGGAGAAAAGACGTCACCTTTTTGCCATGTGATATGTTTTTATTCTTTATCACGTGGCCATGTGCATGATGAATCATTGTGTCAAACTATTATACGACTTGAATATTACAAGGCAGTGTGTTTGTTCTGGAACGCTGCCCTTTGCAATATTCCACCTATTGCCTGGTCCAGACAACCAAGTGATTGATAACTTGAACAACGACCCACACTGTTGGGATGCGTTTACAGACCATCAACCAAACCATCGTGTCTGTCCATCCAATTCATTAAGTCGGTTAATTACTAGAGACAACTTGTCACACAGAAACCTCACGGGTCCCCAATGGAGCCTGCTCGTATGAGACGCAGTGGGATGCTGGGGACACTGTGTGCCCAGGGTACCCCCGAGGGCGTGATGCATGTGATATAAATCTGCTTATCTTACAAGTATGATTAAACAACCGCCTCTTAGCATCCTACTTGGTACCCACCTACAACCATGCAGACCCGTGAAAATCCGGGGTAGAATAGGTCTTCAGCAACCCATGCTTGCCGTAAAAGGCGACAACGCTTGTCGTAATAGGCGACTCACGGGATCGGGTGGTCATGCTCGCTGACTTGGTTGATGCATGTCATCGATCCCAGTTGCGTGGATCGATGCTCATGATATTAATCACTGGATTGTGTGGTCCAGACTCGATTATTTACAGACCGCCGTCATATAGCTGGAATATTGCTGAGTGTGGCGTTAAACAACAACCAACCAACCAACCACCTACAACCATGCATATACTCATTCTATTGACACCGTGTATACAGCGACCTCTTGAAATGATGTACATCAACTATATACATCGTTATGTCTCTCAATTTCTGCCGTGTCATGCTGACGAGCAGGAAAACTATTCTCATATTTGTATGCAGAAGTCACGGGGGCAGTTTATGTCCGTGTTGGGGTTGTTTCCGTGTAGCGGTCAAGGAAAAACGCCCCGTATATAGTTCATTCAAGTATCTGGACTGGTCAAGGTAATGCGGATATGACCTTCGCGGTGATCGGTCAAACTTTTAGTCTCAGTTTGTTCTTTCCGTTTCCTTGTTTGATCTTAAAAGACACTGTCATATTTATCATCCAAAATGATTTTTTCAACTTTTTTAGTAACCAGAGAGAATATTGACGTCATTTGACTGTGACGTCATGGTAATACAATGTATAATTACCGCAATACATAATCTATGCCATAAAAGCAAATCCCACTCCGCACTACTCCTCTCCTCTCCTCTCCTCTCCTCTCCTCTCCTCTCCTCTCCTCTCCTCTCCTCTCCACTGCAACCCGTGAAGATCCGGGGTAGAATAGGTCTTCAGCAACCCATGCTTGCCGTAAAGGGCGACTGTGTCGTCGTAAGAGGTGACTAACGATATCGGATGGTCAGGCTCGCTGACTTGGTTGATGCATGTCATCGATCCCAATCGCGTGGATCGATGCTCATGATATTTATCACTGGATTGTCTGGTCCTGATTCGATTATTTACAGCCCGCACTCATATAGCTGGAATGTTGCTGAGTGCGGCGTTAAACAACAAACCACTCCACTCCACTCCACTCCACTCCACTCCACTCCACTCCACTCCACTCCACTCCACTCCTGGTGTTATCTCCGGCACCCCACTATCCACCCCCAATGTATGTCTGTCTCTGTTTACAACGTGAATTACGCCATTCCGGACTTGTAACCAAGGCATATGCTATCTAATCACCGACCACACTGTGCCTCGGGACTCACATGTGGGGAATTACCTGGCCCTATCTGTTTCAAATATCGCCGTAATGAAAATTCCTTGACAAGGAGAGAACGCGAGAACGCTATGACCTTCAGGAAACGTTGTTTTGACTGGGAATTATCCCCTACCAACCATGTTATCCGTCGTGGACCAATGATGCACACATCTCAGACGTTCTCGTGGCCACTATATCGAGTTATAGCATCTATCGACCATAATATTTCGCTGATATGGTCCATCATCTGTTGGTAGAGGTGTATATTTTGCCACACGCTGGATCCACGTCACGACTGTTAAATTAAAGTGATGCTGGTAATAAACTGCAATTTCAGAACCTGTTATATGCGAAGTCGCATACGGTGAAGCTTCTATCAAGAAATACGCACGTACAAAATTTAAATTCCTATACGTATGTTTTTTAAGTAATATGAACAGTTATGGATTCTACAAATATATGTTACGTTTCCGTTTTAAGTCTGTTCAATATTTCTTGAGTTTGTAAATGTATGTAACTTCGCATACATGCAAAGTGTTCTAGAAATTCCTAACGGTTCGTTACTTAATTAGGGTGATAGCAGACTTATGTGAAGTTTATAACAATACATTAACGGTGACATAATGGAATGCACACACACACACACACACACACACACACACACACACACACACACACACACACACACACACACTAAATAGCACGTGAAACTCACCCCCATCTATTTTCAACACACTTTGTCACAAACTTTGTTTAAGGAAATTTATATCGACATGTAAACACGTGTAAGAAAGGAGATGTATAATACACGAAATATTAACAAAAGTTCCTATTCGCCCCATATACAAGAGTTTTGACGTGTCGTCTGTCTATTTGGTTTAGTGCCTGTCATCGTTGACCTACGGCGTTGGACGTTGTTCATAATATCAACCACTCGTTTATCTCTACGAGTCGTTGACGATGACCATTGAATTCAGATTTATTCGCCCTTGCCTTCATCAACATCTCAGTCAATCACAATATCTATCGCAACAAGCAGGAATACATATCAGGTCGTTACATGTGCCCTGAATGAACGGATTTGCACACTGGAAAGCAATGTACACACATATATGAAGATTTGTGTCGCTTATCTGTGGGTGAGGTGAGGTTAAATGGGGTTTAACATTGTGTTCAAGATTATTGTCCATAATTAGCAACGTCCTTCTGTGGGAGTACACATGTTCACCATAATATTTGTGCTGTAAATATGTTATAAATCATTTAATTTGTATCCTAAAATTAACTTGTTTTAACAAAATATACGTACATCAGAGTAACTCGTTATGTCATAACTATTATTAAAGCAGATGCACATTTGAAAGAAATTGTATATACATGTAGATCACATGGTTAATATGTTGAACTAATACCTCATTTGACAATCTACGTGGGGAAATTGATAAATCCAAACCGGATGCATATAGTTTTGTACTGCGGGTTTTTCTAAATCATCAGTGCGTTGATAACGACTACATAGGCGACAACAAATCGGACCATGTCTCTCTGATAGGCGGGACGTATGTTTGGATATCACGCTATCATTACGTGTATTGTGAAGTCGTGTATACGTTTGCGAATGGATTATATTACAAACGAATATTGTACATATATTTGTGTGCTTGTGCTCGTAATAGATATCAGATTAGCCGGGGACACGTGACACGTGACTCGTGACTCGTGACTCGTGACATTGAAATGGGTTTTTTTCTATCCGTTGAACAGATACGAATTTAGGCTGATGCAATTCACTGCACGTCATAATGTATGTTGTGCACATGTTTGTCTTCCGATGTTATTACAAGCATTGTTTCAGTATTGGAATCGTAACATCATGGTGATGACCCAGTCAATTGGGTGTATCTTTTTTCTTTTAAAAAGAATAGATTTCTGCTTAACGTCTAGTTATCTTCTGTTTATGTTCTAGGGGCACGGGTGGCCCAGTCGTCTTAGGCGCCGCGATTCGCGACAGAAACCTATGATTGTTGGTTCGAATCCCGGTTCGCCCCGATTATGTTTCTAGGTTTGTCAGCATCATACCCGTGGTCAACGCCTGAGACCAGCATCATTTCGGGCTTTCCTCCCACGTTTATCTGACACGCCGTGATAAAACTGGAATACTGTTAAACGCGGCGTTAAACCCAACTCACTCACTCACTGTTTATGTTTTGTCCCAGACATTACCGGTGTCGCTCACAACAGCGATACATGTGTCACTTGCAATAAGCGAGACGTAGCACCTCTGCATAATTCACTGCAGTGGAGTTTATAGTTTATGATGCCTGCATATAAAGCCATTCAGGTACCTTTGGTAATTACGCAATGTGTTACAATATGGGGATTTTGATTTCTTCCATGCGTACTTGTACGCAAGTAGCCCAGTGTTACTTGGGTTTTGGTGATTTATTTAGCGTATTTTACGCAACTCCGTGGCATATTTGGAGCTTTGAATGATGACGTGCTCCGTACATCTGTCATTTCACGAAGGGACCCGTGAAGATCCGGGTTAGAATAGGTCTTCAGCAACCCATGCTTGTCGTGAAATGCGTCTATGCTTGTTATAAGAGGCGACTAACGGGATCGGGTGGTTAGGCTCCCTGACTTGGTTGATGCATGTCCCAGTTCCCAGTTGTGTGTATCGATGCTCATGATGTTAATTACTGGATTGTCTGGTCCAGACTCGATTATTAGCTGGAATATTGCTGAGTGCATACATATCACGAAGGTCGACAAAACACAACATGGCTTGTTGACAGCTAGTCCACGTCATTGGGTACGATAGCATACAAGATATCCTCATCCAAGAATTGGTCATCCAAGTTGGCACTGAAGGTGCCAACCGTTTTGCCACCGTGAGACTGGAAATGGCCTTCAGCAGCCCATGGGTGTCGTAAGAGGCGAATAACGCAATAGGGTAGTCAGGATCGCTGACTTAGATGATGCAAATCTATGCTTATGATGTCCATCATTGGACTGTTAGGTCCAGATATCATCTAGCTGGAATATTGATCAGTTTGGCGTCCGTCCCAGTATGCCAATCATTGAGTAGTGCAGACGTACTCAGGGCAAAGCCGATGTGGCCCGAACAGGAAGTATTTTAACCCTCGACTGTAATAGGCTTATATTCATCATCAAAGAAGGACACTTACATAACATGGTTTTAGCATCTTACGTTTGCATGTACTCACGAAGTACCCCGGAGTGAAGACACACATATATCACATTTGGATAATTACGTGTTATTTAACTGTCACGAAGGTTTTAGTAATCATGCGATAGTTGAGCTATAACATTGATCTAAAGTAGGGTCAGGATCAGGTGCAGTGGCTGACAACGTGGGGATGTGCGGCGACGTCGGTGTCAATGTCACACAAATCAGCAAAGCCGCAATTCACAATCACATCCTCATTAGTCGGCACAAGGACACTTAATGCCCTGGAGGACCTATGGGAGAACAAATGTATTGATAATTTTTCCATAACCTTAATTAAACTTTTGTTTTTAAAATTAGTTCTTAAAGTGTATCTACCCCATCCTGTAACAAACAAATAACACACACTAGAGGCACACGTCAGTAACACACTAGCATCAGGACCCGTGAAGATCCGGCGTAGAATAGGTCTTCAACAACCCATGATTGCCGTAAAAAGCGCCTATGCGGAGTGGGCAAGCGGTCAATAGCGCCTGGTGCTGAGGTCGTATTCCGCTAGTGACCGGGTTGTTATTCAGCCTTGGGACCAACAATGTTTACAGGTCCATACAGTGTTTTCACTACCCCTAGTATATAGTACATTCGCCCTGTGCACTCAAAAGAACGCACTCGTCCGATGGTAGATGACCGGATGGTGGAAACACGACGACGTACATACAACCGAAACACAAGTGTAAACACGTGTAAACACCCTGGGCAAGTGACTCAGTTCAAATGTGCGTCTGTTCACCCAGCAGGGAATGGGTACCCGATATGTGAGGTGGATGTAAAAACCTTCTAGCGCCTCTGGGCAGCATGTATACTTCCCGGGGAGTTGAGAATGATAACTGGAATGCAAACGGATCCACTGGTCGGGGAACAAATAAAAAACGCATTTGAGCAGATACCTGCGGTATATAAATGTGTAGTTTAATTTATTTTTTTTTAAATGCTTGTCGTAAGAGGCGACTAACCGATCGGGTGGTCAGGCTCGCTGACTCGGTTGATGCATGTCATCGTATCCAAGTTGCGTGGATCGATGCTCGTAAATGTCAATCACTGGATTGTGTTGTCCAGACTCGTTTTTTTACAGACCGCCGTCATATAGCTGGAATATTGTGAGTGCGGCGTTAAACAACAAAGAAACACTCGCAACATACACTACTAACACATCGGAAAAACACAAGTAACATGTACTAGTAACACACTAGTAACAAATCAGTAACATACACTAGTGACACAATGTAGCAACCTACATCAACAACACCAGCAACAAACTAGTAACGCACACTAGCGACAAACATCAGCATCACACTATCAACACACACACACACACACACACATAACATGCACTAATAACACACACACACTACCGACACACTTCAGTAACACACTAGCAACACACATCAGGCACGCTACTGGCAACACACACTAGTAATATGCACTAATAACACATACTACTAAACATCAATAACACTTATCAGTAACACACTAGCAACACACATCAGGCACACTACTGGCAACACACACTAGTAACATGCACTAATAACACATACTACTAAACAACAGTAACACACATCAGTAACACACTAGCAACACACATCAGTCACACTACTGGCAACACACACTAGTAACATGCACTAATAACACATACTACTAAACATCAGTAACACACATCAGCATAACACTAGCAACACACATCATAGAACATACACTAGAACCACATTAGTAACACACACTAGTAACATGCATTAGTAACACACACTAGCAACACATACAAGTAGCATCCGCTACATGCTAGTAACACACTGCAGTCTAGCAGAAAATACTACACACTAACAACACACACTACATGCTAGCTCACACGCTTACAAAAACACATTATACACTAACAACACACACTACATGCCAGATGCACACACTATTAAACAACACGCACACTACAAGCTAGCACACACGCTTACAAAAACACATTACACACTAACAACACACACTACATGCTAGCAGCACACACTATTAAAAAGTACGCACACTACACGCTAGCACACACGCTTACAAAAACATACTACACTTTAGCAACACAAGCTAGCACCACACACTATACCTTAGCAACACAAGCTAAGAGACACGACACACTTGTAACACGCGCTAACAATACACACTACACCCGCCAGCAAGACATACATTACATGATAGCAACACACGCTACACGCCAGCAACAGACACTAACAACACACACACACACACTGCATGCTAGCAATACACTAACGACACACAAATAAGACGCTAGCAAGACACACATTACATGATAGCAACACATACTATACGCTATCAACAGACACTAACAACACACACACTTGCACGCTAGCAATAAACTAACAACACACAAATCACACGCTAGCAGGATACACATTACATGATAGCAACACATACAATACTCTAGCAACAGACACTAACAACACACACACTGCATGATAGCAATACACTAACAACACACAAATCACGCGCTAGCAAGACACAAATCATACGCTAGCAAGACACACATTACATGATAGCAACACATACTATACGCTATCAACAGACACTAACAACACACACTACACGCTAGCAACACACTGACAACACACAAATCACACAAGCGAGACACACGTTTCATGATAGCAACACATACTATACGCTATCAACAGACACACACACACTGCATGCTAGCAACACACTAACAACACACAAACCACACGTTAGCAACACACGCTGTCGACACACTATACATGTTATCAGCTGACACAATGCACACAACACACACGAGCAACATACGCTGCACACACACACATACACACACACAGACACACACACACAACACGCTCGATAACTGACATTATACACGCTAGCAAGACCCATAACAACACACACTTAACGCTAGCAACTGACACTTACAACACACGCACCACACGCTAGCAGATCACATTACACGCTAGCAACAGAGGTTTTCAACGCACTCACTACACGCTAACACGCATGTCTACAGATGTTCATTTACATCTAAAACTGAACATGGTAAAATAATGTGACTGAAAAAAATGAAACGGCATTATTAACAAACTATACCACGTGATCGTTTTGTTTACCCAGCTCTTGCTGCAACGTGTTATAACATGCAGGTTGGAAATTTGCAGACCTCCGTTTCCGTGTGGGGACCTGCCACGACCTGAGCACTGTCAGGCGATGATGTCACATGTATTAACAGCTGATGATGACGCTCGCTGATATCTACATTGTATCTGCTTAATACACACGAACCACGCCCCGATAGTGTCCGATACTATTTTGGTTTGAGATTAGCATTTTGTATAATGTTAAGAAGCTCAATTATTCTTTTCCAACATAAACAAGTGCTCGTTGGTTTTATTTTTCAAATAATTAATAACTATATTTTAAGGACACTTTCATATATTATGCAGAAACAAGGCATGTTGCTTTCGAAGGAATATGTAAAAACAAAATTTGTCATACAGAGGCGTGATAAAAATTTTTATAGAAACGATCCCGCCTCTCCGTCCCTAAAAACCAAATGGTGGCTCCCTAAACAATACTTTGTGGGATTGCAAGTTTTACTGATTTGTTCCTGAGAAGAAAGGTATTAGCATTAAAGTGGGTCACCGAACGTGTGATACGCTTCAATCACGTTGAGCACCTGCCCCACCTGGAACGTGCATCACGTGCGTTATATTAAGTATGTAATGATTTCACACCATGTCTATCAATAGTTGAATGGCAGGTGGCCAGTCGTTCACCTATTAGCGTGTTGAGAGATGGGGGTATTGTGTCAGTTGCTTGCGTATTTCACCTAAATCTTGAAACAGCATCACACTATGACCTGGTTGCAATGTTGGGAATACCAGTTGGTATTCCCTACAATCACAAAAATAGGAACAAATGGTTACATTGTGTGACCTGGCTGATTGTGATTCATCACAAACCGATCGTGTGGGAAGTTGCTCATGCTGTCGACCATTGGTTCGACCATGGATATTTATGATAAATATGTTGAAAACAAAGCGCAAATACACTCTAGCTTTTTCACAGGGTCTTAGCGAAGTCATTCCGTGTAAAGTTTGTTTTTTGCTTCTTAGTAACACTGCACTCAGCATTTCTTCAGCTATTTGACGGCGTCTGTAAATTATAGAGGCTGAACCTGACAACCAGTGATTGACACCATGAGCATCTATCTACGTCACTGAGATACGATAACATACATCAACCAAGTCAGCGAGCCTGACCACCCGATCCGGTTAGTCGTCTGGGTTTTCCTGCTATTGTGCTATTCCATCACAATCATGCTTGTCATCGTATCCCAATTGCGTACATCAATGCTCATGATGTCAATCACTAAATTGTCCGGTCCACATTCGATTATTTACAGACCGACGTCATATAGCCGAGTGCTGAGTGTGGCCTTAAACAACAAACAAACTTTAAGAAAATAAATCAGGGCAACTATCAGATTCTAACACCTCAGCGAGTAGCGGATCCTTGCAGCGGACTCTCCTTGTTGTGTCGGGGTTGTTTTACTGTCAGTTAAACCTACACAACAAGTGAAATTGACGAAAGTCTGATTTGAAAAGTGCGGCCGCACACTAGTCTACTAGATCCTTGTTTATGTGAGACGCGACAGAAACAACGAGCACGTCTGTAGCGACCAGAACTGGGATAAACATCATTGAGAATATGTGGGAACGGAACATGAAAATATACAAAAGATCATATTCAATATGGTCCCCCAAAATAACAAACTAAATCATATTCCGCATATATATCGCCATACGTTTTAGAGCTGACCGAAAGTATTACAGTAAATGGGGTTTTACGAAATTGTGGACTGTTTATCCCAGTTCTGGTCGCAACACACGTCCCTGCCTTCGATTACGCCGCTCACAAATACAGACTCTCCCAGTTATCGTGGTCACGCAACATTCGGATCCCTCGGTACGCGTGTACTGTTTACAATGTGTATGTAGTCAGTCCTGGTGGGAATTATATAAGAACCCACCGGCGTGGGTGTATTTAACTCTGGGACACATTTGTTGATCAAAACGTGTTGTGTGCACTCGCTTACTCTCACGCAACCAAATCATTTTGTTTAAAACGCAGTCAACAGTACGACTTTCTCATTTTACAGCCGGCTGCTTAAATTGATTTGGTGGAAGGCATTGCTTTTAATGTGAATTGCATTGCTTTCTCTTTAGAATAAATGTACCTTCACTTTTTTCAAATGAAGAAGGACATTTTAAAATGTCAAATAAATAGAGAGTTCTTCTTAATGTCATCTCTCCAATAGTGAGCGAGTTAACGCCGCTTTGAACAGTATTCCAGTTATATCACGGCATGCCAGCTTAATGTGGGAGGAAATCCCGAAATGATGCAGGTCTCTGACGTTTACTACTTTGATTATACCCACTGGTATTGTGCTGACAAACTCTAAAACATAACCAGGGGAAGAAGTGGCGCTGGCCTCAGACACCTAAACTCACGGCATTGGTGGAACCAACAAGCACGGATATGGTGCTGACAAACCTGGGATTCGAACTGGTTTCTGACTGGCAAAGTCGATGCAACGAATCGTGGTGTTTAGGAGACTAGGCCACCCAACCCCTGCTCCAGTAGCTAAGGAAGCAAAGGAAAACAAAACTTGAGATAATGTTAACATGTTTTAATACGTCGAACTTGACTTCAAAACATCGCACCATACTTAAATATCATTCTCATTCGTACAGGTCATGATGGGCTACATCCACAAAACAATTGCCATTTAGATATCATTCAGTTCACGTGTACTAACCTATACATTCCAGCCAACACGATATAAAATTGTAAAACAGACGAGTGAGTTCAAATGTCGGATTTCGTGGGATGGAACAATTGAGTTAAATTGTAAACTGAAATATATAAAACATTTCAGAAACAAATGTAAGTTATAAAATGATGAGATTTCAAATGCTTCTGACTATGCTTATGTGAAGGTTGGCAACAACCTGATTTTGCAAAATATGGAAACAAGACGGATTTCCGCCATTGAATTAACTTCCCTTATTGGGTTTCACTGTTTAAATCTGATACACTGAGTCAGCCTTTAAATTTGAATTCAAGCATCACTAACGAACTCCCCACTGACTCACACCATCACAACATGATCACAGACTATGGTGTCCTGTTCAGTTTTTGTATGTTCTTTCCTACAAACAGGATGTCAGAGTTCGGAAGCATTGTCTGAATGAGATTGCCACATTCGTCGGTTCAGACCACAGGCATATTGTTTATGTAATACCCATTTCAAGATCACAGATCAGCTGAGATTCAAATCCCTCGGTTACCCGTACAGCGACATGTCGTCTGCTGAACACTAGCAGACGACATTCAACAGTTCAGTCTTTAGCCAACCACCTGCTGACAGTGCAGGAGCCTCGCCAGCTACACGTTCTCTTGTCCACTGTCTCAGTGTCACCACTTTCTCACACCCGCTGGGTGTATTCCCTCCGATGGCTCCCCCGTTGTTCGTCTCTCGGGGCTGAGATCACACCTGCAAATATGGTGAGCATGGCGGCAAAAATGTTACGTGCCGACAAGTCTTTTGATGAAACCAAACGAATTTATCGATAGTCTCATTCTTCTTCAATCGCTTCTTCTAATGTCGGTAAGACCGGAGATCGCGGTATAACGGGGGACAGGTTAGGGGATATGCACTGGGTGGGGGAACTGGAATAGTCGCTGTCTTCAAAAGCACACTTCCAGGGCGAAACTGTAGCTTTATCTTGAGTGTCAAAAACAATGACCGTGCCTTCAAAGTTGTGTGGTACAACCCTCAGTTGCGTCTTACAGTTCTCGTTACACATCACGACACAGTTTTTCAAGTTGATAAACGTGGACAGATTACTGTACTTCTGATCTTTGTACACAACTGCATAATGTTCAAAACAACTTCTGTAAACTTTCACAAACACGGGTATGCGAATCGTCCTTTGTTTCACAACTTGCAACAACAGCAAATGTCCTGACATTATTTCCGAGGAGGTGTGGATATCTGTCCCCATCTTTCTGTCCTTGCACAGACGTAACTTCTTGATTCCAAGAATCTGTTTCATCTTGTGAAGTTCAGGACAATTATTTCGACAGCCGACTCCCGCCTTAGAAGCCAGCACGTTAAATAGTAAGCCCTCCAGTTCAAAGGATTTAACTCACAACACAACTAAAGTTCCCAAACAACTTGTTATTCTCGTTGTAAATGACACGCCGTGCCTCTGAGAACCCGACAAGTTTGATATCTTACCGCGGGCAATCCGTTCTCCAAATGTCAGAAAACTGTCTGCTGATGATACAGTGAGCAGACGATATTGTCTTCTGCGCCGCTCCTCAAGCAGACGATAATTCGTGGAGGTCACACACTATGAGTCACTCTCAGGTGATGCGATACCGCTAAATCCGTCGTCAGAACTTCTAACTTCAGCTCGGCGGAGAACAGCGATGTCAGGCTCACTGTATAACTGTCGGGCTTTTCCGTTGAAGGATGTCAGTATATGACAGTCAGAAAGCGTGAATAGTCCCAAACATGTGCTCAACTCGCGCTTCTGAGTCGCCACACAGAGCAGTGTTTATCGTGTGATACTCACGAGGTTTCCGCTATAAATATTCACCTGTAGGCTTTATAGGAAATGAGTCTCGACGCTCATTGGCTGTGCGATATGTGACCGTGACGTCACAGGTAAGTCCAGTATTTGGACCAATCGCTGCGAAGCAGTGAGTCCCTTTGATAAAATCAGTGTATTGCTTGAGTAATTCGCACTTGTCCGTTTCTATTTCATGAATGGAGGGCCTAGAGGTGTTGTGTCAGGGGCTGAGTGGGCGTGAGGGATACGTTGTCCCTGTTCACGTTTTGTGTACGGCCGTCGCTAATTAATCTGTATTGCTAAGTAATTTATGGTCATTGTCAAGCGTCGGCTTTTCCCCAGTGTTTGAACACGCGGAAGAGATTTGCTCATCGATATAAGGAAGAGTTCGGGACACGTGGCAGATGAGTATGTCCTGACTTGAATCATTCTAACCGCAAATAAACTCAAAGTGAGCTTAAATCAAATGACACGATGACATGCGTTAGTGTTTCATGAAAATACCTTTCTTTTAGAATTGACTAACTTTTCCCAAAGAGTAATGCAAGCAATCACTCGACGGTGTGAAACGTGAAGTAGAATTAACCTTTAACTGAAACCAGAACACATTGGGGAGATCATATTACAGGATTCGTGTAACAAATGGAATTTCCGCTCACCATATAATAAAAACTCCATGTTCTAATTTGAAATCGAATTTTAAAAATAATAAATATTCTGGTATTGAAGAGTTTCGGGTTTATTTTTTTAATTTGGTGTACTTTTTAGTGACAATGCATAATTGTTTTGCAATGTTAATGTTTATTCTATTTCCAGCATCGATCCTCAAATGAAATAAATGACATCAATACCCATGTACTCCACGGTTGCCCTCTCTCTCTCTCTCTCTCTCTCTCTCTCTCTCTCTCTCTCTCTCTCTGCAGTGTGTTACGTGAACACTGCTCCGTGTATGAACAAATCATACCAACCAAAAACATACATTACTGTACTTAAGGGTGAATCGACACATGATAAAGAAGTGATTTTTCGGTTCCTCGATGTGGCGGTTCTAGTATATGTGAATAGCAAAAACGTTTAAAAGACAAGTCGTAAGTGAATGTTGTTTTACGATACAAACAATGTTACACCCCAGGCGATGGTTTAAAAACCCCGGAACTAGCCAAGACATCCTGGGGTGGATTACCACACTGTCGGTGTCCACAATCACACCATCAGCGACGCGATTACAATTGGTCCCTCTTACCGTGATATAGCTCGACATTCCGGACTGATCGGCAACACAAAATAAACGCTGTTGGAAAAAAGAGAGAGCTTTAACCACCAGGACACCCCGCTTTAGTTTATATATAGTTGTCAATATCTTCTTGACTGCAGTACAAGTCTCGACATGTGTACACGATGTTTACGTGTCGTCTTGTCTGATGCACAAACAATATGTTCACAGTCTCACTGGACTACATCATCGCCCTCAACTGTATGCAAATATTTAAAAATTCTGAAGAGATAAATATTTAAAAATTAGGAATAATGTATAAGAAACTGTTGTTAAACAATTGTGTGTGTGTGTGACATGGTGTTTGCAAAGTTGTCATCGACTTGTCAGTGTTACGGCCGTTGTTGAAAAATATTGCTGCTCGAGTTGTGTGTGCTTCCTTCCACAACTCCATTGTTGAGTATTTTCAATCTTGAATGTCCAGCCACTGACTGAAAGCCTCAAGTAGCCGATCTACTATTTCAGAAGTTGGGTACTTATCCATGCGAAATTACTGTAAACAGTTTTCCGATTTCGATCTGAGCAAGCATGATACTGTCGATTAATGTTTATTGCATATTTGTTTATTTCATAGAGAGGACACCAGTGAAGATCCGGAGAGAATAGCTCTTCAGCAACCCATGCTTGTTGTAAGAGGCGACTATGCTTGTAGTAAGGGGAGACTAACGAGATCGGGTGGTCAGGCTCACTGACTTGGTTGATGGATGTGTAAATTGAGTGGATCGATGCTCATGATGTGAATCACTGGATTGTCGGTTCCAGGCTCGATTATTTACAGACCGGCGTCATAAGGCTGGAATATTGCTGAGTGCGGCTTAAAATAACAAACAAACATTGACAGGAGACACGGTTGGCACTAATGAACATTCGCTAACGTTCGCGCTACAGAGTTGCGTCCCTTGGGCTGGCTAGGATTCTATGATCGGGTTCGTATCTCAGACTCGCTCTGATTACCATTCTGATTTGTCAGCGCTCAAGACCTGCATATTTTAAAGCTTTTCTCCCACAAAGAGGTAAAAATAAAATACGTCACTGTGGTCTTTCCATTCGATGTGAACTAACTCGTTGTAATGCCACACATACTGTTCGATCCTGCACACTCTAGGTATGATATTGAAATGTAAAATATGATGCAATTCAAACAAATCTCTTTAAAAAAAAAAAAAAAAAGCCAATTTACCGCCATTCAGTTGTTCACCTCACCAAGAACAACAATACCACCACGCATGACAACACACAAAAATCATACCAAGCAAGTAACAACAACTATAATCTATCACCCTATCACAAACACCACATGCTTCGCTTAACATAATGAGGAAAGTTGACTCGCTTGCAGTCACAAGTGGTTGTTTACAGGAAAATAACACTTGTTTGATTGACCTTCGGCTTATTACACGCAGTTCAAAAATATGCTTTGAGTCAGAGGTCAACAAACACAATCACGGAGCCTGCTTTCTTCATTGAGTATGCGGTATAGGACAATTGACTTCGGAGGGGCTTTGACGTGGCTACATTTGAACTTTGAAGGAGTTGGAAACAATGTAACTTGATATATGTCGCGTTACCAGGATTTCCGAGATTTGACCACCGCGTCTGGTCAGATGGGGCCTTGAAGATAATTCGCCTTATGTGTTCTGTCGAGAATGTGGAGTGAGTGAGTGAGTGAGTTGGGTTTAACGCCGCTTTGAACAGTATTCCCGTTCTGTCACGCACGGCGTGTATCAATTTGGCGAAACCCATGAGCACAGGTATGGAGCTGACAAACTGGGGCGAACTCGGATTCGAACCCAAGTTCATAGATTGCTGGTGTTTTCTTGTTGAATTCATGTTGTAGACGTTTGTCACGAACCCAAGACATGAGGTGAGGTGAAATGGGATTTTTACGTGGTATTAAAGATTATTCCACTTGTATAGCGATGTATGTGTGTGCGTTTTAACTTTGAGGCCTCGCCACTGATTGGCTGATTAGAAAGGTCACCTGACGCGACGCCCCGTGGAGGTGTCATCAAATCTTCATGCACGCAAAGTGATATCGGAGTAAAAGATGTTATTTCGATGAGATTGTGGGTATTTTACAACAGTATTTCACATTCGGAAACGTGTTTCTTAACCTCAAGGAAGTTGTCCTGTTCCTGTTTCATCTTCTAGTCCCAGCGCTTCTTATCATTTTCTTTGGGGGGTTTTAACGCCGCACTCAGACATATTCCAGCAACGGTGATCTGATCTGTAAATAATCGAGTCTGGACCAGGCAATCCAGTAATTATTCTACCTATTCTACCCCGGATCTTCATGGATCCTTACTATTTTGTCACCTCCTCTGTCAAATTATGTACAGTGTTTGTTTGTTTGTTGTTTAACGTCGCACTCTGCAATATTCCAACTATATGACGGCGGTCTGTAAATAATCGAATCTGGACCAGACAATCTAGTGATTAACATCGTGCTCATTGATCTACGTAGTTGGGATACGATGACACATATCAACCAAGTCAGCGAGCCTGACCACCCGATATAGTCGCCGCTTACGACAAGCATGGGTCGCTAAAGACGGATCTTCAAGGGTCATGTGCGATGAAGTGTGATTACGTCAGTGGACTATATTTAGATTCATGGATGTATTATTAGCACGGATGGTAGATATTATTGATCGAAGTGTGAGTGTGTGTCCGACTTGACTCATCTCTCTCGTGGCGTGCTACGTGAGGCTGAACACGAATAAATAAAATCTGTTGGACCCGTGTGTCCTTCCTGGGACCTAAAACAATGCCTACGCAACGCCTAAACACGTCTAAAGGTTAAAACACAGGATCAACACAAGATCATGATACGACCTCAGTACATGTATTAGGCGCATGGTCTGCTGCAAGGCATTCACAAGACTTAAGACATGGTTTAAACGCAGGACCTATCCAGGTACAAAGACGTTTTGTTCCACTTGCGTTTAAAAGTGAAATTATAATACACGGGCAGTTTTAACAAATTATGCAGTTTTAAAAAAATATCTAATAGTCTCAAAATAATTGTTAGAGCGGGCACCTAAAATAGGTTAAGAAAGACAGCTCATATCTCACTTTGAACTGTGAAAACTGTTTTCCCGTACGGCTACGCCCTTTCTGCACAGTTTTGAATCCATAAGCTCTGCCCTCGTTTGATAAACTGTGTCGATTTTAAACAACTATTTAATGGCAGCCTTGTGCAACACAAATGTCAACCATATTTTGGCAAAAGATGTTATAAATCTCCTTGTTTTAACATGCTGCGCCTCGTTCAAAAATCTTTTCCATGTCTTTGAGACCGCCTCCGTGGTCTAGCACTATAAATCGGCATCAGTCCGGACTAGTACAAGCAGCCACACACACACACACGTACATGCACGTCGCTATGTAAGTGCAATAATCTTGTACGCAACGTTAAAGACAATTTCACCTCACCTCACCATGTTTTCGATTACACGGCTAATTGTAATGTTTCTGGTAAATGTAAATGGACTCGTCTTGTGAATGAAAACATATGAAATGTTGCTATTTAATGCTTTGAGACAAATGTGCGACCGACAGGACCTGTTAAAATGTATTAGTATCAGATAAGAAGGTCCACACAAGATGTGGCACAATGCTTTATGCTTTCCTTCAAAATTTTACTTTCTGCCTAATATGGTCAAAATAGGATGCTCTAAGATAGAATCGCAAGAATGTCATTGCGGAACTGTAGCCCAGGACATAGTCAAACACATTTTTGCAAGAACAAAATTAAATTTTCAAAAATATTTTTGATATGACAGATACGAATTGCTTTGTTGACCTTTGGTCAAATGATGATGATGTTATCATATCCGTCCTCTTAGGCGGACTGCCTGATTGCATGAAAAACCTTGAGCTTGATATATCGGGCGAAACTATGTTACTTGTCTATGTTTATGTGAACAAGTGGTAGCATTTAGTCATACCCCCTTCACTATGACATGTAACTACATTGTTTAGTGTTAATCTATATTCATGTATCTATGTCATATAATGTGGGGCGGTCGGGTAGCCTAGTGGTTAAAGCGTTCGCTCGTCACGCCTAAGACCCGGTTCGATTCCCGACATGGGTATAATGTGTGAAGCCCATTTCTGGTGTCCTCCGCCGTGATATTGATGGAATATTGCTGAAAGCGGCGTAAAACCATACTCACTAACTCATATAATGTATCTTCAATACTGGAGGAAATAAATACACCCTATCTATTTATACACTGGGACATTGTGTTTCTGTCAGCCACACCCTATTCCCACCCAAAGTACATATGCACGGTCTGTATACAACGGCTACGCCCACAAGTAAATACCCTTACCCAGGTATTCGATAACGTTTAATAATCCACACAGCCACCCGTATGAATGAAAACATGAATATCTTATCGCCCTGACCGTGACCTCTAACTATGACGTCATAGGTCATGGGTGCGGCGCCAGTCAACACATCGGGGTTACGGAGTTCAAGGAGGGGTAGGTTATACGGAAGGAGGGAATGTTGTGCGGATTAGATATATAACGTCTGGTGATTTTGTTCTTTTATATTACGGGCATACCCGTTTATCCGAGATAATAAACACGTTTAAATTCTTTGAACCTGGTTTGGTGATATCGAAACAGGATATCTCCGGTGATGGCATTCCATTTTATCCGGAAGGTGGACTCAATCTTACCAGAAAACAATCACATACATGGTGGGGTGGGGTGAGGTCTTGTGGTGTGGGGTGGATGTGGGCTAGGATGGGCGGAGGTCATTTCGGGCGGGGTGGGATGGGGAGGGGTTTTGGTGTGTGGGGTGTGTGTGACGTCCTGTGGGGTGGTATGGATGTTGGCTAGGATTGGTTGAGGTCATGCCAGGGGGGGTGGGGTGGACTTGGTGGGTGGGGGGTGAGGTCTTGTGGGGTAGCGTGGGTTGAAGTCTTGTGGGGCGGGGTGGGGTGAGACGGGGTAATGATGTCCTTTTTTGGTGGGGTAAGGTACTGTGGGGTTGGGTGAGGTATTGTGGGGTGGATGTCGGCTAGTGTGGGTTGAGGTCTTGTGGGGTGGGGTTGGGTGAGGTATTGTGGGGTGCAGTGGTGCGCACTCCCATTTTTTAAACATCCTGAACATTTATACAATCAAAGGGTGTACATAACGGTGATCGTGTATAATAAGACTAAACCCATGACAACACCATAACAGACTCAACTTCGGAGATATGCTCAACAAAATTACACAATTACAAAAAGAGGATTGCCAAATAACGAAATACGTCCTCCTGTTTTACAACCTTTATCCTTGTTTGGGTCGGTGCATGTCACCCTACACTTCGCACATAATGAGGACACAGATATGTTTATGGCGATCCTGGGACATACCAATACAACAATACACCTTGACAGTGTACACCTGAATGTGGTCTACAGAAAGCATTGCTTCACATGTCGCGGTGTGCAATACATTTACATAAGTGAGCCATGCAACATTTGACAGCCGTCTTTCACAGCTGTGTCACAGACGCATACTAGGTCATCCCAGGAATTTCCGGTTAGTCGAGAACTATAAGGTATAAGGTATATTAGCCATTTATTAAAGGGATGCAGGTTTTTTCTTTGAGCACTTAACCCGGATATTGCGGTCGCTTATTTGAAGTGAATGTCTTTGATGTTGAAGAGAGTAATAGGTTTGACGCCATGGTGCCGCACGTCGTGTTAAATAGTGCTGATTCTATGATGAAAAGTATAGGCTGTGTGTGGGGGGTGGGACAAGGCCAGGGGGATGGAGGGGGGTGTATGTTATTCCCTTTTGTTGAAATGCACTAACCACAAAAAAAATTGAAAATGCCGGTAGTTTTTGTTTTTCTCTTGCGTAACGATATATACAACGATTTATTTTTCACCTTTAGGCTTTAAAGGCTATTTGTGAAATTAACCTTGAATACAGTTCGTGTTATCCCATTCGGGGCTCCATTTGGATTATCCCATAGTCTGGGCTCCATTTGGATTATATATATATAAAGTTATATCTTAGTGATATCATATCCAAAAGATGAACTATACTGACGCTTAGTCTGCACTCAAAGAATTCTTCAACTTGGTGTTATTTTTTTAAATATAATTAAATTTAAAACTTTTAAATCAATAAAATCTTTGAAAATAAATAAATTTGCTTTTCATACATGGTCGGGGTCATTTTTTACATTAGTCTTCACTGAACCAATTCATTTTACACCAAATTACGCAGCCGCAGATTACATTTCACAAAATGTTGTTAAAAAAGTGCGACGGTAAGATAGACACAACGTTAACAGCAGTATTTTTCAATTATCAGTTACATAAAAACAAACTCTCTATACCTTGTTTTGTCTCTCTGTTTGTATGGGTTCATATACATGTTAGTGCTGAAGCATCACTGTTTGTTTGGATGTTCGAGAATAAATGATGGATGGACAAATGGCGCGTGCGCCATTCGTCAAATGTCTGATACGTCAAAGCAGACGACTATATATTCCGATAGGAATAATTGAACTAAACCGATTCATTACAGCGATTCAATATCGTCGTCACAATACAGCTGTACGCTGAATTAGTACACACTCTGTGGCTGGAGATAAACTGGATTCATTCATTCATTCATTCATGTGCGCGATACTTTTGTTTTGACGTACATGGAAACGTACAGGTCGCCCACTCTAATGGCTAGGACACATTAACAAACATTTACTACCTGTATTACTAAAACACGTGGCCGTTCCACCATATTAAGGAAACAGATACGACTCACTGCACCAATTACACATTCGCTCATCATTTCCCAACTTACAAATTAACACATCAAATAATGCTAATTACCCAACACGCTCCCTGGATCTAATGCTGAAAGAATGCTTTGGGAGCGTTGCGTAAGATCACAAGTCTACAAACCGGATGTGTAGGCTGAATCAAAGCGAGGCTGTTTGCCAGAAAGTGCTGAGTCATTATTATTCCTGCACCCTCTGATGTAGATTTCAGTGCTAATTACGGACACCTGTCAGTCACGTAGGTGTGAAACAGACAGTGATTAGGAGGATGTTGTGAAAGAGATTATATATCGAGTGATATGGATTCCAGTTTGCGGCTACCGGACTGCGGGGAAACGATAATAACACATTCACATGTAATTGGCACGTTGAGGTGTCGGGAAACTACGTCTGTGGTTCAATATTGTAGGACACGACACACAAATGTTAGCACTGTGTGCAGCGTAGTTTAAAAGGACAAAAGTTAAAATTATCAACATCTTATGTATTGTTAATACCTTCGAAATGACAAACTATCCATAATTTCCAATTGTTTCTTAAGGTGAGGTGAGGTTAAACGTCGCGTCCAAGATTATTGCACCTATATACTGACGTGCATGCTCGTGTGTGTGGCTGCTTGTACTAGTCCGGGCTGATGCCGATCTATAGTGCTAGCTCACTGAGATACCAAGCTGCAGTTTAACATGAACACCCCACTCAGACACAGTATACTGACTCCGACCAGTCCTTGTTTTAGCCGCTTAATGCCGAGCGTCAGACAGGGTAACAACGAGTACCATCTTTTAACGTTTTTTGGTATGACGCGGCCGGGGATCGAACCCCGACCTTCCTCTCTCCGGGAGGACGCTCTACCATTAGACGACGGAGGCGGTCGCGATTGGTTCTAAAATTGTATCAGCATGGATATATAGTCTTTGTGCCCCAAATTTAATTATCAGTATAGGAATGACACTTTCACACGTGTATACCATTTCAAATAAGTATAATAAAGTATTGAATATATTGTCTATATTACAATTAAATTCGATCGATTGATATTTCTTGAGCTTAAGCAATATCTTTAGATCTTCATAATACTTGAGAACTGCAGGAAGCTAACACGGCGTCATACAACTTGAATACTGTTCAAAGCGGCGTCAAACTCAACTCACTCACTCCTAGATCTATTATGCGAATTGCATATACAGCGGTATAACGATCTACACCGAAACGGCGCATCATAATAGAACAAAGTAGTTATCATCTATAACATATCTTGTTTTTACTATCACACACAGAGAAAAAAGCTAGACTAACATCTAGTCTCTGAAATTAACATATCGTACAGAAAAAAACAGTTGTTCAGTTATCTTAATAAAATATATAATAAAAGGGAGCCAAGTGACTCTCTTCATTTTCAGATACTGCAGTAATCTAGACTTGCCAAACATTATAGACTTGCATGGGCTGTATTTGATATACTAGTAGTATTTGTATTAGGGTCTGTAAGACAGACTAAGAAAAAACAGCTAGATATCTTTCAATCAATTCGCTTTTAACTAATTTGTCAGCCAAAGTTCTTTGAGAGAGTTCGCTGGAACAAGGTAAGTGTGATGCATGTTAGTCATACAGCCGCATCACCTGTAGGATGTAACAATCCTTAACAGTGGATGACTCGTTCAGCCTCCCCGTACATGCGTGAGTCAAACCCATGCATGCTTTCAGTGAGACTCGGGATTGTTAAACACTTAGCTGTGAATATACTTACGTTACAGACTTGGCTAATATCCTAATTATACTCAGTGATACATGCTATGCTATTTTTAAAGAAAAGCGGAAGTAAAACATATGAATTGAGTAAAAAAGGACCACAGACTAAACACACATGCGTATGTACATGACTCTTGAAAGTATTCAAACAGCATTTTGTGTCATTTATATATATACAGCATACGCATGTGTGAATAGTATTATAATGGTATGTGTATAACTATCTTCCCGAGGCAACTGAGTTAACTGAAACTGGACTTTAAAGTCAGTTAACTCTCTTGCCTCGGGAAGATGGTGTATTACCGGTACCAATGAGGATTGGATGAGCAGGTTCTGTGACCTAGCTGATCATATGTCATCGTGCCCTGATGGAAGGGTTGTTGCCTCATTTTCTTAATCGATGGTTTGTCTGGTCCAGACTCGATTACTTAAAGCCCGCCGTGATATAGTTACACTATAGTTGACCGCGGCGCTAAAACACAGACCCGTCAACCACGTGAAGATCCGGGTAGAGAATATGTCTGCAGCAACCCATGCTTGTCGTGAGAGGCGACTAACGGGAACGCGTGGTCAGGCTCGCTGACTTGTTTGATGCACGTGTAAATTGGTAGATAGATGCTTATGATGCCAATCACTGGATTGTCTTGTGCGGATTCGATTATTTACAGACCGCAGTCATATAGGTGGAATATTGCTGAGTGCAGCGTTAAGCAACAAAGAAACAGACATTCCCATCACTTTAATAATGTAGTATGTATGTCATATTTACACCATTGTGCACCGCACACGTTTTCTTATATTTCATCGCGGAGATTGGGTTTACCTCCAACATTGAACTGCGATGTGAGAGTTTTATAATACATCATACTTGGTTCCCCCCCCCCCCCACCCCACCCCCTCACCCCCCACCCCACCCCACCCCCCCATACCCCCAGTCACAGCCCCCTTCCCCCACCCCCATTACACCATTACAAAGCAACACACACAACACACGCTCCCCCTCCGGGGTCACGGACACCTCACCCGTCTGTCCCCATTTAACCCCACCCACCCACCCCACACAGTCACACTTGTTGATAACCTGTACCCAATATAAAGTCACACACACAACAGTCGCTCCCTCTCAGGGGGTCACAGACACACCCAACCTCCCCCCATGTAATCACCCAACAACGTCACCCACCTCTGTTGCAGTGTGTGCTTTGCTTTCATCCAACTGATCAATCTATTGCGATTCCACGTTTCCCAACCTATCTATTGTTTTTATTCATGAAGTCCACAACTCAAACATCCATTTCTAAAACCATTAATCCATAAACCCATCGATCCTTCCAATCGACTGGCAATATGAACGTGTGTCATTTACACAAACCGTTCACGACCATCATCCATCGACTCCAGGGGTATCACCCACATCATCAACATGGAGCTGTGAAACAAGCATCCTAGTCTGTCTTACAGACCCTGATACATTTATATCAACTACAGCCCATGCAAGTCTATAATGTTTGGCAAGTCTAGATTACTGCAGTATCAGTATCTGAAAATGAAGAGAATCACTGGGCTCCCTTTTTATTAGATTTTTATTAAGATAACTGAACAACTGTTTTTTTCTGTATATGTTCATTTCAGAGACTATATGTTAGTCTACAAGCATCCCTCAATGCAATTATATACATTCCTCGGAATCATGTACAACTCAACATCCACCATCAATAGTCACACCCATGATTCATATACTGTTTTCTAAATCAAACTACTGGATATACACCAAACAGCCCGTCCATGCATGCATTCATTCATTCATCCATGCTAACTCGTACTGGAAACATTACATTCATCCCAGCGTGGGTCTTTTATCCAACATCATCACCAGAACGTCTGTCCAACAGACTTATCCACTTATTATCCATTTATTCTTTCTTTCTTTTGGGCGGTCAGGTAACCCAGTCGTTAAAGCGTTCACTCGTCACGCCGAAGACCCGGGTTCGATTCCCGACATGGGTACAATGTATGAAATCCATTTCTGGTGCACTCACTCACTCACTCACTCACTCACTCTCGCACGCACGCACGCACACAATTTCTACCTGTCATCCATACACAAAACACTTCTTTTCGTTATCACACTGTTCTATCGATCTAACTATTTGTGACAGATTTCTAGTATTGTTCTTGTGCCACAGCATAGTCTCAGGCCGCGAACTACGGGCTCCGCTGTCGAGCTCCGCGGAAGACCGAGCCATACTCATTGCTCAGACATGTAGGCGTGTGGCATCACTAGAGCCAGGAATATGTAGACTCATTGCATGTGTTGAAATTTGCAAGATATAACGAGCGCAGGGGTTGGTATACACCGGTATTATCAGTGTCATACTATCTTATCACAGGCTCATAACAAACGCCAGATTTTGTATCAGATGTCAATTTTACTATGTCCCGAAACCTATCTATTAAAAGACTTATATTATATTACGTCCGCATATACACCTGGAAAAATGTTAAGAACTATTCTTCCTTATTTTCATATATTTCGATCTTCTGTGTGTTATATGGACATATCTACATACGGCCTTGACGGCAAAAATATGATAGAGTCCTAAGACCAATCACGCACGCACGCACGCACGCACGCACGCACGCACGCACGCACGCACACCACAATAACTGACCAGTCCCTGTATGTGTGTTCCTCCAATGAGGACTGGGTCATATCATTTGAAGAAATAAAAGAAGAAGAGCCAACTGTGGAAAGGGCAGTCGTTGCTATGAACAACGAAACAGTTACAAAATATGTCATTACATAATCGATTCGGTTTCTGGATTTCAATATGAGTATGTCTCTTTGTAACCAAAAACAAATGTGCTTCGTCAGCAAATATATACAGAATACGATTTAAAAAGTACTTTATATGGAAATACATGAATCGTTAGCGATGTTTTATTACGTTCCAGGTTTTTGCATCATGATCGGACGACAACTTAACTTTAAAAAAATAACTTAAAAATGTGTCTTTACGCCATGTTATAACGAGAAGAAGGCTCGTCTTTTAGTATTCATTTTTAAATAGTATACCCCATAAACAGCTATGCCATGATATATGTGAAATGTGACAACACCTCATGTCCGGCTGTCAATCAGTGTCAATAGCACACCGTCCCTAATGTCTGTACAAGGAAATCCTATCTCGTTGCGTGTCAATGGCACCAGATAAAACCCACACATACCATAGAATATAGATCAATAGCAAAACTCTGATTAATCATGTATTGACGCAAGTTGACATAAACGACGAATTGTTAAAGGAGATATCCACATCACTTTAAGTGTTCATTTCACTAATATTTAGACAGTTCGCATTGCGAAACAAACATTGTTTACCTGCATTCCCAGTAAATATGCGTCAACGTAATACGTCTTGTCCTTCAGATATTGAAACAGTTTGGTCATAGCAAGTAAAACAATTACATCAATGTCGGCACATCAAACAAAAATGTTGTTTATTGCTTCTGCGTTCATTATCAGGATCAAGGTCGTATGTATATATCTAAATGTGTCGCCGTTAGAACATTTAGATCATTTTCAGTGGTTGTGGATGACGGTACTGTGCTCTTATCGTCTTAGTCAGTGTACTTAAGTATGTTGCAGTGGCAATCTATCGGTGGCCTAAATACTAACGTACGTGGTATTCTTGGGCAACAGCGAACAGTTGATAGCCCTTGATTGGCATTATAAAAGTAGGAGGAACGGGAAGATATGACATGTTTTGAGGACAACAGCTTCTTTATCATTTGTGATGTCGTTTGGTGGCGGATTCTTAAATCCCCCATTCATCTGGTGAATACGTAGTGTAGGTTGAGTTAATACATACATGTTACAGTCAATATGTAAAATTTCACTTTGGCAATTTACAAAACGCCATTTTAGTAACACTAAACTAAGAACTCAAAGGGACCACGAATATTAGTTCGTTATAACTGTACTTTGTTATAAGCATACATACAGCATTTAAAAAGGAAATGGGTGGGACAAAAAACAGTTCGTTGTATCCGTCAGTTCGTTATAAACGTAGTTTATAAATTGACTGAAAAGAAATCCATTAGTTTATTATGATAACGATTACCAAACATTTTGATGATTAATTTCATCACCAAGTGACTGAAAATGATATGATTAAAATAAAACGAAAGTCGATATATATTTTTGTATTTTTTGGCATCTAATCCAAGCATAATGAATCAATTGCGATGTTGTTAAGCCCTTTGAACTTCTTAATAATTTTAAGTCAATCTGTTAAATAAAAGAACAGATTGTTCAGTCAATTTGTAAATATATTTAGACATTGTATAAATTGCCAAACTGAATCATATTTCACACATTGACTGACATCCATGCACGTGTAAAGATAACACTACAACGGAAAAGTCAATGGGAGTATCGACAGAGAAGTCACAGAACCCGCAGTGAAACAATAAATAAGGTGTTCAATAAAATGAGTCATGTATTAATATACAATTTATTCAACTATTTCTTGCAAAGTTCTTTTTGACGAAATAAACCAGGCTACTGAATCAATGCTGACCTACTGACAGATTTGTTTGTTCGACTGAATAACCTTACATGTATGCGACGTTTAAATAAACCCAAAATTGTTGCGCTATTCAGCACTACTTAACTAATGTAACGTATGTTGGTATGTCACCACACACAGCCCTTGCTTGCCACAAAATATAATAACATATCGGTTTAACTAAAAATGATATATGGGCGGTCGGGTAGCCTAGTGGTTAAAGCGTTCGCTCGTCGCGCCGAAGACCCGGGTTCGATTCCCAACATGGGTACAATGTGTGAAGCCCATTTCTGGTGTCCCCCGCCGTGATATTGGTGGAATATTGCTAAAAGCGGCGTAAAACCATACTCTCTCACTAAAAATGATATATCTTCTTCGTCATTGATAAAGTGAGACCCTGTTAAAGCAGCCCTGCCTTAGAGATCAGGGCCCTGTTCCACAAAGCGATCTTAGTGCTACGACAGTTGTAAGTCTATGTTAAAGTATGGGAGTTACGATCGACTTAGCGCTAAGATCGCTTTGTGGAACGGGGACCAGGCAACTAAGACGCCAACCCACTACCTGGATGCCACGGGTCATCCCCATACTCTTGGTTGAGCGAGACAATAATGTTGTCACTGTATATTCATGTTAAAGATAATGGTGAATTAGTGATGAGTTAGTACACGTAAAGATGCTCTAAAGAAGCTGGTGTTTACTGGTGTTGTCGACCCGTGAAGATCCGGGGAAGAATAGGTCTTCAGCAACCCATGCTTGCCGTAAAAGGCGACTATGCTTGTCGAAAGAGGCGACTAACGGGATCGGGTGGTCAGGTTCGCTGACTTGGTTGATGCATGTCATTGAACCCAATTGCGTGGATCGATGTTCATGATATCAATTACTGGATTGTCTGGATTAGTTGTAGACTTTAAAAGGAACCGATATATATGCCCCGAATGCATAAACACCTGCAAACATGTTTGGAACAATTTATGTAACAATGGTTTTTGTTTGTTTATTTGTTCAAGCTCATGTAAGACATTGATGGAAAAGACCCGTGAAGATCTGGGGTTGAATAGGTCTTCTGTAACCACGATTGCCCTAAAAGGCGACTATGCTTGTCGTTAGAGGCGACTAATGGGATCGGGTCGCAAGGCTCGCTGACTTGGTTGATGCTTGTCATCACATCCCAATTGCGTGGATCGATGTTCATGATGTCAATCACTGGATTGTCTGGTCCAGACTCGATTATCTACCGCCGTCATATAGCTGGAATATTGCTGGGTGCGGCGTTAAACAAACAAGCAATCAAATATAATTGATGGAAAATCATTATAATAACAAATAAACTCTAGCAGTTTTAAACTTTAAAAAAGTGTGCTAAGATTGGAAACACATACAAGACATGTTTATTTAGGTCTCATCACGTCTATAAAATGTGTTTAAAACGTAAATGGATTTCACATTTGGTGTGTTCAATCTGAACACGTTAACAGTCTAAACACATATAACTAGTCATCTTCCCCCAACCTAAACACCACCTAAACACAACATCACCATAATCCAAACATGTTTAGAATTTAAACTTGTTTAAGACAACGTACATGTCACTGTGCATTATCCCAATAATCATAACATATTTAGAATGTAAACATATTTATATAAAGTACATTTCATTGAGAATTAAGTCAAATATGACTAACATGTTGAAATAAGATATGGTATCAGATTCGCGAGCACGTGCTTCACACATGTAACCACCAGGTCCTACAACGAACTTGGTGAAATATTAACATAATAACGTATTTACATAATGACGGTGGCTACGGGTCTTTCTCAGATTTAGAACCGAAGCACGTTAAGTTGTTTAACACAACTCTGAACATGTTTAGACCCTAAACGCGTCAAACTTATGAGACAAGGAACGCGCTTCGATTTGTGTTTAGGATCTAAACAAATCTTTAGAGTGTAGTTTTATCGGTTTTAGTGATTAATAAAAAAAACTTACTCAATAGATACTTCAAAGTTTATCTCCATGTACCGGATACGTCATTTTTTACATAAAGAAAAATACAACAAATAAACTCCGTCAATCTGGATTATTTGATGGTATGAAATATATATTAATAGTAACACTTTTCCCAGAAAGGGCATTAGGATGTCAAACGATCTGGATGCCAAATAACGTCTTGAGGCTTTGAATGAATACTCGATTTGAAAAGAATTAACAAACAAAATGTAAAAAGGACCACTCTCTTTAATGTTCTATTTCCAGAAAATGTAAACTGTTCGTGTATCCCGAGAATTGCGAAAAACGTTTTCTGTTTCTTGGCATCACAAACATGTTATACGCAAGTACGTAGTATCCCAAGACACGTCTGTTTATCAAAGATTATGAAAAACAATACTGAAGAAAAACTCCAACAATGCCAATATTACCTTGTATGCAAGGTATACACTTATTCTGTATCAAATTCAATAGCATCCGCTCAGGTTCAAGACGAACGTCCAGTGCACTTGCTATACGGCGGGTTTAATCTTGAAGTAAACTTTCGATAATCCCAGAGACCACAACTAATGATTTTTGGATGCCATCTCCCACTAATCCAGCGACTAGCCACAGCGGTTTCCGTTCAAAGGCGACCTCTAGAACACTTGACATAGCTTCCTAAGCCTTCCTGTTTGAAAGTCGCGTGGTTTCACCAATTCGCCAACACAAAAACAAACTTAACAACACCAAGCTACACATAACGTGTATAAGCCGGGGCTGGTGGGAGGGCAAAGGTCAGTCCTCGGACCTTCCGTTGTCGACTTAGAGCTGGAACGGCTTTCCTTTGATTCAATTATGGATTAAACTTTTGATGAAAAACACGCACTTCCTGGCGAGACTGTCACACTGGCTTTGAGAATGTCATCGTGGCGATATATGTTGTGTTTGGTCGATGGTTCCAACGAGTTTGTGATTTCAGTGCAAGGGAATTTAAAAATAGTAAACTATGAAATATCTTAAATATTTCAAGGCGTAAAATCATAAAAATGTTTAGAAAGATGGTTTTTATCATGAAGTGAAAACAACGCTTCCTTTTTTTCGAGGAAAGATAAAAAAAAAACATCCCAAAAGAAAAGATTACGAAATATTTCTCGAACATTATTTGTAACAATTATCTTATGGGTTGAAAAATTCAGTAGATATGAGTATATACGAGCATTTATATTCAAAAGCTGAATTTCTGTCTCGTTGCAGCTGGTTATGCGACCTATGCGACTGTATGCTCCGATATATGGATGTGTACACTGAGCCCGTTCTCTGAAAACCATTAAATGTTGCAGACGGCGGGGTAGCCTAGTGGTTAAAACGTTCGCTTGTCACGCCGAGCGCCCGGGTTCGAGTCCCCACAAGGGTATATGCGTGAAGCCCATTTCTGGTGTTCCCCGCCGTGATATTGCTGGGTTATTTCAAAAGCCGGCAAAGACCATACTCCCTTGCTCATACAATATTGCTGATGTGACTCACTTACTCACTCTGTGTAAATTACCTTTGGACCTCCACGTATTTCTTGGCACTAACGGGATCGGGTGGTCAGGCTCGCTGACTTGGTTGATACATGTCATCGTATCCCAATTGCGTGGATCATGCTCATGAAGTCAGTCACTGGATTGTCTGGTCCAGACTCGCTTATTTACAGACCGCCGTCATATAGCTGGAATATTGCTGAGTGCGGCGTTAAACAACAAACATCATCTTGGCATTTCATCAAACTTTCAAAACAGCGTGTTAGACTCAATTACATGAGGCATAATCACAAATAAAATAATTATTTATACCTCTATAAAGATAAAAATGTATTAGGATCGGCAATTGTCAAGCTGATTATAGCCCATTACAAAACTTAGTTTCAAAATATGCATATATATTTCTAACGAACACACGTTATGGGTACATGGTAATTAAAATGAGAAGGTAATACAGACTACTCAAGCTGACACTAATAGCCGTAATATGTCCCAGGTAGATGGCCCTGATCGCAAGATGCTTCCAAACAGCTTCTGTCGAAGAGGATTGGAAGCAGGAATGCGGAACGTTGACCCAAAAACTCTTGAGTATCACGTCAGAAGTTAAGAGCTTAATGTTTTTGTCGTATAAACTTACCTTGGAACTCGAAAAATGTTTATTTGTTTGGAAAGAGGCGCGGCAATGAGCCATTGAGATACCATCATTTTTCGTATCTACCACTTCTTCGTGTTATTTGAACCTTGAACATTAATGGGTTTGTGTGTCAGTGGAAACTTACACACGAGTCTGTTGTATTTGGATGTGATGGTATATATACTTACATGCTGGTGGCTAGACGTTAATAGATGCATAAATAAACAGGTTTGATGGACGAATAGATGGGTGGATGGATTGTTGGTTGGTTAGGCAGATACCATCAAATGGGTCATTTGGGTAAATAGACCACAGACACTCAAATGGGCGTCTATACAATGGAACCCCGTTTGAACGAACCGTGTTTATCAGGAAACCTGAGCTTCTGAACTATTATGGTTGGGAATGTTACCATACATTAACGACACATTAGCCACAATGTATCATCTCACTAGAACGGTTTTACTGTAGAGAGTTCGTCGGTTTTATTAATACGTAGGTTGACGGAAAGTTTGAAAAACACATGGGTATAGCATGGGCGGATACAGCTTTTTTTTAAAGGGGTGGGGGGGGGTGCACAATTAAGATCTATTTATTGTCTTTGGTGGTAATTTATACAGAAATAAAGATTTTTTTTCGAAATAAAAAGGGCTTGGGGGGGGGGGGGGGGGGGGTGACTGCGCACTGGTCCAGACTCAAATATTTTCAGATCACCTTCATATAGCTGGAATATTGCTGAGTGCGGCGTTAAACAACAAACAAACAATTTGGGCAGACACTTGAGACTGATTATCCTTGGTGTTGGCGTTCTATACTTTGCACACTTTTATTTCAACTAACTCTGTGAACGTCATTATACTAATCTCTCCGTAACAGCTCTGTACTTAGTAATTGTCTATTCTGAACTCTCCCATGGCCCTAAATGGTAGGTTATGTTTACCTCACCTAAATACTGTCCACGGGAAGGCCCAAACATGAGATTTACCCTAGACTAGAACCAGTCCGTGTTTCCACTTTGAATTAAAAAAAATATTAATGAAAATGCTTGAGTTATTTTCCCTCGTATTTGGGAATTTCCGAATGTCTCCAAACCTGCGGTACCAGATACAGATCATACACTTTTTCAAAATAATAATTTAATAATTTAAGGTAATTTAAGATAATAGTTTCTTGTTATTGTAATAAAATGGAGACTTCTGTTCACATTTGGTCTGTTTGACCCCACACTGGGCTCACCACACATTTCATATGGAGGCGTGAGAGGCGAACTCTTGAACCATTAGGCTACCCAAGCGCCCTTGAAACCCAACAAAAGACAATATTATTTCATACATTGTCTTTTGATATCATAAAAGTAATATATGAATGTGTATAAATCGTAATATGTAATTAGAAAACATATGAAAGTTTCTTATGAATACACAATGAAAGTGTTATCCCAAATATAACATTAGTTAAAGTTTCTTATGTTGCCAAAAATGATATCATAAATTGTCATTTAAATACAGTTTTTCAATGCTGATCACCAGGTCACGCACACCATCCAAGGTCATATGCTGCATGTTCATTCTTTTGAAACCTTCAAAACATCTCAGAAAAAAATGTTATTTAATACCTTATCGTGTACGTGTTTGTTAAATCACAAGTATGTAAATTTAACTTTCATTTGAAATATTTGTTAATGTCGGTTACATCGCTTCCGTCACGAAAGACTATATCATTCGTTTACATTCATGTGAGCTAATTTAATCAATATTGAAACTTGTGTATGTCAGAAGCAAATACAACGTCAGGGTCTGTGCAGCTGTAAACGCTTACACATAGGCAATGTGTGGCTTGTGTCAAGTCGTAGAAGAAATATTAACAAACGCTTAACTGAGACATCAATGATGAAGACATTTTTTATTCAAACCTTGAACATGAACTTTAACATTGAGTTATTATTTGCATCAGATTAACATAATTGTTTATTGTGAATGTCTTGACATTTTTATTGTACGTCTGTGTGAATAGAGCGTTTAATGTATTTCTTGTATTTCGAAGTCTGTCATATTATAAACCAGTTTGGGTGTTATCGAGTCTCTTTTAAAATGACGAGAAACACTGTTCCTTCTCTGAAACACACAAAAAGGAATTCCTTTAATTTGTTTGTTTGTTGTATAACGCCGCTCTCAGCAATACTCCAGCTAAATGACAGCGGTGTGTAAATAATTGAATCTGGACCAGAATCTGAACATCGAGCCATGTAATTGGGATTCGATGACATGCATCAACCTAGTCCGCGATATTATTATGTTATGTCTTGACCGCTAAATAAAGATATCAGTCTCTGCCAATTTACTTGTTGTAATATAACCCTGAAGCCCCGGGGTAGAATAGGTCTTCAGCAACCCATGCGTGCCGTAAAAGGCGACTATGCTTGTGGTAAGAGGCGACTAACAGGATCGTATGGTCAGACTCGCTGACTTGGTTTGGTTGATGCATGTCATCGATTCCAATTGCGTGGATCGATGCTCATTATTTCAATCACTGGATTACAATCTTGTTGTCATAATGCTAGGTTACTCCTAACGAAATCAAGATAAACTGACAATATAAAACGTCTTCGCCAGGCTTTGAAGCACATCAAGGTACTCAATACCGTTTCACTTTCCATACATTATTATACATCAATACATTCAATATTGTAATAACCTAAATTTCACACCTGGTTGTTTACTCGTTGTCCAGTCATTCTAGCTGTATCCACTTAACAGATACACCTGGCAACCTTCTGTCATAAACTCTAAATATTGATGACTGCCATTCCAATTCATGCCAGTCATTCACAAGCATGTATGACATTACGAGGCATAAGTAAACGCCTTTGTTGCTGTGAAGGTTGCTCTCTGTTATACAAACAACACTTCAGCTCAGACGTGCCCAGATAGAACATCTCGCTGGCGGCCCATATCGCTCGGGCTACACGTACCGTGTGTATGAATGCTGGAGACTTTGAAGGTGATGGGAAGGGGGACGCTCACTGCTCCATCCTGTACTGGCTTAACCAGCAGATTTAGCAACTTTCTGAAGGTTCGCTTTGGGAATCTTCTTTGTTCCGCTGGACATTCCTTGTTTATTTGTGGCGAGTGTCAAGAGCAGCGAGTTGCACTTCATGGAAATGTTCGTATATCTTTATTACCCCCCGCCCAAAAAAGTTGGCGGGGGATATAGAAACGGGCTCCGTCCGTCGGTCCGTCACGTTTCGTTTCCGGAGCATAGCTTATAAACCGTTCAATATTTTTTCATCACACTTTGCAGGTCTGTCAGGTACATGCTGAACTGCTGCCTTTTGCTATTTAGAAATTTTTGAAATTTTTATTTTTTACGTTTCCATGGCAACAAGATGGACTTAGGTTCCAAACTCTTCTTTTTTACAATTTCCATGACAAGTTCCTCCTCGGTTAAAAAAGGTTAGGGTTTGTTTAGATTTAATTATGTCATAAATTCTGCAACAGGGGCGGGGATACAGCCACGTTAGTGGCAAACTCTTGTTGATGTTCTGAACGTTTTGTTGTTTTGGTTTGATCTGTCTGAATGCCTACTTAACTTTAGCTATGTCATTTAAAGTCCGTGAAGTGTAATTTTCAAGTACACTTCCGGGCAAAAGAAAGTATACACTTCAAAACTGTATTTGACCAAAAAATTACAAACGTTATCAAACGTTAAGAACCTGAAAACACTCGCCAAAATACCATAAACTTAAGGTTCAATACCCGTATCAAATACATCACCATCGAATAACCATTTCGGTCTTTGTTTTTTTATTTTAGCCACCAACAAACACGGGTGTATACTTCCTTTTGCCCGGCGGTTTATTTCAGAAAATTTTGTTTGTTTGTTGTTTTACGCCACACTCAGCAAAATTCCAGCTGTATGACGGCGGTCTGTAAATAATCGATGGACCAGACAATCCAGTGATTGACATCATGAGAATTGATCCACGCAATTGGGATGCGATGACATGCATCAACAAAGTCAGCGAACCTGACCACCCGGTCGCGTCAGTCGCCTTTTCCGACAAGCATAGTCGCCTTTTACGACAAGCATAGTCATCCCTTCCGACAAGCATAGTCGCCTATTACGGCAAACATGGGTTGCTGAAGATCATTCTACCCCGAATCTTCAAGCCTTTTTCAAAAAGAAAAAGGTCGTAAAACGGCAGAGTAAATGAAAAATGTTTTCTCATTGCTTTTGACAATATTCCAGCCACATACAGCGGGATACCAAGAATATAATTCAATTTGTACCCATGTGGAGAATCAAACCCAGGCCTTCTAAATTCAAAAACAAAACATGAGAGTTGGAATATGCTGCGCGCGCCGTTAAACAACAACAAAGGTCAAAATATGGAATGAAGGCAAAATATAAAAATGTTAATAATGTTCTTCTTCAGACAAGACGTCATACATTCCCGTTTTGATTTATTTTGAAGAATTTTGAAGAACTACTTAATGCTGATGATAGGCATCAACGGTATTTGATGGACCACATGTGATGAAGATGCTAATTGATGTTGAAGGACCCTGCGAGCGAATGACCTAAAGCAATTAACCGCGTTATCGTTCTGAAGTATACCATCTGTATGGTAACATTCTGTTCTAAATTAATCGTCGAACGCTCATCCAAATGACTGTGTTTCATTTATCAATATGTTCAGCATGCTCCGCGTGCATGTAGCACATCCCATAATTCGTTCCATTTACAGAGGAATTCTCAGAGTAATTGACTACAACTATTTGTCCCATCGTTATTGCTTAGAAATACCTCACAAACATTCAATTTGGAAACATCATATACCATCCTTTTAAAAGTGAAAGTATGTTAGAGAAATGTCTCTTTTATCTACATTCTCCTTGGCACTTAAACTACTTTCGTTTCGAATCTTTTGCTATCGTCTTTGAGTGAATATTATTTAATACCGCAAGCAGTAATATTCAAGCTTTAGGGTCAGTACTATTGAGTTAAAACTAGACAAACTAGTGACGGGACGGAATGACGTGAAATCAACAAGGTCACAGAGCCAGACCACCTGACCCTCTTCCTGTCAGCTCTGATGCCCCTTGGACCCGTAAAGATCCGGGGTAGAATAGGTCTTCAGCTACCCATGCGTGCCATAAAAGGCGACTATGCTTGTCGTAAGAGGAGACTAACGGGATCGGGTGGTCAGGCTCGCTGACTTGGTTGATGCATGTCATCGATCCCAATTGCAATGGGACCCGTGAAGATCCGGGTTAGAATAGGTCTTCAGCAACCCATGCTTGTCGTAAAAGGCGACTATCCTTGTCGTAAAAGGCGACTAACGGGATCGGGTGGTCAGGCTCGATGACTTGGTTGATGCATGTCATCGATCCCAATTGCAATGGGACCCGTGAAGATCCGGGTTAGAATAGGTCTTCAGCAACCCATGCTTGTCGTAAAAGGCGACTAACGGGATCGGGTAGTCAGGCTCGCTGACTTGGTTGATGCATGTCATCGATCCCAATTGCGTGGATCGATGCTCATGATATTAATCACTGGATTGTCTGGTCCAGACTCGATTATTTACAGACCGCCGTCATATAGCTGAAATATTGCTGAGTGTGGAGTTAAACAACAAACCAAACCAAACCAAACCAAAACCAATTGCGTGGATCGATGCCCATGACATCAATCACTGGATTGTCTGGTCCAGACTCGATTATTTATAGACCGCCGCCATATAGCTGAAATATTGCTGAGTGCGGCGTTAAACAACAAACCAACTGTGATAAAGTGCATTAATGTTCTACATTAGTTCATTCTAAAGGAAATTTTTTAAGGGGCTATGAACCCATGATTTGCTAATCCTGACATTCGGGTTTTTTCCGAGGAACGGCACCGTCCGGGTTTAGAGGATTTCGCTGTGAAACAATCACTTCAGAGCAGCACACAATGTCACAGACTGGTTCTGCACACAACGTTCACAAGCAGGACCCCTGGAGATCGAACTGATACAGACGTGAAACCAACACAGAGCTCTTCAGCTAAACCCCTCTGTACGGGGATACGCGTCATGTTCACACACACACACACACACACACACACACACACACACACAAGAAAGCGTATTTTGTTGTTTAACGCCGCACTCGGCAACACTCCAGCTATAAGACTGTAGTCTGTATATTGTCGAGTCTGGAACAGACAATCCAGTAGATGTCATCATGAGCTTCGACCTAGCATAAACCTCGTCAGCGAGCCTAATCACCCGATTCAGTCTGTAGCCTCTTATAATTACGACAAGCAGAATCGCCTTTTACGACAAGCATGGTTTGCTGAAGATCTGTTCTTACCCGGATCTTCGCGGGTTAGGTTTTACATGAGCGAGACGATCTATCGAGAGTGTTCAAGCATAATGGCGTAGTCCAGTGGTTAAAGCGCTCACCCATCACACGCAGAAGTCCCAGGTTCTGTTCCCCACGTGAAGCCAGCGTGATATTGCTGGAATAGTGGAAAATACTCACTCACTCACTCACTCACTCACTCAACCACTCACTCACTCAACCACCCACTCACTCACTCACTCTACTGTCTCGCCCAACTCTATCACGAGCCACGAAGTCAAACAGGAGAACGACATGCACGAATAATCACTTTAATTTGTATCTCGTCAGGCCACAGAACCCCTACCCCTCATACCACAAATGATTAATTATAGATAAGATAGCCCAAACAGGTACCCTTTTCATCAAACGGGCCATCGTCCAGTTTGTTACGCCCAAACAACTGCCTGTGAGAATACACGCCAACATACAGCTGGCTATCCAACTAATTATCGCCAGTCAAGTCAGTGCATGCTTGTGCCATATTTGGACATATCACATCCGACCAGCCTTGAAACAGTTCCGGTAAGTTGACAGTCGCCAGTTCAGATTGGCTGTTGGACACAACAGTTACATCCGGCAGAAGGGGATACAATGCAGTAATTCGGAGAAACGGTGATTTGTGAGCCACCGGACACTGAAACTGTTGTTGTCGGTGAGAGATACTGCGAATGTTTATGTAGGTCAAGGTTTAAGTGAGGTTTGGTGATAGATTATTGCGGTTACACAGCGACGTATATATCTCTGTGTGTGTGTGTGTGTGTGTGTGTGTGTGTGTGTGTGTGTGTGTGTGTGTGTATTGAATGACATTCTCGCGATTCTATCTTAGAGCATCCTATTTTGACCATTTAAGACACACACACACAAAAATTGAAGGAAGGCGAAAAGAATTGTGCCAAATCCCGTGTTGACCTTATTTGATACTAAAATATTTTAACAGGTCCTGTCGGTCGCATATTTGTCTCACAATCATTAAAGAATCAACATTTCTTATATTTTCATTCACAAGACAGGTCCATCTACATTTACTGGGAACAATTAGCCGTGTAATCAAAGACTTGGTGAGGTGAGGTGAGGTGAAATTGGGTTTAACGTCGCTTCCAAGATTATGTCACTTATAAAGCGACGTGCATGTGTGTGTGTGTGTGTGTGCGTGCGTGTGCGCGTGACGTGCGTGTGTGTGTGTGTGTGTGTGTGTGCGCGCGCGCGCGCGTGTGTGTCGGTGTGTGTGTGTGTGTGTGTGACGGCTGTATTGAAACGAGATATGGAGATCCTTGTCAAATATGCGACCACACAATTCTATTCTTAATGATCTAAGGCGATGTCATATGTTGCGTACGTGTCACCGAGACACATCGGCTAGGCCAAGGTTATATCCAGCTTGGATGACGTGCAGCAGAGAGTACAATAGAGTACTACTGCAATCGATATCAGTGCAGTTTTACATAATAAAGTGAAAACTATATAGCGAGTGGGAGAACAAGAGGTTATGGATAACAATTTCTTTATCATCTGCAACGACGTTTCATCGTGTACATACTACACAAAAGAAGTTAGACCCGTGAAGATCCGGGTTAGAACAGGTCTTCAGCTACACATGCTTGCCATGAAGGGCGCATATGCATTTCGTAAGAGGCGACTCTGCTTGTCGAATGAGGCGACAAACGGAATAGGGTGGTCAGGCTCGCTGACTTGGTTGGGGCATATCATCGTATCCCAGTTGCGTCGACCCTCATGATATCAATCACTGGATTGTCTGGTTCAGACTCGATTATTTACAGACCGCTGGAATATTGCGTGGGGATGTTGTTTCTCATCAGTCAGGTCGCTTCAGCTCAACGGAAACCATGATGCCGGTGAACCGGATAGCTAAATGGGTTCCCCGTGTCAACCGTACACAACAAACATATCCATATACATACATCTCATGGGACATTCAGTGTAGATAGCTTTTCTCTCAAGCAGGCGTGAGTGAGTGAGTTTGGTTTTACGCCGCTTTTAGCAATATTCCAGCAATATCACGGCGAGGGACACCAGAAACGGGCTTCACACATTGTACCCATGTCGGGATTCGAACCCGGGTCTTCGGCGTGACGAGCGAACGCTTTAACCGCTAGACTACCCGACCGCCCCTCTCGCTCAGGCAGGAAGGCAATTGTTATGTTGAAACCGAACAGTCCGATATGCCCAAGGTGGAAGATATTTTTGCACTTACATGCATTATTTTTCTTGAGTGAGTGCGTTTAAGCTATGTAAGTTTCAATGTTTGTTTGTTGTTTAACGCCGCACTCAGCAATATTCCAGCTATATGACGGCGGTCTGTAAATAATCGAGTCCGGGCCCGACAATCCAGTGATTGACATCGTGAGCATCGATCCATGCAATGGGAATACGATAACATGCATCAACCAACTCATCGAGCCTGACCACCAATGGGTGGCTTAAGACCTATTCTACCCAGAAATTGTGTGGCTGCTTGTACTAGTCCGGACTGATGTCAGGTTAAGTGCTAGGTCACTGAGATACCATGTCGCAGTTTAACATGAATACCCAACTCAGACATAGTATACTGACTCCGAGCCGACCAGTCCTTGTTTTAGCCCCTTAATGGTGAGCGCCAGACAGGGTAACAAGAAGTACCACCTTTTAACGTATTTTGGTATGACGCGGCCGGGGATCGAACCCATGACCTTCCGCTCTTCGGGCGGACGCTCCACCACTTGACCACAGAGGCGGTCTTTAAATAGCAACTAAGACGATTCAAATCTTGAACATGGTAATTAGACATTTGGATCATTAGTGTTTCGTTAATGTTATGGATATTCTAGATACCGGATATCCAAAAAGTCACAGAAATAGCGCATTGTGCATAAACATCCTTTAAATAAGCTTGTTTAGAAATCTTAGACCAACTAAATTAACACGACACACTATCTTGTAATTTATCACATCGTGTGATGTAAGTATTCATCAGTTTCATGTAGCAGGCTCGAGGCAACGGATCGTAGATATCATATAATGTAAATATATTTCGTCGCCTAATGTAAACTCGGTGGTGTTTTTCATCTGTTTTGCTGTTAACAGTGGATTTACATGGGCTGAGGTTAGGCTTGGTCATTTGTGATAAGTCTGCGTGAGACGTTCCCTTGTGTGACTATTTGGATTACATTCACGTGAAGACATTTTGGGTAATCTTTGTCAAAATCATATTTTGAATCTCGGTGATGTTCGGACTTCAACAACAACTGGTAAAACACGTGTGGCGCTTCAAGATTATTTCTAGATTGTTGACATTCGTTGAGAGCCATAAAAATAGTGTTATACGAGGTATTTATGGTAGAATTACTTGTTTGTTTAACGTCGCACTCGGCAATATTCCAGCTATATGACGGCGGTCTGTAAATAATCGAGTCTGGATCAGACAATCCAGTGATTGACATCAGCGATTGACATTACGGCAAGCAAGGGTTGCTGTAGGCCTATTCTACCCCGGATCTTCACGGGTCTTATGGTAGGACGGACAGCCGCGGGAGAATTGAGAGATGGATCACTATTTACTATTAGTAGTATTTTTACAGAACAAATACATAATAACATCTAAAGTGCTTGTTTATATTATACTAAAATTCATGTTCAATGTGCATGACCATCTGCTTTTGAATTATTTTATCTGCAAACTCACTTGTAAAGAACATTTACGAACACTAACAAATCTTTTAGCTTAATTGAACGCTTATAACATTATATTTATATATATTTATTATATATTTAGTCCTGACGTATTGCACAATTTGAAAGTTCCTTTCAGCAATGTCTCCAACAATTTAAAATATCACGCGCAGCTATGACACTCTACGACGATAGACTGGTTCTTAGTTGTAACTGTGTAGCGTCATCTTCTCAATGTGTCGCGATGGACTACTTTTAGCTTGTGGTTTTGAACGCCTCGTTCATTACTATTCCAGTAAGATGACGGCGGCATGAAAAATGACCGAATCTGGACCAGACAATCCAGTTACTCATGTCACAAGCAACGTAACTGACCGTCGGGGACGATGACACGTGATCAACTACATCGCCGAACCTGAATTCAGTAACCACGTACGGCAAGCATGGATTGCTGGGGACCAATTCAAACATGGAATTTGTTTGTTTGTTGGTTGTTTAACTCCGCACTCAGCAATATTCCAGATATATGACGGCGGTTTGTAAATAATCGAGTCCGGCCCCGACAATCCAGTGATTGACATCGTGAGCATCGATCCACGCAATTGGTGTGTGTGCTTGTTGTTTAACGCCGCACCCAGCAATATTCCAGCTATATGACGGCGGTCTGTAAATAATCAAGTCCGGGCCCGACAATCCAGTGATTGACATCGTGAGCATCGATCCACGCAATTGGTGTGTGTGCTTGTTGTTTAACGCCGCACTCAGCAATATTCCAGCTATATGACGGCGGTCTGTAAATAATCGAGTCCTGGCCCGACAATCCAGTGATTGACATCGTGAGCATCGATCCACGCAATGAGGATAAGATGACATGCATCAACCAACTCATCGAGCCTGACCAACCGATCCCGTGAGTCGCCTTTTACGACAAGCACAGTCACCTTTTACGGCAAGCATGGGTTGCTGAAGACCTATTCTACCCCTGAATCTTCACGGGTTTCCGCGCATTTGGGGTCGATGACATGCATCAACCAAGTCAGCGAGCCTGACCACCGGAACCCGTTAGTCGCCGCCTTTTACGACAAACGTAGTCGACTGTTACGGCAAGCATTTGTTGCTGAAGACCTATTCTATCCCGGATCTTCACAGGTCAAACACGGATTTCCCACGGGGACAAAGAATACTAGTTACATGTTTAGTGAGTGCAAGGACGGACCCATCATTTTAAAAAGGGCTGGGTCCAAAATATCAAAATTCTTTCTCAGTCATTAAACTATCACTTGTTTTATATACACATTGAGTATTTATACATTAAAATTGAAATTGAAAGCATTCCGTCAAACACATTTAAATTTAAGGAGGTAATGAAAACATCGGCACACATCTTATTGCTCACAAGTTTCACGTGCCGCACATTTTATTTTATCTTGTGGCAAGCGATTTTAATCATAAACACAAACAGATTCCCATGATAGCCATGGACATCCATGTAAACACTTACGATGGAAATTCCTTAAACTACCTGCATTCCAGTCACCACTTTTCTCAATCTGTTGTTGTTCAACAAACACTCGTAAAACAACTTGAGTTAATCGTCGTCGTGGATCCTTGCGTTTTGAGGCCCTCCGTCTTTTTGTTAACCTTGTACGGATTTCACGTGCCATATCTTAACTACATGTGTTTTTTGCGTGAAAGTAATGACACGCCAGACATTCATTACCTTATCAAGATTGCGATATTTGCTTCACTCGGTGCATTACGAATTCTTACACATTAAGTAGGTCCCTGTGGTCTCGAGTGGGAACTAAACAACCCCGTTACTTACTGACAGCCACACAAGAAACGTCCTGACTGATGGGATGTTGTTATTGTCTGCGATGTGTTTACTGCAGAGTGGTAGTATGTGAGAATGATAGAATCACACATGAAGTCGCTGCGAGAATTTACTCAGCAGAATACCCGTGAAGATCTTCAGCAACCCATGCTTTTCGTAAGAGGCTACTAACGAGGTCGGGTGCTCAGGCTCGCTCACTTGGTTTATATATGTCATCGTATCCTAATTGCGTAGATCGACGCTCATATGATGGCAATCACTGGGTTGTCTGATTCAGCTTCGATTATTTACAGACCGCTGTCATATAGCTGCAGAATGACTGAGGTGGAATTAAATAGCAAACAAACAAACAAACAACTACTTGGCTGAATAGGTCCCGTTTGAAATTAACCGTTGAAAGATAAACATATGTGTTGGTAACTCATAATTTAAGAAGTGAATTAACCTGAAGTTTTGTTTTGTATATTTTCTTCATTTAAGTGAGATACTGTCATCTTTAAAAGCCTTTTGTTTGTTTGTTGTTTAACGCTGCACTCCGTTCGATTCCCCACAGGGGTACCATGTGCGTAAAGCTCATTTCTGGTGTCCCCCGCCGTGATATTGCTGGAATATAAGCGGCATAAAACCATATTCACTCCCTTTGTAGGTCCGTAGTATAACCATTAACACAATATAAGAATGATAGCAAAATGTAACAAATGAGTGAGTGAGTGAGTTGGGTTTAACGCCGCTTTTGACAGTATTCCAGTTATATCGCGGCGTGTCAGCTTGATGTGGGAGGACAGCCCGAAGTGATGCAGGTCTCAGATGTTTACCACTTCGGTGAAACCCACGAGCACGGGTATGGTGCTGACAAACCTAGAAACATAATTGGGGCGAACCGGGATTCGAACCAACAATCATAGGTTTCTGGCGTGCCCAAGGGACGCAACTCCCGTGCCCCGTAACAAATGAGACAATATAAGAGAGCAACCATCTACGTTTCTGTAGCGGTGGGGATGGCTTGAGATCAGCATTTTCTTTGTAAATGTTAAGGGGATCAATTATGTTTAAAAACGTCATGAGGCGCTCAATTACTTTTTTTTTTAAATGAACCGTTATTTTGGGACACTTGTCTGCTAAAAAGAACACATTATTGTTTTTCCTACAATATGTTTGTCTTTTTGTGTGTCTGTTTGTTGTTTAACGCCGCTCTCAGCAATATTCCAGCTATATGACGGCGGTCTGTAAATAATCGATTCTGGCCCAGACAGTCCAGTGATTTATATCATGAGCATCGATCCACGCAATTGGGATCGTTGACATGCATCAACCTAGTCAGCGAGCCTGACCACCCGATCCCGTTAGTCGCCTTTTACGGCAAGCATGGGTTGCTGAAGACCTATTCTACCCCGGATCTCCACGGGTCTCTTTCATAACACACACAACCTTAGTGATAGGACATGACTGACATATTTCTGTCAAAAGCGTTTTTATGTCATGTGCTGATTAAGAAAACATCATTCATATATCTCCTGAATTCAATTAAATAGTGAATGCACCCCTCACAACAAAATACCATAGTTGAAAACAGATGGTCGTTTCGTCTTAACATCTGTTGGCTCTGCGGTAAAGAGGAAGATCTGCTCAGTGCATTGGATTATCATGTCTAGCGTTAAACTAGACTATCCCCGCGAAGCTGGGGAATCACAGGTTGAATTTACACCACCCATCAAGTATGAAAACAAACACTAGGCGTGATTTTACTGAGGTGTTGATGCTGTTTTGGTTTGCAACATTACCTGTTCAAGTTTGCCTAACGGTTATCACAATGCAAGTTAAGCCCTTGCAAAATGCACTGTTTCGTTTGTTTTATTTAGGGTATTTTGTTATCGACGTTCATCTTTTGCTAGGAGCGTTTGTAGATTTCTACAATTGTTTCTTTTATGTGTTAACACAGTAGGCAGCTGATTGGGACATAGCTTGGGGCAATAACTGTCGAATAAGTATTACAGCGTCTTTACTGCTTTATTTCCCATCGAGTTAGTAAGTACAAGGCCGTAGTTAATTTTTTTTGACAAGGGGGGGAGGGGGGGGGGGGGGGGGGCAAATATTTGTACAAGTATCACGTGTTCCCAACTTGATTCAAATAAAACAGTTTTCTATAAAACATCCATGTACAGTAAACTACGGTTATAACGAACTCAAAGGGACTACTAATTTTAGTTTGTTATAACCGTAGTTCGTTATAAACACATATACAGCATGATTACAGCAAGTAGTCGGGACCAAAACGTAAGTTCGTTAACTTATATATCCGTCAGTTCGTTATAAGCGTGTTCGTTATAACCGTAGTTTACTGTAGTAAGGTATGGTTTTACGTCGTCACCAGCAATGTTCCAGCAATATTACCAAGGCGACATTTTCGATTGAAAAGTAATCTTATTTGCTTTCTTTATTGAATTTAATGGATGTTTTAATTTGATGAAATAAAAAAATATTGGACTATAGATTTTTGTTACATTTCTGAGGTGTTCTCTGTTGCATTGCGCCGCAATCAGGAATAATCCAGCTACCTCGCTGTTGTTTAACGCCGCACTCAGCAATATTTCAGCTACTAGTATATGACGGCGAATCCTCACGGGTTCCTGCTATGTACGGTGGTAATAATGCTGTCACAGGTACCACAAACTGTAAGAATGTTGCCTCGCGTCTCAGAACACTTGGTAAATGTTGAAGGACGAGGTGCGATCAGGGCCCGTTTGTGCCCGCTAGAAAATTTTAAAGTTTTGAAATATTGATCTGCAAATTATCCGACCTTATCCAGCCTTAAATGGCTGAAATTTCGCTTTGCCAATTTTGTTTTTTGGCATCATCAAATGCATAAGTATCGCTAAAATGAGTAAATCCAGGTATTATCACAGTCCAACTCTGTGTTTGTACTGTTCTTGTCTCCCTCTCTTACGAAAAATCAGCTTGTGCCAAAGGCGTAATCATTTTCAAATATTAAAAGAAAAAGACGATTTTATTAAAGTGTTCATATAAAATGACAAGGCGAAAATGTAAAATGAGACACTAAAAGACACATAAAAAACAATATGTTATATGTATACACACAGAATTTAATAATATTTATTAAAATAACATTCATAATATCCCCTGTACAAACATCCTATATATACATTACCACATCCATTCCCACATCCAGTCCATCGGTCACAGCAGCTTACTCAAACCGCTCAAACACACCCGCTTATTCAAACACATCCAAGCCCCTTATTGGCCCAGTCGTCTAAGGCGCCGCGATTCACTGTGCAGAGTTGCATCCCTTGGGCACGCCAGAAAACTATGATTGTGGGTTCGAATCCAAGCTGCCCCGATTATGTTTCTAGGTTTGTCAGCACCACACCCGTGCTCGTGGGTTTCACCGAAGTGGTAAACGCCTGAGACCTGCATCACTTCGGGCTTTCCTCCCACATTAAGCTGACACGCCGTGATATAACTGGACTACTTTTAAAAGCGGCGTTAAAACCAACTCACTTACTCACTCACCTTATTGACAACCGCTCAGTCACACTTAATAGAAATGTATAATATCAACCTTTGAGATACATCGTATCCATGCATTTACTGTTGTTAAAACATACAAGTATTTAAATGAACAAAGGCCCATTCATTGAACACATCTGACGACTTTCATAGTGATTTAAAATATATCTTAATATAATATTAATATTATATAAAAATATATATTAAAAAGGAGTCCAGAGACTATCTTCATTTTCATATACTGATACTGCAGTAATCTAGACTTGCAAAACATTATAAACTTGCATGGGCCATATTGGATATATTTATTTTAGGGTCTGTATGACAGACTAGGTTTCCTCGTTTCTTTAATTCTGCACATCATGTCGGCCAAAAAGAGCCCTTATCATATATGTCCTTCGGTCTTTAGCAAGTACAACATTTAGACAACCCGAAGCAGATTTAAATTAACCTGAATGCTTTAAACAGACGGACAGATATGTAGACGCTCGTCACAAACCGTTCAGCTCTTTTTATGAAACATCTGCGCATCACGACCCCATTCCTCGGCCAGACAGTGACAGAAATGGCTTATATATAATTGTGACTGTCTGCAAATATCTTTCGTTATCGTTTTCAGTGAAATTTGGGATATTTGGAGAGGAAACATTTGACATGGCTGTACCAGTATCTGATCGAATAAACCAAAATGATGCTTTCGGGTATCCCCATTCCCATTCCAGACACACACACATGATGCTGAAGCAAGAGCATCATTGGGATGTGTAAACAATGTCTGTGTAAATATTTCAAGAGAGAATTTCGAAGTTTTTTCCCCTTTGACGTTTTGTTTAAATTCAGAGATCTTGTTTTGATATTCGGGTAAGCTAGTGATCTAAGTGGAGTCAGGATTCGCTTGTAGTGGGTTTGAATGCCGTTGCTTGCTCATTTTTTAATCCTTTGTTGGTCTGTCAACATCATACTCGTGCTCGTTTGTGTCACCGAAGTGTAAAACATCTCGCGCCTACGTCACTTTGGGATCCGAGAAGATCCGGGATAGAATAGGTCTTCAGCAACCCACGCTTGCCGTAATAGCCGACTATGCTTGTCGTAAGAGGCGACTAACGGGATCGGGTGGTCAGGCTCGCTGACTTGGATGATGCATGTCGTCGTATCCCAATTGCGGGATCGATTCTCATGATGTCAATCATTGGATCGTCTGGTCCAGACTCGATTGTTTACAGACCGCCGTCATGAAGCTGGAATATTGCTGAGTGCGGCATTAAACAAACAAATAAAACGTCACTTTGGACGTCCACACAGCGTGACGTATAGTGTTCAAGTGGCGTTAAGCACAATTCACTCATTCCCTTTATCGAATCGCTGACATTTTGTATTATATCAGCTTCAGCACGTGCAATAAAACCAAACAACAAATGAAAGTATTCTGAGATCTTTAGAGGTATTTGCGTCCATCGAGTGAACGTCGACAAACTCAGGTTAAGTTTCTTTTGGACGTCAGTTTAGTTAGTAAAGACATTAACAAACACATTGTCTTTATAACTTGTTTGTTTTGTTTTAGAAGGCTGGTGACACTGTAAAGCCACATCGCAATTGCAAGTGTCATAATAATTATTAAACTATGTTTATGATCACAGTTACTTTAAGCAAAAATAATTCGGATGTAGGTACATGTTTACAACATTGTGGGAATTCCGGGGAAAAAAGGTCCCCATAACTCCCTGCGTGCTGTGAGATCAGCCAAAGAGGATTGGGTTGTCAGGCACTGTGACTTGGATGACTGAGGGTCATCGTGTCCAGGGTAGTTGTTCATGGTTTCAGTCATAAAGATCCGGGGTAGAATAGGTCTTCAGCAACCCATGCTTGCCGTAAAAGGCCACTATGCTTGTCCTAATGGGTGACTAACGGGATCGGGTGATCAGGCTCGGTGACTTGGTTGATGCATGTCATCATATCCCAATTGTGTGGATCATGTTCATGATGCCAATCACTTAATTGTCTGGTCCAGACTCGATTATTTACAGACCACCGTCATATAGCTGGAATGTTGCTGAGTGCGGCGTTAAACAACAAACAAACAAATCAACGGTTTACGTGTGCCAGATTCGACTATATTTGTCGATTGAGGTGTAAAACAACACTGATTCACAGTCACATTGCTGTATGCAACGTTAAACAACAAACAAAAAAACAAACACCAACAACAAAATTACTAATAGAAGTCCTAATATGATTAGGATCGGACACGTTTTCATTATTTGAAACATGTGATTTGTATGGGAACTGTTTCCGAAACAGAGACCCAGGTATGCATAATATATTTATTAATGTTTATATGAACCACATTATGTCAGGATTTTTTAAAACTATTGTCTGTTTCCTTAAAAAATAAACTGATTCATTCTTTATATCAGAAATGGTAAACTGCATATTCTCGTAAGCTTCATGAGCGTTGTCAATCTTGAAATGAAAGACCCGGAATTTACTGACCTTTGGAAGACAATTTTGATTGAGCTTATGGCACTGCAGACGGAAGACTTGTTTTGTGCCTTTGACTGGAATAACACTGCCGCAATCAGGAACTGGGGCCCGTTTGTTGTCTGTCCTGTTATTCCAAATGACAAATGACGCAGTCTTCCCGTCTCGCAATGTCTCGCGGTCTTACGTCACACGACTGACTCAATGAAAACACATCAAAGATGCGAGCAGTCTGCGAAATACCACCAAAGTCACTCCTCGTTGTGGAGTATTTATACAGGGAATTTCCTGTCCTGCTTGAAGTTGTTTTCACAAAGATTCCCTTCGTGTGACATTGAAACAATGCAATGTCTTACAGCATGGATCAGCTGTTGTTCTGTTGTTAACGTTTGTCTCGAATTTAAATGTATGTGTACACTTCCTTGTGCGATTAAACCCAAAACATTGACTGGGCGGTTTGAAGTTTTGACTTTGATTTGACATTCGGCTTCACATGCAGTACGGTCATATAAAGGAATCATCACTTTGAGAAGGTTTGAAAGACCACATTAATCAAAGTAATTTTAATCTTTCACAGTTCTAATCTAATCTGAGCGCGAAATCTGCACCCCCAGAGCGCTCGTTAAATCTCCATCTCCATCATCATCACTCACCACCAAGGCCAAGGAAGCCGGTTGGTTGTTGGTCTTTGCAAGGAGGGGGGGGGGGGGGGGGGGGGGGGGGGGGGGTATGGTAATGTCGTCTTTTGGCCTCCTGGAAATGTCAAAACGTTAAATTAACGGCAACTTTGGAGATGTCCAATACCTGATTATGTTCAATATGTCTGACCACTAAACTGTTTTCTTTTATTCACTAGTGCATACATTATGGCAAAAGTGAGAGAGTGAGTGAGTTCGGTTTTACGCCGCTTTTAGCAATATTTCAGCAATATCACGACGGGGGACACCAAAAATGGGCTTCACACATTGTACCCATGTCGGGAATCGAACCCGGGTCTTCGGCGTGACGAGCTAACGCTACGCTACCCGACCACCCCTATGGCCAAAGTGAGTAGAAATCTATCTATGAGCAGAAATGAGACCCAAAGTTAAATATTTGAGTATATAGGCGCTTTTGATTAATCTCACGTGGACATAAACTTGACCCAAAGACTTGCTCATGTTCAGATACTGGAATACAATCCAACCTCTAACACAGCCATTTCACATTTGAAGCCAGACCAGTTCATTCATTCGTTTTGTTCTCAACGTTGCCATGGCAAACAACCCAGTTAGTCGATAGTGGTGGACTGGTTATAGGACAAGACACCGTCATTGAACTGACGATTAACGTCATTACTTATGTCGAAATTACATGTAGCGATTCGACGGCGGAAACTGTGATGTGTTGTACCCTTGTCTGGAGACACAATATTAAAAACATCAAACATCAGAAAACTGACTGCCTCCGTGGTCGAGTGGTAGAGCGTCCGCCCGGAGAGCGGAAGGTCCGGGGTTCGATCCCCGGCCGCGTCATACCAAAAAAAGTTAAAAGATGGTACTTGTTGTTACCCTGTCTGGCGCTCGGCATTAAGGGATTAAAACAAGGACTGTTCGGCTGGGAGTCAGTATACTGTATCTGAGTTGGGTATTCATGTTAAACTGCGGCATGGTATCTCAGTGGGCTAGCACTATAAATCGGCATCAGTCCGGACTAGCACAAGCAGCCACACAAACACACACGCGTGCATGCACGTCTCTATATAAGTGCAATAATCTTGGACGCGACGTTAAACCCAATTTCACCTCACCTCAGAAAACTGGGTCAGTCGCAATGTTTTATTTATCTCGAGTTCTATAGATAAGTTTTCCCGAGTCCGAGGGCAACAATGAATCACTTGTCGATATGCGACAAACGTAAGCACGCCATGGCAGTTATTCTCAGGATATGGATTTATGAATAATATATATAGTTCTTTTTTCGTTTAACGCCGCTTTGAACATTATTCCAGTTATATGACGGCGTGTCAGCTCAATGTGGGAGGAAAGCCCGAAGTGATGCAGGTCTTAGACGTTAACCACTTCGGTGAAACCCACGAGCACGGGGCTGACAAACCTAGAAACATAATCGGGGTGACCCGGGATTCGAATCCACAATCATAGGTTTCTAGTGTACCCAAGAGACGCAACTCTGCACAGCGAATCGCGGCGCCTTAGACGACTAGGCCACCCGTGCCCCCTAATCCCCAAAAGAACAACAACAAACAGCATCATACGTTTAGTGCAGTATATATTCCATTGTAAAGGTTTGTGTTCAAATATTAGCGTTGTATGGGAAACATATGTACTGGTCGGTTGTGAGTGTCACATCTTCATTTTGAGATGACATATGCGATAACGATTAAAGATGAAAATCTTCGGCATAATAAATTCGCCCGTTATTTTTCTGCAAACCCAGTAGGCCACAATATACACTAAAGACACTATAATTAATGCTATTACACCCAGTCAAGTTAGGGGTCTTTATATTTAAGTTTTAATACAATTAGAGACCATTAGTGGCAGATTTCATTCAGCGTCCATTACAATAAATTGCCAGATTTTACTGGGTTTCCATATCTGATAATTAAACCAAATTGTTTTGTTTTACATCTTCACGTGGTCGAGATAATTTTCCCGAAGAACTCCCGACCCCCAACTGGTGCCTGACGCACCCAAGTTATCAATGACTCAACAACAGCGATCTTCGTACCAGGATATATACTGTGTTAGGCATTGAAGTGGAAGCATTCATGATAGCCGTCTACCAACTGTGACCTCTGCTATCTCGGCTATGTCCTGTTTATTTTGAAATCCTGAAAATTTAAGTGGAAAATGAATATTAATGACAAACCAGATAAACAAACTAGTATCGTCCCTGACACGAGTATCACCCCGACCTGCTGGCGTCAACAACAACGCTCCGATAGTAATGGGTCACCGATCATGCGTGACGCGATACAGGTCTGTCGCCCATCAGCGGGTCGACTCTTGATTTAGCAGGTACACAGAATACAAAGCAGGTGTTATGTACGGTGTTTAGGAGAGTCGTTGGTTTGTGCTTGCGATCGTTTTGAACGCATGAATAAATCTTTGTGTTGGTTTGACTGTTTAAGTGTGCTTAATATTGTTCTCAAGCATCGAGACGGTAGGGGTAGCCTAGTGGTTAAAGCTGCACTGTCACGGCACTTTCACTTGAGTGAGTGAGTGAGCGGGGTTTAACGCCGCTTTTAACAGTATACAGTTATATCACGGTGTGCCAGCTTAATGTTGGAGGAAAGCCCGAAGTGATGCAGGTCTCAGACGTTTACCACTTCGGTGAAACCCACGAGCACGGGTATGGTGCTGACAAACCTAGAAACATAATCGGGGCGATCCGGGATTCGAACCCACAATCACAGGTTTCTGGCGTGCCCAGGGAACGCAACTCTGCACAGCGAATGGCGGCGCCTTAGACGACTGGGCTACCCCACTTTCACAAGGAGACTAGCACGGTGTATTGGGGACTATTCTGCTATTTAGTTGTCTAAGCACCACGCTACGCTGTAAATAGTAGCTATTTTGTCTAAAGCACAACAATTTGCTATGCATAGTGGACAAATTATCTAAAGCGCCATAATTCGCAGTAAAAAGTGGACATTTTGTCCAAAGCACAACAATTCGCTATGATTAATAGCCATGTTGTCTAAAGCACCACTATTCACTGTGAATAGTGGACAAATTATCTGAAGCACCAAAATTCGCAGTGAATAGTGGAGAAGTTGTCTCAAGCACAATTCGCTATGAATAGTGGCCAAGTTGTCAAAAGCACCACAATTCACAGTGAATAGCGGAGATTTTGTCTAAAGCCCAACAATTCCTATGAATAGTGGTCAAGTTGTCTCAGCACTCCGATTCGCTGTGAATAGTCCGAAATGATAGGTGATTTGTCAGAATTGTATCCATGTCCCTGGATTTCACTAACTTGACAAACGTTTACAATCTGCGTCAGCTTTCCTTCCACCTTAAACTTATCCGGCGTATTACGAATACAGTATTGTAATAACTCACCTAACAACTACGCATAGGTTACTGCGACACATTAACATTACTTGTGTTCCAATGTATATTCATAGCGTGTGTGGATATGCATGATGACGTGTGATATAAAATACACTCTTCAAGTTCCATCTCATGACATCTTCCCGGAGAGCGGAAAGTCCGGGGTTCGAGCCCCTGGACGCGTCACACCAAAATACATTAAAAGATGGTACTTGTTGTTACCCTGCCTGGCGCAAGGCATAAGAGGTTCAACACGGATTTGTCGGTATTTGTAGATATCCCTGTTATCCTGCGGCATGGTATCTCAGTGGACTGGCATTATGATGAAACCGACAGGTGCCCGGGCTTGTACTAGCAGACACCTGTCCATTTCACCCGCCTCCAGTTGCCCGGGCTCCGGGCTTGTACTAGCAGACACCTGTCCATTTCACCCCGCCTCCAGGTGCCCGGGCTCCGGGTTTGTACTAGCAGACACCTGTCCATTTCACCCCGCCTCCAGGTGCCCGTGCTCCGGGCTTGTACTAGCAGACACCTGTCCATTTCACCCCGCCTCCAGGTGCCCGGGCTCCGGGCTTGTACTAGCAGACACCTGTCCATTTCACCCCGCTTCCAGGTGCCCGTGCTCCGGGCTTGTACTAGCAGACACCTGTCCATTTCATCCCGCTTCCAGTTGCCCGGGCTTGTACTAGCAGACACCTGTCCATTTCACCCCGCCTCCAGGTGCCCGGGCTCCGGGCTTGTACTAGCAGACTCCTGTCCATTTCATCCCGCTTCCAGTTGCCCGGGCTTGTACTAGCAGACACCTGTCCATTTCATCCCGCTTCCAGGTGCCCGGGCTTGTACTAGCAGACACCTGTCCATTTCACCCCGCCTCCAGGTGCCCGTGCTCCGGGCTTGTACTAGCAGACACCTGTCCATTTCATCCCGCTTCCAGTTGCCCGGGCTTGTACTAGCAGACACCTGTCCATTTCACCCCGCCTTCAGGTGCCCGGGCTCCGGGCTTGTACTAGCAGACACCTGTCCATTTCACCCCGCCTCCAGGTGCCCGTGCTCCGGGCTTGTACTAGCAGACACCTGTCCATTTCACCCCGCCTCCAGGTGCCCGTGCTCCGGGCTTGTACTAGCAGACACCTGTCCATTTCACCCCGCCTCCAGGTGCCCGTGCTCCGGGCTTGTACTAGCAGACACCTGTCCATTTCATCCCGCTTCCAGTTGCCCGGGCTTGTACTAGCAGACACCTGTCCATTTCACCCCGCCTCCAGGTGCCCGGGCTCCGGGCTTGTACTAGCAGACTCCTGTCCATTTCATCCCGCTTCCAGTTGCCCGGGCTTGTACTAGCAGACACCTGTCCATTTCATCCCGCTTCCAGGTGCCCGGGCTTGTACTAGCAGACACCTGTCCATTTCACCCCGCCTCCAGGTGCCCGGGCTCCGGGCTTGTACTAGCAGACACCTGTCCATTTCATCCCGCTTCCAGTTGCCCGGGCTTGTACTAGCAGACACCTGTCCATTTCAGGGGGCACGGGTGGCCTAGTCGTCTAAGGCGCAGCAATTCGCTGTGCAGAGTTGCGTCCCTTCGGCACGCCAGAAACCTATGATTGTGGGTTCGAATCCCGGTTCGCCCTAATCATGTTTCTAGGTTTGTCAGCACCATATCCGTGCTCGTGGGTTTCACCGAAGTGGTAAACGTCTGAGACCTGCATCACTTCGGGCTTTCCTCCCACATTAAGCTGACACGCCGTGATATAACTGGAATAGTGTTAAAAGCGGCGTTAAACACAACTCACTCACTCACTCACTGTCCTTTTCCCTCCGCCTCACCTCACCTCAAGTTCCACCTCATGAATGAGATTCACAAAAGGAATTGACACACATATAAACAATAACTTTTAAAAACTCTCAATCGCCCGCAGCATCCTCGTACAACACCTTCCCTCCATTCATATATGGAACTGATCACCGCTATATGCCTGTCGGGGATAATTTCCTACCCTTAACATCACGATTCGTCAGATAACATCGGTGTCGCCATACCCAGAATGTATAATATACCCGATGAAGTAACCGATACTGCCTCTGACGTCACACTTTGTAACTTTAGTTGAAAAAAGAAAGGAATTCCTATAAGAACTTGCAAAACGATACCATGATACAGAGAGTTACTCACGTATTGAAGGATGCGATAAACCAGATACACCAAGTACTCCTTAATCTGATGCCATCGTCTTGCCTAGAAGCTATATAAAGTTTCGTAGCTAAGTTTACACCTGAAAGAGATGAGCTTACATGTCTACGGGGTTCTCATACCTAGTGCCCACCCATTTCAGCTCCCACACACCCGTTAACAGACATACTGTTTACAGATTTCATATTCAAACGATATACAATAGCTGTGATTTCATACATATTAAACCACTTCTAAAGTTCAATGTCGGAATCAGTTCTCAATTCCTTAATTTTGTGGATATGGGCAATATCTGCAGGTTTTCGGTCAAAACAAAGTTTCCAGATTTTTAACAAAGTCAGTAAATAGCGGTTCTAATCGTCATAATGCTTTTATTCAGAAGATTAACAGTATCGCAGGTAAAACGAGTAGAAAAAAGAGAACGATATTTTAATGTGTGTTGTTGTTGTTGTTGTTGTTGTTGTTGTTGTTGTTGTTGTTGTTGTTGTTTAGGTTGTGTTGCGTTTTGTTGTTCATATTGTCAGTCATTTGTGCATGGAATGTTTACCGGCCTCCCTCACGTATTGGAATATAAACACAATTTAATGAAATCATATATTTTCCACCTTGAGGCAATCACCACACAGTCAATAAAATTAACATTTAAAACTTCTGACAAACACCTAAACGAAGACATAAAATATGTTTCAACAACGTATGTTACAATGAAATTGTAAATATCCAAACAACATAAATATCTTCTGAAACTGGAACGTGACAAGCTAAAGAAGCATGCTGCTATTATGCTCGCTTTGTGTAGGTATGTACTGGCAGAGCCGGAAGTACACTGAATGGGATAATACGTATTTATCAAGATCTCCGTCTGTCAGGGTGAACTATTGACTTTCGTGGTAAACACATTCCTCACTGTACGCTTTAATCTATCCTGATCACACACCCGGGACGGTGTGGACAAACAAATCTTGCCTCATTCCACGGGTGTCGAAGGGTGGCGGCGTTAAGTACTGTTATTGCCTGTAAGCCAAACTGTCCAATAAGTCTATCCGATCACAGACTAATAAACGACAAAAGAATTTCCATAATCATGCTAAAACCTGGGTCCATTATACGAATATCCGCACAGGTAATCGACCTGATAAAGTCTTTCTGATAGTCCCTTCTTTGTGTTTTGAAATATTTATGTGATAATCGAGCTCTTTTTATTACCCTACATAGGAATGTATACAGAGAATTGATAATTTCACAATCCCGCATTTTGAAAAGTGAATGATTAAGTGTGCGATTTTAATTTCTGCACAATATTTAAGTGAAGGGCTTTGTTTGACACCAAACATGAGAAATTGAGTAAATATATACAGATAAGTAGCAATTTGATAATCACGTATTAATTTTATATTGAAAAGGGAATGACTGAATGTGTTTTCATTGTCTACATCTCGTGTCTGTTTGTCAGGGATGTGAGGCCCACACCCGGTCACATAAGTACAAAGAACGTTTCTATATTTGCATCCGGGTTTTCATTCAAGTCCATTCGGATTTTCACATTACATAATTAATTATGTCTTAAATAGTTCGAAGATAAGTCAGTTTTGTTCTAATCTCAACGTGACATGAAATTGTTAATGAACACGGACAATAAGACGTCATACTGACATGGGGTTATACTGTATACGATATACTGTACGGTGTAATTCTTTCATTGCAGACCCCCTCCACACACTCATAAACACGCTCACGCAAACACGCACATCCACACCAGTACACACACACACACCACTATACACGAACACACCAAACATGCATAGATATACACACACCACTCCACACACACACGCGCACACACACCAAACATGCATAGACATACACACACCACTCCACACACACACACACACACACACACACACACACACACGCACACACGCACACACACACACCCCACACGCATACACTCAGACACTCCCCACACCCACTATACACGCACACACACCAAACATGCATACACATACACACACACACACACACACACACACACACACACACTTCCCATTCCATATACGCGCATACACTCACACACTCCCCACACCAAATACACAAGTACACACACCGTACACAAACACACAAATACTGGCACACATACATCTTACTCCATACATATACACGCACACACAGATACACTCACACACACTCCATACAATCCATGCCTACACGTATACACCTATACACGCACACATACCCCACACACCATACACACATACGCTCCCCACACACCATACACGTATACACACACACACGCACACACACCATACACATGTACACTCCCCACACACCATACACGTACACACACACACACATGCACACACACCATACACATGTACACTCCCCACACACCATACACATGTACACACACACACACACACACACACACACACCATACACATGTACACTCCCCACACACCATACACGTACACACACACACACACACACACACACACACACACCATACACATGTACACTCCCCACACACCATACACATGTACACACACACACACACACACACACACACACCATACACATGTACACGGACACACATCCACACATCATACACAAATACACGCCCGAACATACACTTTGTGGTTTGTTTCCGAACCAGAATTAAAACTGAACAATATTTTTTTATATAACGTTCCACACATACCAACACAGTGGGGCGGTCGGGTAGCCTAGTGGTTAAAGCGTTCGGTCATCACGCCGAAGACCCGAGTTCGATTCCCGACATGGGTACATTGTGTGAAGCCCATTTCTGGTGTCCCCCGACGTGATATTGCTGGAATATTGCTATAAGCGGCGTTAAACCATACTCACTCACTCGCCAACACAGTACTGGGTATTGTCCTTTGCACAAGATGATTAGTGACACCTGCATAGAGACACCTAGGGCAAGTGTAAGCTGACACTGTGGCCAGAACCTATATCACAACACAGGATCTCGGGCAAATTCTGTTGTCTGGCAGAAAGAATAAACAGGTATTGGTGACCGACCTTCCGGTATAACATTCGTGTGTCACGTATGACTGATCACAAGCATTGTCACAAAGGGTTGTGCTAGATTATGCTAAAATATTCAATAAATCTAGTTTGATGCAAAAACGCGAAAATAGTCTAAGGCGATGTGGTCTGGCAGAGACAAACCTGAGGTTGATAGTGGGAGCACTGATCCACGGAGGGGGGTGAGTCAATGACGAAGTAGCAATAATATAACAATAACCCGGCGTCCTGTAAATGATCGAGTCTGGACCATATAAACCAGTGATTGATAGCAGGAGCAATTATCTGCGTATATGCCGTACAAGTCAAGTTCATTAGCGAGAGCCCAGTCACAGTGTAAGCTTGGTATTGGGCAGTCGATTGGGCAGAGTGGTGTCCGCTCGTTTCACCAGACCCCGTCCGCTCGTTTCACCATACCCCGTTTGCTCGCTTCACCATACCCCGTCCGCTCGCTTCACGATACCCCGTGGGGATACCGGGTGAAAGTAGGTAGCCAGTAACAGGGTAAGGCAACTCGGGTGGCAAGGCTCGCTTTATTGCGTGTCATCGTACCTGACGGCGTAGGGAATGGCTTACATTGTCAATCACAGATTGTCTGGCCCATACTCGATTATTTACAGACCGTCATCATATAGCTGGAAGACAGCTGAGTGCGGCGTTAAACAAACAAACACACATTAATAGCTCCCATATGATGTGTTGTAGCAGAAGTTGAGTATCAGATGTGTATTGGCAGTAGAAATGAGTGAACGAGTTGGAAGCAACAGTAGTAGTAGTAATAGAAGTAGTAGTAATAGTGGTAGCAGTAGTAGAAGTAGTAGTAGTAGTAGTAGTAGTAGTAGCAGTAGTAGTAGTAGTAGTAGTAGTAGTGGTGGTAGTGGTAGTAGTAGTAGTAGTGGTGGGAGTAGTAGTAGTGGTGGTAGTAGTAGTAGTAGTAGTAGTAGTGGTGGCAGTAGTGGTAGTAGTAGTAGTAGTAGTAGTAGTAGTAGTAGTGGTAGTAGTAGTAGTGGTAGTAGTAGTGGTAGTAGTAGTAGTAGGGGTGGTAGTAGTAGTAGTAGTAGTAGTAGTAGTAGTAGTAGTAGTAGTAGGGGTGGTAGTAGTAGTAGTAGTAGTAGTAGTAGTAGTAGGGGTGGTAGTAGTAGTAGTAGTAGTAGTAGTGGTAGTAGTAGTGGTAGTAGTAGTAGTAGTAGTAGTGGGAGTAGTAGTAGTAGTTGTAGTAGTAGTAGTAGTAGTAGTAGTAGTAGTAGTAGTAGTAGTAGTAGTAGTAGTTGTAGTAGTAGTAGTAGTAGTAGTGGTAGTATTAGTAGCAGCAGTAGTAGTAGTAGTGGTGGTGGTAGTGGTAGTGGTAGTAATGGTAGTAACCTGCATAGTGGTAGCAGTAGTAGTCGTTGCAGTAGTAGTTGTCTTCCCTGTAAGAATCACCACGTACTTTTGTGTTTGTCATAACAATTGCTCTCATCGATTCGGTCATTCCACAAACATGTTGTTTCTGACAAAGAGCTCGTACTGACTTAGGTCACCATTACTTGAAGCTTACAAGTGCGACTATGTTCTTTAACACAACTTCTACAATTCTTATCAGGACACGTACGTCATGCCACTCCAGCCCTGATCGAGCACAGTGACTATAATATTTGCACTCCCTCAAATGTTGAACCCTGGCACACTTAGCACATTGCCGACGCAGCGGCCGAGTCGAGAGATGTGAGTGTTTGTTGTTCGCCAACAGACGGGTCTGAAACACATCTGGTCAGTTTGGACTGGGGTCAGTAAGTGGACATAAAGGCTTTTGTTATTGACGTGAAGAATGAGTCTTGAACTTACAGGCTATCACGGCCTCTGTGCGGGAAACATACGCCTATCAGTGTGTTCGAGGATAATCTGATAATGCGTACCTCCTGGTCTGTTAATGGCCAGTACTTCTTTTTGTTTGTTTGTTTGTTTGTTGTTTAACGCCGCTCTCAGCAATATTCCAGCTTTATGACGGCCAGTAAATAATCGAGTTTTACTACAAGCATGGGTTGCTGAAGTCCTATATTCTACCCCGGATCTTCACGGGTCCCAGTTCTTCTAGGTTCGTGACAGTTGAAATGCTTACAGGGAGTCACGTGTGTGGAGGATGATGCCTCCCCTTCCCCCTTCACTGTGACGGCCTGTCACAGAGCCTAACCGACCGATCCCAATTTAGACAAGTCATACGCTTTGTTTTGTTTGTTTGTTGTTTAACGCCGCACTCCGCAATATTCCAGCTATATGACGGCGGGCTTTAAATAGTCGAGTCTTGACCAGACAATCCAGTGATTGATATCATGAGCATCAATTTACGCAGTTGGGATACGATGGCATGCATCAACCAAGACTTCGAACCTGACCACCCGATCGCCTCTTACGAAAAGCTTTTAAGCATAGTCGCCAGCAGTTGGCTGAAGACTATCTACCCTGAATCATCATGGGTGGCAAACCATTGACCTAAAGCATTGAGGATAACAAACATAAACAAGTCCACGACCCTGACCACCCGATCCCTTCAGTCGCCTCTTACAAGCATGGGTTGCTGAAGACCTATTCCACCACGGATCTTCACCAGGGTCGTCACGGGTGTCGTAATAATATTACTTAAGCAGCAACATAAGCAGCTTTATAGTAATAGTATATTACTATTAGCAGTAGTAGTAGTAGTAGTAACACCATTAATATCAGCGACGGTAGCATCAATTATAGTGGCGGTAGAACTAGTAGTGAAAGAGTGCATTTTACGGCGCTTTGTACAGTATTTCCATGATCAAGTCAGGTTAGCTTAATGTTGGGGCAAAGCCCGAAGTGATGTTGGTATCGGACAAAAAATCATTTGCAAAACCATTAAGCACAGGTCATAATCATATAATTTGGCATTACAACCCTCGTGCATGGGACCCAAGCACGCCTAAGGGGCGCAACTCTGCACAGCAAATTGCGGCTCTTCTGACAAGCCGTGTCGCCTGTTGTCATTCAAACAGCTTATCGCAGGTGTAGGACATCTACACATAACGACATTTGATACAGGCGTGATGTACATATGATATAAAGGGGATAGACTACATGTATACAGAGATATAGACATCGGGCTTTCCTGCCACATTAAGCTGTGATATAACTGGAATACTATTCCACGCAACGTGGTAGTAGTGGAAGTAGTAGTCGTCGTCGTAGTAGTAGCAGTAGTAGTAGTGGTTGTAGTAGTAGTAGTTGTAGTTGTAGTTGTAGTAGTAGTAGTAGTAGAAGTAATAGTTGTAGTAGTAGTAGCAGTGGTAGTAGTAGTAGTAGTAGCAGTAGTAGTAGTAGTAGTAGTAGTAGTAGTAGTAGTAGTAGTAGTAGTAGTAGTAGTAGTAGTAGTTGTAGTGGTTGTCGAGGTAGTTTCCTGGGAGAAACTTGGGTCCTTAGGGAATTTGTTTTCAGGACAATGGGAAATGTAGGTTACATATAAAGTTTCAAAACTTTGTACTGAAACTCCACACCCATGGATACCACGACATCAGCTGGGATGCGGAAGCCGATCCAGAGGTTGTCCATTGGGTTAAACCTCCCCCTTTTAAATAACGCGAACCTACACATAAACACATAAACATTATGAAATCATTAATGTGGTAGTAGTAGTAGTAGTAGTAGTAGTAGTAGTAGTAGTAGTAGTAGTTAGGGAGTGGCGTCACTAATATTCCAGCCTGTCAGCTTTAAATTGGCAGAGATATTTAAAAGGTCGTAGACGTTCACCAATTTTGAGAAAACCAAGAGCACTGGTGTGCTGTTGACAGGCCCAATGATCACAATCTGGGAGAATTTGAGATTCAAACGGACGACTGACGGATGTTGTGACGACCAGAGCAGGCAGTTCGTCATGATTGGTAGTGGTGCGTCAGGCAACCATCAGATACAGGTATGACGAGGTTAGCGTTACAAAACGTGGCACCCGTCAGGATCCGGGGTAGAATAGGTCTTCAGCAAACCATTCTTGCCGTAAAAGGCGACTATGCTTGTAAGAGGCGACTGACGGGACCGGGTGGTCAGGCTCGCTGACTTGGTTCAGGCATGTCATCGATCCCAATTGCTCATATCAATCACTGAATTGTCTGGTCCAGACTCGATTATTTACAGACCACCGTCATATAGCTTAAATATTGCTTAGTGCGGCGTAAAACAACAAACCAAACCAAAAAAACAACATGTGGATATGTTGGTTATGTTACCAGGAAACGTGATTCGCACCCATGAAGCCAGTCGTTGACTGTACTGGCTGTTAACTGTCAAACAAACCAACAGGAGTTACTTCCCTTTAACATTGATGTTTGGTTCTCAGGGAGGAACGACATTCGTGTGAGCAGGGAGACGTGCCTGCCACTTGACCGGCCGTTTATTCAAGACTGTCGCATGTTACATAACTGCACGTGATTGTGCTTACCTGCAACTAATCACATTATATTTTTTTGAATAACTAGGCATTCAGCAGCCATTACATGTACATACATGCACAGTCTGGCCTTAAAGCTGCATTAAAAACAAATGTTGGCTAGGTAAGTAAACTCCTTTTCCGAGTACAGGAAGCTGAACACACCAACCCCAGTTCCGCACCAAATGTCACTTGCTTGAAAATATCTGTGCTTACATTCAGCACAAGTCATCTTGTTGAAAATGTCAGCACCAAGTATTGAAAACAATGGTTAGTTTTAATTACTGGATGGATAAACATTTAAAAGACATAAAAATCTTACACGATTTCATCACAGCCTGGAGATTGAACTGGAGAAACTAGGGCTGGGTCGAGTCCACATTTACTACCCGGGTACCCACACCCCTATTACCCGACCCTACCCGGGTACCCGCTGTTGGTTTCAAGAGTACAAAATGTCCTAAGGGAATAGTTTGACAGTAGCCCGAGCAAAATGTATAAAAAGATCTGGTGATGCATATACCCTCAAATTGACAGAGGTTTTATCTTTATTCAAACATGTATGTTACAAGGAATGCGTTCATAGTCATGAAGAAATGCGATCATTAGTGATTTGTGTAACCATGTAGTTATAGTGAATTTTTGTCATGAAACAGTATATCACGTGACTAACCACGGGTCCGGGTAGTCCTGTGGGTACCCGGGTCCTACTCAGGACCCACCCGACCCGAGTACCCGAGTTGCCCGCCCCAGCAGGAGAAACCAGTGTTTGAAAGCACGATCGACGTCCGACACAGTCGGGTAATGATGCATGACGGAGCCTGACTCCACGATCCCCTTCGACAGCCACCCTGTAATGTGTTGCCACCTCTGACATAATGCTCCGTTCCAGGACTAATAATCAGAGAGACACTCGAACTCGAACGCACGACCACAGGTCCACAGTTGATTGCACCTTATACCACTCTGCCATGCAACCCCTGAAGATCCGTGGTAGAATTGGTCTTCATCAACCCATGCTTGCCGTAACAGGCGACTATATATGCTTGTCGTAAGAGGCGACTAACGGGATCGAGACTCGCTGACTTGGTTGATGCATGTCATCGTATCCCAAATGCGTGGATCGAAATTCATGATGTCAATCACTGGATTGTCAGGTCAGACTCAATTATTTACAGACCGCCGGCATATAGCTGGAATATTGCTGAGTGCGGCGTTAAACAACAAACAAACAAACACTCACGGCTCACGGCGATGTTTTGACACCAAACCATGCAATACACTCTGACTCTACACTATATCGGTGTCTTCGGTGGGGGTGTAACACGTGATGCATCGCCACTGTCCATGGCCAAAGTTGAAATCCATAGTAACGATCAGTACTGTTGAAAGACGTAATTAATAATTAATAATTAATTTTGCCTGAAGGGGTATGCGAGTTTCCGTTCGCAATTTGTCATGTCTTCTATATCAGTGATGTCACGGGTGGCCCAATCGCTGAAGGCGCCGCAATTCGCTGTGCAGAGTTGTGTCTCTTGGGCACCCCAAGAAACATGATTGTCAGTTCGAATCCCGGTTCGCCCCGATTATGTTTCTAGGTTTGTCAGCTCCATACACGTGCTCGTGGGCTTCACCAAAGTGGTAAACGTCTTCGACCTGCATCCCTTCGGGCATTTCTCCACATCTAGCCGTGATTTAACTGGAATACTGTTAAACCGGCGTTAAACCCAACTCACACTCTATATCTGCATAGTGGTAGCAGTAGTAGTCGTTGCAGTAGTAGTTGTCTTCCCTGTAAGAATCACCACGTACTTTTGTGTTTGTCATAACAATTGCTCTCATCGATTCGGTCATTCCACAAACATGTTGTTTCTGACAAAGAGCTCGTACTGACTTAGGTCACCATTACTTGAGGCTTACAAGTGCGACTATGTTCTTTAACACAACTTCTACAATTCTTATCAGGACACGTACGTCATGCCACTCCAGCCCTGATCGAGCACAGTGACTATAATATTTGCACTCCCTCAAATGTTGAACCCTGGCACACTTAGCACATTGCCGACGCAGCGGCCGAGTCGAGAGATGTGAGTGTTTGTTGTTCGCCAACAGACGGGTCTGAAACACATCTGGTCAATTTGGACTGGGGTCAGTAAGTGGACATAAAGGCTTTTGTTATTGACGTGAAGAATGAGTCTTGAACTTACAGGCTATCACGGCCTCTGTGCGGGAAACATACGCCTATTAGTGTGTTCGAGGATAATCTGATAATGCGTACCTCCTGGTCTGTTAATGGCCAGTACTTCTTTTTGTTTGTTTGTTTGTTTGTTGTTTAACGCCGCTCTCAGCAATATTCTAGCTTTATGACGGCCTGTAAATAATCGACTTTTACTGCAAGCATGGGTTGCTGAAGTCCTATATTCTACCCCGGATCTTCACGGGTCCCAGTTCTTCTAGGTTCGTGACAGTTGAAATGCTTACAGGGAGTCACGTGTGTGGAGGATGATGACCCCCCACCTCCCCCCTTCACTGTGACGGCCTGTCACAGAGCCTAACCGACCGATCCCAATTTAGACAAGTCATACGCTTTGTTTTGTTTGTTTGTTGTTTAACGCCGCACTCCGCAATATTCCAGCTATATGAGGGCGGTCTTTAAATAGTCGAGTCTTGACCAGACAATCCAGTGATTGATATCATTGTCGATAACATGCATCAACTGACCACCCGATCCCTTCAGTCGCCTCTTACAAGCATGGGTTGCTGAAGACCTATTCCACCACGGATCTTCACGGGTGTCGTAATAATATTACTTAAGCAGCAACATAAGCAGCTTTATAGTAATAGTAAATTCTATTAGCAGTAGTAGTAGTAGTAGTAGTAGTAGTAGTAGTAGTAGTAACACCATTAATATCAGCGACGGTAGCATCAATTATAGGTGCGGTAGACCTAGTAGTGAAAGAGTGCATTTTACGGCGCTTTGTACAGTATTTCCATGATCAAGTCAGGTTAGCTTAATGTTGGGGCAGAGCCCGAAGTGATGCTGGTATCGGACAAAAAGTCATTTGCAAAACCATTAAGCACAGGTCATAATCATATAATTTGGCATTACAACATAATGGTAGTAGTAGTAGTAGTAGTAGTAGTAGTAGTAGTAGTAGTTGTAGTGGTTGTAGTAGTAGTAGCAGTAGTAGTAGTTGTAGTGGTTGTATTAGTAGTTGTTGTAGTTGTAACAGTAGTAGTAGTAGTAGTAGTAGTTAGGGAGTGGCGTCACTAATATTCCAGCCTGTCAGCTTTAAATTGGCAGAGATATTTAAAAGGTCGTAGACGTTCACCAATTCTGCGAAAACCAAGAGCACTGGTGTGCTGTTGACAGGCCCAATGATCACAATCTGGTAGAATTTGAGATTCAAACGGACGACTGACGGATGTTGTGACGACCAGAGCAGGCAGTTCGTCATGATTGGTAGTGGTGCGTCAGGCAACCATCAGATACAGGTATGATGAGGTTAGCGTTACAAAACGTGGTACCCGTCAGGATCCGGGGTAGAATAGCAAACCATTCTTGCCGTAAAAGGCGACTATGCTTGTAAGAGGCGACTGACGGGACCGGGTGGTCAGGCTCGCTGACTTGGTTCAGGCATGTCATCGATCCCAATTGCTCATATCAATCACTGAATTGTCTGGTCCAGACTCGATTATTTACAGACCGCCGTCATATAGCTTAAATATTGCTTAGTGCGGCGTAACACAACAAACCAAACCAAAATAACAACATGTGGATATGTTGGTTATGTTACCAGGAAACGTGATTCGCACCCATGAAGCCAGTCGTTGACTGTACTGGCTGTTAACTGTCAAACAAACCAACAGGAGTTACTTCCCTTTAACATTGATGTTTGGTTCTCAGGGAGGAACGACATTCGTGGGACCAGGGAGACGTGCCTGCCACTTGACCGGCCGTTTATTCAAGACTGTCGCATGTTACATAACTGCACGTGATCGTGCTTACCTGCAACTAATCACATTAATATTTTTTTTTAATAACTAGGCATTCAGCAGCCATTACATGTACATACATGCACAGTCTGGCCTTACAGCTGCAATAAAAACACAAATTTTGGCTAGGTAAGTAAGCTCCTTTTCCGAGTACAGGAAGCTGAACACACCAACCCCAGTTCCGCACCAAATGTCACTTGCTTGAAAATATCTGTGCTTACATTCACCACAAGTCATCTTGTTGAAAATGTCAGCACCAAGTATTGAAAACAATGGTTAGTTTTAATTACTGGATGAATATACATTTAAAAGACATAAGAATCTTACACAATTTCATTCAGTGTACCGCTAAACCATACTCACTCCCTCATATCCCACAACACGTAGCTCTTCTTTGCTTATCAATGCAGTTCCATTTAATATGAAGCCAATCGGAAAAGATGACCATGTCGCGAAATAGCTGGCTTCTGAAACTAAACAAGATACTTTGAAGGGAGACAACTCGTGTAGAAGTAGGGTGGCACGCCACCATCTTATTATGCGTTTCTTATCATCATGTTCAGGTTCAGATGGGGTCGGCTGGCGAACTTCGTATTTGAGATTACAACTGAAAAAGGTATGTGTTGTATCTTAAAATATGTGCATTAATAGTTTATAATACGAATCCGGACTTCAAGAGTTCAATTTGTATTGAACATGGATCATTTTCAGAAATTCTTTCGTTTTCCCCATATTTGGATGATTTGGTTGGTTGGTTGGTTTGTTGTTTAACGCCGCACTCAGCAATATTCAAGATATATGACAGGGGTCTGTAAATAATCGCGTCTGGACCAGACAATCCACTCATTCGTATCATGAGCATCGATCCACGCAATTGGGATCGATGACATGCATCAACCAAGTCAGCAGGCCTGACCACCCAATCTCGTTAGTCGCCTCTTACGACAAGCATGGGTTGCTGAAGACCTATTCTAACCCGGATCTTCACGAGCCGCACCAAGTAATGCTCAACAGCCATAGAAATACAGATATCTGATGTATATCGCAACAGTTGAGATGGGTTTGTGTATGGGTAAGACAGGTTACACAGGATGTTAGCGCTGTCCATGCTAAACCGGCAATTGTTTGGTAGTAACTTCTATTTTCTCGCTGGACTGTAAAAATTGTGACTACAGCAGCAGAGGGTTTCCGGACGACAATCATTATAGTATTTATATGCAACACTCAATCATAAGTTCAATATTGTTTACTTAACTTTTGGTGTCATCTCACGAGATAGCAACGAATCGAAATCGAGGTCCTTTTCAGCATAAAAAAAATGCATTATTACATTCATGAACCTCCCGATCACGGGTGCTGACAAACCAAGGATCATAATCAGGGCGAAGCTGACAATTAAATTTCTCATCGGGGAAATAAAACTCTTATACCCCGCCACGAGCAAGTCAGGCTGCATGTGGATTTTTGAGAGGCAGAATAAATCATTTATATCCTGCTTGAAATAAAAAGCAACACGCTTTTTTCAAGTCAATGGAAGTCACGTGACATAGCGCAAGCTCACCTCAGCTCAATCGAACAGCTGTATTCTATCAATTTTGAATTTGTTTGAATTCTTTTACAATGTCATATTACAATATGTCGGAAAGATATATTCGTTTTAGCGGGATCACTCGGGGTACATAGTCGCCGTATTAATTGTTTCAGTACACTACTGCCTAGAAGTTCATTCCCCTTACACGCATGGGCAACGCGTTACGCAACCAGTGTGCATCGGGTTGGTCACGCGTGTGATACCCGTGTGCAACGCGTTGCACACGGGTGTGCACCCCGTCCGCCACTCGTGTGCAACGCGTGACACACTCATTAGAGGGGGAACAAACTTTTGACCAAAGGAGGACCCGTCTTAAGCTGAACCTGGAGGTGGTAACAAGGAGAGAAAAATTTGTTCTCCTGACGAAAAATGATAATACACATGAATTTGCTAATGTCTCCTTTCTTTATGTGATTTTGTGGGAATAACATGAATACTGTTGTGTTTAAATAGATCTGTCTTGTTTTATACGACCATTGCTTCTAAATCCGATTGTGTTAAGAGAATACATGGTCCTGGAACATGTTATTGCAATTGAAATGATTTTATTGTGATTTGACATTAACCGTCTGTAGTACGACTTTCAGTGATAATATGTATGAGGTTTGGCGGCGCATTGTTTTTATTGGACCCTAATTACTTTATGATAACTTGGACTCTTTATCTCAGCTCCATAGCCGTGAGGCTGGAAAAGAGAAGCAGGTAATTAATGAGGGTGGGTTATATAATTGAGGATACACTTGAGGGAGAGAATACTAATTACCGTACTACAGGAAGAGACCTGTAGACGTAAGCGCAGGGTTGTGTTTTAGCTGGCCGTTCGATAATGGCCGCCAGGAGAAGTGAGCTTTGACTGCGTCATCTAAAATAAATAATAATTATTTTCACGGGTCTGTTGAATAAACTCCCAGCGCTGCGGTCAATGTATCTTCTACTTGATCCTTGATACATCATTTTGGCATTCACAATATATAGTATTTCAACATACAAAAGAGCACTGTTCTAAAGCAATTCCGCGGGAGTAGTTGTTACCTGTGCATTACTGTATTTTCCCAGTGAGCACCCGGATGATAGAGCAGAAATCTAGACTTGTTCGCGACCTGTGCTCGCCATTCGTAAGCGCATTTTTATTGACAGTAGAAGGACGTATGGTCACATTGATCAACAAAAATGAAATACAGTTTTGGAAATGTAGGTATATTTGTGGGGAGCATCGGTAATGGTGATGCAGTTTTGGTAAGTCACTTGCTAGGTAATTGTGCGATCTTTGTGTACACTATTTTGACTTGCAACACAAAGTAAATATTTCATCTGAACATTGCTTATTTTACCGTGTGTATATGTTTACATTCAAAATGTAAACAGATTTCACTAAGGAAATTTATTAAACGCCTAAATATTCAGTTCATTTTACAAATTAACTGAAAAATATGTCCATCTTTATTAATATGATAACGAATTCCAAATATTTGTTTATGTTTAATATCATCACCAAGTACAGTTCTGTATTGTTTGGCTTCTTTTCTTAGCATAATTAATATATTGTGATATGTATAAGCTCTTTTTGCTCGTCTTTATCATTTTTAGTCAGTCGGTTAAATAAATGAATGGACTATTCAGTCAATTTGTAAAATGACTGAAATATTTAGATATTTAATAAATTGCCTGAGTGAATCATATTTTACACATTGACTGTAACATATACACGCTTACAAAAGAAAACACTTGCGAAAACAACGTCTATCGCGCATCGAAAAACTTCCCAACCAAACGGAAAGGAACAAGAATGATTCTGTTCAAAGCTGCAGCGAATGAATGAAAACAAAATGCAAATATCATTATTACAACCTAACAAAGTTATAATGTATCCGGGAATATCAACATAAAGGAACAATATCCATTGCGTCTGCAGCTGTACAAAAATACTTATTCGATGTCAAATGTCTATGTGAGAATCAAATACTTTAATAATAATTATTTGGAAACAATATTTGGAATATATATGAAATATATTAAAATATTTAAATATATCGTTTTTAAACGTTATTTAAATGTATCGAATATTATAACCCGTGTTTGTTTCTTAACTGATCACCTAGTTTGTTTCAATTGTTTCACATAGGTGCCAAGTTAGCTGAGAAAGCCCACGTGACAACTATTTTCATAATGTCCACGGTTCTTTAAAACATACATTGAGTTAGATAACAATGAACAACCAGTCAGTGTATTATCGGTTACCCTTTGAACAAAGTATGTTGTTTTTACATCTGTACTTCACGCCATGATATGAGTGTATTGCCTAGGTTTAGTAAACCTACCTTCACATGTAAACACTTACTTTTGACATATCCACTCTGCAAGATAACAGTAATTAATCAATCAACGTATTTCCTGTTGATCCTTTGATGTCTGGGAATGATCAGTTGATTTACAAAAAAAGTAAAGCAACTGACCATACATCTCTTGCTGGGCTGCCGCGTGCATATCACATAACTCACATTCCACCTCACTTCAAACCTTGATTTAGATTGAATAATTACCCCAGGTACAAGAAAGACCAAATTTGTACCTTTATAATCTGAGTGGTGCTACAACTAAGTATACATGTTATAAATTCATTAACTGAGCAGCAAGTGAATTACGACAAATACACAAGTGTAGGGTTATACCAGAAAATGTGGATGACAACAAGGGAGTAGTAATTGTATCATCCACGCAATCCGAAATCCGCAAATGCTTTCACTCATGGATACTTTTTTATTATTAAACTGTAACCATCAGGGGTATTTCAAAATAACGAAACCCGATGAGCTTTCGCCGTTATTTGTCTGTTTGTTTAGGCTGAAGAAATTAATTACCATGCGCCCTTTGTTGAAATCTTCATAGATCATGGGTAACCAATCAGTTTTCAAAAATGCTTAAGCTTATTTAGCTGTCCTTGCAGACTGGTAGCCCAGTCTCTTGTCACGCTCGGTTGCGTTAACGAGCAAATTGACTCACGGCAGCTAGAAAGCCCAAGCGGAAATCCAAAGGTCGTATTACCTGAAGAATCAACCTTCATTTGCGAAATATCTACTGCTCTCAAAATTAAAGTCAGAACTTTCTAACCAAGGATTACCAGTTGAAACAGGCCGGTGCCTGAACATTCCCAGGGAAGACAGCCAGTGTCCACTCTGTGAATCTATCGCTGTGGGAGATGAATTGCATTATTTATTTCAATGTGAAGCTTTTCACCAATGGCGATATGAACATCTTAAATAAGCAATATCTTAAGTTTCCAAACATTTAAGAAAATTATGACCACTAACAGTGTAAGAAATCTAAAAGGCCTATCTAAATTCCTTAACAATGGGTACAATACAATTGGTAAATTGTATTAGTATCCACGTATCCTATATTTATTATTTTTGTTAAATTGTACATAATAAAAATTGTAGATAATTGTATGTCATGTTATTCTAAGAATAAATGAGTTTGAGTTTGAGTCCGACACCCGAGAAGAAGCCAGAGATTAGTGCCCCTTTTTGAATAGTTTACAATCATGTGTTTTAGGGTTAGCCGTGTTGCCTTAAACGTATTTTTATTTCAAAAGAAATCTGGATCGGTAAACAAGCAAAACTTGCTTATGTAATACCTCTCCAGGTAACAACTTAACAACAGCTGGATATATATAAGAGAGTGATGAACATAAACATACAAAATGCACAAATGAAATACACGAAGCCAATACACTGAAGCAAGTGGTGTCTGTGAAATAAGGTAATGCAGTTTTCCTTTACTACATGCATAAAATTAAGCTACTCAAACCTTTTGCTTTTGACAATGATGTCGTGAACTGATTTAAGAAGAGTCATGTTTGTAGAACTGATTAACTACTGCCACGTAATATCATTTTTAGACCATACCCATGTGTATAGAAATACACAGTGTTTCTGATATTATCGTATTTTTTGACAGTTATAGAAAAAGTGAATTGCATCTTCAAGGTGATATCCACGAGTGCAGTCTGGTATGTCTGATACATGTCGTCTAAACTTATCAGCGTTTAAGTCACTGCATCCGAGCCTAAGGCGACAGTGGACAATTAGGCATGATCTATGAAAATATTTGAAGTCAAAATTTTTATTAGTAATTGCATCAGAACGATCAATTAATGATTTGATTTCTTTTAATGAGCGAGCATTAGTTACTTCATCGGATGGAGGGTTCCGCAGGTTGATCATATCCAGAAGAAATTATTATGAAGCATAGGTCTGTGTTCTACATTTGATTGTTGGTATGTTGAATCTATTTCTAAGGTTATATTTACTGTTATCAGAGAATTGAATAAACACTTTTCAAATATTTTGGCTGAGCAACTTGTGAGTGCTACAGGTCTATAATTTGAGCATTCATGTTCATCGCTGACACTGACACCGCATCAGCCCGGCAGTGGACTTGACACAGTTATTTGCGCACCGATTATATAACTCCTACAGACAGGGTGGGGTGGTTGTTTAAAGCGAAACGGACGACCCCGTCTGTTATCTAACAAATGCTGTGCGGCGCCTTTGATCTTGCCTCAAAACATACACCTTATAGTAGTAAACGACGATCAGGATGGCCTGGAAATAAACACAATTCTGTCTGCCCAGTGTATCCACAATTAACTAGAATATCCACAAATATATATATATATAAAATAGATATTTGCCCACAGCAAATATTCATTTGCTTAATTGCATCAGTGTGGTTTATCAGAACATGTACAATGCTTACGCTTGGTGAGGCAGACTGAAATTGAACATTAGGATAACGTCAGCAGGGATAAAAGAGGTCATACCAAAGAACTTTAATTACTAGTGGAAAAGTCAGACATTCCGATCAACCACTACAAGGCCCGGCCGGATCTCAAGGTTGACCAGATCAACACCCCAAAGGAACATCTCTACGTCAAACAAGGAGTCCCTCTCATCATGGTGCACAAGAAGGGGGGACAGGACATCGAGTACGACATCACAAACTACACAGACTTGAACCACTTCTTCCAGAGTAGTGGCGTACCGACCTCAAACCACTTCGTCGCCAATACCGCCGCCCTCCCTGCCAAGAGTCTCTACCAGAATCCCAACCCCCAGGATGAGAAGCTGACCAAGAGACTACTAAGACTACTAGAAAGATACCGCCGTTAGACTTCTAGCCACACATGCTCGCCAGCCGACGCCGTGCCTTCCCACGCTTGCCCCCCCCACCCCCAGCCCGAACTGTCGGAAAGCGCACGTTAAATCTCCGAGGTACTTATCTACCAGAACTTTATTTGTTGTTCTGGTCATACATAAACATATGTAAGTTACGTACATGGGGAGGCTAGATTATTTACAGCTAACAGCAATATAGTGCAAATATTATGTTCAATAAAAGAAAACGTTGATAGATCTATAACACACTTTTTGTACTATTAAGCAAACTGTGGACTTTTAAGACATTTTCGCTTATTGTAATAACATCTAGCTAACAAATCATGTCTATCTCTGAAATCCACAAGCATAGTTGCTGTCAAACCTAAAAAACATATTCAGGGAGGTCAGTTTTGACATTGGGCAAATGTAAAAATCACAAACCCTAACGAGATTCTGTCTACATGGTCACACCCGGTGATTGTGAAGATCTCAAATTCTATCAACAGTCAGACAGCATGGCTGTTCATATTCACTTACAACATCCTCTTATAATTAGTATAAAAGTGTCCCACACAAAACCTTCTTTTATTTATTCTTTCAAAATACAAAACAGAAAGTGGGGTGTGGGGAAATGGGACATATTCCTACGTGAAATAATGAGACATTAGTAGTGGTGACGGCTATATCATAATTGTACTGTCTAAAGCATAAATTTGGCGAACGAAAAACGTTATATTTGCAATCAAATGGAATGACTCGTGTGGGCAAATGAATATGTTCGTAATCCACAAACAATCATTTTAGTAATGGCGAACATTTACCAACCCGCGACAATCGTGTCAACACGGTGGTTCCCCTAGCAATAAACTCGCATCTAAATTCACTACTGTTCTACTGTCGGCTAGCCACAATGACGGGACCCTAGTGGAATGGTTCATGCCATAAAAGTCTAACAACCGAACACTAATTAAGACGGGCCGACCTTGTATTTACGGTCTGGTGAACACAGCTCAATGGCCGCTCATTAACTCAAATTTCACATCTCACTGTTTTGTTTTATCTCACTATTCATTTGATAATTTTGTCAACTTCAACTGGAACCCGGTCCCGTGTTACACGCGTGGCACACGCGTGTGCAACGGGTTGCACACGCGATGCACACCCGTTGCACACCCGTGTGCAACGGGTGCTCACCCCGTGTGCAACCCGTTGAGCACCCGTGTCACATGCGTGTTACACGCGTTCTCAACGCGTGTTAGGGGAATGAACTTTTAGGCAGTAGTGTATATGCACCTGAAAAATAATTGAGCAGCCCCTGTTTTTCCGACTATGTCTGTCTAAGACATGGTGTCATTTTTTTGCGTCCCGTCTACAAAAAAACGAAAAATAAATGCCATCTAGAAGACTATTGGCTAATGAAGACACAGATAATTAAACTTATGTAATGTACTGTGACTAGAAGGTGTTTTTCTCATAAAAACATATGTCTCCCTACTCTTTTTGTTTGATACATTAGTTCAACGTGTTAACCTTTATGTGTTGGCACTTCCACAAAAAAATGATAGCAAAAAATAAGTACATATTCTGATTAACGCACGTATGCCAACACAATGACTAGTTTGACAGCAATATCTGTAAGAGTATTTGAGAATGGACTAAATTCAAAGTATGGATAGCGATAGGGTAGTATCTGGTATGAATACACAATGCCATTTGGAAAGTGGTCAAATGTAACTAATGTTATCTTTGGGATAACACTTTCTTAGTAAAGTACAGATTCTAGTACTTTTTTGGGTTGAGTCCCGTCCGGGATTCGAACCCACACCTGCCAGTCGCCCGTTTGACCTGTCCAGACTCAGTTGTTTACAGGTCGTCTTGATATACCTGGAATAGTGCTGACAGCGGCGTAAAATATCATTGTCTCATTCTCTTGTGGTTTTGCACAGTTCCTGTCAGTATCAGTGTCATAAAAGGAATCTGATAAAGACAAGCTTATTAGATTTAGTGATAGGATGGTTTACCCTGTTCCGGGAGCATAAAGGAAGAAGTCAGATAACAATCAATCAAATCCTATAGATGTGTTTGTTTGTTTGTTCGTTTGTTGTTTAACGCCGCACTCAGCAATAACCCATCAATATGACATCGGTCTGTAAAGAATCAAGTCTGGACCAGACGATGACATGCAAAACAAGTCAGCGAGCCTGACCAACGACCCTGCTAGTTGCTTCATGCGACAAGAATAGTCGCCTCTTTCGACAAAAAATTGATTGCGGAATACCAATTTTACCCCAGAACCTTCCCGGGTCGAAATATTTAGACACGATAATAATAAAATGTATAGGATGATCAGTATATTTCTTATCATGATGAAATAACGGACACCTTTCCTAATTTGGATTTGTCAACCTCTGTATCATCAACATACGTCTTGGTTTGGGATGGGTTGGTGAAGAAGGCTTATAGCTATATAATCATACTGTCAGATAGAAGCGAGTACTACCCAACCGACCCGTGAAAATCCGGGTAGAAAATAGGTCTTCAGCAACCCATGCTTGCCGTAAGAGGCGACTAACGGGATCGGATGGTGATGCATGTCATCATCTCCCAATTGCGTCGACCCATGCTCATGCTATCAATCAGTGGATTGTCTACTCCAGACTCGATTATTGACAGACAACCGTCATATGGCTTGCATATTGCTGAGTGCGGCCTTAAACAACAAACAAACTACCCTACCAGTATCGCCGGTTGTGGGTGGCCATAGTTTTCAAATAACCCTGGTGCCGTTGTACAAAACAATCTTAGCACTACGACTGTCGTAAGTCTATATTAAGGTATGGGAGTTACGATCACCTTAGCGCTAAGATCGCTTTGTACAACGGTACCCTGGGATATAATGCCTATGACCACTCAAGACTTCTGCGGATGTTGATTCCACTATTGTATTGTCTCATCCTCATTTCAACTCGATTCAAGGTAAGGTTAGCTTTCCAGGTAAGGTTTCCTTGTTGAGAAAAAATACGTCAATGAGTCGAAACACCAAACAACGAAACATTTTTAAAAGAAATAACAAAAAAACAATACTATTGAAAACGCATTTATTATGATGAAGTAACACACCTTAAATATTCTGACAGAGCACGTTTGCCGTTCTTCAACCATTTCGGTACCTTTGATTTCTTTGGTTTCTTTTGTCCTTTCCTCCATTGTTTAACAATGTCAACAAACACTTCAGAGATACCACTTCCAGTTTTGGCCGAGGTTTCATGATGGGTACAGCCACTCTCTTCTCCAATGAAATTAGAAATATATTGTTTGTGTTCCAACCATTGGCTGAGCTTGACATCAGCCTTGGTTCCAGCGAAGACAATGGTAACAGGTCCTCTCGTTGCAATGATGTCTTCCTGCAGTGCAATGGCTTTCTCAAAGGACGCTATATTATTCATGGCGTACACCAGTAGAAATGCATCGCAATTCTGAATAGCGTACCTTCTTGCTACATCGAAGCAGTATCCACCTGGAGTATCCCAGATGTCTAGATCAATTGTCTTCCCTTCAACTTCCAAGGTTGTGTTGTGGATCTCTCCGGTGGTTACGAAATACCTGTCCAAGAAGACCTGTCGAAGGTACTGGGCAACAATTGACGTCTTCCCGCAGACTGCACCTCCCATGACCGCCACTCTCAGGCTGCGCTCATCCCCGTCAGTTCTTGGTGGTTGAAAGTGAAACATTTTATGTGCAGTACTAGCTCACAGAGTGAGTGTGATATATTGAAGATTTGTACGAGATTTTATAGCCATTTTCACGTATTTATCGCACCTTTAGATTATACAAGCATGTTGCCTTGGATATATGATATGACGCAGTAAAGTCACAGTTCTCAGACCGCCATCTTGTTCATGGAGTCTTTTCATCATCGTAAAGTTTGAATTGCAGTCTGTCTCTTCAATTGGGACGATTTTTTTTACCTATTCCTCAAGGGGGCGGTGGTCTATAAGTCATATCAAGAAATTCCGCCCTTCCGTTTGTTCATCCGAGGACAATTTTGTGTGCGACCTCCAACTTGAAAACTAGGGCATGGATTATTTTCAAACTTGGTAAACATTTTCTGTACCAAGGAGAGGTGCAATGCAAAGTTTGATTTCAATATTTGGATTTTCTGAAAGGTATACAGCAAATTTTCATTTTGTTATTTCGAATGTTTTTACTTAAGCATTTGAGCGATCTTACTTCAAAACTACCATATGGATTCTTTTCAGATTTAGGATCAGTTTCCATACTAATACGAGAGGCTCATCGCAAAGTTTGATTTTGATAAGTGTATTGTCTGATATTTTTTGGGCATGTTTTGAACTTAGAATTTCTTTTTTACTTCAACATTGGTGCGACCTTTAACTTGAGAACTACTTCATGGCTTCTATTTCAATTGGTAGTACAGTTTTTATAGCAACAGAAGAGGTGCTGTGCAAAGTTTGATTTCGATAAACTGATTTTCTGAGAAAATATTGCTTTTTTTCATGTCTTGACGTTGGAGTCGTGGTCGGGGGTATCAGTGATCATACCCTTCACAAGATACCGTGTGTCCGCGGCCTAAAATATAACTCATTGACACTGACACACCAATTCAATGGAAGTCGAGTGACATACGGCAAGCTAACCTCAGCTCAATCGAACAGCTGTATTCTATCAATTTTGAATTTGTTTGAATTCTTTTACAATGTCATATTAACATATGTCGGAAAGATAAATTCGTTTTAGCGGGATCACTCGGGGTACATAGTCGCCGTATTAATTGTTTCAGTATATGCACCTGAAAAATAATTGAGCAGCCCCTGTTATTCCGACTATGTCTGTCTAAGACATGGTGTCACTTGCGTCCCGTCTACAAATAATTAAACTTATGTATCCCGGACGGGACTCAACCCAAAAAAGTACTAGAATCTGTACTTTACTAAGAAAGTGTTATCCCAAATATAACATTAGTTACATTTGACCACTTTCTAAATGGCATTGTGTATTCATAGCTTTCGGCCATGGGAGCCGTGCCAATTTACACTTGTGTACTCAAAGTACGTGATCTAGACTACCAGTTGTCGGACTTCCATTTTGAGTGGGTTAGATCGATGACTTTGTGTGCTGGCGATTAGGTGCCTCACCCTGACAGGTGTAGGTTCGAATCCCGAAAGGGACTCAACCCAAAAAAGTACTAGAATCTGTACTTTACTAAGAAAGTGTTATCCCAAATATAACATTAGTTACATTTGACCACTTTCTAAATGGCATTGTGTATTCATAGCTTTCGGCCATGGGAGCCGTGCCAATTTACACTTGTCTGGGGGGGGTGGGGGGTACTCAAAGTACGTGATCTAGACTACCAGTTGTCGGACTTCCATTTTGTGGAAGCCTCGGTGGCTGAGTGGGTTAGATCGCTGACTTTGTGTGCTGGCGATTAGGCGCCTCACCCTGGCAGGTGTAGGTTCGAATCCCGGACGGGACTCAACCCCAAAATGTACTAAAATCTCTACTTTACTAAGAAAGTGTTATCCCAAATATAACATTAGTTAGTATCTGGTACTTGTCTTCTTACTCGTATGACACTACGGAAATTATTCCATGCGTGAAAACTACTCATCGCGTGTCACTTAAAACAAGAGATTTATAGTGAACTGGTAAACAGTAGGCCACAGTAACAATATACATGGAAAACCAGTAGTGTTGTCAGCTATCTTCATTGGAAACACAGTGAGAACTGATTATACGGAAATGTGAGAAATCAAAATATCTAAAAATAGCAAAAGGCACCAATTCAGCTGAAGGTCAATGTATCCTCACTAAGCTTGGAAAGAAAACGATGTCATGCAGAAATATTCATGAGCTGTAGAGTTTTGGAGGGACCTGTTTGAGACTAACTCCAAATTGTTTGGAAACATAACATATTAAAAGAAATAAAAATTTAAAAATCATATATAAAAAGGCAATAATTGAGCATATGGTGATCGATCGTAAAGTTTCAAGCAAACATAATCATTAGTTCGTGAGGTATGGCTCGGAAACGAATCCTAGAGTTGTTTTGACAGCATTTCTGCGAACATACGTTATAAACACCTGAAACATCATGAAGATCCTGGGTTAGAATAGGTCTTCAATTTCACATGCGTGCCGTAAAAGGCGACTATGCTTGTCGTAAGAGGTGACTAACGGGATCGGAGATCAGGCTCGCTGACTTGGTTGATGCATGTCATCGTATCCCGATTGTTTTGACAGCATTTCTGCGAACATACGTTATAAACACCTGAAACATCATGAAGATCCTGGGTTAGAATAGGTCTTCAATTTCACATGCGTGCCGTAAAAGGCGACTATGCTTGTTGTAAGAGGTGACTAACGGGATCGGAGATCAGGCTCGCTGACTTGGTTGATGCATGTCATCGTATCCCGATTGCGTGGATCGATGCTCATGATATCAATCACTGGATTGTGTGGTCCAGACTAGATTATCTACAGACCGCCGTCATATAGCTGGAATCGCTGAGTGCGGCGTTAAAGAACAAACAAACAAACAAAAATTGACAATATATGAAGAAACAAAAACATGTAGCACTTAAGAACCACTTCGTAATGATTCATTTTTGTAATTTGTTGGATCCAGATTCTACAAAGTTTTGGCTTGAAGCTGCTACCTCTAGTTAAAAATTTCTCAAATCAAATGGACAGTATTTTGGTCCCGAACCCTTAATCCGAAAGTCTTTATCCACGACTACCAAATAAAACTCACAAAATCCTTTATATAATCATGAGAAATCTCCGTTTAAAGCACTATCTCGAAGATATTGTTCTGGATCCAATGACAGTGGCACTAGCAACTGCACCACCATCCTTGGATCCATCAGTAAATATAGATTTATAAGTGTCATAATTGTTTCGTAATTGAAGGTATTCTTGTTGGTAAATTAGTTGATTAGTATCTGATTTCTTTAATTTGGTTAATGTGAGGTCTACCTCTGGCCTTACCATTTGCCAAGGAGGTGATGAAAACAGTTGAGAGGGAGCTATATCTTGCAGTTTAATATTGGAAGCAACCATGGCAGACTGGATTCTGATTCCGAGTGGTGGAACAAGAGATGATTTTTTATTGTAAAAATCTTGTAAAGATAATTTTAAACGGCGTTGTTTAAGAGAAGGCTCATCTGCTTCAATGTAGAGACTGTGAATGGGAGACGTTCTAAAGTCTCATAGGCAAAGCCTCAGGCCTTGATGATGGATGGTATCGAGTTTTTGTAAATTACTTTTGCAGGCTCCACCATGGATGATGGAGCCATAATTCAAGTTTTGAACGGATTAGTGACCGGTATAAGTGTAAGAGGGTTGTTTGATCCCCTCCCCACTTTGAATTAGAAACAACTTTCAATAGATCAAGTGCCTTTAGACATTTAGCTTTAAGGTGGAAGGAAAGTTAAGTGGTTATCAAACATAAGTCCCAAGAACTTAGCATCCTTAACAACTTTGATAGGAGTGCCATTCAGAAATAGTTCAGGGTCCTTATGTGGCTTATATGTTCTGCAGAAATGTATACAATTAGTTTTTGATTTAGAAAATTTAAACCCGTCTTCTAAACACCACTTGTGAAGTTTATTTAGACATAATTGTAATTGCCTTTCTATTGTGTGCATATTTTTACCACGACAAGATATATTAAAATCATCCACAAAAAGTGATCCATCAACTGAATCATTTAAAACTTTTGACAAACTGTTAATCTTTATACCGAATAAAGTGACAGACAAAATACTGCCTTGTGGGACACCCTGATCCTGATTATAATGATCAGACAGGGTTGCACCCACTCGGACTTGAAATTGCCTGTCTGTTAAAAACTGGGATATAAAATGAGGCAGACGGCCTCTTAATCCAAAATCATGAAGATCTTTTAAAATACCATGTTTCCATGTTGTATCGTAAGCTTTTTTTAAGCAAAAAGATCGATACAGCATGTTGTCTATTTACAATGGAATTTTTAATGAACGATTCTAAACGCACTAAGTGATCGATAGTACTTCTGTTTTTCCGGAAACCGCATTGTATATTGGTAAGGAGATTATTTGTTTCCAAGTACCACACTAATCGATTATTTACCATGCGTTCCATAGTTTTACAATAACAGCTAGTGAGAGATATAGGTCGGTAATTTGATGGATCAGAATGATCCCGCCCATGTTTGGGTATGGGGATAACAATGGCTTTATGCCATGAAGGTGGAAACGTCCCTGATGTCCAAATATCATCGAATATATTCAACATAGTTTCAAGGCATGATTCGGGCAAGTGTTTCGGAAGCTGATAATGAATATTATCAGCGCCTGCTGCTGTATCATGAGCTTGCCCTAAGGCAGTATATAGCTCATGTAGTGAAAATACCTCATTGTAATCTTCACCATTATCAGATGTAAAATTTACTTTTTTCTTTTCCTGTTGTGGCTGATATTTTTGAAATTCAGGAACGTAATTTGATGAAGACGAATGTTGAGATAAAGTTTTCCCAAGTCTAATGGCAATATCAGATTTATCCGTTAGCAAAGTATCGCCATCCTTTAGATGGTTTACTGTAGAATTTGATCCCTTGCCTTTGATCTTTTTGATCATGTTCCATACCTTGGACATAGGGGTACGAGAGTTAATTTTTGAGACATAATTCTGCCAGGATTGACGTTTATTTCGTTTGAATAGACGTCTCGCCTTAACTTGAACACCGTAAATATTTCAAATGCTATGGACAGTAGGATGTTTACGGAAGTATTTCTCCGCCTTCTTACGACATTTCCTAGCGTGTTTGCAAGTGTCATCAAACCATGGTTTACGAATACGTTGGTTGATAGAGGACTTAGGTATTGATTCATTAGCAATTTCATTCAGTAGATCTGAGAACAACTGAATTGGGCCAATGACATTCTGAAAAGACGTAGGTTACAATTTATCTTTGCATAAAGATTGAAATAAAAGCCAATCAACCTTCACAAAATTCCATTGAGGTGAAGGTGGATCATCAGTGGGATTAATGGGTTTAAGCACGGTGTGGAAATGGTCACTCCCACATAGGTCATCGTGAACGGACCAGGAGAATTCGTTTAACAAAACTGGGTCCATCAGAGACAGATCTAAAGATTAATAGTTACCAGTAAGTAGCAGGGTGTAAGTAAGTGTCGTAGTCATTATTAAAAATGCAAAGATCATTATCGGAAACAAAATCCTCGATCACTTTTCCCTTTTGATTAATGGTTGAACTTCCCCATAAAGGATTATGCCCATTTAGATCACCCACGATGACACAGGGCTTTGGGAGCTGGTCGTATAGTTTTCGTAGATCATTAATCTGAAGATTTGAAGATGGAGAAATGTATAAGGAGCAAAGTGTGAAGGCAATATGCAGTGTAAGTCTAACTGCAACTGCTTGCAAATTCGTGTCAAGCGGAACAGGACTGTGTTAATAACTGTAGTTCATTAAAATTGTGCCTAAGCCCTCTGCAATTCCATTGAATTAGATTAGAATGATTCATGGTGGTTCTATAGGGAATTGCTCACATGAATGTGAAGATGAGTCACCACTATTGTTGTGGTGAGAAGATGGGGTAACATCCATCTCAAGAGGCTCGAAAAAGTTATGAACATCTACAGATGTTTCAGTGACAGTGGGGACCTTTGTTGTATTTTTTTTACCTTTTTTTTTCTTTTTTTTTGCCATTTCCGTTGATGTTGTAGTCATAGTCACAGGATGTTCAGAGTATGTCCAAGTCAAGTCAGTCTGACATTCTATAGATCTACTGGTTGAAGGGTGAGAGACCGTAGCAGCAGCATTTGTTGGAACAATGTTCTCCCCATCCTTTCAGTGAAACGGTTCACCAACGTGACGCTTTGTCCTTTTAGTTCCTTAAGAATGTCTTCTTCAGACATTTCTGCCAGACAACGTGCTCTGTCGCGGATGATCCCCCGACTCGAATTTATAGTTCGGTGTTCAGAGACAACAACTTGAGTGTTTGCAAATATGGTACATTGCAAAAGATTAATAGCCTGCTGTCTCTGTGCACAATCTACCAAAAGGGAGCAGCTCCGGAGACGTGAAACATTCTTCACCTCACCACAAATACCGTCAATGGCTTCTACATATGGCAAAAGGGTTTATTTTTAATGGTTGTTCATTTCGTGCTTCGACTACAAGAAACCGAGCCCAAGAATTTGAATTTGGTGAAGTAGAAACATCTTCATCAGCTGAGAAAATCTCAGCTTCTAGACGTCTTTTCTTGTCATATATTCGAACCAGATTGATTGTGAGCGATGATGAAAGTAATTTATTCAGCACCACTGCTCCCCACCCCCCATGGAGTGCCATAAAGAGCGATGTTTTCCTGCACCAGATCTCCAAGATGCAAACATCAGGGATACAGAGGTGGTATACTCCAGTAAAAAACAACATGAATAGCTGTATTTGACCATCAAATAAAATGCCAGGCTGGTCCGGCCCAAGACAAGAAATTGAAGACATACAGAACTCAGAGGTCGAAAGTACCAGATTGGCCCATGAGCCACCGCCTTCTGATTTATTCAATCCAAAATTGAGAATACACACAAGTTATGCACGGCCAAGACCAAAATATACATTAAAATACAACACAGGTGTGCATATACACTATTACGCACAGGGTCTGGCATGACCAGTCGATTGTTAAGACCGGGCCCATCTTACCACCCATCTAGGCGAAGTAAGGGTCTAAGTAGTGTGTTGGGCAAAGGAACACAGTTCCAGGAACCAGTGCCCTCAACTACCAGACTCCCGTCCTCCGCCGACACAGGGACGCAACCCACGGCAAACGGGCTGCCCACTTTGGTCGCCTCTTACGACCAGCAATGGGATGCTGTGGAAATATTCTGCCCCGGTTCCACACGGTGGAAGAGCTATTAGCGCTACCCAGCACTCACCACGAGGAAGTTGCTCTTCACGAGTGCCACCTGGAATAGTGCTGACAGCGGCGTAAAATAACATTGGCTCATTCTTTTGTGGTTTTGCACAGTTTCTGTCAGTGTCAGTGTCATACAAGGAATCTGATAAGACAAGCTTATTAGATTTAGTGATAGGATGGTTTACCCTGTTCCGGGAGCATAAAGGAAGAAGTCAGATAACAATCAATCAAATCCTCTAGATGGGTTTGTTTGTTTGTTGTTTAACGCCGCACTCAGCAATAACCTAGCAATATGACATCGGTCTGTAAAGAATCAAGTCTGGACCAGACGATGACATGCAAAACAAGTCAGCGAGCCTGACCAACGACCCTGCTAGTTGCTTCATGCGACAAGAATGGTCGCCTCTTTCGACAAAAATTGATTGCTGAAGACCAATTCTACCCCGGACCCTTCCCGGGTCGAAATATTTAGAAACGATATAATAAAATGTATAGGATGATCAATATGTTTCTTATCATGATGAAATAACGGACACCTTTCCTAATTTGGATTTGTCAACCTCTGTATCATCAACATACGTCTTGGTTTGGGATGGGTGGGTGAAGAAGGCTTATAGCTATATAGTCATACTGTCAGATAGAAGCGAGTACTACCCAACCGACCCGTGAAAATCCGGGTAGAAAATAGGTCTTCAGCAACCCATGCTTGCCGTAAGAGGCGACTAACGGAATCGGATGGTGATGCATGTCATCATCTCCCAATTGCGTCGACCCATGCTCATGCTATCAATCAGTGGATTGTCTTCTCCAGACTCGATTATTGACAGACAACCGTCATATGGCTTGCATATTGCTGAGTGCAGCCTTAAACAACAAACAAACTACCCTACCAGTATCGCCGGTCGTGGTTGGCCATAGTTTTCAAATAACCCTGGTGCCGTTGTACAAAACAATCTTAGCACTACGACTGTCGTAAGTCTATATTAAGGTATGGGAGTTACGATCACATTAGCGCTAAGATCGCTTTGTACAACGGTACCCTGGGATATAATGCCTATGACCACTCAAGACTTCTGCGGATGTTGATTCCACTATTGTATTGTCTCATCATCATTTCAACTCGATTCAAGGTAAAGTTAGCTTTCCAGGTAAGGTTTCCTTGTTGAGAAAAAATACGTCAATGAGTCGAAACACCAAACAACGAAACAATTTTAAAAGAAATAACAAAAAAACAATACTATTGAAAACGCATTTATTATGATGAAGTAACACACCTTAAATATTCTGACAGAGCACGCTTGCCGTTCTTCAACCATTTCGGTACCTTTGATTTCTTTGGTTTCTTTTGTCCTTTCCTCCAATGTTTAACAATGTCAACAAACACTTCAGAGATACCACTTCCAGTTTTGGCCGAGACTTCATGATGGGTACAGCCACTCTCTTCTCCAATGAAATAAGAAATATATTGTTTGTGTTCCAACCATTGGCTGTGCTTGACATCAGCCTTGGTTCCAGCGAAGACAATGGTAACAGGTCCTCTCGTTGCAATGATGTCTTCCTGCAGTGCAATGGCTTTCTCAAAGGACGCTATATTATTCATGGCATACACCAGCAGAAATGCATCGCAATTCTGAATAGCGTACCTTCTTGCTGCATCGAAGCAGTATCCACCTGGAGTATCCCAGATGTCTAGATCAATTGTCTTCCCTTCAACTTCCAAGGTTGTGTTGTGGATCTCTCCGGTGGTTACGAAATACCTGTCCAAGAAGACCTGTCGAAGGTACTGGGCAACAATTGACGTCTTCCCGCAGACTGCACCTCCCATGACCGCCACTCTCAGGCTGCGCTCATCCCCGTCAGTTCTTGGTGGTTGAAAGTGAAACATTTTACGTGCAGTACTAGCTCACAGAGTGAGTGTGATTTATTGAAGATTTGTACGAGATTTTATAGCCATTTTCACGTATTTATCGCACCTTTAGATTATATAAGCATGTTGCCTTGGATATATGATATGACGCAGTAAAGTCACAGGTCTCAGACCGCCATCTTGTTCATGGAGTCTTTTCATCATCGTAAAGTTTCGACGATTTTTTTACCTATTCCTCCAAGGGGGCGGTGGTCATACCAAGAAATTCCGCCCTTCCATTTGTTCATCCGAGGACAATTTTGTGTGAGACCTCCAACTTGAAAGCTACGGCATGGATTATTTTCAAACTTGGTAAACATTTTCTGTACCAAGGAGAGGTGCAATGCAAAGTTTGATTTCAATATTTGGATTTTCTGAAAGGCATACAGCAATTTTTCATTTTGTTATTTCGAATGTTTTTACTTAAGCATTTGAGCGATCTTACTTCAAAACTACCATATGGATTCTTTTCAGATTTAGGATCAGTTTCCATACTAATACGAGAGGCTCATCGCAAAGTTTGATTTTGATAAGTGTATTGTCTGATATTTTTTGGGCATGTTTTGAACTTAAAATTTCTTTTTTACTTCAATATTGGTGCGACCTTTAACTTGAGAACTACTTTATGGCTTCTATTTCAATTGGTAGTGCAGTTTTTATAGCAATAGAACAGGTGCTGTGCAAAGTTTGATTTTGATAAACTTATTTCTGAGAAAATATTGCTTTTTTTCATGTCTTGACGTTGGAGTCGTGGTCGGGGGTATCAGTGATCATACCCTTCACAAGATACCCTGTGTCCGCAGCCTTAAATATAACTCATTGATGAGACACACAACTACATGTACAGCTCTTTAATTGTGAACCCTTGTGTCACTATATATACCGATGAGACGTTACATTCACTGTGAGCCTTTGTCATGCTTGTTGGTTGGTTGGTTGTTTAACGCCGCACTCAGCAATATTCCATCTATATGACGGGGGCCTGTAAATAATCGAATCTGGACCAGACACTTGGGATCGATTACATGCATCAACCAAGTCAGCGGGCCTGACCACCCAATCCCGTTTGTCGCCTATTACGACAAGCACAGTCGCCTTCTTCAGCAAGAATGGGTTGCTGAAGACCCATTCGTATGACGGCGGTCTGTAAATAATCGAGTCTGGGTCAGACAATCCAGAGATTGACATCATGGGCATCGATCCACGCAGTTGGGATACGATGACATGCATCAACCAAGTCAGCGAGCCTGACCACCTGATCCCGTTAGTCGCCTCTTACGACAAGCACAGTCGCCCTTTACAGCAAGAATGGGCTGCTGAAGACTTATTCTACCCTGGAATCTTCACGGGTCCTAAGTTAGAGGTGTTCAAAAATACATGATACCTGCAAATGTCATGTAAAGCAAGGAATGGCCCTGTCGTCTAAGGCTGCGCACTTCTCTTTGAAGAGAAGCGTCCCTTAGTCGCACCAAAATCCACATATCCCGGGTTCGAATCCCAGGTTTGCCCTCATAATATGTATTATGTTTAACAGCACCATACTCGTGCGTTTCACCATAACGGAAAACGTAAAAATCCCTCGTCAATTTGAAATGATCAACTGGAATATTGTTCAAAGGGACAACTCCAAACCCAACTCACTAACTTATTAAATCGAAACCCAACCAATTAACATACTTTAAAACATAATATATATATATATATATATATATATATATATATATATATATTGCTTTCACATTCTGAAAGTATGATTTACACGCTGGCAAAATACAACACAATTTAGCGACCCTTGAAAAGCTTGCAAGAACACATCACTGTTATAACGACTTAATTATAAGGCTTGAAATGATTAATCGAGGCCCCGCGACCCCGTATATCGAAACGCTATTTAAGTTATTTATGTATTTAATTATTTATTTATTTAACTTAATAATTAATAACCAAACCGGTCGAGGATTTTAAGGCCAGTGCATTCTCCCGGTGATTCGGTCATCGACACATTCTTGTCATAACGTAGCTGCGATACTGCTGTCAGGTCAATATGAGGAAAGTGGCAGTGCATATCCGGACTCTACAAAACGTCGACGTTATCAGCGAGTGGTAGCTGCTTGAACCCAAAGCCTGCAATACTTTTATAACGGAGGTCGTGAACCCAGGTGAAATAATAGTGAAAAAGAGACATTTCAGACAAACACTGAATTAATAACATAATTTATCTTACAAGTAAAATTGTATTATACCATTAAAAAAAACATGGAGTTTTCCGTCTGAATGTAATTAATTACTGTTTGTATTTGGTCGTCTATCTTGTTGTCTCGGTTCTTCGTTCCTCACATTGATTCTTTCATATCTGAAATTATGCCCGTTTTGTTGATGGTGCAGTGTTTGTATGATCACTTAAACTTAATATGCACTCGCCTGTTATTTGACTCAAAATCTAAGAGCACGGGTGGCCCAGTCGTCTAAGGCGCCGCGATTCGCTTTGCAGAGTTGCGTCCCTTGGGCACGCCAGAAACCTATGATTGTGGGTTCGAATCCCGGTTCGCCCCGATTATTTTTCTAGGTTTGTCAGCACCATACCCGTGCTCGTGGGTTTCACCGAAGTGGTAAACGTCGGAGGCCTGCATCACTTCGGGCTTTCCTCCCACATTAAGCTGACATGCCGTGATATAACTGGAATACTGTTAAAAGCGGCGTTAAACCCAACTCACTCACTCAGTCACTCACTCGAAATCTTGTTCTTTCAATATCATGTCTATTTGTTGAGAAATGTTATTGATGATGATGTTGATAATGATGATGGTAACGTTGAGGATAACAATGGTGACGTTGATGATGATGGTAACGTTGATGATGATGGTGATGATGGTGACGTTGATGATAATGACAATCAATAGTGAAACAATCTCACTATTAGTGCAAATATGTGTGACATAATATGTCAATTGTGATCCGACAAACGTCGAATAAAAAAAGCCACAGCTTAATACAAATCTTAACATCCTACTTTATAAGGTACGCTTGGTGTATAGAGGACGTAGTGAAGACGTATCATGCAGCTCTCATCTGTACTGGACAAAGGGCTCCATGGCGCTCATCTTCCAATATTGGGGGCGGAAATCTCGCCAATATAAACACAGGGCGAGGAACCGCATGCACAGGCAGCTATATCTAAATACAATTGATGTTTGTCAAATGGCCTTGGCCTTATAGAGAACAACGCTGACCTTCACTAAAGAAAAACACACCCAAGTTACCGGACAACGTCTTTTTAAGACTCTGTTAATAGTGTTTTCATATGAATGTTGAATGTATTTTGTGTACTGAAAAGATCATTTTCAATTGAATATATAATATATCTATTTTCTGATATAACCAGAACAGTAAACATTATACATCACAAATTGAACACTGGAACACGATATCGCTGTAAGACTTATGGTTAAAAGTGTTCAATGCTAACAGAATGGTAACCCCAGCTGAAATGATCTTTTACATGTTCACCAAATGTTTTGAAAGGTTACATTCTACGGGACCGCTGATCAACGATGTTGCCGATACTTGTCTTCAATTGCACGAATTGCGAAAAATAAACGGAAAAAAAACATATTTTCAAATGTACTACACTGCAATGGAAATACAAATTCCACACTGACCCTTCCTCAAATATAAGTGGTGATAAAGTAATGTCTTTAAACACAAGTGCCTTTAACGGTGGACAACCCTATGAGATTTTCGTCTTCAGGCAACCGCAGTCTAACTCGGATGTGGCATGTGTTTGTGCAGGTTCGGTGTTCAGGTTTAAACACTATGAATATGAATCGGAATTTCGGAAATTGGTTGCAAAATAAAAACTCGGGAATTTGGCCAAGACGTTTAACTTTAGCTTCAATCATATCGATGATCAAATACCGTTCAATAATCATGAAATTACCAATTCCCTTCTACTGATGCACCCACCTGAACCAGAAATAGAAGAGACCAGGGAAACCTCCTAATCTGTTTCATATTTAGATCGTTGAGTAATGATTCAGAGTGTCACAAAAGTATCCACAAGACTGTATGAATAAGGGATGATTTGATTGCGCCAGGCAATGGAAACATACTTTGCATGCTGATTGCGTGAATGGTGGAGGCTACCTATAGGGCTTACCCTTTTCGTGAACACCTGGTGTCATCACTGATTTTCAAATGTCTATACCTATAAGTTTCACTGCTATTTTGCCCTTCACAACAGACGGAGTCTGTTTCGCGGATAGCCGGGTCTGGTTGCTCCCTTGCCTTAACGTTTTATATTCGATTTTCCGTTTACGTCGATCAATATTCCATCAGTTCCAGTCTTTGGTGTTTATTTTACTTTTCACAACTTTTGAGGCACAATCGAGACTACCAAAATTTTAAAGAGTGTCATACTACTTTTGCTCAAAAGTTGCTTGGTTAGGATTACAGCATTCATTATCAAGGCCTGAGTATAGTTTTCAAAACGTTTTATGGCAAACAAGTGGAGGGCATTTCCGAGAAATAGACCGATCCAGTTTGTCAATCAAAACTAGCGCATGCGTCAGTTTGAGCCAATCAGAAAGCCGGGCGCGCTTTGCGGATTTGTCAAACTTACTCCCGGGTAACTTTGGTAACGTGTGATTGTTATACAGATCTGAGACTCAATCTTTGGTAGAAAGCGTCCCTTATTAAGCCTTCGTTTCTGACCATGTCTCCTGGAGACCAAACCGTATTCTTTATGCAGTGCGTCGATCCTAACACTACTTGCTGCATTATTCTTCTGAATGTTTCAGAGAAGAAAATATAATATAAAACAATAAATTGGGCAGTTGTATACTTGTGATAATTCCTATAATTTTCACTATTTTGCTGTGTGTATGGTTGTTATATGGAGGTGCTGCGAGTTTTGATGAGTGACTGGCCTGTGAGGTTTTGCTGTATGCTTGTTTCGTACTGTCGGGTTTAATTGTGGGTGTGTGGGTGTGTGGGTGTATGTGTGTTGTTTGGTTGGGAGTGGGTGACAGTGGATTGTTACTTTGTTAGTGTCTTTGTACGTGGGTGATGCGTCTTTTTGTGGAAGTGGGTTGGTTGGTTGGTTGGTTGGTTGTTTAACGCCGCACTCAGCAATGTTCCAGCTATATGACGGCGGTCTGTAAATAATCGAGTCTGGACCAGACAATCCAGTGATTAATATCATGAGCATCGATCCTCGCTCGTTAAATCATCATCATCATCATCATCATCATCATCATCATCTAATCGAAGTATATTGAGATATTTTAGTTGTCAGCTAACTTGCTTTTGAAGATGAATTGCACATCTTTTATGTATGTGACTCCTACTCTGAATTGAGAAACAAGTTCATTATAAAAATACTTATTAATAAGTAAATATCCTTCAATTACTTTATGTAATAGATATAAACTTTATTCTTTATATAATATACATGTATAACATGGTCAAGACTCAATATGGCTGAAATATTGAAGGTTGCTTTTCGTTGCTGACTCACCACCAAGGCCAAGGAAGCCGGTTTGTTGTTGGTCTTTGCAAGGGCGGGGTATGGTAATGTCGTCTTTTGGCCTCCTGGAAATGTCAAAACGTTAAATTAACGGCAACTTTGGAGATGTCCAATACCTGAACATTTTTAATATGTATGACCACTAGCCTGTTTTCTTTTATTCACTAGTGCATACATTATGGCCAAAGTGAGTGAGTGAGTTCGGTTTTACGCCGCTTTTAGCAATATTTCAGCAATATCACGGCGGGGGACATAAGAAATGGGCTTCACACATTGTACCCATGTCGGGACTCGAACCCGGGTCTTCGGCGTGACGAGCTAACGCTTTAACCACTAGGCTACCCGACCGCCCCTATGGCCAAAGTGTGTAGAAATCTATCTATGAGCAGAAATGAGACCCAAACTTGAATATTAGAGTATATAGGCGCTTTTGAATAATCTCACGTGGACATAAACTTGACCCAAAGACTTGCTCATGTTCAGATACTGGAAAGCAATCCAACCTCAAACACAGCCATTTTTCATTTGAAGCCAGACCAATTCATTCATTCGTTTTGTTCTCAACGTTGCCATGGCAAACAACCCAGTGAGTCGACAGTGGTGGACTGGTTATAGGACAAGACACCGTCATTGAACTGACGATTAACGTCATTACTTATGTCGAAATTACATGTAGCGATTCGACGGCGGAAACTGTGATGTCTTGTACCCTTGTCTGGAGACACAATATTAAAAACATCAAACATCAGAATACTGACCGCCTCCGTGGGCGAGTGGTAGAGCGTCCGCCTGGAGAGCGGAAGGTCCGGGGTTCGATCCCCGGCCCCGTCATACCAAAAGACGTTAAAAGATGGTACTTGTTGTTACCCTGTCTGGCGCTCGGCATTAAGTGAGTAAAACAAGGACTGGTCGGCTCGGAGTCAGTATACTGTGTCTGAGTGGGATATTCATGTTAAACTGCGGCATGGTATCTCAGTGGGCTAGCACTATCAATCGGCATCAGTCCGGACTAGCACAAGCAGCCACACAAACACACACGCGTGCATGCACGTCGCTATATAAGTGCAATAATCTATGACGCGACGTTAAACCCAATTTCACCTCTCCTCACCTCAGAAAACTGGGTCAGTCGCAATGTTATATTTATCTCGAGTTCTTTAGATAAGTTTTCCCGAGTCTGAGGGCAACGATGAATCACTTGTCGATATGCGACAAACGTAAGCACGCCATGGCAGTTATTCTCAGGATATGGATTTATGAATAATATATATAGTTCTTTTAACCTACTCCAACTCGAAAGGTCAACTTCAAGGAACAGGATACCACGTTGTATAATCAGGCTATTTGATATTCTTCTATTAATTTACCAAAATTGACAAATATCTTTTGGACCTTTGGACGTCCTGGATGACAATCAATGTCCTTGAAAGTAAACAGATCTGCAGTATCTGGAACTATATGTTTGAAATCGCTGATGTTTATGGTCAGGTCGTGAATTAAGAGAATTTCAATTAATTTTTCAAATGCCAGGATGATGGTGTGACCATGACGCCGAACGTGGACGAAACAAGCCTCAAGTTGCCAATGACCGGAAGTAGAATGTCGGAGGTTGTTGGTTGACATTGGCTGGGTGGGAGGGCGTTATTTGGGTTTTTGTCTGGGATCATTTTAAAAAATGTCGTTGCCTAAGCCTGACTTAACATAATTTTGATTCTTCGATCAAGTGTTCATTAAATATCTATTTAAACATAAAAAACCTATACGGTTAAACTGTCTCAGTTTCACACCTGGCACTGATTACAACATGTAGACATAGCCTTGATATGTCCACCATAGAGTTCAGTAAGGCTACCGTTCACGTTGTGGTGTAGAGGACATCGGAAGGTCGGTGGACATCGTCCGGATTAACGAGGTTTCATGCGAGCCTGTATATCGTCAGTAAAAATCTAAGATGGTTGTAAGTGACCTAATATGAGACCGTATACTGCCGGTAACAGCAATCTTTCAAACACCCGCCTCGCATATTTCACATGAAAGTTCCCGTAAACATTTGTTATTTGGCACTGGTTTGTGTTGTAATATCATTAAACGTGTTTCGCAAGGATATTATTTTTTAAGAAATCGCGATCGTAACAATTATAGAGCAGTCGACGAAGGAGGGCAGTTGAACAGACAGAGGTCTTCTGCAAATGATAACGCCCTGGAAAATAACGTAACCTTTATTATAGCTAAAATGGATAGAATTTGTAGCGAATCCCTAAAAGTGAGTGAGAGAGTTTGGTTTAACGCCGCTTTGAACATTATTCCAGTTATATGACGGCGTGTCAGCTCAATGTGGGAGGAAAGCCCGAAGTGATGCAGGTCTTAGACGTTTACCACATCGGTGAAACCAACGAGCACGGGTATGGGGCTGACAAACCTAGAAACATAATCGGGGTGACCCGGGATTCGAACCCAAAGACTTGACCCAAAGACTTGCTCATGTTCAGATACTGGAATACAATCCAACCTCAAACACAGCCATTTCACATTTGACGCCAGACCAATTCATTCATTCGTTTTGTTCTCAACGTTGCCATGGCAAACAACCCAGTTAGTCGACAGTGGTGGACTGGTTATAGGACAAGACACCGTCATTGAACTGACGATTAACGTCATTACTTATGTCGAAATTACATGTAGCGATTCGACGGCGGAAACTGTGATGTCTTGTACCCTTGTCTGGAGACACAATATTAAAAACATCAAACATCAGAATACTGACCGCCTCCGTGGGCGAGTGGTAGAGCGTCCGCCTGGAGAGCGGAAGGTCCGGGGTTCGATCCCCGGCCCCGTCATACCAAAAGACGTTAAAAGATGGTACTTGTTGTTACCCTGTCTGGCGCTCGGCATTAAGTGAGTAAAACAAGGACTGGTCGGCTCGGAGTCAGTATACTGTGTCTGAGTGGGATATTCATGTTAAACTGCGGCATGGTATCTCAGTGGGCTAGCACTATCAATCGGCATCAGTCCGGACTAGCACAAGCAGCCACACAAACACACACGCGTGCATGCACGTCGCTATATAAGTGCAATAATCTATGACGCGACGTTCAACCCAATTTCACCTCTCCTCACCTCAGAAAACTGGGTCAGTCGCAATGTTATATTTATCTCGAGTTCTTTAGATAAGTTTTCCCGAGTCTGAGGGCAACGATGAATCACTTGTCGATATGCGACAAACGTAAGCACGCCATGGCAGTTATTCTCAGGATATGGATTTATGAATAATATATATAGTTCTTTTAACCTACTCCAACTCGAAAGGTCAACTTCAAGGAACAGGATACCACGTTGTATAATCAGGCTATTTGATATTCTTCTATTAATTTACCAAAATTGACAAATATCTTTTGGACCTTTGGACGTCCTGGATGACAATCAATGTCCTTGAAAGTAAACAGATCTGCAGTATCTGGAACTATATGTTTGAAATCGCTGATGTTTATGGTCAGGTCGTGAATTAAGAGAATTTCAATTAATTTTTCAAATGCCAGGATGATGGTGTGACCATGACGCCGAACGTGGACGAAACAAGCCTCAAGTTGCCAATGACCGGAAGTAGAATGTCGGAGGTTGTTGGTTGACATTGGCTGGGTGGGAGGGCGTTATTTGGGTTTTTGTCTGGGATCATTTTAAAAAATGTCGTTGCCTAAGCCTGACTTAACATAATTTTGATTCTTCGATCAAGTGTTCATTAAATATCTATTTAAACATAAAAAACCTATACGGTTAAACTGTCTCAGTTTCACACCTGGCACTGATTACAACATGTAGACATAGCCTTGATATGTCCACCATAGAGTTCAGTAAGGCTACCGTTCACGTTGTGGTGTAGAGGACATCGGAAGGTCGGTGGACATCGTCCGGATTAACGAGGTTTCATGCGAGCCTGTATATCGTCAGTAAAAATCTAAGATGGTTGTAAGTGACCTAATATGAGACCGTATACTGCCGGTAACAGCAATCTTTCAAACACCCGCCTCGCATATTTCACATGAAAGTTCCCGTAAACATTTGTTATTTGGCACTGGTTTGTGTTGTAATATCATTAAACGTGTTTCGCAAGGATATTATTTTTTAAGAAATCGCGATCGTAACAATTATAGAGCAGTCGACGAAGGAGGGCAGTTGAACAGACAGAGGTCTTCTGCAAATGATAACGCCCTGGAAAATAACGTAACCTTTATTATAGCTAAAATGGATAGAATTTGTAGCGAATCCCTAAAAGTGAGTGAGAGAGTTTGGTTTAACGCCGCTTTGAACATTATTCCAGTTATATGACGGCGTGTCAGCTCAATGTGGGAGGAAAGCCCGAAGTGATGCAGGTCTTAGACGTTTACCACATCGGTGAAACCAACGAGCACGGGTATGGGGCTGACAAACCTAGAAACATAATCGGGGTGACCCGGGATTCGAACCCAAAGACTTGACCCAAAGACTTGCTCATGTTCAGATACTGGAATACAATCCAACCTCAAACACAGCCATTTCACATTTGACGCCAGACCAATTCATTCATTCGTTTTGTTCTCAACGTTGCCATGGCAAACAACCCAGTTAGTCGACAGTGGTGGACTGGTTATAGGACAAGACACCGTCATTGAACTGACGATTAACGTCATTACTTATGTCGAAATTACATGTAGCGATTCGACGGCGGAAACTGTGATGTCTTGTACCCTTGTCTGGAGACACAATATTAAAAACATCAAACATCAGAATACTGACCGCCTCCGTGGGCGAGTGGTAGAGCGTCCGCCTGGAGAGCGGAAGGTCCGGGGTTCGATCCCCGGCCCCGTCATACCAAAAGACGTTAAAAGATGGTACTTGTTGTTACCCTGTCTGGCGCTCGGCATTAAGTGAGTAAAACAAGGACTGGTCGGCTCGGAGTCAGTATACTGTGTCTGAGTGGGATATTCATGTTAAACTGCGGCATGGTATCTCAGTGGGCTAGCACTATCAATCGGCATCAGTCCGGACTAGCACAAGCAGCCACACAAACACACACGCGTGCATGCACGTCGCTATATAAGTGCAATAATCTATGACGCGACGTTCAACCCAATTTCACCTCTCCTCACCTCAGAAAACTGGGTCAGTCGCAATGTTATATTTATCTCGAGTTCTTTAGATAAGTTTTCCCGAGTCTGAGGGCAACGATGAATCACTTGTCGATATGCGACAAACGTAAGCACGCCATGGCAGTTATTCTCAGGATATGGATTTATGAATAATATATATAGTTCTTTTAACCTACTCCAACTCGAAAGGTCAACTTCAAGGAACAGGATACCACGTTGTATAATCAGGCTATTTGATATTCTTCTATTAATTTACCAAAATTGACAAATATCTTTTGGACCTTTGGACGTCCTGGATGACAATCAATGTCCTTGAAAGTAAACAGATCTGCAGTATCTGGAACTATATGTTTGAAATCGCTGATGTTTATGGTCAGGTCGTGAATTAAGAGAATTTCAATTAATTTTTCAAATGCCAGGATGATGGTGTGACCATGACGCCGAACGTGGACGAAACAAGCCTCAAGTTGCCAATGAACGGAAGTAGAATGTCGGAGGTTGTTGGTTGACATTGGCTGGGTGGGAGGGCGTTATTTGGGTTTTTGTCTGGGATCATTTTAAAAAATGTCGTTGCCTAAGCCTGACTTAACATAATTTTGATTCTTCGATCAAGTGTTCATTAAATATCTATTTAAACATAAAAAACCTATACGGTTAAACTGTCTCAGTTTCACACCTGGCACTGATTACAACATGTAGACATAGCCTTGATATGTCCACCATAGAGTTCAGTAAGGCTACCGTTCACGTTGTGGTGTAGAGGACATCGGAAGGTCGGTGGACATCGTCCGGATTAACGAGGTTTCATGCGAGCCTGTATATCGTCAGTAAAAATCTAAGATGGTTGTAAGTGACCTAATATGAGACCGTATACTGCCGGTAACAGCAATCTTTCAAACACCCGCCTCGCATATTTCACATGAAAGTTCCCGTAAACATTTGTTATTTGGCACTGGTTTGTGTTGTAATATCATTAAACGTGTTTCGCAAGGATATTATTTTTTAAGAAATCGCGATCGTAACAATTATAGAGCAGTCGACGAAGGAGGGCAGTTGAACAGACAGAGGTCTTCTGCAAATGATAACGCCCTGGAAAATAACGTAACCTTTATTATAGCTAAAATGGATAGAATTTGTAGCGAATCCCTAAAAGTGAGTGAGAGAGTTTGGTTTAACGCCGCTTTGAACATTATTCCAGTTATATGACGGCGTGTCAGCTCAATGTGGGAGGAAAGCCCGAAGTGATGCAGGTCTTAGACGTTTACCACATCGGTGAAACCAACGAGCACGGGTATGGGGCTGACAAACCTAGAAACATAATCGGGGTGACCCGGGATTCGAACCCAAAGACTTGACCCAAAGACTTGCTCATGTTCAGATACTGGAATACAATCCAACCTCAAACACAGCCATTTCACATTTGACGCCAGACCAATTCATTCATTCGTTTTGTTCTCAACGTTGCCATGGCAAACAACCCAGTTAGTCGACAGTGGTGGACTGGTTATAGGACAAGACACCGTCATTGAACTGACGATTAACGTCATTACTTATGTCGAAATTACATGTAGCGATTCGACGGCGGAAACTGTGATGTCTTGTACCCTTGTCTGGAGACACAATATTAAAAACATCAAACATCAGAATACTGACCGCCTCCGTGGGCGAGTGGTAGAGCGTCCGCCTGGAGAGCGGAAGGTCCGGGGTTCGATCCCCGGCCCCGTCATACCAAAAGACGTTAAAAGATGGTACTTGTTGTTACCCTGTCTGGCGCTCGGCATTAAGTGAGTAAAACAAGGACTGGTCGGCTCGGAGTCAGTATACTGTGTCTGAGTGGGATATTCATGTTAAACTGCGGCATGGTATCTCAGTGGGCTAGCACTATCAATCGGCATCAGTCCGGACTAGCACAAGCAGCCACACAAACACACACGCGTGCATGCACGTCGCTATATAAGTGCAATAATCTATGACGCGACGTTCAACCCAATTTCACCTCTCCTCACCTCAGAAAACTGGGTCAGTCGCAATGTTATATTTATCTCGAGTTCTTTAGATAAGTTTTCCCGAGTCTGAGGGCAACGATGAATCACTTGTCGATATGCGACAAACGTAAGCACGCCATGGCAGTTATTCTCAGGATATGGATTTATGAATAATATATATAGTTCTTTTAACCTACTCCAACTCGAAAGGTCAACTTCAAGGAACAGGATACCACGTTGTATAATCAGGCTATTTGATATTCTTCTATTAATTTACCAAAATTGACAAATATCTTTTGGACCTTTGGACGTCCTGGATGACAATCAATGTCCTTGAAAGTAAACAGATCTGCAGTATCTGGAACTATATGTTTGAAATCACTGATGTTTATGGTCAGGTCGTGAATTAAGAGAATTTCAATTAATTTTTCAAATGCCAGGATGATGGTGTGACCATGACGCCGAACGTGGACGAAACAAGCCTCAAGTTGCCAATGACCGGAAGTAGAATGTCGGAGGTTGTTGGTTGACATTGGCTGGGTGGGAGGGCGTTATTTGGGTTTTTGTCTGGGATCATTTTAAAAAATGTCGTTGCCTAAGCCTGACTTAACATAATTTTGATTCTTCGATCAAGTGTTCATTAAATATCTATTTAAACATAAAAAACCTATACGGTTAAACTGTCTCAGTTTCACACCTGGCACTGATTACAACATGTAGACATAGCCTTGATATGTCCACCATAGAGTTCAGTAAGGCTACCGTTCACGTTGTGGTGTAGAGGACATCGGAAGGTCGGTGGACATCGTCCGGATTAACGAGGTTTCATGCGAGCCTGTATATCGTCAGTAAAAATCTCAGATGGTTGTAAGTGACCTAATATGAGACCGTATACTGCCGGTAACAGCAATCTTTCAAACACCCGCCTCGCATATTTCACATGAAAGTTCTCGTAAACATTTGTTATTTGGCACTGGTTTGTGTTGTAATATCATTAAACGTGTTTCGCAAGGATATTATTTTTTAAGAAATCGCGATCGTAACAATTATAGAGCAGTCGACGAAGGAGGGCAGTTGAACAGACAGAGGTCTTCTGCAAATGATAACGCCCCGGAAAATAACGTAACCTTTATTATAGCTAAAATGGATAGAATTTGTAGCGAATCCCTAAAAGTGAGTGAGAGAGTTTGGTTTAATGCCGCTTTGAACATTATTCCAGTTATATGACGGCGTGTCAGCTCAATGTGGGAGGAAAGCCCGAAGTGATGCAGGTCTTAGACGTTTACCACATCGGTGAAACCAACGAGCACGGGTATGGGGCTGACAAACCTAGAAACATAATCGGGGTGACCCGGGATTCGAACCCAAAGACTTGACCCAAAGACTTGCTCATGTTCAGATACTGGAATACAATCCAACCTCAAACACAGCCATTTCACATTTGACGCCAGACCAATTCATTCATTCGTTTTGTTCTCAACGTTGCCATGGCAAACAACCCAGTTAGTCGACAGTGGTGGACTGGTTATAGGACAAGACACCGTCATTGAACTGACGATTAACGTCATTACTTATGTCGAAATTACATGTAGCGATTCGACGGCGGAAACTGTGATGTCTTGTACCCTTGTCTGGAGACACAATATTAAAAACATCAAACATCAGAATACTGACCGCCTCCGTGGG